>NC_090929.1:210563636-211967514 GCF_040938575.1 Ambystoma mexicanum
TAAAGTGCTGCTTCCCCCTGGATTGTATTGTGTTGCTAAAGTGCTGTTTCCCCTGGATTGTGTTGCTAAAGTGCTGCTTCCTCCTGGATTATGCTGCTAAAGTACTGGTTCCCCCTGGATTGTGTTGCTAAAGTGCTGCTTTCTCCTGGATTGTGTTGCTAAAGTGCTGCTTCCTCCTGGATTGTGTTGCTAAAGTGGTGGCTCCCCCTATATTGTGTTGCTAAAGTGCTGCTTCCCCCTGGATTGTGTTGCTAAAGTGCTGCTTCCTCCTGGATTGTGTTGCTAAAGTACTGGTTCCTCTTGGATTGTGTTGCTAAAGCACTGGTTCCCCATGGATTGTGTTGCTAAAGTACTGGTTACCCCTGGATTGTGTTGCTAAAGTACTGGTTACCCCCAGATAGTGTTGTCAAAGTACTGCTTTCTCCTAAATTGTGTTGCTAAAGTACTGCTTCCTCCTGGATCGTGTTGCTAAAGTACTGCTTCCTCCTGGATTGTGTTGCTAAAGTGCTGGTTCCCCCTGGATTGTGTTGCTAAAGTGCTGCTTCCTCCTAGATTGTGTTGCTAAAGTGCTGCTTCCCCATGGATTGTATTGTGTTGCTAAAGTGCTGCTTCCCCTGGATTGTGTTGCTAAAGTGCTGCTTCCCCCGGGATTGTGTTGCTAAAGTGCTGCTTCCTCCTGGATTGTGCTGCTAAAGTACTGGTTCCCCCTGGATTGTGTTGCTAAAGTGCTGCTTTCTCCTAGATTGTGTTGCTAAAGTGCTGGCTCCCCCTAGATTGTGTTGCTTAAGTGCTGCTTCCCCCTGGATTGTGTTGCTAAAGTGCTGCTTCCTCCTGGATTGTGTTGCTAAAGTACTGCTTCCTCCTGGATTCTGTTGCTAAAGTACTGGTTCCCCCTGGATTGTGTTGAAAAAGTACTGCTTCCTCCTAAATTGTGTTGCTAAAGTACTGCTTCCTCCTGGATTGTGTTGCTAAAGTACTGGTTACCCCTGGATTGTGTTGCTAAAGTACTGGTTACCCCCGGATAGTGTTGTCAAAGTACTGCTTTCTCCTAAAGTGTGTTGCTAAAGTACTGCTTCCTCCTGGATTGTGTTGCTAAAGTACTGCTTCCTCTTGGATTGTGTTGCTAAAGTGCTGCTTCCTCCTGGATTGCGTTCCTAAAGTGCTGCTTCCCCCTGGATTGTATTGTGTTGCTAAAGTGCTGCTTCCCTGGATTGTGTTGCTAAAGTGCTGCTTCCCCCTGGATTGTGTTGCTAAAGTGCTGCTTCCTCCAGGATTGTGTTGCTAAAGTATTGGTTCCCCCTGGATTGTGTTGCTAAACTACTGCTTCCTCCTGGATTGTGTTGCTAAAGCACTGGTTCCCCCTGGATTGTGTTGCTAAAGTACTGGTTCCTCCTGGATTGTGTTGCTAAAGTACTGCTTTCTCCTGGAATGTGTTGCTAACATACTGCTTCCTCTTGGATTGTGTTGCTAAAGTACTGGTTACCCCTGGATTGTGTTGCTAAAGTACTGGTTCCCCCTGGATTGTGTTGCTAAAGTACTGGTTCCTCCTGGATTGTGTTGCTAAAGTACTGCTTTCTCCTGGAATGTGTTGCTAACATACTGCTTCCTCTTGGATTGTGTTGCTAAAGTACTGGTTACCCCTGGATTGTGTTGCTAAAGTACTGGTTCCCCCTGGATTGTGTTGCTAAAGTACTGGTTCCTCCTGGATTGTGTTGCTAAAGTACTGCTTTCTCCTGGAATGTGTTGCTAACATACTGCTTCCTCTTGGATTGTGTTGCTAAAGTACTGGTTACCCCCGGATAGTGTTGTCAAAGTACTGCTTTCTCCTAAAGTGTGTTGCTAAAGTACTGCTTCCTCTTGGATTGTGTTGCTAAAGTACTGGTTACCCCTGGATTGTGTTGCTAAAGTACTGCTTTCTCCTGGAATGTGTTGCTAAAATACTGCTTCCTCTTGGATTGTGTTGCTAAAGTACTGGTTACCCCCGGATAGTGTTGTCAAAGTACTGCTTTCTCCTAAAGTGTGTTGCTAAAGTACTGCTTCCTCCTGGATTGTGTTGCTAAAGTACTGGTTCCCCATGGATTGTGTTGCTAAAGTACTGGTTACCCCTGGATTGTGTTGCTAAAGTACTGGTTACCCCCGGATAGTGTTGTCAAAGTACTGCTTTCTCCTGGAATGTGTTGCTAACGTACTGCTTCCTCTTGGATTGTGTTGCTAAAGTACTGGTTACCCCTGGATTGTGCTGCTAAAGTACTGGTTACCCCTGGATTGTGCTGCTAAAGTACTGCTTCTTCCTGGATTTTGTTTTCCGTTTTAGAGGTCAGACGTTTAATGGGTCCAGTTTGATTGGTAAACGTTGATGGATAACAATGGATTAATTGGTCAATGTGATTGGGATTTTTTTCCAGACATTACATTCTGCAGCGCCGGACCATTTGGGCCTCATTTTGAGTGTGGCCGTAATGGCAGAAAGTACTGTATGGCGTCCAAATGGGTAATTTACCCAATACCGAATTTTCTATGTACCCCCATCTGTAAATATCACAGGGGATCAACACACAATAAGGTGGTATTTTAAAGGTAGGTGTTATTTAAAATACCACATTCATACTGGTAACAATGAACACCTGAAGAGGCACTACAGATCACAAACTGGGGAAAGGGAGAAATGCTCCGGACACTGTGATGACAATGTATAAATATATGCAAGGTGTTTCCCTATGTTTCTGAAAGAAAGGGTAAGCAGCAACCTGTAGGAGTCCTGAGTCTGGGATACTTACACCTTACTGCACACATGTGCAAATTAAAACCCAGGGGGATGATTGAATGACTGATGTATCCTCATATGAGGGCCTGTGTCAGACCTTTATATGTGCAGGTGGCCCTGTGGGAGGGTAGGCCCTCTCCTAATGATTAGTCAGCCCTGGTGACTAGCAGTAATTCGTGAGCACCAGGTTAAATAACCAGTCAAAGCCTTATTTCATTTAGCAAGCTTGAACAGCCTTCTTAATGTGACAGAATATGTAAAACCAGATCTTCAGCCTGCCTGAGTAATATTACACCACAGAGCCCCTATTTGAGGTGGTCTCGGTTAGTTCATGAACTAAATAAATACTTAAGTGTCTTCCTTTCAATTACCTGCAGTATTAAATAATTAATATCAGTGGGTCATCTGGGAGCAAGTTAAATCCCATTTGGTAAATAAATAATTAAATAGCATCATTTGGGTCACCTGGGGGCAAGGTAAATCACATATGGTAAATTAATACTAAAATGGCATCATTTGGGTCACCTGGGAGCAAGGGAAATCACATATGGTAAATTAATACTAAAATGGCATCATTTGGGTCACCTGGGAGCAAGGGAAATCACATATGGTAAATTAATACTAAAATGGCATAATTTGGGTCACCTGGGAGCAAGGGAAATCACATTTGGTAATTAAATTATTAAATAGCACTGTTTGGGTCACCTGTGAGCAAGGTAAATCACATGTAGTAAATAAATAATTAAATAGCATAAATTGGGTCACCTGGAAGCAAGGTAAATCACATGTGGTGAATAAATAATTAAATAGCATCAATTGGGTCACCTGGGGGTAGGTAAATCACATTTGGTGAATAAATAAGAGTCACTGCCACACTCCCTACATTCCTGGTAGCTACAGACTTCCACATAGCCTCACATCACTTCGGTCACAGGCACGCAAACACTGTTAGCCTAACTAAGGAAATACCTGCTCAACTACCCCTTTACCGGTGGGGTGTGTAATCCGTCCTTAAAGGAGCATACCAATATCCTTCAAACACGACTTGTCTGGTGGCAGGATTTTATATGAGCCTGCCACCAGACAACACACAATGGGCTTAGCCTTCCTTCTCTATCACTCCTTAGCCCCTCTCCACCACTTCACTATCCCCGAGCAGGAATGAGGACACGTCTCATGGTGCAGATGCGCCGTACGTGGTAAGGCGCTGTTGAAAAAAAAACACACACCACCCAGGTCGCACGGGAGCCTCTGGAGGGGTACCCAATGTCTGACTGGTTGGGAATCACCTCAGTAACAAATCCCTAGAGAACCTCGTTAAACCAGGCCTTATCGTGTCTGTTGAGCCAATCACTGCCCCCACCGCAGTCAAGTCTGCCTGAGGCAGAGATAGGGGGGAAAAAACAACACGTGTGCGCAATACCGCTCGCGTTGCCTAACGTGCCCCTTCCCCACTTTTCTCCCACTCCTACCTCAGCCGCACCCCGACCGGGGGAGATAGAGGCCTGGACCTGTCCCTCACAGCGGTCCTGGCTTCATGGGACAAACACCAGCTAAACGTTCTCCCTATTTCTGTTCCCAGCACCGGCACTGCTCAAGCACTGAACCCTGTGAAGGGGAGAGCGAGCAGCTGGCCGGATATGGGACAGCTGATGGGGACAGGAACGTGTCGCCAGTTTCCCCGTCTCTTCCTCTAGTGTTCCCCCGTGCTCTCCTCAGTCCGAGGATTCCCTCAGGTCTTTATGCTCCCCGGGGACCTTACACTTCAGTTTGCCAGCATGGGAGAGCCCGCTGCAGCTGAGGTAAATTCTCCTCAGAGACCGGCCCGCTCCCACTGTTGGCAGGTCATGCCTAGCAGGCCAGAAACAAACGCCTCGCGCTGGGAGCGCAAAACGAAGTAACATGAAAGAAATAGGAAGGGTAATGAAAAAATGCCTGACAAACAGGGACACCATGCTCATTCGTACACATAAACCCACAAGAAATACACTTATAATAGTTGAATTTAACTTTTCCATGGTATTTTGCTTGCATCCTGTCGGAGCCAACTGGATCAGCGAGTAACTCAGAACTCGCAAGTAGGGTGAAATCTGGTTAATTATACAACACAAATCAGGCCCACGGCTTCCGGTGGCCTGGGAAAATGAATGAGTGGCTTTATTAGAAATCAAAACATATCAGTTACTTCTTGCTTGAGGACCATAGCACATCAGTGCGTCCCTCACTTTCCTGGGCTCCCCACCTTCTGATGGTGAAATGAAAGTCGCTCACTGTCCGTCTATTTTTAAGTGCTCACCAGGACTTCTTTCTTGACTTGATTCGTTTTCTGCTGTTGTATTCATAGTTAGGATGCTGAGCTCTTTAAGTGGTGCTCCCCGCTTTCTGGACTTGAGGGGCCTTCGGTTTGTTTCAGGTAATGCCAGGCCTGGGGCAGGCTTTGCCACATTTCACTTAGCCAAGGGACATCAGCAGCCAATGCTACCACAGGCACTGCCAGAATAAGGTGGCCAAGCACCTCTTCCCCTGCTCTTCTCTGGACCGCTTCTCATTCGCCTATTCTGCTTCACTTTCTCTTTGGTCTCCTATCCCCTACTCCTCCGCCATGCCTCGCAATGGCCACTCCCTTATTAATGCTCTCCCTCTCCCCTGGGTGAGTCTTCTCATTCTTCCTTTTCTGCTCGCTTCTCCTTTTCTTGTTCTTGTCTCCTCTTACCGCTTCTTGTTTTCCTCCATGCTTCTTATGTCTTTCCGCTGCCCACCGCCTCCACTCTCTTGTTCCCTCGCCAGATCTTTGCACTGCTCTCTCTGCATTCCACATCTTTTCTTTGTTATGCTGCTCTCCATGTCTTTTTTTTTTCTCCAATTTGCTTTTCACCTCCTCCTCCATCAACCCTGGTTTTCTTCCTTCATCCTCTTTGGCATAACCCCACTTCTTGGCTTCCTCAGTGTCGTCATGAGCCACCATCGGGTATAAGCAGCTGCTACTCATGGATTCATCAACTGCTCCTCCAGACAGACCCACCTGAGGGTGACATTCTCCACCAGACCAGTAACAGATCCCCAAGGCACTTTGTCTCTGGGCCGGAGTAAGCGGGTGAAGCGGAAGATCCCTCCAGGGTCCATTAATCTTGAGGATCGTTGGTGTGAGAACCAATGAGCCTGGACCTTTCCGATTCAAGGTATTGCCTCTTCAAGCCCCGGCCTCTGGTTAGGACGTTTTGATGGACCCGATGATGGTTGGTGGTTTCATGCACAGCCTGCTCTAAGATTGGTTGAAGTATCTGTCAGGCACGCCTTTGAAGGGAAACATTCTTCTAGTATCAACGTTTCTCTACTAATGCTAGTGAGAGTCCTTACATCCAGTTCCCCGGGGCACACTGTACCCAGTAAAGAAGCGGCTGCAGGGACCCATCTTGTTAAAGTCAAAGGTCCAAAGGCGCTCTCGTTGGTACTACAGATCTCAGCCCAATCGGTCTAGCATGCCTTTTTAGTTCTTCATACTCGGTCTCATCATCCTCACAAGGTCCTGACAGGCAGACTGTAGCCCACCTGTTAACTGTGTCGCCATTCATTTGCTCCAGGCTCCTTTTCCCATCCCCCGCCCCCATTTAGTGGCTTCTGATGTTTGTTACAAATTAATGAAAAAAGCCCGTGTCTGCTCTGGACATTTTGGGATTCGCAGTAGAATGTGTGCAGTGATCACATAGATCCACTGTCACAGGCTGAGGACTACTTCTCTTCACAGTGGCCTTTAAGGCCCTTTGGCTATCCAAAAACAAAGGGGTGATGGCTGGAAGGTTTAGACTGAATCTTAACCACTGGCATTGCTCGGGGCAACCCTCCAGACCTTCGTTCTTTGCCTGCCAAGCCATTACAGAAGGGGAAAGACCATATGCAAATCAGGCTTGGCCCCACCCCAAAAGGGGCAGTCCAGCCCGAACTGCTAGGTCACATCCCTTCTGCACGAGACCACAAGCATCCCCAAACATGTTTCGCCCTTGTTGGGGCTCATCAGTGAGAAGTAGCTTGGGTCTCTAGGCCCAGCAGGCACGGGACCCAGGTCTGGGCATACCCGTCCCACTCGGGGTGACAAAGCAAAAACAAAGGGGTGATGGCTGGAAGGTTTAGACTGAATCTTAACCACTGGCATTGCTCGGGGCAACCCTCCAGACCTTCCTTTGGCTATCCATGTGGCATGCAATCAGTCATTCTTGGGGTTCATTTAATGGTCTAGCAGGCACAGATATGTCTTTGGGGATGACTCCTGCAATGGATGTGATGCTTTGATTCCACGAAGAAATATGACTGGTCAGCACAGATGTAGTCTCTTAATCCTCTTAATGGAATCTTGTTGGCCCTCGTGGCTTAAGACCACTTGTACTGGGTTTTGAGATGTTGCCCCTAGAATGGGTTGTTCTTCTCTAGAGTCTCCTACCGCTGAGGATAAAGTAGGCAGCATCATGACCCTCAGGGTAGCAGTCTAACCACGGGTGGGAGGGAAGTTAAGTATACAAGACATTTGGCTTGGATTCCAGGCACCCTCTTCCCTGTTTTTGCTCGGGAAGAAAGATGGGAGCACGTATACACTGGGCCAGGGTCTGTCCAAAGGGTGGTATGTGGGAACCTTTACTGAGTCCAGGCTTGTGATCCTACTTCCGAAATCATATGTCATGGCCAAAGAATCAACACACATCCGATTCATTGTACAACACAAAACTGCCCAGGAATTGGGGTGGTCTGAGCTCGAGAGATCCAATCTTGTTTCAGGTGATGCCAAGTCAGGGGCATGCTTTTCCAGATCTCACTGGTTCCAGAAAGCTTTAGGATTGAGCCCTGTATACCTGCAGTCGATACGGCCACAATCGCTGCAAGCACAAGGTGGTCAAGCACCCCTTTTCCTGTTCTTGTCAAGTTACCTTCTAAATCTCCAAATCTGATTCACTTTCTCTCTGGTTTCTTCGTTCTTCATCTTTCTTGATTCCTTGTAAAAAATGGGGCCCTCTTCATCCTCCGCCCTTAGATGCTATTCTGCTCCCAATGGCGATTTTGCTCTTTTGCCCTTCAGTACACTCGTCATCTCCTTTTCTCTTCGCTTTTCATGTCCCCCCCTTCCTCCTTGTTTCTTAAATCTTTCACTATTCACGTCCTCCAATCTCTTTTGCCCTCTCTAGGTATCGCCACCCCCACCATGTTCTCTATCTCATTCCCTTTCTGATCCCATCTCCAGGTCTTTCTTCCCTCCTCTCTTCCACCACTTTCACTTTTCTCCCTCTCTCCACTCCTTCCCTCCTTCGAGCTCTACTCGTTTCTCCTTACAGTTTCTCTACACTCCAACCTTTTCTCTACTCTCACTTCCTCCCCAACTCCCTTACTCATCCTGACTGAAAGTGACTTTTATAGCAGCCTGGCCCTGTCTCCCAGGGCTGCACATTCTGAATTACGCTCAGCTGTGATGCTGTGGAGGCTTCCCATTGGGATGTGCAGGATTTCAAAAACATGTCCTTAGCTGTCTTGAGTTTCTCTGTACCATCTGGCACTATGCTTTGGACCGAGTCCGGCTATTATGCGTGTTTATGCAAATAGTACGAGCACGCAGCACTTAAGAGGTTTTAAAAAGCAACCCTCCCATCACAGGAAGTACATGCCGGCATTCCTAAAATTAAACCATACCAGGGGTGGATGCTGTTTGCAGGCAGCGGGATCTCGTGGATATGGATTTCCTCAGAAGTACCTGTTCTTTGTCATGTAAACAGGGCTGCTGGCAAATTCTCCTTGGTACAAGGGTCTCAGTGTGAAGTCCCCTCGTAGTGTACATTGATACCTCTATTGACTACTACAACTCTGGCAAAATTCTGATGGGGAACGGGATTCGGGCAGTTAGGGGTTTGTGACAAGGTTTCACTTGCATGGGTGGTGGGCAGTAAGAGGAAGGGGATGGGCCAGGGAGAGAATGTGAGCAGATTACTAATGATTCTGGTGGCTCCCCAGAGAGATGCGAGTATGCTTTTCCTGCCGGAGGTTATACATTTTAGAGGTCTTTTTCAGTGAACATGGAAGACTTAGGGATGTACCGTGTTCCTTCTCTCCCCAAAGACGAGGCTGACATATTGCTTCCTATACATTTTACAACAAACTAAGGGGAAACTGTGTATCAAACACCAAGGAGATTCTGATTAAATGAGCTAAACAATGTCAGCTTATTAGATGAGGAGCTATGGATGAGATATATTCTGGCAAAGAAGTGTATGTAAGGTAATTTAATGGGCATTTGTATAGAGCCTTTCACCATTGGTATGGTCTCAACATGCTGTAGGTTGAAGGTCCTTAGGGGACCGAAGTTATAGAATGTGTGTGTGCATTTTAGCCCGTACGAATGTAGGTAAGGGTGGCCAAATCCCTGCCAGTTACCCATTTTGAGCAGGCAGGTGGGTGCAGAGAGGTAATCTGGAGAGTATGCGAGAGAGATATTATGTGTTCAGCTAGACCACATTTTACTGTGATGGATGGCTGCATTCTAATGGCAGAGGTGCTGTGCAACGTATTTGCGGTAGGGGCGACATTATGTGTGCAGCTAAGCCGAATTTTTATGGTGGTGGATAGCTGCATTCTAATAGCAGAAGTGTTGTGAAAGGTATGTGGAACAGGAGAGACATTGTTTGTAAAGCTAGAGTGAATTTTATCCATCACAGCTAGATGCAATACAAGGCTAACATCAAAATTCACAGCTAGATGCAATACAAGGCTAAAATCAAAATCACAGCCAGATGTAATACAAGGCTAAAATCAAAATCACAGCCAGATGCAATACCAGGCTAAAATCAAAATCACAGCCAGATGTAATAGGAGGCTAACATCTAATTCACAGCCAGATGCAATACCAGGCTAAAATCAAAGTCACAGCTAGATGCAGTAGAAGGCCATCATTGAAACCACAGCAAGATGGAATGCAATGCCAAAATCAAAGTCACAGCTACATGCAATACAGGCTAAATTCAAAATCACAGCTAGATGCAATTCCATCTAAAATCAAAATCACAGCTAGATGTAATACCAGGCCAAAATCACAGGCAGATGAAATACAAGGCTAAAATCAGAATTCACAGCTAGGTGCACTAGAAGGCAAAGTGGAATAGTGATACTCACATTATCATCGCTGTTAGGTTGTGAGGACTGGCATTGGCTTTCTTGGGTGAACGGGGGCAAAAAGGGAATGGGAGCGCCCCAGGAAGGGAGCTGTCTGTTCCCTTCTGCCCTTATACGGCTGCCCGGGCAAGGCTTCCCCGGAGAGCTCCTAGTCACGTGGATGCAGCAAGCACCAATCCATGCACGAAGGGTGGGGGAGGGCAGGAGGTGGGTTGGAAGTAGAGAGGTGAGGGAAACAAGAGAGAGGGCCTCCGAATATTCTAGGTGACCATAAATGCTGAACTTAAAAAAATTATATTAATTCACAATGTAATTAAGATAACACTGTACAATCAATACAATACATTCAAACATGATTTCATAAAGGTAGTTAAATTCTGTCATCTCAACATGGTATTGGTTATGGCCCTTTGACTTCTCAGGATCCCTCTTTTCTTCAGCATACCAATTCCTCCTATTCAGGGGTCCCATTGCTTGTGCTGGAGAGGTGTATATTCCCAAGCTGGTTATAGGCTATGGAGTCTGGGTGACCCTCGTTTTTTCTCCTCCAGGGCCCTACACCATGCTGCAGGGGAACCACAGTAATGCCAAGCTCACCAGCCAGCCTAAAACCTGTGACTTTGTCAAAGTCCTCAAAACAACCTCCTGCCACAACACACAACCTTTCCTTTCTGGAAGTTATAAGCCCTAGCATCTTTTAGGAATCGAGTTAGTCATTTTATAATTACCATGTGCTGAAGGAAAATTGGAAGGGGTGATGGTAATCAAATTAGCATTGCCAATGAAATCATCAGGCTCAACCGCACACTGGAATCATGCCTTTCATTACCCGGGCCTCTGCATTCCGTTGCTGTCTTCTCCATCACTTTTGACTCCTATCCATTCAGATCCTGACTTAGATGTTACTAGAATAGGGGGGCGGGGTGCATGTGCGTGTGTGTGTGTGCGTGTGCGTGTGTGTGTGTGCGTGTGTGTGTTTACCCAATACCATTTCCACCCTGCTACTCCATTCAGCTCTGTAGGTTTAAAGCCCTTCCCCCATACAACAGGGTCTCAGGAATGTTGTCTTTATGTCCTCTGAATCACCAAGCCTACATCTGCTGGAAAGTAAAGCTACATCCCAGAAAGGGTGGTTACATTTCCTGTAAAGAATAAGTGACTCATCAGATAAGGGGGCTGTGCCCCCAGACAAAGTAACCTTAAAAATAATGTGCTGAGGTTGGGTTCCATACTCATAAAAAAGTGGGGGGAAGTGGCCTCAGACAAGGTGTGAAAGCAAAAAGAAGATATCGAGGCTGAGTACCCCAAAAGGAAATACACCAAACGCGGGTTCAAAAGATATACAGATCTTTATTCTACAACTGAACAGTTTTCAAAGGACAAAGCAATAGATAGCTATCAGGCCCTCAGTACAACACAGCGAATAGCAGCCCTGTTCGGTGTGTGCAGTGAGTGGGACTGTACATCAGAATGCTCGTGTCTTTTATTCAGTATGTTATCTGAAGTTCAGCCCACTTGCAGGTTAATCATTTCCTTGGGCTAGGGGTTCATGCCGAGTTTGTTCCTAATTTATGCATCTATACATTTATGGATTATCCTTAATACATTCCCCAACAGGTTACAATAGCAACAGTGTGTCTTTGGATTTTACATTGAGCCTTCGTACACATTTATACAATATAGTTAAACAAGCGTTCATATTAAATGCTCGAACAGTATTGTGCATAATATATGTTCATGGATTAGTATCGTTGGCACGGGTAATCCTCTATCCACAGGTCAACGAAGGACAAGGTCTCATTACATGACCCTAACATTTGGCCTGCAGGCAGGTTACGCATTAACTCGTATGCAGAGGTCAAGACGACCATGTTACAAGCAGAACAACACCGTCCACCATCTTAGAACACAGGGTGACATTAGAGTGAGGATCAAAATGGCGGATAAACCTAAAATGGCACCTAACACAGATCTAAGGTCAGGGCCTTGCAACGCAGATTTCTTCACAGAGCAACTGGGCTTAGGCCAATATATATAATAAAGAGGCATGATATGATTTCCCGTTCGACAAACCCTCCATTTGGCCTAAGCCAAGCGCTAAACTACTTCTAGTCACTTTACGAATAACTCCACATCGCAACGTCCATACACCCTGAATCACTATTAGAGATATCAATTGCCATTAGATCGGTTACTAGAATTTCTTTCAGCACATATTCATTGGAGTCCTTGGGCCTCATTACACGGTAGGCGGTGGACCAAGGTGCTATTAGCACCTTGGTCCATGCCGGTAAATTACCGGCACCGCCTTGGCGGAAAGGGGAATTACCGCCCTACTCCAAGGTTGGTGGGGCGGTAATTCCCCCTTCCACCATTGCCCTTCCCCATTCCCATTTTTGCCCCATGGGGCATAATGGGAATGGGGGAATGGGGAAGGTGCTAATTACGGTACCGCAAATTTGCGGTGCCGTAATTAGCACCAACGTCCCTTTGCGGGTTGGGTTTTAACGCCTGCAAAAAGCAGGCGTTAAATTCCCCAACCCGCAAAGGGACCTCGTAGTACGGCGGTAAGGGTTAACGGTCACCGTTACCATTAACGGTGACCGTTAACCCTTACCGCCGTCCGTGTAATGAGGCCCCTTGTCTGGGATGTATACCTTGCGTCCTAATGTACCCATCGCCTGTGCGCAACATCCACCTAACATCGAACATATACCAGGAAGACATTGTATACAACAGCAAAGAAACAGAAGTATTCTTAAGATAATCAGCAAGACCGAAAGTAACTTCCAACCCCAAGATCGAAAGAAGTTCCAGAACCAAGCGCTAAGATCCCAGTTCCCCTGAGGAACATGCACTTCTTAACTCAAGACATGCAGATTCTGTATTGCTTTGAAAATAGTTGGGGAGGAATCTGGCACGAAAACGCAATGAGCGGACCCCACTAATTTACATACCCCTCCACGTTCATCCAGGATGACATCTAATGCCATCCGGTTCTGATGTGCTACTAACCTTATTGCTTTCTGTTCTAAAGTCATATTATAGAGTATGTCAGTGGTCCGGTTGATGGTTCTCTTCAGTATTCTTGCTAGTCTCCTGATATCTTCAGGGTTCATTAATTGTCCCCAAAATGGCACAAAGGATTTAGCTACATCACCCAGAATCTGTGCTGAAGTATCACCATTCTCGTCCCGCCGTGGACGAGCCTTTGAAACCTCTACGGTACTGGCTATGAATACCCCCGGTAACAGGATCCCTAAATAACAAGTTCCCTGCCAATCCCTGGGTAACCATGGAAATGCTACATTACCGCAAACGAAGTAGACAGGTTCGCCTACAAACAAAGGTCTGTCCTCCCCAGTCAAATTCGCAACGTTTGTGCAACCTTTAAAATTACCCATTGACTGAGTACCATTCCTCTGTATGCAGAAATAAACTGAATCGGGGCTATGGTTAACAGTATAAGAAGGAGGCTTGGCATCCTTATTGCCTATAGGAGCCATTTTAAAAGAAATCAAGGATTGAAATGGACGAGCCAATCTATCGGAAGGCCTAGTGGAAGCAACATTAGGCTTACTCCTATTTGCGAAGAGCGAGCATCCCAAGGGAGTCAGAACACGTTTTTCAAACTGATTCAAATTAGTCCCATCAAAGTTCCCTGAGATGCTATCATTCCAGTGACCAAAGAATAGTGCTCTAAGAGAAGCATAGCATTCAGTTGTCAAAGGTAGAGAATGAATATACCAACCTAGCCCCTTATCCCCATGTTGCGGTAAATGTGAACAGACCCAACAATTAGATTTGTGAAAAATGGCATGCGTAGCATTCATGA
The DNA here is from genome assembly GCF_040938575.1 of Ambystoma mexicanum. Classification (NCBI taxonomy): domain Eukaryota; kingdom Metazoa; phylum Chordata; class Amphibia; order Caudata; family Ambystomatidae; genus Ambystoma; species Ambystoma mexicanum. Next base: position 210,577,379 of record NC_090929.1, read on the forward strand.
TGAGTAATAGTGTATTATTATGATATCTCTGTCTATGCTGAGAGTCTCTAGAAGATAGAGTGTGCAGGTGCACGAAAGGAGTAGAAACAGTAGGTACATTTTCAGTCGGTAACAAATTCTCAAGTGGATGTACTTCTTCTAGATACCAGAAGCCTAAAACAATGACTATTATAAAAGTTATTAACATTATCACAAAACAGCAGTACGTTTTCGGGGCCCAAACAGTTAAATGTTCATTTTCGTAGCTGGTCACACAGTCTTTTCCCTTTTCCATATGAGCGGAAGCGGTTGCAGGCATTGTAGTCTTCAAACAAACGAACCAGTGTCATTAGCTGGCGCCCTCCAGGCTGAGCGTCCTCTTTGGTCCTTCCACAAACCCTAGCCAACAGAATTCTCTTTTCAAACAATTAATTGGGCCAAAAATCAAGCCCTTGATGATTTTCTTTTCTTCTGAGCGCACAGCCGAATCGTGCCGTAAGTCTATTTGCTTGGACGCAGATCGTACCTTGTGATCACTTGTACTGATTGATCCGCGAACAACGTGTCGTCACTTGCCACTGGAAGCGGCAAATGAGCGGAAGCAAGGTCAGAGGCACGATTGGGGATCGCCTCTGGAAACAAAATGGTTGGAGAGTGTGGGGATGAAATGGCTTTTTCCCCAGACCTCACAGGATCAGGGAGAATCCCACGACACACTTTCAATGCTAGTTACTGCTTTGGGATTGTTCGTTGGAGTACTGCTGAGGGGTTCTGCTTCTTCTGTATAGTATGGCACTGGGTGTGGAATTTTCTTGGTATGCATCGCATGGATCCAATTTTTCCGGCCTGCCACCCGCACGGCAGTCTGTGTGACTAGCAGGACTGGAACGGGCCCCGCCAATGAGGTGCAAAGCAAGAAGATCGCTCGAAGGACTTTACAAGAACCTAGTACCCAGGTCGTATGCTATGACCGGAGCCCTCGTATCATACAGGTAAAGCCTCTTGCACCTGGTGATAAATCAAATACACGTTTTGAGTCAACTGGCTGCAGTAATCTGAAAGACGTACATTTTCAACATTTCTCAAAGAACGACATTTTGGAATGTTCCATATATTAGCAGGCCTCCCCATAACCACCTCAAAGGGAGAGAGCCCAGTCTTAGTTTGAGGGGTCGTACGCATTGATAACAACACGATCGGTAAGGCGTCTGGACATTTTAGTTTGGTGCCGGCACACGTCTTAGCGAGCTTGTTTTTGATGATGCCGTTGTGTCTTTCCACTAATCCGGCACTCTGAGCATGTCTGGCCGAATGGAACCGTTTATCGATCTGCAATCCCGTGCATATCTGCAGAATTACAGCAGCGATAAAATGTGGACCATTATCCGACCAGATGACTCTTGGTAGCCTGAATCTCGAGAAATATTCTTTTAACATAGTCTTTGCAGTAGTCATGGCTGTAGCGTCTTTAACAGGAAAAGCCTCAACCCATTTGCTGAAAGCACAGATGACGACTAACACATACTTCAGATTATTACACCGTTCCATCTTAATAAAATCAAAGTGGATAAACTCGAAGGGGACAGAAGGTGGACCAAAACTACCCCTAGGAGTTGATGTACCCTTTCCCACATCATGCTGCAAACAAATCATGCATTCCTGAACAAAGCGTTCAGCTATTTTAGAGATTTTATCCTTTACCCATACTTTTTCCAACATTTTTGGGATTTTACATATGTGTGTGGGACCATGAGCCATAACAGCCATCATCATAATGTACGCGTCGGGAAGTAGCCATTTCCCTTCTACTTTGTCCACCCAACACCCATCATCATCAAGTTTCCCCAAGCCCTCAGCCCATTTCTTAGACTCTTCCAACGTGGCATCAGCTTGGATATCCCTTACGGAATCAATACCCTCATCCATAGTACAGGCATTTGTGGCCTCCCTCAAAGTATACATGTCTGAAAAGAGATCAGTGGCAGTCTGTTTGTATCAGGTTTGTCACTAATGTCCTCCTCTTCACTTAAGAATTGGAGCTCACCGGTTGCCCCTTCCTCCTCACCTGATGTTGTAGAGGAATAGTCTAACTTCTTTCGTCGAGGTCTCTGAGTATCTGGTTTCTTTTTTTTGAGCAGATAAGGTCTGCCTCGAAAGGAAGCCACCGTGATTTCAGTCCTGAAAATCCTCGGTGGCTCCTCTCCGCAACAGCCGAGAAGTTGCAGGGGAAAAAGCCAATGGCATAAAAAAAAACAAGATCTTGCAGGAAAGGACATGTAGGCTGGTCAGGGAAGGCTCGGGAATGAGCCCGGAAGCATATTTGCAAGTATGAACACAGGAAGCTCTAAGGGAAGAGCCAGAGAGTTCTGCAGGAGGATTCTATGAGAACCAGGAAACAAGGTAGAAATGGGAGGACCGGAATGCAAGCGGAATGCAAGGAAAATGGGAACACACAAATGTAAACAGCACGAACAAGTAAAGAGGAAAAAGAAAGGAGAAATAACGTAGCGAACAATGTAAGGCACTGGAGGAAATAACGAGGAGGAAGTAAACAACACAAGAGTGTTTAGGTAAGTAGAGGAGCGGGCGGATCACCGCCAAGGGAAATGAGCCAGAGCGCTGGCAACGAGGGAATCCGAGAAGTTGCAACGCGCCAATCTGCCGAGTGAAGTGTAGTAATATACACTCGGTGGCGGCCATGTTGGAATAGACTAGACCACAACTCACGTTGTGAAAACAACATGGTGGAACAGTCTAATGGCGGCCAAGCTTCCACCTATTCCACACACGCCAGTATCCCCGGTTCATGATAGTTTGGCTATCTGATCAGCAGAAGCATTCCCTTTCCCTATATCATCTACAATCTTCTGATGCGCTGCGCATTTTATGATAGCTAACTGAGTAGGGAGTGCAAGCGCTGAGAGTAGCCGTACTATTAAGGAACCATGCTGGATTTTTGTACCATGTGAAGTCAAGAACCCTCTTTCTGACCAAAGTCTCCCAAAGTTGTGATCCACCCCAAAGGCATACTGGCTGTCAGTGTATATATTCACAGTGAGCCCTTCGGAAAGTTCACAAGCTCGGGTCAATGCTATAATCTCCGCGGCCTGCGCAGAGTTAGGCATGATTCTCTTGGTTTCCACGACCCTGCTCAATGTAGTGATTGCATAAGCAGCTGTGGATGTACCATCCGGAAGTTTGTACCAGGAGCCATCGCAAAACAGCTCCCCTTGTGGAACGTTCAAAGGCGTATCTCTCAGATCAATTCTACCCTTTGTCTCTTGTTCGGTAGTGTAAAGGCAATCATGTGACTCTTCGTCACTGCAAGCAGTACCTTCCGGGAAAGGTAAGAGTTCAGCCGGATTAAGAACACAACACCTCGTAATTTGTATGTGTGGTGAAAACAAGATCAATTCGTATCTTGTCAACCGTGCGGAGGTGAGGTGTTGCGTTTGAGTTCTGTTCAGTAGAACATCCACAGAGTGGATCAGGGTTTAACCCATCAGGGTTAAAGCATGGCCTAGGCCCATTCCCTCACTCTGTTTCACAGACACAGCAGCAGCAGCGACAGCTCGCAAACATCTTGGCAAAGTGCATGCTACAGGATCAAGGGCGGAAGAAAAGTAGCCGCACAGCCTATTCTTCCCTCCATGTTCCTGCGTTAATGCAGCCAAAGCACATCCATCACATTCATGCACAAACAACGCAAAGGCCTGCCGAGCACAATGCAGTCTTGAGCAAATCAAATGCACGCTTGTGCTCCATGTTCCACGGCAATGGCGAAGAAATGCCCTTCTTCGTCAGAGCCAACATCGGCTTAATCACTAGTGAAAAGTTGGGGATTCACTGCCTACAGTAAGAAGCCAGTCCTATCAAGGCTCTAACTTCTTTCTGTGTATTTGGGACAGACATGCTAGAAATGAGTTTTATCCGTTCAGGCGTCAACCTTCTTCCCTCCTTTGACAGGAGATAACCTAAATAGGCGACCTCCTGACAACAATATTGAAATTTTTTAAGCAAAGCTTTGTGTCCATGTTTAGCCAAGTGAATAAGCAACAACACGGTGCCCTCCTTACAAACGCTCTCTGAGTCAGCAGCTAAAAGCAAGTCATCAACATATTGAAGCAGTGTACAAGTAGAGGGCAACTCAAGGGTATCGAGTTGTTCTTTCAAAGCCCTACTTTGCTAGGACTTTCCGTGTAACCTTGCGGTGCACAGATGAAGGTGAACGAGCGTCCCCCTAAGGTGAACGCGAACAAGTATCTACTGTCTTGTGTATTGGAATGCTAAAGAAAGCATTCTTCAGATCCACAACACTAAATTAAGTAGCTGAAGCCAGGATCATAGTTAATATTGTCGTCACATCAGGCACAATTGGAAATTGTGGAGCAACGATCTTATAGATGGCACGTAGATCAATTATGAAATGAAAAGCAATTGCATTATCACCTTTTTTGTACACGGGCAAAATTGGACTATTGCACAAACTACCTGCAATTTCCACAATCACCCCTCGATGTACAAAATCGGAGACTATGCATTTCAAAGCTTGCTCACCATCGACTGAAATCTTATACTGGGGAATACGTGGCAGCTTTACTCCATGTTTCAAGACAGTTTTAACAGGCTCTATTTGCAAAACACCAACATCATTGTCGTGAATCGCCCATAAACACTCCGGAACATCTCTAAATTCAGGTGGCAAAGGTCTGGTCAAGAATTGAGAGACATAAAGTTGCTGTGGTGAAATCGTCAAATGCACTCCATCAGAAAAACAATGAATTACCTAATTTAATTCCTTCAACAGATTCAACCCCAGCAGATTCTCTCCACAATTCGAAGTCAAAAGGGATGGACAATGGTCCGTAAAGGGACCCAAAGAAATAGGTACCGGCGAAGAAACCGGACAGACAACTGGTGTGCCAGAAAACCCTACAGAAACATTGGTTTGCCCCGACAGTGGAATGTTTGGAACCCAAGAATGATCAATGGAACACTTCTGTGCCCCTGTATCTATCAAGAATAGATGTTTCCTATTTCCCACTATCATTTCAACGTAGGGACCTTTCTGATTAACGGGAATAGGCGTTGGTTCCAAACCCTGCTTCGGGCAATCCTAGCAAAACAGAATGTCATCAAAAGGAAGTTCTTCAGAGAGGCAAGCGGCAGAAGGATGACCAAAAATGTTTCTAGTATCCACACTTGGTGCCTGATTATCCTGCGAAAAAGGTTGCTGTGAATCCTGTGAAAACTGACTTCTTCCAGCGCCCCCTCTACCCGGGCAACCTCTGGATCGTCTATCCATATTCCCAAATGTGTTATTTGACCTCTGTCGAAGGATCGGGCATTGTGCACGCCAATGACCCTCTTGCCTACAATAGGCACACTGGTTAATGTTTACAGGACCCAAGGCCGCATTACCTTGTGGAACATATTGACCTCTAAATTGTGAAATACCCCCTCTAGGGCCTCTAACAATTTGCTGCAATAATACATTTGTCTTCGAATCACCTTTTCTCTTTTCGACTCTTTCTTTTTCATGATTGACACGATTCTCGTAGTACTGAGCCATATGCAGTACTTCTGATTGAGACTTCGCTTACCAAGATCTCTCAGAAGACATAATTTGCGACTGGATGTCAGGCAGCAATCCACGCACAAATTTGTCTACAAATAATCTTTTCCCAGACTCTGTGTCCAAATCTTGTCCACTGAAATCCGAGAATACCTGTTCGAACCGATTAAAGAACTCGGTAACACCCTCAGATTTCCCTTGGACACAGGCAGTAAGCTTGTCCCAAATAATTCTCTTTTCGGAAATTATAGTTTTCAATTTCGCAACTATTCTGTCAGGTAAAGTTAGTATCACCTGAGGCACTCTTTCGCCAGCTGGCCTTTCTCCATCGAGTCTAATTATGTTAGCCCATGTATCTCCTGGCCCTGCTACATCGTCTATAGTCCTAACCTGTTTCCACAAACAGGCAGGAGTACAGGAAATAACAGATTAATATCACTTAAAGTGAATACTGAGGATTGCAAAACAGATTCTATTTCTTTATAGAACCCTGTTGGATTTTTCCTAATGTCAGGAATAGATTGTCTAATGGTGTTCACTTCCTGTCTCGAGAACGGGATGTGAATGAACTGTGACACATAATGTGCAGGGATTTCCTGAGCTGGCGTACCTGCTACAGCGTTAGCAGCAATCTCCGCTTTTGGGACAAACGTCGGAGGAACCTCTTTCACAGGCAACTGAGAAGTAGACAACTCTGAACGCTTACTAAGCAACAGAGCCAAATCGAGCGCTAAAGCAGCCGAAGAAGTATCGAATGAAAAAGCTCTCTTGTAAATGCTCAATAACTCTGCGGGACAACAAATCTTTCTTTTTACACATTCATCCTGTAGGTATTCTACCATTACCTGTATCACTTTCCTCTGCATTTCTGGCGTATACTGACTATACGTATCATATACTTCAACAGGAGTTATCAATGTGTCTGAAATCCATCTAATCGCGTCTTTCGTGCAAATTTGCATTTCCTCAGATATCGATTTAGAGAGTGTGGCAAAAACATTAGCTTGATCACCCTTCTCCATACAATGCTTAGCCCACACAATCAACTCACGTTTCTTCTCTGGAGGTACAGTATTGCGAGTGACAACCCTCGATCCCGCTCCCTGATCTACCACAAGCGGTATAGAACCACTTGGAAGACGGAGAGCAGGCAAATTCAACGAGGGTACTATCACTGGTGCAACAGGCAAAGGTGGAGGAGCAGGTGGAGGTGCAGCGAAAAAGGGAGGACCAACGATTGGAGGAGGAGGAACAGCAGGAGGAGCGATAGGAGCAGCAGGAGGAGCAGGAGGAGGAATAACAGCAGGAAGAGGCAAACCAGCAGGAAGAGGAACATACGGAGGTGGCGCAGTGCACCAGGCCTTCGTTCATTTAACAATTTATCGATAAGTTCATCGGAAACATGAAAGTCTTTAGAAGGATAGATTTTCTGTATACCAAGTGAGAAAGCCCTATCCATATTCCTAGCTGACTCAGACTGTTTATCTTGGTCATATAACAACGCTTTTTCGGCGTTCGTTTTATGACAGCGCGCATGTTTTTCTCTGCTCTTAAACTGCTGTGAAGCTTCTTTTTTCCAATTCTGTAATGCATCAAATGCTGCAGGTCTAGCCTTTTTCTTTAATAATATAGATTCTAAATACTCAATACGAGGGATTTCAAAACTACCATTGGTTGGCCACTGAAGTTCAGAAGCATGTCTAGTTTGTCTGCGGCAAATATCATTAAACAATATGCTACCAATGCCATGCTTACAGTCCATAGTACAAGCCGGCGACCCCTCCTGTGGTGGCGGACGGCTAAATTCCAAAGATTGTCTGTCACTGCGGAATAACGTCCTGAAGCAGGCAGACAATTTGCCAGGCATGTCAGAATACTGGTGTTACCTGGTCAGTAATTGAACTCGCTGTAACGCTCACCTGACTCCCACGGAGGCGCTGGCCTGGTTCGCGCTGCTGTGACCTCTTCTAAGGTAATGCGCAGGGTTCGGAAGACGGACTGGACCAGGCCCCCAAATCTGGCTTGTCTGGCTCGCAGAAGTATCCTTCTGTAGGCGAAAATAGGGATTAACTGTCTGTGGGGTAATGCAATCAGCCTCCCACTTTCCCCTCTCAACCCCCTCGAAACCCTTCTGTGATTCCTCGTAGCGTCTCACCTTAGGGTCTGGAAGGATGAGCTCTCCATCCTGCTTCTGATGCAGGGGCGCGTTGGTATCCAGTTACTTCACTGGATTTTCGGATTGGTGAGAACCAAACTTGCTTGGCTTCCAGGTAAGTTTTTTGAATAGAGGTTCCCCTTGTGTCCATGCATTAATGTACTAATGCTAGTGTCTTTTTCCCCATAGGGGCCGGGGTACGGAATGCCGGGGAACAGGCACCGACCCGAGATGAGAGGTGAAATCCTTGTAGAAATCAGGTAAGTCTTTAATGAGCTTTTTTTGGTAATGTCTTTTCATTCGCTCATTAACGCTGATGTCTTTTTTCCCCTTAGGGGCCGGGGTCCGGAAATGCCAGGATGCGGCGCGGACCCGAAATGAAGAGGGAATGAATCAACAGGTAAGTCTTAACATGGAGATTTAGCTTTCCTTATTCCCTTCTCTCTCTCACCTTTTGTTCTGGTCTTTTTCTTCCTAGGCGCTGGGGCGTGACTGCGAATCCGGATGATCGCTGCTGAACATAGAGGCGCCCTGTAAAGGTGAGTGGAATGCGGCGCTGCAGCGATCGACGCGATGAGCTTTTAAATAAAGTCTTCCTTTTCAGGATTGTCGGCGAGATGTCTCCGGGATGCGGATTTAGCAGGTAAGGACTTTTCCTTCTTCTGTTCTCTTCTTCTCTTCCTTTGCAGGTGATCCAGGATGCTGGCAGGCGTGGCAGAAGTCAGGATGCAGGAGCAGACACGGTGAGCGTCCAGCTGCTAGATGCAGAACAACGCGAAGCACGTGTGGCTGTTCGGGTGGGGTTTAAATAGCCTTGGAAGAAGTTCCAGGTATGTATCCTTCCTCCAATCAGGTATGTATCCTTCCCCGGCCACGCCCGGATGGTAAATTAGTCCCACAGGTAAAGTAGTTCCTTTCAGGCCTCAAGGGAGCCGGGATCCTGCAGCATGGTCTGCATCAGGTAAGTGCACCCAAGCACTTCCATAATGAGCCTGGCGCCTATGGCGCCAGGACTGATGTCTTTTATGAGCCTGGTGCCATAGGCGCCAGGACACTGTCCAAAGGGCCCCTATATGGGGTTGCTGGGTCCTTCCTTGGGGACTGGATGTCCGCTTTCGGGGACGCAGGGCTTGAACCGGCTCCCCGGGAGCGGGCATCATGACACTCACCAGTGCAATGCACCAAAACAAATTATCAGGATACTTAAGAATCGGGTCACGACTCACCGATCGGATTTCAAAGTTTTTCTAACAAAGTTTACCTCGTGTTTGGTGATTTCAGCAAATCTGCCCACCTCGATAAGTGGACCCTCGTCAAGATGCCGGGCCTCATTAGGACCCAGGCGGTAAGGGGTTTACGGCGGCGTAAACAGCGCCGACCCTTACCGCCTGATTCCGAGGTCCCTTAGCGCCATGGCGGATTTAACACCTGCTTTTAGCAGGTGTTAAAATCCATGGCGCTAAGGGACCATGTTGTTAATTACGCCACCGTAATTTACGGTGGCGTAATTAACGCCTTCCCCACTCCCATTATGCCCTATGGGGCAAAAATGGGAATGGGGAAGGGTAAATGGGGATTGGGGACTTACCGCCCCGCCAACCTCGGAATGGGGCGGTAAGTCCGCCAACCACCATGGCGTAAACGTAGTTTACGCCATGGTGGTAAAGGTACGACCCAGGCGGTAACTTACCGCCTGGGTCGTAATGAGGCCCGCCGACTCGGACCGCCTGCTCACCGTCCAGGGATCGGGCCGTGCTGCACTGCTGAGGTGTCGCATCTCATTCAGGAAAGGGGCCCCCTTTACACCGTCCGATCCCGGTCCGATAGCCGCGTCAAACTTCAACGAGCTGGCATCAATCTTGAGGGTCCCTATTCGGGCGCCATCTGTGAAAGCAAAAAGAAGATATCGAGGCTGAGTACCCCAAAAGGAAATACACCAAACGCGGGTTCAAAAAATACACAGATCTTTATTCTACAACTGAACAGTTTTCAAAGGACAAAGCAATAGATAGCTATCAGGCCCTCAGTACAACACAGCGAATACCAGCCCTGTTCGGTGTGTGCAGTGAGTGGGACTGTACATTAGAATGTTTGTGTCTTTTATTCAGTATGTTATCTGATGTTCAGCCCACTTGCAGGTTAATCATTTACTTGGGCTAGGGGTTCATGCCGAGTTCGTTCCTAATTTATGCATCTATACATTTATGGATTATCCTTAAAACATTCCCCAACAGGTTACAATAGCAACAGTGTGTCTTTGGATTTTACATTGAGCCTTCGTACACATTTATACAATATAGTTCAACAAGAGTTCATATTAAATGCTCGAACAGTATTGTGCATAATATATGTTCATGGATTAGTATCGTTGGCACGGGTAATCCTCTATCCACAGGTCAACGAAGGACAAGGTCTCATTACATGACCCTAACATTTGGCCTGCAGGCAGGTTATGCATTAACTCGTATGCAGAGGTCAAGACGACCATGTTACAAGCAGAAAAACACTGTCCACCATCTTAGACCAAGGGTGACAGTAGAGTGAGGATCAAAATGGTGGATAAACCTAAAATGGCAACTAACACGGATCTAAGGTCAGGACCTTGCAACGCGGATTTCTTCGCAGAGCGACTGGGCTTAGGCCAATATATATAATACAGAGGCATGATATGATTTCCCGTTCGACAAAGGGGCTACATCTTCACAAGAGGTAGGCTACATTAACCTTTCTGTGAAATGTGTCCTCTTAGAAGGGTGCCTGCATCCTACTAGGTAGGGGAATACATCATCCTACAAAACATACATACCCAATGAAGAGGTTACTTGCATCCTTCATGAGAAGTGGGTTGTCCCCTACATTCTTCTGAAGATATGGGCCACATCCTCCTGGAGACGTACATTATATGCTACTGGACAGTTACGCTGTATCCTCCTGGAGATGTGGACAGAGTCCTCCCAAAGAGGTAAGCAGCATTATCCTGAAGGGGCGGTATGCATTTCCCAGAAAGATAAACTGCAATCTCCTTGTGGCTTGCAGGATAAGAGAATTTGGAGCAAATAGGTGGTATTCAGCTGATCTAAACACTGTGCAAACTCTGATGAAGAGAAAGCCCAGAGTACAAGTTGCTATTGGAGATGCATTACAATGTGAGTGTGCATAAAAGATCTGAATGAGACAGAACGAGACAATGAAAAGAAGGGATTGGGATCCTCATTTTGTCCATCAGATTTCTGCTGGTATTGTGTATGTTGTGCGTGTTCCTTTTGCAAAGCATGAAACTAATTTTGAGCATCTCCCTCTTTGCATATGGGTTATTGCCCCACCCCCACACCTTATGCAACATAGCATAGTTCTCTGTTCCTTTCTGTTACCCCATCATGGTGCCTGCAAAATGAACACCAGTGAAAACAGAAACACAGCAAGTTGGTGCGTCACCAAAAAGAAGACCCCAAGTGTTCCTGGAATAGACCAGAGGCTCTGTGCTCCAGCTTGTGCCAAGGATCAAGCATGAGTGTGACACAGCACAACCTCAGACAGAGGGTCCCTCCTTTGTAGGCCCACTCTGGAGCCCTCTTTCTTTAGTCATGGATAGGCCCTCCCATATTATGCGTTCACCAGCAATCTGAATGCATGTCTTGGTCGAGCCAGGTGGATGCCTCCAAGCAAGAGAGTGCATTCCCATATGGAGATCAGAGCATCTTGAGGAATTTTAGCTCCCTTCCCTGCCAGGTGACTAATGGACAGGCATTAGGAAGGACACAATTATTCCCTAGCAGATAGATTGGGGGGACTCCCAGAAGAGTGGAAAAGCTCTAATAATCTGCCCAAAATAGATATTTTAAACAGGAGGCTTCTGCAATTACGACATGGACATCTTTCCTCATTCTCTGCTAGATGGATCACCAATCCTTAGCTGTTCGGCTCTTGATTTTTGTTCTTAACTCTAGTCGGTGAGGTGTATATTTTATACTACAGTTTATACGTGTTTGTAAGTAAGTTATTTTGTTTACTTGAGACAATTCATCCCGCCCTAAGAACCATCTAAACGGTGGTCCAAGTCTTCCTCTTAATGATCTGAAGATCAAGATATTTGTCTTTTGCGCGTTAATCTGCAAGCCATTTTTAGTAACGTATTCTTGTAGACTCGATAGTCTTTGTTGAAGATCTATGGGGCTCTGGTCGATCATTGCCAAATCGTCAGCTTAGGTTTGGCCATTATCTTTCAGAGGAAAGGCACGCCCAGTGTTCATTGTCTCGTGTAGATCTGATAAAAAGAGATTGAATAGGATTGGGGCCAATGGGCATCTCTTTTTGAGCCCTTTGAATGTATGAATTTCTTTGGATAATACCCCTGAAGATTCAGTCTTATATGGACTTTAGTCAAGGAGTACAGTGCCTAAATTGCGGACAACAAGTGCAGAGGGCAGTTCCACGTCTCCAGTTTTGACCATAGAATATGCCTATCAATGCTGTCAAAAGCTTTCTTTAGATCAATAAAAGCCAAAATAAATGTTAGCGTTACTTTTTATGGCTTTTAGTTTCAAAAAGTTTAAAGGGAACAGATTTAATTGGGTTCCCACACCTTTTATAAAGCCTGTTTGGCGAGGATCACATCTCTTTGCTTTGGTGGCCCAAGTCTGAAGGTTTTTTAAGATTATTGCCGCAAACAGCTTGCTCAAGACATCCACGATGGCAATAGGGTGGTAGTTATTAGGGTTTGCCCATTGCCTCTCTTGAAAATAGGGGGCACTGCTCCTATTCACATCACCTGTCCGGAGTGGTCTTGATCATATTATGTTATCCCATCCAGGCGCGGGGCTGTCACTAATTTAGCACGCTTGATCAAAGTTTCCAAGTCATGGGAGTGAAACGGAATTACCCACGGCCCCTCCAGTTTCTTTAAGAGGGGATTTTTAATTCCTCCATCAGTTCCAAATAATTGACATAAAAATGTTGTCCAGTTATCCTCTGTCACCATGTTCGCAAGAAAAGCAGATTGGGAAGATGTTTTCCCGTTAAGCAGCTGCCAAATTCCTCTTGAATTTTTCATTTCCATTGCCTGCAACATTAATTCTGACTCTGTTTGAAGAATTTGGGCTCTGTATGAAAGCAGACAATTTTTATATCTCTGCTTTCTCTTTCGAAGCAGTTCTGCCACCAATTACAGTTTTGAGCTGCAGATTGCTCCTCGGTCTGCCCATAGCTGTTTTTTCATGGAAGCGATTCCTTCATCGCGGACATGCTTAAGAGTAAAGATGGTTTTGCCTCCCTTATTGCCTGAAATCCAAAAGTCAAACATCAATGGGGCATAATTCACTCCTTCTTGATTGGCTTCCTGCAGTTTATGTTTGGACAATAGAGTAGAAACATCTCTTGGTCGTTTGCACAGCCTATTCTTCCCTTCCGAGATTTTGACGTGCGCTCTATAATGATCAGATCCTTCCAGAGGTCTGCTACTGGACATCTTTTCAGGAGGACGTGATCACTTTTTTTGTGACCAATACTTCCAAAAGCTTAGCACACTTTTATCATGTTGTCAGACATATGGGCCTCATTACGACCCAGGCGTTGGACCATGGTGCTAATAGCACCATGGTCCATGCCGGTAACTTACCGACTCCGCCATGGCGGAATGGGGAATTACCACCCCATTCCGAGATTGGCGGGGCGGTAATTCCCCATGCCGCCATGGCCCTTCCCCATTCCCATTTTTGCCCCATAGGGCTCAATTGGAAAGGGGAAGGCGCTAAGTATGGTGCCGCAAATTGCAGCACCGTACTTAGCACCAAGGTCCCTTTGCGGGTCCCTACTTTAACGGCTGGTAAAACCAGCCGTTAAGGTCGGGTCCCGCAAAGGGACCTCGTAATTAGGCGCTAATAGGTTAACAGCGCCGCAGCCTTTTACGGAGCCGTTAACCCATTAGCGCCTGGGTCGTAATGAGGCCCATAGTCTAAAGTTTTTGACTGGGCCCTGTTAGTACAGGTAGGTTTCACAACGAAGTCTCCCCTGGTTTGGCCATTCAACTTCTGAACATTTCTTATTTGCATTGCAGCTGTCCAACTGGCTGCTCTGGCTTCAGAGTTATTGGCGAGAGTATCAAAGCCTGTGGTGATGTTACCTCTTTTGTCGAAACATGAAATGTTTAAATCACTGCATATGATTATTAGTGGCGGGTTCAATTGGCTAGCATAATCATCGAGTATATTCATGATTGAATCTATGAAAAAGTTACATTGTATTGCCTCAGAGGATATATAAATTAAGGATTAAGGATGTGTTCCTGGATCCATATCCCGATTATGCATCAATAGAATTCCTTGGATAAAGGGATTCGGAATCCAGGATGAGGCAACTTTGTATCCTATACCATTTCTCACCAGGGTAAGGAGGCCCGAAGAGGGTCTCCCTTTGCCTCCCCTGTATGCTGGATTAAGGCAGGCATCAAAGCATCAAGAATAGGTATTGACATCATCCATGTTTCCTGATAACATAGAACCTCGAAATCCGAGGACACGATCTCACAGTTGTTAAAATAAATGCATGAACCCACGAGTATTCCAGGAGCCTATAATCCAGTCCTGATCGAATGCTGGATGGTGACATTATTTGTTGTATGGCTTGAGAGGACCCCTTGTCCAAAACCACTGTTCCATTTGAAGATCTTTAGAGGCATTTGGGAGATGTTCTTTCATTGTTGTGTCCACTTTATTAGTGCAACTGAATGTAACCTTTAGTGGATAATTCATATTAGCAGGATAGATGTTTGATTTTTCCACAGTGTTCTGTGTTGGTTTATTCAGTTCTGATGTTATTATTGTTTTAGTGTAATCTCCATATTTTAATGGGCTGGTGCTTTCAGGTAACAATATGTCCCTTTTTAAGTTTGGTTTTGTTCCCATTTGGGGATGACATGGTCTATAATGTCCATTATACGGCAGATCCACTATTTCAAATCCCAATGGCAGAAGCAGATGAGCCATTTCCAGCAAGGATGTTTTAATAACGCTGGAGTTTAAGTGAAGAACCGCGTTATCCATTTGATGTCCTCAGTGTTGAAAAATCAAAATGCCAGGATATGGATAAAGGAAGCTTAACAAATTATGCTTTAAAATCAAGCTGTCGTCTGTTGGTAATAAGCAGTCTAGTAGGAGACAGTTTTCTCTTGGAATTTTCCCCGCACCATTTTTTTCTGATTTTATTTTGTCGTATCTCATGAATGACAAGTTGGCATAACAATCTTTTCTATGAGGGGTGTTGCCCACTGTCCTTCCATGATCGTTTTTGGTAGGAGTTTGCTTCAGTTCATTCCTTCTCATGTTATGTTTCTCTTCAATCATCTTGCGCTTTTCCGCTAGTGTGAGCAAAGGCACTTTGGGCTCAGAATTCAGTCCTTCTGCTTCATAGTTTTCTTGTGCCACGTCCGACCCATTCTCTAGTTGCCTGTCATGATCAATATTGGTTGTTTCCTTCACTTCATCGTCCATCGAGTAAGTGGAAAGATCTAATTGATCTATTTCCTCTTGCTCTCTGGATGTTTTAACTGGTATCAACCGCGGTACATTTGGGGATGTTATTTTACTTTGATTTTTCAACATCAGCTTCAAAAATATAGGTGGTGTTAATATAATTCTCAGCATTAGATCTTCCTGTTTTGATTTGCTGTATATTTTTAGTATTTTTCAGTTGTATAGTTTCCTTGCTTTTATTAAAGAGTTTTTTCTTTTTGCTCTTTTGGAAGATTTGGAAAGGACCTTCCCTTTGAGCTACAGGAGATTTGATGCCAGTCATTGTGACAATTGTTTTCCATTGGAATTATAGCAGAGGTGGTCGTCGGTGCCGCTTCTTTTAGACTTTCGTGAACAATGTATGGCCATTTCTGTTCTTTCCTGCATCGCCTTTTTGCAAGAGAGCATTTCTATTCACAGTCATATCGAGCTGTTGAAGCTTTGATGGTTTTGAATCTTTTTGTACCAATATCCTTGAGTTAAACTCAGTTGTTAGACAAATTGGACTTGAAGAAGGAGTCAGAACTTGTTGTGCCTCTTTGGTCAGTTTGAGTGTCTGTGGCTCCATTTAATTTTTTAGGGTTTCCAACAACGCACCCAATAGGGCTTTTTTGTCCTTGCGCTCTAGATAAAGGGATTCCTGCATTTTTTTCTGTTATCGCATAAACACTGCCGCTTCGTGATCTACTCTTGCTAGTAACGAGGTGATCAAAGATTTGACGTGTATCATCTCCGAGTGGGTCATGGCAAGCAGGGTTGCTTGATCCTTGTAATTTACTGTGATGCATTCATATAGTTTGATTCTGTAAGTGGTTTCAACCCAGCACTCCACCTGAGTCAATGCCTAGTATGGGATGCCCAATGGAAACCCTTATTTATATATATTTATGTCAAAAGTTCTTTTATTTCTGGATGATGTACCCTTATATAACACCCCTCTCTTGGAATCCCCCCGGTCTCACTGAACCAAGAAAGAGGTTTGTTTTTCAAAGTTAAAAGATTTATTTGAAGAATTGAACAATATATATATATATATATATATATATATATATATCACACCTTTATGAATATGAACAATATCTCAATATCACACTATTATGAATATGAGCAATGATCAGCAATGGGTGATACCACAATAATCAACAATCTCTTTAATCAATTAGGAGTAGGAATAGGAAGAATAATGTAGCAGAGAATAAAACTTTGTGTGGGTTCAATGAAATGAATGATCTGAAATTAATGCAACACAGAAATGAAACTTGATATGAATTCAATCGAAGACAATGTAATCACTCTTTCCTCCTGATACTACTCACTCCCCCCAATCTGCAATATGAAGAGATGGAATGAGGGGACACAGGTTTCAGGAATAACAATCAAAAATTGCAGTTTCAATCCCGATTCCCCCCAGCAAGCTTAGAGAGAACAGGAATGATTTTAAAACAGGTCAAATGCTTCTAAATGTGATTGGAAATTAATGGGAAAAATTCTAAAATTACTTTAATTCGCTAAATTGGATTCAGAACCAGTGGGAATTGCTTTGGATTGGTTCAGGTAGACACTAGCACACAGGATTTTATGGATGGGAAAAGGATTTCAGGATGGACAAAAGAGATTCTATAATGCAGTCTGGATATGTTGGAATGGGTTGGATTGGATTACTTAAGACTAAGAGGTTGGTTCTGGACAGTTCTACGCTAAATACTCACAACTATGGTTTGGAATGGGCCTGTCAAAGATCTGGTCAAACGTTTGGCTGGAATTCGCTCGCCAGCGGACAGGTCTCAGGCGCTTGGTTCTGCTCTCAGCAAGGCACTCTGGTCTGCACGGCCTCTTGGACTGGATCTGACGGGTGGGTTCTGGGTTACAGCTCTGCTGAACTGATCTGGATCTTGGGTTCTAGCAAGGGTTCTTGGCCAGAAGGAGCCAAAACAGCACAGCCAGGCTGTTGAACTGGTTAGGCCCCGTGGAAGTTTAGGGGTTAAAATCAGGTTGCAAGATTTTAAAGACCAGCTGAGAAGGGTTCAGCTTTTTGGGTTGGGCCTCTGCTTCAGGGTTCTGGAGTCTGGATCTGGGTCTGGATAGTTCTGGATCTGGATCTGGATTCTCCTTCAGAGCGCTTCGCCGGTAGATCAGTGATGGGTGAATGTGTGTGTCCTCCTGGGTCCTCAACAGTCCCTATTTATCCATCTTCCAAAGCGGTGGGGAGGCTGATTATACTATATGCCCAACCCTCTAAGAATCTGATAGGTCAGAGAATTCCCTCTCCCCTGATTTGAGAAGGGAACAGTGTGTCATGATGTGTCATCATGTGTCAGAGTGACACTGTGTTTAGGGTCCACAGAAAACACTCCCCTTGGTTTCTACCAAGAAAATCTATTTTTCCTAAAAAACATATTTCCAATATCCCCAACTTGTCAATAATATATATTTACATTACAGATTAACTAAGGTACGTTTCTGTCAAAGCCTTATCTTCCTACGAGTTTTGGTTCACAAATGACAGTTTTTTGCACTTTTGGGTGGTTACTCAGTGTCAGTTCTGTACCAATTTTTTTACATACATGCACATACCATCTGGGCATATCCCTGTAAATTTTCTTATTCCTAACATAATCACAATAGCTAGAATATGAACATTTTTGTGGTTCAGTCTCTGAATATCGCACAGATTCCAGATTAGTATTAAACTGTGTGCGAAGTTTTCATTTTAATAACCTATGAATTCCATATTTTTATCAGTTCAGCATAATTTGCTATAAGTCTTTTTCTCAAACATATTTTCAGTGCTTTCTGAATCCACAAACGGTTTGTCTCTGCCTCCAAGGTCTTGGCTGGGCCAGAGAGTCACATGGGCTTGTCTTCTTGGGCAGTTGGTTTCTGTTTACACCCGAATTAGCATGTTCTTTCAGTTCAAGGAGCCCATTGTCTCTTTCCCAGAGCAGCAGAGCAAGTCTCCTCCTCTTCTCATTAGCATCCAAATGAGATATCCTCTCCTTTTGGTGGGAAGGAAAAGGGTGGTATGTTCTCAGTGGAGGAAAACCTCTTTGAAGTTTTAGCTGAATCAGGTTACCTTATAGTCAATTGCGACATTGTTCCTTGTGAAAAATTACAGTTACAAATTGAAAATAAGCAAACATATCTTCAATTCCAGTCTTTTTCAACATGAAAATCAATAGTGGCACCCTATATTGCATTTGATGGAAGTCTCTTCTTTCCCCACATTTAGATTTTGAGACAAAAGTTTAACATGACAGGTTTAGAGATCGCCAGCTTCTGACACAGGTGAGTAGCGGTATTGCACCTATTTTCACATATTTTCCCAAGCAAGCATCTTTAAATGTGGATTTTCTTCTGGTAAATGTACTCCTGCTGACATTATATTTATGTGGATTCTTGAAGTATAATGATGTTTAACCCCCAACAAGGAGGTTGGATCTTTTGTGTGATTTGTGAACCATGATTTTTGCAAATTTGACAACCAAGAAAAACAGATTTCCAAACAGCTCTGTGTTTCTTTTGCAATCAGCATTGCTTTTTCAAGTAGTTTCAGGCTACTCTGTGGGTAGCCCAATGGTGGGTTTTGGCAGTGGTCTCCTGTGTTACCACTGACATAGGCAAAAGTGGATTGGCGGCCTATTTTTCAGGTTTTTCCTGCGCACTTCTGGGTGATTTTAGCGTGCGTAATGCTTTCCAGCGGCCATTCTGATGTTCCCGATGCAAGCAGCGAACAGGAATGTTACAGGGCCTGGACTAGTGGGTTAAAACATCCCACAATTCAATGTGTCAAGGAGACATTTAATGCAGCCATTACGTTGCAGTGGATTTGAAAAGGAGTAGAGTTTAATGCGCTTGCCATCCATCCATAATTTCCGGGGGAGAAGGCAGAGTCATCCAATGATGAGGAAGATGAAACTGATACAAGAGTCTTCACTTCTTTTATTATTGTAGATCTCATCTTTGAAGTAAGTAGTGGAGGAGTTTCAAAATCAGCTTTATAAAACGGCTCGAGTTCAGTAAGTCTTTCGGTGGCAAGGTCTCCTTTCAGGGCGGTCCTCTGGATTGGTCTTGTTTTTACATAAGATTGCGGTTTCCTTGAACTGTTGTTTTCCATGATTTAAAGTGCTACTCACTGAATCAGATTTTAATGCTTTTGCAGTTAAATCCAATTTGTCTTTGATAAAGGCAATTGGCCTCATTACAAGGTTGCCGGTAAGCTTACCGGTATCAGGACCGGCAAACCCTGAGTTGTGCTCGTGGGTGCCTTTCCTTCTGCCAGGCGGAATGAAAGGCACCCGCAAGCACAGCAAGCCTGTAGCACCGGCACGGTAATGAACCATGCCGGTGCTACAGGCATCCCCATTCCCATTGAGCCCTATGGGTCTCAAATGGCTTGGGGATATACTGGTTCCGGCACCCACGAAAGGGCAATTACCAGGTCCGGCGGGGCCGGAATACCTCGGTAATTGCCCATTCGCGGGTGCCGGATTTTCTTGCCGGAATGGAGGTAGCCTTGCCGGTTTTACCGGCAAGGCTACCTCCAACCTTGTAATGAGGCACAATGGCCCTCATTACGAGGTTAGAGCTAACCATGCCGCATTTAGCGGCATAGTTGCCTCCTTACCGCATACCAATTCCTCAAATGAGGACTTACCTGGCCATCCCAACCTTGGCGGACCCGGTAATTCCTCGCCCGAGGAACCTGGACCCGGTCCATCCCCATTCCCATTCGAGCCCCCATAGGGCTCAATCGGAATGGGGAAGGAGCTAACAACGGGCCCGTTTAAAACAGGCCCGTTGTTAGCTCTATGGTCTCCTCGCGGGACCCGGTAAGGACGCCTGGTTTTACCGGGCGCCCATTGCGGGTCCCGCAAGGAGACCTCGTAATAGGGCGGAATGGGTTCACCGGCACCATTACCGGTGCCGGTATACCCATTCCGCCAACCTCGTAATGAGGGCCAATGTCTCTAGCTAGGCACACGGCCAAAGGTGATGGCAGTTTGTCCGTATTTAGTGCTGCATTCAGGGGCAGTTTTTGTATAGCTGTGTGCTGAGCATGAGTCTGCAGTGGTAAAGATTGTATGTCTTTTTTCAAGATAGGTGGATGCAATGGGACTAATGGAGGGGACCTCTTGTGAAAACAAACATCCTCTCTCATCCCTCTCATCCCTACTCAGGGAGGGATAACATAATTTCAGTGGTTTCCTCAAGGGGCAGTGGACCACTGTGTCTGTTTTCTTAAACCTCTTTAAAAAGTTGCCAAAAAGTTGCCCTTTGATTTGTCTGTTGGGAGTATCATTGGCTTCACGTTTTTAGGGATAATGTGACTTTCTCCATACTTGGAGACAGGTCTAGTTCCAATATTTCTGCATCCGTTAGGTCGAGAATGTTATGCATTGTAACTGTGTTTCCTGTCTTGTTAATGGAGTTGAAGATAAAGTTTTATGGGGGTCAAAACCCAGTGAAGGCTGTGAGTTCACACAGGGCTGCCTCACCAGCTCTAGAGTAATTTGCATTACATGTTTTTTTTATCCAGGCTTTAGATAAATCCTCGCATTGCAAGCCCGTCTCAGAGTCTTTCTGCCAAGTATAAGTGTCTTTTAGATGCACCTCTCCAGAATCCCAAACAAGTGGTGAGAGCGCGCCACGCTTATAGTTTTCTCGCTATCTGCAAATAATTGTAAAGAATCTGCCAAGCGCTTCACTTGATGTCTCGTTCTGGGAAAATCAGGTGCAGCTATTGTAAAGACTGGAGGGGGAGTCTGTACTTCTGCTCTCTATATGGTAGAGGAGAGGCACAGAGGACTTCAGCCAAGATTATCTATTGTGGTAGCAATGGACGAGCAATCAGGGTCTAGCTTCTCAGGAGGTGATGCAGGCTGGTTCTTAAGTACAGTGTAGTCCCCACGCACCCACAAAGGAATGTCCGCACACTGTATCAGTTAAAACCCAGTCTTTATATAATTAATATTCAAGGTTATGTACACGATCACGATAACTCACTTTGTACTGAATTATCTATAATGGCAGGTATACAGTTCTACGTGGTACCACAATTACTATTAGATCTCTTTAAAGTGCAACAACTGTACGGTTAAATGTCACACAAATCAGTTTGTAAAGGCAACCAACAATAGATACAAGAGGAAAGCAGTTGGTTAGAACAATTGGCAGAATACTGGCCCCGTTACCAAGACACAGTTCTGTCTGGAGATCCCCCCACCTGGGCAACCTGTATAATAAAGATATATCACAAGCCCAGTCCATATATTGTTCACAAGAGTCTTTCCAATAGTTCAACAACCCCAAAGTACCTGGCGTTGTAGCGTTCCTCGTCGGGGAATCGACAGCCCTTCTTGAGTGCGGTCCCTTTAAGGCAGGAGTCACGGGTCGTCGAAAGTCTGACGGAGAACAGGGTGAACTACGGCGGTGAAGTGGCAGCTTCTTTCCTAGCGATGCTCATCGATGCGGAAGCGTAAATGTCCTGCAAGGAAGAGGAGTGTGGGGCACCTGAGTTGTGGCCCAGCAAGGGTGTCGAGTCATCAGCGTCTCTGTGGTCTTTGGGTGGCCCGGTGGATACTCCTCGGCGCATCAACGGGCTGGCCTTCTCCGGTGGGATAAGGCAGGCGGCAGTGCAGACGAGAGCGTCCTTGGATCAAATGCTCTTAGGCAAAGGGAGCACGATGGCTTCGGTCGGCGACAGCGGTCGGCGACGGTGATGGACAACAGTGTCCGGGCACTTCTCCTTTTGATTCCACAGCGGTCCCCGTCTCCGGTCGGCAGCCTGTCATAGGTCTGTCTACCAGGGAGCTTTGGCAAAGATCAGCTGGTGCACAATGGTCCCTCGTAGCTCGGGAAGAGGGCGCCTAACCAGGTCCTCTCTGGGTCAGTCCTTGGAGACACAGCAGCTTTCAGATTGGTGAAGTACAGCAGAAGCAAGACTTCTCTCCAGCAAGGTTTCAAGGTTAAGCTTCAGTTTTACTCCAGTTACTCTTCGTAGTGGACTTCAGCTTCTGACCACGAATTCTAGCAGTGAGAGGCCCCTTCTCTCCAGACACTCACAGTTATGTGTATTGGGACAAGTACCCAGCCATTCAACACTCCACACTGCATTCATACCAGTTTCGGGCAGGGCTGTCTCAGTCATTGTGTCAAACACCAGAAACTAGACATCCACAACAAGAAGTGCATATTCGTTGCACACTCCATTCACCCAGGTCCCACCCTCAGGATGTACCCACAACATACAGTCACTGGGAAGGCTCCAGCCAGTCTGGTCTGGTCTTCACAACAACACCATATATGGAACTTCAACCCAACAGCCAGTCAGGGGGAAGGGACAGAGTCAGGGCTTCCCAGGACTTTGGGACAACAAGGTAACAGGCGATAGAAAGCAAGAGGACACAGAGGCCATCTTGTTTCCTATCAGGAATCAACTGATTCCAATGGTAGGGCCTGGGTATCCCAAAATGGAGAATACTCAGAGAGCCTGTCAAATTCAGCATGGAGCTGCCACCAGCCCATACCCTGCTCTGTGGCCCACACACAGGTGCCCAAAACATACACTAGGGGCACAGGGTTGTACCCCAACCCATGGGTGCCATAAGGGTATCCCAAGTGTCTCTGTTCACCACAACCAGAAAGAGGAAGAGCTGCATGGCCAGAAGTCCCACATGGACTCCTGTGCAGAAAACAACACAGAACACACATGATAAGTGAGTTAGGGAACAAGGACATGGAGGCCCTGTCCCTCCAATGCATTTCCAGCATCACAACTACTTGACATACAGAAGTATGAACAGAGAATCCTTGATGCCTACTTGACATACAGAGGTATGAACAGAGAATCCATGATGCCTACTTTACATACAGAACTATGAACAGAGAATCCATGATGCCTACTCTATAAACAGAGGTATGGACAGAGAATCCATGATACCTACTTGACATACAGAGGTATGAACAGAGAATCCATGATGCCTACTTGAAATACAGAGGGATGAACCGAGAATCAACGATGCCTACTTGACATACAGAGGTATGAACAGAGAATCCATGAAGCCTACTCTACATACAGAGGTATGGACAGAGAATCCATGATGCCTATTTGACAAACAGAGGGATGAACAGAGAATCCACGTTGCCTACTTGACATACAGAAGTATGAACAGAGAATCAATTATGCCTACTCTACATACAGAGGTATGGACAGAGAATCCATGATGCCTACTTGACAAACAGAGGGATGAACAGAGAATCCATGATGCCTACTTGACATACATAAGTATGAACAGAGAATCCATGATGCCTACTTGACATACAGAGGTATGAACAGAGAATCCATGATGCCTACTTGAAATACAGAGGGATGAACCGAGAATCAACGATGCCTACTTGACATACAGAGGTATGAACAGAGAATCCATGAAGCCTACTCTACATACAGAGGTATGGACAGAGAATCCATGATGCCAAGGGGTGAATGGCTGCAGCATGATGAAGGGTTCAGGTTAAAGATGCAGATCAAGCCCAGCATGTCATGGGATGATAAAGATGTCGGATAATGGGCTGTATGTAGCTCGCTTGCAAAAGTTCGACATTTCAGAGGGGCACCTGCCGAAAGTCAACACTTGCAATGAGTGGAGCTTCCTCTCCTATCACCATCAACAAGCTGCTCCCTTTCATCAATGCCTACCACAATATTAGTACTGCTTGAACTCTGTTAGGGGTATTCTCTCAAAGGTTTCTGTGTACTTTATGAGGGTCCCTCAATTAGCAGGTAAGCATAGAAGCAAATGCTGCCAGGGAATCGCTGCCCACAGTGAAACACAAAATTTTAAAGGAATTCATATTGAAAGGGTAGCCAGCCCCTTCAAAAAGCCATCTTTCATCTATTGCCTATTGCATCTCCTCCCCTCTAGAAATGGTACCAAAGAAAGAAGAAGGCCAATTCTGGCTTACTCACCATGTGTTATTCCCTGGGGGTGAGTCAGTGAATGATTATCTCAGCAAGGACCACTGTGTCGTTTATTACTCATCATCCGAGGATGCTGCTGATTTGGTCAGAATGTCAGGCAAAGTTGCTATGATGGCCCAGTTAGGTACAGATTCAGCCTTTAGTCTGCTCCCGGTTCCCCGCTGAAAGCTTCTACCAATTATCTTTCAAATGACCAGGGAGTGTTCCTTTGACGAATGCTCATCAATGGGTTATGCAGTATTGTGCACCTGTTGTGAGATGTTTAGCAAGTTTGTGGGCTGTTCTTTACAACATAGAGGTATGGGAGGCAAGCCTATGCATTACCTGGATGGCTTCATATTCGTTGCGGGGGGGTACTAAAGAGTGTGCAAAAATGCTGGCAGATTTCAAAGAATTCACAGGGGAGTTAGGGATTCCACGAGCAAAGGAAAAATGGGTGTGAAGCAATGCGGTCGACACCAACACTATAAGGTAAGTGCTCTTTATTGTTTTAAAGTACTGCCTAAATACCCCGCCATCCACCTTCTCCAACGATCCCTCCTCCTCCTTCTCTCAACCCCTCCCATTCAACTCCAGAATACATCGCATCACTCTGTCGCAATGTCAGACATCTCCCTTCTTCACTTTGAACCATTGACGCTGGTGGACATGCGGCATGCATAACTATGAATACCCCGAAGGGACTATTCCAGAACTTACAACATATCTGCAACTTAATAAGTGAACAATAGTGAATGAGGAACTGAAGGAGTTGTAACTGCCTCTAATTTAACTAAACTACATATATATATATGAAAAGGTGTGCACTACGTGATCATGCATGTGAAATGGTGTTGTGCATGGGATTTAGCTCACATAATCTCTCAGATACTTTGGGTCTACCACATGCCCGATTGGGTATAAACCCATTGGTTGCTGGCACCCCAGTAAATGATTTCTGCTGCGTTGATAGCATTGAGACATTTGCACACTCTCTTGTTGCTCCATTCTGTACCATTCATTGTACTGATGCCAACATGAAGAACTCTTACAACCTCAGACCAACTCGGACTTGCTTTCTGCAGCTCTGCAGGATGTTTTATGCATACCCAATCACCTACCTTGAATGGGCATATGCCCATGTGTTACAATTATCATAAATCACTTTGTTATTCATTTCCTTTTCTGCAATTCTATTACAAACTCTTTCTTACTCTGTCCTGCCCTTCCTATCCACGGGGGAGTACTCTACTAAAAGGTTTCCTCCCTCTTAGTAACGTTTTTATTTTTTATGTTATTGGTATTTAGTTTATTACAAACTTTTTCCATCCAGATCCTCATAATCTTTTTTGCATCAATTCAATATGAACATTCACATCATCCTCCCTTGTTCCAAAGATAAAATCTAAACTTTTGACCAACCCTCCAATCATGACGAGCCTTACTCTCACATAATTATCCTTCGTCCAACACTTTCTTTATCAAAATTTAATCTAAAAAGTTGATCAAAGCAAAGGTTAGCTTAAAATGTGTTCGTCCACATTAGAATTCCCACCATTCATCCTCCAACAACAGCAATTGTTCTCCCCTAAACTCTCCTAGACATGTCTTCCTCCAAACGCTCAACTTTGTACATACCAGGATCAGGTGCTTCAGCGATTCAGCAGACTCCCTAAATACTCTAGACAACCCTTTTGAAGGGAGCCCTTGATTCCTAATTCTTGATACTCCTGTGGTAGGTAGAAGGTTCATATGGAAACATAGGAACCTGTCACCATGTTATACACTAGGGAATTGTATCAAATATTTGGGGAGCCTATTTAGATGCTTAATGTCCCCAGCCAAATGCTCATATCATTTGAACTCCTTTTTCTTTGTCCAAGCTTCTGTCCAATCATTGCCCCATTGTACTCTTTTAACCGATCTGGGTTACTTTTTTACTGTTCTTCCGAGGTACCCATTTTTGCAAGAATTTCTTTACACTGCTCGCTCCATCGCATCAGCATTTGATCTTATCCCAAGCAACCTTTTAGGATTGAAAATTGTGACGCACTGTCTTCACAGATTATTTTACTAAATAAAACCAGAGAGTTCCATACGACCCTCGCATATATTGACACAGGCCCAGCTCATATCTCATGACTGCCCCGGGTACACAATTTGGAAAACCTAATATTTTTTGCAAAGAAATGCCCTCCAGGGTCCCCAATAGCTCTCAAGGACGGCACAAAGTTGCTTCTGCCCAATAGCACAGTATAGGGACCACTTTCTGATCGTAAAATGTCACTATCGGTAACAAAGAGAACCTGCCATATTGCTGTGGATCATTCTTCCGTGGGTTGACAAGTTCTTGGTTTTCAGTTATAGTTCTATGATTTGCAAGGGTCCCTTTTATATTCACATTCATACTTGCACCCAGATACCTTATTTATTCTACAGGCTGAATTACTGATTTCCCCAATGTCCATCGAAGCAGATTTTTTCCTTTTCCCCTCGATGGTTGCAATATCACAATTTCCGACTTAGTTGGATTTATTTTTAAACCATTACTGTCTACATACTCCTGTAAAGTTGTTAATTTATGCTGTAATCAAATCAGTGTCTGATCAAGGATAACAAGGTCTTATGCATAGAGTAACCATCAAAGCGGATTCCCTTGGAGGAAAGGCAGCAGTTTTGTTCAATGCCATCTCTAAATCAGAAATAAACACATTGAATAAAGCAGGGGGCAACGGGAAACTCTGCTTTAAACCCCCTATTGATGTAGATCTTTTTGGTCAAGAGACCTGCTTGATTTAGTCAGACCTGAATTGGAATGTCGGAATCGAGAGCCTCGATTACCCGGGCCAAACCGTTTGGACAGTCCCAAGCTTCCAACTTGTTCCACAGTAGATCTCGACTTATACTGTCAAAAGCCTATTCCAGGTCTATAAATGCGAGATAAAACTTTTTTCCTTCACTTATGGCCTTGCTTTTTAATAGATTAATCAGGAACAGATCTAGGTTGCATCCCACTTCTCTTACAAATTCGGTCTGATGCTCATCATTGTGTGCAGAATGTATCACCCTCGACCGTAGTCTTTTCAATAGCACAGACGCAAATAGTTTCCCCAGAACAGCTAGTAACCGAATTGGTCGGTAATTTTTGGGCTGTAACCTGTTTTCTTTTTTAAAAATGGGGACCCCCACTGCCGATTTCCAAGACAGAGGAACTGATTTTGATCTAACAACTTGGGTAAAGAGAATTACAGCAAATTCAACCCACTCCCCACGAGCTGCTTTCAACATCTCATTTGTTATACAACCCAGGACCGGCTGGCTTTCCCAATCGGATCAATCAGTTCCTCCAGTGTGAAGGTGATATCCCACTCAGGTTGATCCAGTTTTACTGGACTCACCCATTCTGAGTTGGCAAACAGCCTTCCAAAGTGCTCCTTCGATTTCTCTTCCGAAACTCAGGAAGGCTTGTTGCTTAGTTCCTGTTTCATTTAGCACCTGCCATAATCTTCTTATACTATTTGTGGATCGCCGTCTCAACATTAACTCTGTGTCATTTTGAGCCAAGATACCCTTATGTGAAATCACCCATTTCTTATATTGTTCTTTACGCTTATTGCAGCCTTTTGTTCTTATTAAGTCTAGCAGATTCCAAGGGCCTCATTACACGGTAGGCGGTAAGGGTTTACCGGTACCGGTAAGGGCACCGGTACCGGTAAACCCTTACCGCCTTACTACGAGGTCCCTTTGCGGGTCCTCCCTTAACGCCTGGTTTTTCCAGGCGTTAAGGACAGGACCCGCAAAGGGACCTCAGAGCTAATTACGGTACCGCAATTTGCGGTACCGTAATTAGCACCTTCCCCAGTCCCATTGAGCCCTATGGGGCAAAAATGGGAATGGGGAAGGGTAAATGGGGATTGGGGAATTACTGCCCCCGCTCACCTTGGAGTAGGGCAGTAATTCCGCCATCCACCAAGGCGGACTCTGTACGGTACCGGCGGCAACCATGGCGCTAATAGCGCCATGGTTACCGCCTACCGTGTAATGAGGCCCCATGTCTCTTATATATTTATGAAGTTTCTTTTTTTGCACAGAAACCTCCTTATCATAAATGTGTTTGGGATTAAAGTTCCTGCTCTTTGTCCCTGCACCTATTACAGCGTAGCTTACCAATAATGAAGTGTAATCTATGCTGGTCCTCTGGTCATGCAATCCCTTTTGATATCTTTGAGCCAGTTGTGTAATATCTGTTGGGCTCAAGCGAACTCTGTTATGACCAGACTCTATCTCAACATTCACTGACCAACTTACTTTACTTTAAAAATGTATATCGCGCAAACCGTAGGCTTAAGGGCACAACAACAAAGAACAAAAACGGAAAAAACTAGTAAGAATCCTCACACCGTAGGATGGTCAACGAGGAGATAATATAGCAGGTTTAAGCAAATAAAAGATGTGTCTTAAAGAGTTCTATTGACTTCAAAATCCTGGTTTCCGGTGGAAGACTATTCCATGCTTTTGGGGTCGCATTCTGAAATGCACCCTTTGTAGCTTTGATGGTCCTACATCTAGGCTGGGCCAACTGGTCAGAATTACTGGATCTGAGGGTTCTAGTATGTGTTTTCTCTATCAGAAGGTCCTGACGGTAGATAGGCATCTTGCCCTGGGGCAATTTTTTTATGTGATTACCAAGAGGCGAAATAAGAGCCTCGACTCCACAGGAAGCCAGTGCAGACCACGTCTGACCTCAGAGACGTGGTCTTTACAAGCGATTCCTGTAACCAAACTCACTGCCCAATTTTGTATCACCCGTAGCCTGTTGCACTCTGTTTTGCTGATATCATACAACAGACTACAACAATAGTCGATCTTGGCACCCACAATGTCCCTTGCAATACTCGCCGCTTTGGCTTGAGTAATGAAGGGTCAAAGGTAGGCCAAGAGCTTAATATGATAGGCTGATGAAGACACCAGGCTACTGACATGCCCCTTCATATTTAGATGTTGGTCCAAGATAATGCCCAGTGTCTTAACCTTCTTTTGGTAGACTATTCGGGTGTCCTCAATGTAAAAGCTCTCATACGCCGGCCCCAATTTCTTTATCATATTAGGAGTTCCAACAATCAGCAGCTCTATCTTGTCTCTATTCAGAGCCAGATCATTTTGTACCATCCAGCTTTCAATAAGGAAATAAACTTTATTCAACTGCAATTCATCAATGTCATGTATCCCCAATGTCAACTAACCCTATTTGAGGTCATTTTCAAGAGGTCATGGTCGCTGTTCTGCGAGCGAATAACTTCAAGTGATCTTACGATTTCCAACACATTCCGCAACACAAAGTAATAGTCCAGATCTGACTTCTGGTTTCCTCTGTGCCATGTTGGGGCATTCGGAATGTCACCTTGAATTTGCCCATTCAACATATGGAAATGTCTTTCTTGCAATTCATTTTGCCACAATATAGCTCTCGCCTTCTTCCCTACTTGGTTGCTCCCCCAGATTTTATCTTTCTTCCTCGACAATTCCAAGCAATCTATATGATATTGTAATGATATGATATGATAAGTCATTTATAAAGTGCCTATACAGAAGTCTTTCTAGGCGTGACAAGATAAGGGAGGGAAGACAGAGGGAGGACAAGACAAATTATCTTACTAGGCATTGTCTCATTCAGATTATACAAGTGAGGGAACAAGAAGTACAAGGGGAAAGGTAGGGGGAAGTGCAATGGAGAAGGGAGGGGGAAAGGGCAGCAATGCTCTGAGTAAGTGCAGCCAGGGCAGGGCGGCTCTGGGTAGTGCAAGGAGAAGAAGGGACTGTAGGGTTACAGTTACAGCCCCTAAGTGCATAGTAGACATGGAGGCAGTGCAAGGATGACTGATCAAGAAAGAGCCTGGTACCCAGTGAGACTCTGAGGGTAGCCAAGCAACCAGTCAGTACAGCAGACAGGTAGGTCAGGTAAGTCAGCAGGGGAGGGAGAGAGAGAAAGAAGAAGAGAAGAGGAAGGTTTTGAGCTGCTTCTGGAACTTCAGGTGGTCCGGCTCAAGTTTGAGAGGGGCAGGGAGGCCAGAGAAAGGCACCTGCAGAAGAGAGATAAATACCCCCCACTCTCTGCCTGGAGAAGCGTCTAACCTTTAGAGAGTTGGAGGTAGCTGAGCGAAGGACAAGAGAAGGAAGGTATTTTGGAAGGGAGCGTTGGATGTAGTGTGGTCCCTGGCCCCAAAAAGCTTGTGGACAATGCAAAGGGTCTTGAACTTGATCCTTGCAGCCACCAGGTGCCAGTGGAGAGATTTCAGGGCTGGAGAGATACAGTCCATGGTATGAGTCCAAGGATAAGTCTTGCAGTCCTGTCCTGGATGAGTTGCAGAGGGCGGAGAGTAGAGGAAGGCAGATTAAGAAAGAGGCTGTTGCAATAGTCCAGCCTAGAGAGAACCAGGGCTCTCTAGATAGTGAGCTTCTGGGGGGAAAGTGAGAAAGAGAAGAGTCGCTTTGAGGAGGTGCACCTGGTAGTGGGACATCTTGGTGACGTCCGAGATGCGAGGAGAGAAATAGAGAGTGGAGTCAAAGATGACACCAAGGTTTTTTGCCTCGCAGGAAGGCGAAGGAAGAGAAAACAAGGCAGGTGGCTAGAGTGAGAGAGGGAAAGCTGGGGCAGGGGTCCCAATGAGAAGGATCTCTGTCTTACTGGCATTAAGGCAGAGATAGTTGGAGCAGCACCAATACTGAATCGCGGAAAGACAGTCAGCAATGAGCGAGAGAGGAGTGGAGGCTGAGGGGAGCCTGAAGGAACGCTGAGTGTCATCCGCATAACACTGACAGTTAGAGGAGAAGGTAGAGATCAGGTGGGTTAAAGGGGCCAAGCAGAGGTTGAAAAACCAGGGTGAGAGGATAGAGCCCTGAGGGATGGCACAGTTAGAGAGAGAGGTGGCAGAGAGAAAGGGACCAAGTTGGACCTGGGAGGGGTGGTCCAAGAGGAAGGAGGCCAGCCACTCCAGGGCCTGATCCATGATGCCCAGGTTCTAATGGAGTCGATTGATCAGGATGGCGTGGTTGACTGTGTTGAAAGCAAAGGAAAGATCAAGGAGGATGAGGATAGAAGGAATGCTGGAATCAAGGTTAAAGAGATCTTCACGGGTGTTCAGGAGGGCAGTTTCCATGCCTCTGGCAGCACTGAAGCCAGACTGATGGTCAAGGAGACAACCAAGAGATTCAGTGTGGAGAGTAAGCTGGGAAATGGCCAGCTTTTCCAAGAGTTTGCCCACGAAAGAGGGGATGGAGACTGAGCGATAGTTTGCCGGGCAGGTAGTTTCGGCAGACGGTTTCTTGGGGTTGGGGGGGTGCATAAGGGAGTGCATAAGGGGAGAGGGGAAAGTTCCAGTGGTGAAAGAGTGATTTCAGAAACTGGCCAAGGCTGGAGTGAGGGTGTCAATATGGTTCTTGATGGTTCTGGAGGAGCAGGGGAGCACCCGTTTGGATGACACTTTCATAGATGGGACTTGTCTAGAAACCTTGTCAGGTGTTGTCAGAGAGAAAGTGGAGAAAGGAGGAGGAGGAGAGGAGAGATGGCCAAAGGGGGGCATAGAGAGGAAGTTAGAGAGGAAGAGGAGATAGAGGCAGGATGTCCTGAGTTTTAGCACAGAAGTGAGAGGCCAGAGCCATACAGAGGGCCTGGGTGGGAACAGGAGAGGTAGAGACTGCAACAGGATCGGCCAGTTCCTTGCAGATTCTAAAGAGTTTGGCCGTGTTGTTAGAGGCCGCAGAGACGCGGGCTTGACTGGGTGCTCTCTTCTTGGACAGGACAGAGAGTCTGTACTGCCTTTGGAGCAGGCGGCAGGCCAGTTTGTCAGAGGATGCGCCAGAAGCCCTCCACTTCCTCTCAGCCACCCTGCACTTGTGTTTCAGGACGGCGAGGTCGGAATCATACCAAGAGTTGCACTTAGAGGCTGGCTTCAACCAGATTCTTATGACAGGGGCAAGTATGCTGAAGGTGTTGGAAATAGAAAGATGCAGATTAGAAAGGGCTGTGTTAGGGTGTGAGTCAGCCACAGGAGTAGGAGGAGCAGTGAAAGTAGAGGCAAAGACATCCACTGAACACGCTTCATGGGCCAAATGACCGAGAATGTCGGCGGCAGTGCTGGGGGGCAGAGGGGGCACTTTGCCTGAGGGATATAGAGTTTCAGATGAGTGGAGAGTAGAAAGTGGTCAGTCCAAGAGAGAGGAGTGGTGAGAGGGTAGTCTGAGGTTATGAGAACATCCAAAGTATGTCCAGCAGAGAGTGTCAGGCCAGAGGGCAGAATGGAAAGAGAGCGAGTGTCACAGGAGTTGCCGAAAAGCCCAGAGAAGGGATTAGAAGCATCCAGGTGGATGTTGAGCCTCTGAGGAGGAGAAGTTGAGAAGTAGAGGCAAGGAGAGAAGAGGAGAGGTCAGCCCATTCGGAGAAAAAGAGGGCGACCTGGCCGGGTGGCCTGTAGATGGTGGCCACAGTTAGAGAGAGGCCAGAAGAGATAGAGAACCTACAGACCAGGCATTCAAAGGAGGAGTAGGCCTGTGTAGAGATGAGAGAGGCCAGGACCCACTCCGGAAAGATCAGGGCTAATCCACCTCCAGGACGATTGGTTCTTGGTTCAGAGATGATCTTGTAGCCCACCGGGAGGAGAGTGTCAAAACTCATGACGGAACTGGCCATAATTCATGTCTCAGTGAGAGCAAGGACATCTAGGTCGAGTTCTTCGAGGAGGTGACAGATGTCAGAGGAGTGTTTGACAGCAGAACGAGAATTGAGAGTAGCAGGTTGCCACATTTGGAAGACTTCTGTGAGGGGTACATGCTTGAGGTACACCGTGCATAAGTGGTATAGGGGCCTGAGGGTGGGCAAAGGAGGAAGATGAGGGTGCCAGAGAGGTGGTGGAAGGAGTAGCATGAGAAGGGAGCAAGTTGAATAAATGCGGGAAACACCTATCAAAAAGGAGGAGATTGTGCTGAGGGCCCTGAAACAAGACGGGTGTCCTTCAGATAGATATTAATGATGGTCTTGGGGGAGTGGAAGGGAGCCAAGGGGACCTCCCACCTAGTGCCAATGGGAGAGGAACAGAAAGGACAGAGAACAAAGACCATATGAAGGGTCCATAGGTCTGGGGAGGGGACGACAAAGAGGATGTCAGTGAGAGTCTGTTTGAAGGAAGCACTGGTGTAGGCATCAGCGATAGGGAAGCCTGGGTTGGAGACAAGGATGTCTCCGCATATTCAGATCTCCACACAAAATAAACCATGTGTCCCCATATTTGCAGTTTAGACTGTCAATTGAGGCGTGACTTAGTCCACAAACTGCAATGTTTCACAAAGACTGGCATACCAGTATAGATTAAATACCACCAAAAATGTGTTCCTCTGTTTTGTGGGCCTTCCCAGTTCAATTACTAAGATTTTGATCTAAGAGTTTAGGGAGTAGTCATCCACCACCATCAACCCCACCCCTTTCCTAATAATTGCAATTAGACCCACCATGGGGCGACCCTTTACTCCCTTTACTGCACTGTTTAGGAAGAGGCTATAACCGTCCACAATTGCGGTGCTCATCAACCAGGTCTCCTGAAGGCACAATATAGCAAATTGATTTAAATTATTTTCTGCCCTGTTAAAAAGGTGGGCACATGCCCTAGTGTTACATGAGCCCATGACAAGTGTGTCCTCTCTTAAGGGCTCTTGGCATTATCATTTTTCCCCATATGTAGTGCCCCCATCAACCATTCCCAGGATTCAGGCTCTTTACGGGAGGGTGGTTTTAACTCTATTTTGTTCAATAATCCTCCTTTTATCATCCCCTGAATGGTTGAATGTTATTTGGAGATGGCCTCCTTCCTTCAAATGGC
Source organism: Ambystoma mexicanum (assembly GCF_040938575.1). Lineage (NCBI taxonomy): Eukaryota > Metazoa > Chordata > Amphibia > Caudata > Ambystomatidae > Ambystoma > Ambystoma mexicanum. The sequence continues at coordinate 210,611,418 of NC_090929.1, forward strand.
TAGTGATTTTCCCACTACTACCGTTATACTTTTGAGGCTGAAATGAAGTCGGCTGTTTACCCCGAACCCTCTGATCAACCGCTTCCTCCAGTTCCTGGGCTCTCTCCAATTTCCCTTCCTTGTGCGGTATCAACACCTTGTTTTGTGCCGTTACTTCAAATCCCAATGAATGCAATGAAGAGGAATCCTCCGGTAAAAAATGATGGATTATTTTCGATTTTACATGTAAGCAGACTGGATCCGATTGTTCTTCATTCAGAAATTCTACAATTGCTATGGCCGTTGACTAAATAGTCTGTAACATTGGAATATGGTAAAAGAGCCGTATCACATTACTACGATTTAGGATGAGGGCATCATTCAACAGAAGTATTCTTTCCAATATTATTGCAATTTCTGCATCATTACTACCAGCGCAAGAATCTGATCCTTTAATTAAATTTTATCTCAAATCAAGTGAGTTTTCCAATAAAGTTTCCATTACCATACCATGGAGCTCCTTTCTATTTTGATCTATTGGCAGATATGCTCAGTCCTCTGCTTGCTTCTGACTATGGTTATTTGAAGGTTCAACCTCTCTGCCAAGTAGTTGAAATGCCTTATCTGCCTGCAAGCTTTTTTCAGCCAAAGTTAGGAAAGGGCTTTCCGGCTCCCCTAGTGGAGGAGTTGCTCTCGTCACTACTTTAGACTTCCTTTCTAATTGTTCTTGGCCATGTGGTTTATTTAGAAACATTTGAGATAGCTGCTACTTTGCCCCCTGGTCTTCTATCTCATCATCTTCATAAGTTGACATGTTCAATAGGTCACTTTTTGATGAGTTAGATGTGCTTTTTGTCAAAGTTGCTGTTATCAATATATCGACTGTAGACTGTGCCCCTTTAACGTTTGCAATAAGACTCCTTCTGGAGGTATGCTCTTTGCTCCTTCTTTCATTGGCTGTATAGCCCGTTCTAACGGTATCAAGCCTTTTCTTAGATTACGGAGACATTTTCTAGACCTGTTTCAGTTCTGAGGTTTCTTCTGAGTTATATTTTTAGATTTCTTTTTCTGGCCGTTTTTATTTGCTCTCATTTGTTGTTTTTTGGTCCACCAGGAATAAAAAATTGAAACATTTCTATTGTCATCTGAAGGATCCTCTTGCAGGCCACTAGGCATCATTTCCTCCAGCACATCCTCGTCACAAGACAGTGTGTACATTTCCTCCGTTGGCAATAGAGCAGTCTCTTTGGAGTTCTCAGCAATTTTATCCCCCACATCAGCCACCCTTAATACCCTCTCTCTTAGGTCTTTCTTCACTCATGTTTCTTTATCCCACTGGTCCGCAATCACTCCCTCTACAAGGGCTACCCCCCTTACCAGATTATTTGACATGATCTTATGTGCCACCAACTCTGCCCTAATGGAACATATTGGCAACTCTATGTTTTCTTTGTTTATTGGTGGCATCTTCTCTGATGTGGAGTCATTACCCTCTACCTCCTTTATAGTCTCAGGACTGTCTTTACTGACCATCACCATTGATTTCATATCTCTTGTCAGTTCTTTAAAGGCATCTAAAATGTGCTGGTATTTATCAAGGTCTTGTCTTCTAATAGATGATGCTGAGTTTTGGCTTGTTTTTATATATGACTCTATAAATATCAACTTTAAATGCATCATCGCTATTAAAGTAGCGTGGTCCTTGATGCTTTCATGTATGGATTCATATAATTTCAAGAAAGGGGAGAGGGATATTGTCAGTGCTGACATTAAATCCGCTCGGGTATAAGGATCGGATTTTGTTCCCTCCACTGAGGTCTTAATAACACCTTGTTTCTCTTGCGTAGGTCGCTGTATTTTTGGTCTACGTCTCTCACTTATGGCGGACTCTGTAGAGGTGTCAGAGTCACTTACGGGGAATCTCATGACATGGGGATGAGTTAGTTCCAAATTAGAATTAGTTGCCTGGCTTGGTACAGTAAATAGATTTTCCATCGGGGCCACCATGCCTTGATTCATATTTTTCCCCCCGGAAGCTGGGGATCGACTTAAATGGTTGTAGGTTTGCAGTGAATTAACTACCTCTATAGGGCTTTTGAGGTACTTCCGTTCTATTGTGCCCCCGACTGTTTTCTATTTGCAAAGATATGTCCAATACATCCCTTAACTTTGCTGCCAAAGAACCACTTGCAGGCGCTTCAAGGTTCTGAGGGCTCATATGCTGCACTGCAAATGGTGTGCTTCTGCATGGCCCCCTACATATAATTGGCATTAGTAGGGCAGACACTCGGCCTGTTCCCTCAGTTTGCGGCACGGTGGGTTCCAAGGCTGTGTCCAAAATACTTTAAAGGTACCCCCCACAGATCCCCACAGATCCTTGGTTAGACCCTTTCCGGGTCTCAACTTGCTCCCTGTTTGGTCCCCTGATTGGCCGATGGAGACCATGTCTGCCATATCTCCCCTAGCCCTGTCACCACCTATGGACGCAAACAACTGGTCACCCTACTTTAGGATGCTGGGAGTCGCACCCTCCCCGCCGAACGTCTCCTTCCAAGGATTGTAGCATTGGTGCCATCTGGCTGTTATACCGGTCAAGGGCCTATCAAGCCCCTCTGTACTATGTTGGACTTCCGGAGGAGCATCCACCGGCATACTCAAGTCTGCTGGGGTAGACATCAAATTTAAGAGCGGTGGGGAGGAGGGTAATAGAACAGCACCTTGATTAGACACTGGCGATTCCACTAACTTTGTCAACAACGGAGTTGAGGCACTAGCCAGGAACTGAAGGCATGCCTTACGGCGGGTGCGTTGTAAGCCTTCTTTTATCAGTCTGCTCACTCTTTCCATTTGGACCCACAGCTTAATAATCAACAGAGCCTCCTGTCCTCCATGCCCTAGCCCCACAGAAAGCACAGCTAACACAGGCAACACACTCCTCGCCACACTTCTCACGATGCTCCGCGTCCAGCTTTCAGTTATGGATCTCAGACGCTCGATAGAAAGCGAGAATAGACTCTCCTGCAGATTCTCCACCACGGGCAAGACACTCCTCGCCACACTCCACCAGGAGATGGTCAGTCAAGTGAGGAATAAATCTAAGGGGCACTAGCATTTCATTAACTGTCTCCCGCCAATCACCACCCTGAGAAATGGCCCCTTCTACGCTTCCTTTTATGACTCAATTGAACCTCTCGACCACGCCATTGATCTTCGTATGGTACACTGAACTGTTACTGTGCTCAATCCATTTACTCTTAAGAAAGGTTTCCATTTCTTCAGACACTAGCAGGTCACCATTATCTGTCATTAGTATGGTGGAATATCATTTTTGTTTGAATATGTCCTCTAGGAACACAACTACATCCTTAGTACAAATATTCTGAACCCAAATTACTTCCACCCATCCAGATAACAACCAGATGTCCCACACGCTGCAGGCAGCCCTTTCACTGCACAGCTATATTGGGTGAAAGGGCTGCCTGAGTGTGTTGGCACCACTAGAGCTAATGGAGGGAGCCCGGCAAAGACCTGGCTCAAGCGCACTTTATGCAGACTGCTGCATCTCTGACCTGGCTGGTCATTGCTCACTTATAGCCCTAGGCTCAGTATGGAGGCCCTGCAGCTGTGGTCTACTTTGCCACTATGATTATACACCAGGCCCACATCTTTGCTGTTACTGTGGAATGGAGCATCGCCTAGCCCACTTCAGACACACTTACCAGCACTACCCAATGGAGAAAAGTCCTGGTTCTGACCCAGCATTTCTCTGGATTGGTCTTAAGACTGGTTCACAGATAGCAATGCTTCGTATCAATATAAGGTGACCAGTAATTCTGTCAGCATCCTTGAAGATCTCACCAGAGTACCCTCATAAGGGGAGCAGGCAATCAGCCCACTACTGTTGCACCCTCCCTTAAATTCAGCAGCCGCTTGAAATACCATGGCCTTTCTGGGTTGAACTTAAGGATGTTGGTGGTCATCACTTTGTTTATTTCTGAGAAGCAGTTTATGGGGGTTACGACTAGTTCTCCACTTGTGTTGCCTTTGTAGATGACTTGTGTGTCACCTGAGTAGTTGTAGAAGGTCATTCCATGTCCTTTAATTAGATTGGTGAGTTGGGTCATGCAGGTGTCAAATGGCAGTTGTGCGAGTTATATGCCTTGTGGAACTCTGCAGGTTGTTGTGCATGGGGCTGAGTAGACGGGCTTAGCCACATTGTTTCTGTCATTTCTGTTAGGATGGATTTTAACCATAATAAAAATGTGGTGCTGATTCCTATTTCAATGAGTCTCTTGGTGAGGTTTTCATGGTGGACTGTGTCGAAAGCTGCAGATAGGTCCAGTAGTACTAGTACCGAGGTAAGGTTGGAGTCAGTGTTGGCTATTAGGTCATTCCATATTGAAAGTAATGCTATTTCTGTTCCTTTTATTGGTCTGAATCCTACCTGTGCTTGGTCTAGTAGCTGGATTTTTCTACATGTTGCAGGATTTGCTCTTAGATGAAGCTTTCTAGGAGTTTTGCCGGTGAGGGATTTTTGATATTGGTCGGTAGTTAGTTGGGTCTCCTGTGTTTCCCGAGGGATCTTTAAGAAGTGGCTTGATATGTGCCGATTTGAAGTTTCGTGGTATGCTTCCTGTTGTCAGTGAGTGGTTAAAGAGGTTGCGGACATATTCTGCAGAGGTTTCTGATTTTAATGTATTCAATATTCCATTAAGGTATTCTTTCATTGCCTAAAATTAAGATATGTAGTCTTGCTCAAGTATTCTCATTGTTGAATACTGAATAAGTGTTATATATCGACCCCCCATCGGGTGTTACTATTATTGTTATGAAAATATAATTAAAACGTATTTTTAAAAAGCCTTCATAGCTCGTTTCTTCTGTGTTATCTCCTCTCCTTTCGCCTGACCACGCTCTGCATCGCCTTCTCTATACCTGCTTGGAGAGCGTGTGCAAATGTACAAATGATTGGTGAAAACTATGCCAGTTGCAGAGTGTTCTACCTAGCTTTGCTTTTTCTCCACTTGGCAGCTGATTGGAACGTGTTTTCCCACTGCTGATATCACTTAGCAGCTTGTTGGCAGCAGTATTTGGAGTTCCCGGCTGTGTAGCAGCTGTTAAGCTATGAAGCAGGATGTGCGTTGGCTCGCCAGCCCTTCAAACAAGCACAGGCAAGGCAACAGGTTTTAACTATGGCACTCGGCCACCCAGGGACACCAAAACCAACAGTACGTCATGCAGTCATGATAGAATATAATGATTGGAGCCAACATCCTTTAGGGTGGAGAAAAAATGGCTGCAGGTTAATCAGAATTTCCAATTAGCAAAATTGACATTGCCTTGGCTACCAGCTGATCATCATTCAATGGGTGTCCTCTCTGCCCTTATGCTTTCTTCTCAAATAATAAAGCCCTTATGGCCAGGAACAACTCCCGAACTTTCCCCATCATACGTGGGGTCCCTGTTGAGGGCATAAAGGAGCACCCTTCTTTAAATTGGCAAGATAAAAGGGAGAAGATAACTTTTCTGAGGCACCTTTGCTGTCAAGCGTACATAAGGTGATTGCCGGGTGGTGGGGAAAGCTTTCGTCGTTCATCACCAGATCAGTGGCATGCGTCATTTTCACAGTTCCAACGATTTGGCTTTCTGGTTATGGTTTTGTCCTTAAGACTGGGACAAGTTGCTTCACATAAATAATGATTCCCCACCGGCCTTCCGCTTATCCCTGTTCCCCCGGTACCTCTTGTGATGTGGGGAAGGGCTGCAGGGCTCAGTACTGCTTCTCTCTCTCTTCGCTATTATTTAGTCTACCTTTCTCGGCTCAGCGTCAGACATTTACCGCCTGTATACACTGGTACTCGGAAGGCATGCAGACTTACCATCGCTGTAGTGTCAGCACTGTTTTTAGGGCGTCCTGCCCACCACTGTGCATGTGTGTTCGCACCACTACCAAGTACCTTATCCGTCTCTTCTGGTTCGTACCACTTCCCTTGTGGTCCTGTAAACCGGGATTCCGGTGTCTCGCAATCTGCTGCTCTGCTCTGCTCCTTCCAAACATACGGGCTCCGCAATGTACCTTGACTCGCCCTCTACAAGGGGTGATGAGGTCCTATGGCTTCCCCTGCATATCAGACTCTCCTCTCTCTGCTCTGACTCGTCGCAGCTAAATACACATCTTGAGTTAAAGGGATATTTTCCTTATTATCTTCAGATGGATTTCTACCTGCCTTGCCTTCGGACAAACATTAAGCCTTCATAGTTGTCTCCATGAGTGACAGTCCCATATAAGTGACTGTGGTAGTTCCTTCAGGCAGTTCCTCACATGAACAGGAGTCCTGGTCCCCAAAGGGGGAGTCTCTCCCAGTGAGGTCATACTACTTGCCTCGACCCTTAGTGAGGGTCTTGTGGAGCGGGTTCATCGCCCTAGCCTCAGAGGAGGAGTTTCCCCCTAGGGAAGGGGGGGTGAATACCTGCGCTTCGTCACTGCCTACAAGGAGATGTTTTATTATGGAGGGTTCTCGGGACCCTGTGGGTGAGCAAACTAGTGCACAGCAACAAGTCAGCCAAGTGGGTCCTTAGTCCCATAGTCCTTAGTCCAACTATTATCTATCTGTCCCTACCACTTAGAAAATGTAACAAAAAGAAGGAGGCCGGAGCAATAGCCTCTGTCTTTGCTGGTTGCATGGTCCAATGGTTTGGATCTCTGTCCAAACAGAAGAATTTAAAAGTTTGTCAAGTCCTGGATCTTTTCCAAAGGAAGAAGGTTTTTAACAGCTCTCCGATGTTAATCTCTCTTGCTTTTCCTGGGCTCGCTGAAGCCTTTTTGCCCTCTGGTCAGCTTTCTTTAGTGAGTTCTCGTTGGGGCATCTACCCGTATCTAACATTGAGGTTTTCTTGGCTCCCGTAACTCTGGTGGCTTTCCCAGCCTCTAATACCTTGACTTTCCACGGCTCTCCAAAACCCTTTAGCCCTCTGATTGGATGTCTGCCCGTATCCAGCATTTGGGCTTTCTTGGCTCCCATAACCCTAGTTGCTTTGCCAGTCTCTAATAGCAATGTCTCTTTGGCTCTCAGCTGGGCTTGCTTTAGTGGGACCTTGGTTGGGCGTTTGCCTGTATCCAGCATTCAGGTTGTCTTGGCTCCCATTGCCCTTGTGGATTCTGCAGCCTCTCATAATATAGTATGCCTCTCTCAGCAGGGATTCGACTTCTCCACTGCGGTCTGGTCTCTGTGTCAATTAACGGACCCCAGGCCCACCACGGATTCCTTGTGGTCACACCACCAGGCAGGATGGTATCTATACCGTCTCTGTCTCTCTCAACACTTCGGCTTCTTTACCGCTCAGGACGCCAGTCTTCCGGCATCTTGCTAGCCATCTTCCTGCTTTCCACGCTACTGCTTTCTCCACAGTCTAGCGTGGCCGTGCCCCTCCAGGGTGTCCGACTGTCAGAGGCTCTCCTCTATGTAGGATTCTCTCTGCTTTATGTACATCATCACAAAAAAAGGGGTGCGTCTTTCCTCTTTGACTGTGGAGTTCAGGCAGGATCTAGCATTACCTGAAGCCAAAGAGTTTGAAGAAATATCACTGTTTGTTGAATCCAAAATAGGGTTAACAACAGTAGTTTCTCATGTAGTCATACAATGTACTCTAGACTGGGAGTTCCCTACTGGGATGGGAGTCCTTGTCCGCAAGAGGCGAGTGATTCACAGTGAGGTCCCACTTGCCCTGCCCCCTAGGGAGGGTCTTGCTCAGCGGGCTCACTTTCTCAGCCTCAAAGAGGGTGTCTCTCCTCTGGGGAGAAGGGGTGAATAGTCCAGATCTGTCACAGTAAGCATCTAGAATGTGCAGAGCATATCAGCTAACTTGTGTCAACTCATCAAGTGGTAGATCACAATGTAATTTTAGACTTATCAGATTGTGGGACATTACTGGTAGTGTAGAGAATTGCCTGTAGTCATCTTTGAAGGTGAACATATCCTCTCTATCCTGTTATTAGAGCATCTGTTATTCAGTAGGTTCAACTCAACTTTGCACCCCCATGTCTTATATACTTCCATTAATCACTCCTAACTTGTCTTTCCTTCACTAATCTCTCACATAGTAGTAAATCCTCAGGCATCGTGAAGCTATGCAGGCTTAACTGGTCTGTGCTGTGTCAGCCCTTTACACTTACTTCTTTATAATTTTAATTACCACGCAAGGGTGCCCCAATTCAGAGGAGAAAGAAAACAGAGGGGCTGAATAGAACAGCGTGAGAACAGTTGGTGCTTTAATTGGGATGATGAATGAAGGGGGGACACTATTAAGGGGGTGTGGACTAAGTAAGGTGGAGTGAGAGCTTCTGGAAATTGCTTTCTGCCCACTGGTAGCCAAGCAGCCGGTATCATACCTTTTGCTGAACCAACCTCCCATTTTGTTTATTAATCACAGCATCCGACCATATACTTAATCAGAAGTGCTAAACCCTGCATGCAGCCCTTTCATTATGCAGCTGTGTCAGGCGAAAGGGTTGGCATCGCTAGAGCTAATGGAGGGTGCCCTGCAAAGCCACAGCACAGGGACACGTTTTCGAGACAGCTGGGTCTCTGGGTCTGGGTCTCTGCCCTGGATAGATATGGCCCACTTACACCCTAGGCCCAGTATGGAGGTCCTGCAGGTGCAGTCTACTTTGCCACTACGATTATCCACCTGGCATCCTGCCCAGGCTGATGTTCTTCATGGTGCAGTTTAAAGACACCTTGCCATAAATCCAGTCAAAATAAAATAAATGTACATTGGGCTGGCGCTCATGGAAGATGTAAGTGCCCTCATCTTGGCTTCAGGCCCAAATACCAGCGCTGCCCGATGGAGTGAAGTCCTGACTCTGGCCGAGCATTTCTGTGGATTGGTGTGAGGTCTGGTGGTTAGATACCAATGCTCCCTAATCACTATGAGGTGACCAGTAATTTAGCCAGCACCACGACAAATCTCAGCACAGTACCCCCAAAAGGAGAGTGGGGAATCGGCAGCCCGCTACTGTTGGACCCTGTCTGAAATTCAGCAGCAACTTGTTTCTTCAAGGCACTGTCTGTCCTACTGTCTCCCAGCCCTAGCAGCCAATCTAACCCTAACCACAATCTCCATCTCGGACCAAAAATAACCACTTTTCACAGTCTGCCTAATGCTCCCTAACTATTGAGATGAAAAGGGAAGGATTGCCCAGCACTTAGACATATTTTTAAACTTCAATCATCTTTCTAAGTGTCTCTGCAGTGCCCACCTCACTGTAACCCACTTTTCTAAAGGTGACTTACCTTTCCACACTAACTCTTAGGACTCCTTTTCAACATTACCTTTGATTAAAAAAAGTCCTACTTTTGGAGTAAGTCATTTTTCCTCGAAAAAATGTCTTAATCTGTATAGATATTTCAGGGCATCTCATAAGTAAATATGATCTAATTGTCATGTTGGCTCACGGGTGTCATACTGCGTCACGCTCAGCCACGGCTGAAGCGGAATGAGGAGACGGCACACCTTGGTGATCGGTCACGCACTAACCCTGGTACCTGGCCTTGTGCCTCTTTATTCACTCCTCCTACTTATAGGCATGTCATGGCCTATGCGCAATGTCGGGCGTCACTGGTGTCCCCGCGGTCTCCGGCCAGAACCAGAAGACTCTGTGTCCTGGTTCAGGACATCACATGCCTCCCCAACTTGGACCAAAGTTTTATTGTACTACCATTGAGGAGGAAACGCCTGATTACGGACAAACTTGGTCAGACTCTGGACGCTCTTAGACTGGTGGAACGGATTATTCCATCCCTTTTAGAGGGCGATAATAAGGGAACTGACGATATGGGCAATTGAGAAGGATACCTAAAGAGGTTCAAACGGTCGAATGAAATTGTCATCTGTCATTTTTGTTGTTGTTTGTTAAAGGTTGAAATTTGGTATTTGACCATAAAACAATAAAATAAAAAAAATGTAAAAGAAAAAAAACGTTTTATTGGTTCTCTTGGGTACTTGCTCGCTGGTACACACTGTGAAGTGCGTATTCCCTGAGCTTGGTAGATGGTTTTGGATGCTCTCACTAGGAGTATCAGGACTGACTCTTTCGGGCGGGCGTGGCATCCTCAAGATGGCTTTTCTTTTGTGACGTTGAGCCGACCTCGCTGGTCAGACCTTAGTATTCATTCTGACTTGGACTTGCTTCTGTTTTACGTGGCTGCTTTGATATGTTGTCCACCAGTGATTCTTGATCGTCTCTCTGCTCGGCCATATCCGGATGCTGTTGAGGCTGGTATGTTGCTTGCACCGTTTCTTCTATCCACATGATTGGTTCCTACTACTGTCCATGGCTGGGACTCATATGATAGTGTCATCTTCTTTTGTGGGATTCTCGTCTTGACTAGTAATGGTCTCCGATGGCCAGAGTCTCCCAGGTCCCTGGCACCCCCGCCCATCCTCTTTGTACTTGCCGCAGGACCCTGCAGCCCATCCCCCTCACTGCGCTTCTGAATAAATCTAAGAGAGCTTCTCTCTCCGCACTTATCCCAGTCTATACCAACTGGGTGCACTTGGACCCCCCCTCCCTTGATCGTCTTGCACTTGCACAATATGAATGCATCTCTGCATGAAGATCGTCTGTCTGTTCTCCCTTCTCTTCACCCCTTAATGTGCACTTGAAAAAAATATTTGCTGTATCTCAACTGTTAAATATATCATTTTCACTTACTCTGCCTATGCAGACTGTTATCGTCTCAGAATTTCAAGGGCTCAGAGCCACTTCTGTTTTTTCCCCATGTTCACGCCCTCTTTGCGCACTTTGAAACACTGCCTGTGTATAGGCACTTTATAAATAAACAATACCATACCATACCAGATAATGGTGTTGGCCTCCTCTCACTTGGCTTTCATTTGCCATGTGGGCCTGTCTCTGTCGTTCCACTCGCTCACTATGTAATTCAGGGACATTCCAGCTTTCATGTAGCGGCATACCTACTTGTATTGGTACTCCAAACATTAACGCTGAGGAATATGGGGTTTGCCAATATGATCGGAGAAACCTGTAGACCTCTGGAAGTCATGAGTTTCTCTCGCCTTTTGCAATTCTCACCACTTTCTTGATGGATGCCATGAAGTATTCGGCATCTCCTTTTGCTTGCGGCCAATATAGAGGTATCCTGTGGTGTAGAATATTCAGGTTGTCAAAGCATTCTTGCATCTCCTTCCCTTTGGCAAGTGGCCCGTTGTTGCTTTTAACTTGTCATGGTAGGCGATGTAATGCAAAAATCTTCTCCAGGGCCGTTACTACTGACTGAGCATCTGTCGAATTCACGGGTTCCACTTCGGGGTACCTGCTGCATTAATCTACCACAACTAGCTTTGTTTGCGATTGTGCAAAAGTCAATGCTGATTGATGCAAACCTCTTTTGGATATGAGGCAGATTTGCAATGGGTTCAGGGGGGCATTGCCATTGTGTGGATTGGCAGGTGGCGTACACTGTTATCAGCCCCATCATCTTCTTTTGGATGTTAGACATCGGCACCCGTGTTTTGAGGAACACGCGCGTCTTCGTGATGCCCTGGTGTCGTTTGTGTGCCATTTGAAGGGCTTATGCTTGAGAGTTTCTGGCCGGACAATTTAGTGTCCTTTTAGGATGAGGCCATCTTTGGATACCGACAGTTTATGCTGGATGCTGAATAATCCTTGGAGCATTTTAGGAGCCGCTGGGGTGTGATGAATACTGCCGTGAGGAGGTGCTTCCATTCCCCTGATAATATTACATTATTGGCCAGTTGTAAGCAGGTGTCGTTGGGGATCTACGTGATATTACTGTGGCTGCATTTCCCGCGATGGAAATGTTTGCATGGGAAATGCACGAACACAAAATGTTCGTACATTTCCCATGCGAACATGCAGGGGTTTCCCCTGCAACCCCCGCTCACTATACTGTGTAGTATAGTGAGCAGAAAAAAAGCCCCCATTTTTTATTTATTTATCTATTTTAAAAAATGTTTTAATGTTCTTTTGGGAGAGCTCAGGGGTGTCCCCCGCAGCCCCGCTCATTGTAGTGAGCGGTTGGTGCGGGGGAGAACCTCCCACAGCCTTTTAAAAAAAATGTTTTCATAACGACCCCACCTAAACACATACCACGAAATGTTCGAACTTTTGGTACTTAAACCTTTTCGTGGTGTGTGTGTTTTTAGGTCTTTTGGTGGGGTCGGTAATTTTTATACAGACATTTTGTCCTATTCCGTCATTGGATGTCGCATCAACTATGTCTTGTAGCCTCATGGCTTTTGGCTTTTGCACAGGCCATGATGGCAGACATGTTCATCTGTTTCTTTTGTAGGTTCACATTCTTAGGCAGTGGCTGACCTGCAGTGTCGTGAGAGGTAGTCTGCTGGGTTGTCTGCCCCAGCTCAGAAGGTTACTTCGTTGTCGAACTGGATCCAGCATTCTAGCCTGGCTGGATGGGGCCAATCCTTTGAATATCGGCATCAGTGGCCTGTGTACAATTTAAGCAGATGTCCCACGAGGTATACATCGAAGTGTTAACAGCCCCATAGTATGGCTAGTGCCTCTTTCTCGATATGGGCATAGTTCTAGTCTGTTTTCGTAAGTGCTCAGCTGGCAAACGCGATTGGGAGAGTTGTTCCTTCTTTGTCTACTTCGACAGCTTCAAGGCATAATGGGCTGGCGTCTAACAACAGTTCCATCCTCTTGGATGTGTCGAAGAATGCCATGGTGGTCACCGTTAGTAGCAAGTCCTTTATTCTCAGTAATGCAGTCTTCTGTTCTGGGCCCCACACTCAGGGTACTCGCTTCTGCGTCAGGCCTTGCAGAGCTGTTGCCACTGTCACGAAGTCTGAAATGAAATGGGCACATTACACATTGCCATCCCTAGGGTACTCCTTATCACAGACGCAGAGGTAGGAGGGTCGGTGCCCTTGAGATCTGCTACCATTGCTGGATCTGCGGACACTCTGTTGGCATTGAACATATACCCAAAGAATACTAGCTCTTTTCCAAATTCACATTTTCCTGCATGGAGCGTCAGGCCTGACTCTTCGAGGCACTGAAGTACCATCATGGCCTATGCACCATGGCTTTCTTCACTGGTGTCACCCAGGTCTCTGACCGGAACTGGAAAACACTCTGTGTCCTGGTTCAGGACATCACAACGGGCACACATTTTCCCAGGCTGCTGTTAGACTAATCTACAACTGAGCTTCTTTCTGAAGCAAATATTTCTTTGATAACGATAAGTACATTCATATATATCGGCTTGTATGCTTGAAAGCATGCTTTCCCTTCCAACCAGCGACTGCAGCCTTTGGCTCTTCAGATATTTTGAACTACAACTCCCAAAAGCCCTACTAAGCATAGTCAGTGGTGAGGGATCATGGGAGTCTTAGTTGAAAATATGCATGGAGATGCAGGTTGCGGACTCCTGCTTTACAGGTTAGAACACTTTCAAAACTAGAAAATACTTTTCCAAGAGCTATAAACTTTTAAAACGTACATAACAACTCGGTTTAGCAACACAAGAAACTGCGTTTTAAAAAAGCCAGAACTGAGCACTCTCTTCATTTGGCTTACGTACATTACTTACCACTCTCTGTCCTGATGCAATATCGGTGCTTGAATCCTTTATAGGAATCGGAGCAGGCGATGATTTCCGGGTTAGAACAGCCCACGTCCATATGCCGCTTACCACCAATGATGTTGCAGCTGTAGCACTGGAGGCCGGAAGCTGTCATAACAAGTACAGGTTGAAGGCAGAGTGAGAAACAGAGCATATCACTTTGAAGAGCAGCTCTATCACTGAAATTCCCGAGTATGGCTATCTAAGAGGGGCACCGATCCTGGACTAGCATTTAACAAACAACTACAGTCAGTCCTGCATTTTGGCTGTTATATTCAACTGAACCTTTTTGGACTAGACACTGGATAGCAAGTATGTGGGAAAGGATAGCCTGGCATTGGAACTGGAAAGGAAATATCTGGATGACGTGGCATTAACTGGTTGTCATGTTGCTATGAGGCCTGTTACTCCTCATTATGTAGGAGGGGCAGTTCGGGTGTGGGGTGGGCAGAAGGGAAGTGACAGGGTCAAAAGGAAGTGAGTTAGTTGTACGAATAAAGAGATGTGTAAAGATGTGCTGTCTTGGTCTCCCTTATTTGCAGGCCAGACCTGGTGTATGGGTGACAGGCCAAACAAGGTTCTCCGGCACCGCTTATCCTGACTTTGGCGATGAGGATGTTCCTGTTTTCCATGGGTGGACAGGCGGCGCACCAACATCAGAAGCTGCACCACACCCTGTCTGGTTCCTCCAGGCCAGTGGCGAAACTCCATGGGTGCGGAGCAGCAGACAGGGTCCGTGTCCGCGTTTGTGACACGCCCATGCAGCGGTGGTGATTGTTATACACAAAGCGACCCGCCTGAGGAGCTCTGGGCGCTGGCCACGCCCGATACCCGTCGCACTCCCAGTACAGTGAGATGCAGGAGGCCCTGGCATCCCTGCAACCGTGCCACGACCTGGCTGCTGTGAGACAGGAAAGACCTGGGGTAGAGGCGGTGAGTGCAGCCTTTACATTTCCTCATATGCCCTGGGCATAAAGGGCGATAGCGCAGCAACAGCAGGTCCCAGGAGGAAAATGCCCCAGGCCCAATTTGACGGCGTCACCACCAGGCTCCCAGCGCAGTATCCGGATCCCAATAGCGCAAGTCAAGCATACCTATACACCCTATATACCCAGAGAGAGAGGCACACCTGATACCAATGAGCACACAGAGGCATGTGACTTCACAGCCTTGTCGACAGAAGACATCCCAGCAACTGTGTCTGGGCGCCCCTCAGAAACATTTTGCATGAACCAGGGCGACACCATCCTGTCACAGGTCCCAGTGGCATTTGACTTAACGGACACAAGCAACCTAGGCCCGAGGTGGGCCCGATGGATGAAGGACTTTAAGGTCTACATAGTGGCCATGGGGTACGTTGATTATGAGAGAAAAAATTACTTGTTGATCCTGGCCGTAGGTGCAGCAGTCAGAGACATCCTATATGAACTGGTAGACGAAGAGAAGGCGACAAGAAATCCACGATACCCTAGCTACATACTTTGCACCACACCCGAATGTCAACTACGAATGACACATATCCCACACAACAATCCAGGAACCGGGGGAGACCCTTGATAACTTCGTCATGTGGCTAGGATCAGCATGAAACACTGTGCCTTTCACTGTTACTCTAACGATGAGGTGCTCAGGTCCCAAGTAATATTGGGATGTGAGTCGCCAGAGTTTTGCAAGAAGGTACTGTAGAAGCAAAGATCACTGGACGAAATCCTGGCCATGGCCAGATCAGACTCAGCCATCTCCCTACAAGTCCAAAGCATGAGGAAAATAAAAAATTGTAGCCTCAACCAAAGACTGTGAGTCGGTCCAAAAATTGTCCCCTACCCAAGGAGAGGGTGCCACAAAGCCTAGCATGACATGCTATTGACAAGGCTACAAATACCCACATGAAGATACGTGCCCTGCTGTGGGGCAGAAGTGCGCAGCTTGCGGTGCAGAGGACCATTTCCAAACAGTATGCAGAAATGCTCCCCAACCTTTGCCACGTAATTCCTTGCCATCAGGGGGCAGGCGACAAACGAAGTACCCCAGGAAGGAATGCAAAATCACCTGTGACCCCAGAAGTCACAAACCAAGAAAAGGGGTAGGGGTTCATGACAAATACTACAAACAGAAACCACAGAGGTCTCCTGAGAGAAGGACAGCCCGCTGCCCCAGACGAAACCTCTGATATGTGGCGGCAGGCTCCCAAACCGAAAGTGAATCATCAGGTTCATCGATTGACCAATAGAAGAGGGGCTACTTGTGGGCACTAGATAATAACACAGCCAAAGAGCACACCCCAATGCTCACCCTGCAAGTTCTCAATACGCCTACAGAATTGCTCAGTGAATCAGCACACAGTCACGCACTCACCAAATCAGGTCATCATCAACAGGCACACAGTATACGGTCCCGTTCAGAAGGGTCAGACACACCCTATTCAGCTGAGACATGGTTTCCGGATGGCTCAGTATGGTCCAACAACACGGAGACAGATTCCATGGTGGCTCTGGCCGCGCTGGCAATTACCATGGAGACGGTGTAACAATCGCCGATTGCGGAGGCATGCTCAGATGACGCGGGTCCACTCACGTGATCGCCGAGCTCTGGCGCGGACCCGCTCACATAGCCGTGCTCCCATGGCAACTGTGTAAAAGAATGCCTATTTCAGACCACCGCGCTTCTCAGCTGTGATTCCTTCCGGCAAGTGGCGTTATCGATTCTATACTCTTGGATTTCGTCCTTTGGTTTTTTGTTTTGGATTTCCTTGAAGCTTAACCCTCGGCTACGGTTTTTTTTTTTCTTCTGGATTACACAAACTGCTCAACCCTTGCACAGCCTCACAGACTGCCTTGTTATTGCGATTTTTGCTACGACCCGCACTCTGGAACTTTCTTGCTCTCAACCTTGTATCCTGTAATCATTGGTACCACATTGGCTCTTATGTGCTACCATTGGGGCCATCCTTCTGGAACACTGAACCATGCTGACTACCCAGCCAGTTCCTCCTGGGACCTATTCCAACTTGTCCCTTCCTGTTACAGTTGCACTGCACCATCTTGGGGAAACAAGCCTTGCATCGACTAGAGGAGGCTCGGGGGGGCTAGTCCACCTTCCTCTCCAGTTATACATCTCCCAAGTAGCCCACTGGTAGGTGTCCTGTTATTAGTACCACAATACATAACTGTTTGTACTGTCCTGCATTGTCTAAATACGTACATTTCCTGTTTCCGTTGCAGCTACCTGGGAACCCAGTGCTCTTGTTCCAGTCAACTGTTGTCTCAATAACCGGTCAGCAAGTTATTTTATATCTCCCTGACTGGTGCATGGGGACGGAGGTATTCATAGTCTACGCGGCCCCCGATTCTTGACAGACTGAGAAGCCACTTTCCGCTCACACTATGGATACCGCCGCCAGGGACCAAGTGGCTGCCCTGGTCCAGGCCATCACGTTTCTAAAGGCTGGCATGGTGGCCGCCACAGCCACCATACATCAGCGGTTAGACACCATCCAGAGTGAGCGCCATGCCCTACCCGCAGACCCCGAATTCGGAGATGCTGTGCCTCAGCCCAATCCTTCCGGAAACACACCCCCAAAGACTCCCATATATGTACCCACTCCTTTCCCGTTGGCAGTGTAATGCTGGAAATGCATCGGAGGGACAGGTCCTCTGTATCCTTGTCCTTTACTGCTTTTTATCATGTGTTCTGTTGTGTTTTCCAGGCAGGAGTTCATGTGGGACTCCTGGCGGTGCAGCTCTCTCTTTTGGTTTTGGTGAACAGACCCATGGGATACCCTTATGGCACCCATGGGTGGGGGTACAACCCTTTGCCCCCCTAGTGTATGTTTTTGGGCACCTGAGCAGGGTAAAGCTGGTGGCAGCTCTGTGCTGAAATGACTGGTGCCCTGAGCGTCCTCCATTTTGGGATGCACAGGCCCTGTCATTGGAATCAGTAAGGCCTCTTGCCTTCCATCGCCTGTTACCTTGATCTTCCCGAAGTCCCGCAAAGTCCTGACTCTGTCCCTTCCTGCTGACTGGCTGTTTGGTGGAAGTTCCATATATGGTGGTGTGGGGAAGTACGGACCAGACTGGCTGGAGCCTTCCCTACGACCGTATGTTGTGGGTACACCTGTGGGTGGGACATGGGTGAATGGAGTGTGTGACAAATATGCATTTCTTCTTGAGGATGTCTATTTTCTGGTGTTTGACACAATGACTGAGACAGCCCTGCCCGAAACTGGTATGAATGCAGTGTGTAGTGTTGAATGGCGTGGTACTTGTCCGAATCCACATTCCGTGTTGTGAGTGTCTGGATGGAGAAGAATGGGCTGAATGCACCGTGCGCCTCATTGGCTGACAGACTGCTGAATGCCCTTCGTAGTGATTGGATGCTTGAGTGTGACCCAGCGGAATGAATGGGAGATCAACAGTATATGTGGGGACCTCTCACTGCTAGGAATCGTGTTCAGAAGTGTTCAGAGCTGAAGTCCAAACTACAAAGAGTAGCTGGAGTGAAACTGACGCTTGACCTTGAAGCCCTGCTGGACGAGAAGAATTACGGTTGCTCTCCTTCATCAATCTGAAAGCTGCTGTGTCTCCAAGGACTGACCCAGAGAGGACCTGGTAAGGCGCCCTCTTCCCGAGCTACGAGGGAACATCGTGCACCAGCTGATCTTTGTCAAAGCTCCCTGGTAGACAGACCTACGACAGGCTGCCGACCCGAGACGGGGACTGCCGCGGAATCCCAAGGAGAAGCGCCCGGACTGTTGTCCGCCACTGTCGACAACCGCCGTCGCCGACCGGAGCCGCCGTGCTCCCGTTGCCTAAGAACTTTTGATCCAAGGACGCTCTCATCTGCATCATTGCCTGTCTGATCCCGCTGGAGAAGGCCAGGGCGTGATCGCGCCGAGGAGCATCCACCAGTGGGTTTCCCACCACCCAAAGACCACAGGGATGCCGATGACTCAACGTTCTTGCTGGGCCACAGTTCTTCAATCTCTTTGCGGTCCAGAACTATCGACATTGAGGTGCCCCGCACGCATCTTCCTTGCAGGACGTTTACGCAGCCCCGTCGATGAGCACCGTGAGGAAAGAAGCTTCCACTTCACCGTCGTAGCTCACCCCGTTCTCTGTCGGACATTCAACGACCCGTGACTCCTGCCTTAAAGGAAGGACACTCAAGAAGGGCCTCCGATTCCCCGACGAGGAATGCTACAATGCCAGGTACTTGGGGTTGCAGAACTATTGGAAAGTCTCTTGTGAACAATATATGGACTGGGCTTGTGGTATATTTTTATTCTACAGGTTGCCCAGGTGGGGGGATCTCCACACAGAACTGTGTCTGGGTATTGGGGCCAGTATTCTGCCAATTGTTCTAACTAACTGCTTTCCTCCTATCTCTATTGTCGGTTTCCGTTACAAACTGATTTGTGTGCCATTTAACCGTACAGTTGATGCAGATCTAATAGTAATTGTGGTACCATGTAGAACTTTATATTTGCCATTTTAGATAACCGAGTACAAAGTGAGTTATCAGGATATTGTACATAGCCTTGAATATTAATTATATAAAGACTGCGTTTTAACTAATACAGTGTGCGGACATTCCTTTGTGGGTGCTTGGGGGCCACACTGTACTTAAGAACCAGCCCGCATCACTTCCTGAGAAGCTAGGCCTTGATTGCTCGACCACGTACCAATAATAGAGAATCTTGGCTGGGGTCCTCTGTGCCTCTCCTCTACCATACAGAGAGCAGAAATACAGACACCCCCCTCTGGTCCTTCACAGGCAGCCCCCGAGAAATTCCAGGGTGATCCACGTAAATTCTGTACATTCCTGAACCAATGCAAACTCAATTTTTTGTGTCGTCTCAGGCTTTCCCTGATTCTACCACGAAGGCAGCATTCACATTATCAGACCTGAGTGGCATACCGGCTGCTTGGGCCAACCCATTACTGGAAGGCAACAGTCCAGTGCTTTATGACTTTGATCTTCTGGAGGCAGAGATGACTAGGGTCTTCGACACTCATCATAAAGCCCAGGGCCGAGACCTGGAACTCCTAGACCTGACACAGGGAAAGACCTCACTAGTTGATTACATCACTCGGTTCAACCAATTTGCAGTGGAAACCGCCTGGCCGGAGAACAAAAAGGCTGTCGTTTTTACAGAGGATTGAGCAACTCCATGAAGGACGCACTCTCTGTGGTATCCTCCTTGCCTGCCCAGTACCTAGACCTGGAAGACCTAGCTGTCCAGGTGGATGCCCGGAGAGCCGAATGTAAAATGGAATCTGGAAAAGGCCCTTGTTTGTCGGTTTCTCCCAGTCCTTCGCAGACTGATGCTTCTGGAGAACCCATGCAGATAGGGGGGTTCCATAGCCCCATCACTGCCACTGAAAGAGAAAGACGAAGGACCTCCAATGCCTGCTTCTATAGCGGCTTGAATGGTCACTTTGTGAAAGAGTGTCCAAGACGTCCCAAACCACCAGGTTTTCAGAAGGCTCGTCCCTAGATCAGGGGGCACAGACAAGCCTATGTCCAGTTCCTGCAGTGCCTCCTCTCAGTCTCACAAGACCCATGTTAATCCAAGCCCTGTTACACTCCTCGGATGTCATGAAGCACCACGTACAGGCGGTTATAGACTCAGGTGCCACTGGCAATTATGTAGACATCTCCTTAGCAGCTTCTCTCAATCTGTCCTTGCAGAACAAGAAACATCCAGAACCTGTGCAAACAGTGGACAGTTTGTCACTGGTTTCAGGGCCCATTAAACAGCAGACAGCTCCTTTGACTCTGGCCATTTATGATACCCACAAAGAGATGGTAACGTTTGATTTGATCACCACGCCACAATCCGGTCTTATCCTTGGAATAACCCTGGCTCTGGGTTCACAACCCTGTCATAGACTGGGCTCAGGGTCATGTTTTCTTTGAGTCACCCCATTGTCAGGTATACTGCCTCGTGTCCCCTGAAGACGTGACCTCGCCATCCCAAGTACTGGGAGCCCTCGCGCAGTTGACGTTAGACGACTCTCAGGAAATGGACCTCAATTCTCCAGGCCATGTCGTGGGCGGGGTCGCTTCCTGCATTCCCTTGGAATACCACGACTTCCTGGTGGTGTTCGACAAGGGGGGTGCAGAACTTCTCCCACCTCATCAACCCTATCACTGCCCCATTGACCTGTTTCCTGGGGCAGACATACCATGCAGACATATTTACTCACTATCCCCTACAGAAGACCTTGCGTTGAAAGAGTATCTACAAACCTCCCGCCGATGAGGGCACATCCGACCCTCACAGTCCCCAGCAGACAGTCCCATCTTTTTTGTGCCAAAGAGGGAGGGTGATCTCCTTCCTTGTGTGGACTACAGGCGGCTGAACCAGATAACAATAAAGAACAGATATCCCATACCACTCATTAATCCCCTACTTGATAGACTGACCCATGCCACAGTTTTCACTAAACTTGACCTTCGGGGGGCATACAACCTGGTCCGTATCAGAAGGTGCGATGAATGGAAGAACGCCTTCTACACTCGGCACGCTCTGTATGAGTATACAGTCATGCCTTTCGATCTATGCAATGCCCCAGCAACATTCCAGAGATATATGAATGACCTGTTTCATGACATCATCGATGTTTATGTGGTCATATACCTCGATGACATCCTGATATTCTCCCCATCCACGCAGGCACACATTGTACATGTCCGGGAAGTACTAACTCGGCTTAAGGACAATGCCCTTTATGCTAAACCTGAGAAGTGCCTGTTCCATGCCACAGCAGTAGATTTTCTGGGGTTCCATATCACCTCCGGAGGGCTTTCCATGAACACCACTAAAGTACTGGCCCATTCCCATGACTGTGAAATCACTGCAGTCATTCATTGCGTTCACAAACTTTTATCGTCGGTTCATTTCTGTATTGTCTGCATTGCCGCCCCTTTGACTAGGCTCACCAGTCCACGTGTACCTTTCGTTTGGACCCAGACACAACAAGAGTCATTTGTGGCTTTTAAATCTGCCTTCACTACCGCACCAATAGTTCAGCACCCAAACGAGGGGCTTCCGTTTGTGGTAGAAGTGGATGCCTCCCCCTACACCCTGGGCACCGTTCTGTCACAAACAAACATGTCCAGCCACCGGTCTCCTACACCCTGTAGCCTATCACTCCCGTGAGTTTACTTCTACAGAAGCCCACTATACTGTCACAGAGAAGGAACTTTTGGCGGTGAAAAACGCATTCCAGATCTGGAGGCACCATTTACTGGG
Source organism: Ambystoma mexicanum (assembly GCF_040938575.1). NCBI lineage: Eukaryota > Metazoa > Chordata > Amphibia > Caudata > Ambystomatidae > Ambystoma > Ambystoma mexicanum. The sequence goes on from NC_090929.1 coordinate 210,633,285, forward strand.
GGCCAAGCACCAGATCACGGTTTATACCGATCATCGTAACTTATAGGACCTCGCAGTTCTGAAGTGCGCTAAAAGCCGACAGGTCCGATGGCACCTCTTCTTTTCCTCTCACGATCATATGACATCGCCCTGGAACCACCATGGTAAAGCAGATGCCCTATCACGCCTGCCAGGTGGTGAATCACTCCCCGTCTTCCCTGAGACACTAATAGACAAAAAACATGTGATATGCCTATGTACCCTCCCCCCCTGCATGCATGTTGACTGCCATCCGACAGTGGGTTTCCATCCATCACGAGCAAGTAAGCGAGTGGTACCCAGTGTTTCTTGAAGGTTTACCCTTTGTGGAGATCAAATTGTACCTACCAACCCACGACACCCGTGTATGTGCCCTAGAATGCTCACATGACTCCCCTATTAATGGGCACCCAGGCCAAAAACGCACGCTAGCCTTACTCCAGCGATGGTGCTGGTGGCCCACTATGCATAAGGACGTGCATGACTACGTTAGCAACTGCTCCATCTGTGCCCAATGCAAGCATCGCAAGGGGCACCCCCTGAGCCTACTTCAACCATTACCTCTTCCACTCAGACCATGGCACACAATAACCATGGATTTTGTCACGGACATGCGACAGATACAAGGTTAGGATACTATATACTATATGGGTAGTGGTGGACTTCTTCACCAAGATGGCACGCTTCATCCCTTGCTCTGGCATTCCTTCTGCCCCTACTTTAGCTAATCTGTTCTTTCGGTCTATTTTCTGTCTGTTTGGCCTCCCTACCCTCCTAGTCACAGACCGGGGATCCCAGTTTACCTCCAGGTTCTGGCGGTCCCTCACGAAACTCCTAGGCATGGACGGTCTGTTCTCCTCCTCATACCACCTCTAGACCGATGGCCAGACAGAAGACGTCAATCAGACGCTTGAACAGTACCTTCGATGCCTGTCCCTACAATATCAACAGTCCTGGTACCAGATGTTACACATTGTCGAATTTGCTTACAATAATGCCCCTCATACTTCCACAGGCTTTTCGCCTTTCTACGTGATGTATGGCAAGCTTGCACAGGTCCTACCATACCCAGTCTTTCCTGCTTCACCAACAGATGCAGCAGACACATGTCTTAGGGATCTGATGGCTATCCAGGGCCAGACCCTCACCCATCTCTGGGAAGCACAGACTGTTATGCAGCACGCAGCAGACAAGAGACGCGCTCCTGCCCCTCACTATGCTATCGGCGACAGGGTCTGGTTGTCCACCAGACACCTTTGTATCCTTGAATGCAGGAAATTACTTCTCTGTTTCATTGGACCATAGAGGGTCACCAGGATTGTCAATCCCGTCGCCTATCATGTATCTTTGCATGCTGTGTGGCGCATCCACCCTGTCTTCCGCACCTCCCTCCTGAAGCCCTGCCTGTCTTCCACATGGGCTGCTCTGCCTCCTACGCCCATCCTGCGGGGCTCCTCGGACAAGTACGAGGTCAATGAGATCCTTGGTTCCTGTGTCATCAGGGGACGTTTACATTATCTGGTGGATTGGGTTGGCTTTGGTTCTGAGGAACAGTCCTGGGAACCCGCTTCTAACGTCCATGCCCCGGTCCTGGTTTCCAATTTTCACAGGTACAATCCCTCTTGCCCACGGGGTTGCGGGCCTTTGGTGAGGGATTCTGTCACGCAATCAGTGAATCAGCACACAGTCACGCACTCACCAAATCAGGACATCATCAACAGGCACAGAGTACATGGCTCAGACAAGCCCTATTCAGCTGAGGTATGGTCTCCGGATGGCTCGGTATGCTCTGACAACACGGAGACAGATTCCATGGCGGCTCTGGCCACGCTGGCAGTTACAATGGAGACAGTGTAACAATTGCCAATTGCGGAGGCATGCTCACGTGACGCGGGTCCACTCAAGTGATCGCCCAGCTCTGGCCCGGCCCCGCTCATGTAGCCGTGCTCCCATGGAAACTGTGTAAAAGAACGCCCATTGCAGACCACCATGCTTCTCAGCTGTGATTCCTTCTGGCAAGTGGCGTTTCTGATTCTATACCCTTGGACTTCAACCTTTGGTTTTGTGTTTCAGATTTCCTTGAAGCTTAACCCTCGGCTATGGCGCTTTCCTCTCCTGGATTACACAAACTGCCCGATCCTTGCACAGCCTCATGGACTGCCTTGTGATTACGATTTTTGCTTCGACCCACACTCTGGAACTTCTTACTCTCAACCTTGTATCCTGCATTCATTGGTACCACGTTGGCTCTTATTTGCTATCATGGGGGGCCATCCTTCTGGAACATTGAACTAGGGTGACTACCCAGCCAGTGCCTCCTGGGACCTATTCCAACTGGTCCCTTCCTGTTACAGTTGCACTCCACCATCTTGGAGAAACAAGCTTTGCATCGACTAGGGGGGAACAAGTCCACCTTCCTCTCCAGGTATACATCTCCCAAGTAGCCCACTGGTAGGTGTCCTGTTATTGGTATCACAATACATAACTGTTTGTACTGTCCTGCATTGTATAAACACTTACATTTCCTTGTTTCCGTTGCCGCTACCTGGGAACCCAGTGCTCTTGTTCCAGTCACCTGTTGCCTCAATAACCGGTCAGTGAGTTATTTTATACCTCCCTGACTGGTGCTTGGGCACAGAGATATTCATAGTCTATGCAGACCCTGATTCCTGACAGTGACTGTAAAAGTCATGAGCGAAGAGACATACAACAAGCTTCCACGACCCTCAAAACTAAAGCCATCAATGGTGGGCATTTACCCATGTTGGTCCGACACCCCGATACCATGCAAAGGGGTATTCACCACTGTGTGCGTGCACAAATCATACATGGCCGCATCCAACTGCACGTCTTATCCATAGCGGCAAACAGTGGGTGTATATTGAGTTTTGAATCAGTACTGGCCATGGGTCTGGTCCACATCCTCTATTGCATCATGGCACACAAATACCTGGCACCAGACAGCGATGTGGTCAAAATGTTCCCCAACCTATCCAAGGGCCTGAGGAAACTGAAGAACTGCAAAGTCAGACTTCACATTGACCTCACCTTCAAACCAGCCTCCCAGCTCTACAGGGGAATCCCCATTAATATCCAGACACAAATCGAAAAAGAACTCCTACGCCTGCTGGATCTCAACATTATTGAACGGGCAAGTGGCCCGGCATTGTGGGTCTCCCCAATCGTCCCTGAGCCAAAGAAATCAGCTGAGGGATCCATTTGACTATGCGTAGACATGCACAGACTGCACAAAGTCATCCAAAGAGAGAGGCATCAGGCACCAGGATCACTGATATGATCCACCTTCTTCTCCAAGCTCGATCTGAACAAGGGTTACCACCAGCTGGATCTGGCACCCAAATCCTGCTACATCACAATCTTTATAACACACATTGGTGTATTCTGCTATAAAAAACTCCATTTTGGTATTTCGTCGGCAGCAGAAATTTTCCAAGATGAAATGCACCAGATTATAAAGCATATACCAAATTGCATGAATTACAGCGCCGACATCCTTGTCTTCAGCAAATCCCTGAGTGAACACGATGACACCCTACACTGTGTCTGTCTTGGGCTGGAAGCTGCAAGAGTTATGCTAGATAAGGACAAATGAGTTCTGGAACCACACACTAACATTTTTTGGACACATTTTTCAGAACAGGGGATGAGACCCAACCCAGAGAAAGTGGCAGCCCTGACTGAGACCACCAGGCCATCCACCAATTCAGACCTTAGATACTTTCTTGGTTTGTCAAGTTACTGTGCCAGATACTTGGAAAATGACACCACCATCAGTGAACCACTCCAAGAACTCACCAGAGAAGGTCAGGAATGAATCTGGTCACCCGAGTGTCAGTCCAGTTTCGAGAACATACGCTTGAAAATCGCAGCTGCACCAGACACGGCCTACTTTAGTTCAACGAAAGTGACCGTAGATGCTAGTCCAGTGGGACTCAGAGCCATACGGACTCAATTTGACCCCAAGAAGCCACACTTTAAACATGTGGTTGCATATGCAAGCCGCAGTCTAACCGATACAGACAAAGGTACACCCAGGCTGAGAATGAGAGCCTGCCAGTGGTCTGGGCATGTGAATATTTCCACTTCTTCCTGTATGGCAAGGCATTTACCATCATCACAGATCATCAAGCCCTCCTCACAATCTATGATAGCCCAAAGGCACGGATGCCAACATGCATCGCCAGATGGGGCCTTCTGCTGCAAGACTATACTTTTACGATTCAACACAGGCCAGGGAAGGACCAAAACCCGGCACACAACCTAGCACAGCACCCATGGGGGCAGCATGGCAAGAACATTCCATTGCAGAAGAATACATGAGCTATGACATCCACCAAATGAAACCATTCCCGATCGCCTGGGCGACGCTCCAGCAAGAATCAGAGGCTGACAAGGCTCTGAACGTCATGGCTCAATGCCTCCACAGGGGGAGGATGCGGCACGCCAAGACATGGTCAAACATATGGATCAACCTGTCTGAGATGATGTACAAAGCCTGTGCCTAGTCCAAGAATAACTCACTGTGATAGAAGATAACATAAGCCTCAAAGGCTGCAAGATTGTACTACCCAGATCCCTCTGCCAAAGGGTCATCGACCTTACCCATGAAGGCCATTGGGGTACCGCCTCAACAAAGAAACTGCTTTGCCAGAAAGTATGGTTTCCTCAACTCGACAGTAGGGTAGAAAGAATGCAGCAGAACTGTGCCATATACAGGATAATTGCCCCCTTTTAAAGCCTCCTCCGCTGCAGATGTCCTGCCTGCCAGATGATGTCTGGGAGGAATTGGCGATTGATTTCTTTGGACCTTTGAGAGATGGCTCCCATGTACTTGATCTAATTGACGAATACTCGCGATTCCCAGTGGTCCAGATCATACCCTCCACCGCCGCTACAGTGGTCATCCTCGCACTGGACCTACGGCATCACGAAGGTCATCAGGCCGGAACATGGACCGCCATTCACAAGTCATGATTTTGCAAGCTTTGCAAACTACATGGGGTTCATACATCGCAAAATAACACCCCTGTGGCCACAGGTCAACGACATGGCGGAACGGTTCATGTCCAGCATCAAGAGAGCCTTGCAGATTGCTAATGTCACGGGCAAGCCGTTTGAACAAATATTATACCAGCTTTTGAGAGATTACAGACACACTGTGCATTGTTAATAGGCGAGTGCCCGGCCAGCCACATGTTTGGCCAACAGATCCAGACCCAGCCCCCCGCATAATCTTAAGCAAGAAATGGACCATCTGGATGACGGCGAGGTGAGGTCATGAGATGCCGCTGAAAAACAGGCAGCGGATACATGGAGAGGTGCTAAAGAGTCTGCATTGATATTGGGGATTTTGTCCTGGTGAAGCAGGAATCTCTCTGTGTCTTACCGGAATGGAACCAGGATCACAGCAAGTGATTGTGAGGGGTGGACCATCACAGGTAATGTGTCCCACTTCAAGAAAATAAGAGACAAAATGTTCTGAGACAGTGACACTGAAGAAGAGACTCTAGAAAAATCTGACGAGTCATATCTATGGGACAGTGAGGCATCGGAGGAGGAATGAGATGTGAGGGGTACTCTCGACAGCCCTCGCTCAGGGCCATTCCGGTACCTCTGCTGTCAGGACACCATGTGAGGGTCAAGATAAAGCCCATGAGACGGATAGAAAAAATGGAGTGAGCCTCCACAGGTTCAAGAAGGCGGGAGGTGTCATGTTGCTATGAGGCCTGTTAGCCTCATTGTGTGAGAGGGGCAGTTGGGGTGCGGGGTGTGCAGAAGGGAAGTGACAGGGAAGGAAAGGGACTTAGTTATACGTATAACGAGACTTGTAAAGACATGCTGTCTTGGTCTCCCTTATTTGCAAGCCCGACCCGGTGCACGGGTGGTGGGCCAACCAAAGTTCCTTGGCGCACTGCTAATCCTGAAACGTGTGGCCCATCTCTTTCCAGCAAACCTCTGTCCATTCCTCTCTAATGTTTGTGCATGCTGCATCTATCAATTTTGGGACTGCCCAGATCTGAGGTTTTCCAACAATCTTAACAATCAAACATAGGAAATCAGCCCAGAAACAGGCTTCTGTGAACAGATCTCAGATTGTCTCAGTTCAGGTACCACTAGCCCGCCAAGTAAGTCATAATGTAGTCTTTGAGTGCTGCTACCTGCAAATATAATTACAATTGCAAAGATGCATTACACCTTACAGATCCTCCTCTGGGTGATCTACTCCCACTTGACATGGACACCCAGAGACCTGTGCATTAAACCAATCCCGACAATGAGGTAATGCTGAACTTCAGAACTTGTGAAGTCCAAAGTAAAGGAATATGAAAACAGCCATAAGTAAATGTCACATGTTCTATAGCGGGTTTTTAGTTTGCATGTTGATTCCCCAGCAGTGAGCACGAGTTTACATAGATGGCAGTGAGGAAATACTTACGTCAAATCCAAAGAAAAGAAACAATTGATTTAGGCATGATGGTATGGATATAAGTCCTCTCCAGTACAGTGAGTGTATCAGGGATCCATGGTGGCACAGTCACCTCCCATTTCCAACTCAGGGCAATGCGGCGCTCCAAAAGGCTGGTTATAGCTCCAGAATATGCATTTATGTATAGCTTGCAAGTAACAATGGAACTTGCAAGCTATAACCAGATCACCAACTGATTACCAACTGCGACCATCAAAGTGCATCTGAACAATAGCACAATCAGTTAGCAGATGCAGGTGTAGTAGAAAACAAGGAGAAGAACCATATTGTGGACAAGGGCGGATAGGTCACGAGTGCATTCCAGCCTTCACTTCCTATGTTCGAATCCTGTCATGGACAGCTCAACCGGTCATCTTTCCGAGTTCAATAAACTGAGTACCATGAAATGGAGTCATAGTAAGTTATTAATACAACACGTAGAAGATGGAAGAACCTGTCACGAAATTCTCTATATATATTTTTTCTTTTTAATGGTGTACGGCTATTCCCTAATATGGACCTAGTTTATGTTAAATTCTTCAGGACCCCTACTCTTAGATAGGCAGAATAAATATCCATGCCTTTAGACAATAGGGGACTATCTGTATCTATAGAACATACATGGTCATAGAATTGTGATCGCTGTTTTATTAGTGTATAAGTTGCGTTCAAACCTTTGGAGCGTTAGTGGAAGCTTGCATGGGGACAGCTTACAGGGAACACCATAGAGACCCCAAGACTAGAGGTAAGCCTAGTGGGTCCAGGCAAGGGAACATATTCATGTAAAATGGCTCTGACTGCTCCCTTAAAGTGATGTGAACATAGTAAGGGTCCTGCAACCTTTGGCTCACCAAATGGTTTGGGCTACATCTCCAATCGGCCGTGGGCCAGCATAATCAATAATAGGGGATCACAGGAGTCAATGTCCAAATCATCTGGAGGGAGACAGGTTGCAGACACTGCTCAAAAGCTAAGAGAGTCACACATTTTCACCACACAACATCATTGTAATACTAGCACACATTTGCTGGAGGAATGCAGGTGTAAAGATTGCATTGAGTCGAATGCATGGAGAATCCAGAAATCACTTTAAAGCATACGCTGGTGATGCCAGATGGACCATTTTCACTTGGGGTTTATTTACCCAGAAATACCACATGCAGCAATAACGTGACAACATCCAGTAATGAACATCCAGCGAACATCTTAGCGATCCATGTGTACAAAGAAATACTCAGCCACGTACACATCAATGGGATACATGACCAATTCCAGGTTGGCTTCAGACCCATGAGAGCAACAGAATCAGCACTCCTCTCCATATGTGACCACCTCACATAGGGAGGTGGTTCCAGAAGCACCTCAAGACCTTCCTCTTTGATTCCGCCTTCTCCCCGCCTTCTCCCCTCCTCTCCCCTGTTGATCTGTTTCTCTCTTGGCACCATGCACCTGACCTACCCTCTGCCCTCTGGGCCCAAGTATCTGCTCACCCTGCCACCCACCCGCACTGCCTCCGGGCCACCCCTTACACTGGGGTCTGTATTTGTACCCATACAGCCCCTCCCCCCTTTTTTTATTCTACCCGCACCTATCAGACATACCCTGTCTGCTGCTTTAACCCAGCTCTTGCCACTTGCTGGCTGCACTGTTTGTTGCCTTTATTATTTATTTATTTATTTTTATTATTATTTATCTGTTTTTCCTATGCTCCTCACTTTCCACTTCTCCCCCTTCCATGCACTTTTCACCTTTCCTTCTCCCATGCACTTGCGCATTCTCAATGTTACTGTGCCTAGTAAGATTGTTGTTTTTGTTCTCCCTTGTTCCCCTCCCTTGCCTTGTCGCGCTCTGAAACACATGTGTATGAGTGCGATACAAATAAAATATCAATATCAATACCTAAACAGACCCAATCGGCCCTCATGATACTGGGCATATCAGCTGCATTCAATACGATCAAAACACAATTCAAATCTGGAGGAATCTGGTAGTCAAACCTCTGCACTGCTATAGCTGAAATCGTTACTCAGTGAACTGAAAGAACATCCATTTCACCATTTACATCAGAGACATCCCTCACCTGGCCCCTGATCATGGGAACCCAACCAGAGACAACAACAGTGATAACAAATCTGTGAATCCTCATGGACAACGGTCTCACACTGGAACCTCAAGTCAAAGTAATAGCAAAAAAGAAATTCTACCTCCTGCGATGACCCATGCAACTTATTTGTTTTTTCCGAATGTATTTTTGCACACCTTTATATTCTCTATTTCTTTCTCATCAAGGGATACATCAAATGTGCATATGTTTATATGTATCACTGAGGTTTTGTAAAGTTTACCCCATTTTTTTACACTCGTTTTTTAAGAATGTGTTTGTAACTTCAATCTATTCCTAACCACACTCTGTTCTGTTTGTGTTATTGTGACAGCAAGATTACATCTCCGATTTGCTTTTGTTACATGACAATATTGCCATTCAGTTGCACTACAAAAATAATTATTGAATTGTTTTAAAACAAATCTAATCGGAACAACTCTTTGTGTCATATAGACTGCCATTTTGGGGCAGCCAGTCTAGCTCTTTCTTACAGTGGCATAGTATTTTATTCTGGGCATCTATGATACATCAAGCATGGTATGTGTTATTACGTGGCCATACTGGTACTTTGCAGTAGCCAATCTATTTCTTATTTTTGCAAGACCTTTTTTACTGGCCATCAAAGATAAAGCAAACTTGATAAGTGCTTATAACGTATTTAGACTGGACTACATTGTGAAGTCATTTAGACATATTTTCTTATTGTGGCATGGCATTTTGAAAGGCAAAGCCAACAGCAGTATGTTTCTACATGGGAACAGTGCCATAAATTGGCAGACACAGTGTGAACATGTCTTCATACAGTATGATTACTGGCATTCTGTTCAAAGCAAAGATGAGTATGTTCTCATGTAGGAATTCTGGTATATGTTGGTGCAGCCAACATGGAAATGTATGAGCACAATCAGTGTGAAAATGTTTTTATGCTGGCATATACTGTGGGCGAAGGCATCAAGAAAAGGTTTAGGCCTACTTGGTCGAAAATATTTGACCTTTTCCAATTTCACCTATTTTCCTTGGTCGTTTATTTGGTCGAAAATGAGGCAGGAGAACCCCTGCAACCCTCCCCAATTCCCCACACACTTAACCTATTCCCCATATACTTATTTAATTTAACTGAAAAAACTATGAAAATAATTCGGTCAAATTGAAAAGGTCAAATGTTTTTCTATCAAGTATGCTAATACCACAAGAAAATGCATTGGAAAATGACCCTATGCACTGTTGGTGACTTACATCAAGTGCATGTTTGGATTGGAGTTACCCTATAAAACCAATTGCAAACTGTCTGACCTTTCACCCAGTCTTTTACAGAAGGTGTGCTGTATAATGCCCCCTTTTAACCCAATATTTCAAGAAAATAGTTGCAGAGGTGATACCCCGTCCCGAACCCTCCTTGCATATTTGCGGGAAAAATATTGAAACTGTTCCAATTAAAACATTCACCAGCCGCCATGAATCCATACCAAAATCTGCCGAACCGGTATAGCAAGGCATAAATGGCTTTACACCTTAATAGCGTCACAAGGAATGATATCACAGTCATTAGTATCCCCAGAGCCAAATAGCCGCAGGTCAAATTCTAGAAGATGCCACCTTCAGCCATGGCCCTCGAATGTGCTAGGATGGGAGCTGGAGTAGTAAACTAATCCAGCCCTGTAATATGTTCCAAGTGCCAGGCTATCATGCAAGTCTATGGGGTTAAGAATGGCTATCATTGGCAATGTTTTGCTCTACGGATATTATGGACATGGCAATGTTATGGCTAGTAGCATATCCTGGAGCATTGTTGCTGGCAACATTTTGATATGGCATATTTTCACATGGAACCTTTAAAAAGGACCTAAGCAGCCTATCCACTTATCAATCCCAAGAAGTGTGGGTGAAATTAAGGCCGCTGCTCTTCCTTTTTAGTAATAATAAGGATTATTTGCTGGACAAAATTGTATATTGTGCAGCATTTTTGCAGCACAACATGAATTGAGTCCAGGATACACCAGAGAGCCAGGTTCCAAGAAAGAACACAAGCGTGCACGATTGAGATCTTTTGTGCAAGAGAGAGAGGGTGTGTGCAGGAGGCCGCGGTGCATGTGTATGGGAAATGGTCTGAGAGAGTGTGAGGATATGACTGATACTGGGTACAGGATGCATGAAAGAGTGACATCGATGGTGTGAGAGTCAGATTTAGGGCCTGGCCAAGGGTGCAAAAGAGACAGTGTGAAAGACTGCGAGGTGTGGAAGAGAGAGGCAGATTGCAAGGAAAATGGGGAGATGGAGAGGGATAGCGAGAGAGAAGGGGTGGTGAGAGAGGATGGGTGGTGTAAGAGAGAGGGTGGAGTGGTGAAAGAGGGAGAGCGAGGAGAGGTAGTGAGAAAGAGGGGGAGTAGTGAGTGAGACGTGCAAAGAAGTCAGTGTGTCACTAATGGAGAGAGGGTGAGGGAGGGTGAGAGGGGATGCGGGACTGAGGTGGAAATGGATGGAGGGAGGGGGGTACAGGGGGTAGTGGTGAAGACAGGGGCCTGATGGATAGATTAAAGGGGTGTTGGAGAATGCAGATTCTTGAAGGTGATGCAGTGACAGAATTAGTGGGATGTTGGAGACTAAGATGATGGAGACTAAGGTGATGGAGACTGGGGGGATGGAGATTGGGGGGATGGAGTGGGGGATGGAGACTTGGGGATGGAGGCTTGGGGTGGAAATGGTGATTGATGGTGATGATGGGAGATGGATAGTGGTGATGGGGACTGCAGGGGATGATGGAGAATCAGGGGGCGAAAGAGGGTGATGGGGTGATAGAGTTGGGGTGAAAGCAGCACTGTGGGAGTGGGTGTGATAGAGAGTGGGAATGGTGATGTTGGGGCGATGAGGTGATGGAGTGTAAGGTTGGTGATGTGTTATTGCAGATTCATGGGCATGAGGGCAGTGACTGCAGTGATGGAGGGTGAGGGTGGGCATATCTGATTGGGGATGATTTGGTGAGTGGGTAATGTGGTGATGAGTGACACATCAGTGATTGATGGAATGGACCATGGTGGTGATATGCGACTTGTGAGTGATGGGTTATGATGGAGAATGATGGGGGTGGGAATGAGGGCAGTGAAGGATTAGAGGTGATGGGTTGTGATTGGGGTGTTTGACAGAGAGGGTGATGAGGAGTGACTGGGGAGTAATGAGGTGATGGGTTGATGTTTGCTTTGGAGTGATAAGGGACGGGGTGAGGAGGCAACTGAGTTTCAAGTTGGTCATGTTGGTGTGGGTGGCACAGCCACTGAAGCCTGGGGTTAGGTGCGAGAAAGAGGGTGAAAGTGAGGGTGTGCGTGGACAACCGGTCTGAGAGAACATGCATGCATGTCTTTGTGTAGTGCTCGGGGGTGCGCCGAGCAGGACGAGGCCATGGCTGCCCCTGCAAACGCTGAACCACACAGGCTATGGCACAGGTCTCTAGATGCAGAAAAAAGAGAAGCCGGTGGGTACACAAGGGTAAGGAGGGATAAGAGGCGGTAAAGAAAGGAAGTGCAGGGCGAGGTGGGGGGCGGGGAGGGGTCTGCCTATAGCAGTGTTTAAAACAAACGCAGTGCGCGAGCCAGAAACCGTCTCATTCAAGCTCTGCGATAAAGAGCGGAAGTTGCCTGCCCTTGCCAAGAAAACAAAAATAAATGAATGCATACAGTTTATTATAACCCAATGTTGGGGAGCAGGTGCTTTCACTGCATGGTTTGTGAAGGTAACGACGAAGAAAAACCTAAAAATGGAGGAGGCACCCTGATAACTCAGGCAGAGGCCTCTATTCCCTCCCCCTTGGGTAAGGAGGAGGAACAATGAGATACGCTGGAAAAGCCCGCAAAGGGCGAACAAAGAAAGGGGGTGGGCTAAGCCCCATATAAACGGTGGGCTGCCAGTGGCAGGAAGTATTCAGCCCATGCGGCAGAAGGACATCGGCAGCTGCAGCAGAAAGGAGTTTTCGTTAAGCACCCACCCTGCAAAAAGGACAGCTACGGCAAGGCCTGGCCGTTGACGTCGCAGGAAGGCAAGGCAGTGTTTTGGTGACCAGTGACAAGAGACATACTCTGAAGGAGCCATGGGAAAGCCGGAAGGGTCTTCGCGCTTCTCGGACCAGCGCCTCTTGGGAGCCTAAACCGTGGGGGCGTCTGGTGGTAACAATGAGAGGCTCAGCTTCCCCCGAACAAACGGCGCTCTCCCAACCCAGGAACACCTGCAGGGGCAGGCGGGTCTCAGGCACGAAGGGTTGGGGGAGATGTGCCTACTATGAACTGTTTTGGGAAAAGGGGGAAGCAGGTTTTGGACACAGAGCAGTCTCTGCACCTTCGGAGCTATTTTCACAGATGTTGGCTATGTTTTATTATGTGTGTGAAAATAAAATCTGCGGCCTTTTTATGCCAAAAAGAAAACATGTCTCATTCTGCGCTTACTGGTTGGGAAAAATAAGGGGCCAAGAGGAATGAACAAGAGTAATGTATGTTGGCATAATAATGGACAAATGGCCGGGTTATCTTTGCAGCGGAATGGTCACAGCAGATGTACGTGGTGAGTGAATCCAGGGTGTAAGTGCCAACAGGAACCACAAGGGACTGGGCAGACACTCAGCTTGGTTGAAGGGGAGGAGGTACTGGGAGAAGAAAGAAGGCGGCAAGAAGCAGCAAGAACAAGGGGGAAGTTCTCTGGAAGTATACAGTTATCTTAGGAAGGGGCAGTGGAGCAAAGACATTGGAGAAGGGCAGAAACACAGGGAAGTAACACATGCCTGAAAAGGTGGAAGACTAGTGAACCGAGCTAAGAGGTAAGAGGTATGGAGGCCAGGGGAAACCAAGGAAGTGGGGTCAGAGGTCTCGGGACCCGGGGGAGCAGCCTGATAATTTGGGTTCCTGGCCAAGCATGACACTGACACCAGTGTAGGAACAGGAAACATCTTTACTGAGTTCCAGGTCTGGGTGCAGGGCACAGGAATACATTTAGGCCACATCAGGTAAGTTACTTGGACAGACATCCACCAGTATTCTCTCTCAGTTAACCCATCTTCTCAACTGACATTCACAGAACCATCCAGATATTAACATTCTCACTTACAGCATTGCATGCCAGTCACTCACAGCATTCCGTGCATAGAGGGCAGGGTGCAGGGAAAGCCAAAATATAACACAGCCCCACTTGTTAGACAATCCTGGCTACACCTCTGGAGAGAGCAGTGCCAACAAGACCTCACTAGGGTGGGGGAGAGAAACGAGGAGAGAGAGGGAGGGGGATAGAGGGGGAAAGAAGAGGAGAGAGCGAGAAAGAGGGGAAAGAGAGAGAGAGAGAGAGAGAGAGAGAGAGAGAGAGAGAGAAAAGTGAGATCCTTGCAGCATGATTTTCAACTCAGAAAAGATTAAAGAGATGAAAGGCAAGGCTTTGAGACACTGCTCAAACATAATACCAGCCTGATGAAACCAGAGAGGATGGGCCTCATTACGAGTCTGGTGGTAACCTGCCGGTTTTTCCGGCTCAATTACCGCCGGACTCGTATTACCATTCCGCCTCCGTGATTCCCGGAATTACCGGGGCATTACAACCCCGTTGACCCAGGAATTCCGGAGGCGGAATTCGGTAAATTCCCATTCCCATTGAGTCCCATAGGACTCAATGGGAATGGGGGCCATGTAAACACCGGCACCATCTCGTGATGGTGCCGGTGTTTCCACGTCTGCCTGCAGGTGGGCGTGTTAAACCCGCCAGGTCAGACCTGGCGGGAATGACACCTCCGCCTGCAGGACACCGAATCACCCGGTATGGAAACAACAGTGGCGGCGGGTTTAACGCCACCGTTATTTCCATACCGGGTGACTCGTAATGAGGCCTGATGTCTTTGATCTCAGTCTACAATCCCAAGCAAGCTCAAGTCAGGATAATACTGGTAAGTACTATCCGTAGATGTTCCAATGAAGGATGACAGCGGAAGCCACTCTTGCCATTGAGAAAGCGTAGCTGTTAAGGGTATCATCTGACAAAAGCAGATCCCCTGGTGCCATGATTCCATAGGACTGTAACATGTTGCTAGGGGACAGTATAAAAATGTCTTGGCATAACATTACAAAACTTAAGATTCTCACCCTATCTCCATGGACAGTCGTCCTACTTTATTCCAGCAGAGACTTTTGCCCAATGTCCATTCCACAGCTAGTGCCTGGGTGGCACAGCAGGTCCATCTTTTCCCATATACGGATTTTTCGACTACGCTATATTCCAGGAACAATCAATTTCAAAATCATTGGTCATACTGGGGCTAAAAGGAAATCTAAATATCCCCCTATCATTCTCTGAGGCGAATCCTTCGAGGTATACTTTTCCTGGGGGTGTGCAAGACAGCATGTAGGAGAGCCGACACAGGGCTACCTCAGACACTACTATCCAAAGGAGTTTCTCTTTACTTCTTCAAGGGATAAATGCACAGCAAAAGAAATGCACAAAAAGCCAGGAAAGAAAAAAGAACCCTTTGATTCATCACGGACAAGCCCCATTTAAACAACATTCTCTTTTGCTCACTCGGAAACATGAGGTCTTATCTCTGGCACATCAACCAGCCAATCATGCATGCTCAAAGCCCTGTGGATGGGGGATACATCTCGATGGGAGCACACTCGACAGATCCAACCAAGACTACGCTATAAGCTTACCCACAATGCCATTCTCCAGGACCAGAAGACGAAGGTCCCTCTTGAACCCCTGTATGAACATTACCGTACCATTTTAGTTCTGGCATGTGTACGGAAGGCATGATATCAACAGTACGACAGACACAAGTAACCACAGTTCAAGGGTGTTTATTGAACTTCAAACAGTGTTTGAAAAACACCTATCTAATCCTGAATATAATGATGGGAGCAAGCTACGACCATCAAATAATAAAGCAGTCCTAGTGGTGTCTTGTCAAAATAAAAGTGCCTATACTAATAAACCCATTGCCAATCCTTACCTCTAAATACAAATAGTGTGGGAAACAATGTTATGCCAAAGAAAGAAGTGTTCAAGAAACGATATGTCAGGATATTCAGGCCTTTGGCCTCCCTTCCCCACGTTTTCAGAATGGGACAAGGCGACACACTTGAGTTTAGCACAGTCTCTGGCTTCTCTAGTGCGAGAGTGCAGTTCAAACATTAGCATCAGGGCCTTCTGTGCCCAAGTCTCTTTGCCTTTCAAAGTCTCTTGTTTCAGAGGGCCTGATGTGACAAAGAAACAATAAGATCATTTCCTCTTAGGATTTCACACATACTCAATTTCTCAGGTGATTCACGGTTCAACCCGTATCCCCCTCAGTCGGGCTCTGATCCGTTTTAACACAATGTTCAATCAGTCTTCCTCTGCCGGGCTCGGACCAATTTAATTCACTTTAACACAAACTTGCTTTAACCCAAAGCTTTCAATTGATCTCCCTCGTTCGGGATGAGACCAACTTTATCCACTTTGTCATCAACTTTCTTGGCAGTATCAACATCGAAAATTTTCGATTGTGCACAGGATTTTGCTTGACCCCGCTGCAGGACCACTTCGATGTACAGATATTTGCCACTCTTTCACCGTTATCAACTCTCAGTTGGATACCTTACAGAGACCTTTGAATGAGCGCGCATGCGGTGCAAGACTGCTCTGTCAAAGGTATTGTATCTTGGTTTCAAAGTTCAATCACTCATCTGTTGTTCAATTTTACTCGCGTTGGTTATCACATGCGTTTCATACACTGTTTACTTCAGCGCTCATCATTCAATGTTGCTGCTTGAAACCTTGGCTTCAACCCAGACCGGTCTGGTATCGGTCTCCCCAACTCACCGGCTGTATTGATTTCACTGATGCTGCTTTCTTGTTGGAGCCAAGGACAGTACCACAGCAGCTGCTGATTCTCCCCACCTTGATTATCGCTGCGGGAGGACCCCAGATACCTCCCAGATACCTCCGGCACACAATGAAGGATTCTTCAGCCTGGTTTCCTGGTCTTACGCTTTCTATTCTAAAGGTTTTGCGAAAGTAACAGTTTCTTGTCGAAAAGGTCAATGGCACTTCCCTCCTTGCAATTCACTTCTGTTTCGCCGTCTTTCTCCTCGTGTTAAACTGCCATCTTAGAACTGCCATCTTGGAACTGCCGTTTCCTCGTGTGCTTTGCCTCGCTCAGAGTGTGCTCTCGTGCTCCAACTTTTATCCGTGTGGGGAAGTGTAATGGAAGTCGGGTGAAGGTAGAGATCAGGTGGGCCAAAGGGGCCAAGTAGAGGTTGAAAAACTAGAGTGAGATGGTAGAGCGCCGGGGAACGCCACAGGTAGAGAGAGAGGTGGAGGAGAGAAAGGGACCAAGTTGGACCTGGGAGGAGCGGTCATGGAGTCGATTGATCAGGATGGCGTGGTTGACCATGTCGAAAGCAGAGACAAGATCAAGGAGGATGAGAAGAGAAGGAATGCTGGAATCAGCGTTAGAGAGCAGATCTTCACAAGTGTTCAGGACAGCAGTTTCCATGCCTCTGGCAGCTCTGAAGCCAGACTGGTTGTCATGGAGACAACCAACATATTCAGGGTGGAGAGTAAGCTGGGAGATGGTCATCTTTTCCAAGAGTTTGCCCAGGAAAGGGGTGATGGAGATTGGGTGATAGTTTGCCGGGCAGGAAGGATCGGCAGATGGCTTCTTGAGGAGGGGGCACAGAAGGGAGTGCTTAAGGGGACAGGGGAAAGTTCCAGTGGTGAAAGAGTCATTACAGAAATTGGCCAAGGCTGGAGCAAGGGTGTCAACATGGTTCTTGATGTTCTGGAGGAGCAGGGGAGCACCTGTTTGGGCGACATTTTCATAGATCGGACTTGTCTAGAAACCCTGTCAGGTGTTGTCAGAGAGAAGGAGGAGAGGGAGAAAAAGCCAAAGGGGGGCCAAGAGAGGAAGAGGGAGAGGAAGAGGGAGAGGAAGAGGAGATCGAGGACATGATGTTCTTAGTTTTAGCATAGAAGTGGGAGGGCAGAGTCGTACAGAGGGCCTAGGAGGGAACAGGAGAGGTAGAGACTGCAAGACAATTGTCCAGTTCATTGCAGATTTTAAAGAGTTTGGCCATGTTGTAAGAGGTCGCAGAGATGCGTGCTTGAATGTGTGCGCTCTTCTTGGACAGGACAGAGAGTCAGTATTGCCTTTGGAGCAGAAAGAAGCCAGTTTGTCAAAGGATGCACCCGAAGACCTCCACTTCCTCTCAGCCACCCTGCACTTGCGTTTCAGGTCAGTGAGGTTGGAATCATACCAAGAGTTGCACTTGGAGGTAGGCTTCAGACGGATTCTCATGACAGGGGCAAGGATGTCCATGGTGTTGGAAACATAAAGATGCAGATTAGAAAGGTGTGTATCAGGGTGTGAGTCAGTCGCAGGTGTAGGTGGAGCAGAGAAAGTAAAGACAAAGGCATCCACTGACACATATGTCATGGGCTGAATGACCGAGAAGGTAGGTGGCAGTTCTGGGGGGCAGGGTGACTTTGCCTGAGGGCTAGAGAGTTTCAGATGAGAGGAGAGTAGAAAGTGGTCAGTCCAAGAGAGACGAGTGGTGAGAGGGTTAGAGAGGGGGATGTCTGAGGTTATGAGAACATCCGAAGTATGCCCAGCAGAGTGTGTTAGGCCAGAGAGCACAATGGAAAGAGAGAGAGTGTTGCAGAGATTGCAGGAAAGCCCAGAGGAGGGATTAGAAGCATCCAGGTGGATGTTGAGATCTCTGAGAAGGAGAAGGCAAGGACCCTGAGCAGGGATTTCTTTGGTCTCCCACATCGGTCTGCGGTTTTGGCACCTTCTTATCAGTTCCAACAATGAACGATTATCACCTGGTCGATCTTCCTTGATTCTGCTGTCCTGCACTCTGGTGAGGGGACTTGGATGGGTGAGATCATCACCAAAGTTCTGGGCCGATTCGTCCATGCAAAGATGTTGCACTAAAAATGGTTATGAGGTCCCCTGGTATTCGCGGTTTGAAGCCCTGGAAGGTCAGTCACATCACAGCAGGGGATTGATCGAGCTGCAGTCCCTCTTGGGCTAGGTTGGCCCCATTGGCCAAAGGGAAGAAGTCGTCCTCTTCAGAGCTGCTCTGTCCATAAGTAAACTGGGTCAGGACATCAGTGGTCGCCTTGCAGTTACTGGAAGGGTCTGCAGGCACCTCTGGTCATCTTCAGCTTCAGATCTTCTGATTCAGTTGTCGACTTGCATTCTGCCTCAGGAACCTCACCTTTTATTTGGATTTCCCATTCAATCCTCCATAATCTCTCACAGCAGTTTACAGAAAGGGGTGGGTGGCTCCCCTGTAAGGACAACCAGACCCCCAGAAGGAATTGGTTCCATTAAGGCACTCTAGCAGGCAAAGGTCAGGGGAGTGTTAAACTCCTCCCCTGCTTCCTGTCCTCACAGTCACACTATAGCCTAGGCGGGGACACCCAAGAGCTCCCGCCAAAGGCAAAACTCGCATTCTGACCTCACCCTCCCAGAATGGTAGAAGAAGGGCTAACAAAGGACAACCACAAAAGAAATGGCAAAGAAAGAAAGGAGCCACCATGTTAGAACATAGGTAACCCTTTGGTGCATAACCGAGGCTGTGAATACAGCCTGTGGTAATAAATAGCACCAAAGTTGGTAGAACATGTCTGCTGCCACCGGCCATAACTATAGGGTTATGACTGTGGCTTAAAAGTCACAGGAGCAGAAAGGATGGGGATACTAGGTATCCCCTTAGCACTCCACATAAGGTGGTATGTGCTAGTCTCTCATACGTTAAGGTTTTAGGAAGGATACAAAGTATCCCTCTATCATTAAGAACAGTAGTTTTCAAGGATAGTCAAAGAATATCAAAGGAGTACCCAAAGGGTTCCCAGCAACACTGCACATAGGGTGCTGTGTACTGCAGCAGTGTAACCCAGCTGTCCTTAAGAGAAATGGTGGAAAGCAAGACTCCATAGAACAAGGTGGAACAGGAAGTCAGAGCAAATAAGAATGAATGAGGGGAAAAAGACTTCCCTCATTTAGGAGAGAAAGGAAAAGGACCAGAAGTCCAGCAGCAAAAAGTGCTGGGGGTCTCACTAGAAGAGGGGACTACGCATAAAATGGATACATCTCCCTAACACTAGCTGCAACAATATATGCCAGTATTCCCACATAAGAACATACCCAGGTTTGCTTTCATTAATGCCGTTAAAGTTAGCAATACAACTGTAAGAACACATGCCCAAGCTGACTATACAAATGTAGGGCTCTAAGGCCACATACATAAGAGCCCTCAACATGTTGACTTTACCTATAATGGCAGAAAAAAGGCAGTGCTACTGTAAGAAAACATATCCTCAAAGGCTGCATCAATGTAGGCCAGTATGGTCACATAACAACACACTTCTTGTTTTGTTGACTTTGTACAAAAGCCTAGAAAAACTGCAATGATACTGTAAGAAAATATGCCCTTACTGGCTGCACCAATGTAGGCCAGTGTGGTCATGTAAGAACACTGATCTTCTTAGCTCCGATCATAATGTCAGTAAAACAAATTCAAACCCACGGTAGGAAAACATGCCCAAACTGGCTGCACCATTATAGGCCAGTATGGTGACGTAAGAACGTGAATCCTCTTGGCTGTACTCATAATGGCAGTAAAAATGCAATGCCAATAAGAAAACATGCCCTTATTGAATACACCAACATAGGCCATTATGGCCAATTAAGAACACTTATCTTGGTGCTTTGTCCATAAAGGCATTAAGCCAGTAAATATGCCATGCCACTGTAAGAAAATATATTTCCATTCTGATTGTACCACTATATGCAGGTACCCCACATAAGCACTAGCACACTTTAAGTGGAGTAGGAGTCTCGGGAGGATAGTTCAGGGGCAACGTGCTTGCCTTGGAAGCAAGACGACATGGAGCAACACAGGTTTGATCCCTGGGTCCGCGCTTAGAAACCTCTGGGTATAAAGCGCATTATAAATAACCTATCATATCATATCATACTAGCTAGGTACACGCTCCTCTCTCTTGGATTTGTCCACTGCCACAGTAGATACATTTCAGTGGTGGGGACTCTCTCTCTCTCCACCACACCATCCGACCCACTAGAATCATCAGCCCTCCTCTTGCCATCCCCCCACCGATTGGCACTGCATTACACGCATACACAGTATACACTTCCCCACACGATTTCACACATGCCACATTCATACACATGCGCTCAGACAACCCCTTGTATGCACACATACATACTGTAAGGGATCAAGAGTAAAACTCGGACAAAATAATAAGGTTCAGTATGAAATAGGAACTTTATTGTAAAAATTATAAGAGGGGTTGGGGAAATCCTACCTGTCTCTAGGTCTATGAGTAACCTGCCTCAACAAAACAAATTAACGTCTGTGTCAGGATGTTAAACCAAAGAGCGTCCACAAGTTCTGTGTCCTAAAAACCTAAACTAACCATTACACTCTGATGTCTATTTAACGTGTACAAGGGGATTTCTGTAAACTGTGCACGTGTAACTTTCTTTCAAAGTGCTAAACATAAAGGTAAAAAGGTGCAGATAAGAAAAGGAATAAAAGGCTCTTATCTTCCCCTATGTTTCTTCTGGTCTTTCAGTGTTTGTCCAGTACTTCTGGAAAAAGATGTAAAATAATATTCCACTGTTTCAAATGGCTCTCCCCTTTTGTCTCTTTCCATATATAATGTTCGACTTCCCAGTTTCAAGGGGGACGACTTCTCCCTTGAGTTCCTCCACTTGTTACACTTTCAAAGATTTAAGGAAAATAACTCTTTCCCTTTGCTCCTTTTGTTTCCAGCATTCAGTATGGTAATATATTTCAAGGTTATTCCAGGGGAATGATCCTACCCTTGAGTCTCCTTTAAGCACACAGTTCTTTTGAATGTTCAACTTCGCACTCTGTATTTCCATTAGTTTGATCTTGAAAAGGGGGTGTTCAATGGTTTCCAGGTAACTTTTCTTCTCATTCCTGGTTTACTCTCCTGCCAGGATATTACCACTCTGCTTCTTGGGTCTGGGTCCCAGACTCCCATTTTGCCTGGCTTACTCTACTGTCGTGGACTTTTTCATATCCTTTCAACTTACAATAGTTCCACTTGTTTTTCAGTTCGAGTCCCAGACTCACTGTTTGCCTGGTTCACTTGCGTGCCAGGACTTTTCCGTTCTTCACTCACACTTTCTTTCATCCAAGAAATAATGCTTTTCCAATATTGGGTCACTGACCCTCTCTTAGTAAGGCTCTTATTTGTGTCAACTTCTTTTGTCAAATATTGGGCCACGACCCCTTTCTTAACACTGTTTGTAATTGTATTTCTCTCTCTTTCAAAGTATTGGGTTACCGACCCTTCCCTGACACTGTTCGTATGGTTCTGAGTTTTTTCGTCGGCAGGTTTTTTTCGATTTTTTTATCGAATATCGAAAACATTTCAATGAAAAAGTGTTCCCCCAACACTCCCTCCCCTATTGATTAATCCCTATACCCAGCCCCCCTGCCCCTTATATCCCCTTACCCACTCCTCTATATTTTTCGAATCGTTTTTTGTTGAATATTTCTTGGTAAAAAATGCATTAAAAAATGTTGATTAAACAACTGTATATTATTTGTACTTGTATCACTCTCTCTTTCTAAGTAGGTGTCACCAACCCTTTCTTAATACTACTCATACTTGTATTGATCTTCAGATCTTCAATTTCCTTCTCAGCATTGGGCCACTGACCCTTTCCTTATATTGTTCATACTTGCATTAATCTCTTCAATGATTGTGATTGTGTTCTTTAGCGCTGTTAAGATGACGCAGCATTCACCCTCAATCGCCCTGGTAACCCGTTCGTTCTCCCTGGGCTTTCCGAGTGGCTTTGGCATTTCTCACGTTTCTCCTTCTTCTTCCCTTTTGGGCCGCTGGCTGGGTGTGCGTCCCGTCAGTTGGTGTGCTCGTGCTTTGCCTTCCTTTACCCCGGGTGTCTCCAGTAGCCCGTGGTCACAAAGTGTTGCACTTCTTTTGGCTCAGTACCCCTGCAGGCCGTTCGTGACAGCCTCTGTGCTGCTTCTCACAGTCTGCTCGACTCCAGTGTTCCGACCGGCATCAGAACAGTTTGCAAACAGCTTCGATCTCTGCCTCTCACTCTGCTGTCTCTCTCTCAGCTTCTGGTCAACTGTGTTTATTTTAAACTTCCCGGCTTGAATTAACACTTTCCAAAGACTAGAACGCAGCGTTTGCTTCCCGCTTCTGGTCATCCTCATTGTTTCATCCCTCTTGCTCGTCTCAGTGACAGCCTCTGTGCTGCTTTTCACAGTCTGCTCGACTCCAGTGTTCCGACCGGCATCAGAACAGTTTGCAAACAGCTTCGGTCTCTGCCTCTCACTCTGCTGTCTCTCTCTCTCAGCTTCTGGTCAACTGTGTGTATTTTAAACTTCCCGGCTTGAATTAACACTTTCCAAAGACTAGAACGCCGCGTTTGCTTCCCGCTTCTGGTCATCCTCATTGTTTCATCCCTCTTGCTCGTCTCAGTGCTAAAAAAGGGGGCTGGGGAAAAATAAGGTTGCTCATCATGGGAACTTGGGAAATCTTTATCTGTGTCACAATAAGTCATGCAGGCAAGTTATAAAGGCACATAGGTGTCATTAGGAACTGAGCGCACCTTGCCACGACGCCCATTCCAGACCGCAATACCAGCAAGGACGGGAGCAGTGTTAATAGTGCCTCAGCCACTCGCGAACACCGGCATTAATTCTGGACGGCAGTACCGGCAGCAATTTCAATTGCCCTCTGATGGTCTATGGACTGTCATTTTCCCAGCAGGACTGGCTACGCCTGCTGAAACCTCGCGCACAACTGCACGAAGAAACCAGGATCTACGAGCAGGATCCGTGTTGTGTTATGGTGACAACTTTCAAGCCTTGCACCAGTGACAGCAACTACTCCCTTAGCCTCCTCGCAGGAGTCTGACTCTCCACAGGCAGAGCCTCCATTTATCGGCCAAGCCAGCTCATGAGAACACCCACTGGAGAGTAACACGTGGTATTACAAGGTGTTGCGTTGTTGACATGAAATCAGCTCTTCTTTAGCAACAATTGTTATTAGTGTGTTCTTTTGCCTTTTTTGCTAATTGTCAGAAGTGTTCAATACAAGGAGCCATTTAGACAAACTGCTATGGTGCTATGATACAGTTTCATTGAGACTTACTGCTTGTTGACAGTGTGTACTGACTACCCCACTACCCTGGACAGTTCCCTGACGAATTTCCCTTTACATATTGTTCACCCCCTTTTTTTGTTTGTTGGAAAGAAATATGTTGGATGAGTTGTGTTGAGAGTATGTGTGTGAATTGGTCCTGGTGAGAATGCATGAAATGTTGCATGAAAAACCTTGCTTTTAAATTGCGTATTTGCACAGCATATGACACTTTCCTTGATTCCATGGACATTAGAGGGCAATGCATAGAGTGAGCCCTTCACATCAACTATACTACTGTCCATTTGTAGTCCAAAAAAACCCACTGTTATTTACTGTCTTTTTTGAATTAATATGTTTTATAGACTTTAATAAAAATTGAAGATTTATATTTTTCTATCAAGTTGTTGTACTGCCTGGTGATTTAATGCAATAGCAGGTAGATTGTTGTGAAGGCACTTTGGTCTATCCACGGTGTTACCGATTTAAAGTGGAGATTGATACCCACCTAACCCTTATATGTTATATTTAAGGTGTTTACCTTGTTAGAGGGTCGGTTAGTAGTGGGCAGCTCTTTCCCTCTACCTCTCTTTGTGTGTTGTTGGTCATTAGGAACTACATCTGAAGGGTTATTTTGATTCAGCATTTTCCTGTCTGTCTGGAGTTTGTCCTCCCCCACATGGTCCTCCCGCAGATAGCCACCCCCAGGGTCAGAGTCAGGTAGCTTCTGCCTTTTCCTGGCCACGTAAGAGAAGCCCCCCTCCAGGGAATCAGTGACGATATTGCTAGATTTGTCACAATACAAACACAAACATACATATATATATAACTAATACACTTCCCATCTCACGCTCTCTACTAACCACAGCCACATAACACACAAAGCTGGATGGCCCACCCCTCATCTGCGGCCAGATAGCGAAGCATACTGCTCCTGTACACTTTGCAATATCAGGGGCAGTAAGGCCAAACTTCCTATGAACTGCTGCAGTTTCTATAGTGCCGCTTACGTCTTTTGCGTGGAATCCTGCGAGCTCCGTATGGAAATTAAAAAAAAAAAACATAGGTGTGATGTGTCCCTGCTCAGAGGCAGGAAGTACAGTTCTCTATGCAAACAAAAGCACCCAGCAGTGCTGGCATTGCATCAAGTGAAAGGTGCACATTTAGCTTGTTTCTCGTACATCTCTTCAGCAAAAGCAAGGGGGTGGTGCCCTTTTGCCTCAAAATACAGCCGCCACTGCTGATTTAGCTGGCAAACTTGAGCAAGAATCACGTGGCTAGGCTTGTAACATAAGCTGAAGAGCTTAACTAGCATTGCACCAGATGTGGATGATGTCTGGTCTGTGGAGATGTCTACACCTTATGTTACTTATTCTCTTGGCATTCTCACACTTATTACAACAACAGGACAGGATGATGATGGTCAGGGCTCTGCTCCCATGAGTGTCTTTGCTTGTGTGGAAAGGCCCATGCAACAATAGTGTGCTTTCTCCTTTCTCCTGCGATCAGTATCATTGTTAAGGCGCATTATTTTACGGCCCATCCTGCATGAAGCAAGGATAATCCTCCTGCAAGAGGCTTTAGTCTGGGCTTATTCCACCAGACGCATGCTGGTGTATCTATTTACGACAGCTACTTATCTAGATAAAACCTTAATTAGGTGAAGGTTGCTTTTGTCACCTGCTGGTCTCCCATCAGCTAGACCTGCATTATACTATTCAAGGATGCAATGATTAGTACAACTTGAACCTATCCTCTTCCTGTATTTCTATAATCTAGACAATATTGTACCTTTTATTGATCTTGTACATATATTTTAAATTACTGTATGACTTGATTTTCATGTATGTTTGTTGATTGATTATATGCCTCAAATTGTTTGTAATGACTTTTTAGTTGAACACATACATTTGTGTGATTGATTGCTTCAGCGCCCCTTTGTGAATTGGCCAGTGCTTAGAACAAGGGAACTGGCAGTGCAGATGTGGTGATATGTGTAGGGATTAGCATTATCATGTTTAAAATGGATCGTCTTTAAAGAAAGATTGCAGTGCTTTACGGTTTCTTTTTTTCCATACATTTTTGAAAAAGGAAGGACGTGAGGGGAAGGAAGAGCAGAATGTATGTTGATGGCAAATAAAAAAGGTGTTTTGCTTCCAAGCTCCTTGCTGACGTTTCCTTGTTGATAAACCTCGGTGCATATCCGAGTTACGGGCCACAGCAACTTTTCAAGGAAGGCGCAACCAATAGGCCCAGAGCCCGGGGGCGTACCAATCCACTGGATTTTATGTTCGCATGTGGCCAACTCCTCCGAACATCTTCGAAACATCTGTGGCTGGATCATACTCTCTCACTATGCCCATCTAATTTGACGGTGAGACCATGGTGACTTTACGCGCCACACACAATAGACTTCCGCTTGCTCCCCGTTGCGACTTTTCTGTGCACATCCTGTTCCATGGCAGCTACATGTGCCTGCCCACCAGCCATTTCACATGGCAGCGAGAATAACCCACATCCACAAGATGGCAATTCCATGCTGAACCATTACAAGAGGCACTCCGCACCCTCTGCCCATTCTCCCACTCACCATTCTCCACAAAGCAGTGACGCTGGAAAAACTCTCTGCTCACAGCAAGCCATATTCCACATCAACCTGCTGGAAAAGAAAAACAAAATCCCTCAAAGGAGCAGTCGAAGACTGAAATTAAATACAATAAAAGGAACATTAAGATGCCCCAGTTCAAACCATCAATCTGTCACGCAAAACATTGCTCTGCTGATCCTTCCTTCTTTATGCAAGGCAAGATGAAGAGGCTAGGCAATGTTGGCCTTTGCATACTCAAAGGGCATCATTTCTCCACAAGCCTCTGCGGTTTGAACTTCTGCCACAGGTTGATAGGATGCCTAGTTGGTCCCAATGGTTTGAGGACTTTGATGATTTAATTCAAGCAATGAGGAGAAGGACACAACAGGCACGATAAACATCTTCATCAATCTGCTTGGCAGTGAAGTCAAAGCAGTTATTAAAACTCTTCCTGACCAAGACAAAACATCAATTCAGCCAAAGACCACAAGAAACTATATATGAATGTGTGTCCTTTGACTTAAAAAAAATGATTACCCAGTGTCAATTTCATGCTTTCTCAGATCAAGGAGCAATACGACTGCACATCATTGAAAGATGTACATTCCCTACATCTTGACAACATCTTCTAAAGAAACACTTGCTCGGCAAATATTCCTTGACTTAGCTCAGATTTATATGCGTATCAACTCACAGGTAACTGAAATGGAATCCCCGAAAAAAGAAGAGCAAATCGCAGCAATTGCTGCTAGACCCAAGACTTTATGTATGCCTGAAAAGGCCATGTCATGTCTACTGACAAAAGATAACTACAATGCCTGTGCTACAGATGTGGTATTCCTGCCCACGCACGAGTCAATGCTTTGCATTAGGACAAAGATGTAGCAAATGCAATAGAACCAATCATTTTCAAACTGTCTCTGGAGAAGGCAAATAATTTCCACCTCAATGTCCAGGAAACTTAATATCAGTGAGGAAAACTATTCAACACATGATACAAAAAATTATGCCAGAAGCAGCAGACCCTGATGACACATACACTTCATACACAAATCTTCTGACGAATATGTCTATCTTATGACAGATGATGCTGACACAGAAACCTCTCCTACGATGATTGAGATGCACAATCATCAACACAGGCAACACATCAATAATAGGAGTGAAAGGTAATGTCACCTCATCAAAAAGAAAGCTACGCTAACAAAGGTAAGAATATTCCAGTGGGGTACCACAGGATCCCTTCAATGTATCAGATCATTCTTGTGCATGATCTGTCATGAAAAAAAAAACCACTCTTGTTATCATTCACATACTGAAAAAATTGGCCACTACAGCAAGATACCTGCATCTCATAGAAATTACATTCAACGTAACAACTCATGGTGCCACATCCTTTCAATAAAACATGCACACACCATGACAAAATCAATAATAGAGTTAAAATTTCCTGAAGTGGTGCCAGGTCTAGGAAAATTGAATGGAACGCGTATACGATTACTCATCAATGAGAACAGTGCCTCAACACCCCAGGAGGATAGGCTTCAATCTGCAAAGTAAAGTATCTGAAGAAATGGAACGACTCTTGATGGCCAATGTCATTGAAGTCGCTACAGGACTCATGCAATGTGTCTCCCCAGTTGTTATTGTACCCAAAGGTGACAACTAAATCAGGTTCTGCGTTGATATGCTCATCCCGAATACTGCCATTGAACGTGAGAGACACCCAGGCCCAGCTAGAATAGACACGATAATCTGACTTAAAAAAGCAGAACATTTCACGAAACTTGACTTTAACCAAGGATATCAACAACTACATTCAGCATTGTAGCCATCACAACTTTCATGACTCATAAAGGCCTGTTCCAATATGAAATACGCAATTCTGGTATCTACTGAGCTGAACAGATATTTCATGAAAGTATCAGACGATTACTATTTCACTTTCCTCAGGTATTCAATTACAGCAATTACATTCTGGTCTTTGGTCGGACACAAGCAGAACATGGCCCTCCCTCTCTTTACCACCTGTGTGTCCTACACAGGAGGCAAGGTGAGGGTTCTACAGCACATGTGGATTGTGGTTGATGAGTTACAGCTTGAACGTAAATTCAATTATTTAATATTGCATGCCCCTCAATACTCCATCGCACATACAAACAAGAGCAAGCATTGGTAATGCCAGCAGTTTGGGCTTTTAAGTAGGCATGGGAAAGGCATTTTCCAGGCACTGCTGTATTCATATCAACTGGCCATCTATGGTAGCAGCTGCAAACCGGTGTGGGCACCTGGGCATATAATAGCAATGCCTGGAAAATGCCTATTACTTATACACAAATCGAAACTGTTGGCGATGCCAATGCTAGTTTTTAACAGGCCTTCGGTGAGGGTCATGTAGGCAGACCTGAGAGACATTTGCATTACACTCGTAGCACATTTAGAGCACGAATTAAGTCTTTAACTCTCAGACAACTGCTTTGAAAATACACTGGCAGGCACAAAGTCTGACGGTAAGGCTTGATCAAAGCTAGCTCAGAGAGGATGCACTTGGGGTGGTGAGGTGCAGGAAGTGGGTGGCAATGGCCATAGGGATTAGCAGAGCCAAGGACAGTCAATGGGTGGGTAAATAACCAAATAACAACACTTACAAGCTTGGTGTCCCTCCACATATGCCATTTCTCCCTAGCTGCACCCTAATGCAATACTAAAAATCACTATGGACCACTAGTAAACTGCCTCTGTTTGTCCATCCACTTGCTCTCACTACTGTGCCTTTTTTTGCATTCTTTGTATCTCACATTGTTTGCTGCCCTACACATCACTTGCAATTATGCCTGCTGACTTGGTGTGTTTTTATTCCACGACTTAGTAGTCTTGCTTTTCTCATTATGAAGTTGGCACCATAAGGCCCATAATCCAAAGACATAAAAGGACTGGTTTAACATCGCCCAAATTACATGGTACATGTGAACATGCATTTAGGGATTTCTGTTATTTTCTTTGCCTTCCAGTACATGCAGCTTTGAGTGTATAATGGGAAGGGCAAAACTACAGGTACCAGAAACCTACAGAACAGGTCTGGATGAGCATCTCCTGAATAGCAAGGGGCAAGTTATCTTGTATGCACTTGTTACTCACCATATTTTACGCGGGTTCACATCCCTGGCTGGCTACAGATGTGGGCAAAGCCAGACAGGAATCCAGGCCAGCCTTATTGCTGTCTGGAGCCTGACTTCAATTTGCTGCATCTGCCTGCCCTACAAGAATGATGACTAAACTAGCCTGGCCGGCGCCATTGACCGGTCATCCTAGTTTGGCCACAAGCCCAGCCCAGCCCTTTTCTCCCTCACATGGACCTGCATAATACTCACAGAACACTCACAGAGAGTGGAGCAGAGCAGGATTTGCTGACATTTAACACTTGTCATTGTTTGCAGGTGTGCACGTGAGTGCATGCGAGACAGCAAGAAGGAAACAGGTCATTGTGAGGCCACTTGTGAATTTGTTGGAAAAATGGATACGTACATTTATACCTCCGAGCCCACCCAGCTCCAGTTAACTACAAAATATTCCAAAACCAACTGAGTTACATACTGAGTTACAAAATAACCTCCCCCTTTTTTAATTGTCAGGTTTATTTACATGATCTCTGCATATTTCCATGAACATTAACAGGTTGGTAAGAAGATGAAAGTGGATCTAGGTCACCTGGCATAAGCCCCACACACCTTCTTAGCCCTGCCTCTTCCTTTCTGCTCTTAACTCTTAGATCAAGGGTGTCTCTTGTCCAGGTGTCTTTTGCCCGGGTGTCTCAAGTGAAGGGAAGATGAAGAAAAGGGCAATTCCTGTTTGGATCTTTTCAGACCAGAAAGACCCAGAGCCCGAACCTCTGCTGAGACAAGTAGGCACGCGACAACATGTGTATTCTCCCTCTGTCCCCACAGGCCCACCCCACAGGCCATCCCCACCATCACCAGGCAATGGCAACATCAATAACAGCACCCCTCCTCTAAGGCATGGACTCTGCAATGCAGCAACCTCACCCACATCAGCCTCAAGCCCATCAACACCCCCTCACCATCCACAACATGGAAGTTGATGCTCCCCAATGTCCTCTCTGCTATCACCCATGCAGCAGACATTGCCAACCTCATCACTACACACGGCCTTGAGGCCATCTTCATCACTGAGACCTGGCTGACACCCACCTCCACCCACATCCTAGACGTCCTTGTCTCCGACGGCTACAGCATCCAACACATAGACCAGCCAAACAATACCGGAGGAGGCCTTGCAGTCAGGCACAAGACCTTGTGGCCCTGCACCAGACTTGACGTCAACAACATTGGCTCCTTCAAAGTCCTCTCCTGCAACTTGCCGCTCTCCCCGAAAGACACAGTCACCTTCCATCTCATCTACAGACCACCCAACACCACCTTTATCAGAGACTTCACCGGCCTGGTCATTACCATGTCCCTCACGCACGCCAACAACATCTTACTAGGTGACTTCAACCTCCTAGGCAACTAGGCCACCAAACCAATTAACAAAGCTCTCCTCAGCCTTCTTGACACCCTCAGTGTAACACAGCACACAAAAGACTGAACCCACCAGAAAGGTAACATTCTCGACCTAACCATCACTGCCCTGTCTTTCTTCCACTACAGCTCTCCTCTCCCACTTGACTGGTTTGACCACCTTACAACATTCTGCACACACACCCAGTCAAACCCAGCAGACAAACCTTCAGGTCCTTCAGGAACTTCCCAGTGGAAGCCCTCACAGAAGACCCTGACAACTGATCAACACAGCCAAGGTCTCCTACTATAAGAATACCATAGCTGAAGCCAACAACAAAAGCAGTGCCCTGTTCAAAGCAGTCAAGGACTGCATCAACCCGCTACCCAACCCTGCCATACCACACTCATCGAGAAA
The DNA here is from genome assembly GCF_040938575.1 of Ambystoma mexicanum. NCBI lineage: Eukaryota > Metazoa > Chordata > Amphibia > Caudata > Ambystomatidae > Ambystoma > Ambystoma mexicanum. The sequence continues at coordinate 210,664,593 of NC_090929.1, forward strand.
TCCACTGCCATCAACACCTTCTTCATCGACAAAATCAGCAAGATTCACCAGCACATAGACACCAGCTCTGCTTCCACAGACCCACCTCACATCCCTCCTTGCAATATCTCCACACCCTGGACAACATTCAAGACATTCTCGACAGAGGACCTAGTAGAAACCCTGGCCGCCCTCAAAGCCACATTATATACAGATGACATCCTTCCAGCATCCATCCTCAAGACCCACCCCACAGAAGCTCACCTTCCCTACCTGGGGATCATCAATAGCTCCCTAACTCAAGGCACCTTCCCATCGACCCTAAAAATGGGAAAAACCCTCCCTATACTAAAGAAACCCACTCTGGATCCCGACAGCCTAAGTTACTATCGCCCCATCACCTATCTTCCCTTCCTAGGGAAGATCATTGAGAAAGCGCTAGCTGCACAATTGCAGCAACTCATCGACACCAACAATCTCCTCCAAACCTACCAATCCAGATTCAGACCCAGATGCAGCACAGAGACATCAACCATAAAGGTGGTCGACGACGCCCTCATCACCCTTGACGATGGACACCACTGCCTCTGGTTCTACTTGACCTCTCAGCCGCTTTCAGCACAGTAGGCCACCAGGTGCTTACGGACACCCTACATCGTTGCATGGGGATCGGCAACCTTGTTCTATACTGGTTCAAGACCTACCTCGCCAACCGCTAGCAACTTGTTCAGATAGACTCCTCTAGATCGCCAATGCTACCCGTCACCTATGGAGTTCTGCAGGATTCGATCCTCTCCCCAGTGATCTACAATCTATACATCCAGCCGCTGGGAGCCCTCCTAGCCACACACAACATCCACATCCATCAATATGCTAATGCCACACAGCTATACCTCAAGATGAACTCTATCAAGGACATCCATAGGCTCAAAACATGCCTCTTGCTGATCCAGTCTTAGATGTCCAGTGCATACTTAAAGCGCAACCCCTCTAAGATCGGATTCTTATTCCTCACCAACAACACCGAACACCCAGACAAACAGACCTGGCTATCAACCATGAACTCTGAGGGCTTCACACCCGAGCTCACCTCCTGCACCAAGTCCCTCGGGTTCAACATCAACAAACACTTCTCCTTCAAGACACACACAGCTAAAAAAAAGCTCAGACAGCTTGATATCAGCTCTACCTCCTGCAAGAGGTCAAGCCCTTCCTCCTTCTGGACAGCTTTAGATCCCCAACTCAAGCACTGGTCGTATCCCACCTATATGGGGGCAATGCAATCCTCAAAGGCCTCCCATCATCCTCCCTTGTGCCCCCGAGGACTGTCCTACACGCGGCCGCATGCTTCATCAAGGGCCTATGTAGATACGACCACATCACCCTGGCCCTCATCGACCTTCACTGGCTCCCACTGTATGCACGAATCACCTTCAAGTCTTGCTGCATCATCTATAAGGCAGTCTCCCTCAAGTCACCCAGCTACCTCGTGGAGAAACTCTGCATCTCTGGCAGACACTGCACCACCAGAAGTCAGGACACATGCAGACTTGCCATCTGCAGCTGCAAAAAGGACCAGAAAACAAGCCTCCTCTGCCTATGCCCCAAGGCTATGGAATCTCCTCCCCATCAGCATCAGACTCGCCCCCACACTCCTACCATTCAGAAAATAACTCAAGACCCACCTCTTCAAGGATAAATACCATAACAATAATAACAACATGCCTGTGTCAAACAATGATTACAAACCGGTGACCTTGTCACACAGTTTTTTTGTTTCTGTTGTGTGCCTTTAAGTGTTAAAAGAATAGTTGCAAAACCAAGAGGTGATATTTTCCACTATTATTACCGTGTAATCTAGATATGGGTTTGTGTAGTAACAGGGGTGGAGGATGCCAGACATGGGCCTTTTTTGTACAGGTGAAAGGCAGGAGGTTAGGTTTGGCTTTTGTGTTGTGTAGGGTGGCGAGGCAGGGTGTGTAGAATGGGTATGTTGTGGGGTTGGGGGGGGAGGGTGGTGCGGCAGGCTCCAGGTATGGCTCTTTTGCTGGCTTGGCTCGGGTTTGGCTTTTTCAGTGAAGCAGGGCCCCTGGCTCCGCTCTAGCCATGAATATATATTTTTCTTCATAAACATTGATCAATAACAGAACACACATTGCTAGTCCAGTACTAAAACACACACATGCAAAATGGGTGAGATCAACTCAGCAATTAGTGCAGCAGCAGGAGACTGGAGAGATGGGGATCAGTCACTCAGGTGCTCCAGTTTCTCCCCTTAAACAAATCTTATGAGCTGGGAAAATCAGTAACTCGCATTGGGCCTCAGTTCCCTAACATACAAACATTGGGTGTGCTTAGCACAGTCTTCAATCCACTATTAAACTCTTCATAAACATGTCGTCGTAGCACTCTACAAAACACCTATTTAAATTAGCAAATTCATAATACAATTAGAGAGCTCTAGTGGACCAGCAAATGTTGGCCAAACAGTGCCTGCTTCCACCCAGCAGCTTGGAGCCACATGCAGGAAATTAGCCCACACATATTTGGCACTCGCTAACTCGCACCTTCTCAGTGTCTGCCTGAACGGAGGCTAACACAGCCCTGGTTCTACCTGTGTCTGCCCTCCAGCAGAATTGGAAGTTCCTGAACTCTGCAGAGCCGCAAGGCGCTGGCATTCCTACACAGATTATCCTGCTTCCAGCTTTCAATGCAAGGAGGTAAGGATTGCAGGTGCAGCGAGGTTGGTGAGGAGTGGTCTATGCAGGTGATTCTCAGAAGAGCCCGGAACTGGCTTCAGAGGAGCCACGTCCTCACAACACCACTGCATTCCCTAGAGGAAACTTGCAGGATGGGAGGGCTGCGGGTGCACGTGTAGAGGGCACTGCCTGCACTCATTTGGGAGCTTGCAAATGGAAGCCCGCCTGCACTCGAGTGTGCCTTCATGGCCAGCAAGGGATCCTGCCTATAGAAAGGGGTTTTTGGAAGGTGTGGGTATTCACAGGGGCTTTGCATCGTTCTAGGGCCTCACACAGACCCATGGATGTATTGGAAGTAGCTGTGAGACATCATGTCTACGCAATCCCATATACCAATAGGAACAGATATCAAGGTTTGCAATTTGCATTGCAATGACTTACCGGTGCCGCAGAGCAGGGAGGTGCACAGTGTCATTACAAGCCATTGCATTGTCGCAAGTACATTCACTTGAATCCTCGACCCTTCAGCAAATGTATAAATGTCCTGTCCTCATACACCGCCATCTGGAATCGCAGAGTTCCTCCCGTCCATCGCAATCCTTACCCTTGGCTCCACAATGGACTCCCCTGCCCATTCCAAAAAACAGCAGAGCCCGTGTAATGTCATGTTGTTACATGATCAACTATCCTACAAATCGAAGCCACTCTATAGTCTGTTTGGATCCTTGGAAATTCTGCTTCTGATGAATGAGATCTATTTCCCCCGTCGACTGATGGGCGAAAGGAGTCATATGGGGGGGTTGAAACTAATTCAGGTCTGTCCTAGATACTCTCTCGGTCTGGTGTCTTTCGCTGATACGGCCCCCGCCAAGCTCTCAGAGGCAAATTCTCCCTAATCAAGGTTTAGTCCTAAATCCGCCGTCGAATCCTCTAATTCGATCGGATTAAGGTTGGGTTTTGGTCCTCCCTTTGGGTTTACTTATTATTTTTTCATCTCCATTCGCTACAGGTTTTGCGTGTGGGCTGCGGTGGGAGAATTTGGTGTGCTGAACTCCTACTGTGCAGTTCAGAGTCGCAGAATCTCTGGCTGAATTACTATACTAAAGGGTATTGTCCGCATACCGTGACAGGTGGTAGTAATGTGCTATCAGTCTGCGCTTAACCTTGCCGCAGCAGCGGAATAATTGACAGTCGCTTCGGTTAATGCTCTTACCTTCATCTCGCCCCGGCTCTAGATAAGTCGCCCCGCATTGTGATCGCCCCCACGATGGCATGAATGGGGGCTCCTTAGGAAAAGCAACAAAAAAGGCGATGGCATGAATTGGGCCCCTTAGGAAAAGCAACAAAAAAGGATGCTTTAATAGTGTGCGCCTCGTTAAGAGTCTGGAAGCAATGGTACACACGTAATCATTTAAATATCTTCCTATTTTTGACCTACGACCATAACTATGAGTTGGGATGCAAGAGATGTTTAAGGAATGGGGTACATCGAAAGTACATCCTTGGGTAAATATTGATCGCATGAGGCTATCAATTTCTCATGCAATCCCAGCTCATAGTTATTTATTTACTTTCTTTACAGCGTGGGTCTTGCCCGGGGTTAGGGGAGCACTGTATAGGATTAGTTCTTGGTCACATATTGTTGAAAAAGCCACGTTTTGACAGCTTTGCAGTATTCGAGAAATGTGGTGGTGTTTTGAAAAGAGGCGGGTGTATTTAAAAGATCACATGTTTGTACCATGACCACCATAATCACAAAGAGACCCCAAGTGCTAATTCACAACAGGTTGCTGCTCCAAGCCAGGATGTGGAGACTGGTGAGTCTGGCGGCTTTAACCCCTTAACTGCAAGGCTATTATGCAAGTCTATGCAAAAAGGACGAGCATACTCGTCCCTGGCACTTATGAAACATGGTTTGTGAAAGCTAAACTAATTTGAAAAAAACAATCATTATTGCGATGTAAGATGATAAACCCCAAGTATGCACTAAATATATCATGACCATATTGATAATTGATTATTTCAATGTAAGTGCAGGTATTGCCTCTTGGCTGGCTACTGAGGATAAGATCTGGTCTGTTGGTTAAATTGCTGACCTGGAACGCAGAAAACCTGGGTTATAAGCACATGTCCCAAAAATCATGTGTTTTTAGGGAAATCCCTTTATCTCCTGTGCATCAAACTCTAAAGAAGTAGAAAACAACTGTGCAGTGTTCTGTGCCAGTCACGTTGCCACTCCCTAGTAATCGCATCCTGGATTAAGCCAGACCACACACACTGCACTGTTCTATGCACAGCACATTATGTTCGAGAGGCTGCTGCTACAATAACAGCCCGATTCTCAAAACCTTTTTGGGTGCAAGTGTTGGGATAGGCAAGAGTATGCCTTTCACTTTGGGCAGAAATCACAAAGGGCATTTGAATGTGTGCATCGTGCATTTGTTTTTCAGTGGTACAGCACGTTACGAAGCACAACTGCCCCACTTGCATTTTTAGTCCTCAAACAGGGAAGGAAATGGTCTCATCTTCTCTTAAGCTAGGACAATGACGGGCCCTACTAGGGCCCTTTTCGCTCCCAGGACCAGGTGCTTGATGGAATCCTGATATACATTCGTGTGGTCTGAAAGGGGGCTGGCCAGCGCATCATTTGCACTGCCACTCAGCCGACCTAACAAAGTGCAGATCACGATCACGTGTGTATAAGCTGACCTGCTCATTTCCAAAAATGGGAGATCTAAAAGCAAGGACTTGCTCCTTGGAGATAAGTCCTTCCTCATTAAACACTTTAAAAGAAAGTGTGTATATTCTACTGGAGGTATGCTTTCCCCAGAAAGTGCCACAGAAACAGCCAGAACCAGTGCAGAGTTGACCAAGGAATATTTCAAAATGGCTTTCAAACCTCAAAGAGGCGGACCTTGGTAAAGGACTTTGCCACCATAGCTGAAGAGATGTTTAGCTACCACCTTCCCCTGGAACTTGGGTCCTATTTGCTGTGTCTAGAGGCAATCGGGCCCCTCTGCAGCAGCTCCCCTTACTCTCCCACCCCTTCCATTGCCTTGCTTGGCTCTGCTCTGAGGCTTAAGAAAATTAAACAATAAATAACCATAGGTATTCCCTCCTACTAAATACAATACGGATGGAGTTCTGCTTTTATCTTTAAACTCAAAATGTATAGAAGTCAAAAGTTATAATAGAAAGCTCACTTTTCTTCAGCAGCCTAACAAGCCAGGATAAGACTACAACTACACAACTTCTACGTTTTCAGAGATGTTTCCTGGCGGCTTCCTTTGCACGGCCATCTTACTAAGGGACCTCTTTGAGACAGCCTCAAATTTCAGGTTTTGCCAGCGTGCTGTACTCAATCTAATGCGTGCAAGAGCAGCCCTACATGGTCGAGACTCTTCTTATGCAGGCATCCGACCCACCCCGCTCTGCATGAAAACATCACTTGGAACAATTAGCAAAACCCAGGTGAGTTTATTCAGATGGGTCCTCAACACAATCCATCCAGTTGTTCAATCCAGGCAGCCTTCTGGTCCAGCAATGACAGGCACTGGAACACTGAGATTACTCTTGAGTGATAGTAGCTTATACAAGTCAGCATTAGGATACCAGCACTGCCAAATGAGAAAAAGGACAGTGTGTCACACAGTGAACACTTCAATTGTTGCAATAAGGATACATCGCCCTGATTAAGATTGTCATGGTAAGACATGTATTCGAGGGTCGAAACATGCATGTCCACTCAAGAAGGATGGAGTGACCTTATTTAATTGTATTACTCCCCTTCCCTGTTGCTGGAAGGACCTAGTAATCAATTGTACAGGCCCAGCACAATCGGCACATCTTTCTGCTTTAATTGTTAAGTTCTCTGTGCAGATGTCATTTCATGAAGGCCATATCAAGCTAAATGGAATGTACGTTAGACCTTGAAAAAGTGTGAAGGGTTCTGGATATGTGAATGTGTTTTGCGGTTCTACGCATTGGGCTATAGTATTTTACTCCGGGCAACGCGTTTTATCGCGAAAGCAATGCCAGGGCACGATTTTTTTTTATTTGCGTTTGGTTTATTAAAACCTTTCACAAAAAAGAAGAATTTTCCAAACAACAAAACATCACATAAAATCATATCATTCTCTTTTTTTCACTCCAAGTCCATACGAGTTATTAATCCCCTTCCAACACATCAACACCACTCAGTGCATGTTGAATGAATTTCATAGCTGCAAAAATAAGCCTCTTATTATCCCCATTTAGCAGTAGCTTCCACCATTCAGGTACAGATAGTGAGCTTACTTCATTAACCAGGTCTGCTAAATAGTGAGTTCTTATTTCAGATACGGCTTTGCAAGCCACCACCGGGTGATAAGACGTTTCGATTAAATTCTCAAACCTACAGAAACTGCATGTTGGGGTTTCTAGTAAGCTCTGTTTCCTGACAAATTGCAGAATGTTTAACCGAAATCTCATAAATGTATCCCTGTACACAGAAGATGGAAATTGAGATATGTTCCAAGGCAATTGGTTCACTGCCCTCATTTCGAAGGCGAGGTCCAAAGATAGTCTGTACTTGGATCATCTTGCATGTGCATCAATCCAATCCTGGCGTTTTAGCTTTAGCTTAATCTCATCTGGCTTCATCACCAAAACCTCCTTTGAAACACTTAGATGATTCAGCCAACCTCCAGCATTCTTTTGCCATTGGTCCAACAACACATTCTGATTCACTCTGATAGCATTCCTCAGGATGTCAAAGGAGGAAGGTGATCATACATAGCACACATCCTGAAGAAGGCAGTAATCTTCCATCGCACTGTGGATTCCATGGATTGAAGCCCTAAGCCACACCTAATCATAGCAACAGGTAGGCTTTTAGGTAGCATCAGGGCTCTCCTCCAAAACCAGCCTTCAAGAGCCCCCACACTTTCCAGGAAAAATTTTGCATAGCTTTGCCCCCATGTGTTAGGACCGGAACCACCTTCTGCTTATAAAAATATATCACCAGAATTGTAAACCTTCCATAGCGTGTGTGAAGGGCAAAGCCCTGAGAAGCTAATCTTTTCATTTTATTTCTGAGCTTTGGGTACCAAGGTCTCTCGCTTACACTCTGATTGATCAGAGTACCTCCTTATGTAGTTGAGTCCAACACAGGCAATCTCGCACCTTCCAAGTACCAAGCAATTATTATTTTTTTTTAAAGGTTCCTCTCTGGGCTGATGTTAAAATCAAAATGCTGGATTGTTTGGTGTTCACTCTTAAAATATTGTCAGTTATGAACATCATAAGCTGTAATAACCTTCGCTGCAGAGCAACTGGAGTTTGGTCAATAAGGACCAAATCATCAGCATGCATAACCGAAGGGATAGGGAGTCTGTCACGGGATGACACCCTGTAAAGAGAGGGACAGGAAACCCAGGAAGGGTTTCGGGTGGTTGTGCCGAAGTAAGGTGGACAGAAGAGTACACACACAGCTGAAAGTAATGAGAACGAAGAGTAGTCAAGTGTAGCAAGGAATAAGGTACAACAGAATGATTCCCTCTAGGGGTGTATGCAGATATAGGAAAAGAGTATTCCACGGACCTTAGGAAAAACTCTAGCCTTCTGTACAGTTTGCTATAACAGAGGCCCACGCTGTTTGCTCATGACTTGGAACAACAGCTGTGGGTGTCTGTAACGTAGAAACAAGACAAGGGAAGGGGCAGAGGTTGCTTGATGGAAGCCAACAGACAAGCTCTGTACAAAAGGGTCTACAAACAGTACAAGAGAAGATACTACAGACAAATCCAGGAAAAGGAAGTGGATAGCAAACTAGCAGAAGGAAATGAAGGGAAAGTCATGTAACAGGATTGGAGAGCAGAGGACAGTAAGGAACAAGGTTGAGAGCTCAGAGGAGCAGGAAAGCAATGAGCAAGCCCACAGGAGCAGGGCTGGAAGGTAGAGAGCCCAGAGGGAAAGGGCTTAGGGCAGCGGAGTAAAGCAGGCTGCACATAGAAGGCTGCAGAGGTCTGTAGAGGGCTGCTAGGCTGAGAACCCAGCGGAATAAGGTAGGTAGTAAGCAGCGGAGCATGATCAGCTGCAAGGTAGGAAGCCCAGAGGACAAGGGCTGTAGGCAGCCGGAGTCAGGCAGGCTGCAGAGCAGGGAGCCCAGAGGACAAGGGCTATAGGCAGCCGGAGTGAGGCAGGCTGCAGAGCAGGGAGCCCAGAGGACAAGGGCTGTAGGCAGCCGGAGTGAGGCAGGCTATAGAGCAGGGAGCCCAGAGGACAAGGGCTGTAGGCAGCCGGAGTGAGGCAGGCTGCAGAGCATGGAGCCCAGAGGACAAGGGCTGTAGGCAGCCGGAGTGAGGCAGGCTGCAGAGCAGGGAGCCCAGAGGACAAGGGCTGTAGGCAGCCGGAGTGAGGCAGGCTGCAGAGCATGGAGCCCAGAGGACAAGGGCTGTAGGCAGCCGGAGTGAGGCAGGCTGCAGAGCAGGGAGCCCAGAGGACAAGGGCTGTAGGCAGCCGGAGTGAGGCAGGCTATAGAGCAGGGAGCCCAGAGGACAAGGGCTGTAGGCAGCCGGAGTGAGGCAGGCTGCAGAGCAGGGAGCCCAGAGGACAAGGGCTGTAGACAGCCAGAGTGAGGCAGGCTGCAGAGCAGGGAGCCCAGAGGACAAGGGCTGTAGGCAGCCAGAGTGAGGCAGGCTGCAGAGCAGGAGCCTGGAAGGCCAGGGCGGAAGGCAGCAGCTGAGCGTGATCGGCTGCAAGGCAGAAAGTTGGAAGGCAAAGGCGGAGGCTGGAAGGCAGCAGAGCGTGATCGGCTGCAATGTAGAGAGCCCGGCAGGGCAAGGGCGGAGGCTGGAAAGCAGCAGAGCGTGATCAGCTGCAATGTAGAGAGCCCAGCAGGGCAAGGGCGGAGGCTGGAAGGCAGCAGAGCGTGAACAGCTGCAGTGTAGAGAGCTCGGCAGGGCACTGGATCCAAAGCCGGAGTAAGGAGGAACCGCATACAAGATCCGTAGCTCAAAGCAACAAGGTGCCAGAAAGACTCCTAATGCAAGAGACTGAGCTCCTGTAGGCAGCAGCTTTTATACCGCCCAGCCCAGCACAGAGGCAGGCTAATTGGTCGCACCTGGCTAAGCACACCTGTAGACAATCGGCCACCTCCCTCTCTGTTCCTGAGCTGGTGGAAGCAGAGGAGATCCTTAGGGCTTCTGGGGATTGTAGTTCCGAAGATGGCGAATAGGAATGGCCAGGAAAAGATGGTAATAGCCAAGTGCATTGTGGTAAGTGTAGTTTGTTGGGAAAAATAGAAAAGCACCAAAGTCTCGCAAATGGGAAATAAGGTCCATATTGATCGTAAATGTATGCGCCCATGGCTCAGGCATGACAGAGTCCCTGAATTTTCAGGGGAAAAGCAGAGGTGGCATTCAAGTTTTCAGGCAGGTCAGAAATATAAAGGCTAAACAATAATGGGGCAAGGGGGCATCCTTGTTTTAACCTTTATGGGTCTCGTTTTTCCTGGATGTCACACCTTGTCTAGCCAGCCTGACCTCGATTGAGATATTGGTGTAAAGAGCTCTAATGGCATCTACCAAGTTGGTGGGACAACCCCATTTTAAAAGTTTAGTCTCCAACCTCTCCCTGTCGACACTATCAAATACCTGCTCAAGGTCAATAGAGGTTAAATAATAGCTAGACTTGGCCTTGATTGCATTAATCTTTAACAAGTTTAACTGGAAGATGTTTAGGCTAGTGTCCACCCCCTTGGTAAATCCAGATTGTCTTGGATCTAAACGCCTGAGTTTCTAGCCAGGTGTTTAGGTCACGCAATGAGATTGAGGCAAAGATCTTACCCATAATGTCCAGGAGAGCTATCGGCTGGTAGTTCCTAGGATCTTCACTGTTGCCCTTTTTAAAAATCGGAACTATAATTGCTGATTTCCAAGATTCCGGAATAGTCCATGTGGAAACAACCTGCCTAAAGATCAGAAGGATTAACTCTGCCCAGGGACCCACAGCCTCCTTTAACACAGCGTTAGTCAGACCGTCGGGCCCAGGGACCCAAGTGGAACTCAGGCCCCTAATTCTAGCTTCAATATCTTCATGGTCAAACACAATGGACCATGAATTACCCGACGGGCACTGATTTGGAGTTGTGTCCTTCCTTTGAAAAAAGGGCCAAGAAATAGGCAATTCATGCTTCCTCCGACACTGCGGTCAATTGCAAGGTGGACTGAAAGTTAACATTGTTATTTATTAGATCCTACAGGGACCTAGTGTTCGATTTACACGCTGTTTTCAACATATGTTTGCATCATATGTGACCCCCTACTTGCTATCCTCCAATTTCTATACTTTAGTCTATGCATCTTAATCATGGACTCCCAGCCCTCCCACCTCCCTCTCCTAAGTTTCCACATATCCGAGCGAAGAAGTTTCGTGGCCTTCACCACCTGTAGTTTATAGATGTAGAGGAGCAGCTAATTGCCTCTACAGGGAGTTTGACCATCTATATGCAGGAAGCCTGAAATTGTGTCATTCTTGACACCAGCAGTTGCGACCATTCCACAATGAATATTCGAGAAAAGGTGTCCACTAAGAAAACCCTATCTGATGTATCCCTGAAAAGATGACAATCTGAGGGAGGAGCTCTCCGAAAGAATATGAAAACGAATGAAAGAGAAGCTGGTGACGTCACAAGAGATGAGACTGACACACTAAGAAAACTAACTGAAGAAGAGAATGTATCGACCTTAAAGAATTGATGACGAAGTAAAGAATTGAGTAAACTTTCATATACGAAAAGAAGATTGCACGTGTGAAGAGCACTGCAGAATATGCTAGTCATTCAATAACTGTACAGATGCTGAATTGCAAGTAGATCAAGTAATCTTAGACCCCACTGTGGCCACGGCATGAACATTTTGTCACAAGGGGGATCACTATCAAAAGCGGTATTGCAACACATGACCACATACTTGCATGCTGCGTACACGGGGAAGAAATTAGAGAAAATATTAGCTATCCTAGAGCTCTGGAAAATGTACCAGGAAGAAAGGGAAGATCCGCCACCTGAGGAGTGGATGCTTAGCCAGTGTGAGGATGAAGGTTTTGAGCCCTCTGCTCCCCTTGCCTCGCCTAAATTGAAAGGCACTAGTGCGGAAGAAGTAGGGTTGTATCCTTTAAAGAAACTGACTCTCAAACTATAAGGCCCTTCGTTTTATGGCCCTCTACAATTGGTTGGCATGCTCGTGCCAGTCTGGAACATTCGGCTCACTTAGCAGCATGTAAGCTCATACTCCAGGTGCCAGGAGGTGGACTTGACTGAACCTTCCAACCCAATTAGCTGAGCATCTCTCATCACCCATGCCTTCTGCCATGAAGATTGTCTTTGAACTTGGCCTTGCAAAGTATCCTTGTCTCTGGGAATATAAGGGAGTGCAGGCATGCACTATCGTTGTTCTCAAACTCATCACCTGCCTCCATTTCCATCCTTGGCTCATGTGATCGGAGACCTTGGGCCTCATTCCGAGTTTGGAGGTAATCATGGCGCTATTAGTGCCATGACTACCTCCAATACCGGTACCGAGTCCGCCCTCGTTCAATGGGGACTTACCGGTCTATTCCAACCTTTGCTGGACCGGTAAATCCCCATTGAAAAAGCCATTCCCCATTCCCATTTCAGCCCCCATAGGGCTCAATGGGAAGGTGCTAATAACGGTACCGCAAATTGCGGTACCGTTATTAGCTCTGAAGTCCCTTAACGGCCCCGTCCATAATGCCTGGTAAAACCAGGCGTTAAGGACGGGACCCGCTAAGGGACCTCGGAATAGGGCGCAAAGGGATTACCGGCACCGGTGTCCTTACCGGTGCCCATAATCCATTTGCGCCAGCCTCGGAATGAGGCCCCATGATTTGGTCCATCTGTCAGTCTTTAATTGTCTTAAATGAATAAAACTTGGCACTAATGATGTTCTTTCTTTGCACCTTAACAAGGGATGATTCAGCATCTCACGTTCACTGCCTTCAAGAATAGATAACCAGTCTTGGCTGCTTCAGCCTTGACACCAGGCCAGACAGCCCTTTCAGACTCATCCTTGATCTCGGCTAATTCTTTGCTGCAACACAGCTCTCTGCTCTTCTCTCCATGGGTTTAAGCTTACTAATGTTATGACACTGATGTCCAGTTTCTATATAATGGCGGCTTTGCCTGCAATCTATTCATTACTCATAGCCAGCGTCTAAGATTACATTTTTTGTACCAGGAGTACACTATATTTGACATTTAGAATTTGATATGCAATTTTAATTGCACTGGACATAGAACCACTCAAGAATAGTGGGACATGCCACACTCTTATAGAGAGTTTCCTGAATACCTACGATGGAGGAAGACATAGGGCCTCATTACGAGAAGCGTGGTAAAAACAGGTTCATTACCGGCATGGAGGAACTAGCGGGTCCGTGCTCGTATGATGCTGCTAATAGCGGGTGGTTACGAGTGCGCGAGCATGCGCGAATCCCCGTGCTGGTAATGGCCATACAGCCATGGCACTAAATGCCCTCCAACCCCCCCATAGCGCCATCATGGGACCCGCCGATACTGCCTCCGCCTAAGAGGCACCCCTTCGATACTGGCCCGGTAATAACAGCATGCTAATACCAGGCTCGTAATACCGGACCCGGAAGTAACGTCATTGTGTCGGAACGGGAAATGCGCCGGCGGCCATCTTTAAAAGCACAATCCATTGCAATCCTCCCAAACCACCAGTTGTGATCAGGAAAGACCAGTACCAATCCCTTCACCATGTCAAAGGCTACCCGGAAAACAACCCCCCGCCTGCGCAAAAAGCGTTTTTCAGATGAAGAACTGAATATGCTGGCAGACACCCTTTCCGCACATGCAGACAAGATCAACCTGCAGAACCTGAAGAGGGAGGTGCAGCAGCGCAAAAAGGAGATCTGGGAGGAGGTAGCCCGCAAGGTCTCGGCAGTCGGCACCACCCCACGGACAGTGAAGGACTGCAAAAAGAGGTGGGATGACCTCCGCCTCAGGGTTCGGAATATCCTGGCCAGCAACAGGAGGGAGGCCATGGCTACAGGCGGGGGTCCCCACTCAGCTGCCAAACTGTCACTCTGGGAGGAGACGGCAAGCACGTTTATTCAGATGGAGTCCATCGAGGGATTTGGGGAGATGGGGACAGGTGCCGCAACATCTGTAGATGGAGGTGAGTGACCCTGCAGATCCCTGTAGGGGAAACCATGACGTAGCACAAGTGATGTGGAAGAGAGTCTAGGCAAGGCAATGCATGTCCCAACACACACATGAACATATCCTTGTCCAGATGGAGGGCCAAACCCTGCCACACTGAAATGCATGCTGAGTGCCAATCCCATTACCAACACACAGCCAACACACACGGACCGTGCCCATGTAATACATCACACAAACCCCAATACAACGGCATGCCACCTGCCATGCAGCAAACACCAAAATGCCCCCTTCATGCTACCCTGTGTGACACACCTGTAAGATATGAATGCATGATAAATGAAATACTCCACAGCACCACATGATGCATCTAGCATGTAACAGCATCACTGATGTCCTGCATCTCTTCTACCCCCCCAGGCACCGATGGAGAAGATGCCATCAAGGATCCTACCACAAGGGCATCCACGTCCCGGCCAAAGACAACGGCCACCGACAACACCACCTCCGGGGCAGCCTCGCAGCCCACACCAACACCCAGGGCGCCTAACACCGTGGACACTGAGCTGGCTATATCAGTGGAAGTCGAGTCCGTTTACCCACTGAGCAACACTGATACAGCAGTGGAGGAGTATGTGGACCAGGATGGACTGACCAATGTGGCATGTCCACACTCCCCAAGCCTCATGTCCACCCCCCAACCCCACACTCAGCCCTCACCCACCTGCAGCAGTGCGGATCCCTCGCTGCACGATTCTGACCACAGCAGCATCCACGAGGACAGCACTGCCAATGCAGGCCCGGTCACAGCACCCTCGACCACTGCTGCTCCCACCAACACCCTTGAGGCACGGCTAGCTAGGGTGGAGGCCAGACAGGACTCTATGTTGGACCTGCTCCGACAATATGTCGCGGATGGGGAGGACACGAGGCGTGAGATAGCCCAGGCCATAGCGGGGACCACAGCCACCATAGCAGCGACCACAGCGGCAAACACAGCCGCCGTCAATGCCTCGGCATTGTTGATGAGAGACAGTCTGGGGGCCATCACACAGGTCCTCACCTCCATCCTGCTGCACATGCAGCAGCCACAACCCGCACAAGCCATGCAAATCACCACGGCTTTAACCCCATCCACCACACCTGCTTCCTCTGCCCCCACTTCCTCTGCACCCTCCAGCCCTGTGCGTCTAACAAGACGGAGTGCGAGGCGCACTGAAATGTTGCCCCCGGACATCAAGAAGTCCAGGAAATAGTGTGGGAGAACTATGGGAGTGGGTCAGATGATGTTGGCGGTGAATGGGTGTATTAGGGGGAGTTCATTGGGGGTTTTGTGAGTTCACTGGGGGTTTTTGGGAGTTCACTGGGGGGTTTTGGGAGTTCACTGGGGAGTTAGGGGGGGTTAGAGGGGGTTGCACATTTCTGCAGTTGGTATCAATACACCCGTTGTGTGAAAAATCATTCAATGCCTGGACATTGTTCATTTCGTGTGTATCCATTTAATGTATGACGGTGCACAGTGCCCAACTCCCCACATTCCCTATGTGCATGTCCACATGGACCCAGTGTACAATGTGTCACTGACACAAATCTATCAACGTCACAGTGGTTCAGAAGTATTCGTCAATCAGTGATTGGCGTACTGCACGCCCATCCTGTGCATCACGTACTGGCAGGGATGCTGCTTATCCTCCGTCTCCATCCTCATCATCCTCACCCGGTGCATGCATGTCAATGTCAGGTGGCAGTGGTACATTTATCCGGATGCACATGTTGTGCAGCATGACACAGGCCATGGTGATCTTTGCCACCTTCTCAGGCCTATAAAGGACTGCTCCACCAGATCTGCTTAAGCAGCGGAACCGCACCTTCAACAGGCCAAAGGTCTGCTCAATCACAACACGGTTACGGGTATGTACCCGATTGTACTCCTCTTCATGGCTGTTCTGCGGGTTCCTGACAGGGGTAAGTAGCCACGGCTTCAAGGGATATCCTCCATCACCTGCAAGCGAATACAAATAGGTGTGTGTCACTCTGAGCTGCCACTTTCAGGATTCACAGTCATGGCCGCAGCTATTTGCTGTCGACATGCAAATGTCCCTGTACGCATGCACAAATATTATTTAGATGTATTCTATACTGCAATATGGTGTGGTAGTCTGGATGGCGTTGTACAGATGATGCAGGGTGAATTCTTGCATGCTGATGCGGATGTACTGTGGTTGCAGGACAATGTTTTGCCTCCCATTTTTGCTGTGTATACTGAACAGTGCATGGCCACACTTGCCACATTGGCACAGTTGCAATCATGTTTAGTTATGCATTGCTAGACATACCCATGGTGGCCAGGTTGTGCGTCTTACATGGTCCAGTAATGTGCCAGTGATGTGTTATGTTGGGGTTGCGAGGTTCAGGTCAGGAGTGTTTAGCTCTGCGTGCATTCTCCTCTCACCGTGCATTCCCACCCAGGTGCAGTATGCATCCCCCCATTCCCACCCAGGTGGAGTATGCACCTCCCCATTCCCACCCAGGTCAAGTATGCACCCCCCATTCCCACCCAGGTAGAGTATGCAACCCCCCATTCCCACCCAGGTGGAGTATGCATCCCCCCCATTCCCACCCAGGTGTAGTATGCATCCCCCCATTCCCACCCAGGTGGAGTATGCATCCCAACGCATCACTACCCCGATGCACTGCCATGGGCCAGTCAGGCAACTCACCAAGCAGCCAGGCACGTGGTCCAGCAAGTCGCTTGATGTGATGGGGTAGCGTGGAGTTACACAGCACCATGGCATCATGTGTCGATCCGGGATATCGGGCGCAGCAATGTGTGATGATCTTGCTGGAGTCACGTACCATCTGCACAATGATGGAGTGGTATTGCTTGTGATTGCGGTACACCGCCTCTACGGCATGAGGGACTACCAATTCTACATGGGTGCAGTGGAGGGCACAAACACAATTGGGCATGCCTGCCAGTGCATGGAAGCCTCATTTGGTGTCGGCTAACTCCTGGGCAGTCGGTGGTAGGGATATGTGGGTGCTAGCGTGCTTCAGGAGGGCATCAGCACTTAGTCCGTATGCGTGAAAATAGTGGTTGTGAAATGCCATGCAGCTGGCCCACTGTGTGCTGGTAGGTGCCTGTGGCCAGGAAGTGGAGCACAGACACCACCTTTAGTAGCAGGGGGATGGCAGTGTGTATTTCTATGAGGCTGACGATGTTGTTGTGTATCATGTCCACTATGGTGGTGATGGTGTTCGGGTCCAACCGGTACAGGGTGTGGATCTGCTCAGGGGTTAGATTGAATGGACTGGGTCTGATGCGAGGGATTGGTGGCTGCCTACAAGGTACTACTGGCTGCACTGGTGGTAATTGCTGGGCCTGTCTCACCCTCCTTCTCCTCCTACGTCTCCTCTGTGCTTCCTGTTGTTGCTGCTGAAGTTGTTGTTGTAATTACTGTTGTTGCTGTAGTTGTAGCAGTATAGGCATGTCCTCCAGCCCCATGATTGCAACAGCAAGTGGTATCATTTTGGTGTAGGAAGGGGTGTGATGTGTGGGTGTACTCCTTTTATGCTGGAACAGGCTCCATTGACTCCACCTGTGGTGATTGCACCTGTGGCAGTTTGCTTGATTGCAGATTGCTGTTTATGGGTGGTCCGCGATGCCTGCAGTGCCGCCATTGTGCACAGGGCTGTCAGAAGATGTGGTGAGGCCCGGGGCAAAACATTTGGTGAGGCCCCCTTACAATTTTTTGCACTCGGCCAGCGGCGGCATATCCGCACACAGGAGACTTGAGAAATCTACCCTTGAGTTTGTGTGCAGGATCCCAAATATGGTTTATTACTACTTTCTCTACTGAAGAAAGGTTCATGCCAGACTAACTTTTTTATTATATGAATAAATATATATAAGATGGCTTGAGCTCTCCACTGCGCCACCTCCAATTCTGAGGGTCAATCACTTTTCCAAGCAAAGAGTTGAGGGCAGATCTCTTTCTTCGGCTGGGGCCTCCCTCTGGAAACAGCTCCCTGCCTCGCTGAAACTTGAGGAGAACCATCTCAAGACTTGTCTCTTTGCTTCTGCCTTCCCTCTTCCTCTCCGTTGCTGATCACCTCCCTGATCCATGCACTGGTCACCTGGTCAAGCTCTGAATTTGGGCCCAGGTCCCTGCCTGTCCTGTTGCAATCCCGCACTGCCTCTTGGCTCCCCTGCACTTGTGGTCTGTATCTGTAACCCTACAGTCCCTGCTCTGGCTCTTATTCTCCACCCGTTGGCTGAAGTTATGAGTACTCACACTTGCCACCAGTTGGCTGCATTCTTGTTTCTCCTTTGTTCCTGCACTTCTGCATCCTACCCCACCCTCGGCACTTCTTCCCTCCCCCATTCCATGCTCTTGCACGATCTGAATGACACAAGGCCTAGTAAGATCTGTGTTTTGTCCTACTCTTTTGTTTCTCCCTCCTTGCCTTGTCGCGCCTAGAAACACTTGCGTACAGGCACGTTATAAATGCCATATCATATCATTAAGGAGCACATCATACACAGTGACAAATGATGTACAGTGGAGGCTGGTACATTTCTGAACTTAAGAGACTTAAATGTTTGTTCCAATTAGTCAAGATCAACAGAGCACAGTGAGGGAGCCCAAACCAAACAAGGGTGGCTTGGGGTGGGGGGGGGTTCTCACTCCAAAGAAATGTTTGAAACATTGGGTTAAAAGTATGCATTTTACAGCACTTTCTTTGCAAAATTGGGTAGAAATCCACGCAGTTTGCAATTGGTTTTGTATGGAAGTACATGGAAATTCCCAATAGTTGCAAATCACAAATTGTGCATAGGAACATTTTCCAATATATTTCATGCCGCCTTTCCACGCGAGATATGCTAGTATAAACATATATTCATGCTGGCTGTTCTAATTATGTTGATGCAGGCTGCATCAATATTTGCCATTATTACCATATACGGATTCCCAACCAGTAAAAATGCCATGCCACAGAAAGTATATCCAGGCTGACTGTGTACCATAAGTGTTATTACTGGCTAGATTGGCCTACATTCAAAGTGGGCCAATTTAGCCAGGTAGTATGTTTGCTTTAACCTTGATGCATAGTCCTGTGCATCAAGGGTAAAGCAAAAAGAGCACTGGCAATGGTAACAGTTTGGGCATTCGTGTAGGCATGGGAAAGGCACTTCTGTATTGGTATTAGCTGGCCATTGATAGTGCCAGTGCAAAATGGTTTGAGTACCTGAGCAGCAAATAGCAGTGCCTCGTAAATGCCTAATACTTATACACAAGCCAAAACTGTTGGCATCGCCAATGCTTATTTTTAAAAGAATTTCAGCGAAAGACATGCAGGGTGTTTTTAAATTGAGTGGCTAAAGGCAGACCTGATTAAGACATTTTTATTACACCAGTTACGTGTTTACAACTCCAATGAAGTCATGAACTCTCAGAGGACTCCTTTGAGGAACACTTGCAGGCACATTGAGGGCTAGGTTTGATGGCAAGGCATGTTTAAAACTAGCTCAGTGTTCCAGTGAGGAGGTGTTTTGGGTGGGGAGGGCAGGAACTGGGTGAGAATTGCCATAGGGATTAGCATGGCCATGAGAAGTCACTTCACTGTTAGCACCTGCATTCCTATCCATACATTTTTAGGTAATTGAAATCGTGATGTGGGGTTAGCACTTGCATGCTAGGGGAGTGATTAGAAGGGAAGTGGTGACATGAGACATCTCATTCTCACAGCAGTCCTTAAGTGTGATGTTTCAGAAATGAAGGCAAGAGGTAGCTGCTTGTAACATTGAAGCTTCACCAGAATAGTCTCATTTGAAAAGTGGAAAGATTTTAGGTGCCCCCACACAAGGAAGTTTGCCCCTTCCTCACAGCTACTGACGTTAGCACATCTCCCAACATTTGAAGTATTAGTCCCCTTTGCCCCCTGACATTTTAGCCTAGGTGCACCTCTGTTACCATGAACCCACCCCTTAATGAAGTGGCCCCCAGGGCGGCTACATTTAGGGGTCGTGCTGAACACACACTCACAAAAAACACTTTCACCCATGCATTCAACCACCAGTTACACAACTCCATACATGCATGTATAAATAAAACCAAACACAGCATTGACACAAACATCAACATGCACGCATGCATTCATACATACACATATACATACTAATTTAATTTAAATACACATATACACTTTTAATTTAAAATAGAAAACACTTACCTTACCTCCATGCACCCTTAAAAAGCATCCATGCAGCCGACACGTAGACATGCTGCCTGACAAGAGAGAACTCCTCTCCCATCAGTCAGCGTGGTCACGCTGAGCAATGTGAACACACTGACTGACAAGAGAGAACTCCTCTCCCATCAGGCAGAGTGGTCACGCTGAGCAACGTGAACCCACTGACAGACAAGAGAGAACTCCTCTCCCATCAGTCAGCGTGGTCTCGCTGAGCAACGTGAACACACTGATTGACAAGCGAGGAGTCCTCTCTAATCAACATGAACACACTGAGTGACAGGAGAACTCCTCTCCTGTCAGTCAGCGTGGCCATGCTGAGCAACGTGAACATACTGACTGACAAGAGAGAACTCCTCTCCAATCAGTCAGCATGATCATGCTAACATGAACACACTGACTGACAGGAGAGGAGTCCTCTCCCATCAGTCAGTGTGGTCACACTGACAACATGAACACACTGACCTACAAGAGAGAACTCCTCTCCCATCAGTCAGCGTGGGCACACTGACAACATGAACACACTGACTGACAAGAGAGAACTCCTCTCCTGTCAGTCAGCGTGGTCATGTTGAGCAACGTGAACACACTGACTGACAAGAGAGAACTCCTCTCCAATCCGTCAGCGTGGTCACGCTGAGCAACGTGAACACACTGACTGACAAAAGAGAACTCCTCTCCCATCAATCAGCGTGGTCACACTGACAACATGAACACACTGACTGACAGGAGAGGTTTCCTCTCCTGTCAGTCAGCGTGGTTATGCTGAGCAACGTGAACAGACTGACTGACAAGAGAGAACTCCTCTCCAATCCGTCAGCGTGGTCACGCTGAGCAACGTGAACACACTGACTGACAAGAGAGAACTCCTCTCCCATCAATCAGCGTGGTCACACTGACAACATGAACACACTGACTGACAGGAGAGGTTTCCTCTCCTGTCAGTCAGCGTGGTTATGCTGAGCAACGTGAACAGACTGACTGACAAGAGAGAACTCCTCTCCCATCAGTCAGCGTGGTCACACTGATAACATGAACACACTGACTGACAAGAGAGAACTCCTCTCCTGTCAGTCAGCATGGTCATGCTGAGCAACGTGAACACACTGACTGACGATAGAGAACTCCTAACTCATCAGTCAGTGTGGTCACACTGACAACATGAACACACTGACTGACAAGAGAGAACTCCTCTCCTGTCAGTCAGCGTGGTCATGCTGAGCAACGTGAACACACTGACTGACAAGAGAGAACTCCTCTCCTGTCAGTCAGCATGATCACGCTGCCATGAACACACTGACTGACAGGAGAGGAGTCCTCTCCCATCAGTCAGTGTGGTCACACTGACAACATGAACACACTGACTGACAAGAGAGAACTCCTCTCCCATCAGTCAGTGTGGTCACACTGACAACATGAACACACTGACTGACAAGAGAGAACTCCTCTCTCATCAGTCAGCGTGGTCACACTGACAACATGAACACACTGACTGACAAGAGAGAGAACACCTCTCCTGTCAGTCAGCATGGTCATGCTGAGCAACGTGAACACACTGACTGACGAGAGAGAACTCCTCTCCCATCAGTCAGCGTGGTCACACTGACAACCTGAACACACTGACTGACAAGAGAGAACTCCTCTCCTGTCAGTCAGTGTGGTCACGCTGAGCAACGTGAACACACTGACTGACAGGAGAGGAGTCCTCTCTTGTCATTCAGCATGTCCACGTTTTCAGCTGAATGACGGGAGGCAGCAGAGCTCACTTCTGAGCCCTGCTGTCTCCCATTATTTTGCTGTTTGTTGCGGAGCCAAACGGCTTCACAAGAAACAGCAAAATCATTGCAGGGGCAGCACAGTCCCCCGTGTGAATAAAGGACACGGGAGACTGTGCTGCCTTCCACTTAGGAGGGGGCCGCGAGGCCCTCAGCAAGCGCGAGGCCCGGGGCAGTTTGCCCCCCCTGCACCCCCCTCGTGACGGCCCTGATTGTGCAGGACCTAATTACTGCCTTCGGGATGCCGGTTATTGCATGCACGCGTGGGTTGTGATGTCCTCCTATTACCGGCATCCAGGTATTTACTCCTTGAAGGGGCGCGTGTACGCGCCCATGCCGGTATGAGGGGGCACAGAATGGCTGTGGCTGTATTGGCGGGTTGTCGGGTCGTAATGCCCCGGACCTGTTAACGATGCCGGTATTGCCATTCCGCCTTCCTTTTTTCATTACCTCCATTCTCGTAATGAGGCCCATAATTTGATCGTAGATGCCATGCACTGGTGCCTGTAGAGTGTCATGGCAAACCTGCAAGGACCTTTGGTAAGCCACAATCTAATCTTTTCAGAAAATCCCTTACAAGCATTGGATAAAGAAAGAAAATTGATAGAGTGGAGTAGTTGATTACAGAGTTGGAATACCAGCTGGAAACAATGGAGAACTGAATGGAGATGACAAAGAAAGATTTTCAGGCCATGGGAGTTATCACCATGAGACCATCATGGGATGGATGGGGTCACGAAGACCGTTTTGCAAGAACTGGCTAACCTTAAGAGTAATGTAGGGGAATGCATGATGGCAAACTGGAAAAATCTGCTAATATGCATCGGGCAGGAAAGGGGAAAGTTCACAGAGGCCCCGCAACGATCCCTGCAATGAGCTATCTGTAATCAATGTTTGAATTAAAGTTTGGGCGATCAATTTGCAAAGGCCCTATTACCACCAGGAGAGCCTTCTGCTTTAACTGTGAGGATGAAAGTCACCTGGGGATCCCTCCAAGTTCTCAAGTCATAGAGGAAACAATTTGGATAACACTGTTCATAGTTATAAATGAAGAGTCACATTGCACAGGGTACAAGAGGAGTGACTTGAAATGAGTGCTTGATGCTTATTGACAGATATAAGGCCGCATTAATACCAATGTGTAGCTATGCAACGTTTTGATGTACTCTTGCCATGAACAATGTGATGAACTGCATGCACCCAGATTTGACGGTCACGTTTTTGCTTTGAATAAAATGATGAAGTGATACAATGTTCATACTTATTGCCATAAGAGCGCCATAAAGAACAATCCACCCCAGGAGGACGTTTCCTATGTCACGGCGGAAGTGCAAGGGCGCGGTGAAACGGCACAAAGCTGCAGCGCCCGAGTGAGCGATCAGAGCGCGAAGCAGTGCGGACTCGGCTCCCGCAGCACACTATTGAGAAAAGAACAACGCTGACTCCTCATATTGTAATGAGGAAATAAATGTGTTCTTATGAAGGGTTACTGAATAAAGATCTTAAAGAGGAAAGCTTTTCAGTGATCTGTGGTCCAACCTAACATGAGGGCCTATGCAACGATGAGCATACAATGTTGCAGGAGCCAATCCGATACTGTTATAGTGTTATAATCTGTATTGTATGTAGTTAGAGGGAAGTTCGAGGATTGCTAACAAAGGAAGAGCAGCCAATGAAGTAACTAACACTTATAGACTTTATAAGTAGATATATTCCCCTAACCAATCCCCAAACCCGATAGGTTTTATTATTTGCTGTGTAGGATGACATCATAGCTGATGCACTTTGAGGTTTAAAGCCTTTGTGTAACCAAACTATCAGTGTGAGCGTGTGTACTACAAACCATTGTTCGCCAGATTGCCCTACTTTATCAACTTGATAATAAAGTAGTATTTTGCCTTATTCTTTGACCCTGTCCGGTCATTTGGGTCCAAGACTGTTTATTATGGTAATCCCAATCTGCGCATAGATACGCCCAAAACGTGCTACTGCACAGTTTGGTAGCGGTGCAGATGGTACTCGATTCAGACCCTCAGATTCTCGACTTCTTCCATCATTGGCAGGAATACCGCATAGTTTCCTGTGAGGAGCAGCGCTACAAACATGTGTTATCTGAGGCGGTTGGCAGGTGTCCCTGTTCCTGTCTGGTCCCTGGAGGCGCCTTGTGGACTGAAAGTGAACTGGTCGATTGGGGAAGAGTCGATTCCGAAGGCCTCAAGCTGAATAACGGATGTAAGTCGAAACATTGAAAGTGGCAAATAAAAGGGTAGGGGCCAGATTGCATATATATAGGGGGAGAACGTAACAGGATTTGTTAGGGAAAAGGAGATACCTCGAAACCTTTCCTCAAGGAGGAAGAAGGGTTCACATCACATTCCAGAGCGGAGTATTATTTAAGGGATTCCTGTGGCTGCAGCCAAGGAAGGGTGCGCCACACACTCCTAAATGGAGTAAAATAGAGATTAGATATGTCCATCAAGAAGATAAAACAAGACAATCATAGAAAAAATGTGCACATGTGTTTTGGGGGATTTGAAAAATATCAGTGTGAAAAATATAATTATGTGTTTTTGTATGAAGGGTGTTGACATAAATTGAAAGGTTACAAATTATAAGAACGATAGTAATAAAAGTCGACAAATTATCAGGCCCTAGAAAAGTAAGCAATTGGTGCCAATCAAACCTAGGAGGGATAATATTTGGAAAAATAATAATAAGATAAAAGATATTCTTAAAAATATCAAAATAATAACAGGATAATACGAATTGACAAAAACTATAAACAAAGAGATGAAATTTGATATTGTTATATAGGTTTGGAAATTGTTGTGGAGAAATTGGGTTGTTGGAGATGGGTGGCAATTGATAGTGCTGGCCAAAGTAATTGTTGAAGTATGAATAATTAATTAAATAAATAAACAAAAAACCCTGGTAAGTATTGACATTTAAAAGCGACTTGTCATTATGGGGGATACTCCCCTTTTACATCTATGCAGAACATTACCAAGACACACACCTAAAATCAGGAAGCACCGCGCTGAGTGGGTGAAGGGCACGACTAATAAAACACTTATGCCATGGCCTCAGGAAGGTTCATTATTATCAAAGGCATTGTTGCGACACATGATGACATACTTGCATGCGACATACATGGGGAAGAAGCTAAAGAAAATGTTAGATGTTTTAGAACTCTGGAAGTTGTATCGGAGTGAGAAAGAAGACCCACGAGAGAAGGAGTGGATGCTTAATCAGCGTAAAGAGGAGGACGCAATGGTCTCAGCTCCTCTTTCTCCTGTTAAGGATGATAGAAGATAAACAGGGGATTTATCCTGTGAAGGAATTAAAAGCAACATTGGGATATGTAAATTCAACATATGCACCGCCCACTTATAATAGCAAAGACAGTATGGAAGAAAGTAATAATAAGGACTATAAATATATGTCTACACGTGACGAACATAAAGAGCGTGAGGAGAAAGAGGATAGGCAGATAGAAATAGAGGAGGAAACCAGAAGACAAAAAAGAGAGAAAGACAAAGCAAGTGGAATGACAATAGTACAAAACTAGTTGATGGGAGGACAGATATTATTGAAGTTAGACAGCAAGGGCATTGACGATGTTTAAGAAAAGAGGAAAGGGAGGAAAGAGAAAAGAAGGAAAAGACACAAGAAAGGGCACACAAGGAAGATAAAGAAAAGGAAAGGAAACAAAGGAAGAACGGAGGAGGCATCAAGAACAGAAAAAAGAGAAAGAGAAGAAACATGAAGAAATAGAAGCCCAAAGATTGAAAGAACGTAGCTTGCAAAGAAGGTGAGAGGAAGATGAGGAGAAGGGAAGAAGGAAAGAGTAGGGGACCAAGAGATTATGAAATAGATCGTATTATTATCAAAAGCATGATACCCATCGAAGCACAAGAGGGATGGGAGGAAGAGAGAGGATCACAACAGCCTACAGGGAGCTGCAAGGGATACAGAGAATACAGACATGGGATGATGTGCATGAGGCAGAAAGTATAGGGAAAAGGATTGGGGATTTATATAGACAGATGAGAGAGAAAGACGGCTATTAGGCTATGGGGAGCATCGCCGGATCTCAGCCAAAGGAAACAGGAATTAGAGATGATACGTTGATGGATGAGCATAGAACGCTGTTCCTAAGTAGACTAGATATTGACGATGAGGTTAGAGGATAATAATCATACCAGTTGGGGTATAATGATGTCAGATGAAGAAATTGAGGAGAATGAGAAAGCGTGAAGAGAAGGCGCATGCGTCTTTTCGATAGACCCGAACATATACAGAGGGTTGAAATGGTCAGATTTAGAACACCCTAAAGAGAAAACGCCAGAGCCAACACCATATTCTGAACGATTGCCAGCATGATCGTGCAGTGTAGGGGATGTGTCAATGCCTTATGTAAGCAGACTAAGGTCACTGCAAGAAAGAAGATGAACGGGCGAGACTAGCCCCACCTGGAAGACTCAAAGCGTAGGGGGATATGATTTTGGACAAGGATTTACACTATTCCAGTTATTAGAGAAAGGGGGCGGACGACCACAATATATTCCATGGCCACAGTTGGACAAGGAAAATCTAAAATGTAAATTACCTAATTTGACTGCAGGTGCAGAAAGAAGGATTTATGAGCTAGAGAGAATGGCAGTGGGAATGACGTTTGCAGTGGATGACATAAAAGGCCTGTTGGCAGCCATCCTAGGGGAGAGAACTGATGACATTTGGAGACGAGCAGGGTGTGCGAGTGTAACTGCACAGAATATGATACATGATGGAGCGCCATTTAATAATTGCAGAGCAAACAAAGGGGGGGGTGCTTACATTACGGTATCATGACACATCAGACACAGGTATGATTATGCCTAGGAAAATGGGAGAGGACAAAGATCCTGTTGCCTTTATTCAAGAGATTCAAGAGTGATGGTGTCTCGGGACGAGAGAAGCGTGGGATAAAACAGTGGCATTATTTCATCATATTTTATGTCGGGGACTACATGAACCAGTGCAATGGCAGATGAAGAAACAGGTATGGGTGGAAGCGAAGCCATGGGCAGAAATATAGTTGACTATTGTATACCATTGTCGATTGTTACAAAAGAAAAATAAGAAGAAAGCTGAGAACAGAAAGCAGTAGGAAGCGAAGTTAGTTCAGAGAAAATTGTCAAAATTCACTATAGAAGGAGCAGTATTGACGACTGGTGAAGGCATGACCACACACGAAGCACAGTCACTGCAGCAAAGCAATGCAGTGCACCCAATGGATCAGACTGGGTATAATTGTTGGCCAAGAGGTTGAGGGAATGCACCTAGAGGACGAGGAAGATTTCAAAACCCTCAAGTGGGAGGAGGATTTAATGGGGGACAGCCACAGCAATGTTGGAATTGTGGGAGAATGGGACATATAGCTGAAACATGTAGAGGAAGAGGAAGAGGCTTGCAACAGAACTGGCAAGCTCCAAGCGGGGGGATGGGCTATATTCTGCAGTACAATACAGAACCACAGGAATATTATGCCCACAATCACACACAGTAAAAGACAATCACGCCACAAATACAGCAAGCACAGCAGGTCCCACAGCAAATGCAGTTGCCACAAGGACAACCGCAGCAAGCACACATGCAGACACAAAAGGATAGGGAGTGTGAGGGAATCCTTTCACAGGTACAGGGATGAATTTATATTCACAATAGGAAAGGCCACTGGGCAACCTGATCTGTTCAATACTATCTTTGACATCAGACCCACAAGAGGAACCGAGGGTCAGGGTGACAACAGGAGGCAAGACATTTTCAATCCTTGTGGACATGGGAGCAACTCGTTACTGTGTTCGAGAAGGAAAATACCCAATGTCTGGCATTGCCATGAATGTGCAGGGATTCTCTGGGTCCGCAAGTTTGGTTCCTTTTACTGACAAATTACCACTTTCTATCGGTGAACATGATGTGTCCATGCCACTACTATACTCTCAGCAGACACCAATTAACATACTAGGACATGACTTGATGGCATAACGTAACATGATGATATCCATTACTGACAAAGGAATAGTGTGTTCGGCTCCAGGGATACATTACATGAATGTGAGAGAATTTATGTTAGCCTTTACAGGTCAGAAGGCATTAAGAGGGGTTCCTTTAGAATCAGAAATATTTTTATATGGAGTAAATATTTTGTTGACATGACTTCCTGCACGGACAGAGAAAATATTGAGAATACCTGATGAGTTCTTGTTTAGACCAGAGATACCTAGAGATAATGAAGAAGGGTAGGTCATTCCCATAGAGTTAGAAGCAGCAGTGGTAAATCAAAAAATTGCAGTTGTTCATGGGACAGATGGCGAGGGAAGAACATGGAGAGCGATGATAGCTCTTAAGGAAGGATACAGATTGACAGATTTCACAGGCGAAGACTTGTTTAGAGATGAATATTTAGATGATGAATTAGTATTTTTCATAAGTCTTACTTATTGGATGAAAATTGAGAACAGAGAAATACCACAGAGAATAGTGTTGGTAAAAAAGAAACCGTCATTTTTCCAGGAAGACTTTGAGAAGGTTCCAAGCATCTTGTGGACTAATAGCCTATATGATGTGGGTCTATTGAGTGGAACAGGTGCAGTAAAGATCAAGCTTAAACTAGGTGCAATTCTGCCACATGCAAAACAATATTCTTTGTCTAGAGAAGCAGATGAAGACATATTCGAAACTATTTCCACTTTAATAAAGCAGGGAACATCAGTGCCACCAGAATCCCCATATAACACGGGTGTGTACCCAGTGAAGAAATCAACTGGTGGGTCATGGAGATTTATTTAGGGTCTTTTCCTCCTAAACAATATTGTTGAAACACTGTTTCCTTTGGTCCTGAATCCTGCTACAATATTATGTAACATCCTAACTTAAGCAAAATATTTTACCGTCATAGATTTAAAGAATACCTTCTTTTCAATTCCCGTTCATGAAGACTCACAAGATTTGACTTCCTTTTCGTATAGAAATCAGCGACTAAAACACACTCGTCTTCCTCAGGGGTACTGTGAGTCCCCATCAATTTTTAATAGAGTCCTTCAGATGGACTTGGGCAATGTGCAACTGGAGATCACGGTAACTCAGTATGTGGATGAAATCTTGGTGTGCAGTGAGACAGAGGGAAGCTGTAGAGAGGACTCAGATGGGCTAATGACAATATTAGCAGAAAAGGGATAGAAGGCAGACAAAGAAAAACTACAATATTGTCAGGAAGAGGCCCTGTATGTAGGACAGCTTATCTTTCAAGAAGGGAGAAAAGTGACACCTGAAAGAGCAGAAGCAATCATGAGAACTCCAAAACCGGAGACAGTAAGGGATATGCAGCAGTTTCTAGGCCTATGTAATAATTGTAGTACCTGGGTTTTTGATTACAGTACATATATTCGACCACTTTTAAAAGGACTCAAGGAAGCACAGATAGATAACATTAAGATAGTATGGGGAGACGACATGACTGAAGGGTGCAAAGAATTAAAAACAGCGATTTGCAAAGCCCTTGTGTTTGGAATACTAGACTATAGTGAAGAGTTTTACTTATTCTCACATTCACATGGAGAAGTGATGACAGCAGTACTCACACAGAAGAAGACATTAGGACATGGAAACAACAAACCATTAGCCTATCATAGTGGGGTTTAGACCCAGTAATGAAAGGACATTATCCTTGCAAACACGCATTAGCAGCTGCCGCCTTTGCAATTGAAAAAGCTACCAGTATTACAATGGGATGCTCAATAACCTTATTTGTCGAGCATTTTTTATTCACCATTTGAGAAACCCAAAAGAATACTGACTACACAAAGAGCGTCTGGATAGAAAGTGATTATTTTGAATCAGTCAAGGTTGTTAAATGTAGAATAGTTACTCCAGCGACATTCATAGCAGAGCCAGTAGAAAAGGATGACTATGTACACGACTGAACAACGTATACTGAATTTGATGATATTCCACATGTTAGGGAAAATTCTCCTAGAGGGGAGGAAGTTCTTTTTATTGATGGTTCTTCAGAAATTGGCCAAACGACTGGTGAAAGGCATACTGGGATGGCAGTAGTGAAATTAAAAAAGAATGGTGAATTCGAAGTAGTGGCAAGTGCGAGATTGCCTTCACATTGTTCAGCGCAGGCTGCAGAATTAGTGGTGCTCATTGCCGTGCTTCAGAGATTCAAAGATGAGGAAATAACATTATCCTCTGACTCCGCCTACTTGACAACAACTGTACATGCATGGTTGTCACGTTGGAAAAAGGAGGGGTTTTCTCTGCACAGATGGCACTCCAGTGCAACATACGTCTCTATTGGGCAAGCTTATTAAAGTACTAAAGCTCCCATTGGCTATCGCTGTGGTGAAGTGGGCCTCCCATACTAAAGGGGTGGACCTAATTTATTGTGGAAACGAAGTTGCAGATATAGAGGCAAAAAGAGCAGCATATTTCCCAAATATTTCTGATTTCGAATCAGAAGATGTTAAGCAAGGATCAGAGCGATGCATGCTGATCCAGGAAGGATTTAATATGTTATCCATTGTACAGTTAATTGAGCTACAAGGACGAGCCCCACAGGAAGAGCAGGACCCATGGAAAAGACAGGGGTATTCTTTATCCCTTACTGAGGTTTTATGGAGACAGCATAGCACTGGAAAGCCAGTTATGCCTCTAGCATTATTGAAGGTGGCACGGGAGAAGCTTCACTAGCCAGTGCACACCACCAGAGAGAGTCTTGCTGCAACAATCACAGAGACTGCTTTATACCAAATTTAAAAGAACATGTGCCACAGTTTATTGTAAATTGCATTGTGTGCCAAAATTGTACAGCAGGCACACCTTGCGAACAGTGAGAGGAGCAATTCCAAGGCCCAATGGTCTGTTTCAGCATCTAAATATAGATTATGTGGATATGCTACAAGTATGCAATGGATATAGCTACAGGCTGGTAGTAGTATGACCCTTTTCCAGATGGATCAAAGCAGGTCCATGCACACACCCTGATGCCACATGCAAAGTTTCTTGTGCATGAGGTGTTACCTAGATGGGGCGTGTGCGAAGTCCTGCAGTCTGATAATGGCCTGCATTTTGTAAATGAGGTATTCAAACAGATAGTTCTTTTATTAGGTATAAAACACAAGTTTTCATCTGTCTATCTCCCACAGGTCACTGGTGTCTGTGAGGGGTTAAAGGGGCGACTGAAATAAAGGATTGCAAACATTAAAATGCCCTTAAATAAGGGATGGCTGCATTGCCTAACCCTTGCTTTGTTTGTCTTGAGAAATCACCCCGGCTCAGATCACCACCTAACTCCTCCTGAGTAGGTGACTGGATCCCGCATGAGAGTATCCCATGCTCCTCACACTTGAGTAAAAACTGATGACCACAGTGTAGCAAAATCATTGGGTGATGAGATGCATGATTATTTAACAAGTATGACCACAATGGAGGAGCGCTGTTGTGTGACAGTAAAATGGCCGCAGCCTGAAAGAGCTCTGGCTGGGGCACACCTATCCTTTCATGTATCCTTGTCTTCCTCCATCTATAACACCATCGATGGCACAATCTAACAACCATATGTGCTGGATCTGTAGAATACCTGAAAATCGGAGCTCTGGAGGTACGATTTCGGCTGGGTGGAGGCGAGGCCTGGAGCGCGGCCTGTGGGAGGAGGAGGCACCTGAGACTCTGGGGTTTCCTGGTCACAGCGCCGGACCCCTTGGTGGCTCCCCCAGAAGAGGTGAAAACCCTCCCGCCCTCTGGCATCAGGCAATTTCTAACTGACGATCAGACAGCAGCTGCTCCATATCTTTCATCACAGGGACTGTCGAGCGTCTGGTGACCCAGGGGCACCGGCATTGCAGGAAGCACTGCTGCAGGGGCTACCCAGAGCAGCGCTGCATTGTGATTGGGGGCACCTCCATATCCAATCCTGGTAAGCTGCAAATGCGGGGTGAAGCACCCCTAACCGTCCATTGAAGCTGCATGGATATCTGAGCCACCTCTCCCCAATACAGTGTTGTGCTCGGTGTTTGTTTCTTGTACAGTGGAAATAAGAGTGTGAAGGCGCTGCCTGGTGATTCCGATGGGAGGAGGACCTAGAAGCCGTATTGGAGCAAAATCCAGACTGAAGTATCCAACCATC
This sequence comes from Ambystoma mexicanum, assembly GCF_040938575.1. Taxonomy (NCBI): domain Eukaryota; kingdom Metazoa; phylum Chordata; class Amphibia; order Caudata; family Ambystomatidae; genus Ambystoma; species Ambystoma mexicanum. The sequence goes on from NC_090929.1 coordinate 210,696,654, forward strand.
TGTACAGTTGCCTGACCCTGGAGTGTTTGATCACCCTCAGTTCTTCCTTGAATCCACTCTTGTACCGCTTGGTTTTTCTGGCTGTGAGGTGTGGGAGATGGATGGGCAGTCGCCTCTCATCCCAGAAGCTCGTCCACAGAGGAAACCGTGCACCTTGGGGAGAGGAGACCTGATGGTGCTTTGACCCCCGATATTCATGCCGTGAAATTAAGAATAGCAATAGCGACCGTCATGTTTGCAATGTACTATTGATGCACGTCGTGTCTACATATCGACTCCATGGGAGGTGAGATATTGGAACCTGACATAACTGTTATTTCCCTCACACAATGTACACTGCCATGCTTCTAGTGAGTGCGAGTTGACTGTCGAGGCACATGATTGAACACACCTCAAAAGACTACTGCTGAATATTAAGGCTTTCGATATCCTGCAATGAGGTGTGCCATGGGAAACCCCAAGAAACAGGCTAAACTGGACCCATTTTCTAGAATGGATGCAATGGTGCCGCCTCAGCCTGCTGGCCTGGGCCCATCCCAGCTAGATGTTGCAGCCCTTAACCACACTTTGCTAGCTCTTAAAACCAGCACGGACACACTAGGCTCAAAAATCAATGCTCTTACCTGCAAAGTTGACATCTCTGCAGTGCAGATTGACAAATTATGAGGTCGTATGACCGAGGCAGAGAATAGAATCAATGAGGGAGAAGACAAGGTGTCGGTCTTGCAATGGGAGGTTTTCCTCCTGCAACAAACTGTTAAAGAAATTGCTGCCAAACATGACAACCTAGAAGGGAGATCAAGGCACAACAATGGGCCTCATTATGAATCAGGTGTTAAGGGGTTAACGGCGCCGTAAACGGCGCTGACCCTTAACGCCTGATACGAGGCCCTTTGCGCCATGGTGAGTTTAATGCCTGCTTTTTGCAGGCGTTAAAATCCATGGCGCTAAGGGACCATGGTGCTAATTACGCCACCGTAATTTACGGTGGCGTAATTAGCGCCTTCCCCACTCCCATTATGCCCTATGGGGCAAAAATGGGAATGGGGAAGGGTAAAATGGGAAATGGGGATTTACCGCCCCACTCACCTTGGAATGGGGCGGTAAATCCGCCATCCACCATGGTGTAAACATAGTTTACACCATGGTGGTAAGGGTACGACCCAGGTGGTAACTTACCGCCTGGGTAGTAATGAGGCCCAATGTGTGCATTCTTGAAAACATTGAACAATTTATCGAAAAACGACTTATGGAGGATTTGGCTAACTCCCAATTTCCAAGATGTTTCTTGTGGAAAGGGCACATCACTCCCTGGTGTCTAGACCCCCACCTGGAGCTCCTGACTGCCCTTTTATTGCATGTATCTTTAATTGCTATGATAGAGACGTTCTACTCAAAGCAGCCAGAGAGAAAGGTGAACTATTCTTGGGCTCTGCAACAATCCAACTGTTGCCGGACTTCAGCCCTCAAGTGCAAGAGCAAAGATGGACCTTTAAATTGGCAAAAAACATCCTACGCGGAAAGACGTTTGTTATGCGATGATATATCCGGCCAAACTTTGAGTGACACATATGGGCAAAGCTACTTTTTTTACAACACCGGAGGCCGCAGAGCGCTTCGCCTTGGAGCTGCCCGAGCCCCATGGCTCTCCGCCCCACGTATCCTAGCATCCATGATGTTTCACGGTATACCTGTCAGGGGTATTCCTTCTTTGATATAGGATTATGTTTTTTTCAGGAAGGCTACAAATGGCTTTGATGTGAGCCCACGTCACTTGGAGCTTGTTGGGCGACAGCAGCGCCCCGTTACCGCAGTCACTGCAGGTGTTGTAGGTTTTGTTGTTTTCGGGTTGATAAGTGGGAGGGGGACAATGCCGGTATGTTTTGGTTTCTGGCGTGGGTGGGAGGGTACTGGGAAGTTTGGGGGAAGGGGTTGCAGTACGTAAACACACACAGGATCAGCAATGCAATGGGATCAACTAGTCACGATCTACAGTATTGACTCCGTTATGGAGTTGTTCTCAGTTAGAAACCCTCGAAGTATCACACTGGTACTACCACACAACTCTGTAATCGGTAATTATGGGAACGAAGGATGACATTTCAGTTATGACATGGAATATACGTGGGTTCACCAACAAAAAGAAGGTGTAATGAATTGCTTACTATGCTAGGAACCACTGTGTTATCATTCTATATTTACAAGAGACGCATTTGCCTTGAGATAGCAACCCTCCCTCTATTCCAGGATGGTGTGTGCACAGATGTGGGTCCTCCTTTACAACTCACTCACGCAGGGTTGCCACCAATATACATTGCTCATTGGAGTTTAAACTGCATGATCAAATTGGAGACATCAAAGGTCGTTTACTTTTGTTGGCCGGGAAGACCCTGGGATTGCAGGTTCTCATTGTTAACGTGTATGCCCCTAATATGGATTGCAATGAATTCTTTCAACAGTGTGCCTCCTATTTGCATAGATTCTCTCATTATGAAACCATATGGGTGGGAGATTTTAATGCTGCATTGTCCCTTGATATGGACAGGGCTTCATCAGCTCAAACCTCCCTCCCTAAAGCGGAACTGATCTGGTTGGATATAGCTGAATACCATGGGCTTCATGACGCATGGCAAGTACTACATCCTACCACCAAGGAATACTCCTTTTATTCTGGGATGCACTGCAGTTCCTCCAGGATAGACTACATGATGGTTTCCTCAGAATTGGTACATAATATTGCAGAGGCCAGGATCCTAACCCAGACACTTTCTGATCATTCCCCTATTTGGGTTTCCCTGACATGCCCTCCTCGTTTTCCTAGGCAATTGTATTGACGATTTAGAGCCTGTGCATTACGGGATACCCTGTTTCGGGAGGAAATTGCTCACGACATAAAATGTTTTTCAGGCCAATACTGGATCAGTGCCAGATAATGGGGTAGGGAGGGAGACCTTTAAGGTATTCATTAGGGGATGCTGCATATTATGGGAGGGAGATGTCTTGAGGGCAATACGTAATTCATTGTCCTCTTTCAAACAGGAAATTAACGATCTACAGAGACTGCAAGGGTCCAATGTCTCCACTGGGATCCAAGATTAACTTAAGGGTAGGGGGCAGATATACATATATTTATTTGAGGGAGGAGAGGTTCCTCGGGATTCCCATTACAGCAGCATTTTATGGGGAGGGGAATCGACCAAGCTGCACATTGGCGCAGTCCATTACACACGAACACCAACTAATTGGCATTACTGAAGTTGAGGACTCGACAGAGACCACAACTCGAAATCCCAGTAGAATAAATGATATCTTTTGGAATTATTATAAGCAGTTATATACCTCTCAATCTCAAGCAGGATGGGATGTCATCTCACAATATTTAGACCAAGTGGCTCTGAGTTGGCTGGACTCAGAGGTTGTTGGTAGACTAAATAAGCCACCTTCAGATGAAGAAATCTGTACGGCGATCCTTTCTCTCCCTAGGGGAAAAATTCCAGGTTTGGATGACTTTACCGCTGAGCTATATTAAGAATACATTGAGCTTATCATTCCACATCTCTGAAATTTATATGAATCCTTCTATGCTGCGGGAGTCGTGCCCGAGTCTATCAGAACCGCCCTTGTAACAGTTTTGTTGAAATCTGACAAGGATCCTCATAAATGCTCCTCATACCATCCCTGGTCTTTGATTAACACAGACAATAAGATACTAGCCGATCGTCTTCTACCATACATGCCAGCCCTGGTCCTCCCTGGCCAGGCTGGCTTCATTCCCACTAGATCTACACAGAATAATCTTAGACGACTATTCATGCTCATGCACATTGTGAACCCTGAAATCCCCATAGCAGTGGCCGCACTGGATGCAGAAAAGGCCTTTGATTTAATGGAATGGCCCTTTCTTTTTGAGGTCCTTCGACAGTCTGGCCTGGGACTGGTATACCTGCAGTGGATCTGACTGCTTTATACAGCACCAAGAGCAACCGTGTATCCTAACCGTATGAGATCAGAATATATTAACCCAACGCGACGTACACAACAAGTGTGTACTTTATCACCTAGCCTCTTTGCTCTTGACATAGAGCCGTTAGCCTGCGATCTCAGGCGACATCACACTCTAAAACACCACACTATAAAAATCCACTCGCATGTCTCCATTTTATCCTTATATTCATACGATATGTTGCTGTATATTAAGCACCCTCGCAACAATCTGTGTCCATTAGTACAGACAATCACACAATTTGGTGACCTCTCAGGGTTAAAAATAAATTGGTCGAAATCAGAGCTGATGCCGCTGACACCTCTGGTGTGCCTTAATGATATAGTGGGAGAATTCAAGTGGTGTCCGCAAGGGGTACGATACCTAGGAATCCATGTTGCCTTATCCCCGCCATGCTATACACTGAGAATTATCTGAAAGTCCATGTGAACCTGGAACATAGGGTGTAGAAGTGGATCCTACTGCCCTTGTCTCAGGCAGCCAGGATTTCCTTAGCCAAAATGGTGCTGCTCCACAAACTATTATGTATTTTCAATAACACTCCCACTTGGCCCCCTTTTGTATTCTGGTCTGGATTACGAAAGTTGATGATTCGTTTAATATGGGCCGGCAAACAAGCCAGAATATCATATAGCACCTTGACTCTGACCTATGCGAAAGGGGTTCTGGAATATCCAGACATGTATCAATACTCGCTCGCTGCCCAGATTCAATATTCAGTATGGTGGTCTCCCTCCCCCGAACTTCTGCATATCTCATTGGAAAAGGCGATAATGTTCCCTGAAGGCTTGAGAGGTCCCATTAAGTTGGAACATCCTGAGATACAACCAGTTGAGATCACATGCAGTGCATGGGCCCGCCTACAACAATTAATGGGTGAGGTTGTTCACCACTCCCCTGAGTTTCCTATATATGAAATACAGGGTGTTACCGATCAACCACGAAAAAGTGTTTCAACAGCATTTTGAGAGACTGGGGATACATATATTACATGGGATGCCCTGAAGGAAAGGGGGGAATGGAATGCAATCACATGTTTTTATATTATCGGTTGCGTAAAGTACTCAAACTAAAGTTGCCGAGTTACCCACAAATGCCCGCCACTTCTCCTCTGATTCAGTACGTCATTAAGCCCGCATCCTCTAAGAAATTGGTATCCTCCATTGATAAAATCATAAGATCACTGAAGCATTCCCGGTTGAATAGTTTCAAAGATAAATGGGAGGTAGCACTGGGTAAGGAGCTAGTGATTTCACAGTGGAAACTTATTTTCATGCAGACACAGTATCTCTTTCTGAATAATCGTCTACGGTTGACACATTTTAAATTCTTACATCAAGCATACTACTCCCCGGCATGAGTGCATTGATTTTACCCGGACAGAACACGCTCTTGTAATAGATGTGCCTGGGAGGGAGCAGATTTTATGCGTGTCGCATGGAATAGTCCTCGAATATACCCATTCTGGGAGGCAATAGAAGGGAAAGTGTCTGAGATGTTCCTCACCTCACAGGTGTACTCGGCTGAGCTCTGGTTGTTGGCTCTGGTGGAGGGTGGTCCGAAGTCCGAACGGAAGTTTATTGTTATGGCATCTGTGGTGGCTACAACCTTAATTGCCAGATCATAGGGTAAACGCAAAGCACAGTGTTTTTCAGAATGTTTAAATGTTATGAGCATGTGCGAAAGGAGGGAATCACTTTATGTGACTTTGTTGTCTAGTGGTAATCGACCTTCGGATTATTGGGGCCCTCTTAGATCCTATATGTCTAGGGTTACAGACGATGAAGACTCTCCCTAGCCAACATGGAGTTTTGTAACCTGACAGACTACTAACTATGAATATACTGAAAAAAATGAACACCTCCGATACTGTGGAGACCATGGTGATTGAACAAGGTAACTGTCGACTCTTTCATTATTTATGCGATCCCATAACAGTTTGTCAATATATTCACTTCCTAAAGTTGTCTTGGGTGTGAGTGGGGTTGGGGTGTTAGGGGACCTGGAGGGAGAGGTATGGTTTGTATTATAAGAAATGTAATAAAACAAGTTTAAAAATAAACAAGTATGACCGCTAGTGTTTCTTTTATTTCTCAACAGATCAACAATCAGAGGGAAGGGTCGAAGAAGATCGAGGAAGACATCCAACCAACTGATTTTATTGACTTGCTCAAACAGCCTATTCTGTATCCAGGGGACCAGGTGCTCATGAAAAGCTTTGTTAGAACCTGGAACAAGCCCCATTTCAAAGGGCCATATTTAGTCGAGATGGTCACCCCCACTGCTGTTAAGATCCACAGGAGAAGGGTCTGGCTGAACCTGAATGATGTAAATCTCTACAAAGGAGAGACCGCACACCTCCGGCACCCAGTGACAGTGAAGCAAGAGAAGAAGTTCTGTGCATTCTGACCAGATCGGCTGCCAAGGGCAAGTATAAAGACTGTATGGATCGAAAAATAACCAGGAACAAAATTGACATTGCTTTAGTCTAATAAGGAATGAATGAAATTGCAGTTGTTCCAGGAACTTTCTCAGTTGAATTAAAAGTAAATTGAACATTGAAAAAACATGACAAGAAAACTGCATAGCTCATTCTATGTTGCCTGATAGGTTGGACACATTTTTGCATGCTGTTTTAGTTTACATATTACAAACCTATCCAGCTTTAGTGCAACGGAATGTGGACGTTATTGTCTTTTTTGGAAATCCGAAAAACAGTCTTATCATTCGTAGAGTTGTATAGCCATTATTATTCAGTTCTTGTTATAACAAAATCACAAATTTGAAAAATAACTGAAGGTGAACACAGTAAATCAAAAATGGGAAGTTTCCAGTTTATAAAATGCACACTAACAAGGAGACCAGCTACTCCAAGAGAAATGATGTGGCATTTGAATTCCTATCTTGGTAATTTGGGCCATTTAAGAAAATAGCATGTCGTATCAACACATGAAGAAAGTGGGGCGAAAAACATCGGACGAATGCTGCTATGCATGTTCGCTTATACCTTATGCTTTTGGAGGATCTAAAATATTCATAGCAGCAGAAGTAGCAGTGAAAAAGGCTTACTGCCTGACGCACCTTGCACTTTGCTTAAGCAGAGGACAATTCCAAGTCAGACTGCATCCATACTGTGGATAAATAAAGCGAAATCCCAAAGAGAAGACAATCATATGCAAGACATGAAGTCAAGAACAAAGAAAGAGACAATTCATCAAATAATAAAATACGAACAGCCTGGAATAAATGAAGCAGGAATCAAAATCAAGGAAAATAAGATATTACAATGCCAGGACAAGAACGCAAAAGAAATACGAGTGTGCTGCGAAAGAGGTCAACTACAAATTAAAGGAACAGTCCTTACTCCTGAAGGATGGACCGTTGGATTGATTGTGTGCAAGGCAATATCATTGATAGGACAATGGGAAGTAGTTGTGGTGAATGCAAAATGGTAATGCAAGGATCAATGGCCTAAGATTGCAAGGTTGTTAACATGGGTCGACGATGAGGGGGCACCATTGCAGATACACTGAAGAATGCATCTTTATGCTTCAGAAATAATGGCATGGTAAAAGTTGGAGAAAACTTCAAATGGGGCCGAATTTTGACATACCAGGAATGAATGAAGGAACTGCAGTCCTAATGGACCACTACTGGGCCTGTGGATCAATTGCATACATGAAATTGCCACCAAAATGAGGAGGAGTTTGTTCATTGGTACTGATAAGCATACCAGCCTTAGTAGTACCACAAAGTGACCTACAGATCACAGACTTTCCTAAAATGGATGCAAACTTAAGAAAGAAGAGATCATTTGGTCTCACATGATGAAAGAGGGAGAATTGTTTCTCAGCAAAATCAATAAATGCTTATTATGATATTCCAGATTAACATAAATTGTTCATCAGAACGGCAGTGATATTTACAGCTATATTCATGCCAGGAAGTCAGACTGCTGTAAACGCAAGTGGTTACAGATCACTAGGTGAGAATTGCTACAAACGATCAACACAACAATAAAAGGATTTAATTCGATCAGAGAAGAACTGAGGGAATCAGGCTCATGGCCCTACAGAACAGACATGTGCTGGATTACATCAATGGAAGGAGGCATGTGTGCCAAGATCGGGCCTTCTTGCTGTACAGTCACACCTGCCCATGATGAAGAAAATGGAACCCTGACAGAAGGAATAACTACGCTGTCAACCCTGCATACGAAAATGGTGGACGAAGTAGACGAGACCGAGGATGAAGATTGGTTTTTGTCCTTGTTTTAATGGGTTTCAACTTAGCTGGCAAATGCCTTCAAACTACTTGGAGCAATACTAGTGTTAGCATTGCTGGGATTCTGTATCATAAGAATATTCATTGAACAATGCAAGAAGACAGCAAAGAAAGCCGTTGTGATGAAGATAATGATTTATGTGAATGCTGCGACTGATGAGCACACACAAACCGAAAACACTACCAGTGAGCACCTGAAAGAAGTTCTCTAACACCCCCAGGAACAAAGTTTAGTTAACCAATGGATCATAAGAACAATGTAGGGCATTGGGTGTTCTGACACATGACCTGGAGCGTGGATGAACATATCAAGAATGCAGGTGACCTGAGGGGGGTGACTAAGATAGAAGAAATCTTTCTGTAGAAAAATTAAGAGAATTGAGGAGGTAGTCGAGGCCTGTACCTCAGGGGGGAATATAGAGGAACAGACACATATGTCATTAATAGACTCTGCCCTCTCACATTCTGCCATACTGGATGAATAACAGGAAGACACTGTTCATGACACCAGCTATCATCACAATACTGCATTGAGTGTATGGGAGACATTATGCACTCAGACAACTGTAACAAATGTATCCTCGCACTGAAGTGGTAGCAGGAGATTTGCAGATGCCACTGATTATCGAGGAGTTGTAAACAAGATTTGACAGGCTCAAAGTGATGTCACATGGAGAAGATACAATGATGCACTGAAATGATATAAGAATACTTAAGAATGAAAATTTAATTGGAGAAACAAGAATAAATATGCGTACAAGTACAAAGAAACATATATACAAAGAAAATAAGTAACCGGATGAGCAATGAATGATTATACGCAGAAACGCAAGGTAGATGAGCCATATAGAAGCTTTCTGCAGTAGAAAACATAACACGGGTGAAGCAGTCATGTTGAAAAGATGGATGCCGGCTCTTTATGATAGTAAGTGAAGAGCTTGAAGGAAAGAGACCGAAGCTGCAGAGCTGACAGAGGCTGGAAATACAAATTTGTGCATGAACAAAGAATAGCTGCAGGCCAGAGATGAAGGATTCCACATCGAGAAGCTACTGAAGGGTACAAGGGGAGTTAGCAAGGATAAGCAACAAATGCAGGACATATTTCTCTTAGATTAAGTAACTGAGCGAACATTTGCAAGAGCTAAGTATTAACAATGAAAGATGCAGAAAAGCCTATGTGAGGTAGAGCAACCCAATCTCCAGAGGCCAAAAGGAGTAATGACACCCAGCTTCATTGAATTAAGTAGCACTAAATAAAAGGCCAAAATGGCCAAAATGGCCAAAATTGTGGTCTCCTCTCACGTGATTCAGAACTTGAAAACAAGGCCTATTCATCAAGCTTCAGACAAAGATAGTGGTGTGCCTACACTCCCCTAAAAGTCCCAGAGAAGAGAACAGCCTGCAAGGTCAACTACAAAGAAAAGGCTTTGGCTTAGGGCCTGAGAGATGATGGACTAATTGGGCAAGTGTGCAGTGGTTTGACGTCGTTCTCTGCACCTGAGTTTCATTTTGCTTACATGCTGCTAGCGAGCCGAGTGTCCAAGGTTGGGAAAGGATGCCAACCTATCATGAGGGCTTATTCAACAGAGAACATACAATGCTGCAGGCACCAATCCGATACTCTTATGCTGTTACAATCTGTATTATATGTAGTTAGAGGGTGGACTTGCTACCATAGGAGGAGCGGCCAATGAAGTAACTAGCACTTATTGAGTCTATAATTAGATATGTTCCCCTAATCAATCCCCAAACCCGATAGTTTTTATTATTTGCCATGTAGGATGACATCATAGCTGACGCACTTTCAGGTATAAAGACTTTGTGTAACCAAACTATCAGTGTGAGTGTGTGGACTATGAACCATTGTTGGCCAGATTGCCCTACCTTATCAACCTGATAATAAAGGAGCATTTTGCCATATTCTTTGAGTCTGTCCGGTCATTTGGGACCAAGACTGTTTATTATGGTAATCCCATTCTGTGCATAGATACGCCCAAAACCTGCTACTACACATAAGAAATGCATATCACCAGGTTTCACTCCACAATAAATCCAAGGAGCTCACAGCATTCATAACGCCATTAGGGGTGTACCAGTTCATTTGTGTGCCCTTTGACCTTTCGCCAGCAGCGTCTGTCTTTCAAGATGGACCAAATACTTTAAAAAGTTGATAACGTGTCCTACTTTTAAGATGACGTCTTGCTATTCACAACCGTACCTCACATGAAGTACTAGCAAAATTGAGCAAATTGGTGGTGCGCCTACGCATAGAGAAATGATGTGTTGGAGTACCGATGGTCGAGTACCTGGGATATATGATCTCAGGTGAAAATATCACACCAAAGAAGGTCCTGGTAAGAGTTATTAGAGAAGCACCAGCCCCAGTGGATAAAGATGAACTTAAATCGTTTATGGGGTTATCTGAATAGTATGTCAAACCCATCAAGAATTTCTCTAGCAAAGCGAAACCAGTGAGACGTTTTCAACAAAAAAAAGGGGGGGGGCATTTCCGTGGACAGATGAAGGACAATATTTGTTGGACCGTTTCAAGGATGACATAATGAAGGCACCATGCATAAAGCCGTTCAACTACCTCTAGGAAACGAGTGCCAAAGTGGATGCCTGCGCATATGGCATAGGTGCTATCCTCGCCCAACAGACGTGTCAAGATGAACATATAGTGGCCTACGCCTCAAAATTACTAACAACAGCGGAGGCACATGCCTCAGTGACAGAAAGAGAAATGCTTGCTTGTGCAAGGGCAACACAGCGCTTCAGTTATTATTTGTGGAGAAACCTTATCACAGTGCACAAGCCTTTAGTGAATATTTTACAGCCAGGCAGCGCAAGTCATCGACACCTAGGCTCGCACGTCTTACGTTGGAAGTGCAGGAATACCCGGTCCAAGGTAATCAAATCCCCGGGTGGAAGAATAAACAAGCAGGCTGCCTGTCTCATGTATCTGTGACTTCTGGAAGCTGGTCAACAGATCCTTTGAACAATGCATGAGTGGCCGCTATGCCTGATCTTAGAGAAGGCGGAGATTCCACCATTGATGAACACACCTGGATGTGTCACGACACAGAGGTATGGGAATCCACGTCATTGAAAAGGCCCATGAAGGACACCTGGGATCCACGCTCGCGTTTTCTGCTATTGCCTGCAAATGCATTTCTCTGTGCTAGACCTGCTAAGTTTGTTCAATTGAGTCGCTGTAAAATGTCCTTGTTGGGAATTGACAGTATAGAATGTAGTCCTTTCTGAGGACAGAATTAGATCTCACTGTTGAAAAGTCATAAAAGAAAAGCTTAGCAAGAAAAAAGTACTCAGTAAGTGGTCAATTCCATATAAAACAAATGTGTAGGTCGTCACGTGACTGTTGATAGTTGCACGTGTTTTCTTGGTTTTTACATTTCACTCCAGGGGATGAATTTTTCACTCTTCTTCGTACATTTGCCATAACCTGAACAAAATATGTTTTGTGTCTTATGAGTAATTGGTCCTAGGTTAAACATGTACAGGACTTATAAACGGGGGAGGGCACCAGGTGTAGCTTGTTATAAATAAGGTAGTCACCTGTAGGTGTACCAAAAGTCCCGTGAGTTATTTGAAGCATCGGTGGTCCTTGATTAATGTGATTTTAATGAGACACCAGATAAAGTACGTCAGCTGAGCGTTGTTTGTGGTTTAAACAGAAGATAAGGCTTGCGAGAAATGTATTAAGCAGTGAAAGTATAACCAGAGTATTATGACACATGGACGATGGTGTAATAGCAGCGTTGCTCCATTCGAGGCTTCAAATTCTTTTTGGAAGCCATTAGGAATGTGTAACTCATTTTTATATGGAAATACAGAAAGGATTTGCACTGATACAAAATCGGGTTGTTGATGATGGTGCCAGAGAGTAATGTTGTTATAGTTAACGAGACCTAAAGTAGTCTTTGAATTTGCTAATTTGCTATTGTTATGTTCATGTAATTGTAATACATCACTGTAAGAGCCGCCTAGATATTTTTCTGGGTATATATGTGAAAATACAAAAAGTTCATTAAACAATGATAAGCTTTCTACAGCCATAGAAAAAATACTAGCAGTATATTACTTGTGACCGCCATGTTGGGGTAGTTAAACAAACGTGTGGGTAGTTATTAATATGTAATAATTCATTTTTACTCTTGATTCTCTAGTGGTGAATGAGATCGCATTCAAGTTTGACTGGAAAACAGCTATTTTTCTCAAATAAACACTATGGCCCAAATTACGACTGAAGCTCAAAATCAGCGGTAACTCAGCCATGGGGGAATTAGCGTTACTGCTGTGTGGATCAACGGAATTACTGCCGTATTACAACCTGCTGGGCGCACGCACGCCCAACTGGCGGTAATTGTAATTCCGCCCAGCGGAGTTACTGACGAAACTTGACCCAACAGCGGTAATTCCGCCAACAATCTGCGGAATTACCGTTACTGCCGTGCATATTTATGTATTTATTTATTTATGGTGTAATTTAACAGAGTTGTTACTTGAATGCAGGGTGGTTTTTACATACAAAAAGTACAGAGGCATACAGTTCGGCAGTGGTGAGGATAACATTCATAAGAGCAATACATGCACAAAAGAATTTCTTTAAATAGGCTGAATAAGGTCTTGCTTAAATAGCCATGTTTTGAGGCTTTTGCAGAAGGAGCAAAAGGAGGAGTCCGATCTTAGCGAAGGCAGACGGTGTTCCAGTGTTTTGCAGGAACCACTGGGAAGTTTCGGCCCCCTGTCTTTTGCAATTTGTATCTAGGGATGGAAAGACGGTTCAAGTGGGCAGCTCTGGTTGGTCAGTTAGATTGTGGTTTGGGGAATTTTCTGAAAAGGTATTTGGGGCGCAGTTAGACAGACATTTGTGCTTAAGTGATAGAGTTTTGAACACAATGCGATCGTGAATGGGCATCCAGTGGGTGTTCCGCCTGGCGGCAGTGATATGCTCTTTTTTGGGGATATTTAGCGCTGCTCTGGGAGCGTTATTTTGTATAATCTGCAGTTTATTGATGTTACAGGCAGTCGAGCCTGTGAAGAGGGCCTTGCAATAATCTATCCTGAAGAGAATGAGGGAACTGGCAATAGTGAAGCAAGCGGCTACAGGCATTGATGAGTTTAGATGTATAAGCTGCCGCTGAGGCGATAGCGTTTACCCATCTGGATAATGAGAGCAAGGAATCCAGATAGATCCCCAAGGTTTTTACCTCTTTAGAAACTGGGATGGAATTTCCATCAATGATGAAGGATTTGTAGTTTTGTAGAATATGTAGAATTCCCGCCGGTCGGAAGACCATTGCAGCCTATAAAGGAAGCACTGCGGTGGCCATTTTGAAAATCACAATCCATCAAAAATATGCCAACTGGAGTGCCATCCAAGACAACAGACAAGTGGAATCATGTATGGGAGAAAGGGGAAGTCAAGGGTGCCGGACGTGAGAATGCAGAAACCAAAATTCACTGAGAAAGAGCTCACTGTCTTGGCTAAGCAGGTGTGGCTCACTCAGAGGAATTGTATGGAGAGCAAAAACGCCAGACCTCAAAGAAGCGGAAAAATATCATATAGGCAGACATCAGGGACAAGGTGGTGGCGTGGGAAATGTCCAACGCGATGAGGCAGACATGAAAAAGCTAGTATACACTGGAACAGTCTTAGGCTGATTCCGGCACTACTCAGGATATTAGAGAAAGAGGGGGAGTGGAGCTGCGAGACTAAGGTCTATTACCCTTAGACTGCAAAGGGAAACAAGGCTAAATAACTATCTATATAGACCTATGAGTGTTTCGCGCTCCACTAATAACTAAATTGTGAGTCTAATGTATTCTGTAAAGGTATGTCCTTTGGTACTTAGCCCAGGCTGAAAAGGTTACGTAATCTAGGAATACATTTCTGAAAGCTGTTATATCACAGTAACTACCTTTACCCAAATTGGTATAGTTTAATTAGTGCATTTCCAAGTGGTTATACATTGAAGACCAAAACTTAGAAAGTAAAATACATATAATCGAAAAATCCTGATATAAATGAAACAAAAAATAGCAAAAAATAGCAATAGTTCCCTGTTCTTGACAAAAGGGATTTGGTTGCACTTGTTGGTTTGCAAATTCAGTACCTCCTGATAATTCACAGATGGATTCAGTTGGTTTGTGAATTCAGTACTACCTATTAGTTCACAGATGGATTCAGTTATCGGTTACTGAAATGGATATATTAAGTCACTGTTACTTCACAGTTCAAGGTTGACTGAATTTTAAGTCTTGATTGCACACTTTGATTTTAGTGATATCCGTTGTATCACGGATATATTACATTACCAGTTCTTGGGTTAAATGTTTGCAATCACTGTTACTTCACAGTTGGAATGGAGTTAGATGCTTTAAATCACTGTTACTTCACAGTTGGAGGTTCGCTAAATGTTGGCTCTCATATAATCAGAGGTAATTGATCAAAGTCTAGGCCCTCTTATATTTGGGTAAAAGTAGTTACTGTGATATAACAGCTTTCAGAAATGTATTCCTAGATTACGTAACTTTTTCAGCCTGGGCTAAGTACCGAAGGACAAACCTTTACAGAATACATTAGACTCACAATTTAGTTATTAGTGGAGCGTGAAACACTCATAGGTCTATATAGATAGTTATTTAGACATGAAAAAGCATTGGAACGAACTCAAGGCCAGGGTACGGAGCCTGATTGCAATCCAACACATGGAGACAGCTGACACTGGAGGCGGCACAGTTGAACCACTCCAGCTCACAGCCTGGGAGCAATGGTCTCTGGCATCATTCACATGGATGGCAAAGAGGATGTGGGCTCTGTGGAGATCCGAGCCAGTGGCCAGGATGGATCTGGTGAAAAGTGCTCCCAAACATGGCCAATCCTGCATGCATGCAGCAAAACACAGATCGCCATGCATGCAAGTGACATGAACCCCAGCAAGCATACACAATCAATGCGAGGCATCAGTCCACAGAGACTCCAGTCAGCAAAGCAATGACCCCCTTAAAAGAAAGCCTGGCAGGAAGTGGAGGAGATGACCTCCAAGTATCAACATTGCCATGCAAAACCAAAGGGTCAACGCACACTCGCATTGAACAGCACAACCACCCCTTGCCCCACCATGATCACCCATGCACAGGCAACACATACAACATGCAACCATTCGACAATAGCATGTCCATGGAGGCACATCACCAGATATCTGTGTCAGACCCACAGCCCAACAACAGCAATGCACCATGTAGACACTCATTGCCCGCTTCATACACGTCATCCCATCCACCTTACTCACACACAACTCAATGCAGTGCAATCACCTCACTGCAGTACCACAATCCAAGCCTCAACAGTCCCGACGCACATCTGGACAGGACACCCTTTAGGTCAAGCCATCCCAGGGTTGAGCATCCACATTAAGAATAGCACCCCACACCTGACACCTGGTTGCCCCGACTCAATACATGGTACAAACACAGTGGCAGACACATGATACATGCCCCCCCAGAGGAACAATACACAGTGATGAAATTGCACAAGTGACAATCAATGTTGTATCACCATGCACCTCTGCAATAATGTGTTAATGGTCATATGAATTATACCCCAACAGGCACTCAAGACACCCTGGAACAGACTGATGTTGCCGGATACTCCAGGACACTTGCACCAACCAGCGCCAGAAAGAACACACTCCAAGGCAATTGTGGGAGTTAGAGACTGCCACCCAGAGTAAGGCATCTTTTGAGTGTGCAATCTACAGGAACACAGGAACAACGACCGTTGGGAAGGACACAACCATGGTGCTTTCACAGGACCCCATCACGAAAGCAGCACCACACACAACAGGGGGGAGCTCGATGGTGTAGCTGTTGCCAGGTAGGGGGGAGCTACGGTAGGTGAGTGGGTGTGGGGAGGCAGGTGTGAGCAGGCAGTGAGGGTTGAGTTTGAGAAGGTTTTAGGGTGCAGTCAAGGTAGAGCTAGGTGGTGTAGCTGTTGCCAGGCAGAGGTGAGCTACAGGGTGTGGGTTTAATCAGGCAGTGAGGGTTGCGCTTGAGAGGCATTTAGGGTGCTGGCTGTCAGGGGAGAGCAAAGTGGTGTGGCTGTTTCCAGACAAGGGTGAGCTACGATGGGTGGGTGTGGGAAGGCAGGTGTGAGCAGGCAGTGAGGGTTGAGCTTGAGAGGGTTTTAAGGTGAAGTCAGGGGAGAACTAGGCGGTGTAGCTGTTGCCAGGCAGCTTGAACTATGGTGGGTGTGGACTGGCAGTGAGGGTTTAGCTTGAGTGGGTTTTAGGGTGCAGTCAGGGGAGAGCTAGTGGTGTCGCTGTTGCCTGGCAGGGGGAGCTGTGGTGGGTGGGTTGGTGTGAGCAGGCAGTGAGGGGTGAGCTTGAGAGGATTATTGGGATGCAGTCAGGGGAGAGCTAGGTGGTGTAGCTGTTGCCAGGCAGAGGTGTGCTATGGTCGTTGGGTGTGGGCAGGCAGTGAGGGGTGAGCCTGAGAGGGTTTTAGGGTGCAGTCAGGGGAGAATTAGGTGATGTAGCCGGTGCCAGGCAGGAGTGAGCTATGATGGGTGGATATGGTGGGGGATGAGCTTGAGAGGGTTTTCGGGTGTAGTCAGGGGAGAGTTAGGTGGTGCTACTGTTGTTAGGCAGAGGGGATGTACAGTGAGTGGGTGTGGGCAGGCAGTGAGGGGCGGGCTATAGAGGATATAAGAGTGCAGTCAGGGGAGAACTAGGTGGTGTAGATGTTGCCAGGCAGGGGTGAGCTACGGTGGGTGAGTGGTGTGGGCAGGTATGTGTGTGCAGGCGTTGAGGTTGAGTGTGAGAGGGTTTTAGAGTGCAGTCACGGGAGAGCTAGGTGGTGTAGCTTTTGCCAGGCAAGGGTGGGCTAGTGTGGGTGGTGTGGACAGGTAGGTGTGGCAGGCAGTGTGGGTTGAGCTTGAGAGGATTTTAGGGTACACTCAGGGGAGAGCTAGGTGGTGTAGCTGTTGCCACGCAGGGGTGAGCTACAGTGGGTGGGTGGTGTGGGCAGGTAGGGGTTGGCAGGCAGTGAGGGTTGAGCATGAGAGGGTTTTAGTGTGCAGTCAGGAGAGAGCTAGGTGAAGCTGTTGCAAGACAGGGGTGAGCTATGGTGGGCGGGTAGGGGTGGGCACGCATGTGTGAGCAGGCAGTGATGGTTGAGCGTGAGAGAGTTTTAGGGTGCAGTCATGGGAGAGATAGGTGGTGTAGCTGTTGCCATGCAGGGGTGAGCTGCGGTGGGTGGGTGGCAAGTAGGTGTGGGCAGACAATGAGGGTTGAGCGGGAGAGGGTTTTAGAGTGCAGTCAGAGGAGAGCTAGGTGGTGTAGCTGTTGCCAGACAGGGGTAAACTACCGTGGGCGGGTGGGGTGGTCAGGCATGTGTGAGCAGGAGGGTTGAGCATGAGAGGGTTTTAGAGTGCAGTCAGGGGAGAGCTAGGTGGTGTAGCTGTTGCCGGGCAGGGGTGCGCTACGGTGGGTGAGTGGTGTGGGCAGGTATGTGTGTGCAGGCTTTGAGGGTTGAGCGTGAGAGGGTTTTAGAGTCCAGTCAGGGGAGAGCTAGGTGGTGTAGCTTTTGCCAGGCAGGGGTGAGCTACGGTGGGTGGGTGGTGTGGACAGGTAGGTGTGGCAGGCAGTGTGGGTTGAGCTTGAGAGGGTTTTAGGGGACACTCAGGGGAGAGGTAGGTGGTGTAGCTGTTGCCAGGCAGGGGAGAACTATGGTGGGTGGTTGGTGTGGTCAGGTAGGTGTTGGCAGGCAGTGAGGGTTGAGCGTGAGAGGGTTTTAGGGGGCAGTCAGGGGAGAGCTAGGTGAAGCTGTTGCATGGCAGGGGTGAGCTATGGTGGGCAGGTAGGGGTGGACACGCATGCGTGAGCAGGCAGTGAGGGTAGAGCGTGGGTGGGTTTTAGAGTGCAGTCAGGGGAGAGCTAGGTCGTGTAGCTATTGCCAGGCAGGGGTGAGCTACGGTGGGTGGTGTGGGCAAGTAGGTGTGGCAAGGCAGTGAGGGTTGAGCGTGTGAGAGTTTTTAGAGTGCAGTCAGGGGAGAGCTAGGTGGTGTAGCTGTTGCCAGGCAGGGGTGAGCTACGGTGGGTGGGTGGTGTGGACAGGTAGGTGTGGGCAGGCAGTGAGGGTTGAGCGGGAGAGGGTTTTTAGAGTGCAGTCAGGGGAGAGCTAGGTGGTGTAGCTGTTGCCAGACAGGGGTGAGCTACAGTGGTTGGTGTGCTTAGCTAGGTGTGGGCAGGCAGTGAGGGTTGAGCTTGAGAGGGTTTTAGAGTGCAGACAGGGGAGAGCTAGGTGGTGTAGCTGTTGCCAGGCAGGGGTGAGCTACGGTGGGTGTTGTGGGCAAGTAGGTGTGGGCAGGCAGTGAGGGTTGAGCTTGAGAGGGCTTTAGGGTGCAGTCAGGGGAGAGCTAGGTGGTGTAGCTGTTGTCAGGCAGGGGTGAGCTACGGTGGGTGGGTGGTGTGGGCAGGTAGGTGTGGGCAGGCAGGGAGGGTTGAGCTTGAGAGGGTTTTAGGGTACACTCAGGGGGAAGCTAGGTGGCGTAGCTGTTGCCAGGCAGGGGTGAGCTACGGTGGGTGGTGTGGGCAAGTAGGTGTGGGCAGGCAGTGAGGGTTTAGCTTGAGAGGGTTTTAGGGTGCAGTCAGGGGAGAGCTAGGTGGTGTAGATGTTGCCAGACCGGGGTGAGCTATTGTGGGCGGGTGGATCGGTGGGCAAGCATGTGTGACCAGGCAGCAGAGGCGTTGCTAGGGGGGGGGATACAGGGGCCATCGCCCCTGATCTTTTGGATGTAGCCCCGGATAGAATCTCAGGAGCTACAGCCAAAAGATTAGCTAGCCCCCAGTCCCAACAGTTCCGACATCAGCTTAGCCCCGGTTCTTTTCCAGACCTAGCAACTCCCCTGCCAGGCAGTGAGAGTTGAGCATGAGAGTGTTTTAGAGTGCACTCAGGGGAGCGCTAGTGGGTGTAGCTGTTGCCAGGCAGGGGTGAGCTACGGTGGGTGGGTGGTGTGGGCAAGTAGGTGTGGGCAGGCAGTGAAGGTTGAGCATTAGAGAGTTTTAGAGTGCAGTCAGAGGAGAGCTAGGTGGTGTAGCTGTTGCCAGGCAGGGTTGAGCCACGGTGGGTGGGTGGTGTGGGCAAACAGGTGTGGGCAGGAAGTGAGGGTTGAGCGTGAGAGAGTTTTAGAGTGCATTCAGAGGAGAGCTAGGTGCTAGCTATTATGATTGATTGTTTATGAGAAGTGATTGTGTAATTGTGAAATGCCATTTGGCTCTGAAACAAATAAATAAAAATAAATACATTTAAAAAAAATAACAGTTGCACCTGACCCTGGTTGCCGATGCAACCGGGACCTAGCAGCAGGTTGCCGCACACAGAATGTCAGCCCCCACCAAGAATGGAGGGAGCAGCAAGTCCCTCACAAACAGCGTGGAGAGAAGTCACTGCCGCAGACTTGACTTGAGTGGATAGGGGGTTTGGGGAGGAAAGGCATGTCTGTGGCGCCAATGTGCCTCTGCTGACCACACTCCAGCTTTGGCTTTGAATGCAGATGGGCAAGCCAAGCATGCTATGCGTTCGTTCACAGGAGCCGGTTGAGCACCATACATGCATGGATTTGACAGCGGAACAGAATCTCCCTACACATGAACTCCTGCTTGGCACATATTTTGGAAAAGCAAGGCCCTGTTGGTTAATGTGACATAAAACACCAAAGATAAGATTCAATGCTTTAGCCAATGCATGTCAATCAGCTACGCTGCTTCCCAACACCCCTTCCCTTACTTCTCTTGTCTGTAGCATTGTTTTGGTAATTGGGTGGCACAAAATACCATCCTGTGCGGCATAAAGAAAAAAGTAAGAGCCACGTGCCATGGTGTTAATTTCTTTAACCACAGCCACTTCACAGGGTAATAATGTGGTCTCAGAATTCTCAAGCTCACAAAGCAAAGAGGGTCCTCAAACATGCAGATGTTTGCGGATTCTGAAATTCTTATGAACATTCATTGGCTTGGATGAATATTTTAGAGGGACATGGCAGGAATCATGATTATTTTCAACTAAGGATCAACCGAAAATAAAGGTAACGTTATCGTTATTTTTCTAATTTGTGTGTCTTGGCTCTACAAGGGTTGGAAAAGGTCAACCATCTGTAGCTCCTCTCTACAGCAGTCGAGGGTGGGGCTCACTAGAGAAATCACTGCGCGTTGAGCTGGCCCCTACATCTCCTACAGAAGATTTCGATCATCCCACATAGTGGTGTGAGATGCTGTGCAAAGAATCTGAAAATGCAAAGTTCTGGAGGGGGCGCTGCATGTGTGCGGGAGGGGTAGTGGAGAAGCTGCGAGGTGGCTGCACAGATGCTCATCTAGCCCCTTCTCAAATGTTGGCATCTATAGCACAATGTTTACCGCCAACTTCTCGGCTCTGGTCTTTCCGTGCATCGGGGGAATTTCCTAATCTTG
Organism: Ambystoma mexicanum; assembly: GCF_040938575.1. Classification (NCBI taxonomy): domain Eukaryota; kingdom Metazoa; phylum Chordata; class Amphibia; order Caudata; family Ambystomatidae; genus Ambystoma; species Ambystoma mexicanum. Next base: position 210,717,432 of record NC_090929.1, read on the forward strand.
GCCTCCCTTCACCGCTTCCTGACTCTTGCTTTGGCATTTATTTTATTTATTCAGCATTTATAAGGCGCACTGTACAGCAAACCGTGTTTCCAGTTTCTGTTTCTGCGCAGCCCTCTCGGCCAATGCTCACAATGTCACCACAACGGCAATATTTGCAAATTTAAAGGCACTGCTGTTTACATGCTTATAACAGAATACTGAACATAGAGCCCTTTGGGTAACGTGCATGCAATGGATGGGGATGCTGAATAACTCTGACACCAAATAATTGAACCAACTCAGGAAGATGGCAAAGCTTGTTGTTTTAGTATCAATTGTCTAAAACAGGGAGTTACAAAGGACATCAACGGACATTCGCTCGAGCTCTCAGTCCATTTCACATAAAAAACATTTATATACTACAAATTTGTCATAGGTGATGTCACACTACATGGCAAATAAGAAAAACCTATGCAGGGTTGGGATAGGTTCAAGAGGAACATCTAAGTATACTTTCTATAAGGGGTGGGATTGGGGTTGTTCATCTACTGTCAGGTGGACAATTTATGCCTACCTCTAAAACATGTCATCTTCAACAATATTAAGTACACAGTATATCATTGGCTTTCAAACTATAAGGCCCTTCGTTATATAGCCCTCTATAATTGGTTGGCACGCTTGTGCCATGTCTGGATCATTCGTCTCATTTTGCAGCACATAAGCTCCATCCCAGGTACCATGAGGTGGACTTGACTTTACCTCCCCACCCAATAAGCCCAGCATCTCTCATCCCCCATGCCTTCTGCCATGATGATTATCTTTGAACTTGCCCTTGCAGAGTATTCTTGTCCCTGGGAATATAAGGGAGTGCGAGCACACACTATCGTCGTTCTAGAACTCCATGCTCAAATCTATTTCCATCCTTGGCTTGTGTGACAGGAGACCACGATTTGGTCCATTTGCAGCATTTAAATGTCTTGAATAAAACTTGACATGCTTGGTGTTCTTTATTTGCACCTTAACAAGGGATGATTCAGCTTCTCACTTTCACCGCCTTCAAGAATAGATAACCAGTCTTGGCTGCTTCAGCTTTGACACCAGGCCAAACAGCCTTGCCGTTCGTATCCACGATCTCAGCTAATTCTTACTGCAACACAGTTCTCTGCCTTTCCTCTCAATGGGTCCGGGCTTACTAAATTCATGACATTGATGTCCGGTTTCTCTACAATGGCGCCTCTGCCTGCAGTCTATTCACTACGTATAGCCAGCTTCTAAGATTACTTAATCTATTTGCGTTGCTGCATCTGTACAGTTATTGAACGGCTTGCATTTTCTGCAGTGCGTCACACACTTGCAATCTTCTTCTTGCATATGAAAGTTTACTCGATTCTTAACTTCGTCATCAGTTTCTATAAGGTACATATATTTCCCTCAGCCAGTCATCTCAGGGTGTCACGTTCGTCTCTCGTGACGTCACCAGCTCCTCTTCTTGCTCTTTTTCATATTCCTTCAGGGAGCTCCTCCCTCAGATTACCGTCTCTTAGGGAATACATTTGATAGGGTTTTCTCATTGGGTACCTTCTTTCGAATATTCGCCGTGGTATGGTCACAACTGCTGGTGCCAAGCACGGCACAATCTCAGGCTTCCAACATACAGGAGGTAGGGGCGGGATTTCCTGCAGAGGCATGCAGGCGCTCCTCTACAATGCTGTATCACAATATGGACTATTTATGCATGGGCAAGTTACCTCTTCATGCAGCACATAATACCACACGAATATCGGACTCCAGTCAGACCCTCCAGCTTATTGCGATTTTGCGATCCCGCAAAATGCCGCGAAAACGGCCGTTTTGCGCAAAATGCCGCAAAAATGGCCGTTTTGTGCAAAAACAGCATCTTTTAAAAAAATGTTTTTTTTTTTTTTTTTTTTTTTTTTTTTTTTTAAGTTATCTGCAAAAATTACTGTTTTGAAAAAAAGAATCCTCAGGGTGCCAGGTGCTCAACTTTTTTTTTTTGTTTTTATTTACACAAGAAATGAAATCACTTGCGCCCCAAAAATTGCAGCCCAATCCACAAGGGACACATGAATGGGCACATTTTATATGCGCGCCCATTCAGATGGCCTTTTTCACCTCCTTGAACAAATAAAGTGGCGTTTCTGTCAATTTAAAAGCACATCCCTCATTTCCAAGCAAGATGCACTTTTAAATGTGCAGAAATTGTAGGCAACCCTACGCGCACGGGATGTGGGGCTGCCACTGCATGACAGGGTCTTTCCTGACCCTGTCATGCATTTCTTTTAAGGTATGAACCGCTGCTGAGTCGCTTGCATTTCTGTTCCTCAAACAGGATAAAAATGCATTTTTTGGGTCACATTTTACAGCGGCAGGCACCTAGAGTGCCTGTCCCTGTGAAAGGCGCTGGGAGCTTGCAGAACACTGTCGGGAGAGCGATTCTATTCAAAGTACTCCCCATTTTGATGACAAAAATCTATCGAATGTTACAATTTGACCAATTACGTGCAGTACTATTCGATCGATTTTTATAAATACTGAACATGTGTTGCGGGGGTGTCACCCGCTCCCCTTGTTTAGTATTTTTGGTCTAGGGTGGTTGCAGAAGTGTTTTCCCCTTTTTCCTCAAAATTGGAGGCGGGGACAGAAAAAAAAGGAAAATAACGAAAAAAAGACCCTGCAGAGTCGGATCCGACCCGCGTTAGAGGGACGGATCCGACCCGCGTTAGAGGGACGGATCTGGCACCGCAGGGTTGCAGGGGAAGCTGCAGCGACCAAGCGGTTAAGTAGGGGAGGGGGTCGGGTGGTGGTGAAAGGTACATTTTGGGTTGTTTGGCTGAAGTGCAAATCAATTTGCAGCAAAATTGACTACGGTCAATTCCGCCGCAAATAATTACACTTCGGTCAAACAGCCCAGAACACCATTCAAGGCAGCTGCCAGCGCACAATTTGCGCTACAGCTCAAGCCTGTGGAAATGCGCCGGTCACCTTTGAGAATAAGGTGACCTGCTCATTTCCAAAAATGGGTTGTCTAAAAATAGCATATCCTCCGTTCTTTTTTTAAATGCCCCCTCATTTGAGGAACTGGGACAAAATCTACATTTAAAAAAAAATAATAAAAATGGTTACACTATGAGAGAGAGGGAGAGTGATGGGTGAGATGTGAAGTGATGGGCAAGAAAGCAGAGGAAGAGCAGTGGGTCAGAGGAGGAAGTGCTGCACAAGAGAGCAGAGGAAGCAGTGATGCGGTGGGCCAGAAATCTGAGAGCGAGCAGAGGTACAGAAAGTAGAGGAAGCGGTTGGCCAGAAAGAGGCAGTGAGCTGCAGATTGGGAAAAAGGATGAGGGAAGAATGTGATAGAATGGGAGAAAAGATGCAAGATGCAGAAGCAGCACAAAAGAATGAAGGACTGTATATTGAGGGAGGAATTGTAGAGTGTAAGGTGTGAGTTGGGAGTATGATTTGGAGTGTGGCAGGGGCTGGGCAGTGCAGATTGTGACTTGACAGTGTGACATAGCACGTGAGTATTTGTATGACAGAGTGAGAGGTTAAGGAATGTAAGTTATGATGGAGAGTTGGTGAGATGTTTGTGGGTGTTTGGGGGATTGGAGAACATAGAAGGGGAATATTTTCAGCATTACAATTGATAATGATCAATTTAGTTAATACTATTAAATAGGCATGAACATTAAACCAGAAATGTAGCCAAATCAAACACTGTTCTGCCAAGCCAGAGACATCTGGGACTCTTCCTATTAAATTAATACAAAAGACACATAATAATGATACCCTGGCTCTCTTCTAGCCTTGCACTCTACCTATTTCCTGCAATGTGGCAATCTTACACCCTCCAGTTAATACAAAATGTCCCGCAAAAATGCCGCAATAAATAAAGGTTTGTGCCGCAAAATTTGCCATTTCATGCCGCAAAATTTGCAATTTCATGCCGCAAAATCCTGGAAGGTCTGTCCAGTTGCACACTAGCTCCCACAAAGAGTCTAAAAAATGCACAAAGTCCATCTCAGCTCCAATCCTCTCTGCTCCAGGGTTTCTTATTACTAAGTCAAACCTACAGCTATTGGCCTTGCTACTCCCCGTTGCATTGTCCGTGCTACCCTAGTCTTGCATTTGTTTTTCAGTGCTCTGAATAAATGCCACTTATTTCAGCAACTTCAGGAGGATGAAATGCTGGATTAACCTCGGCAGATTCACATAGATATTTGCATGAAGCCCATGAACTCACCGAGCTACCTTACTCATTGTAGGCCCCGATCAATTCGGCAGTACCAAGACTTCTGAGAAAGAAGCAGACATTGGAGGATAGTGAGAGCCTGGACGCCTTATTCCAACTCATTTCAAACAGTGTATCATGCCCGATTTGTGGACAAAATGAAGAGCTTTCTTTTCCCAATACATCACCAATAAAACACGTACCTGGGTGCATATATTTTTTTGATCAATTGGGTTAAGGTTTCGAGCGGGAGAAACATCACTAGCAGCAGTGCTGGCAAGCGTTCCGCAACATCTGCTGTTCTGCTACAGAAATTGAAGCACAGGGTGGGTGTACAGTACACGCCAGTGTGCGTCTCCTTGCGTTTCCCCTGCCGCTGGGAAGAGTCGGGTTTCTGGAAAGTACCGCGCGTAGGAAGAGATCGGAAAGGGACGCGAAGTCTGCCTGGGCATACAATGATGACGGCCGTGACCATTTCCAATTCTGCACCGGCACAGGAAAGGTATTTCCTGTTTTTCAAAACCAGGCCTCGACCACATTTAATTTTTCAAGCTAGTACATAAAAGAGTAACATAAATAGTGGTTTCTTTTCTGGCACTCCTGGGACTCGGACTGACTGACGGACTCTCTCTCTCTCTCTCTCTCTCTCTCTCCTTTCGCTCTCTCTCTCTTTCTCCCGCCCTTCTCTCTTTTCTCTCTCCCTTATGTCTCTGGTTCTTTCTGCCTTCTCGCTCGCTCTCTCTTTTCTATCACTACTCTCTCGCTCTCTACTTTCGCTCTCTCTCTTTCTCTCCCCTTCTCTCTTTCTCTTCCCCTTCACTCTTTTCTCTCTCCCTTATGTCTCTGGCTCTTCCTCCCTTCTCTCTCTCTCTCTCTTCTCTCTCCCTTATGTCTCTGGCTCTTTCTCCCTCTCTCTCTCTTTTCTATCCCTCTCTCTTTTTATCTGTCCTCTCTCTCTCTTTTCTCTCTCCCTTATGTCTCTGGCTCTTTCTCCCCCCCCTCTCTCTTTTTCTCTCACTCTCTCACTCACACTCTCTCTCTCTCTCCCTTCTCTATCCCTGCTCTCTTACTCTGCAAGAAGAAGGTGTATGCGATTGAGGTCTAGGCGCTAGCACTCTGTAGATGAGAATATTGTCTTTCCTAGTCATACCATTATGTTATGTTTATATGCTTTTACACACTATCAAATCACCATTGTAGTAGCATCAGATCGCTTAGACCTGTCCATGGAGTGGCGTGGAGTGCCCTACCAGAAGTATCCAGGGGTGGAATGGCCTATTTAGGGAACTCTGGGGATTTCCCGGTAGGCCTCTGCACCCAGGGCCTCTTTTGTGTGGTTATCTATTTTATTTCCATAGGAAAAGGTTTGGACTTGCTGAAAATGTGTATCACGGGACCACTTTGAAAATGATTTCCGGGGCCTCTTTTGGTTCCCAGTCCACCCCTGGAAGTATCCAGAATTTAGTAAGCCTGAGGAATGAAAATGAGATGCCAGGAACATAGGGTGGGGTGAATGTTTTGTGATAGCACGGGTGCATGTCAGTCCTGTTAGGTGAGATGCCAGGAACACAGGGATGGAGGTGGGGGTGGGGGGGGCGGGAGGTGAGAGAGAGTGTTTGGCGATAGCACAGGTGCATGTCAGTCCTGTTAGGTAAGATGCCTGGAACACAGGGGGGGGGGGGGAGAATGTTTTGTGATAGCACAGGTGCATGTCAGGTCCTGTTAGGTGAGATGCCAGGAACACAGGGTGGGGGGGATATTTTGGTGATAGCACAGGTGCATGTCAGTCCTGTTAGGTGAGATGCCAGGAACACAGGGTGGGAGGGTGGAATGTTTTGTGATAGCACAAGTGCATGTCAGTCCTGTTAGGTGAGATGCCAGGAACACAGGGTGGGGGGTGAATGTTTTGTGATAGCACAGGTGCATGTCTCTTCTGTTAGGTGAGATGCCAGGAACACAGGGTGGAAGGGAAGAATGTTTTGTGATAGCACGGGTGCATGTCAGTCCTGTTAGGTGAGATGCCAGGAAGACAGGGTGGAAGGGAAGAATGTTTTGTGATCACACAGGTGCCTGTTAGGGGAGATGCCAGGAACACACGGTGGGAGGGAGGAATGTTTTGTGATAGCACGGGTGCATGTCAGTCCTGTTAGGTGAGATGCCAGGAACACAGGGTGTGGGGGAGAATGTTTTGTGATAGCACGGGTGCATGTCAGTCCTGTTAGGTGAGATGCCAGGAACACAGGGGGGGAATGTTTTGTGATAGCACGGGTGCCTGTTAGGTGAGATGCCAGGGACACAGGGTCGGAGGGAGGAATGTTTTGTGATAGCACGGGTGCATGTGAGTCCTGTTACATGAGATGGCAGAAACACATGGTGGGAGGGGAGAATGTTTGGTGATAGCACAGGAGCATGTCAGTCCTGTTAGGTGAGATGCCAAGAACACAGGGTGGGGGGAGAATGTTTGGTGATAGCACAGGTGCATGTCAGTCCTGTTAGGTGAGATGCCAAGAACACAGGGTGGGGGAGGAGAATGTTTGGTGATAGCAGGGGTGCATGTTAGTCCTGTTAGGTGAGATGCCAGGAACACAGGGTGGGGGGATGTTTTGTGATAGCACAGGTGCATGTCAGTCCTGTTAGGTGAGATGCCAGGAACACAGGGAGGAGGGGAGAATGTTTTGTGATAGCATGGGTGCCTGTTAGGTGAGATGCCAGGAACACAGGGTGGGAGGGAGGAATGTTTTGTGATAGCACAGGTGCATGTCAGTCCTGTTACTTGAGATGCCAGGAACACAGGGTGGGAGGGAAGAATGTTTGGTGATAGCACAGGTGCATGTCAGTCCTGTTACGTGAGATGCCAGGAACACAGGGTGGGAGGGGAGAATGTTTGGTGATAGCACAGGAGCATGTCAGTCCTGTTAGGTGAGATGCCAAGAAAACAGGGTGGGGAGGAGAATGTTTGGTGATAGCACGGGTGCATGTCAGTCTTGTTAGGTGATATGCCAGGAACACAGGGTGGGGGGGAAAATGTTTGGTGATAGCACAGATGCATGTCAGTCCTGTTAGGTAAGCTACCAGGAACCCAGGGTGGGGGGGGGGGGGTGTTTTGTGATAGCACGGTGCATGCCAGTCCTGTTAGGTGAGATGCCAGGAACACAGCGTGGGGTGGAGAATGTTTGGTGATAGCACGGGTGCATGCCAGTCCTGTTAGTTGAGATTCCAGGAACACAGGGTGGGAGGGAAGAATGTTTTGTGATAGCACAGGTGCATGCCAGTCCTGTTACATGAGACGCCAGGAACACAGGCTGTGGGGGGGGGGATGTTTTGTGATAGCACAGGTGCATGTCACTCCTGTTAGGTGAGATGCCAGAAACACAGGGTGGGGGGAGAATGTTTTGTGATAGCACAGGTGCATGCCAGTCCTGTTATGTGAGATGCCAGGAACACAGGGTGGGGGGGAGAATGTTTTGCGATAGCACGGGTGCATGTCAGTCCTGTTAGGTGAGAAACCAGGAACACAGGGTGGGAGGGAAGAATGTTTTGTGATAGTATGGGTGCATGCCTGTCCTGTTACGTGAGATGCCAGGAACACAGGGTGGGGGGGAGACTGTTTTGTGATAGCATGGGTGCATGCCAGTCCTGTTACGTGAAATGCCAGGAACACAGGGTGGGGGGGAAGAATGTTTTGTGATAGCACGGGTACATTTCAGTCCGGTTAGGTGAGATGCCAGGAACACAGGGTGGGGGGGCGGTGAATGTTTTGTGATAGCACGGGTGCATGTTAGTCCTGTTAGGTGAGATGCCAGGAACACAGGGTGGGGGGAGAATGTTTTGTGATAGCACGGGTGCATGCCAGTCCTGTTAGGTGAGATGCCAGGAACACAGGGTGGGGGGGGGGGAGAATGTTTGGTGATAGCACGGGTACATGTCAGTCCTATTAGGTGAGATGCCAGGAACACAAGGTGGGAGGAAGAATGTTTTGTGATAGCACAGGTGCATGCCAGTCCTTTTAGGGGGACCATGGTTCCCAAAAGGGAGAGGGTGGATGTGTCCTCAATTGTTGCGGTATTTGTGGTCTCTTTATTTGGTTTTAGATGCCTCAACGTGGGGTTATCCCACGCAAAGTCCTAGAATAATGTTGCAGGAGTGCATGCCTAAAGAATATTTGCTTTGGAACATACAGGGGGCATGAATAAGGCCCATTGGGGTGATAAACCCCAACCACAATGAAACTCCCATTGGCAAGGGGCAATAGGAGAGACCTAGATTATAAATAAATGAGCAGCCTATGCTTGAAAGTGATGAGAAGCACATACAGTGTAGAAGCCTGCGACTCACAAAATGCAGTGGGTGTCAATCAGGTGGAGAGCAGATAGGGCTTCTAGGTGCTACAGGATGGATGACAATGAGCATACTAGAGGTGTGTGGTGTTATCAGCATTAACCCTCAACGGCCCTCATTATTAGTTCAATGGATATGGGGTGAGCGCAGGGAATTGAGGAGGTTTTTGGAGGAACGTTGTTCCTCACGCATTGTATATGCCTCTGGTTGCGATAAAACATAGGGCACATGAAGCGCTAGTAAAGAAGGGGCTTGGTGTTTCTGGTTGACTGATGTCTGGCATCCTCTGCACGCTCCCTACTGCACGCTCCCTACTGCACGCTGTCCATGCCCCTCCGAACAAAGATCAACGTCTATAAGGCGATCATCAGACCAACCTTGACGTATGCCTCTCCGGCATGGATGACGTGCCATGAGCGATACCGGAAGAGTCTTCACATAGTCCAGAACAAGGCCCTGCGGATATCGTCTGGAGGTCCAATCTTCACATGGATAGCGACCTTCTCAGAGAACTGGACATTGAGATGTTAGACTAACATCTAGCGAAGCTGAGAAAGAACTTCTGCCAAGGACTGGATCAGAACCCGAACCCTCTGATCAGAAGACTCACTGCCACCACTGCAAACCCTTTCAACCGCTACCCACGGCCCATCACTGCAAAGACCCTGTGAAACCAACCCTGCTGTGATAAGACCACACAGACCAAGAAGAATACTAACCCACGACTACATACTCAACCCGAGAAGATGGAGTAATGAGGCTCAAGCCTCGGTATCCAAAAATCACTGCTGATGGATAAAAATCTATCAGTAAGAAGAAGAAGCGCTCGGGACGCACAGTGTGCTTGTGAGCAGGCTGGCGGAGTGCACAGGCGTCAGTACCCGGGGTCCAGGCCTGACAGGTGGACGGCAGGGCAGTAGGCAATGATGTAGCGTTCTGCTCAGAGACAGCAGCCAAGCAGATAGCAAATCTTTTAGAGTTTTGGGAACGCACATCCCAAACCCCCATGCAGCAGGGATGTGGGGTGGCAAATACCTGCATTGCTGACCTTAGTCTGCAGGTTCATGTTCTGAAACAAGAACCATGTTCCTGTGCTAAGGGCGTGGACCTTCATTGTACATGCCATGCCAATGGCATTCACAACCCTGCCGCTTCTACTGGAATCCACCAAGAGAGAGATTGTGAAGCATTGAGGCACTGGTGGTGGAATCGGTGGGATCTTGGGCGATTACCCAATGGACAGTGACTGTAACAAGCACTACATACCTTCTATGGCCCACAAGAAGTACTCCGTTAGAACTGGACACCCACTAGTTGTAATCAGCTACATTGCCCCCTGTTAGTATGAAGGTGCTACTCTGTACCATTATGTGAGACCCCTGACATGTTTGCTTTCTCTACTGCTACACCAACTCTGAGTCCCTGTCCAAGTCCTTTTTGGCTGGCTATGTGACTCCATGTACCACTTGGAGTCCTTCGACTCCCGGGTCCGGGTGCCCCGAATGCATCATGTAATCCCTTTCCCCGAGCAGATCCTGCTGCTAGGTGTGTTGTGTAGTTCACTGGCTGGTGGCAGTGCTTTGTATTTTTGGATGGCTGCAGGCTGCTGTGTCAAGTTTTCCTTTTCAGGGCACAAAGGCTTGTTCCCTTCAGGTCCCCTTGGACTGGTGAGCTCGCTTTCATTTTCAAAGTCCAGTGGGATTGTACAACAAGGCTGTGTTTACCCAACAATCAAGGGAACTAGTCTATGACCACATTGGGTCATGGTCTTGCAGATAATCTAGGCTGAGAGCACAGAGAGGCCCTGGCAAGAATTGTCTCACTGCATGAATGGGTATCTGGAATTTACTGCTGAATGCACATCCCGTGTGTTTGCCTTTGAACACCAGCAAGGTTTGATTGTGGCAATCATCCCTGAATAAGTAGCCACCAAATGTTTGCATGGTGCAGTGACTGGGATTGGAAGATAAATGTGCATCAAGATACCAAGAGTTCTATAAACATAGGGGTTTCTGCAGCGTGCGTTTGTTAATCGCTGGGTGGAGAGGTGTGCTGTGTGGCATGTCTCTTCACCCTGTAACCACCAGGGACCTACTCCCGGGCTCTCTGCAACTCAGACTTCTTGACATGACTGGAGACAACCACACTGGTGCTCCTGTTCTACAACTCAACTGGATCAGCTGTGCAGCTCACCTCCAAATCTCCTTGCTCCTGACAAAGCACTGTGGGGACCCTGCGTGACTGGTCCCACTGCAGGATCACTGACAAACCTTCTGAACCAGCCTTGGAAGGGTGCTGCGACGTGCAACTCTCCAACCACAGACATCATCTCCTGATATTTCGAGGAACCCCAGACTTACCTTTTCTAGCTGCTGGGGCCATGCTTGCACCACTGGCTTGCTGAAACTGCACTCCCGGCTGCCATGTTGGCCTCACCATATTCAAACATCAGTCTCGCCCAATCCATTATCGCGCTCTAAAACACTTCTGTACGAGCGCGATAGAAATAAAACATCACTATCAATATCATGGTGCTCTAACTTCATCCACTGCAGCTGCGTCCTGCTCCATTTACAGAGGTCGCCACCTACCGACTCTGCACCCTCTTTGTTCAACCGCAATGTGTGCTCACATTGGGCATGGTTTTAGATAACCGTGATACTTTTCTTTCATTTTTGGAAAATTGGATTACATTGACGGCAAGCTATATTTCTAACGGCGGCTTGTGCTGATTCTGAACACATTGAAATCCCTGCTTTCCCATTAACGCAAAGCTTTTCTTTTGTGTTTACATTGTTGGTTAGCTTTCGCTTTACAATCCTATACATATTTCACAAAGAATGTATGTGCAGTGGGGACTGGGCCTTCTCACAGAAATCCTCACCCTGTGGCCCGGCTTCCTTTCCTCCACCAAAATGCAGCATTGCTCCCATTTTAGAGTGACCAATCACCTCCAGAAACTAGATAGCAGCATTGTTATCCTCCTATGCAAATTCTAAGGCTGCCCTAATCAGTATATAACATTCGTGGGTGCAAAGACTTTTACGTTAGTGTGGGTTTTGCACATTATGTACTGGGTGATTCAAATATACAACTCTGTTATCACAGACACATTTGTCAAATATAAAGATCTAGCTTCATTCGTGTGTGCCCAAAATGCTCTTTAATTTTAACCAGAGACACCAGCAACCATCGTTGATTCTCTTTGTCACGTCCAACACCCGCTGAATTTAATGAGTTTTGTCTTTTAACTAAAGTTATTTCTTGGGCTGAATAAATAGGTACCTGTCAACAGCAACAGTCAAAGACCTCAGATTCGTCATTGTGAGCTCCCTCGAACTTGAACCCTAATGTAAGCCAAAGTAAGAATCCTCTTCTTCCAACTCTGAGGAATCTGGTGGATCTTGCCACACATACCTTTCCAACATAGAACTATGGTGAGCACTCCCCTGCTCCTCACCTGACTCAATTACGCAAAAAGCCTTTACCTGGGACAGCTAAACTGCCTACAAAGAGATAGAAACTCAGAAGCTTGACTCTTCTTAAGACTGAAAAATCGCAAGACATCCCCTCTCCAATTGCTACACCGGCTCCCCGTCAAACACAGAATCCAATTGAAAACTATCTGTATCACCCACAATATCTTCCCTGGCAGGAGCCCGCAATCCATGAAGAACAAATGTATCCATGACATGCATGACAAAAAAACGTTGATTCAGCAATGTGGCCATTGTAGCAGTCTTACATCTAAAATGAAATGTCAAAGTGGGCCCGCTTTCTCATTCTCAGTAACAAATCTACGGAAGTCCTTGCTGAGGTAACTCTGCACTTGAGTCCAACTGGTCTCCGGACCATCTCTCAAAATCCCTCTGTTCATGAGACTCCCACAGACAAATTTGCTCAGAAATGGAATTTCCAAAGACTGTACCAATCAGCTCCATTCAAGTGCTAACCATCTCGGACTCTGACCCAAAGGCACCCCATAACACTAACCTCAAAAAGAAAAATGTGCTCAAACGGGTCAGTCTCTCCAACTCCCGGTAGGGGACATCATCACCCTCCCAACAATCATCAGAAAAAACGGAACCAGGAACCTGCCATTCTAATTTATACCAACACTGCAGGCTCTCCACTTTCAGCCCGATGGTAGACTGGAACCCTACTGGTTTGACTGATTCTGTGAACTTCAAACAACAGGACTCCTCAAGAGCCCCCAACTCTGTTTTTCTCCCCCACTGACCTACGTACCTTTCAATCTATTATTGCCTCTATACTACATACCCAGAACCCACACACACTGTGTATTTATGCCTGCTAGCACCAACCCCACACTACCACATTAACCACTGCAGAGCCAGGTAACGCTCACTGCACATCATGTAACATCTTTAGCCATATCATATAGCCCTTTATCCCGGTAGGCCTTCAGCTCACATGGTCTATGTGGGGTGTGCAATCAGCCCCAGAGTGACAGAGACTGAGAGGCCATGCAAGGCCCTATTGTGAGAATGAAGCTGGCTGATGTTGAGACCCATTGGAATATGCAGGCCAGTTCAAAACATTGTTTTCCAACATAAGGCCCAGTGAAGGAACAAAAATGGGCCTCCTTCGACTTTCCCAAAATGGACAGGCACCCAAGTGAAGGAAAATGTGCCTGAGAACTTAAAACTGCTGGATGTGCCCAATTCATGGCAAAATACTTGTGTGGCTGAAAATGCTGTTTTTACAAAATATGAAAAGCTACCATTTAATTTAAGGAGACAGATAGCAGCATATCACATTGACTTTAATGCAGCAGAAGACTGTGATCCAGAAATCTAAAGTGAAGCCAAGCACTTTGCATGTGTCACAAATAAAACACTTACTTTTCAACATTAAAAATGACATAATTTAAAAGGAAAGGCCTACTTGTTGTAGAAGTGAACACTAGTTTCCTATGATAATTGTGGCCTATGTGCGAATAATACTGAAAATGAGACTCAGATCTTTTCAATTATTGTATTAAAGAAAGATTTCATTCCGGCCCAGGTGCAATACAAAATGTTACATGTGTCAATTTAAAATGCTATTCTGTTAGAGTTATGGATGCAGCTTGTTTTCCCACTGAACTGAAAGGCCTGTGCCTCTGAAACATTGACATCAAGACCTTTGGCTGAGGCCCACCAGGAAAACAGGTCTGTTTCTGTTAACTGCTAAGAAATACAGCATTTGAGATTGAATCCATGGAGAGGTTGGATAAGGAAAATCAAGGCCTGACCTCTCTCCCCATAAACTGTGCATTAGCTTCAAACAGAGACCTTTGATGACACTTAATGGTGGGGCTGGATTAACATGGAGCCAGGCAAATGGCCGTGTCATGTGAGTTGGGAGAAATGGAAACTCATCGGGGGTTGACCGAGATGAGGAACTCAGGGGCCCATATTATGCATTGCCATTTGATTAACATAGGACTGAACCGTGTGTCCTAGTGACCTCATCCAGGACCCATATTAAAGATCACAAAATGGCAGTCAGTTCTATGTAAATATTAAGCATATGTGATGGATAGGATATGAGTTAGGAAGAAAACATGATTCTGGTATTCTCATAATTCAGAGGAACTCTAACGTTGGTGAACTGATAGAATGCGAAATTAATGTTTGGATTGTGAACTGTCATATTTGTAACTATTTCAGCTCAGGAACACACCACGAAAAATAATAGCTTCTCCCACGAAGGTCGTGCCGAAATAAAATTAGTATTAGTCATAAATTGTAGAATTCAATAATATATATGTTCATGCAGTTATCTGAAAAGTGGAGGTAGTTGCCGTGTAGTAAGATTTTGAGGGGAAAAAAACACAATCTAAAAACATGGCATTTTGAAATTATGCATTTTTCTCCTCCCCATTATCCATGATACAGACCTCTACACTCCTTGACCTATCAGCTGGCAGGACTGGTGGAAGGGGGAGAAAGAGAGATGTCCAATCCATAGCGTGGGAATATTCATAATACATAAGTGTCATGAGCACTATATAATATCAGTTTTCAATTTAAAGGGAGACAGAAAGGTAAAAAGAGGAGAACAGAATGACAACAACAGAGAGCTGAAAAAAAGGAAGGCTGACACCCAGGAGAGCAGATAGAAAGGACAACCTGGGACACTTGCTGGGGATATTTGCCTGGAAGCTGGGAGCTCTATCTGAGAGACAGGCCTAAAATCATCTTTCTGCAGGGACCTTGCTGTGAATAGAGAGACCAGAGGTGTGAGCTGCCTACCTAGTCCTGAAAGAGGGTCTGAAATCTGGCTGACCTCCTGAGCTAGGAACAGAGATCTCCCATGCAAGTAGAAATATCCCAAAGCTATCAATTGTGTGGGGAGTTACTTGCCTTAATCCCTTTCCATTAGTGGGGGTCATGGGTTATAGAACCTGGCCATATTTGACTAAAAGTATCTCTTAATTAATTCCCTTAGAGAAAAACACCATATCCGCTTTAACCGGAAGTTTGAGGGGAAGCGGTCTGTTTTAACCCATTCCTTTTAATTAGTGCCTGCTCTTCCATTAGTGCGAAGGGGGTTAAGAGCATTATACCCTTATCCTATTTAACTAAAAATTTAATTTAATTAATTCCCATAGGGTCAAATATCACGAGTGTTGCTTTGTCAAAATTCGAAATTGACAAAGATTATCCCAGTGCACAATAAATGACTATAGTCTTTAATGTAATTAGGTAACCCTGCTGTTCATTCGCATGCGCTAGTGTCCCCAAAATGAAAGTCCCAACAACCTGCGTTCCCTGTGAAAATGAATTGTCCCAAACAAATTTTCCCATTCATTCAAATTCCCTGAGCCTTGCATTTCATTTGAATGTGTGCTCCCCAAACGCTTTTCCCATTGAGTTAATTTCCCAGACCTTGCATTTCAAATAAAAGCCCAAACGACATCCAAATTATAGTCCCACTGCCGGTACCTTGCCTTCAATTCAAGGGGGTCATATATAACTGATGCCTGGGGGTGGGGGTTGCTGGTAGAGAAGAGCATTGCGATAACCCAAGCAATCACTGTATTTGTTGTGGTAACTCAAAGTCTATTAAGAAATTCCTGTCAGTCAATTGATGCAAGTAATTTGCATTTATGCTCATTGTGTTGTTCCAGAGAATTGGTGGCTGGTGTTCTTGTGATTTGTTTATTATTCATTGTAGACATTCAAATACATATACACTATTATTTCTATACACCGGCCTGGTTTCTAGCTTATTGGTGATACAGAGCATATCTTGTGTATAGGCGCATTATAAATGCCATATCATATCTGCTGATGGTGTTATACAGGTTGGAGGCCTAACCAAATTTAAATCTACTAAGCGCTTTGTTGTGCGACATCTTCATTGGTGGGGGGGCACTCCCTGAGTTGAGAGTGACCGTCCAATAAACCGTGACATCTCCCAGTGCTGGCAGATAATAGATGTTGGGGTATCGCTTTTCGATAAAACATACATCACTGTAGCAAACCACGTAGAATCATGCCGCAACACAGGATTTAGGTACTTCAGGCCTGCATTCATCAACATTTCAGGTTCTCCACCTGTCTCTCCCTCCACCTCCACAAACTCTTGCTCCACCCGCCCTTTCACCCAGAAATATGTGCTATTAGACTGCTAAAATGGCAGAAGAGCACTATACAAGACCACTTTACATATATACCAAGCGGATACCAAGGTGATTAAGAATTCTAACCAGACCTACATTTGAAGACATGGATCCGCTACTAATAGAAGAATGGACAACCCATACGAACACATGCTCATTCCGAATGATTGAAAGCCTGATCAAATACGCTAAATTGGATAGAATTAAACTTATGAAAGAAATAGAATCCATGGAAGAACTATTATTTGCCTCAGAAGATGGCGATGAATGCAAGAAGCGTATGACCAGACTAGAAGAAAATCTGGAAAGATTTGAGGGAGAATTACGCACAAGAAAACAGCTCAAATTTAAACGAGACAGGCTGGACTATGAGCAAGGCAGAATATACACATTTGCCAAAAGATTCGATGGGCCAATAAAAGCAAGAATGGAACAAAAGAATCCCCCAATGACACAAGACAAAGCATCTGTGGAAGATCCTAGCAGCTCAGAAGTTGACCTCTCAGATTCTGATGGAGCTCAATCAACAAAAAAGTTGAACTTTTTAGACGAGTTCAAATTGCTCCATATGGACAGCAGAATGGACAGAAGAGGACGAGGCCAATCAGCCGGTCGAGGAAGAGGAACAAGAGGAAAAATGGGAAGAGGACAACCAGGCGGGGCAGTCGGGACAAAACGAGGAATATCAAATTGGAAGGGCCACAAGATCTGGGAACAAACAGAAGGGGAAACCGAGGGGCAAAACCACAAAAAGCTGAAAATATTTAACATTTCGGCGAGAAGCCTCACCCAGATGGAAACATCAGTCCTTTCATTAGGACTATCATACAGCCCAACCTTTGCCTATGACTACACATCTGCCAGAATAGATCTTTTCAAATTTATGCGAAAACTGAAACTCACCAAATTTTTCTCAACTCAAGTTGGGCACCAAACCAAGAAGAAAGATCTAGACACAGAAATTGCCTCCATCTTATCAGAAAAAGATTTAGCCACCTTACTCTGCATAGAAGAACTGGACTCCACACCTAATTCTGGCATCATGTACACAGAGATAATGGAGGACAATGTGCTGGCAGAACGATATGGCATAAACACTAACATGAGTTGCTTCAGCAAATTCAAGCCCAAATCAACCTTCTGCCCCAACATTGAATGTAGCCTCATTGATATTTTTGAAAAATTGGTGATGAGATCTTAAAAATCTTTCAAATTCGACAAAATTGGGATTCAAAAATCTTAGTCCCACACAAATATGTGCGCTGGAAACATTGAAAAACGACCGCAACATAGTCATCCGACCCTCAGATAAGGGAGGCAGTATAGTTGTCATGGATAGCAACAGCTACTCTAAAGAAGCTAAGCGACAGCTTGATGACATGTCATGTTACGAACCGGCGGACAAATCGATCCTAGCAATCACCAACAATGAATTTTATAAATTATTGTTTCATTGGTGTGAAGAAGATCTACTAAATGAAGATGAATATCATTTCCTCAAAAACGCACATCCTATTACTCCTATGATCTATTTCAATCCAAAGATCCACAAAACTTTGACGGATCCTCCAGGACGTCCTATAGGTTCATCAATTGGTAGTCTTTTGGAAAATACTTCCAAGTTCCTGGACTATTTTCTTCAGCCATTTGTGTTAAGTCTCAATTCATATATTCGAGACAAATCAGATCTTTTACTCAAATTGAATGAGGTTAAGTGGGAGCCCAATTACTTTCTTGTCTCCCTAGACGTTATGTCCTTGTACACTTCTATACAACACCGGCATGGATTGAACGCATGCCGGTATTTTTTGGACAGCAGATCTGTAAGTTATCGACAGCACAATAATATGCTGCTAGAAATGCTGAAATTCTGCCTGGAGCATAATTTCTTCTTGTACAATGATGCCATATATAGACAAACCCAGGGTACAGCTATGGGGTCTTGCATGGCGCCCACCTACGCCAATCTCTACATGGGGTGGTGGGAAACGACAGTTGCGTGGAGTGAAGAGCTGGAAAAATTTACTAAGCATATAGTGGTGTGGCATCGATTTATTGATGATTTGTTCCTGATATGGGATGGCACTGAGGAAGATTTAGAGGAGTACATTACTATCCTCAATACAAATACATTTAACCTAAAATTAACCAGCACTGTGAGTAAAAAAGCATTGGTTTTCCTAGATGTCACACTATGTATTGATCGGAATGAATTAATAACTACGCTGTTTAGGAAAGAAACTAGCTCTAACTCAACGCTTCATGCTCGTAGCCACCACCCTACAGCCCTTAAAAAGTCGATACCTTATGGAGAATTTCTCAGGGCTAAGAGAGCATGTAGTAAAGAGGCAGATTACCAAAAAGAATCGAAAAACATAGGTAATAGATTTGTGCACAGAGGATATTGGAAAAACACAGTGACAGAATGCTTTGAGAAAGCAGACAAACTATCAAGGAGAGATTTATTCAAACCAAATCCGAAGCCCAAAAATGAAACCATAAGATTCATAACAGGCTACAACCAACAAGCCAAACACATTAGAGCAATTATGCAGAAACATTGGAATATATTAACAACTGATAATGATCTCTGCAAAGTATTGGAGCCTAAACCTAGTGTGACCTTCCGTAGAGCTCCAACGCTGAAAAATATTTTGGCACCAAGCACTGTGGTAACTGATGAAATACAATCAAGCTGGCTTCTTAGGAATCATGAAACTGTGGGTTTTAAGAAATGTGGTAAATGTAAGATGTGCAAATATGTATCCAAAGTATCTCCAATTAATGTTAACGGGAAACAGTGGAAATATAAGCAAAATAATAACGTGCCTTACTAAATTTGTAGTCTACGTAATAACATGCAGCTGTGGATTATACTACATAGGATCCACTATAGGCCCACTGAAACTGCGAATCCTGCAACACTATAGAGCAATCAAAAATGGAGACCTAACATACCCGCTGGCGGTACATTTTGGTGAAAAACATAATAGTAATGTATCTGAAATGAGCTTTGTAGGATTAGCACATATACCATTACATAAGAGGCTTGGCAATAGAGAATTAAAGTTGCGTCAGTTAGAAGCCAAGCTCATTTGCAAATTTGACACCTTAAAACCCAATGGTTTGAATGTGGATTCTGAGTTATATGTCTTCTTATATGATTAATTATGCTTTCTCAGTTATCCAGATGCATTACATCGTTTTCTCCTGGTTGTTTTCATCTCTGTGATCTCTCTGCAACTCATTTCACATGTGTTTTCTGAGCTCTCTCACCTAGAGATAAAATGCTATATATGACTTTGCACTAGATGCTCAATGTATATATTTTTTAGAAATCTCTAAACCTTTGTCTAGCTTTCATGCACCTCTCTTTATACATCTAGAAGATGAATTGTTCTATCTTTTAGTAATGAATCAATTAGATGTGACACATTACGTGTCAAATTGGACGCTGATTAATATTATGTGTCCATAGTTTTGATCACACGGGATCAGACTGTCAGGCCTCGGCGTGCTCGCCGCACAGGGTACAGAAATTTTCAGGACACTGGTCCTAAAGATAATTGTAGGTCATTTTTAACATTGCCCTAGCACTTTATATATGCACTGAGACCGTACAATCACTAGTACTGTAGTATTTGACATAGGACAACATGCACTAGCACTTTCTCTTCATGTCAATGCATTATTTTATCATTCATGCATTTGCAAAAGCCCGATGAATTTTAAGACCACTAGGACCATAATGCACTGTATCTAGTCTCACAATATATTGTCTTTCCAGTTATGCACATGCATAAATTGGTGAGTTCTGTAATCTACAGAACTAATTAGCACTGTGAGCTGATATGGAATGTACTGAAAGGGTTGCATTTAGTCTGTGTTTTGTGCGAGCGAGCACGGTTGAGGTTTGAAAAGGGCAGCGGCATCCGCTTTTTTGCACTCAGTCCATCATGCGGATTGTTTACCACACCCTGAGGAAATTATTTTCTTGCAGGGTGAGGTAACGATTATTATAGCAGCGCACTGGCGCTAAATCTCGGAATGAAGTTGCTGCATTGCATTATCGTTTGGGCATGGGGATTGGACCCCTCCCATGTTTGCTGTATGCACGTTATGGCTAACTACTAAGTTGGCCGTTATACACCAGCAAAATTTTAGCAACTTATACTTATAAGCTGTATTGAATAATGACACACTTCAAGATGGTGGATTTACGATCATACTGAACCATAGAGTTCTGTCATAGTAAACATCTCACTGGTGATCACATGACGTGCAAGCAAATAATGGGAGGAGCCTAACACTCGGCCAGCGAGGCTATTTAACAATGAGAAATCACTAGTTGGAATCAACTATAAGCCTGAAGAAGCTCGCGAGTCGAGTGGAACGCGTGGCGTTTTTCCACCCGTTGGGGTGAGTGTTGCTTTATGCCTGGTCTGACCAGATATTGTATTGTATGCTTTTTTAATGAATTTGTGCACTACTTTTGATAAATAAATAAAGAAATTTTTAAACTCAGTAACTGGTCTTGAGTGCTTGGGCATAGTTATGGTTAAAGGTGGAGCTAACATAAACTGGTTATCCTGCATCCTTTCCTGACATGTTTTTGGAATATATATATATATATATATATATATATATATATATATATATATATATATATAGTAATTTACTATCATTTATGTATATATATATATATATATATACATAAATGATAGTAAATTACTTGATGAGTGTTTCCAATTTAAAAAATCTTTAATTTGATGACTTTCCAACTTCTTTCAAACATTAAATATTCCACTAGGAACTGGCCCCTAAAATGTAGTCTTTCCGGCCATACTCTCTACAATGGGATACTGCTTGTTCCCCCTCTTTGTCCCAGCTTAGAGTGTTGTTTGTGGCTTGCAGTTGACCACCTTATATCTCAACAGAAACCCAACATCAATATTATGTTGTAACCATTGGACAAAAAGCGCATGTGACCATCACTTCATCTGCTCAGACGTAGACTTAAGGATCGGGATCTAAACCCCACATACAACAGACCTACTTTGCGGATGGTAGCCGAGTAGGCCGCTGCCCAGAAGGTCAGTCTTTTACTTCCCCCAATCTCCCCGTCAATTTCTGGTGTCGTCCTGCCCCCTGCACCCACATCCCACTGTGCAGCTTCACCGCCTCACATTCCATGGCCCCTCTACTTCCCTCGACCGGCACCGGAAGTCTTCCTGCTTCTCTGTAGGCTACGCCCCCTACAGGTCTACATACAGGACAAAGTCTTCTGTTTGCCGTATTCTTTGAGTCAGCATGTAGTGGGCCCGGCCTACAGACAGTGAACACAACTTTCATTCATCCCCTCGAGGACCACCAAGAAATATTGTGACCCAGCAAACACCAGACTCGACCATCCCCTCTCTGTCTTGGCCTGTCCAGTTATCACATTTCTCGTCTCCAATTGGTCAAGAAGATGGAAGCAAAACAAGTCAACTGTACAAATCCCTGGGGTTCAATTTGACATGGAGCTCGTAACATATGTGGACCAGTACCCACATCAAGATCATGCAACTCCTAAATCCAGACTGAATTAAACTCTACTATGATACACAGGACATTTTATAACTCGCTATACCAATATATATGTATCAATATAACTTCCATAATGCACCATATGCTTTGAAGTGTAATTGACAGTATGTGGTAATATACAATTACCAATAATAAATGGTATTAAGTGAAAAGGTCTTTTTCATTTTTGTGAAAATGAAAAAGACCGATTTAGAAAGACTGCCCTGAGAATGCTAAGAGCAATCTTTCTAAATCTTAACTGTCACGCCCCTGCCGCACACGAGTGGCCGCACAGGGGCTGACAGGCTGACCGAGATAGACAGGTTTCAGGTAAGTGTGTGCTTACGTAAGTGTGTGTATGAAAGGGGACAGTGTTTGTGGTGGGGTGGGGGCTGGGGAGAAGGAGTGTGTCTGCGTGTATGTGTTTCAATTTTTATGTGAGGCGGGGGCTGGGGAAAAGGTGTGTGTCTGTGAGGCGAGGTGGGGGTGGGGCAGAGGTTGAAGGGTGTTCAGGATTAAACCCACGATTTTAAATTTGGGGGGATGGCGGGATTGATGTATTTCGAATATTAAAGGCCTTTAATATTCGAGATAATCACATAGAGACTAATGGATATGCATTGTTTTTGCTGAGGGTAAGCATTAAAAAAGCTGGCTGACGGGAATGCTGTCTCCCTTCCCGCAACTGCACAGAATAGGCTCTAACTGTTGCCAATTAGACTTTAGAAGCTAACACTGACTAATGACGGCAAGTAACCAACGTCCGGGATTAGATAATTGAAATGGCAAATAAGAGGCTTACAGAATGCTGACGTTCATTGTTCATTAGACGCGCTTGAGAAATCCACCCTGCCCACGCACCCACTCTTGGAAGACTCGGAACCTTGGCAGGGAAAAGCACATACGAATGTTTGTTTACACTTCATTAGCTCCATTGGCTCCTCTGCAAAGAGAGGACCCACAATCATGCTCTTCTCACACACCCACCCTCTGGAACTCGATCCCAGTGTTGGTTCAGAATGCCCTCACAATTCTCCAATTTCCTAAATCTCTCAAGAACATGGCCTTTTCAACAACACCAGACCAAAGACTAATCCCAATGGATGCACATACAACGCACAGACCTTAACTCACAGAACTGTGCTATAGTTAAAAGATTCCAGCCCAAAAGCTGGATACCCACACTCTGAACAACGCTCTGCTGCTCTAGAGCTAGGTCCACGCTTTAAACAATAAAATAAAAATAAAAATAAATGACATATCAGTTGCCTATTTTAAAAGGGTCAGGTCATTTGAGGAAACAAGGAATAAGAGAGCAAGAGGAAGAGACTTTGTGGTGGAGCAACAGTTCCGGTCCGCCCCACTGTGGTCCAGAGGGAGGGAACAGGGACGCCAGGCCACTTCGGCTGCAGGTTCTATGGGTCACTCAAGGGCAAAAGCAAAGAGAATGAAACAAAGTCAAAAGTACACGCACAGCACCTCGAAACCAGGAGGCAGGAGGGGTGATTA
Source organism: Ambystoma mexicanum (assembly GCF_040938575.1). Taxonomy (NCBI): domain Eukaryota; kingdom Metazoa; phylum Chordata; class Amphibia; order Caudata; family Ambystomatidae; genus Ambystoma; species Ambystoma mexicanum. The sequence goes on from NC_090929.1 coordinate 210,740,705, forward strand.
GCCTACATATATGTACGTACACCCAAAGAGTGCATCACTTCATGGGTCCGTTCTGGACCCCTACTGGTAACCCAGGGTACGGCGTGAGAGAGAGAAAGGAACCTGTTCCTGTACAACAAGGCCCAGCCTGCCTTTGCCTCCTTAGGTGGCGCTGAGTGAGCTGTGTGTCCCGGCTTGGTAAAAGAATTCAGACAGTGCTAAATTTGTAAGAAAAGAAGTGCCAGGGTTCAAATATTTTCTAACACGCTTGTGACACTGCAGGTGGGCAGTTCCCCACCATTGCTGCCACCACCCACAGCTGCATGTCGACACATTTGTGGTTAAACTACAGCTTGCACCCCATTGGGGTTGATGGATGCTCTGGCTATCGTCACTTCATAATCAATAAGAGACTTAGACAATAAATGCCAGGGCTGACGCCTGGCAAACACCCCCACAAATTAAGCACTGAATTCAGAACAATCAAATAGAAGAGGTCAGAACCCCACCAGCCCTGGCGAGTCCACCGTAGCCAGAAGTGCAGCTTTCAAATGCTCCGGAGTGCGATGCCGATAAACAGGATAGTGTCTGTCCCTCCTGCCTATCCTGGGTAGAAGACTGTTTTACCTCCAAAGCAGAGCTGCCTATAAACGCCACCTGCCCAGCCACGCCGGCCTCTCTGAGCTACAGCATCTGCTTAACTGCAGAAGAAGAGCAAAGGTACAAGGCCAAGAAGCTACCCCAGTCTAGCCGCGTTTCCAGCCCTCAGCCTACAGCACCAGAATCACCAGTGCAGGCTTTGTCTATATCCTGTGGTTTGCATGGATGTTGTAAGCATGTCTATGTTTTATTTGTTTAATTTTGGAATGCTCTAATGTTTCCTTGTTTTTATTGTTGACAATCTGCAGCTGCCATTACTTCGGATAGACTTGTAGGTATAGTGTATTGTTGTTTTGTTTTTTTTTATCCAGAAGGAAATCAAACATAACTCAAGGCCAAGTGGCTTGTTTAGAATTGATGTAGCCAGTAACTGTCTTCAATGTTTAATTTTAGAACACATCGCCTACCGCTAGCATCAGCGGTGGCTAATTGGTCTAGAAGTAAGACCAAGGTCACAACACCTTTCTGTGCCTGCAATGGCACTACTGTGGATGGCTTAACTCCTTTTTTATTTTTCTGTCCTATTTTAAAGACGCTTAGAAGAAAGCAGGGATGCCCCTTAGCCCCCGCCCTGTACAACGCATACACGGCCGATTTCAAAGAGTATGAAGCCAGAGTCCGGATGTTCCCTCCAACATTGGGATCAAGCAAAATCTCACGCCTATTATACGCGGACGACATAATACTCTTTGACGTAACCCCGATCGGCCTCCAGAGGCAGATAAATAACCTCGACTCCTACTTGAAGGAAAACAACCTTTTGATGAATTTGGAAAAGACTAAGATCATGACTTTGGGCGGAAATGAAAGGAAGTTGGAGAAATTCACATGGGCGGTAAACAACACTAAAATCGAACTGGTGGATAGCTTCAAATACCTGGGCGTTATTATCAACAAGAATAGTAAGGAAACAGCGATGCAGGAGAGCACCATGTCCAAAGCGAGACTGCTCATTTCACAATCTCGGGCAATATTGAAAAAATATGGAAAATTCACTATGGCGCCAGTGGTGACTTTCTACAAGTCTAAATTGATCCCAACGCTCACTTATGGGGCAGAAGCTTTACCGAACCTTCCAACATCCTTTTGGTCAAAACTGGAAGGATTTTATTGGAGAAAGGTTCTTAACCTTCCTGACTCGCTACCAATGGTGTTAATAAGAAGGGAACTCTCTCTACAATCTGTGACCTCCATTGTGACCCGTAACGAAGCTATGCTATTTCGAAAGTCTCTACTTCCAAGCTCCCCACTGATTATGCAAGAAATCCAGAAAGAAATTCAGTCGGGATCATGCAAAATGCTAACAAAATGGGCGGCAAAGATCGATTCAATCCTAGAGGGCGCTGGAAGCTGTAAAGACGAATTAATTCACAACCCTTCTAAGGTCAAACTGCGTCTACTACATCAAGATTGGATTGATACTTTGGAAAAAGCAGCCGCATCAAAATTGTTCACAGATCTGCCTCCACAGTTGACTAAAGTGAACAAACATAAGCCTTACTTGCTAAAAGGGCCGGATCCCATTCTCAGGGTGAACTTCTTAAGAATCCGTCTGAACATCCTTCACACAAGGGAAGTCCTATTCCGAAGAAATTTGGTATCGGATGAAGTCTGCAGATTCTGCAGAAAGTTAGAGATGGCAGAAACCATAAGACATCTCCTGCTAAACTGCTTAGGAGTCACGGGCCCCCGCCTGAGACATCTGGGGCACTTGTTCAAAAATCTACATGTCTATGATGAAGAGGAATGTGGTGTCGGCTTCTTAGTGGGGAGAAGACTACTTGGGTGATTGCGGTGGTGGGCTTCTTCCGAGAGATTGAACTGCTTACCTGACGGTAGTTACGAGTGAGTAGGATCATCAGCTGGGCGTCCTCACCTTAACTTTTCCTGGGGGGACGCTGACTCTGATTTTGAATTTGAACTAGAATCGAAAAAGAATTAATCTGACAGAGCCTTTCGGGGAATTTTGAGATGTTCGGGGTTCTGGACAAAGAATGATTTTGCGGGGAATCTGGATCAGTTAATGTGGGGATTCCTCTTTCTTTTTTCTCCCCTCTTCAACTTTGTAAAAATAGTTTTATACAATTAAACCAAATAAATAAAAAATAAAAAATAAAAAGAAAGTTTTCTTTTACCTGTACAAGGTGCCCACGTCAGGAGAGGCCAAGACGTTGGTGTGTTCCCTTCCCTGTAAGAATGCAGCGGATTCTATTTATGGTTTTATTGAAAATGCTTTATATTTAAGAAAACGTAATGTTGTTTAAAATGTTTTGCATTTTATGAGAGGTTTTGGCCATTTGTATATTGTGAGTGGATTGTGTACTTTTATGAAAAAAAATAAAGTTCGTTTGATTTGAACTGTCTTCAAGAGCTGGTACAAAATGAGCAAGGCCAGTATAGAGACAGTAAGATAGAGTATAAATAAAAATACTCAATACATGTTATACTAGTTTCATGAACTGCATTCTTTAAAACATAAAGAATTGTGTGTTAACCACTAGCATGTTATCCACATAGTCCCGGCCAATGGCTACTTAAGGGTATTTAATAGGTGGCAGCATATTTAACTCTGCAAGCACTACATATTTATGTATCACTTTTGCATACCCCTATTCATGCTATAGAAAAAGAGGTATTTTAAGGCCAAGTTCTTTGTTCCAATACTGCTGATCATTTGTCATCCAGGACAGTGAGAGTGTGCAATGTTTTATATTATCCAGAAAAAAACAAGTACAAGAGTTCTTAACCCTTAAAATTGTGTTTGGTATTCATTCATCCACTGATGGAATTTGCTTTTCATTCAGTGTATTATCGCATTACAGATGTGCTGCATTTTGCTTGCATTTTATGTTGCACTTAAAGAGAAGCCTACTGCAGCTTGCTCCAAAATCCAATCCAGGTGGGTGCACATTTCTTGCAGGTATTTTACGTGCAAGCCACTTGCATTGCCCTTATAGATGCCAGACCCACCTAGCCACAGAGGCCCTCGAAATAACTCAGGAGACTTGTGTAACAAGTGGTACCAAGTGTACATAAACACAGGGCAGGAAACATGCAAAGAACACCCACAGTAGCAGAAACCACAGCAAGCATTGCATGTTTGGTCCCTTGCAACTCCTCTTACCGGAATCAGCTGGAAACTCCGTTCAACCCTTAGCCCCTAGCTACATAAAATGGGGGAAGGTAAGGCGGGAAGGATGTTTGTAAAAAAAAAGGATTCAAACATGAAGGAGAGGAAGCACTGTAAACAGCATACATGGTGCAATATTTTAGCAAGTATGTTCAAATAGGTAAACAAAAACGTACCTATTCTGAATTTTTCATCTCACTCCACCAACAGCGGAATGGATTTGTATAATCAAGTAAGGAGTAAGATGATTTCTGTCTCCACTCGCTCAACTAACACCTTCCCACCCCGAATTAGCACCTCTGTATGATCTCCCGGCACTTCATGTCCTGAAAAAATGGACTGCGTGCATTAATTACCTTACAAAAACAATATTTATTCAATTCAATTCCAAATATCTAAAACATATGAACAACCCTGACACAACACAGTGACACATCCGATATTGGAAACTAAATCTAAAACAATATCACAAACCGACACAAATGTCGTCACATTGAGATTGTTTTTTTTTGTTATGTGATATCTTTTGTGTCTTGTGGATTTGTATGATTGGTTTGTGATATTGTTTTAGATTTAGTTTCCAATATCGCAAGTGTCACTGTGTTGTGTCTGGGTTGTTCATATGTTTTAGATATTTGGAATTAAATTGAATAAATATTGTTTTTGTAAGGTAATTAATGCACGCAGTCCATTTTTTCAGGACATGAAGTGCCGGGAGATCATACAGAGGTGCTAATTCGGGGTGGGAAGGTGTTAGTTGAGCGAGTGGAGTTAGAAATCATCTTACTCCTTACTTGATGATGCAATATTTTAGCAAGGCATGAATGAACAGAGACAACACGAACTACTGTACACGGAAGGAGGTCTGGTGTACTTTTCTTTAGTAAAACTGGGCCCTTTGATATGTCCGGATTAACAGTTAGGCACAGAAGTGTCGTACAGCAAACTAGCAACATGTTTTTCAATACATTGGCTGCGGGAGTGTTTTGGAGAAATTACAACCTGGGAGAGACTTGAAACTTGGTGTGCCGCAACCACAGTCTTCCTGCTGTATCTATTGTCTGTGGGAGGAGACTCCATATAACACCCCTCATTTCACAGAGCAAAGCAGAGTGCTGCGGGAGTGTTTTGGTGTTTGGGTGTGGGGTGAGACATGCCCAGCCGTGTCTCTCCTTTCCCCGAGCTCCAGTAGCGGTAACGGGGTAACGTGTTAACAGCTTTCATCTCTGTTGCTCCGTTTGATCGTTGATCCCACAGTTCCTCAGCGTGCCTGGGCAGGCTGAAGACGGTAAGCTTTGGTTAACCCTATCCAATCCCTCATCTACGAACAAGTGCAGATTTAAGCTTTTGTTGCTAACAGGAAACAGCAACCTTTGTGACCTTCTTGCCTGCTCTTAACTGTTCTGCTCTGCTTTTTATTCGCCCCAGTGGTCCTCACTAAGTTAACTTGCACTGTGAGAGTGTGACGCGGCTCTTAAGTTCTTGCAACGTCATAGCTTGCTACAAGGGAATTGGATCGTGGTTAGGCCTTATTTGGACTGACTTGGATGCTTGCGAGCCCTCCACTTAATGCAGAAGTGTGGCGCTGTATATTTGATTTGAAGCGTCATAGCCTGTGTCTTGGGATACAGTGTGGGATCATTCTCTCACCTAACTGGGTCATTCAGATCTGTGGACTTGAACTGAAGCTGGAGCTCTTATTTGGCCCAGAAATTCTGACTGAGCTTGGTGAGGAAAGGGCTGCTTGTAACCCCGCTGCTCCGCCACTGTCGCCTAAGCCCAATAAGGGCAGACACTTATTTGGACGCAGATTTATGGTGGGGCACTGAAGGGTCTGCTATCTCGCGCCAGACTCTCTGCCCGCGGGGACATTTCCTTTAGCCTACAGTGTATGAGCTTTGGTACATTTTTTTTGCCTTCGTGCATCTAACTTTCACCTAGTCCCCTATAGTGGGGCAACGTATTATATACTCCTACTCTGGTAAAAAAGTTGGAACTAGTACGGAAATAAAATCAATTGCCCCAACTAAACCTACGGCTTTTATTGACCACTCATTAATGACCAATGTGAACTGCAAGGCCGATTTTGGGGGGGATTCATGACCTAAGCATTATTGAGTTTGTGGAATTGAAGATGGAGGGAACGCAGGGTGGTAGGTCGGGCGGTGTTCCTATGAGTGTGAACCAGCAGACCTGTGACGCTTCTATGCCTAACTCTCCTACTCCCCTGACTAATCTTATTGAAAAAGAATGATGCCATGACAGAAAGTGCGGTTCAACCGCCCCAGGCCGAGGTCTCAGACTCATTGGGGTTAGGGGGTATGCATCACTCTTTGAGGGATCGGCTCTGAACATGGTACTAAATTTGTTCGTCCACCTACATGATAATATTTGGCATGAACTGAAAGAACACAGTTTGTTATTGGTGCAGCTGGGGGAGAAGTTGGAAAGTTTGAGCAGAATTAAACTCTCTACCATTGCGATCCCTTTGTTGAATGGGGATGACGCTCTGCAAATTCCCAGTGAGGATCACTTACATGCTCCAAAGAGGATAGTTAACATAGAGCCTATTGTTATCAGTGATGATTCTATTAATGTAGTTGCCATTGATCATGCTGGCTGCAGTTCACTACTGAGCAACTCGAAAGAGGGTACTCGAAAATCAAAGGCCTCTCGTGAATTGGAGGGCGACGTTATTCCATTCTGCAAACCTTTGGAGGTGTGATCATTTACGTAAACTTTGCGGGAGCAGCAAAAGAAGGGAAAAGTAACATGGACAGGCCTTGGAGATACCGCTAATCTCCATTTTAATGCTAAAAAAACAGCAGAAAAAGAAAGAACCAAAGAAAAATAATGCAGGGTCGCTCTGCAAGTTCACCCTACCTGGGTCCAATCCTGATAAGGCAAGACCCATTCAGTTTGGTAAAAGAAAATTAAGCTCTATTCAGTCACCTTTAGCGGTGAAAGAACGGGTACGTAATGGGTCGGGCAGGTCTAAACGCGTACTGTCTCCTCCCCCAAGCTTTTACCTGTAGGGTATTTTGTGGAGATTTGGGGCCTGACGGTATTTTATTACCGCCGAAAAATAACTTAGCAATAATCACTCTTTGTATTCAGATTTGGCCATGTGCAACAATAATACAATGGACATGCATTATTTCAGCACCCAGACCTGCATATTTGGTATACGTGGTTGGTAGTATTTTGGTGAGCATAATTCCCTTGTTTTATTTGTGGCCCCAATGTCCAGAATCCCTTATCTTTGCTTAGATTTTTCGTGTGATCACTAGAGAGACCTCAGACCTACATTTTAGAAATACCACATTTTCAGTGATAGTGTTGGTGTGCCACCATGGGCGAACTCACTGACTTATTTACGACAGAGAGCTATATATGGTAGTCTTGTGGTAATTTCCACTACCTTATATACGGTAGGGAGCTATGTTCAGAGAGTCTCTCTTCCCGTTGGCTCATGTACCTCCAACAAGCTATGCTACAGTCACTCACAATTATTCATACTGATTCTGACATGCACACATCTGTCTTAAAATGACCATTGCACTGTTTAAAAATCTCCCCACATCATCGGCATTGTAATGGTAAATAGTAAATACACCACCCGTCTGTTTTCAAATATTTTTCTGTATTATAAAAGTTGCATTTAAACACGATCTCATTCTTTACAGAAATAAATAAAATGGTACAGTAAAAGCATTGTCTATGACACACTGCAAAGAGAGTGGCGGAGAACAGAACTCAAATTGCAACATTGGTATTTGATTAAGACACGCACAGGAATCCCCTTTCCTACACTGACTGCATATTTTCGTGCACACACGGCTCCCACGCTTATGTAATTACCTTATCTGTTCAAAGTTTTCTTCAGCTGTTCTCCTTCGGAATGTGGTTCCCTTGAAGATTAACCCCAGTAAAAGGATCGCCTTTCCTTTTCAAACCGGGGTCATTTCCTGGAATTCTTAGCTTTTGCAGATAGGTGTCAGATCCTTACTCCTCTTGACAGGCGCAGAGGCAGCACAAACTCCTCCCTCCCCATTGGGTCTTGGCACCTGGGAAATGATAACCGCAGGCCACCGCAACCCTCTGGGGAAAGAGGGTTAGGGTTCGTTGAATGGATGGGTAGAGGGAGTTCAGGATAACCGGAGAGAGGTTTAGGGTATCACAATGGATGGGAAAGGGGGTTTCAGGGAAACATGCTCCTCGGCTCCAAGGCTCCACTTGCGGATGGTTGTAGGCGTTGACTTCGCACACACACTTTCACACTAACATCACTCTCACTGAAATTCTCCTTGAAGGCCTTTGTACTGGAGCCTCTGACCAGCTTGCACCTAGAACAGTGTTCTCTAGTATTGACTGATTTTCACACTGCCTTCGCAAACATGAACTGTGCCCTCATTACTTCATGAAGGAAAACCCTACCAACCTCACATCATATCGTGGTTGCCTCCCCAACAATATGCAGATTACATGTTCCCCACCACACCCTGTGCAAAGTCGCAACAAACAAATAGCATGCACACGAGGTGCTAAAGCACTTAGCTCAATGTTCTGTGGAGTTCTAGGTCCTTCGGCCTTTTCGGGTGGTTGATAGGCGTGATATGTCTCACCGATCCGATCAAGCAAATGAGCTGAAAATAGCAAAACAAAGTCAGGGCACGTGCGTGCGGAATTGCCGTTCCAACGGAACGTTCCCTAAGGGTTAAAGATCTTTTAATGGTGCGGTTGCTTCACCGCCAAGCTAAATCCAACTCTGGGTTAGTATCATGCTTTGCATGCAATAATGTCGTGCCTCCGAAAACGTCACCAGTATAATTCCTCAGCGTGCAACACGTTCACTCCCCACGGGAGAAATCAGCTGTCTAAGTAAAAGACTTGTACTTAGCTCTTTCATGTACGCGGGGCCGGGGGTAGAGCTGGCGGGCGGTGCCCCGCGTAGGCGTGCCTGCAGGAGCTCGAGGGAAACACGTCCTCTCTCGCCGATGGCCAGGATTACGAGCGCTCCTCCCTGGGCACGGCTCGCGCATGCGCAGTAGCGCGCGTGTGGTCCTTTTCCTCCCAGCAGGCCCGTGAAGCGCATGGCCTGCTGGGCAATGTAGTCTCTGGGCGGTTCTCCTTCCTTGGGCCTTTGTTCTGCAAAATGGAAGGAGAACACGCCTGGACAAGGTGGTTGGACTCCCCAGAGCCCTCTTAACTCCCCCCAAAACCCCCAAAACACTGCCAATTGCCCCAGCCCTGACAGTACTCCCCCTCCCTCCAGCAGGTCCTGGTTTAGTGGGGTGTAACACATGAAATTGGCGGAGGAGCCGAGGAGCATGAACATTACTAGCGGGCTCCCATGAGCGGTCTTCCGGGCCATACCCCTTCCAGTCCACCAAATACCAGAGTGATCCCTGTTTATGGCGTGAGTCTAGGATGTTGTGGACTTCATATTCTGGAATGCCATCTCTCAAGACCGGAGGAGGTTTCTTGGATGTTATAGAAGCTGGGGCTGGTTTGAGTAATGAGATGTGAAACACCGGGTGTATCTTCATGGATGGGGGCAAGATTAACTTCGCTGCCACAGGGCCAACCAGAGCTTTAATCGGAAATGGGCCAATGAAACGAGGGCTAAATTTGCGGGAACCCTGTAGATGAAGATTGCGTGTCGAAAGCCACACTTGATCCCCCACCTGGTATGGTGGACTTGGTCTCCTTTTCTTGTCAGCATGGTGTTTGTAAGTGGCTTTAGCGAGATTTAGACTGTGTTGCGCAGCTTGCCAGATGCTTTCCAAATGTTTCTGTCTCTCCCTGACTGCCGGAACTTCAGGCACTGGTTCATGTGGCACAGGCTGAAACCGTGGGTGGTAGCCATACGCACAATAAAACGGGGTGACCTTAGTTGATGCATGCACGGCGTTGTTGTAAGCCAGTTCGGCCAACCAAATTACTTCTGCCCATTCGTGTTCTTTTCCTTGAGTTAGACAACGCAAATATTGTTCCAATGTCTGATTAAGTCTCTCGGTTTGACCATCTGTTGCTGGATGGTAACTAGTGGACAACCGAATCTCAATCCCTGCTGTTTTGCAAAAAGCCTGCCAGAATCGTGAAGTAAACTGAGGTCCACGATCTGAGACTATCCCATACGGTATACCATGAAGCCGTACAACGTTCTGTAAAAACAAGTTTGCTAACATGCTGGCTGTTGGTGTGCCTTTGCACGGTATGAAATGAGCCATTTTGGTTAAGTAGTCCACAACAACCAGTATAGCTGAAAACCCCCGACTTGGTGGCAATTCGACAATTAAGTCCAACGATACCGTGTGCCATGGTGCCGAAGGAGTTGGAAGGGGTTGCAACAGACCTGCAGGTTTTCTGTGCTCAGTTTTGTTTCTCAAACAGGTTTCACATCTTGATATATATTGCTTCACGTCTTTTTGTACACTAGGCCACCAGAAATGACGCATGATTAGCTCCTTGGTTTTCAGTGTTCCCGGATGACCCACGAAAGGGGAGTCGTGGCACCACCTGATGGCTTGTTGTCGAAGCGGTATAGTAGGTAAGTATAGCGCTGATTTGTGAAATGGTAACCCTTCCTTGATAGTTTGCTCTTGATTCCTGCTAGCCCATTGCACCAGATCTTGCGCTGACATGGCTTTTCGGATTTTTTCAAATATGGCGTCTACCACCACACTTCCAATTATTCATGCCGGGTCCACAATTGGTTTGGGTTCTTCTATGGTCTTTGATAGAGCCGAATTTGCCTCCGGATACCTAGAGAGTATGTCTGCTTTTCTATTTTCTACTCCAGGTCGATATGTGACGACGAAGTCGTATTCTGAGAACTGCATGGCCCACCTGAGTTGTCTTGGACTAAGCGCCCTGGCGGATTTCAAAAATTGTAAATTACGATGGTCGGTATAGATGGTAATGGGATGATGGGCTCCCATGAGGTGATGACGCCACTCATCGAAGGCCACCTTAATAGCCAACAATTCCTTGTCCGCAATAACATAATTTTGTTCTGCCGGTAGCAATGTTCGTGAATAGTAAGCGACTGGGTGTAATTGCCCATTGTTGTCACGCTGCGACAAGATAGCACCCACCGCATAACTAGATGCATCGGTCTCTATGACGTAAGGCTTAGCAGGGTCCGGATGCTGCAACACTGGTGCTGTCACGAACGCTTCTTTCAAAGTGCGAAAACTTGCTTCAGCCTTTTCGTTCCATTGAAACGGAACTCCTTTTCGTAGTAGTTGTGTAATGGGTTGGACCTTCTTGGCAAAACCGTCAATAAACCGGCGGTAGAAATTAGCAAATCCTAACACCGTTTGAATGTCCTTCACTGAACTCGGAGAGGGCCAGTTGGCAATGGCCTGCACTTTCTTTTGATCCATTGTGATGCCTTGAGGTGACAGGATAAATCCTAGGAATTCAACTGTGGTTTGATGAAATTGGCACTTCTCAAGCTTGGCATACAACTTATGTTCCCGTAGCCTCTGTAAGACAGCCTTCACATGGCCCTGATGTTCAGCAGCGTCGCGAGAATAGATTAAGATATCATCGACGTACACGATGGCAAAGACATCTAAGTAACCACGTAACACCTCGTCTAAAAAGTGCTGGAATGCTGCTGGGGCGTTACACAGCCCGAAGGGCATGACCTGATATTCGTACAGACCAAACTTGGTCCGAAAGGCCGTTTTCCATTCGTCGCCCTCTCTGACGCGCACCAGATGATACGCGCCTCGCAGATCTAACTTCGTGTATACGGTGGATCCTCGTACTTGGTCCAACAACACTGGGATTAAGGGCAACGGGTAACGGTTTTTGATGGTAATACGATTTATCGCTCTATAATCGATGCACGTCCTCAGGTCTCCCGTCTTTTTTGGTATGAAAAACAAAGGGGAGGATACCGGGGACGTAGAGTGTCGTATGAAGCCGTTTGCTAAATTGGTTTCGATGTATTCCTTCAGATGTTCATTCTCGGCTTCTGTGAGTGCGTATATTCTGCTACAAGGTAGCACAGCGCCCGCTTCTAGGTCTATGCGACAGTCAAATGGCCTGTGTTGTGGTAAAGTCTCGGCGGCCACCTTACTGAAGACATCCCGATACTCTACATACTCTTCAGGTAAAACCACTTCTGTGCTGCCTCCTACGTAGTGGGGACGACATTGCCCCACACCGCAATTAGCCTGGCAATGCATTGACGAGAACTGCAGAGTTCCTGCGGCCCAATCCACGGCTGGATTGTGGAGTCTTAGCCAAGTTAGGCCCAAAATGAATACAAATTGTGGTGCAGAAATCACATCAAACTCAATACTTTCTTGATGTCCCTTCCCACACTTTAATTGCATGGGCTGTGTATGCTGAGTGATTGGGCCTGAAACCAACGGTGATCCATCCACTGATTTCACTTGCTCTGGCTGTTCTTTAGTTACCAATGAAAGTCCTAGTTTTTTAGCTACTTGATCGTCTACAAAATTACCAGTGGCCCCTGAGTCGACCATCAGTGACACTGGTATGCGCCTTCCTTGTACTTCCAGATGGCCACCCAGCATAATGTGAGCTGACGGAGTGTGATGAACATTTGCTAGCATCTTTGGGGTATCTTCAGATTCGCTCGCCCTCACCCCCCTCACGGACGAGCTGGGGCGTTTCCCAACTGGGTTCCTTTGGTGGATGGTTTATTGGTGCATTCTCGGATGAAGTGGCCCGACTTTCCGCAGTAAAGACATAATTTCTCTCTCCTTCTTCTCTCGTTCTCCTCCTTAGTTAAGGGGCCTCGTATGGTTCCAATCTGCATCGGTTCCTCGGTTCCCTTCTCGGATAACTTGGAGTTTTTCTGTTGATCTAGCCGAACCATAGGCTTACTGTCCCATTTACGACGGTCTTGGCGACGTTCACTTTGTCTCTGATCTAATCGTAATGCCAGATCAATCATGGTGGAACAGTCTTCTGGTTGGGGGTCTACTTGTGCGATTAAATCCTTCAGATCCTCCCGTAGACCCTGATAGAACAGGGCCATTCTCTTTTCCTGGGGCCAATCAGTTTCCACAGCCAATCGATTGAAAGCCGTGACATACGAAACCAGGTCTCTGCTTCCTTGCCTCAGTGTCAGCAATTCTCGATCTTTAATCAATGTTGCAGCCCTACGGTTGAATATTTTACCGAATTCGTCTACAAAGGTGTCCCAGTTGTACAATAAGGCATCGTCTTTGCGAACCAGTGGTGTTGCCCAAGAAGCTGCATCCCCCGTGAGATAGGATATTACGAATGCTGTGCGGGCTTGTGCGGTTCTAAAAATTCCTGGCTTGGTCAAAAAATGCAACTGACACTGCATGATGAACTGGCTAAATTTCTGTGGGTCCCCATGGTATCTTTCGGGTGCAGCAAGGGGCAGGGATGGTTCCGTGGCTACCTGCACTTGTACTGGCACTGGTGGGGGTTGTCTGGGCAAGGGCGTTGCTTTGGCCTGAGTCTGGATAGTCAGGGTATGGACTTGACCTGCTAAGTTCTGATAGTCCTGCCTGGTTGCTGCCAATTCAGCCTTGAGGTCCTGGAGAAGGGCTACTACATCTGCCATGATTGTGCTGCCTAGGCGCCGAAGAATACGTGGGCTCGTAATTCTGTCAGATCCTTACTCCTCTTGACAGGCGCAGAGGCAGCACAAACTCCTCCCTCCCCATTGGGTCTTGGCACCTGGGAAATGATAACCGCAGGCCACCGCAACCCTCTGGGGAAAGAGGGTTAGGGTTCGTTGAATGGATGGGTAGAGGGAGTTCAGGATAACCGGAGAGAGGTTTAGGGTATCACAATGGATGGGAAAGGGGGTTTCAGGGAAACATGCTCCTCGGCTCCAAGGCTCCTCTTGCGGATGGTTGTAGGCGTTGACTTCGCACACACACTTTCACACTAACATCACTCTCACTGAAATTCTCCTTGAAGGCCTTTGTACTGGAGCCTCTGACCAGCTTGCACCTAGAACAGTGTTCTCTAGTATTGACTGATTTTCACACTGCCTTCGCAAACATGAACTGTGCCCTCATTACTTCATGAAGGCAAACCCTACCAACCTCACATCATATCGTGGTTGCCTCCCCAACAATATGCAGATTACATGTTCCCCACCACACCCTGTGCAAAGTCGCAACAAACAAATAGCATGCACACGAGGTGCTAAAGCACTTAGCTCAATGTTCTGTGGAGTTCTAGGTCCTTCGGCCTTTTCGGGTGGTTGATAGGCGTGATATGTCTCACCGATCCGATCAAGCAAATGAGCTGAAAATAGCAAAACAAAGTCAGGGCACGTGCGTGCGGAATTGCCGTTCCAACGGAACGTTCCCTAAGGGTTAAAGATCTGTTAATGGTGCGGTTGCTTCACCGCCAAGCTAACTCCAACTCTGGGTTAGTATCATGCTTTGCATGCAATAATGTCGTGCCTCCGAAAACGTCAACAGTATAATTCCTCAGCGTGCAACACGTTCACTCCCCACGGGAGAAATCAGCTGTCTAAGTAAAAGACTTGTACTTAGCTCTTTCATGTACGCGGGGCCGGGGGTAGAGCTGGCGGGCGGTGCCCCGCGTAGGCGTGCCTGCAGGAGCTCGAGGGAAACACGTCCTCTCTCGCCGATGGCCAGGATTACGAGCGCTCCTCCCTGGGCGCGGCTCGCGCATGCGCAGTAGCGCGCGTGTGGTCCTTTTCCTCCCAGCAGGCCCGTGAAGCGCATGGCCTGCTGGGCAATGTAGTCTCTGGGCGGTTCTCCTTCCTTGGGCCTTTGTTCTGCAAAATGGAAGGAGAACACGCCTGGACAAGGTGGTTGGACTCCCCAGAGCCCTCTTAACTCCCCCCAAAACCCCCAAAACACTGCCAATTGCCCCAGCCCTGACAATAGGAATGCCTCCAACCAGGAAAAGGTCTTCCTCCCAGCTCTGCCAAATCTGGACTGTAGCAGGACGCAGGAATCTGCATTCAGTCAGGAGTCCCACAGCCAGGTCTTCTCCCCAGTAGTGCAGAAAAATGTCTGCCTGTCTTTTTCCCCGATACTGCCCACTAAAACTTTCATCTCAGCCCTCTGTATGACGTGTCCCAATGAAATCCATCATCTCTCATCCTCCTACTCTCAACAATAGCTTCGCTTATACATTTGCAATTGTTGCAAATCTGACTTCCTTCTTCCTGCAGTTACTGTGCACAAAAACACGGAGAAGCAGGCAGAGAAGAGAAGAAAAAAAAAAATCTGCACACACATTTAAATGGCTTTCAGAGTATGCCTAATTCTGCAGTGGAGAACACATTTTATTAGTGGGTTATGTTAAATAAGGTTTTATTAGTCAGGTTAATGGTTAATAGGTTAGCTGTTAATTTTCAAATGTGTCTCTCGCACCATAGGCATTTCAGGTGAAAATAGTGTGCATTTTTAAATGAGCACGTGTGCTTTTAACTGTAAAAATAGATTTGCATCTTATATGTTAAAATCGTTTTTGACTGAATAGTCTGTCTTTCTTTGTTAATCTGGTAACCCATATATCAATGCACCGCACCCTTGTGGTGGTGCTGCAAAAAAAAAATGTGCTACTTGTGCAGTAGTTCTGTACTCTGTGCTGTTTGCTACCTGTGCAGTAGTGCTGTACTCTGTGCTGTTTGCTACCTGTGCAGTAGTGCTGTACTCTGTGCTGTAACACGCCAAATATCCTTACATATACCCTCCTTTTGTTTTTAGAACTTGGCTATAATCCAAGCCAATTCCTAAAAACAACTTGTTCTTTTTTTTTTCTTTACAATATAGCAATCCAACAAAATGAATATTCATGTGCATCAATGAAAATTTGCAATCAACATTTCATCTGAGTCCATCAGTTCATAAAATGTTCCACATTTGCCTTCTCAGTGGAAGTGGCATTACTTTAAGTTTAAATTTTCCAAGTCAATTAAAAACAACGAAATAAAACAACTAACTAAAACAAATAATTAATATAACAAATTAAAATAAATAATTAAAATAATAAATACGTGGAACTTCATATGCCGGAACTTTTGTTTTGTCTCTTTTGGTATGTCCCGACCAGCGATGTTATTCGGTTCATTCGAGTACTCTTTCATCTTGGCAATCTTGAATCCACAGTAGTCATCTCTTTTGGCATTCCGGTTATTTTGTCTTCACCTCCACCTGGAGGCAGGCATCTTTTGGTCTTCATCCAGGGGACTCCAGGACTCCATCGTCTCCCGTGGCCTCTGATCCCGGAACCTCCGACCAAATAATGTTAATTGTCTAAATCAAAATAGAAAATAAACAGATTAAGTACATAGCACAATACTAACTTCATCCTTTTGCCAAAAATAAAACATGCTTGGTAAAAATATTTCATTTTTTTTTTTTCTGAAATTAAACACAAGTTAAAAGAAAACAAGCAGATATTCAATATTTAACACACTTTCTCTCTGCACACCAACCATGAGCTTCCATTATATGTGCATTTATTTATTTATTTATTTATATTTATTTTATATTATATTTTACATATACTACAGTGTTTATGTGCCATCATAACAATCAACTTTTTAACTTCTTTGTCACTGCCTCCTGATTGTACCCATTTATTTTCTCTTTTTGTGTTCAAGGGATTTTATCTGTTTCTACATGCTCAAGCCGCCTGATCTCATGTCTGGGATGGCATGGTTTGATTTGATTTACATGGACAAACTGCTCTATTGCAGTTTCACCTTCATTTTTCAAAATTTTATACACTACAGGAGAGACCTTATCTATAATCCGAAATGGCCCCTGCCAGGCTGCTAGAAATTTAGAATTTTTCTGTTTACTTTTTCCAAAATGAAACTTGTACACCTGATCCCCTACACTGTATTCCTTTGCTGATGTCTTTTTATCATAATATGACTTTGCACTGTCAGCAGCTCTTTCCAGATTTCTCTGCACAAAAGCAAATGCATGTTGCAAATGCCTCCTCAGTTCATCAATATATTCATGAACTGTGGATGCACTCACTAGAGTTTGCTCATGTGTTCTGTATAGTAGGTGTTGTGGTAACACCATTTTCCTACCTGTTAAGACCTCATGGGGGCTAACACCTGTTGCTTTGGCAGGAGTCGACCTGATTGCCATCAGAACCAACGGTAAACGTAAATCCCAGCTGGAACCTGCTTCTGCCACAAATTTCTTTAAAATATCCACAACAGACCTATTGCTTCTTTCAACTGTACCTGAAGACGCCGCCCGATATGCGATATGTAGTTTCCTTTTCACACCTAGTATTTGCCATACTTTACTCATTAGAGTACTTGTGAAATGACTTCCTCTGTCTGACTCAATTCTTTGTGGCAACCCAAACCTTGAGAACACATGGTTCACCAGCAATGTGGCTGCTGTTTGCGCACTACAATCTGGTGCAGGAATGCATTCAATCCACTTTGACATCAAACATACCACACTCAAAATATAACGGTGTCCCCTGCTCGACCTTTTTAAAGGACCTACATAGTCTATTTGCAAATCTGACCATGGGAGAGTTAGGCCTCTTTTCATCAATGGTGCTCTATGCATTGGTGAAGCAGGTTTAAATTGGGCGCATACTAGACATCCTCTAGTATATAATTCCACATCTTGGGACATATGTGGCCAGTAAGCATAATCTTTTAATATTTCTAATGTTTTTTGTGAACCTCTATGGCCTGCAGTTATGGCATCATGTGCATGGTGTAGCATCAGTCCTCTGAATGAAAGGGGTACTACCCACTGTATTTGTCCTGTTATGGACTCTCTAATCATGAGTCCATCCTGTAATCTAATTCGTGTTTTGTTCTTTAATAACACCCTCAGCTCTTCTTTTCCCATACAATCATTTTCTGTTAAAGGATTTTGTTCAGGATCTATCAAATGATTATAATATATTCCCAAAATGTGATCATTCTTTTGTGCCTCAATCAAATCTTGGTCTGGCGTGTCATGACTCCACTGCACCACCGGTTGATCTACCTCCTTTGGTGCTTTAGAACGTGTCACTGCATCAATTTGTATTTCACCCATTAAATAATCAATATGTAGCAATTCTCCCATCACAGCCCCAATCTTAGCCAGATGGTCTGCCTTATCATTTCCCTCCTTATCCTCTCCTGGTGTTTTTAAATGCCCACGAATTTTTCTCCAGTATATTGTTAAATTATTTTCTGACACCAATTTGTCTATGGCTTGTATCATTTTTCCATGTTTAAGTGGCTTTTTGTTGTATGTAACCATGCCTCTTGCTTTCCAACCAGGCAAATACTCCACAAAGCTATTCCGTGCATAGTCAGAATCAGTCACCAAGACAATTTCACTGAACTTTTTATCAACTGCAGTAGCAATTGCTTTATAGATGGCTGCCAATTCCGCCACCTGACTGCTCCTATCCCCAATCCTCATCCCTATACTGGGGACGCCTTCACATTTCAACCAGACATTTCCTATTCCTGCCACTAATTGTTTATTACTGTCATTTTCAATGTGAAAAGCACAACCATCCACATATACAGTTGGCAAATCCTTGCATGTTTTTTCATCAAAAGCTTTGTGTGATGATTGTTCAAATTCCTGCAAACTAGTTTCCACTTCCATTTCATTTGGTATTTGTTCAGCTGCACAATCATGTAAGTCAGCTAACCCTTGAGCAATTGGGCTCTTTTTATTTTGTCCATATCTCACTTCCACGGGAAAACCTTGTAATGCCAGCGTCCATGAAGTGATTCTGGATTGCGCTAGATTGCCTGATCTAATCATTTTACTCTCTAAAAATTGCAAAGGTTGATGATTTGTTTCAATAATCACCTTTTCTCCCTGAACAATGGGGCGGAAATGTTGTAGCGCCCACACAGTGGTTAATAGGGCCTTTTCACATTCATTAAATTTCATTTCAACTTGGGAAAATGCCTTACTTGCATATGCAATGGTTTTGTGATTCAAATCGTGTTTTTGTGATAATACTGCTGACATACAATGTTCAGAAAAACCTATTTCTATAAAGAAATCCCTGTCCTTTATGGGGTATGCTAAACATGGTGCCTTTACAAGACATTCCTTCAATCTAGCCACTGCATCAGACTGCTCTCTTTCCCATCTCCAGGGAGTGTTTAGTTTAAGCAGTTTATTCAATGGTTGAGTGATTTCTGCATAATTCTCAATGAACTTTCTGTTATAGCCTGTCATCCCTAATAAACTTTTTACTCCTTTCACATCTTTAGGATCTTTTAATCTTTGTATGGCCTCTATTTTCTTCCTTTGTGGATTTAGCCCACATTCAGTCACTTCATGCCCTAGAAAGTTCACTTTTTTCTTGCACCATTGTGCTTTTTGCAACGATACTTTGGCGCCTGCTTTCTGCAATTGGCCAAGTACATGTCTTATTTCATCAAAATGGCTTTTCAGGCTTTCATTTTTTATCAGGACATCATCCACATAAACTATTGTTCCTCTTTCCGCTGCATCCGGCATGGCCTTTCTCAAAAATATGCCAAATTCACTCCCACTATTGATGTACCCGAACGGAGCTCTAAGCCAGGCATATTGAGTCCTGTCAAATGTAAAGGAAAATAAGTGTTGTATCTCCTCTGCCGATGGCACACACCAATATCCAGATGTGAGATCTAACGTGGTAAATACATTTGAACCATGTATCTGAGCTAGGCCCTGATCAATGAATGGTAGTGGCCATCTAGATACTGGTACTCTTTTATTTAACTCTCTTAAGTCTGCACACAGCCGCCATTGACCATTTGGCTTTAACACACCTAAAATAGGCGTATTGGATGTGCTATGAATGGGCCTGATTATTCCCCGTGATTCCAAATTTTTAATAATCTCTGCCAATGATTCTAAACATGCCAGCGGTAGTCTATACTGGCGTACAAACACTGGATTCCTGCTACAACCTTCTGGTAGTGTGGCCACATGTAAATCAGTTAAACCACAATCATAAGCATCTTTTGCAAATACATCCTTAAACTCCATAAATATTTCCCTCAGGTCGTCTCTATCCTTATCGCTGTCACATGCATCCGCTAAGGAGATCTGCTCTTCTACCATTCTGGAAAATTCTGGAAACTCTTCTGGTAAAGGAATCTCAGCGCTTTCCTCTAACTGTGTGGCTGTGTCTTTTTGTAGAGCTGCCACTTTTAAATATTTTGGCATATCAGCTTCCACTTCAATGGGCTGATTTCCTGTTTCATTTTCATTTAAATTAAATATTATGCAATCCTCTTGATGGCAGCACACTGTCTCATTTGAATCATAAGGATACACAGAATGAATTTTAAATATTCCTTTGGGCTGAGAGTCCAGGTGTTCTGGCAACTCGCCCTTGGCATCTACATATTTTTCAGGAATATTCCCAATCACCATGTTATTTAAATCTGCCGTATAATGTGATTTTTGTATGGCCATTCCTAATGGGGAGTTTTCCTCTAAATGAATATCCTGACAACCTTTATTATTTACCATGATTTTTACAGATCCCTCACCAATGTCTATCAATGGAATGTATTCATAATCCAGGCCTTGCTGTTTTATGGATTCATTCAGGCATACTAATGCATCAGAGCCTTTCATCTGCTGCCCATTTTTGCATTTCAGTGTTATTGCAAACTGTTTTGTAAATGCAGGAATAATAGTATCTTTCCTTATTTGTAATTCGACTGCATAAGGAACCAGTTGTGCACAATGATAAGCCCTTCTTTTGTCTTCAAATTCAGGTGCCGGACCACCTAGGCGTGACCATATTTTTTGATTAAGGAAATCTAACACCATACACATTCTGTGCATGATGTCATTGCCCATGTAAAATTCATTTTGTGCTCCACTCACTATCCATACATTATGGTAAATTGTTTTCTGCACAATGCTAATTTTAAGCATGCATCTGCCTGCAATTCGGTTTTCAAAGTCTGGACTGTCCAATCCAGAAACATATTGGTTTTTAATCCTAAATTTCGGGATTTCTTCCCTCTCCATAATTTTTTGCAACAATTTCTCATTAATGAAACTCCTTTCATGTTCAAGTGCTAAAGTGGCTTTTATTGTTTTAAGATAATCATTTATACCAACATGAACCCATGGTTGCTCATCTTCCATGTGTATTTCTGCCAGAGTGGTAATGTGTTTTTCTGAATCTGTTTTAGGAGCAATATTCTGTTTGCATGTTTTCTCTTTTAAATAGAAACGTAATGTGTGCTCATCTATGGCAGTCTGCCAATCTTTCCTTGGGTCCAAGTATATTTGTACAGGTAGTTTTTCATTGTCGCTCTGCATTTTGTCTTGACACATTAATATAACAGTGACACTAGGTATGCAGCTATTCTGGAGATATACCTCCACAGCATCATTTGTTTTGGCAACGGTGTGACATTCATTTATATTGCTGTTTTGTGATTTTAGTTTCTTAGGCCTCAATGGTTTTTTGGTTAAGGACCACAGCACTCCATTCACCCCATCTATGAGAGGAGACAATCTTTTCAGGCAATCTGTCCCCATCAGAAATGGAATTTCACAAATAGATGTGATCAATACCTCTTGTTTCATTCTGTGCTTTCCTATTTTTATGTCAACCTCAGTTACACCTATGATGGGCACCTCCTCCCCATTAAAGTTATGCACTGGGCCTTGATTTGCCTTCACTGTGATCTGACTCTGTGGAGGCCTCCCTTCATTGATACTCTTTACCAGCTCCTTGGACATAATTGTGGCCTGTGCGCCAGTGTCAATCATAGCGAAGGTGTGGCATTTTTCTTCTACAGTGATGGGTGCATAATATCTGTCCTCAACTTCCTCTAATACACATAAGAAATGTGAATTCTTACTGATTTCAGGGCTCACCTTTCTCAGGTCTTTTTGACTTTTGGCTAAGCACATTGGTAAATGAAAAGACATTTTTCCCTCCTTTTTACCCATTTCTGTGCGAGATATTTTATTCATTTCTCCATGTTCAGAGGTTTTTTGGAGTGTGGCCACTGTTCGCCCATCCATCTGGGTAACATCAGAGACCACATTACAACCTTCCAACTGAACATGTGTAACAACATCATTCAGCAATTTGTCATTTTTTAATTCTGTGCATTTGTGATCATTTAGTGTAATACCAGCCCTTTCAGCCTCTTCAAAAATATGTGGCTCAAAGAATTCTTCAGGTGATTGACTTGTACCCTCCTTGTGAGTATTTCCTTTTTCTGTCTGTGTTTGGTCATTGTTTTGCTTGCCCAGGGAAGGAGCTATGGCATCCCCACTTACTCCCTGTTCACTGGTATTCCCCATGCATGAGTCATTTTTCTTAAATCTGTTCCTTTGTTCTTTTGGAATTCCTAATGTTTCTTTTTCATTTGTGCAAATCTTTACTGTTTTATTTAGCTCTAAGTTAAACCGTACCTCTTTTTTAGAAGTATTTGCACTTTCTATCACAATTTCATTTACTGGTACTTTCATTTTTAATCCATTAGGCATCTCAGAGTCGTTATGCAAAATTATATCAGAGCAATCTGTCATTTTGGCACTGCGATTATCATGAGTACTTAGTCACTTTTCGGAAGCCCCCCGGTCACTGCTATGGCCATCAGCCCCCTCTTTGGAAGGTTGTTTTTGCGCTGTATAGAGCTTTCCTATTTGCTCAGCTAACATTTTCACTTGGGCCTCAAGGCACTGGAACCTTTCCATCTCTCTAGGATCCTCTTTCTGTGGCCTAGGTCGATATTGGTTGTTTTCCCCTGATTGGATCTATTCTGATACCTCTCAGGTGATTGATGTCGGTTGGGATGGTTTCTGAACTCTTGATTCATTTGTGGAGGGGAGCGGGTTGCACCCATCCTTTGATTATAGTCCCTTGGTGGGGAATCATTGTACTGGCGTGGATTGTAGTTCACGTTTTGCCTCATGTCCTGTCTCTCAGATTGTGTGTACTGGCCCCTATGTTGATTTCCATTATCAGTAAATCGATCCACATATCGGGGCCTATCCTGATTACCATATATCATGGTGCTGGGATCAAATCTGCTCTGTGTCCCCAATGACTGGTAGGGACCATCATTTCTTTGATCTTGATTTTGTCTCTGGTTATTGTTCATACCTGCCATATCAGGCCGATATCCTACCCGGGGTCTATCCCCTAAATATCTAGGGCTGATGTAGCTCTCTCTATTACTAGGATCATGTGTTTAGAACATTGGTACAGGAAATGGCGATCTTTGTTGATTACCCCTTTGTTCAGGTGTCACATTATTTTTACCTTGGCTTTGAGCAGACTCAAGGGACATTTTGGCTGACCTGATTTCCATTACTGTGGCTGAGGGTTCTTTAGATTTAGGCCTGGTATCTTTCATTTTATCACTTTCTCTACCCTGACAATAGAGTACCTCATATAGCTTTGTGCTTTGATGTACAATCCATTCAAGGGACTTATCACGGTCAAATTCACGGACCAATTGGGATATGATGTCTTTCTGTAGCCCATAGAAGTATGCGGTTTTAAACTCATTGGAATTTGAGTCAAAAGATACATCAAAGCGAGAGAATGCTCTTTTTAAGTCTTGTAAAAATTGGCGAGGGGATGTATTAGGTCCAGCAGTAATTGTGTACGCGACTTTCTTTGCCTCCTGCAATGACTGAAAAGGAGAAAAATGACGCCTAATTTCTTTTTCAAACTCCAGCCATGTCATATTCTGCTGTTCATTTAATCCCCTTATGATGCTGGCCGTCGGGGCATCTAAAGTTAAATGAAAATATTGTCTGTACTGTTCCTTAGGTATCTGGAGTGCTTTAAAAATGTCATGTACCGCTTCTAAGTGATCCTCAATGCAGCATTCACCTCCCTTTTTAAATGGTTTGATCAGGGCTTTAATGGATTTCATTATTTTTATGGGGCTACTTGTTGCAATGCATGGAATTGCACTATTTTGTGATTCAATCCTGTTTTCAGGTGTATGAGATTGGTGGCTGCCCCCAATGGGAATATCAAATCCCCCAAGGGCGCTGCAACCAAGTTCAGTCACCGGCCCAGTCACTGGAGCACTAGCTCTTTGGGCAGAGCTAGAATTCACCTCCACTCCATTGAATGTGGTACCCTGCCGCCTCTCCTGGGACCTGGGCATGCACATTTGCTGTTCTAAGTCCTTACACTTTTTAAGGAGTCTGGTTGCTTCATTTTGCAAATAATTATTTTCATCATTCATTTTATTAATCACCTCCTGCATATCGCACATTTGCATTTGGCATTCATTGAACTCTTTATTTCTCTTGTCTCTTTCTTGAATCATTTTAATCATTTCTTGTTCTGCACTCTGGAGATCACCTTCTTTTTCACAATGTTCTTTTTGTAAAATCTGCATTTCTGAAACAACCTCATCTTTATCCTGCCTAATGTGATCCACTAAGGCTTTTAAGTGTGCCAATTCTTGCTCACTATCTTAAAATTATTTCTTGCTTTTGGATAACTGAGTATCAAAGTCTCTGCATTTTAATTGCATGTCTTTTTGGCATACATCCAATTCTGCTCTCAACATTTCCTGATTTTTACTTGCCCCCTCTAATTCAGTCTTTAACCTGTTAATTAGCTGAGTATCATTCTCTTGCATTCGCAGGGACTTGTTTAAAATAAACCATATTTTGCCGCATAGCCGTATTAAACAGTCTTTCTCTGCACTTTTATCGGCTGCATTCAATAATCTTGTAAGGCAGACCTGAATTATGCTGCCTTCTGCAAAAATATTGTCTAGTTTTTCTTTCTGCACCTCACCCTGAATGCGGTTACTCCATTCTAACGTGCTATTCGAAGACCAATTCCCATGTGCAAATAACTTTGCCTCTAAATATTGCACTAGATCTGAGAATGTGGTTTCCCTTTGTGACATCCTGAAATTCGTTTTTAGTGGCACACTGCTATTATAAAATGGATTCCCTTTAATGTGCAAATGGCAGTGTGAGACACGCTTGCCACGCCCAGTAGGTACTCTATGATCACTTTCCCGGCCTGCAACGCACCATAAATATGTAGGGTATTTTGTGGAGATTTGGGGCCTGACGGTATTTTATTACCGCCGAAAAATAACTTAGCAATAATCACTCTTTGTATTCAGATTTGGCCATGTGCAACAATAATACAATGGACATGCATTATTTCAGCACCCAGACCTGCATATTTGGTATACGTGGTTGGTGGTATTTTGGTGAGCATAATTCCCTTGTTTTATTTGTGGCCCCAATGTCCAGAATCCCTTATCTTTGCTTAGATTTTTCGTGTGATCACTAGAGAGACCTCAAACCTACATTTTAGGAATGCCACATTTTCAGTGATAGTGTTGGTGTGCCACCATGGGCGAACTCACTGACTTATTTACGACAGAGAGCTATATATGGTAGTCTTGTGGTAATTTCCACTACCTTATATACGGTAGGGAGCTATGTTCAGAGAGTCTCTCTTCCCGTTGGCTCATGTACCTCCAACAAGCTATGCTACAGTCACTCACAATTATTCATACTGATTCTGATATGCACACATCTGTCTTAAAATGACCATTGCACTGTTTAAAAATCTCCCCACATCATCGGCATTGTAATGGTAAATAGTAAATACACCACCCGTCTGTTTTCAAATATTTTTCTGTATTATAAAAGTTGCATTTAAACACGATCTCATTCTTTACAGAAATAAATAAAATGGTACAGTAAAAGCATTGTCTATGACACACTGCAAAGAGAGTGGCGGAGAACAGAACTCAAATTGCAACATTGGTATTTGATTAAGACACGCACAGGAATCCCCTTTCCTACACTGACTGCATATTTTCGTGCACACACGGCTCCCACGCTTATGTAATTACCTTATCTGTTCAAAGTTTTCTTCAGCTGTTCTCCTTCGGAATGTGGTTCCCTTGAAGATTAACCCCAGTAAAAGGATCGCCTTTCCTTTTCAAACCGGGGTCATTTCCTGGAATTCTTAGCTTTTGCAGATAGGAATGCCTCCAACCAGGAAAAGGTCTTCCTCCCAGCTCTGCCAAATCTGGACTGTAGCAGGACGCAGGAATCTGCATTCAGTCAGGAGTCCCACAGCCAGGTCTTCTCCCCAGTAGTGCAGAAAAATGTCTGCCTGTCTTTTTCCCCGATACTGCCCACTAAAACTTTCATCTCAGCCCTCTGTATGACGTGTCCCAATGAAATCCATCATCTCTCATCCTCCTACTCTCAACAATAGCTTCGCTTATACATTTGCAATTGTTGCAAATCTGACTTCCTTCTTCCTGCAGTTACTGTGCACAAAAACACGGAGAAGCAGGCAGAGAAGAGAAGAAAAAAAAAAATCTGCACACACATTTAAATGGCTTTCAGAGTATGCCTAATTCTGCAGTGGAGAACACATTTTATTAGTGGGTTATGTTAAATAAGGTTTTATTAGTCAGGTTAATGGTTAATAGGTTAGCTGTTAATTTTCAAATGTGTCTCTCGCACCATAGGCATTTCAGGTGAAAATAGTGTGCATTTTTAAATGAGCACGTGTGCTTTTAACTGTAAAAATAGATTTGCATCTTATATGTTAAAATCGTTTTTGACTGAATAGTCTGTCTTTCCTTGTTAATCTGGTAACCCATATAGCAATGCACCGCACCCTTGTGGTGGTGCTGCAAAAAAAAAATGTGCTACTTGTGCAGTAGTGCTGTACTCTGTGCTGTTTGCTACCTGTGCAGTAGTGCTGTACTCTGTGCTGTTTGCTACCTGTGCAGTAGTGCTGTACTCTGTGCTGTTTGCTACCTGTGCAGTAGTGCTGTACTCTGTGCTGTAACACGCCAAATATCCTTACATACCATACTTGGCAAAACAAGACCCTAAGATGAATTTTTCTGCAAAAGATGTTGAACAAACTAGTGAAGCTCTTCCTAGTCGGGTGGGGGTTTGCAGTACTAATTTGAACCCGGGTTTGCCATTAGATATCTATTCCAGGAAATGTAATCTCCTACCTTGTAATTTCGAGGACCCCAGCAATTGTGCAACTCAACATGAGCTTATTTTAACGGGACATGTGAGTAAAAGTGATTCAGGGGCCTACCTCTATCAGGTGCCTAATGGGGTGGAACTGAAGGAAAAACTGGGAATCAACACCAAGTTGAAGGGAAAAAGGGAGCAACATTTAATATCCTGGACTTGTCCAAGAAGAGGGGTGGGCTAGAGGTACGGGGACCTTTATTTTCAAACGGGGTCTGTAAGGGACCAGATATGGGTGCAATGAAGTCTACTCCTAGGACTATTCCACTTATGAAGGGCAGTAGTTCCCCTAATCAGTTAAAAGGTAGATTTCAGCCGGGCGAACAGATTCTATCCCGGAGCAGAGAGTAAATATTTTTGACTCAGCGACCACATGTACAGTTACTTTGGGTGAGGGCGGACAAATGCCTTGTCAGGGAATAACCAAAACTAACTGGGAGGAGTGGAATCAGCAAAAAGAACAATGCTCTTGGACCCTACCGCAGAGTTTATACCCGAGGTTGCATTCAGGGGTTGGATAACTATTGCATAAGCTATATAGATGTAACCCACGAATCCATGAAGAGGAGCAGGTGGTGGCCCAGAGTTCAAAAGCCTATACCGTACTTAGAAACCCTAAGGAGGGTGAGGGGAAAATGGAGAACGATGGGCACCAGGGAAAGGTTGAGGGCTACGGGTAGGGGTTTGCCAAATGAATTGGATGAGGAGCAAACATGTGGGAAATTTAAACTGTCTTTGTTCAGTATTCTGGTGCCCGAGTTTTAGTTATGTTTAAATAGGGGTAATGTCCTCACTATTTTTTCTGAAATTCCGAATCTTAAACTTGTGTCATCCACTGACATTGCTCGGGTAGCTTTCCCAAATCATGACGATACTAATTGTTGTCATATTTATTTTACGTCCAATTTGGATAAGGAACTAGTTATATCAGAAGCAATGAATTTGAGAGAACTGGGCTTTGATCTTCACTAAGAAAGAGGGGAGGATAACGTATCTACTAATCAGTGGGGGGATGGAGCGCTCAGAGCCTCTGTTAACTCTGTACCTCAGGGTGTAATTCCAAGCAAACAGGTAGGTTCACAATTGGAGTCACACCCTCTTTGTGGAAAACTCATATCATATCATACCAGGCAGTAGCAGTGGGAAATCTAGAACTGAGAATTGCGACCATTTAAGATTGAAAGTCGCCTTCCGGAACTCCAGAGGTAGCACAAATCTGTTTAGCAATTTAGATGCAATGAAAATGCTGCGATGGGGTAATGTTATTCTGATCCAGGAGACTTGGTTGCTGCAAACTCTGGATGGCTGCCAGGTCCATACTCAATTGGCAAGGCGAAGTAATGGGGGCAGGGCCTGGGGGGGGGGGGTTCTCCTTGCTGCAGTGAGCTCTTCTTTGGGAATGAGGGCGTCGTTCCTTCCCAACCTTCCATTTGGGGTGATGGCCACACCATTATCTTCCCTTGACGGCCTATTTAATATGTTGATTATGAACATTTACTGGCACAGTGGAGTGGCTAACCTACAGGATTTCCTTTTGGTGATGTTGCGGTGTATTACTACTTGGGTTAACTTGTACCCCGAGGGAAGGATTTAAATTCGAATTTTGTATCATTCCGGACAATCTTGATGACAATTGGGAGGTGACAGGCGAGACCCTGCCTAATGACCCTAAAATCCGAAATGGCTTGAGGTGGTGGTCAACCATGGAGGTGCTGGGATTGAGCCTAATCAATTCCATGGAACTAGGGGAAGATAAGGATACATTTAAGTATACATTTACCTGGAGACGAGGGGTTCATCTTTTATCTATAGATTATATATTTGCTGATGCAGTCTTAAGCAGTGGCTATGTGAGTTTTGTGGTACAATATAACATTTTATTTTAGTGATCAATCAATTCTCATGGCCGAAATTATTTTGTCGACGATAAAGCGTCCAACTGGGACCATGGGAAAGGTTGAAGGAACTACCTCTGGGAACGTAATCCAATGGTCTGATCGGAATATTGCAATTCTGAATGAGGAGCTTGACTGTATCATCAGAGGACCCCCCCATGAATGGACGCTAAGGGTATTTAACTCTCAGTGTTTTGATGATTTAGTGGGGGAACTAATTGGCCGAGTTAAACAGAACTGCTCATTTTCGGGGAGGGGGGGAGCAGGGGGAAAAACAACAAACGTTTACAATGTGGCCTTGGTCGAAGCAAAGAGGAAACTTCACCATGATATTAGGGCCTTGAAAATGGTCAGTACGGGGAATATTCATTTTGGGCTCGATTTGAAGAAACTAAAACAAAAATATAAATATTTTTGTAAATCCATTAAAGCTGCTATGCTGCAGTTGGATGCGGAATGCATGCTTCGTACTTTAATTAAGCACAATTCTAATTTTGACCCGTTGGTAGAGGCTGTCACTTTGAATGCTGTTTCTGAAACCCAATGGGTGGATTTCTTCAGAGGGATCTATGGTGTGGGGGGCACTTCACAAGGAACTTGATCCTGATATTTGTAAATATATTAAACAGTTCACATGGGATATTAGGATTATTCATGAAGACATTGGGGCCTTAAATAAGGAGGTGTAAGAATTTTGCGTGCCCCTGGACCGTATGGCCTCACAAATTATGCACTGAAACTGGACCAGATCAACTGGGGTAAGGTCCTTTTAGTCCTGTTCAATAGTATTTTGGTCTCTGGTATTCTCCCTGTCTCCTGGTGCACGGCTAATGTTGTTCCTATTTTTAAGAGAAGCTCAAGATCTGAGCCAAAAATGATCGCCAAATCTTGCTAATAGATGAAGATTGTAAAATGTTCTCATGCCTTCTCATAGCTCATGTGAAAGAATGGGCGGTGGCAACTGGTTAATTGAGCCCATTTCAGACGGACTTTCGCAAGGGACACTCTACTAACATTAATGGTTTTATTGGTGAGGGCCCTAGAAGTGTCTGCATGGAATAAAACGAATGGCTGTACCTACGTGGCATCCATCGACCGTTCCCTGGCTTTTGATAACAATAACCAGAAATAGACTGTGGAGCAAACTTGCTCGATGGGGGCTGCCGGGTGGTTTTTGTTGAGGCTCTTGATGGCCCTCTATGAGGATTTCCAATGCGTGGGACTGAATTGGGTGGGGTGATTTAACAGAACGTATTAAAACGTTTACAGGCTTAAGACAAGGTTGTAATCTTGCACCTTATCTGTTCAATCTGTATGTATCTGATGTGGTAAATTATCTGGTGGGGGCGGGCCTTATCCCTCCCTCGATTGGTTCGTTGACTGTGGAATGGTTGGCATACGCAGATGATTTCTTGTTATTTGATCATTCGCAGACTGGTTTACAACGTCTACTGACTAAATTCTGTGTCTATGCCATTGACAATGGTCTCATTGTGAATCCTAGTAAGACCAAGATTCTAACCATTTCAAGGGGGAAAATATAACAATTGGTACTGTTGACTCATTGGTCAACCTGGGTTTCCAGATTAGTGCACTTCCACGGGGCAGAAATATTAGAGAGGCTCTTTGGAATAAAGTGAAATTCTTGTCTACCCATGTAGTGAAAATTGACAGAAAGTATGTGTGTTTTTCCAGCAAACCAGCCCTTAGATTCTATGAAGGCAAGATTGTTCCAAAACTCATCAAAGGCTTGGAGTTGGTGGACGCTACTATCTTTAAGATTTTAGACAGTATGGAAGCAAAAATCTAGCGTACACTTTTGAATGTGCCCAATGTGATACCACTTGCAGCCATCAGATTTGAGTTGGGGGTGGACTCGATGAAGGCACGGATGGAGTGAAACATACTCTCTGTATTCGCCAAACTAACTGACCCAATTCCACACTCTCTTTATGAGTTATTGTGAATCCAAATTCTCTCTTAAAGAATAAAACCAACTTTATCTGTCAATTGGAGGAGAGGGCTCTTGGAATTTTGAATAACCTGGTGATGGACTGAGCCTTGTTGTTGTCTAACCCTGTGAGAGTTAACAAAGCTCTCTATGATTATGATTGGGTTTGTACCTCTGACTCCTTTCACTCGTATCCATCGATGCATAATTTGGCACTTGATCATAGAAAGCGGGATGCACCAACCCTGATTCTCTCGCAGTTCCCCAACACATTTTATAGAAGCATTTTGTTACGATTGAGATGGAATCTCCTCTTAACTAGAGAGATCTTGTTAAGAAGAGGAATGGTTCCTATGACGGACACCGATTGTAGATTTTGAAACTCAGGCCCCATCGAGACAGCGCAACATTTGGTCTTGGAATGTGTTGTTTTAAATACTACTAGTATGAAATATTTCCGTAACTCTTTGGTGCGAGCCATAAATTGGTGCTCAATGAACTGCGATTATATTTGTGACCGATGTCTCAACATTAATTCTATAAAAGTGGGTTTGGCGGTCGCTGGTTTCATTAACACTATGAACTTGATGTACTGAATCGCTGATCTGTTTTGAGAAATTATTTTATTGTTGGGATTTTACGTTATGACCGCAGTCTGCTTTCAAGGAATGTACTGTATTGCTGAACTGTATTAGATGAATTACTGAATTATTGTGTTTTAACATCACAATGAATTTGAGGTACTGAATCACTGAACTGTTGTGATGAATTAATGTATTGTTGGATTTTAACATTAGGATGGCAGTCTATTTCTAAAATGTGTTGCATTGTTGAATCGCTGTTTTTTTTTTTTTTTTTTTTTAACTGTGTTGACAGTTTTTACAAAAGGACCTGTTTCTTTGTTAGCTTTATATTTTCTTTTCCTCGTATTGTATGTTTAGGTTAGTTTGCAAGGACTCAGTCCTTTTGTGATTTACCTTCTAAGAAAGGGAATTCAACTTAAGGCTTTGTAAAAAGTTTCCCATTGCGATAACTGGTCCTCACTTTTCGGTTCCCAAGTTTGGTGGAAATGCTTTAACGCTTTTTTCAAAGTGTTGGTAATCGCCTGTGTAGGCGTTGTAGAGGCCCGGTGCTAGCGGGCATCCTTGCTTCACTCCATGGCTAGTCGGAATGATTGTAGAAAGTAGCCCTGTGCCGTTGAGTCGGACTCTCATTGATGTCTGGGAGTACAGTTCTTGTATAGGTTCTAGCAGAGAGAGGGGACAATTCCAGTTGACAAGTTTTTCTGACAATTTTATTCTGTTGACTGTGTCCAATGCCTTGACAGGTCTATGAAGGCCAAAAACAGGGGAGGAGCACCTTTCAGTACTCTGGCCTTGAGGATGTTGAGAGTACGTATGTTGGCCGTTGTGCTTACATTTTTTGTGAAGCCAGTTTGGAATTGATCCCATCCTTCCGACAAAGAGACCCAGATTTTAAAACTATCCAGAAGAAATGCTCCAAAAAGCTTCCCGATGCTGTCGAGTAGTGCGATGGGGTGATAGTTGTTAGGATCGCCTTTTTCACCCGATTTATAAATCGGCACCACGTTGGCTGTCTTCCAAGACAAAGGAATTGATCTCGTTGAAGCACAGGATTCGAAGATTTCGGCCACGAAGATCGACCAGCTCGCAGGGTTAGAAGATCGACCAGATCGCAGGGTTAGATTTTAGATTTTAAATCCATGTTCGAAAGCCCATCTGGTCCCGGAGCTTGTGATGATTTGAGCTTTTTAATTTTGGTTTCGATGGTAGATGGGTTAAGTTCTATGTCTATGTTGGTGGGTCTGCCGCAAAATTCAGTTGCAGACCATGATGAGTCGAAGATAGTCGAAAAATGAGTAATACATGACTCTTCTGGGACACTAGTTGTTAAGTTGTCTTGAGTTGGGAAGCCTTTGGATGACATCAATGACCAAAAAACCTTCATTTGCTTGCCACTGAGTGTTCTCAAAATTAATTCAGAATCTTCCTGGTAGAGTTGGATTTTATAGTTTTTTAACCAGTTCTTGTATCGGCTGGTGGTTATCTGTGCTTCCTCGATGTTGGTAATAGAAGGAAATCGTAAGGCCTTTCTTTTTGCTTGCCTCATAATGAGTCTTTTTTCTCTGAGGACCAGGTTGTTGTGATGCTGGGCCATATGTAGGGTTTTGCCTCCATGTTTTTTCTTCACCTGGTAAGGTAACAGCAATGGACAATAATCCATTAGGCTTATAGCATCTTTTTGCTTGTTCGATGTCTTTACTTGACGATAGTTGTTTGTTAGGACAGTTATTGTTTAATCCTTCAGTCTTAGACATGTAGCGTTAGCATTGGTCTCGATGTTGGTAGGCATCCTTGCACGTGGGCAGACGTTAGTAAATGAAGGGGGGATTGCCCAAGTTGTTTTCAAGAGGTTGTGGTCACTATAGAGTGTTCGAGTGACCTCAGTTCCTATAACTTGTGTCATAAGATCTCTTGAGAGATATACATGGTCTAGAGTGGCTTGTCGACCCGCTAGTTCCCAGGTCGGAATTACTAGGTCAGTGGACTTTCTCAGCGAATGTGTGTTATGCAGGTCATGAGAAGTCATCAGATTGGCCCATTTCTTTCCTCTGTCCAAAGAGTTTCCTGGTATAGCCGTGGTGTTTGTCTTTGGGTCTGGTAAAGATTTTCTCGGTGGGTTTTCAGTTCTTTTTAGCACTATTTTGGTATTCAAGTCCCCACAAATAATTATGCTATCGATTGTGTCGTTGGATCTTGCTTCATCCAGTAGGTTTTCGATCTTCGAGAGAAATAATTCTGTTGAAGTTTCTCTCGGATTCCAATAAACATTTATCGATAGATAAGTTATTCTCTTCTGTTGCTTTGGGCCCAATTGGAGTAAACGTCGTTGGATCAAGGTGGCCAAGATGTGGGGGTCTTCTTTTATGACCTTGATCAGTTGGAGATTGGACCCTATGCCAATTGAGGTCAATAGGCCCGCCCTCGGTCGGCCCGTGGCTCCTCTCAGAGCTGGGGAGAAGGCAATCTCAAAGCCGTCAATCATCGTTTTTTTGAGCATCCATATTTCTTGAAGACATAGAATATCAAATAATCTGAGGTTGATATCAGATGAGAGAAACCTTGGATATTCCATGAGCCCAGAGTTAGACAGGGAACGTCTTCCATGTTTGATGACGTAGTGGAGTAGACCTTGTTTCTCTGTCTTGCTGTTGATTGCTAAAATCTCGGTTTCACTTCTAAGGCTTCCGGGAGCCAGGCCCATCGGTTTGGATCTACTTTTGGATGGCGTTGAGTCTGTTCAAATATTAGGTCCGCCTTTCCGTTCTTGGAGATGTCTTGATCGATTGTGATGGTCCAATTATTTTGTGGGCCTGGTGGCACTCTTTCGGTTTCCAAGGAACTAAGACGATGATCAATATTTTTAGCCCTTGACTGTGACGTTTGGTTATGTCTGGTAGGACGTGATGAAATTCAGTGAGTCGGAGTTCGATTCTTTCTGCCACATGGGTCTTTCATCCTTCTATCAAGGGATCTTCTTTCTAGAAACTCTTCGGCTTGATCGTTGTATCTGTGCCATGATGAATTTCTTTTGCTTATTCGTTCCTTAGTTTGGAGATGTATCTTGTCGTAGTTTTTGCTTTGATAGTTAGAATTGGATCTTGGAGTTGTCAATCTGTGATTTGGCGGGTTTGTTAGTTTAATGTCTTGATGTCCATGAGGGGATGGTTTCCTCGAGTCATTAGACTCGTAATCTCTTAGATCGTATCCTAGAGATCTTAATTTGTTTTTTGCCTCAGTTAAAAACGTGGGCCGGTGTATTTTCTTTTCCGCTTTTCTTGCTGCTGCATATTGAATCGGCCTAGAGTCTTTGTTCTTTGCAAGAAGTTTCAGTTTTTTCTCCTCAAGCGTTAGGAAGGTGGGGCTTGCCTAATCTAAGGCTACGGTTTTCTGCTCCGGTTCATCCGCGCTTTGGGAGGGAGTTTGTCTGTTAGCCTTTCTTTTGCCTCTTTGTGGTTTTTGCCACTCCACATCGTCCTTCTCCTCAGGGACACTAGTCCCGTTTAATGCCGCATCCACCAATTCACTTTCAGTAATTGATAATATTGTATTTTCCAAGTTCTGATCTTCGTCAGTAGAAATTGATTGATTACTGGGTTGGAAGAGCAAAGTGGGATCGCTGGATTTAGTCTCAAAAGTTAGGCGAGTTTGCTTTAGAGTAGATGCCTTGCTAGGTTTGTTGGTTTTTATTCTAACAGGTCGTCTGCTCGGGGTCATCTTAATAGGCCTTGTTGATTTTTCACTGTCCTTTTGGATTGATAGGTCGGTGGACCATGTGGCGCATCCATTTTTTAGTGGCTTTTTCGTTTAATTTTTCGGTTTGCTTGGCTTTGCGTGGTTGGTAGCCGGAAGATGGGGCTTTCTGGTGTTAGCTAAGTCATTTTCTTTTGATGGGGATGAATTGGCGGGATTAGAGTCTGCTGATTTAGCTTGGCTCTGACCCGGGAGCACATTTGTAGCTATGTTAGCTGCTGTGTTTTTGGACTCTTCGTGGTGCTTCCTGTAAATTGAAAGGTTCTGATAGGTGTCTCTTCTGTTTGCGTAGCCATTGTACATTTTGTTACAGGTTCTAGCTGATCCGATTGTGAGGAGGCCTCTAACATGATGGGTTTATTGCTGTCTTTTGCTGTAATGTATCCTTCTATGAAGGAAAGTCTTGTTTGCATGTATGCCATTATTGTTACTTGGTATTTTGCTGTGTCGTTGAGAGCTTCGTAAAGCTTGGTGAAGGGGGCCAGTGCTATTGTTAGGCATGACATAATGGAAAAGAGGTCAAATTTTTTGGATGGAGTAGGGGGGCCCATATCACCCAGGGAATCGGTTGATCTTGTTGATTTCCTCGGAGTATTAGACATAAATGGAATAGATTGAGCATCTCCGGTAATCATGGTATTTCCACTTAAAGCTCAAAGTGGATTGATGGGCTTCTCTCTTATCGGGTTCTTTGGAGGAGTGGGGTCTGCTGGTGTGTCATCTTTCAAAGCCTCAGGGCCAGTCAAGTTCTCTGGTTCCAGGCCCAGATGCTCTGCCGCGTTTGGCTTCATCTTGGGGTTTTCTGTGCATCCCGACGTAGAATCTTAACGTAAAACTATTGTGTTTGAAGTGGAAGAATGATGTGTTATTTCTTGATATGTCAAGGATTTTATTTGATTAGGTATGGATTTTGACTCTTTCTCTTGTGAGAGGGTACCAATTTCCTTCGACCTCTCTGACTTTAGACGCCATCTCTTCAGAAACGCTAATTTGCGCAATGAGTCATTCTCGGTTTCCTGTGTCAACTCCTGGTATGTTCCTTCTAATAGATCTCGACTGTCCTTTCGGCCTGGGACAGTTTTTTTTTTGTTTCATACAGAAGAATTCGGCAATAGATCCTGTCACTGGTGTTTTTTGTGCTTTTAGAGGACGTGATTGTGTTTTATCTTTCATAGAGGTTTTTTTACGGGCTTGCTGATTGCCAAATTTAAAGTCTGATTTTGCATGGGATTGAGGGTGGTCCACTTTAGCAAAGATTGGCTTATGGTGATTTATGGGTACACTTTCTGTCGGCTTAGAATGTTGCCCCTTGGCGTTGATATGCCTTTGGGGGGTAATTTGAAAATTCGAGGTGGCCAGAGATGATTCAAGTTCGTCCTCTGAGTACTCTATGGTAGAGTATGAACAGTCATCAATTACCGGGTCCATAGCACTGTTGTTAGGAGGGCTGGCTAGGTCCTCATGGCTAGGGACCTGGTGGATGTCTACCTTGATTGCTTCTTTGCCTAAGGGTAGAGCTTGTTGAGCCAGAGAGTCAGTTCTCGGAGGAGACAGAGGGGTTGTAAATCCTTTCTGTGTGGTTTGAGTTATATTTTGATCAGCCCCTCTTCAGGTGATT
This sequence comes from Ambystoma mexicanum, assembly GCF_040938575.1. Classification (NCBI taxonomy): domain Eukaryota; kingdom Metazoa; phylum Chordata; class Amphibia; order Caudata; family Ambystomatidae; genus Ambystoma; species Ambystoma mexicanum. The sequence goes on from NC_090929.1 coordinate 210,777,275, forward strand.
CAATCGTCTTCTCGGAGTCCCGTTGACTGGAGGGGGCAAGCCTCGGTTTTTGATGTAGCTCCGGGTGAAGGTTGGAACGGTCCTGCGAAGCAGATTCCGACTTAGGCTGAGCCGATGGATTGGTTGTTTCTGCGTGATCCTGCATCAGCATTTTCACCGTTGATTTTGTTGGAGCTGTCCCGTTGCTCCTCCCCGACTCCTCCCTCTCCTTCTCGGCTGCCCGCCCCCATTCGACCGGACCGCTCGTCACCTTCGCAACGGGCTGCCGGCCATGGGCACCGCGCAGACCAGAAGGAAGGGCGTAAGTAAGGACAGACAGACTCATGAGATCGGGTGGGGCCGTGCTCGGCATCTCAACGTCCCTCGCTCCCCCCCAACGCGTACTCGCCCGCCACAACACGATCAGGTACGTGGGTAGCCATGTTTGAGGTGGGAGCTTCTTGGGGGTTTGTGGAGCCGGGTACGATACTGTTGGGAGGCAGAGGCAGATATTTTGGTCCCTCTCCTTTGGCAAAGGGGGGGGGGGGTCTTCTGGAGGTGAGTCCATAACTAATGCGGCCAAATCAGACGCATTACAGTTGTTAAGGGATGTCAATGTTGTTAAGGCAGGTTCATGTGGAACGATCAAGCCATGAGTTTGGGGCTTTGTTTCGCTTTGTTTGCGAGAGCGCCATGTCTTATCTTCCGAATTTGGGGGCGCTTTTCTTGAGCGGGCCAACGATTTCAGCGGACTCCGGCGCTCCAGGCCACTGTCTTCGCTCCGGGTTTGCTGGCTTCTCAACCAGTGCCCCTCGTCGCCATTCTGTTGGGCAGACATTTCCTCTAAATGCGAGCAGCGAGGTGGCCGCGGACTGCCGTAGAATGCAAGAACCTCAGCGAGCAGCTCCGCGGCCGCTACGCGGCTCCAGTGAGGTTTTATTGAATGAGTTGGTCATGCCTCTGACCAGCAAAAGAAATTAAGAGCAGACTGCCGTAGACTGCGAGAACCTCAGCGAGCAGCTCGCTGTGTTTTAATATCATGATGATAGCGTGTTATTTTAATAATGCTACCGTAGGTGTTTATTATTAGTTTTTCTCTGTGCTGTTTTATTGTTGGTTCAATGTTATTTGTCTTACTTGTTCGGGTTCTATTTGATGTATTGCGGTATTAAAGGATGTATTGGACTCTTTTTCTTTTGTAAAGGATTCTTGTAAACCAGATGCAAATAAATAAATAATACAATGGCTACTGCCAAGGTTAAACAAGATATAAGTGTCCAAATGATGAACTACAAGCCCGAGAATGCACACTAGAATAAGGTAACATTCAGAACCTGTTCTCATTCCTTGGTTAAGAGGTAACACGTTTGAACTCCATCCCCTTTATATGCTAGGCCTCAGCTGCCTGCTTACCTGGGCACAAAGGTTCATGCTGCTTGCAGTTCTGGATGACAATGCCCATATTTGCCTCTCTGGTTAAGAATCGGGAAGGTGCCCAAGGGGCAGAGACACAGCCCCTGCAATGAGCCTTTTAAATGCGAAGAGGACCAGAGGCAGGGTCCGTGCTCTTTCATCAGGGGTCAAGGCATGGGCGTAGGACATGGGGGGGTGGGAAGGGGGACAAATCCCCCCCACAATTTTAAGTGGGGGGGGTGTAATGTCATTTATCTCTCCCCAGAATATGTGTTTGGTGTGTTGTGCAGGGATCTGTTTTTGAAGTGGGGGGAGGGGCTGCTTACTATGTAAGCTGCTCTCTCCCCTCTGGCCCCCAAAGCATGGGGGCAATACCTTGGGGGCAGATGGGTCATCATCTGCCCCCAGCAAAGGGGGGCAAACAAAAAGAAAATGTTGTTTTAAACATAGTTTTGGGTGGGGTGGGACCACTAGTCACCAAGGAGTTTTGCAAGGGGGGTGGCCCTCTCCCCCCCACCCTAAGTGGATGGGGGGCACCTTATGTATCCCTTCCTGGGGGCAGATTTCTGCCCCTAGGAAGGGGTACATGAGATGCCCTCCATCCATTTGGGGTGAGGGGAGAGGCGACTGCAAATATTGACAGAGCCACCCCGCCCCCTAAGCCTTGGGCAATACGTTTTGCCACCCCCCGTGGGGGCTGATGGTCACACACATGTGCCCATCTACCCCTAGGGAAGGGCAAAACAAAAATATATGTATTATAACTTGTTTTGGGTGGGGGGCCCACTAAACCACCAGGATTTTTTGTGTTTAAGAGGAGGGGTGGCCCTCTGCCCCCACCCTAACTGGATGGGGCACTGTATGTAGCCTTCCCTGGAGCTAGATTTCTGCCCCTAGGAAGGGGTACATGAGATGCTCCCATCCATTTGGGGTGGGGAGGAGGCCACTGCAAATATTGGCAGAGCCACCCCCCAAGCCTGGGGCAGTATGTTTTGCCCATCTGCCCCTAGGAAAGGGGCAAAACAAAAATAAAACACATTATAACTTGTTTTGGGTGGATCTGGGGGGCCACTGAACCATCATGGATGTTTTTAATGGAAAGGGGGTGGCCCTCTCCCGCCCACCCCAAATGGATGGGGGCATCTCAAGTAGCCGTCCGTGGGGGCAGATTGCAAGCACAATCTGCCCATAGGAAAGAGGCAAAACAAAAACAAAAATAAAAAAAAGATAACTTGTTTTGGGTGGGTGTGGGGGGTCACTAAACCACCATGAATGTTTTTAGTGATAAGGGGGGTGCCCATGGGTGTCTTCTTTTTGGAAATGCATGGGGTTCTCTGTTTTTCTTGGTGACTTCGACACCCTAGGCCCAAATCTGTAGGTTGTCCACATGAGCAAAATCTGCTTTACCGAAAGGCTTGGGGTTATCAGTGGGTTAGCCTTTTCCCTTTTCGCCGATGTACACATGTGAGGTACCGTTTTCGTCGGGACACCTGTGGGAATGCGGGAAGGTAGGATATCTGTTGTTGGCTGTGTGTTTCGGTGGGTGGGCAGAGGGAAATGTCTCTGAAATTTGGTGGAAAAAAACACAATTTTCAGACATTTCACTCTGGCCACCCACTGAAACACACCTGTCTTAACAAAGTGTGACATCATCCCCTTCATTTATAAGCAATATGTGTGTTCTCATGTTTCTTCATCCACTGAATTACTGTTAGAAACAAAGGCAAGAGTTGTGTCTCTTGTGTAGGCATTAGGAAAGCAGTTGCCAGCCTCTGGCATAATATACCCATGTTCTTCCAATATTGGCTAGCTGTTGCCCTCTTATGGCCAGGTAGAACCATCATGGCAGCGACTGGCAAATGCCTTTCCCCTGCAGTCAGAAAAGCGGAAATAAGAGGCCAATTCAAGACATGGAACAAATAGAAGTTAAGACAGACTGCAGCTGCCATTGCTGTATAAGGGAGAATATATTGAGTGTTCAAGCAAGGAGGTAGGTATTAAGCAAGCAAGCAGTGAGACAAGGGAGAGGCAAAGAAAGAACAGAAGGGCTCTTTGGATAATGTAACAGGGCAGAGGACCCATGCTCTGCCGTCCTAGTAACTTATGAGAGAATCAAATAGATCAGGCTTTGCAGCAAATGTTAAATGAGAAAGGAACATAGTCCAGCAATGCATTCAGAATAACAAAAGCAAAGAAAGGCTAGGCTCTGAAGCTAGCATGAGATGGAATAAGAGGGACCAGACTCATCGTGAGAGGCTGGCCCTGCCCTCACAGGGGTGCTAGAGGGGCAGCCCACATAGCGGGCTGCCTCTCTGGCCACCCCATGGGTCCACATACACCCCACCTACTAGGCATCCCCAGGGTCCGACACATCCGGCCGCGGACCTGGGGAGTGCTTATAAGGGGGTGGGCTTGCGATCGCTCATCCTCCTTGTTTGCTGTACCCCTTCCCCCCACCCCCTCCACAGAGGACAATCAAAGCAGCAACATCACACACCTGGTCCCTCTACTCCCATAACAGGGCTTACTCAGAGGAACAATGAAGATTTCCTCTTTCTTTGAAAACCCCATCCTTCCATTCCAAGAGTCACACACGTCTTCTTGCCCCACACAAAAAAGTAGCAACTTACAGTTGGTAGAAAAGGCTGCAACTCCTTTATTTGGCAGGAGTCCACTTACAGGTGATCTGCCTCTTAATGAGCTGGCGTCCTAGCTGTGGCCCACTGGAAGTAATTATTTCCTCTCTCTTACCATGAGCTCATAGTCAGATGAAAAATCCAGAAATGCAATATACAAAGACATGATCTTTGCTGCAGCATCCTTTAATTTTCTTCTGTTTTCTTTTCTTCTTTTCTCTTGTTTTATACAGTGATATTTGTAATTTAATATGTACTGCAATGTTAATTCTAATTTTGTGAAAAGTCGAGTTCTTTGACTAAAACACAATAAATAAATAAAGCAATGTCCCCTGTCCCCCCCAGATTTGATGTGTCTCCTACGCCCCTGGGTCAAGGACCTCTGTAAAAGCCTATGGGTGCTGCTCTATAGTTATGGCAGGAAGAGTAGTGATGGAGCCAAGTGGCTTTGCAGTCATAAGCCTGGCTAACATTATCGTATCCATCGATGCATAATTTGGCACTTGATCATAGAAAGCGGGATGCACCAACCCTGATTCTCTCGCAGTTCCCCAACACATTTTATAGAAGCATTTTGTTACGATTGAGATGGAATCTCCTCTTAACTAGAGAGATCTTGTTAAGAAGAGGAATGGTTCCTATGACGGACACCGATTGTAGATTTTGAAACTCAGGCCCCATCGAGACAGCGCAACATTTGGTCTTGGAATGTGTTGTTTTAAATACTACTAGTATGAAATATTTCCGTAACTCTTTGGTGCGAGCCATAAATTGGTGCTCAATGAACTGCGATTATATTTGTGACCGATGTCTCAACATTAATTCTATAAAAGAGGGTTTGGCGGTCGCTGGTTTCATTAACACTATGAACTTGATGTACTGAATCGCTGATCTGTTTTGAGAAATTATTTTATTGTTGGGATTTTACGTTATGACCGCAGTCTGCTTTCAAGGAATGTACTGTATTGCTGAACTGTATTAGATGAATTACTGAATTATTGTGTTTTAACATCACAATGAATTTGAGGTACTGAATCACTGAACTGTTGTGATGAATTAATGTATTGTTGGATTTTAACATTAGGATGGCAGTCTATTTCTAAAATGTGTTGCATTGTTGAATCGCTGTGTTTTTTTCTTTTTTTTTTTAACTGTGTTGACAGTTTTTACAAAAGGACCTGTTTCTTTGTTAGCTTTATATTTTCTTTTCCTCGTATTGTATGTTTAGGTTAGTTTGCAAGGACTCAGTCCTTTTGTGATTTACCTTCTAAGAAAGGGAATTCAACTTAAGGCTTTGTAAAAAGTTTCCCATTGCGATAACTGGTCCTCACTTTTCGGTTCCCAAGTTTGGTGGAAATGCTTTAACGCTTTTTTCAAAGTGTTGGTAATCGCCTGTGTAGGCGTTGTAGAGGGCCGGTGCGAGCGGGCATCCTTGCTTCACTCCATGGCTAGTCGGAATGATTGTAGAAAGTAGCCCTGTGCCGTTGAGTCGGACTCTCATTGATGTCTGGGAGTACAGTTCTTGTATAGGTTCTAGCAGAGAGAGGGGACAATTCCAGTTGACAAGTTTTTCTGACAATTTTATTCTGTTGACTGTGTCCAATGCCTTGACAGGTCTATGAAGGCCAAAAACAGGGGAGGAGCACCTTTCAGTACTCTGGCCTTGAGGAATGTGAGAGTAAGTATGTTGGCCGTTGTGCTTACATTTTTTGTGAAGCCAGTTTGGAATTGATCCCATCCTTCCGACAAAGAGACCCAGATTTTAAAACTGTCCAGAAGAAATGCTCCAAAAAGCTTCCCGATGCTGTTGAGTAGTGCGATGGGGTGATAGTTGTTAGGATCGCCTCTTTCACCCGATTTATAAATCGGCACCACGTTGGCTGTCTTCCAAGACAAAGGAATTGATCTCGTTGAAGCACAGGATTCAAAGATTTCGGCCACGAAGATCGACCAGCTCGCAGGGTTAGAAGATCGACCAGATCGCAGGGTTAGATTTTAGATTTTAAATCCATGTTCGAAAGCCCATCTGGTCCCGGAGCTCGTGATGATTTGAGCTTTTTAATTTTGGTTTCGATGGTAGATGGGTTAAGTTCTATGTCTATGTTGGTGGGTCTGCCGCAAAATTCAGTTGCAGACCGTGATGAGTCGAAGAGAGTCGGAAAATGAGTAATACATGACTCTTCTGGGACACTAGTTGTTAAAATGTCTTGAGTTGGGAAGCCTTTGGATGACATCAATGACCAAAAAACCTTCACTTGCTTGCCACTGAGTGTTCTCAAAATTAATTCAGAATCTTCCTGGTAGAGTTGGATTTTATAGTTTTTTAACCAGTTCTTGTATCGGCTGGTGGTTATCTGTGCTTCCTCGATGTTGGTAATAGAAGGAAATCGTAAGGCCTTTCTTTTTGCTTGCCTCATAATGAGTCTTTTTTCTCTGAGGACCAGGTTGTTGTGATGCTGGGCCATATGTAGGGTTTTGCCTCCATGTTTTTTCTTCACCTGGTAAGGTAACAGCAATGGACAATAATCCATTAGGCTTATAGCATCTTTTTGCTTGTTCGATGTCTTTACTTGACGATAGTTGTTTGTTAGGACAGTTATTGTTTAATCCTTCAGTCTTAGACATGTAGCGTTAGCATTGGTCTCGATGTTGGTAGGCATCCTTGCACGTGGGCAGACGTTAGTAAATGAAGGGGGGATTGCCCAAGTTGTTTTCAAGAGGTTGTGGTCACTATAGAGTGTTCGAGTGACCTCAGTTCCTATGACTTGTGTCATAAGATCTCTTGAGAGATATATATGGACTAGAGTGGCTTGTCGTCCCGCTAGTTCCCAGGTCGGAATTACTAGGTCAGTGGACTTTCTCAGCGAATGTGTGTTATGCAGGTTATGAGAAGTCATCAGATTGGCCCATTTCTTTCCTCTGTCCAAAGAGTTTCCTGGTATAGCCGTGGTGTTTGTCTTTGGGTCTGGTAAAGATTTTCTCGGTGGGTTTTCAGTTCTTTTTAGCACTATTTTGGTATTCAAGTCCCCACAAATAATTATGCTATCGATTGTGTCGTTGGATCTTGCTTCATCCAGTAGGTTTTCGATCTTCGAGAGAAATAATTCTGTTGAAGTTTCTCTCGGATTCCAATAAACATTTATCGATAGATAAGTTATTCTCTTCTGTTGCTTTGGGCCCAATTGGACTAAACGTCGTTGGATCAAGGTGGCCAAGATGTGGGGGTCTTCTTTTATGACCTTGATCAGTTAGAGATTTGACCCTATGCCAATTGAGGTCAATAGGCCCGTCCTCGGTCGGCCCGTGGCTCCTCTCAGAGCTGGGGAGAAGGCAATCTCAAAGCCGTCAATCATCGTTTTTTTGAGCATCCATATTTCTTGAAGACATAGAATATCAAATTATTTGAGGTTGATATCAGATGAGAGAAACCTTGGGTATTCCATGAGCCCAGAGTTAGACAGGGAACGTCTTCCATGTTTGATGACTTAGTGGAGTAGACCTTTTTTCTCTGTCTTGCTGTTGATTGCTAAAATCTCGGTTTCACTTCTAAGGCTTCCGGGAGCCAGGCCCATCGGTTTGGATCTACTTTTGGATGGCGTTGAGTCTGTTCAAATATTAGGTCCGCCTTTCCGTTCTTGGAGATGTCTTAATGGATTGTGATGGTCCAATTATTTTGTGGGCCTGGTGGCACTCTTTCGGTTTCCAAGGAACTAAGACGATGATCAATATTTTTAGCCCTTGACTGTGACGTTTGGTTATGTCTGGTGGGACGTGATGAAATTCAGTGAGTCGGAGTTCGATTCTTTCTGCCATATGGGTCTTTCATCCTTCTATCAAGGGATCTTCTTTCTAGAAACTCTTCGGCTTGATCGTTGTATCTGTGCCATGATGAATTTCTTTTGCTTATTCGTTCCTTAGTTTGGAGATGTATCTTGTCGCAGTTTTTGCTTTGATAGTTAGAATTGGATCTTGGAGTTGTCAATCTGTGATCTGGCGGGTTTGTTAGTTTAATGTCTTGATGTCCATGAGGGGATGGTTTCCTCGAGTCATTAGACTCGTAATCTCTTAGATCGTATCCTAGAGATCTTAATTTGTTTTTTGCCTCAGTTAAAAACGTGGACCGGTGTATTTTCTTTTCCGCTTTTCTTGCTGCTGCATATTGAATCAGCCTAGAGTCTTTGTTCTTTGCAAGAAGTTTTAGTTTCTTCTCCTCAAGCGTTAGGAAGGTGGGGCTTGCCTAATCTAAGGCTACGGTTTTCTGCTCCGGTTCATCTGCGCTTTGGGAGGGAGTTTGTCTGTTAGCCTTTCTTTTGCCTCTTTGTGGTTTTTGCCACTCCACATCGTCCTTCTCCTCAGGGACACTAGTCCCGTTTAATGCCGCCTCCATCAATTCACTTTCAGTAATTGATAATATTGTGTTTTCCAAGTTCTGATCTTCGTCAGTAGAAATTGATTGATTACTGGGTTGGAAGAGCAAAGTGGGATCGCTGGATTTAGTCTCAAAAGTTAGACGAGTTTGCTTTAGAGTAGATGCCTTGCTAGGTTTGTTGGTTTTTATTCTAACAGGTCGTCTGCTCAGGGTCATCTTAATAGGCCTTGTTGATTTTTCACTGTCCTTTTGGATTGATAGGTCGGTGGACCATGTGGCGCATCCATTTTTTAGTGGCTTTTTCGTTTAATTTTTCGTTTGCTTGGCTTTGCGTGGTTGGTAGCCGGAAGATGGGGCTTTCTGGTGTTAGCTAAGTCATTTTCTTTTGATGGGGATGAATTGGCGGGATTAGAGTCTGCTGATTTAGCTTGGCTCTGACCCGGGAGCACATTTGTAGCTATGTTAGCTGCTGTGTTTTTGGACTCTTCGTGGTGCTTCCTGTAAATTGAAGGGTTCTGATAGGTGTCTCTTCTGTTTGCGTAGCCATTGTACATTTTGTTACAGGTTCTAGCTGATCCGATTGTGACGAGGCCTCTAACATGAGGGGTTTATTGCTGTCTTTTGCTGTAATGTATCCTTCTATGAAGGAAAGTCTTGTTTGCATGTATGCTATTATTGTTACTTGGTCTTTTGCTGTGTCGTTGCGAGCTTCGTAAAGCTTGGTGAAGGGGGCCAGTGCTATTGTTAGGCATGACATAATGGAAAAGAGGTCCAATTTTTTTGATGGAGTAGGGGGGGTCATATCACCCAGGGAATCGGTTGATCTTGTTGATTTCCTCGGAGTATAAGACATAAATGGAATAGATTGAGCATCTCCGGTAATCATGGTATTTCCACTTAAAGCTCGAAGTGGATTGATGGGCTTCTCTCTTATCGGGTTCTTTGGAGGAGTGGGGTCTGCTGGTGTGTCATCTTTCAAAGCATCAGGGCCAGTCAAGTTCTCTGGTTCCAGGCCCAGATGCTCTGCCACGTTTGGCTTCATCTTGGAGTTTTCTGTGCATCCCGACGTAGAATCTTAACGTAAAACTATTGTGTTTGAAGTGGAAGAATGATGTGTTATTTCTTGATATGTCAAGGATTTTATTTGATTAGGTATGGATTTTGACTCTTTCTCTTGTGAGAGGGTACCAATTTCCTTCGACCTCTCTGACTTTAGACGCCATCTCTTCAGAAACGCTAATTTGCGCAATGAGTCATTCTCGGTTTCCTGTGTCAACTCCTGGTATGTTCCTTCTAATAGGTCTGCGTCTGAGATCTCGACTGTCCTTTCGGCCTGGGACAGTTTTTTTTTTCATACAGAAGAATTCGGCAATAGATCCCGTCACTGGTGTTTTTTGTGCTTTTAGAGGACGTGATTGTGTTTTATCTTTCATAGAAGTTTTTTTACGGGCTTGCTGATTGCCAAATTTAAAGTCTGATTTTGCATGGGATTGAGGGTGGTCCACTTTAGCAAAGATTGGCTTATGGTGATTTATGGGTACACTTTCTGTCGGCTTAGAATGTTGCCCCTTAGCGTTCATATGCCTTTGGGGGGTAATTTGAAAATTCGAGGTAACCAGAGATGATTCAAGTTCGTCCTCTGAGTACTCTATGGTAGAGTATGAACAGTCATCAATTACCGGGTCCATAGCACTGTTGTTAGGAGGGCTGGCTAGGTCCTCATGGCTAGGGACTTGGTGGATGTCTACCTTGATTGCTTCTTTGCCTAAGGGTAGAGCTTGTTGAGCCAGAGAGTCAGTTCTCAGAGGAGACAGAGGGGTTGTAAATCCTTTCTGTGTGGTTTGAGTTATATTTTGATCAGCCGTCACTTCAGGTGATTCAATCGTCTTCTTGGAGTCCCGTTGACTGGAGGGGGCAAGCCTTGTTTTTTGATGTAGCTCCGGGTGAAGGTTGGAACGGTCCTGCGAAGCCGATGGATTGGTTGTTTCTGCGTGATCCTGCATCAGCATTTTCACCGTTGATTTTGTTGGAGCTGTCCCGTTGCTCCTCCCCGACTCCTCCCTCTCCTTCTCCTTCTCGGCTGCCCGCCCCCATTCGACCGGACCGCTCGTCACCTCCGCAACGGGCTGCCGGCCATGGGCACCGCGCAGACCAGAAGGAAGGGCGTAAGTAAGGACAGACAGACTCAGGAGATCGGGTGGGGCCGTGCTCGGCATCTCAACGTCCCTCGCTCCCCCCAACGCGTACTCGCCCGCCACAACACGATCAGGTACGTGGGTAGCCATGTTTGAGGTGGGAGCTTCTTGGGGGGTTTGTGGAGCCGGGTACGATACTGTTGGGAGGCAGAGGCAGATAATTTGGTCCCTCTCCTTTGGCAAAGGGGGGGGGGGTCTTCTGGAGGTGAGTCCATAACTAATGCGGCCAAATCAGACGCATTACAGTTGTTAAGGGATGTCAATGTTGTTAAGGCAGGTTCATGTGGAACGATCAAGCCATGAGTCTGGGGCTTTGTTTTGCTTTGTTTGCGAGAGTGCCATGTCTTATCTTCCAAATTTGGGGGCGCTTTTCTTGAGCGGGCCAACGATTTCAGCGGACTCCGGTGCTCCAGGCCACTGTCTTCGCTCCTGGTTTGCTGGCTTCTCAACCAGTGCCCCTCATCGCCATTCTGTTGGGCAGACATTTCCTCTAATTGCGAGCTGTGAGGTGGCCGTGGACTGCCGTAAAATGCAAGAACCTCAGCGAGCAGCTCCGCGGCCGCTACGCGGCTCCAGTGAGGTTTTATTGAATGAGTTGGTCATGCCTCTGACCAGCAAAAGAAATTAAGAGCAGACTGCCGTAGACTGCGAGAACCTCAGCGAGCAGCTCGCTGTGTTTTAATATCATGATGATAGCGTGTTATTTTAATAATGCTACCGTAGGTGTTTATTATTAGTTTTTCTCTGTGCTGTTTTATTGTTGGTTCAATGTTCTTTGTCTTACTTGTTCGGATTCTATTTGATGTATTGCGGTTTTAAAGGATGTATTGGACTCTTTTTCTTTTGTAAAGGATTCTTGTAAACCAGATGCAAATAAATAATACAATGGCTACTGCCAAGGTTAAACAAGATATAAGTGTCCAAATGATGAACTACAAGCCCGAGAATGCACACTAGAATAAGGTAACATTCAGAACCTGTTCTCATTCCTTGGTTAAGAGGTAACACGTTTGAACTCCATCCCCTTTATATGCTAGGCCTCAGCTGCCTGCTTACCTGGGCACAAAGGTTCATGCTGCTTGCAGTTCTGGATGACAATGCCCATATTTGCCTCTCTGGTTAAGAATCGGGAAGGTGCCCAAGGGGCAGAGACACAGCCCCTGCAATGAGCCTTTTAAATGCGAAGAGGACCAGAGGCAGTCCGTGCTCTTTCATCAGGGGTCAAGGCATGGGTGTAGGACATGGGGGTGGGGGCAAGGGGGACAAATCCCCCCACAATTTTAAGTGGGGGGGTGTAATGTCATTTATCTCCCCCCAGAATATGTGTTTGGTGTGTCGTGCAGGGATCTGTTTTTGAAGTGGGGGGAGGGGCTGCTTACTATGTAAGCTGCTCTCTCCCCTCTGGCCCCCAAAGCATGGGGCAATACCTCGGGGGCAGATGGGTCATCATCTGCCCCCAGCAAAGGGGGGCAAACAAAAGAAAATGTTTTTTAAACATAGTTTTGGGTGGGGTGGGACCACTAGTCACCAATGAGTTTTGCTAGGGGGGTGGCCCTCTCCCCCCCACCCTAAGTGGATGGGGGCACCTTATGTATCCCTTCCTGGGGGCAGATTTCTGCCCCTAGGAAGGGGTACATGAGATGCCCTCCATCCATTTGGGGTGAGGGGAGACGTGACTGCAAATATTGGCAGAGCCACCCCGCCCCCTAAGCCTTGGGCAATACGTTTTGCCACCCCCCGTGGGGGCTGATGGTCACACACATGTGCCCATCTACCCCTAGGGAAGGGCAAAACAAAAATATATGTATTATAACTTGTTTTGGGTGGGGGGCCCACTAAACCACCAGGAATTTTTGTGTTTAAAAGGAGGGGTGGCCCTCTGCCCCCACCCTAACTGGATGGGGCACTGTATGTAGCCTTCCCTGGAGCTAGATTTCTGCCCCTAGGAAGGGGTACATGAGATGCTCCCATCCATTTGGGGTGGGGAGGAGGCCACTGCAAATATTGGCAGCGCCACCCCCCAAGCCTGGGGCAGTTTGTTTTGCCCATCTGCCCCTAGGAAAGGGGCAAAACAAAAATAAAACACATTATAACTTGTTTTGGGTGGATCTGGGGGGCCACTGAACCATCATGGATGTTTTTAATGGAAAGGGGGTGGCCCTCTCCCGCCCACCCCAAATGGATGGGGGCATCTCAAGTAGCCGTCCGTGGGGGCAGATTGCAAGCACAATCTGCCCATAGGAAAGAGGCAAAACAAAAACAAAAATAAAAAAAAGATAACTTGTTTTGGGTGGGTGTGGGGGTCACTAAACCACCATGAATGTTTTTAGTGATAAGGGGGGTGCCCATGGGTGTCTTCTTTTTGGAAATGCATGGGGTTCTCTGTTTTTCTTGGTGACTTCGACACCCTAGGCCCAAATCTGTAGGTTGTCCACATGAGCAAAATCTGCTTTACCGAAAGGCTTGGGGTTATCAGTGGGTTAGCCTTTTCCCTTTTCGCCGATGTACACATGTGAGGTACCGTTTTCGTCGGGACACCTGTGGGAATGCGGGAAGGTAGGATATCTGTTGTTGGCTGTGTGTTTCGGTGGGTGGGCAGAGGGAAATGTCTCTGAAATTTGGTGGAAAAAAACACAATTTTCAGACATTTCACTCTGGCCACCCACTGAAACACACCTGTCTTAACAAAGTGTGACATCATCCCCTTCATTTATAAGCAATATGTGTGTTCTCATGTTTCTTCATCCACTGAATTACTGTTAGAAACAAAGGCAAGAGTTGTGTCTCTTGTGTAGGCATTAGGAAAGCAGTTGCCAGCCTCTGGCATAATATACCCATGTTCTTCCAATATTGGCTAGCTGTTGCCCTCTTATGGCCAGGTAGAACCATCATGGCAGCGACTGGCAAATGCCTTTCCCCTGCAGTCAGAAAAGCGGAAATAAGAGGCCAATTCAAGACATGGAACAAATAGAAGTTAAGACAGACTGCAGCTGCCATTGCTGTATAAGGGAGAATATGTTGAGTGTTCAAGCAAGGAGGTAGGTATTAAGCAAGCAAGCAGTGAGACAAGGGAGAGGCAAAGAAAGAACAGAAGGGCTCTTTGAATAATGTAACAGGGCAGAGGACCCATGCTCTGCCGTCCTAGTAACTTATGAGAGAATCAAATAGATCAGGCTTTGCAGCAAATGTTAAATGAGAAAGGAACATAGTCCAGCAATGCATTCAGAATAACAAAAGCAAAGAAAGGCTAGACTCTGAAGCTAGCATGAGATGGAATAAGAGGGACCAGACTCATCGTGAGAGGCTGGCCCTGCCCTCACAGGGGTGCTAGAGGGGCAGCCCACATAGCGGGCTGCCTCTCTGGCCACCCCATGGGTCCACATACACCCCACCTACTAGGCATCCCCAGGGTCCGACACATCCGGCCGCGGACCTGGGGAGTGCTTATAAGGGGGTGGGCTTGCGATCGCTCATCCTCCTTGTTTGCTGTACCCCTTCCCCCCACGCCCCCGCCAGAGGACAATCAAAGCAGCAACATCACACACCTGGTCCCTCTACTCCCATAACAGGGCTTACTCAGAGGTACAATGAAGATTTCCTCTTTCTTTGAAAACCCCATCCTTCCATTCCAAGAGACACACACGTCTTCTTGCCCCACACAAAAAGTAGCAACTTACAGTTGGTAGAAAAGGCTGCAACTCCTTTATTTGGCAGGAGTCCACTTACAGGTGATCTGCCTCTTAATGAGCTGGCGTCCTAGCTGTGGCCCACTGGAAGTAATTATTTCCTCTCTCTTACCATGAGCTCATAGTCAGATGAAAAATCCAGAAATGCAATATACAAAGACATGATCTTTGCTGCAGCATCCTTTAATTTTCTTCTGTTTTCTTTTCTTCTTTTCTCTTGTTTTATACAGTGATATTTGTAATTTAATATGTACTGCAATGTTAATTCTAATTTTGTGAAAAGTCGAGTTCTTTGACTAAAACACAATAAATAAATAAAGCAATGTCCCCTGTTCCCCCCAGTTTTGATGTGTCTCCTACGCCCCAGGGTCAAGGACCTCTGTAAAAGCCTATGGGTGCTGCTCTATAGTTATGGCAGGAAGAGTAGTGATGGAGCCAAGTGGCTTTGCAGTCATAAACCTGGCTAACATTATTTGCAAGTCTTCTTGCATGGGCGGAGAAAATGCCATGAAATGGAAGGTGAAGAACCTTACCTGCAATGTCTCGGCGCAAGCAATATGTTGCTATCCAGGCAGGATTTACCGTTTCGAAACTGCATTAATAGCCCTGGAAGTTGTGCCTGTTATAGCTTTATTTATTTATTTGAAGTCGCTGCACGCCAGATTCCTTTCCTTCTGAAAGCGAGAAGGCGAAGAACAAGTCTGTAAACATGTGAAGATTGTCCCAGTTCTGCAGGTTATAGAAGGATCAGACAATGATATGATAGGTTATTTATAACACCCAGAGGTTTCTAGCGTGGACCAGGGGATCGAAACTGTGGTGCTCTGTGTCGTTTTGCTTCCAAGGTGAGCATGTTACCCCTGAGCTATCCTCGCGAGACAATAGCAACATACACTTGTGAAGGTGTACAAATTAGCATTTTCGAATGAGTTCTTTCATTTGGTTTCTCATGCCTTCTCTGTTGAGGGCTAAGTATGGCCGAGGAGCCTCGCCTTCCCCAACAACAACTGTACCGACATCAAATAGAGCCCATTGATGGACTGAACCCACACATGCCTCATCTTTTGGAACCAGCTTTGCAGGTCGGTTTTTGCCAAATGGAAAGTGATTGGTCAAGCAAAGAATGATTCATTCCTGAGGTTAGTTTCTCAACTGCAGAAGGATCCAATTTGAGGAAAAGACCTCCAAAAGCAAACCCTATAGCATCATTATAGATGCACAGGAGGTTGCACAATTGTCTGAAAAAGTGGGAGAAGTGCTGTCCACACACTCAGGATCCTGAATTAAAGGAATGAGTTTTTTTTCCGGTTAGGTACATGTTATACGTGGAACACAGAAGGCCTCAGAAGTTGACACTTGGTAAAGAATAAAGGTTACTGAGGAGGTTGCAGAAGATGAGAAGAAGGAAGACGAGGGTCGTTCTAGGTCAAAATTCAGTTTGCCCCCCAGATATGGAGCTGTTACATCAGGAGAGAACTTCAGAGTAAAAGCGCCCTTACTAGGGTACGGCAATGCTGACTTGGGGAAGAGCAAAGTACTTTGAGGCAACGAAAGCAGGGTCATCTAGGTCAGACACGATGATGGGTGCACCCCATGGCACCATGTGGGAATCTGAATCATGCATCCATGCTAGCAACATCGAAAAGGTGGTTTTGCCTCTTGAGGGATGGTATCCAGCCTTCATGTGCTATAATGATGTTTAGATGAATGGAACTGGGTGGCAACCGATTCTGGTATCAAAGTCAGTACTTTGTCATTTGAAGTCTTAATAACCTTTGTCGAGGAAAGCAAAGCCTGATTGGAAGGTCTACAGCTTATAAAGCCTGAAGAAGCCACAGGCACCTATTTGTTTATTTGTGTTGCTTGTATATCGCGCCAAGCCCTGGGGCATGTGTGCAATTGCTTGCATAGGAAGTTCACATTTGTGGCAGGTTACTTGGTTATGTATCAAATTTACATTTGTTAAAAGTTTATCATCATACACTTATATTTACATGGTTAATTTACATTTGTTGCAGGTGCATTATCATGCACTTCTCTGTACATAGTTACATTTAGCCGCTGTAGCAATGTCCGTTTAGTAACTGGTGTTAGTTGTGCCGTGGGAATGACAAAAGGTGAGTTTTGAGCTGTTTGCGGAAGATGCAGAAAGAGTCTTGGGCTCTAAGAAGAATGGGAAGTATGATCCAGAGTTTGCTCGCCCTTGCGGGGAAGCTGTTGCCAACCGCTTTTTGGAGTTTGAATTTGGGGATGGCCAGGAGGTGTTTGTAAGTGGTTCTGGTGGGTCTGGACGATTTTATTTTTGTTATTTTGTTGGCCAGGTAAGCTTGAGGTACCCGATGGAGGCACTTGTGCGTTAGAGTGAGGGTTTTGAATCTGATTCGCTCTTGAATGGGCAGCCAGTGGAGTTTTATTCTGGTTTCTGAGATGTGTGCTGATTTTGGAATGTTAAGCGCTGCTCTGATCACGTTGTTTTGAAGGACCTGGAGTTTGTTGATGTTGTACATAGAGGTGCTGGTGTATAGTGTGCTGCAGTAATCCAGTCGGGTCAGCACTAGTGCTCACATTACAGATTTCTGGGTACAGGAACTCTGAGAGGCCGATATTTCAACTCCTTAGTCTGCTGCTCTTGCGAGGCCGGGACACAAATCTATTCAGATCTGGCTCCATAAGGCACCTGCTCAACTCCAGGAGACCATGTCCCTGAATGGGCTGGTGTCAGAGTGCCCCTCTGCAGAACCTTTGAGAACTTCACAGATTTCAATAGGTTCTCTGGTAATACAGGATCTCCCTCTAAGGAGTACTGCCTTGCATGGGTGCCTTAGATGGCTATCCCTGAATTGTGTAGTTAAAGATATGAGACCAAGATTGGCAACCAATATGGAAGGCACTGTTGTCTTTCTGTAATGGCTTGGCAAGCGAAGAGCAATGGTCTGGAGAGTTGCCCAGAGCAATGCCAGAGGTTCAGATTAATTCAAAACCTTCCAGCCCTCACCTCTTTGTTTGATTTAGTCAACCCAAGTGAGGGGGTATGCCCAGACGTGGGTCACGTGCCTCCGTGGCGTACAGACTCAAGCTACACCTCACTGATGACACCCAATGAGGCCGAAACATGTCTGGGGTTGATTGTAGTCTCGTGCAGAAGGGATGTGGCCAGGCAGTTTGGGCTGGACTGCCCCTTTTGACGGTGGTACCAAACCCAATTTGCATATGTTTTTCCCCTTTCTGTAATGGGTTCGCAGGCGAAGAACGATGGTCCAGAGGGTTGCCAAAATTAATGGCAGAGGTTCAGATTGATACAAAACCTTCCAGCCATCACCTCTTTTGTTTTGTTGCTGTTGTCTTTAGTGCTGCTCTTTGTAGTGTACCGGACGTTTCTGAAATCTGACGGACTGTGACCCTCCGTAAAGGGGTCAGGTGTCTGCAGTGCCAGTCCCTTTATGGAGCTCAGTTGGATGTGCTCTTTCTGAGACCGTGTTGCCAGTCTCGGAGGAAGGTCTGCTGCAATCGGTGCATCCCATGGAGCCAGTCATTTGCACCGTTCAACAAAGTCAAATTTGCTAATATCTAATCAGACAAAATAAGATTGTAGGTGGGACAAACAGAAACAAGGTGAGGCGGTTGGCAACACTTTATTCCAAGGGGTAGGGCTTGCATGTGATGGATGTGGGGCGCAGTACCCCATTCTAACAATGTAAAGTTATAGTGATCTTTTATGGACATTTACCAAGCTATAGGCTCAAAGACATGTGTTAGGTAAGAATTGGTGCAGTCACACTGTGTGAGACAACACAAGACGTATCTGCTTAGTATTAGGTAACCCACCTTTTGGTATAGGTCTATACTACAGAAGTTGGTAGTGTGACTGAGCAGCCAGGCCTATCACAAGGGGGGTAAATGTGAGATGTAGAGCTGGAGCAATGAAATCCGTAAATACAAGTAGCCAAGTAACACTTACACTCAAGGTTTCAGTTATAAATAGTTATTTATTTAACATAATTTTAAAATAAGCATTCTTTCAAAAGGCAAAAGATTGTAACAATAGGAATACACTTTTAAATTACTTTTCAGAATCAAACAAGCCATGGAATAATCTTTGGATATGCTTCATACACTTCTCCTACACCGGAGGTGACTTCAATCACAAGGCTAGTATTTGCATTTATATGTTACACTAGCATACTTTGCAGATTCAGAGTTGCAGAAAGGAAAGGGTAAAGGAAGAAAAAAGGTTAGAACAGATTCTCAGAATATGTGAGGACAGCTGAATCCTCCAATGAAGTCTAGATAAGCCTTTCCCAGCAGTAACAGTGTTTAACAAGCCACAACCTATGGGGGACAAGCAATACCGAAGTCAATGGATTTAGAAGAGTGCCTTTAGGGAGCCAAGACATCCAAAGTCATTTGGATACATTCTAGGGACCTGATGCACTTCTTGGATAAAAAGTCTTGCACAAAGTTATAGAGTTCAGAAACATCACTTGCAGGGACACAGGCTGTTAAGCCTGTGCAAAGGGAGTTGAAATCAACTCCGAAAGTAACTGGGTGCACATCTCAAGTGAGACAGCATGCCTCAAGGCAAGAAGGTAAGTACCCACAAGCCCAAACAGTACCTCTGGTTACAAGAAAAAGTGGTCCAGCTGGATTACATCTTGCTACAGCCAAGCAGACCCTGGTTCCTGAGCCTCATTCGTGGGGACAAGAGGGAGGACGTCTGGGGGGCTCCTTCGGCAGTACCTGGGAAGGTCGTCAGCAGCTACGGGCTCCTTTCGTTTCAGCGGCACTTCGCAGTTCCAGCGCTTGGTAAACAGCACTGATGCAGAATGCTGGACACCAGCTGGACTTTCTGTGCTCCCTCGGTCCTGCACTCTGGTGAGGGGACTCTGGTTCGGGTGGTCCTGCTTCTGGAGGATCCTTGGGAGGCTCCTGGAGTTTTTGGCCGGCTTTGTTCCCACAGCAGACGTTGCACTGGACTATGGACACTTGACCCCTGGCATTGGGCTTTTGCAGCGACGGAGAGACACAGCAAGTCGGGATGGTGCCAAGAGGAGTTCGTCTCAGGGTTAGTTGGTCCCACTAACCCAAGGGGAGAAGTCGTCCCTGAGGAGCTTCTCTGTTGAGGTGAAAGAGGAGGTCAGCACAGCAGCGGGGCTTTATCGGGCAATTGAAGGTTCAGGGGTTGCAGCGAGCTTCGTTGACGATTTCTTCATCTTCTTCGGATGTTCTTCCAGTGGTCTCTCTAGTCCCAAAACCCTCACCTTTTAAGAAGGTTTCGTCCATTCATGCACAACCTAGTCTGTCAATCACACAGCAGGGAGCATCCAGCCACTCAGCACTAGTTTCATTCTGGCACTCCTAGAGACAAAGGACAGGGGAGTTTCGGGAACCTCCCTCACATCCTGTCCTTCCAGACACACTGGAGCCATGGGCAGTGAAAGGCAAGACAAACAAAGGGCCCAAATATGTCTCACCACACAGAGTAAAAGCCAACAAACAGAAAATGACGAGAATAGAAGACAGGGGTCATTTTGACAAAATGGTGACCCATGAGTGCTGTACTACAGCTGAGGGTTCAGCCAGCGGTAGAAAAGCACACTGGTATGAAAAATGTAACCACTGCCACCAGTCATTTAAAGTAGTCAGGGTAACATAAAGATGTTACATGAGAAAGTGGGATCAGGGGCTACTAAGTGACCCCTCCCCCTCTAGATCCCCCCACCCCCCGCCCACCAGTACGCCACATAAGATGGTGTGTGCTGGACCTACAAAGAGTAAAGGTAAGTAAAGTCAATTTCACTTTACTATTCTTGAGACCTGTAGTTCACCCAAGAAAAGGTATTTAAACCTTAAGAGAAATCTAAAAGATTTCTCAGTGGCACTGCACTGAAGGTGCTGTGTGTCACCATACAAAAAGCAGATGCCTATGGAGTTTGTCAGACTCCAAAAACAGTGGAAACACAAACTCCAAATCGAGGAAAAACACATGAGAGAGGGAGAAAAAGGCCCCACTCAAACAGGAGTTAAAAATAAAAAGTCCCAAGTCCAGCAAAAGAGCTGGGGGTCTCTAAATTGGGAGGAATTTAGCACTGCAATGCAAAACCTCCCTAACAACAGGTGCATTGAATCATTGAGTAGTGTATTCATTCGATCAACCCTGCATCAAAGAGCCCCCACTAGTACAAAAAGCTCAGGAGGGCACAGCAATGAAGTAGTGTTCCCACCTGGAGCACCAGGGGCAGCACTACCATCTTCAGCATTAGGATTATCCTGCAGGCCTCGGTATCCAGTCTTTTAATCACAGTTATTTAATCGCTGCTGTTTTTCCACTCTGATTTTTTACCATTTCTTTACCACATAATGCGGGAGAGCCTGGGTAAGGAAATATGGGCTGGGCATAGGTAAGAGGTTGATGGGGGCGAGGATGGTGTTGGGGCAAGGGGTGAGCGATGGGTCTCACCACCCACATTTTACGGTAAATAAAATGGAAAAACAATTCAATGTAAAACATACAGTAAAAAGACATAGATCCGTCTGGCTCATTGTAGGATATGCATGTTCCTGTTCTTCAAGCCATTTCTAAGCCAGGTCACCAGTGACGTCATTTTATCAAAATGCCAGGGGTAGCAGAAGTGACATCACACGGCCCTTGACCTCTGATGACATCACAGTAAGTGATGTTATTGGACCCAACCTGAAGTGACATCATGGGAAGCAACGGAACACGACCTTTGACCACTTGACAAAACAGGAAGTATCATCACATAGCATTGCTCCTAAGTACACTAGGAAAAATATGGTTATGATATCACTGTAATGTGATAGACATTGCATACAAGAATTGATCACCATATATATCGTTAAAATCAGTGTATAGGCCCATATTACCAAATTACTATGAATTCAAGCAGACGTCCAAGGTCAAATGATAATGATCGGATATTATATAGCACAATTACGCTTGCACACTTTATATAGAGCAAACACACATACAGTACAACCCAACCTGTGTTGGTACTCATTTATCAACCTCAGGAGGATGAAAGACTGAGTTGGCCTTGAAAGGATTCGAACCTTCAACCTGCAGATCACACACATATTGCAGCAGCAAGCACTCAACCAACTGAGCTATCTTACCATCTATAACAAAATGAGCAATTACGTGTCTGAATGTTCTCAAAGTCGGAAAGCAAATGAATCTCTGTAGTGGATACCATTAAACTGGTAAATGAAATGTAACTGCAGGCCAGTTCATCTGCAGGTCTGGTGCACATTTGGCCACATGTCACGCCTGCGTGGATCTACTTTTCAGGCTTCACAGGTTCGCAAAATGCATACCGTTTGTAGGGTTCATAACTGTGTATTAAAGAATTTAGAGTAGCGCAGGGCCAAACCCATCATTTGGCTGCCTACAAAGAAAGGCTGATTGCAAAACAAACACAGAGCTGTGTGAAAATCCATTTTTCTTCGTTGTCAAATTTGTAAAAATCATGGCTAACAAACCGCCCAAAATACCCAACCTCCTTGTTGGGTGTTAAACATAATTCTACTTCAAGAATACACATAATTACAATAATAATTTTGCATTTATATAGCGCTACGAACCCTCAGGTATCTGAGCGCTGCTTATTATTACCCACGGTGTGTGGTGCTCATTTATCGACCTCGGAAGGATGAAAGGCTGAGATTGGCCCTGCCGGGATTCAAACCTGCATCAGCAGGCTCTGCACGGATGCCAAAGCGAGCGCTCTACTCGCTGTGCCGCTACAGGAAGAAAAATCTATGTTTTAGCACCTTGGGTTCCCGCTTTGCGAACCAGGGGTGCTAATGGCCTTTATCCCCCATTTCAGGGGCTGTAATGGACGATAAGGGTCCGTAGCCCACCTTATTTATTTATTCATAATGTGCCAGAGCCCGCAGACATCAGGCTTTGTGGTTACAGTATTTGTGGAGTAAGATGAGGTTGAGGAAGACAGCTTACTACTCGCTGAGAAAGGAACAACTTTTCTGAGAGCATTACGGTGATTGGATTTGGTGTGGCGGTGCATGGAGGTGGTCCTATAGGACTACTGTCCAGGTAGTCTTCGACTGAATACAAAATTGCACTCAGTGCATTTCACTTTGGTAGCTTTAGCCTTTGGTAGACTCCCAACAGTAGCATATAACTGGCACACCCATGATTCGATCTTTGTGCTAGAAGTAGGCATTTCCTCTACCTCATCTTCTTGATCCTCTTCTTTGTCTTTGAAAGTACTGCACTTTTTTTGTTCTGAAGGTCCTCCAGCTGGTGGTGGTGGTGGATCTTGGGAAGGAGGGATGGCAATAAATGATGTCATTTTTAAGATAAATAGCAGTTTTGATAAAAATCTTCCAAGTATGTACTGTGTACTAGATTGGTAATGGATAATGAGTACGAAAAGGTGTAGGAGGTGTGCAAGGGAAATTTTGAAGTTGAGAGTTCCTAGATCAGTAGTACACTTATCAGAAGAAAATCCACATTGTTGAAGATTGCTTGCTGGAAAGAAATATGTCAAAAATGGGTGCAATACCGTTACTCACCTCTGTCAGAAGCTGGCGATTTCTAAAACCTATTGTGTGTAAAGTTGGACATTGAACTCAATGTATGCCAAAGAAAGACTTGCTATCAGAACCCTAAGAGGTGGAGACAATTCAAAAGGCTTGAATTAAGAAATTGGTTGATTTATTTGTTAAAAATGTAAATTATATTTTAAGACAAGACAATTTCAGACATTGTGTTTAAAAGTTAAAGTTAGCCACACTGAGCTTCAAAGGCATTCCACACCTTCTCCCAAACAAAGGAATCTTCCCCCAGCTCTCTGCTAAGAAACTGGCAGGCTGGTGTGAAAGGAACTGGGAAGGGCGCTCTGGCAGATTGCTCGGAGTGTAGACAAAGGACTCCCTTGAGCTGAATGAAAATGGTAATTCAGGTGTGACTGACATCAGCTGCTCTAGCAGGAAGAAGACCATGTGACTCTCTGACTCAGCCAAGCTTGGAGGCGGGACAGACTGGAAATGTGGATAAGAAACTAAAGTAACTGTATGTTTTGGGAAAAGACTTATAAAAGATTGTATGGAACTGACAAAAATATGAAATTTAGAGATTATTAAAATGAAAAATTCACTCACAGTTTAAAACTAATCTGGAATCTTTGCGACATTCAGAGACTGAAACACAAAATCTTTAATATTGTAGCTATTGTGATTATGCTAGGATATGTGCATGTATGTATAAAAAATTGTACAGATCCGAAAATGTGTAACCAACCAAAAGTGTGAAAAATTGTCATTTATGAACCAAAACTCGTAGGAAGATAAGATTTTGACAGAAACGTACCTTAGTCAATCTGTCATGTAATTATGTATCATTAACAAGTTGTGCATATTGAAAATATGTTTTTTGGGAAAAATAGATTTTCTGGGCAAAAGCAAAGGGGAGGTTCTTCCCTAGATTGTAAATGGCAGCATCACTCTGACACATCATGACACATCATGACACACTGTTCCTTTCTCAAATCAGGGGACAGGGAATTCTCTGACCTATCAGATCCTTAGAAGGTTGGGCATAGAAAACCATCCTCCCCACCCACTTTGGAAAATGGATAAATAGGGACTGTTGAGGACCCACACACACACTTTCACTCATCATTGATTGACCGGCAAATCACTCAGCAGGAAGAACCCATCTCTAGATCCAGACTCCAGAACCCTGAAGCAGAGGCCTACTCCAAAAAGCTGAACCCTTTTCAGCAGGCCTTTAGAATCTTTTGCAACCTGATTCTAATCCCAAACTTCCACGGGGCCTAACTAAACCATTCAACAGCCTGAATGAGCTGTTTTGCTTCTGGCCATGAACCTGTGCTAGAACCCAAGATCCAGACCAGTCCAGCAGAGCTGTAACCCAGAGCCTATCAGATCCAGTCCAAGAGGCCGTGCACACCAGAGTGCCTTGCTGAGTGCAGAGTCCAGGTGCCCTGATCCTGTCCGGTGGCGAGCGAAGTCCAGTCCAAACCTTTGACCACATCTTTGATGGACCCATTCCATTCCAAAGCCATAGTTGTAAGTATTTAGCATAGAACTGTCCATAGTCATCTCTTAGTATTAACTAATCCCATCCAACTCGTTCCAATATTTCCATAACTGCATTATTGAATCTCTTTTGTCTATCCTAAATCTTTCTCTCCTCCACATAATCCTGTGATAATTGTAGTCATGAGCATCTTGGCGCTAATATATAATTTCTGGAGAAAGGCAATCGTCTCAGGCAGATAGAACCCATCCGGAGGTGCCTCTGGATAGGTGGCTGTGCTGTCCGTGTAGTTTGCGGCTCCATAGACTCCCTAGTGTTAAGAAATCTTTGTTCTAAATCTTCAACAGCGCATCTTTCATTTTTGAAATCTTAACTCTTTTCTAAGAAAAATCGACCTTCACAAAAACCTCTGTAACTTTTGAACCGTACGTCCTAGAAACGCATTTTAAATGTCATTTTGAAGCTAACATCCTCAGCTTTCAAACAAACCCAACACATTCCAATTCCTTATAGTTTTTCCATAAACGCGTTTCTCGCACACAGAAAAGTTGCCGCGATTTTGTATTTGGCACAATTTCACTCCATGTAAAAACAGCTATTTCTTGCTTTCAACTTCTGAATTTCGTTTTCCATCTGACAACCATTCAACAATCATTGCTAGTGTCTACCTAAACCAATCCCAAGCAACTGTCACTTGTTCTGAATCCTATTTAGCGAATGAAATTCAATTTTAGCATTTTTCCCATTTAATCCAAACCACATTTAAAAGCAATTGACCCGTTTTAAAATCATTACTGTTCTCTCTAAGCTTGCTGGGGGGAATCGGGATTGAAACTGCAATTATTGATTGTTATTCCTGAAACCTGTGTGTCCTCATTCCATCTCTTCATATTGCGTATTGGGGGGAGTGAGTAGTATCAGAGGGAAAGAGTGATCACATTGTCTTTGATTGAAGTCATATCAAGTCTTATTTCTGTGTTGCATTGTTCTTATCATTTCAATTTCTTGAACACATACAAAGTATTCTCTGCTACATTATTCTTCCTATTCCTACTCCTAATTGATTAAAAATATTGTAATATTACCCATTGCAGATCATTGTTCATATTCATAAGTGTGATATTCAGATATTATTCATAAAAGTGTAATCTATATATTGTTCAATTCTTCAAATAAATCTTTTAATTTGCAAAACAAACCTATTTCTTGGTTCAGTGAGACCAGGGGGGATTCAAAGAGCGGGGCGTTATATAAAGGTTCATCCAAAATTAAAAGATTTTTTGACATAAAAATATATAAATAAGGGTTTCCATTAGGCATCCCATTCTAGGAATTGACTTCGTTGGAGTGCTGGATTGAAATCACTTACAGATCCAAAAAGTGCTCTTCCTATGGGTTTAGCAACTTAACCATAACTACATGGCCACTACTACAAAGTGTATATATATATATATATATATATAAATATATATATATATATATATATATACACACACACACAAACAAACAAAAACATTGCTACAGGGACGTTATGGTTACAGGTAAAACCTAAAAAACCCAGAAATTCGCACTGCTAAGACTAACAACCAGGACATCAAAGATGACATCACATATCTGGGCCACTTGTTTTTGTTCACTGACATATCTAGGCCAGGTGGTTTTGTTCACCGAAAGTCAAAAAATGTAAATTCAAAAGGTGCTATTTGTCTAGACATTAACCTTGTCATATGTTCTTAAAGTACTTTCCTTAGGGTTTGGTCACAGCTCATGATGCACGTACATGGGGCAATAAGCAGGCCTCAAACACACAATTCATGTGTCTACATGGAGATAAACTTTAATGTTATTAACATTTTCTGATGATGCAGTTTCTTTCTTCCTTACTTTAGTTTCCCTGTATGTGCCTCTGATTTGAATGCATTGTTTGTCTTCATTTGTATTGTTTGTACTAGCACAAGTGTGTAGTACGTCTTTAATTGTTAGCTAGTTATTACATTTTTAACATTACGCAAAACTCTGATAAAGTAGCATTCATTATTTTACTATCCAAAATTACAAGATTATAAAAATTGTACTTCTATGGTGCATGCTGCAGCCATTGCCTACGTTTATGTATGATTAGGTTCATGTATTTACAACAACACTCCAATTCAATGTTGTTTAGATGGGTACATTCTTTAATAGATTAAGTAGTTCATGATAGGTCTCCCGATCACCCCTGACATCTTGTTACGAACATTATAAACACAGCCCCTTGTAGGGACATTTCATCAAAATTAATTACACATGTGATGTCATCAATGACATTTGTGATGTTATTTTTGATGTCCTGGGTGTTAGTCTTAGCAGTGCACTTTGGTGGCGCGAGTCATGGTTGCTTAGTTTACCATAACTTGCGAAATTCTGGGTTTTTTAGGTTTTATCTGTAACCATAACGTCCATGTAGCAACATTTTTCCAGCGAATTTCATAGGTTTTTTTTTTAGTAGTGCAACTTAACCAGAACGTCCCTTTAAAAAAATTTCTTAATAAATTTCATAGGTTTTTACTAGGGCACTTTAACCATAACGTTGCTTTAGGCTAGTTTTTTCAATAAAGGGTACATGTTTTTAGTAGGGCAACTTAACCATAACGTCCCTTTAACAATGTTTTTTCTTAGTGAATTTCATAGGTTTTTAGTAGGGCACTTTAACCATAACGTTTGTATATTAAGTTTTTTGATGAAAGTTGATATGGTTTCAGTTGCACAATTGAACCATAGCATCCCTGTAATAATGTGTCTTTCAGTGAATTGCATTCGTTTTTTACAGGATACGCTTAGTTTGTAAAGATGTACTGTACAACATGCTGAAGCCGGTGACTCTATAGTAATAGGCACATGGGTTGGGAACACAGCATCCGTTTGTGGAGATCGGGTGGAGCCCAAATTGCCCCGAAAGGGCATGGTGGTCATAAAAAATACAATACAACATCTGTATTTTCGTAACAAAGTGCACAAAGGCGTAGGGTATGCCGCATAATGGAAAGCACCAACAAGAGAAGTGACGTTTGCCTTCATCAATGTTACCGCACACCTGCTCCACAATCAAATAAAGAACAAAGAGGCAGAGGAGCAGACGACAACTACAGAGACAGAACGACAGAGCAACGTGGTAAGTACACAAAAGTTTATGTTGTAATTGCACAGGTCCGGTAGTGTACAATAGTAGGAAAGCATGATGTTTTCTGTTTGTGCCCAGCAATGGTTTCCACCCAAGAATGGCTGGAGTAGAATTTTCTGCATGAAGAAATGAGTGATGATGATAGGCCCCACTGCCATATAGTCCGCCTACATAATGGCACACACGTCCCCATAGCCATGCCCACTCCTATTGGCAAACAGATGTTCTGGCACAATCTGTTGCTACACACCACACCTACACACCACACCCACAAATTCATATTGACCAATCCCAACTCTTGCACAGTCCCATTATCCATTGCAGCCACCCTCAAAAGACCCGGATGTAGCATGTGCACCCCCCTCAAAAGGTTTGGCTTTCGCCAACATATTTCCCTGTATACAGGGCTGCACAAACACATTTTAAGCATCATAGAAAGTGGGCGTCATCGTAGAAGTTGTGCAAAGTGTTTTTTTCTAATTTTGCTAAAGGGACGTGTAAATCAACACCTTTTTGTGTGCTCCTTATTAAAGGGTGCTCTCGGCTTGTCCTCCGTACATTACTACACATGTGTCTGCAGCATACATTGCACATACTGCAACAGATTACTAATTGCAATAGGGGGAAAAGAATTCCACTGACAAACATCACACTACAAGCACTGACGTTGGGTTGGGCACAAAAGAACATCCTACCATGGAACACAAAAGCAGACACACATGTGAATTGCTAAACTGTAGTCCCATTTCCATAGCAAGCACATTACGAAGGACAGCATCTAGCATGTGCGATTTCCCCAACTACCGTGAGGGCCGCGGCCCAGTAAATCAGGGCCATTCCTTCTTCGCTTTCAAGTATTCTTTCAGCATCAGTCCCTGATTGGCTACTGTTAAAGTATTACATACGCATCCATCAATTACATCCAAGAACTGTTTATGAAATGCTATCACATCTATTGAAGAGTGCGTAACAGTCGTTAAACATGCAGAGGTGAAATATCCTGTAAAACAAAAGCAAATGCTCGAGAAAGTACTGTACAACGATCTACTGGTTCGGCACCCACAAACATCAGCATCGCTACCCATCACCACACCCAGTAGGTATTACTATTTTTTGTACAGTGCCAACTGTGTTATATGTGCGTAGCAGCAGTGTACCTAGGAGTAAACCTCCACAACGTGCTCAAGATTTGTACTGTTAAGTCTCGCATCACCTAGCATTAAAATCTCTCCTACAGTGGAAGGTGGTTCCAAAGGTTCCATTTGCCCACAAAAGGCATTGGTATACGAAAAAAAAGGTTACTCTGTTCTTTTGTTCCGTCATTTTTACAATGCTTTCCCCTATGAAAAGACCTCCTAGCAAATTTGTACAAACCGCACACAAAACTATCAGGCAGTCTTTCCGACCAAACTGTACAAAGTGCATACATTTCAAGCATAACGACAGTTTCCACCCGCACGTTATACATAACAGCAGTTAAGCAATAAAAAAGTTATCGCCACATTCACAACAGTAACAGTCATAAATGTGCATAATGAAATTAAAACCCAAAAGCAATGCCTGCACTCATGTACTAAGCATACATATGCAAAGAACTGCATGCAAATGGATGTCCGAAAACATTGTGCTTTGCACTCTGTACATCTTTCCGCACCTTTTGCCTCATCCTTCCACAATGCGCACTCCTACATTTGTGATGTAACTAAGCCTACAGTAATATACACATGTTTTTCATAACAAGTGATACACTAAACTCCCAAATAGCCCATCTACTCCCTTAACAAACATCCTTATGCTCCCAAGCGCCCTCCATATTGTACACCTTCCTTTCGTACACTTCGTCTTTCTGCCAAGACATCCCCCTATAGTTTTGAAAAATGTACTTTTACAAATCTAAGCACTATGTCATTAGCCAACATATTTTCTTACCATCTTCTTATGCAGAAGCAGTACCCACCTGTCTCTGAGAAGTCACTGTTGTGTGCACTTCAAAATACAGCCTACAATAAACCTACTCTCTGTGATCAACAAAGTAAGTACAATACCAGCATACTCTTGTATGTCTTACTAAACAAGTGCACTATTGTTGAAATGAAGCATATAAATGTGTGCCCATCCAGCAATATGTACTTCATTGTTACCTCATACCTATACAGGTGTGAAGTGTTTGTTATGTCACCACCTTTAGAGTAATGCCCACATACTAAAATAGTGCCCTCAACTTAACCTTACACACCACTGCACAGCCACACACTTACAATTAAATAGCTGCCTACCCTCCCATTCACCCATTGATGCACATTACACACATATGCATATGAAAATTTGCACACCCACACTTCCCTTTATTCGCCAACAGCTACTACACAATGCCTACCAAACAGCAATTCCATAGACAGTAACGCAGAAAGAGAGCAACACAACCTACAAACACAGAAAGTAGCCATCCACTGCAAGCTCAACCTGAACAGAAAGGTGAAGGAAAAGAGGTAATTCAGTCATTAAGGAAAACATGCATCTACCAGTAAAGACAGTGTTGGCGATTTGGCAAAATGTGAGGATGTAAAGAAAACCACTACATACAGTGGAACACACACTACTGCTAATAGAGCACGTACAAATGGTAACAGAATCACAAGCAAGCATTCTAAAAAAGTAATTTTACAAAACAAATTCCACCACAGAGTCCTTCAGAACCTAGCAAGTAGAGGGCAGAAATCACACTCAACCCTCAAAACCTGCTGCAGCAAAGTAATCCTAGAAGCTTTCATAGACAGTGCTATAAGCGTGAAGTGGACATTGTTTATAGTAATTTTGAAGAGAATGAAAGAACAAGATTAATTAGTAAATTGCAAGCACAACTTCGAAACAAATGTGACGTGAGCATAGATACCTTTGGCCACATCTGTACAGGTGAGTGGAGTCACACCACCAACACAGAGCCATACTTCAATGAAGAATCATACAAACTACAACAAACTAACCAAATTGCTTTACATCGGAGTGGGTGAGGGTATGAAAAAATACACAATACCATAATGGAAGAGGAAACACTGCTTTCAGAAATATCCCCATCAAACTTAGATGTCACTCTCCAATCCACCAAACCAACACGTCTCCCCTACAAATGGCCTTGCACATCAATGTGCAACGTTCGCCAAAGCCTAATAAAAAATGTGCAGCAATTCCTCAATCAGTATGTCAAAGGCAACGACAAAAGAAGAATGAAAATACTGCAAACTATGGACTCCTGTCCAGTGCACAACTACACTGGAATACGAGGACATACCTTAACCTGCATTTCTGGACCAGCTTGCAAAAGCACGTTCCACCGTATTAAAATGTTAGCAACCCACCAGTCAACAGTCAGAAATCAAATGTACAAACTGTACTATGCAAAAACTCCAGCTTTAGCACTCCAACATTTAAATGATATTCTCCTGCACGGTACAGCCAAACAAGTGCTCGATGAAATTCAGCACATCCAAAGGAAATACTGTGGAACTGAAGAGCAGTTACACACACCAACATGTTCAGGCAACAGTACTGACAACAGTGCAGCGAATAACTTTTTATATCACACATACAGAAAAGAAATACAAAAGTTCAAAAGCACTTCTGCTGAAATGCCAAACCAAGTATGTGTGTGTTGTTGTAGAACTTTCTATAAAAAGAGCATCAAAATTGTAGATCTAATGCAGAAAATAGAAGTCAATGAAGAATCCCAATGGTTTCAATTAGCAGAAAACAAGTATGACATTACCAGCACCTCCATACTGTGCACATACTGCACTGCAAAACATGTCAATAACCAAAGGCCTTCACGGGCAATTAGTAATAATTTGGAACTATTTCCACAGCCAAACGCACTACAGCAGCTTAATTTGTATGAGAGGATTATAATACAAACAGTGCACACATTTCAAGCAATAATACGTCTTCAACCAAAAACTGCAAAATTACCTCCTACCGAATTACTGAAAGGCATTTGTGGTAAAGTAGTCTATTTACCGTTCAATCTCAAAGAAAATGTAGACACTCTACGAGTGCAAAGGCCAATACCCAAATCTTTGATTATCCTGGTGAATGGTGTACCTACAAAATAAAATAATTTGGCAACACCTAGTGGACGTAACCAAAGTTAGATAGGCATTGCAGTACCTTAAAGAAAAAAATTGAATACTACAAGGAAATAAACATTCAAGAAAACCTGAGAGAAACAACCAAAATAATTCAGGACTCCTCAACAAGTGGCCAATTTGAGCATCTAGATCCTAGTGCAGCCTCCAGTATTTTGGACCAGTATACAATTCACCCACTGCACTCCAAAGACACCATAGACGATGCACTAAAAACATAGCAAATGCGGAAAGCGAAAGGAGTATCAATCAATATATGAGGAAAAAAGGTGTGGAGGCACAAGCCTTTCCTCTACTCTTCCCCACTGGAAAAGGTGCAAGATATGATGAAAGAAGCACACAAATAACAGTATCAGACTACCGCTGTTTACAAATGTATTCGGAAGACCCTAGATTTCGACAAAACTTGGAGTACATATTCCACCTGCTCTTTGAAAGTGAACTAGCAACGCACGCTGTGTTATGGAGTTTCCCACACATTGAAAACAGGTTGCCATTTCCAAAAGATGTTTGCTACACAACTACTTCAAAAGGTGCAAGAGAAGGACGACGTTTTACAGCCAAGTGTTACAAATCTCTTGCCAAACATGCGTGGTACGAAAGAATACTGGTTCCGACGGCACGCAGATGTACCGTGTATGCTATGCAACCTTGGCCCTCCCACATGGTTTGTCACTTTAAGTTGTGCTGAGTATGCATGGGAAGACTTGCACGCTTTCCTATACACAGAAACAAAGCAGGTGTAGACATGAAAACACCAGGAGAGCTGTGCTTTCACACGATCCAGTAAATGTTTCACGCTACTTTCATCATCACTTCCTTGCCATACTGCACTTCATTTGCAAGAAACCACTTCTCTGAGGGGAGGAAGTGCAACACTTCTTTTGGAGAAAAGAAGATCAAGCCAGAGGAGCACCACACATCCACATGCTTTTGTGGATTAATAATGCTACTAAATTTGGTGAGGAAAGTGATGAAACTGTTTTGCAGTTCATTCACAAATATGTCACTTGCAAAATCACTTCGGAAAGTTCCCATAGTGACCTTTGAGCACAAATTTTGCAATTCCAAAGACACAAGTGTGGCAAGTATTGTTGACGCAAATATAAGAACAGAGGCAAATACTACACTAAATGTCGCTTTGGTTTCCCTAGACCAGTTTAAACAACAAGCCAAGTAAACAGCTTCATGTCTTCGGTTCGACACAGAGTGAAAGGAAAATCTCCTAAAAACACATACTGCATAAAAAGGAGCAAAGCATCAAAGTACATCAATGATAACAATGCAACTATTGCCCTCTTGTGGAATGCCAATGTTGATGTACAGTACATTGCAGACAATTCCACTGCTGTTGCACGATATGTCACCGCCTACTTAACCAAAGCAGAGAAAACAGAGCTCAAAGACCTCTGGGATGACATATCCTCTGACAAAACACTGGCACAAAAATTGTACAGCTTTGGCACTAAAATGCTGCCCCATAGAGAATGTGGAAGCTACGAAGCCACTGACCACTTAACCGGCACAGCCTTATATGGGAAATCAGACATGGTAGCGTGGCTAAGCCTTGGGCCTGCTGCATACAGAAGAAGAGTACTTAAATCATACGAAGACATACAAACAATAACCAAAAGCGATCCCAACAGCCAGGACATTTTGAAGAACAACTTATTGGACACATACTACTCAAACAGAAGTAGTACTTTAGAAGCCTTGTGCTTGTACCAGGTAGCCCAAAACTTCACATACAAAAACAAAATTACACCAAATGAGGAAAAAGGTAGATACAGAGTGGAAGGTTGTGAAGGCAGTGTGGTGAGACTTACCAAATGCAGCCTAATTAATCATATGAAGCTGTCCTTAACAACTCCTCAACACAAAGAACTGTACTACATGGCTCTACTACAACTTTTTAAACCATGGAAAAAAGAAGATTTATTAGCCACCTACACCTCCTATGAAGATGCTTTCAAAGCCACTGAAAGTACAATTACAGATGAAAACTTTACATGGTACAAAACCATATTGGACAGTGAACACCAACAAGAAGAAGAACTTCAAGTACAGCTAACTGTAGACACTTCTGAGAGCAGTGAACCTTTGCAAATAGGCAGTCAAAAACCACTTGGAGCCACTAGCAGCAAATGAGGCAGAATTAGCCATGATGGAGGTAACCACCACCTTTCTGTAGTTATAACCGCCCCTACAGGTTTGGCTGCCTACAACATAGGTGGAGTCACTCTACATCGATTGCTACTCCTTCCAGTAGAACACCAAAGCAAATTAGAGTACTATAAACTTTCATCAGAACCTGCTATGGAGCTACGCAGAGTTTTGAAACAAATGAAAATGCTTCTAATAGAAGAGGTGAGCCTGGTCTCCAACCTAATGTTGGCTTTGATTCACCTCAGATTGCAAGAGGTACTCAAAACAGACTACAAAGAACTCTTTGGAGGAAAACATGTAATTGTTTTCCGAAATCTCCTTCAATTGACACCAGTCAAAGGTGAACCTATCTTCAAAACCTTAGGACATAAACAGTTCCGTAAAAGTCTTGGAAGCATCGGGAATGTAAATCTTTGGCAACATTTCCAATGCAGAGAACTAACTCAAAACATGCGTCAGTCTGCAGACCTCACATATGCCAACATTTTTAAAAACATACGGATTGGTGTACTGTCAAATGAGGCGCAGTCTACTCTCAATAGTAGATGCATGGACTAGCTGTACGGGCGAAACACATGTGCTACAGATGTCATGGAACAATTAAAGCTCAGAAAAATGTCAGCTGTATGGCCTTAATGCCAGCTCTAGCAAGCTGTGCACAATTTAATGCAACAATGCTGCAAAAAGAAAAACAACCACTAGTACAAATTCATGCCACAGACAAACTGGACGTACACAGTATGACAACACCTATGGGTCAACAAGGCATAGCACGACTACAAGCCTTGGAGAACTCCATCTCCAACACAGCTGGTTTGGAGAAAATGTTAACTTTATGTGTCAACTGTAGTTATGCTATAGCGTAACATTGACGTAGAGCAAGATTTAGTTAATGGAGCACTTGTTACAGTTGTTAGCTTCCATACACACCCATGGGACAACAGCATTCAGTTTGTAAACATCAAGTTTAATAAACTTTCAGAAATCAAAAATATAGGACGCACAACTGCGAAATTCCTTATTTTATAAGACATGTATGTACGCAGAGAACAGTTGTCACTTTCGCTAGCTTATGCAGTAACTACTCATAAATCGCAAGGTCTAACCTTAGATGAAGCATTGAGTGATTTTGGCAACACAGTCTTCAAAGAGGGCATGAGTTTTGTAGCACTGTCACGGCTTCGTACACTGGAAGGACTGTATCTAGTAAGTTTTAATGTAACTGCAATCAATGCAGAAATTCCTTGCATCGTAGAGTACAATAGACTACGTGCACTGTACACACCCCATCTAAAAATGTACCTTATTCCTCAAAAACTAAAAGGTTTGAAAAGAAGGCTCATTCCATCAGAAGTACTAAATGATTTCACCACACTACCATCAAAGAAATTGAAAGAAACTCATATTACAGCAACGACCAAAAGCACATACAAAAGCAGTAAATAGACAAACCATACCCAACTCCACCCACAAAGAAACCCTGTACCCTTCCATCAAAGGGCTGAGACACAGAAGTAC
This sequence comes from Ambystoma mexicanum, assembly GCF_040938575.1. Classification (NCBI taxonomy): domain Eukaryota; kingdom Metazoa; phylum Chordata; class Amphibia; order Caudata; family Ambystomatidae; genus Ambystoma; species Ambystoma mexicanum. Next base: position 210,812,581 of record NC_090929.1, read on the forward strand.
CTGGACCATTCACATTTTCCAATACAGCAGGTGTTAATTACTATGCAAATGTAACAATCAATGTTCTATTCCAAATACCAGCAGTGGTTGAAAACATTTATTTAAATGGCACAGACCAGTTGTGTTTGCAAAGGCTCGTTCTTCACAGAAATGCAGTAAGTAAACCTGACAGTGTCTCAGGAATAAGGCAAGAATTGGACTACAGTGCTGGAATGGTGAAATTCACTTTAAACCGACAAGAAGATCCACAGGAATTTCTAAAAGTACTTACTACAAATACTGGAAAGAAAAAAACACTTATAAATGAAATCCTTCACATTTCCTACATGTGGAAACATACATGCACTCTTTGCAACCATGCCATTGAGGAGCAAGTCCCTAACAAATTCTTCGTATATGTATCAATACCTAACTGTGACTCTATTCCATTTCAGTAACTGGTGCAAAATGCAAACCATAGCATGCGGTGTACGTCGTGCAATTCTGATATTCGTGCGACGCTACATATACACTCAGATAGTCAATGTGATATTAAACTCTTAAGATACAATGCCAACGGTACCAAAAACAACTGAAAACTTACTGCCTTAACAAACAGACAGGTATCACTTGGCAAAAAAAAACGTCACAACGGTAGCCATAATCTACCACACAGGGGACTCCAACAATGGAGGCCACTATACTGCATACATTAGAAAGCAATCGTCATGGTGGGAATGCAATGATACTTCCATCAGTCCAAAGCACAGACTACCTGAAAATCTTGCAAATGCCTACTTAATATTCTTGAAGCCAAAATGTACTTGTTGATGTACAAACCTATTATATCTTACTCCCCAGCAGCAACCAGTACCTAAGTAAGTGGACAGCATTTTTTTCTCCTTCCACACCATCGACCTAAAACAACGTACCATATTAGAAGCATTGACGAAATGCACTACAGTGTGTGTTGGACAATGTTATCCCCAATGAAAGCAAGGAGTACAGTAACACAAACATTACATGCACACAAAGCACAGTACCAGTATTTTCCACTGCATACATGGAAGGGAAAGTGCTAAGTATGAGGGTTCAAAACTATCCTCAGTAACCTCTAAAATCACCACTTACGCAAATCAGTCACCAGCTCTCCAAGAATAGTCATACAACTCCAACACATATGGATGTACCACCACGGAAATCCGTAATCGGACAGTACCACTTCAAAATGTACACAGATGTCCAAGTAACCACAGGAATGCACAAGCATCTCTACATACCCTTTACAAATGGGAAACTGTAAACAGTTCGAATACGCCACCTGGTATCGAACTGCAACCTGAATACGACAATGTTATTTGCAGCATCGCAACTACCGACCTCAACCTTGAACAACTCCTACAAACATAGCATCACACACTTCCAAACTATGAGCAGTTACAGTACGCCAACAGGTACGTAACTACAGTCAGAATTCTGCATTAGCACAGAACAATGTCATAATACTTGCAAACTACCAGCAGCAACCAAACGCATAAAGAAACAGTGGTACAAAAAGGAAGCAGGAAAACATTTACAAATCACCAACATACAACGACACCCATCCTACCAACATGTATAGTGCAGATATCGTACACCCTTACATTTCCTTCTGCTTGAAGAGTACACCTTACAAAGTGCTCTAACCACTTCAAACGTCACTATCATTCATTGTGCACCATAGTAGCAACGAAATGTCGAAGGGTTTTTTTTAAATCCAGCATGGATTTTTTTTTCCCACAGGCACAATGATTATGAAAAGAACCACAGGAACTGCGCTGATTGCACAGTACACTGGGTCAAAGCATGGTACTTACGACGTACTAGCTATGAGGGTCCACAAAATAAAGACATGTATGCTATGTAGTGGACTGCAAACTAACAAATACCTGCGCTAACATATTCTGTTCTCTTTTCCCACAGATAATGGAGCAACCAGTACCACAACATTTTACACTCCATACACAAAACACAGTGCAGGCCTTCTTCAATCCAAACAGTAAGTCTTCAACGATTGCTATTATACTTCTGTACAATATCCACAGTGAAATAAGTGCACTTATTTGTGTTATACGCTGTAGTGATACACAAAATTGCAAATTAGCCAATTAGGGCTTTAGATGACAGCATTAGCCACTGAAAGCCAATAGTTTATTCAAAGTATGTGCCAAAAATGCTGACAGTAGTCTGTTGTAGCACTTCCATTACGCAGTAGTGAGCTACAAGGAATATGCAGGCCTAGTAGGGGTGTTAGGTCACATTATGCATTGTAGATAGACAGGCAGGGCGAAGGCCCCAGCTCTGTAGCTAATAGACATTATTGGAGTGTTTGGAACATTATGGCACCTATATAGCGCTTAGATAGCCAATCTTAAGTGCTATGAACACTAAGCTATGAGTGCATGCCTTTTAGAGCTTGCTCACATGGGGTTAATTCATCTCGGCTTCTCTTAGAATATTCTGCCTTTCTAACTGTAGCCCTGCATGGCTTTGTAAACTAATATTCCTTTCTCTGGGAAGGCACTGATAAGACATTCCTGAGCTTTCGCGCAGATGGGCTCCAAGCAGGGAGGGGCACAGAAAAGGAGCACAGTGGAAATTCACAGAGTTGGGTTTTTCCATGAGCAAGCCTATATTTTGCACAGGGAAAGTTCTGGAACTGTGCGTCATGGACTGACAGCACGAGATTATAAAAATGCATGCCCACATGACTCAGGTGGGAGATCGATCTGTGGACTTGGTTCGAGCAAGATCAAGTGTCCGGAATTTGTGGCTCTGTCGGCACCCTGCAGCGCTGTCCTCTGAGCGGGGCTTGTTACAGCTAGCTTATGAGGGCCAGGGTCTCCCAGTGCTGATTGAAGGGGCGTAAGACTGCGTTTCTCAATGGTTCTCTAAGTTCTAAGTTTTGTGCTTTGTAATCTTCTCTAACTTGAATCCCAAAATGTTGCTGAAATTCACTGTTTAGAATAAATACTAAAACGTTTTGAAGGTGTCATTTGTCACTAGCATGAGTTCACTGCTCGGCACAATAGAACCTGTATTTTGGGCTGAATTGGGTAATCTTTGCTCTAAGGGCTGGTCCCGAGGAAGATTTTCCCAATATCAAGACATTTGGTGGCAGCGGTGGGATTTGTGCAGAGCAGTGCCTTGCTGTGAAATGACAAATTGTGTGAGAGAACACAGTGCAGAGTGATGAGCAGGCTGTCGCATTTCCTTGGTGGTCTCACTGCAGCTCTGAGACACAAAAGACAGCAACGTTGTGTCGGCTTGCCGTGGCCGATAGCTTGTGTGGTTAAGACTCCCTTCAGTAAATCAGTCGTGACTGACTTATTGCTTGGGAATGGAGCCAGGGAGCACATGGCGATAAACAAGCGGGAAATGGCTTTGTTTAAAGCGCTCCGATGAATGGTCAAGAAAGATTTATGTTCAATTAGGAAAGAATTTTATCATGCGGTTTCCCCAGTTTAAAGTTGTAATTTGAAATGCAAAGTGAGACGGAGTTCTCAACTCTATTCTGTCATGAGGGCAGGAAAATAGTTGCAAGGATTTGATATGCAAATTGTGAACAGTAATTCTAACCATTGACTCAGCCCCAGTGTGCTAGCGAGTGGGGGGCTGTAAAGTAAGGAGGCGAAGGTTCGCTTTTTTTTAATGTATGCTTTTGAAGTGCTCACATTCCTGAAGATAACGTGGGAATGAGCCGTGTTTAGGAGAAAGCGTAACATCAGTGTTGAGAGCCTAAAGGGTTTGTTTTTCTTTTGGCAACTGTAAATTCCATGTGCTGGTGGTGCATTCTGTTTAAAGGAAACACACTAAAATGGCTACATTGCATTTTAGCTGTGCCATGCTTACAATGGGTGAGAAACTCACTTAAAAAAGAAAGTGAGTGAATGGTATTTGGATTTCCGATTTTTGTGTATTGATTTGGAATTGCAGAATCAGTTTGCAATGGTTTGGGGGGAAAAGACAATTTATATTTTTCTAAATTGCCCCTGGAGCTATGCCATGGATTTGTACTGTTGCGTTATAAGTGATGTATGTTTTGGAAATAGTGACCTGTTAACTATGATACATGGTGAAAAATGTTGTTGACACATTAACAGCCCACAAGCAATATAGAGTGTGGGTTGCTCTTGCAGAGAAAAAAAAATGTGCAGGGAGCTGCACTACACATGGCATGTTTTAAATGCACTGAAATAAGTGGTTATATTCTGGCAATGGTACAACAGAATGAAAAATCTGTGTGTGATAAGACAGCACAAAGATTTAGTGGGTTGCGGGTTCTTTTGAAAGATCGCACATTGCATTGGAGTGAGTTTGTGAAGCCAAACTACAAGGTTACGAGGAAAAAGAAAAAAAAATGTATGCCTTTAAATGGGACATTGATCAGTTTCAAAACAGGCTAAAAGACGCTTTGACATTTTGCTAAATTACATGGAGTAGAATCTGATGACAAGAAAAAGTGCCTCTTTTGAAAATAAGAGTTTTGCTGTGTAGAGCTTGTGCCTTGAAGATAACTTGCACCGTCTTGGGCGAGGTGCGCGAGGAAAAAAAAAACTGTTGGAGGAAGGCAGAAAAGCAGAATACTGCGCTCCTGTTCAGTGAAATGGTGTTTACAGAAGCTGGCAGATATGGGAGCTTTTCTGAGTTGCTGAAAGCAGTGCAGGAAACAGGTAATCTGAATGAACAGTCTGAACCAAGTGCCTTCCATTGAAGCCGCCACAGTTTAAGAGTTATAGGCAAAGAGATAAGTTTGCTGCGTGCTCATGGCGCTGCCATGTGCACATGAAAGATAAACAATGACATTCCTGCATTCCATCGCCTGTGAGAGACACCATCAGTGTGAGCAAAAACTGAGGAGGGGGTGCACAGACAGAATGCTGAAACAGAACTGAAGGCAATAATTGCCGTGAATGAGAAAATGAAAAAGAGGGCAATCTACCTTACACATGATGATGTATGCATGCTGACACCGGCATGCAATAACAGAGCTGATCAGAAGTAAAGAATTAGCCCAGTATCAACACTGGAAGGAAAACAAATGCTGCATGCAGAATGGGCACATCGCATCTGAACATTTGGGGAACCTGTGCATCTGTGAATGGGCTAAGAAAAGACAGCTGCCCATTTCAAGAGACATTGCCGTGCAAGCTGCATCCCCATGCGCCATGTGATGTGATGTAAAGCGACATTGCCGTGCAAGCTGCATTCCAGTGCTCCATGTGATGTGAACTGAAGTAAAGCGCTGTGCACTGGAGAAGAAACCTCTAGGCGCTTTGAGAAGTGAAAATACACAGCTAGCAAAAATGCAAGCTACATTGCCAGGGCTGGAGTAACTGACAAAGACATTATGGTGTTCCAGATGGAAGCAAAACTGACAAAGGTATCCGTTTTGCAAGAGACAACATGCAGAACTGAGTATAACATGAACACTGCACATTAGCCATGATCCAGAAGCCTCACGGCTTAGTGCAAGAATGAATGATTTGTTGAAGCAACAAAAGGAACTGACTTAGACTATCGCGCTCAAAGGGGTGGCCCAAGAAATCAGCAGACACCCTTTGGGAAAATGACAAGTGGAAAACCAGAGGCTTGAAAGACACTAGCTGTATGGAGAAAAATAAACAAAGCTGCTTGTGCAACTGCAGGCGGTATGGGACTGAAAGACTTTACCTTTGAAAAATGGAGTGATGCCAGCAGGGCAACCTAAATCAAGATCATGAAACACTGGAAGCAAGTTGGCACCTGGCATTCAAGATCGCTCTGGTGACAAAGAAAAGGATTGATCCATTGAGAAGTGCGACCTGGGTACTTGTTATATGGCTTTTGTAAAATCACAGATCAGTCTGAAGTACCATTGACCAACTATGATCGCATTGCACAAATGAGTTGGTGATTAGGAAGTTACACCCCCTATGGTTGAGTGCAAATAAGCCCCCAATAACATGCTGAAGGGTGACAAATAATTGTGGTAGCAATGATAAAGTGTGTAGTTACCTGATGAGACTTCTGAAGGTGGGGGTGGTGTTAAGGGAAGGGGTGGATAACGCTGATATTGTAGTTCTGATGACATCCTAACGTGAAGAATAATGACATTGTACTTTTGATGAAATCCTAACATTTCTGTTTGTATTTTGCCTAGGCAAAAAACCAAGACAGTTGCGTGCCATGATTGGGGTAGATGTGTGCAATTTGCGGGTGACACTGATCAGTCAAGCAGACGCATTCTCAGAGAAAGCGAATCACTGCGAGATGATATGTGAACTTTGAACCTGTCCTGCACCGCACTCAATGCTGCTAACATGCATGACGTATGAGGACATTTGTTCTGCAACCTGCGAAAGGTGTCCAACAGAGTAATAACTTTTGCTGAACTGGCACAGTGCAGACTTGGCTAGTTATCAAACATTTGATGCTGCACATTCAAATGATTCAGTTGCTGGAAATAACCTGGTTGATATGTTTTGCCTTTCTTGTTTAAAGGACTGTGGACAATGGGTTGTGGACTGTGACATCATGCACCACAAACAGCTGTGTGACACAGCACTTGAATGCTAACACATTGAAAAATGTTTTTTAAATGCATTTTTGAGATGAATCTGAAAAAACTAAATGTTTTGCTCTTCCAACTGAATTGCTTTAACCAGAGATGTTTTGCCTTTTCTAAAACATCTATGTTGCAAGTAGGCAGGAAAATGATTTATGAATTGTTGGGGCAGCAGGATTATGCAAGCAGGAGCGTAATTTATTTTGAGATAAAATGAGTGCGCACACCAAAGTCAGCTGTGCGTTGGTTAAGGTCCTTAATTTGAAGTAATGCTGGCAAGTGTGTGAGCTCTAATTCGAGATGGTAACCTTTGAAACACTGGATACTTTTACAGCCAGCCTTAAGGCGGGTAAATGAAACCATGACTGACTTGATGTTTGATTTTATGACACATAGTGTGACACGTTTTTTGTTAAACCAACCAGTTTCATGTTTTTTGTGGGGACAGCTGTCTCCAGCACAATAATGCAAAGAGTCACCTTTTGATTGTAGACATTTAGAATAATTCTTTGGAAAAGCGCTACAAATGAGTATCCACATGGAATTGCTAGCGTACTGGCCTGGCACATTGTCGGGCATCTTTTGTCACTGACTCATATGACTGGTGCCTATGAAATCCTAGGCCCAAATGTTTCAGTGAATGGATCCAACGATTTGTTTTTCTGACCAAGAACTGCAGCAAGTGTTCTCGCCAAGATTTTATGGACTATAACTTGACTATATGCATTTCACACAATGGTGTGATGAAACAGCCACTGCCGGATGGTAGTATGGTGTTTGTATCTAAAACTAATATTGTATATGATAGGCATCCCACTTGGAGAAGGGTATTCTCCAAGTCACACAAGGTAGAAACTGTGAACATATTAGATTTTCCAGTAGTAAGGCAACATTTAAATTGTAGGCTGGTAATGCACACCTCTATTATTACAGTGATACACTTAGACATAGATTTATCACAAGGCAATGTTTCCTTAGTACTACCAAGCTGCTACAAATGGAGTCCATTTCTATGGCCCATCACCAAGGTGCGCGTAGCTAGGGAGCTAGATTCATTAATTGCGGGAGCAGCGGGGGGTAACAGGAGCTTTATATGCTTTTGACATAGAAACTGTGCGCAATAAGCTAGCCACTCTGGGTTCTGATGCCAGCTCTGCTATAAAACTTCTGGCCTAGTGGGGCCCATTGATATGCCCAACACTGCTGCAAGTATTGGCCACCACCTCAGATGGCAGAATTTTAGGTATGAAGACATTTTTTCTGCCATAGGGCAGGTCAACAAGACTGCTAAATACACACGATGCATTTTATGGCAAACATTGTTAAATCAGCAGGTGTTGGCTTTTCACTCTGAGTGGGGGCGACCATCCTCAACCCACTGGCACACAGAGCTACAGTTACCAGCAAACATATGGATCAAACCGCTTGCTTTTGATTGCATGAATAACACATGCCATGCTTTAATGCAAATTAGTAGAATTGTTTTTATTTTGATAACCTGGTGCCCATGGGTTCACCTTGCTCATGAAATTAGATGGTTTTTGGTTGGGTTCCACATACATGGGGGAAGTGTCTAATCACACAGCCCATAGTCACGTTTGAATGCCCTGGGATCAGGGGGAGGGTAGGCCCTTAGAGTGAAAGGCTGCCAGGTTTAGAATTGGTAACCATACATAAATGCAATAGTGCATTGTAGATTAGACTACACCGGATTGCCTTGACATTTTAACTGCATGCTGCTTTTTAACTGACAATCAGTTATACAATAATTATTTAGGTATTTTTGTGTAGGCCAGGTTTTGGCTAGAGTAAATGTCCATGTTCACTTTGTGTAGGTATTTTTTGTGTAGGCCAGGTTTTGGCAAGGGTATATGTCACTGTTCACTTTGTGTACATTTTTGTTTAGGTAGTGTTTTTACTAACCTTGCATGCCACGCTGACTAACCGCTAGAAGATAGTTTGCTTAAACCTCTTGTAAAGCCCCAAGGTCTTTATCACTGCACTACATACTATGTTGATGGGTATTAGTCAGCATTGTCGCACACACTTTGAATAGGGGTGGAGTGTAGTGATACACAAAATTGCAAATTAGCCAATTAGGGCTTTAGATGACAGCATTAGCCACTGAAAGCCAATAGTTTATTCAAAGTATGTGCCAGCCAAAAATGCTGACAGTAGTCTGTTGTAGCACTTCCATTACGAAGTAGTGAGCTACAAGGAATATGCAGGCCTAGTAGAGGTGGTAGGTCACATTATGCATTGTAGATAGACAGGCAGGGCGAAGGCCCCAGCTCTGTAGCTAATAGACATTATTGGAGTGTTTGGAACATTATGGCACCTATATAGCGCTTAGATAGCCAATCTTAAGCGCTATGAACACTAAGCTATGAGTGCATGCCTTTTATAGCTTGCTCACATGGGGTTAATTCATCTCGGCTTCTCTTAGATTATTCTGCCTTTCTAACTGTAGCCCTGCATGGCTTCGTAAACTAATCTTCCTTTCTCTGGGAAGGCACTGATAAGACATTCCTGAGCTTTTGCGCAGATGGGATCCAAGCAGGGAGGGGCACAGAAAAGGAGCATAGTGGAAATTCACAGAGTTGGGTTTTTCCAAGAGCAAGCCTATATTTTGCACAGGGAAAGTTCTGGAACTGTGCGTCATGGACTGACAGCACGAGATTATAAAAATGCATGCCCACATGACTCAGGTGGGAGATCGATCTGTGGACTTGGTTCGAGCAAGATCAAGTGTCCGGAATTTGTGGCTCTGTAGGCACCCTGCAGCGCTGTCCTCTGAGCGGGGCTTGTTACAGCTAGCTTATGAGGGCCAGGGTCTCCCAGTGCTGATTGAAGGGGCGTAAGACTGTGTTTCTCTATGTTTCTCTAAGTTCTAAGTTTTGTGCTTTGTAATCTTCTCTAACTTGAATCCCAAAATGTTGCTGAAATTCACTGTTTAGAATAAATACTAAAACGTTTTGAAGGTGTCATTTGTCACTAGCATGAGTTCACTGCTCGGCACAATAGAACCTGTATTTTGGGCTGAATTGGGTAATTTTTGCTCCAAGGGCTGGTCCCGAGGAAGATTTTCCCAATATCAAGACATACGCATACCAATACCACCATTTACAATGCACACCTATATTACACTATGCAGCTTGTGCCTACGCCCTACATGCTTAACTACACCCTGTACATTGTAGGGCCTCAAGTCATACACTAAACATTGTACACCCCGCCCACTATTGCCGCTGCACTGCAGAACTATACATACAAACATCTATCTACGTACCACTAACCCCACACATAACACAGCCACCTACCCCATAGACACTACAGTTGACATTGGATGCTATTTCTTCCACAAAATACATAACCTGTTTCCTACGTATGCTGGTCACCTAAGCGTATCATAAGTGCACACACTGAATAAACCCTACAGTAAGCTACCCTACAATCTGCACAATCACAACAATGCAGTTTCATGCATGCATCAATACACCTTACATAACTTTCCTAACTGCTGCAACATTTGGCTCCTTGTGTTCCATTGGCACTGTGTAGGCCATTAGGTCATTTTCATTGTTATGAACACCATTTCCAAGAGACGTATCCAACCCATTTTTCACTGCAGCTCATACAGCATAGCTACCCAGCCATATTGTAACCACTGCCTTACTGCTTAACTTTTTAAACTTTGGTTTCCCTTTTTCATTGTGCAAAGGAAACACCATATAAAGCCTTACAATGTTAGACAAACGTTCACACTAAATGCTTTCCTTTCCTGAACAGTAGGCCCAGACAATGTCATGCAGCATGATATCAAACTGCATACGATGGACCACCCACCTACCCACGTCTTCTCAAACAGCGAACAGTCTGACATCAACCACCGTTGCCTGTTAACACACTGCACATATAACTGGTCCTTACCCACTATAAAAGCACATTTTATGTATTTTGCCCTCTGTGCATTCACAGAACCATTTGTACAGCACCATCATTTCAACTTGTACATTGCACTACCTTCACCGTAATGACACTACGAACATTTGTAAACACATACTACAATTGAAACACGTTGCTGGCTGATTCCTTCTTTTTTTTTCTGCATCATCTCCGGAAATCGAAACCTAACATACCTTTCCTTCAACAGAACACACGCTCATTGGAAAACAGCCTTGAGGGGAAAGCATGTTTAGCACCAAGGTCATATATTGTATAGAAGTCTAGCCAAAAAGACACATAACTTACACTGCAGTTCCTCTGTCCATGTGCCCCAAAGGTAGTCTGCAACAATCCCATACAGCGTACATTGCAATTTCACGGCTACCCAATAGAAGCATGGAATTTGCCGAAATTATGTAAGTATACCTTTACATCACATTTGTATTACGATTAACATTTATTAACGTGCTTCTCAGTATGCATATTTACCAGTTTACTCTACCGCTCACTTCCTCGCTCCATCTTACAAGGACATTTGTGACGGCAGTAAAAAAAATGCTGTTACACTGCCATGTCTCCACCAATCCCAGTAAATTGCAACTGTCACTGTACTTTCTTTTGCTGCCATTCTTCCCCACCCCCTCCAAATGCACATACAATGCAAGACGAACATGGAGTGCAAGTAGTACAGTAAAGCACCACACCTTCTGCGCACTCGTACACTGCTGCATTCCCTGTTCTGTCCTTTGTATGGCCAATCGCACAATTACTACGTCAGTGCACTGTACGTTTTAACAGCCACAGGTGCACACAGCGGTCACCTGGCACAAAAACATCTATATCTCAAATTTCATTGATGCACTTCTTAACAAAGCCACTCCTCCATTCTCCAGCAATCCGAGGTGACCCCCATTATGTGTCTTATTGTATTACGTTCTTTGCAGGCACACAGACACATTTTGCTGTGAGTCCAACTAGACTCGCTACCACTGTCAACTTTTGTAAAAAGGAAACACATGCAAACAGCATCTGGGCCCAACGGTTCAAACACATTTTCTTGTGTGCCGCCGTACAATCACAGTATTATCTACAAACCAGAGACCAAGGCAGTGGGTTAACATATGTCGCTATGCACTAAACCACAGTTCATGGTCCATCAGGCATGCAGCTATTACTGCATTATCCTTCCTGCAAAATTGTGTCCTTTACACTGCAACTAATACCCGCTACTTACATCTACTCTTATTCCTCTTTCTACTCAGATATCTAGCACCTTACTGCGTGTGCCACACCTTCCACATTCCAATAGACGGCTGGTGGACCAACCATTGGAAGATAACCATTAGCAATTTATTTTCCATCGTTATTATCTGGGCCGACCGTTATGGCCCGGTATGTCCACTTGCGTTTCCTGCTATACGAACCAACCTGCAAACATTTACTCTGTAAGCCATCCCCGAGGCATCAGATGCTATCTTTGCTACCTTTCAAAGAAAATGTATTCTTCCACACGGGCCACCAACCACCACTATGTACTCCTTTTCCCACTTTGCTAGATGAGAACAGAAGTACAGAATTGCACAGACGGCATTGCTCACTGGATTTTGTTTACGAAATATAATGCGGTGAATGCACCAACTGGCACGTTGTCATTTACATTCTGTGGCAAAATAAAGCACTTCCAACCACTCACTGTATTGTTAGTAAAGTATGGAATGGTCTGGAACCGTATACTATGTGCGCGCATGTCCGCTTTTGCTTATGTTGTTCCTTTCCAGAGCTACGTGCTCACATGACAGAGTGCGCTACGCTTGCCCACGTGCCTTTCCTAACTACCGGTACTGTATGGGTACACTAACAAACTCATGCAACTCATGCAATGCTACATTCGCCAACTTACTTCCAACCAGTGGCCAGCATGGAAAGATGTGACCACTTAACTTTTCTGTCCACAACGACATATTGGTACAGTAATGAACCCAAGCAAGGCAACTTTCTGTTACCTACTTCCAACCAGTGCCCACCCTGTTATGTCCAAGGGCCCCAGCCATGCACAGAAGCCAGAATGGGTTTTGCAGGCACAATACAACATAGCACTTCCACTGCAAATATCCTCATATTCCCTCAAATTCCCTCCCCACCACCAATGGAGTCTGCCTGCACTCACCAAAAAAAGATAGTTGCCTGTACAAGTACCCTCCGATAAAGTATATGCGAGTACCTGCGTACAAATTCCTTCCATGTGCTAATGTCTGACTGGCCTCCCTAAAACAAGGCTGTGCCCAAGCACTAGGCTCTTCGGTACATAGGCAGAGGTACGCCAAAGAAGTGCTCTACCTAGGAGTTTAGCAACTTCACCATAACTACATGGCCGCTACTTGTAGTTCTGGTTAAATTGTTAAACTCATAGCTAGAGCACTTTTTTGGCGGCTTATAACTTCGCTCCCCCTGGAGGAATTCTCACCAAACTTGGCAAAAAAAAGAATATGGTCGGCTCTGAATTTCTTTTGCCAAGTTATGGGACGTTTCGTGCGGGGGCAAAGTTGTAGGGGGGTCCCAAACATTTTTTTTCTTCCAGAAACTGAATGGGGAAAAACGTTGTGCACGGCTACAGGCCGAACGGCTGGACGAATTTTCACCAAAGCTGCGGCAGGAGCGGGGGCTTCGGTCAGAAAGCGTGCTTTTGTGTGTTTTGTTGCAAAGAACTGAAATGTATGTCCCAAAAAATATGTGATATCTGGGTCCCCTCTGCGGACCCACATCCCTATTTGCTCTGCAGACAGGAGTGCTGTTGGCTCACGGTACGGCGTGCTGTCGGAGAAGTTTGGACGTGCCCGGTGGTTGGCTGGAGGGAAGCGTGATGTACATCAACATTTTTTGGGAAAGCTGCCATGGTGTATCGGAGGACAGTGCAGTGGCGGAAGGGTCTGGAAAAAGTACTGTACGGAATGCATTGGTGGCAATAAGGGAGAGAACGGGTGGGGGAGGGAGAAGTGGTTAATGTGACATAGGTTGGTAGGTAGAAGACGACGGAGGAGTGCCTGCAGTTTTCGCGCATACTGCATCAAGTCGCGGGTAGTTAGACATGCAAGTACTTTGTTTGGTGATTGGAGGCAGGTGTTGTAACGGCCCGATAGCTTGTGCTGCAACCTGTTTGCAGCAACCTTTTCCCGTGGTGAGTGGTGGTATAGTAATTTTAGAAGGGGAAGGAAGTGCACATGACATAGGTCGGATGGGAGCGCAGGTGGCTGTGCTATGCGGATGGAAGGCAGTAGTTGGGTGCATGAAGTTGCATTGGGTCTGTGGTAGGATATTGGGTGCATGGGCAAAGGCCATAGAGAGTAGGGCATGCACTGAAGAGCGTATGGCTTTAGCATACCGACTGCAGTAACGCAAGTGTGAGTGTGCATCCGGTACAGGGTGCTGCTTGCATAGTGCAGTGTGTGCCCATTGGTTGCAGTAGGGCAGTGTTGCGAACTGATTGTGGGTAGTGTGGCAGTGACACAATAGTTTGGGAATCGAAGTAGGGACGGCCATGGTATGTGAATGAACATGCAGAGGGGTGCAGGAGAGGGTGTTTCCTTTGTACATTATGGTAACTGGTGCAATTTGTTGCTACATACTTACATGGTGGTGCACAGGTTAGGCAGGAGTGCTGGTGGTAGTGCTGTGTATGTGGATAGTCGGAGTTGGTGACATGGTGCAATGGATGGTGCCATTATGTAGCAATGAGAGTGTTGAAGGCCTAGACTGTTGGGTGCAAGGCCAAAGGCCATGCACTCAAGAGGCTAGGAGTTTCCGACACCCGGCAGTAATGCATTTTGGATTGTGCAGCAGTTAGCGGGTGGTAACCTGTAAATAGTGGGTGAAGAGTACAAGGCAGGTGTCATAACGGCCCGATAGCTTGTGGCACGACCTGTTTGCATCGACCTCTTTCCGTAGTGAGTGGTGGTATTGCAATTTTAGAAGGGAAATTAAGTGCATATGACATAGGTTGGATGGGAGCGTGGGTGGCTGTGCTATGCGGATGGAATGCAGTTGTGGGGCACTTGGCGGCATGCATGGGTGCAGGAAGTTGTGTTGGGTCTGTGGAAGTATTAGACTATTGGGTGCCTGGGCGAAGACCGTTGAGCTTAGGGAATGCACTGAAGAACGTACAGCTTTTGCAAACCCACTGCAGTAACGTAAGTGTGGGTGTGCATCCGGCATAGTGCAGTGTGTGTCCATTGGTTGCAGTAGGGTAGTGTTCCAAACCGATTGTGGGTAGTTTGGCAGTGACACAATGGTTTGGAAATGGAAGTGGGGGCGGGCATGGTTTGTGAATGAAAGTGCAGAGGGGTGCAGGAGAGAGTGTTTTATTTATACATTATGGTAACTGGTGCAATTTGTTGCTACATATTTACATGGCGGTGTGAGTTAAGACGGATTTCTGAACTCTGTCCTGGCAGCGCAGAAGTTCAGAAGGCCAACCTAATTACTTGGAACAGGGTAACCTCTGGACAAGCCAGACCAATCAGGGTAGCGATCGCGGCGGTCAAGAATAGGTCTCAAGAGGGGTGAGGGTGACTGAAAGCCTGCAATGAGCACACAAAGCAAGGACACTTACAAACTACTCCAAACAGGTGTTATATTAAAAATATATACACATTTATTCCAAGGCCTTTGCAATAATGACCGTAGCGAGAAATCACAATAAAACTCTAGTAAACCAACACATACCAAATCAATACAATATATATACAAATACAAATGAGTCTAAAGCGTTAGATGCACAAAATGTGTAGTCCACCTAGAAGGGGAGGAAAACAGGCAGTGCGAAATAATGATTAGACCCAGTCCGCCTTCAGAGCCACCTAACTAAAAGGAAGTCCAAGCCCTACGAAGAGTGGAGCCTTGTGCTCAAAAGTACCTGCACACGCTGGTGCCAACGGGCAAAAAGGGGAGTCTCTTCGAGGGAATCAGGCAGTTCAGTTTGGTGCACAAATGAAGAAGAACAGAGTTCCGCGACTCAAGCGCAGCCTCCACTGTAGGCAGAAGCAGAGCGCGAGTACGGAAAGCCGTTCTGTTTGTCACAGCGGGGAAAAGCTATGGGCCCCTGCAGGAGGGCGACCAGTTCCTAGCTATGCTACTCACCGTTCCCCGATGCAAGCAGACCCAGGCTTCTCCGCGTCAGTTTCAGTGCTGGCAGGTTCAGGGGAGCAGGGGACGTCTCGTCGTCGTGTAGATTCTGCAGCAGCAGAGTTGAGTTAAAGATATCCCAAACGAAGTGAACCCGCACAGTTTGTTACCACAGCAGGGCAACGGAGCGGCCATGTGTTTCTCAGCCAAATGTACACTACTCACTTCAGACCTGGGAATGCCAAGTGTACGAATCGTGTGAGAGTGACAAGGACTCGAAATACAACACAACCTGGCGGCAGTTACAGTTCAAGACTCCTGGGTAGGCTGGTCAGTCTGCTGGATGGCCCAGAGACACTTCCGAAGGCTTAGGTGCAGGAGATGGTGAAGATGCCGAGAATAGCTGTTCCCGCTATTCCAAGGGTCGAAGTACCAGTACAGGCCTTCTGGTTCGATCAGAGGTAAAAAGGGTTTCACAAAGCGACAGCAGTGCAGAGGAGCAGTCCTTCAGCGGGTCACCAGCGATTCCTCGGTTCAGCCTCGTGGTTGCAGGATACTTGGCTCCTGTATTCTTTTGTTCGTGAGAACTCAGGAGATCGACCTGGTAGTGGCATTTCCAGCCCCCTCTTATCCACGGTTCCCTTCGCGCCAAAATGGAGGGGACCCAATGGGAGATCCGCTCATAAAACACTCACACCATACGTGGACCTATCACAGACCACGATGGTCCCAGGCATTCACACCACACTAGACTCTCTGGCACCCAGGATGTGTATTGGGACCAGACATCCCAGCCCACATCCTGAAGGCACACACAAGGCCTGTAGAAGCCCGCAAAAGCATCCGTGTTTTGCGGGAAAGTACATGCCCAAATAAGGAAACCCTGGGTCGGCTCGACCTGGGGAAGGTGAAGGGAGCAAGACGGTCAGCGGACAGGACAAAGGAGCCTCGTGGTCTGGCCACATTGGGAGCCAGGCCACCATTTTGGGCTAAGTGCGAGAAACGCGCTTAAAACACCAAAGGAGCTCAAAACACAAGAAACGATCGCTGCCACCATTCCCGTCCGTGATTCACTTGCACCGATCAGTTACAATCCAAAAAGAGTATCTAGGGCCTGTAGAAGACTAGAGACCCAAGAGTGCAGTAACTTAGCTTACAGTGCCCTCTTGTGTCATGTTGCACGAAAGCCGCAACATGATAAAGAAACTACGGAAAACAGCGTTTCCCGGTACTGACTGTCTTAAGGGCATGTCAGTTTCCCCGTAAGAATGGAGCGAAAGCCCAGAGGAGTACGGCAGAAGGCTGCACTTCTCTGGCAAAGTCTAGATCATGGTGAAAACAACAGCAAAAAGTTTAGGGGTTGCCACATGGAAGGAAAATTACCCACAATTACGAAATCTTTCCTAACACTCGCCCCTCCCAGACTATGGACAGGGGGAACTAATCCACCCCTGGATGAGTCTCTTGTTCAGGTCGGTTAAACATTCTGGACAACCCATCAGCATTGCTATGTTGGACACCTGGCCTATGCTCAATAGTGAAGTCGAAGCCTTGTAGACTTATGGACCACCTAAGCAACTTTGGATTCTCTCCCTTCATGTTCATTAGCCACTTTAAGGGCTTATGGTCAGTTTGCACAGTGAAGTGGGTCCCACAGAGGTAGGGCCTCAGCTTCTGTAGGGCCCACACAACAGAAAAACATTCTTTCTCCACTGTGGACCATCTGAGCTCTCTGTCCTTAAGCTGGCGACTAATAAAACCAATAGGGTGTTCCTTACCCTTCTCATCTACTTGCGATAGTACAGCTCCTATCCCAGTGTCAGAGGCGTCCATCTGCACAATAAAAGGTCTTTGATAATCAGGGGCCCTGAGGACAGGGGCCTGGCACAAGGAGTCTTTTAAGCCGTTGAAGGCCTTCTCACACTCGTCGGTCCAAGTTACCTTCTTGGGTTTCTTCGGAGTGGTGAGGGCAGTCAGAGGGGCAGCTATGGTGCGAAGTTGCGGTAATACCCAGTGAGTCCTAAGAAGGCTCTCACTTGGGTTTGTGTAGTGGGGGTAGGCCAGTGTTGTACTGCTTGTACTTTACTGGGAAGAGGCTGTATCCTCCCTCCACCTACTTCATGTCCAAGGTAAACCACTGAGCCTTGTCCAATCTGGCATTTACTAGTCTTTATGGTCAAGTGTGCTTTCTGAAGAGCCTGGAGCACAATCCCGAGGTGTTTCACATGGTCTTCCCAGGTGGAACTGAAAACTGCTATATCGTCCAGATATGCAAGACAGAATTCGTCCAACCCATTCAACACATGATTCACAAGCCTCTGGAAAGTGGCAGGTGCATTTTTCAACCGGAACGGCATTACCCTGAATTGGTAGAGGCCGTCTGGAGTAGAAAACGCTGTCTTCTCCTTGGCATGTTCTGCTAAAGCTATTTGCCAATAGCCAGCAGTGAGGTCAAACGTGCTGAGGTACTTGGAGGCACCCAAAGTATCCACCAGCTCATCTGTTCGAGGCAAGGGGTGTGCATCTGTCTTGGTCACAGCATTCAGAGCCCTGTAATCCACGCAGAACCTCAATTCAGAAGTGCCTGCCTTTGGAACCAAAACCACAGGGCTGGACCAAGGACTACTAGAGGGTTCAATCACCCCAAGGTCTAACATCTTGTTGACCTCGGTCTTAATATAAGACCGTACTTTGTCTGACATCCTGTATCCCCTACATTTGGTAGGTACACTGTCTCCTTTCTCTATGTTATGTTTGCACCAAGGTGTCAAACCAGGCGTATGTGAAAACAGGGGGGAAAACTGCCTAAGCAAACTTTTCACCTCAGCCTGCTGATCAGAAGTCAGGTGAGGGGCCACTCGGACACCCTCAAAGGAGCTATCTGAAGGACCGCTTTGGAACAGGTCGGGGAGAGGTTCAGACTCCTCTTCCTCAACATCTGAAGCCAGTAGCAGTGCTGCGATTTCGACTCTTGGGACGAAAGCCTTCAGCCTATTTACGTGAAACACTTTTGGAGCCTGTCCAGGCCTTCCAAGGTCCACTAAATAGTTAACCTCACCCAGGGGCTCCACCACTGTGTAAGGGCCTGACCATTTGTCCTGTAAAGCTCGAGGCCTTATGGGATTCATGATCAGGACTTGCTGACCAGGTGTAAAGTTGATGAGGGAAGCTTTCTGGTCGTACCAATGTTTCACCAGCGCTTGTCCTGCCTTCAATTTATCACTAGCCAAGCCCATCAGAAGTACCATCCGTTTTCTGAGCCCCAGCACATAATCTACTACGTTGGTAGTAACAGGGGGAGTGGGCATCTCCCATCCCTCTTTGACTATGGCTAAGGGTCCCCGTACAGGATGACCGAACAGAAGTTCGAAGGGGCTGAAGCCAACACCCTCCTGTGGTACCTCTCGGTAGGCAAACAGTAAGCATGGTAAAAGAAGATCCCATTTTCTTCTCTGAGGTTGCTCCAGAGCCCCAATCATGCTCTTTAACGTTCTGTTGAAACGTTCCACCAGACCATTGGTCTGGGGGTGGTATGCAGAAGAGAACTTTCTTTCCACATAGCCTGCATATATTTCGACAAAGTTGCTGCCACGATCCGACACATCTTCTTTAGGGAAGCCAACGCTAGTAAATATGCCAAGTAACGCTTTTGCAACTGACTTGGCAGTTACACTTTTCAATAGGATGGCCTGAGGATATGTGGTTGCATGGTCGACCAGCACCAGGATAAACCTATTGCCTGAGGATGTTTGCGGGTCAAGGGGACCAACGATGTCGATCCCTACCATTTCGAATGATATTCCCACAACTGGGAGTGGTACCAATTGTAACGCTCACCTGGCTCCCACGGAGGCGCTGGTCTGGTCTGGGTTGCTGTGGCCTCTTCAACCGTGATGCGCAGAATTCGGACCACCGATTGAACAGGACCCCCAAATCTTGCTTGTCTGGCCCGTAGGAATATCCTTCTGCAGATGAGAAAGGGGATTAACTGTCTGCTGAATAATATGCTCGCTCCCCCCTTTCCCCTTTCGTTCTCCTCTGACTTCCTCCAAAACCCCCGGTTTAAGCTCACCTTATGGTTTGGAATGAACTCTCCATCCTGCTTCTGGTGCAGGGGCGCGCGTTAGTCCAGTTTCTTCACTGGTTTTCAGAATGGCGCTGGCAAATCCACTTGACTTTACTGAGCGATACGCCGTAAGTATGAAGATGCAAAAGTTCAAGTTTGAGCCTCCTTTTATCTTGTCTTTTTCTGTCCTTTATTTCAGGTGCAGAACAAAGGCGATGCGTTGAGGGTTTAAATTGCCGGGGTAAAATCAGGTGAATCAGTGATGAGGGCGACACCTCTAAATGTCTTTAGAATTCCCCAGTAATGTCTTTTGTCCTTTCCCCATAGGGGCCGGGGTGCGGTACCTGCCAGAGATGTGGTGCCGACCAGAGATGTGGAATGGCTCACCAAGAATAGCCGGTAAGTAATATGGCTGAAAATCCGGCTTTCCTCTTGTGTTCCCTTGCTCACCTTTTGTCTCTTCTTCTCTCCCTTAGGTGCGGTGCAGAGATGTGGCGACCGACACTGAGAGCCGCGATGGAGCCGGGCGGCGTCTCGGGAACAGGTGAGTGAAGCGCGGCGCTGCAGAGAGCAACGCAGTGCTTTTAAATGGAAGTCTTCCTTCAGGAATGCTGGCGTGAAGATTCCGGATGCAGGTAAGAAGGTTGAAATAGTTCTTGGTTTTCACCTTTCTCTTCTCTTATTCCCTTACAGGTGTTCCAGGTTCGAGGTGGGCGTGGCTGGAGTCCAGGTGCAGGAGCAGACACGGTGAGCGTTCAGCTGCTGGGATGCAGAACAACGCGAAGCACGTGTGGCTGTCCGGGTGTGGCTTAAATAGCCTTGGAAGAAGTTCCAGGTGAGTATTCTTCCACAGCCCCACCCAAGTAACAAAATAGTTCCTTCAGAAAAATAGTCCCTCCTAAACCTCATTTGGCTTGGTTCTTCATGCAGCATGGTCTGCATCAGGTGAGTGTGCAGCATGGTCTGCTTCAGGTAAGTGCACCAAACACTTCCCTTTATGAGCCTGGCGCCTATGGCGCCAGGACTGATGTCCAACATGAGCCTGGCGCCAACGGCGCCAGGACAGAGTCCAAAGAGCCCCTATAAAGGGCCGCTGGGCTTTTACCCGGGGGCGTGATGCCTGCTCCCGGGGGGGTGCTGGGCCTGGCCTGGTGCTCCGGGGGTAGGCATCATGACACAAATGGAGCTTGGATTGTCGAGCCAACCTTACCAGATAACTGGCAGGAGGCACAACTCCTGCAGTGACTTTCTACTTGCACCCCCATCTTGGGCCAGCAGAAGTGCATGGATAACCTTTGTTTGGTCCTCTTAATACCAAGGTGACCAGCAAGGGGCACTTCATGCGCCAACTGCAGGAGGAAGGGTCTAACAGCAAGGGGAACCACCAACCTCCTATGGTCTCCTTCTGTAGACTCTGTGGGCTCACTATACAGGAGTCCACCTTCCCAATAAATCTGATGCGTCCCAGGAGGTTCACCCTCAAGCTGGGAGCAGGCCTGTCTCCTTAGGGCTTCCAGAGATGGGCACTCACGTTGGCCTGTACTGAATTCGTCCCTAGCAGGACCACCTTCTACTAACAAGTCTTTTAGTTCAGGATGGTCGTTGGGGTCAAATACTTCAGGCATCGCCACCTCCTCGTCAGGCCCGGGCGATTGACCAACTTCCTCCACCGCAGTGGTAGGCGAGCTCGGGGGAATGTTCTCTTTCCCTCGTCTTGACTTGTTTACTCCTTTCGCCTTGGGTTTCCCCTTCGGCTGGGGCGGCTTATTGGTCTTGGCCAATGCTGCCCGTGCTTGAGAGCGTGTGTAGGGTCTGTCGGCAGTGTCTCCTACGAGCCCTAAAGCTCTGAGATCATTGCCTAACAAGACCTTTCCTGGGACGTTTCTCTGAATGCTCACTGGAATCCTGACTGCTGTACCATTTAAAGTAAGATTTACAGGTATTACTGGGAACATACGGAGTGGGCCGTCAGCCAACTTAGTGGGCATCAGAGTAGCTCTGGCAACTTCCTCTGAGTCTACCAAGGTAGAATCCACTACAGTTCGACTGCACCCACTATCCCTAAGAGCTGGAGTATCTACTCCATTGATCAGCACACTGTCTTTAAAGTAGTGCTTGGTATTATCTGGAATCCTAGCATAAGCCTCTGCGACTTTAGGCTCCCAGGCACCCATGGAAACTAAAACTACCTCAGATTCTATCCCGCTGGGGAATGAGTCTGAGGAGAAGGATGCTCCTGTAATCTCTTCTTCCTCGTAGGAGAAGGCCAGATTAGCGGAGTGGACTCCCAAAGGTTTAACCTTACACCGGGGATCCCCCTTCACATGGTCAGTTGCTCCACAAGCAAAAAAAGATCCATTGGGTCTGCTTACATAGGGAGGCTTATTGTAACCAGAGTTCTGTTTCGGAGGCTGACCTCCACTACCCTGTGAGGTCTCTTGTGTCTTACCCTTATTTTCCTTTTTGTGGCCCTTTTGAGAAGAAGATTGATCAGATTCTCCACCCTCCTTATCTTTGGACTTTTTCCCTTCCTCCTGCTTACCAGGATGAGTTTTGTCCTTATGGGACACTCGATGTGACACCGATAAGTCTGCTGCAATGGCCAGCTTCTTAGGATCTATCTCCTTCGAATCGGCCAAATGCTGCTTAAGCTCCGGGGAAGAAGATGCAAAAATGTGTTCCAGCATGACAAGATTTATCATGCCTTCACAGGTAGAAACCATATAACCTTCGACTGAGCCAGTCAAGTTTTTTTTTAAGGATTCGGTGACATAAGATACCCAAGTACCACCTTTTTTCTTGTACTCTCGGAATCGTTTTAAATATTGGGCAGGAGTCTTTCCAAACTTTAAAATGAGAGTTTGCTTTAACATTGCGAAATCAGCTCGCTCAGCCTTCGACATTTCCATAATGGCACTACAGCCAGAATGGGGCAGTCTGCTGAGTAACCAGGCAATATTATCAGCATTGTCAACTTCTTGAACTTCACATGCATACTCAAACGTATTCAGCCAGTCCATTATGTCATTCCTTTCCTCATACACACTGAGCAGATGTTTCGGAAACCGTGGATGAGAGGAGGCCCCAGACCCCTGTCCAGGACCCTTGGACCCATTTGCAACCTGAAGCTTGGTCAGTTCCAACTGGTGATCCCTGTCTTTCTGTTTTTCTGCCTGTTCGATTTTTAGCTTGACCCTATTGAACTCAAGCTCTTCCTGTAGTTTGGCCATATTGAACTCAAGCTCCTTCTGCCTAAACAGCAGCTCTTGCTTCTTAAATTCAAGCATGGCCTCCCCATCGACACTGGCAGAGGAAACATTAGACATCACATCCTCCCTGTCCTCGTGGTCGCGGTGGATCAGTGCAGCGGCAGAACCGTCGGTTCTACCAGTGAGAGCAGCCCCACCTCCTTCCGCACTGTCCTCAGAAGTTATAGCGTCAAGCTGCGCTTCTTGCCACGCCACGATTCTTTGGATCATATCCAATTTGGTGCCTTGAGAGGAAACACCTCTCTCCGCACACATCTTTTTCAATGTTTCGGATTTGGAAGCATTTAAAGTTAACAAGGGTTTCCATACTGCTAGATAGGACTATGGCCTTTTTAAAGTTATACTACGACAATTCACTACGTGTTCTGGTAGGAATAACTTGAAATGCCTTAGTTCGTGCGCAACACTGGATACCTGCAGTCGTATCCCACCGCTGTACACCAATTTGTTAAGACGGATTTCTGAACTCTGTCCTGGCGGCGCAGAAGTTCAGAAGGCCAACCTAATTACTTGGAACAGGGCAACCTCTGGACAAGCCAGACCAATCAGGGTAGCAATCGCGGCGGTCAATACTAGGTCTCAAGAGGGGTGAGGGTGACTGAAAGCCCGCAATGAACACACAAAGCAATGACACTTACAAACTACTCCAAACAGGTGTTATATTAAAAATATATACACATTTATTCCAAGGCCTTTGCAATAATGACTGTAGCGAGAAATCACAATAAAACTCTAGTAAACCAACACATACCAAATCAATACAATATATATACAAATACAAACGAGTCTAAAGCGTTAGATGCACGAAATGTGTAGTCCACCTAGAAGGGGAGGAAAACAGGCAGTGCGAAATAATGATTAGACCCAGTCCGCCTTCAGAGGCACCTAACTAAAAGGAAGTCCAAGCCCTACGAAGAGTGGAGCCTTGTGCTCAAAAGTACCTGCACACGCTGGTGCCAACGGACAAAAAGGGGAGTTTCTTCGAGGGAATCAGGCAGTTCAGTTTGGTGCACAAATGAAGAAGAACAGAGTTCCGTGACTCAAGCGCAGCCTCCACTGTGGGCAGAAGCAGAGCGCGAGTACGGAAAGGCGTGCTGTTTGTCACAGCGGGGAAAAGCTCTGGGCTCCTGCAGGAGGGCGACCAGTTCCTAGCTATGCTACTCACCGGTCCCCGATGCAAGCAGAGCCAGGCTTCTCCGCCTCCGTTTCAGTGCTGGCAGGTTCAGGGGAGCAGGGGACGTCTCGTTGTCGTGTAGATTCTGCAGCAGCAGAGTGGAGTTAAAGATGTCCCAAACAAATTGAACCCGCACAGTTTGTTACCACAGCAGGGCAACGGAGCGGCCGTGTCTATCTCAGCCAAATGTACACTACTCACTTCAGACCTGGGAATGCCAAGTGTACGAATCGTGTGAGAGTGACAAGGACTCGAAATACAACACAACCTGGCGGCGGTTACAGAGCAAGACTCCTGGGTAGGCCGGTCAGTCTGCTGGATGGCCCAGAGACACTTCCGAAGGCTTACGTGCAGGAGATGGTGAAGATGCCGAGAATAGCTGTTCCCGCTATTCCAAGGGTCGAAGTACCAGTACAGGCCTTCTGGTTCGATCAGAGGTAAAAAGGGTTTCACAAAGCGACAGCAGTGCAGAGGAGCAGTCCTTCCGCGGGTCACCAGCGATTCCTCGGTTCAGCCTCGTGGTTGCAGGATACTTGGCTCCTGTATTCCTTTGTTCGTGAGAACTCAGGAGATCGACCTGGTAGTGGCATTTCCAGCCCCCTCTTAACCACGGTTCCCTTCGCACGAAAACGGAGGGGACCCAATAGGAGATCCGCTCATAAAACACTCACACCATACGTGGACCTATCATGGACCACGGTGGTCCCAGGCATTCACACCACACTAGACTCTCTGGCACCCAGGATGTGTATTAGGACCAGACATCCCAGCCCACATCCTGGAGGCACACACAAGGCCTGTAGAAGCCCGCGAAAGCATCCGTGTTTCGCGGGACAGCACATGCCCAAATAAGGAAGGCCCTGGGTCGGCTCGACCTGGGGAAGGTGAAGGGAGCAAGACGGTCAGCGGACAGGACAAAGGAGCCTCGTGGTCTGGCCATTTTGGGAGCCAGGCCACCATTTTGGGCTAAGCGCGAGAAACGCGCTTAAAATGCCAAAGGAGCTCAAAACACAAGAAACGATCACTGCCACCATTCCCGTCCGTGATTCACTTGCACCAATCAGTTACAATCCAAAAAGAGTATCTAGGGCCTGTAGAAGACTAGAGACCCAAGAGAGCATTAACTTAGCTTACAGTGCCCTCTTGTGTCATGTTGCACGAAAGCCGCAACATGATAAAGAAACTACGGAAAACAGCATTTCCTGGTACTGACTGTCTTAAGGGCATGTCAGTTTCCCCGTAAGAATGGAGCGAAAGCCCAGAGGAGTGCGGCAGAAGGCTGCACTTCTCTGGCAAAGTCTAGATAATGGTGAAAACAACAGCAAAAAAGTTTAGGGGTTGCCACATGGAAGGAAAATTACCCACAATTACGAAATCTTTCCTAACAGTGTGCAAGTTGGGTAGGAGTGCTGATGGTAGTGCTGTGTATGTGGATAGTTGAAGTTGCTAACATGGTGTAATGGATGGTGCCCTTATGTAACAGTGAGAGTTTTGAAGGCCTAGACCGTTGGGTAAGAGGCTAGGAGTTTCCGAGACACACGGCAGTAATGCATTTTGGATTGTGCAGCAATTAGCGGGTGGTGACCTGTAAATAGTGGGTGTAGAGCATATTTCAGATGCAATAGAGCAGGAGACGGGAGCTGCCATGCGTGCATGTGTGGTTTTGCAGGTGAGCACACAGTTACAACATGGTAAAGTTTTTGATGTGTACTTGGCAATGGTGCTGTGAAAAGTAATGCAGCTCGGTAGTGACAATACTTTGTGAATGGGTGTGGGTAGAGGTGGTGGAGGCTGTGATATGTTAGTGGATTCTGGTGATAGGGACCTGTTTTTGTGAATGGGTGCAATGCAGAGGTTCAATATGTGATTAGTGGAGGCGTGTCTGGGTTGGGTGGAAGTGCTGGTGGAAGTGGAGTGTATGTGAATTGGCATAGTTGGTGATATGGTGAAATGCATGGTGCCATTGCGTTGCAGTGCATGTTTTCAAGGCCTAGTTTATTGGGTGCAATGCAGCAGCAGAAGTGAGCTGTCCTTCGTGCATGTTTTGTTTAGTAGGTGAGGACACTGTTACAAGAGGCTCACGTTTTTGATGTGCACTTGGCAATGGTGAGGTGAAAAGTCATGCAGTGTGGGCACTGGGTGCTGGGTTTACATACTGTCAGTATGGAAGAGGATATGGTAGACATGCACCTTAAATGTGGTTGGTTACTATGCTGTGTGCTGATTTGTTGAAGTAGGGCCAATGTTGTGCAAAAGGTTGTGGGTAGGTTGGTAGTGACAAAATACTTTGTGAAAGGGTGTGGGTGGGGTGGCGGAGGCTGTGGTATGTTTGTGGATTGCCCGGATCGCTACCTGTTTTTGTGATTGGGTGCAATACAGAGGTTCAGTATGTGAATGGTGGGTGCGTGTACAGGTTGGGTAAGAGTGCTGGTGGCATTGGTGTGTATGTGGATAGGCGTAGTTGGTGATATGGTCGCATGCACGGTGGCATTACGTTAAAGTGCCTGTGTTCAAGGCTTAGCCTATTGGGTGAATGGCCAAAGGCCGTAGGCCATGCATTGAAGAGCCTAGCACTTGAGGAAACCCACGCCACTAATGCAATTTGGACTTTGTATCTGGTAGAGGGTGGTGACCTGTAAATAATGGTTTTGGAGTACATTTCAGACACCATAGAGCAGCAGCAGTGAGCTGGCAGGTGTGTATGTTTGGTTCTGCCAGTGAGGTCACTGGTAGAAGATGGTAAAGTTTTGGTTGTGTGATTGGAGATGGTGCAATGAAAAGTCATGCAGTGTGGGCACTGGATGCAGTGTGTGCATACTGGCAGAGGGTATGGTTGAAGTGTAGCGTGTATGGGTTCTTCACTATTCTGTGTGCAGATTTGTTGAAGTAGGGCCAATGTTGTGAAAAAGTTGTGGTTAGGTTGGTAGTGACAATACTTTATGAATGGCAGCGGGTAGCGGTGATGGAGGCTGTGGTATGTTTCTGGATGCTGCTAATTTCGACCTGTTTTTCGTGAATGGGTGTTTTATGGTGTGAGGGAGTTGGGCTGCAGTGCCGCTACGTATGTAATGTTTGTGCACAAGCTTAGCTGCCCACATGGTCGCATGCATGGATTTATAGTGTTGTGCTGGGTGTGGGTAAGGGTGTGCTGGGTGCGCTGCAGGATCATTGTGGATGCTGAAATAGGGCACCCTGTAGGAAACATTTCTGGTGGAGGAGCTTTGGAAGGAAAGGGAACATCTCTCAGAGTGTTTAACGGGAAATATGGAGTTGTGTACATAAATGATAGTGTGCAATGCCGAGGTTCAGTATGTGATTGGTGCAAGCATTTTTGAAATTTTATATTTGGCAATAGGCAGCACTAAGTTAGCGTTAGAAAATTCAAGTGCAAAGGAAGAAGTATTGTGTCTGCTTTACTGGGGCGTAGCCCTTGCTGTAGCTGGAAAAGCACACGTGCCACATCATGGCCTTCTGAGCATGGAGGCTTTGCAAATGGAACTGTGGGGATTGTCCAGTGAGTATTCAAGGGCATGGTTCACCGGAAGGGGCAGTGACATATTCATCCAAAGTTCGATGCAGTGAGGTTGGCAGCGATGGACAGACGGAGAGTGCTTATAGTCGATGATAGCTTTCTGCACGATCTGCACAGGTATGTCGTGGAAAGAGGCTTCGATACGGACTTTCAGTTGGAAGGAGTGCAGGCTTTTTGGGGCACAGTTTATGAGTGGTGTTTCGGGTGCATGGATCTTCTTTGCAAATGTGTGGCCTATGTTGGGACTCTAAATGTGGTGGTCGTGCATTTTGGAGGACTACATTTGGCGCACATGTCGTGCTCTCGTTTGCTCGCTTACTTAAAGAAGTTGATGACAGCTGTGATGCAGATGTTTCTTATTGCAAAGGTGATTTTTTCATCAATGACACCAAGAGGACAATGGGAGAATGCAGGTGTTCATTATCCACAGCCAGAGGTCGGGAGTTGTTGGATAAACAGAAGCATGAGCGACTATGTGCAGTGCTGCGACTATGAAAGCATTAGTAACCAGCCAGATTGCCAGTGGATTCAAGGAAATGTCATTTTTTTATACCTCCATTGCCAATGCTGTTCTGTTTGCCACTGTGCACGAAGCAGAGAATTCTGTAGAAATGTAAGATAAGCGTTCATCTTAAGTCGAGAAAAATGTGAGGAGCAGAAGCAAACAGTGAGCAAAAGAGAGAAAAATAAGGGAAAAAAATATATGAATGCATGTACAAAAGAAAAACTCGACAAAAAGAAAAGAAATATATATGTTTTTAGAGAATTCTAAAGCCACAATCCCCACACCTGTTTCACATTCCCTCCGCCCCCACCAAAAACCCCAAACACCCCCTCAACCCACTTCCCGTCCAGTTTCTAGCACGGTAATGCTGCGGATTCCACGGCACTTTGAGGATTAAATGTGGCACATCCGGCTGTTTTTAGGATGGCACCTATGCCACTGGCCATGTGGCGGCTAAGCCATTGGGCAATGTGGTGGCTGGTTGTGGTGTGTACGTAAACACTGTGACAGAAGATTCGTTTGTACCAATAAATGTAGGAGGCTATGGTGAAAGTGTGCAAGGTAAGGGGCATGCATCCTGTTTGTATGCATGCACTGCACACACTTGCTTAACGTTGCTAATATAGATTCCCTGCTGCTTTTGTGGGTTCACTTTTCCGACATTTGTAGTACATCATTACAGTGGTAAGACCATATTCTAATGTTTACAAGGTACGTGGCAGGCATCATGTTGTAATGAATGCAGTGTGTGCATTATATGATATGATGTGTTATGGTATTTTGTGCCATTTGTATCGCGCCTACATACAAGAGAGTAAAGGCGCGCCGAGGAAAGGGAGGTGGAACGGAGGCCACACAGACATCGATTCCTCTAGGCCAGCTGACATTGAGAGTGCGCAAGTGAATGGGAAGGGGGAGGGCAAAGTGCATTACATGGGAACAATAAAAAATATAAATATATGCAACTAAAGCCGGTGCTGGCAAGTGCAAGGATAAGTGTAGACATGAAGTCCTGGCTGCAATGTTAGGGTTATAGAAAACAGTCCCCAAGTGCGGGGGTTGGTAGAAAGCCAGTGCAGGGGTGGAACTGTAGGGAGGGAGGTGGCGTGGGGCACAGATTATAGAGTGGGTAGGAAAGCAGTGCACAATACTTTTTATCTAGGACGTGAGTAGGGGAAAAAGAAGAAGTGCATGGAAAGGTTTTAAGGAGCTTTTAGACCCTACAATGCTTCTGCTCAAGGTCCAGGGAGACAGAGAGCGTGTGCCACAGGAGGCCGCAGCAGAAGAACCACATCTACCAGTATGGGGTTGCGCGTAGAAGCAACTGACCCTGAGGGAGTACGAGGCGGATGAGGGAAGAGCTGGAGCAAGCAGATATTTAGGAAGTGACAGTGCAAAGTATTGAGGTTCCAGGGACCAGAAGGCCTTTTGCATAATGCACAGAGCTTTTAGTTTATTGTTCGCAGCCACTGTGAGGTATTGCAAGCATTTTAGTCCAGCAGAGATACGATCCATGCCGTTCAAGCCAAGGACAAGTTGTGCACTCCTATTACGGATGACTTGCGGAGGACGCAGAGTGGGAGCTGGGAGATTTAAAAAGAGCCTGTGGCAACAGTGCAGCGTAGAAACCACCACAGCCGTGCAGACACTGACCTTTTGGAAAGTGACTGTAGGTTGCTAAGATACATTTAGTGGTGGCTTTATTGCCTTCTTTTTAAGAGTTATGTAGTAGGTGGGGTATTGGGGAACAATTTTCATAGCATTGGCGGAAGGAAAGAATAGAGTTCCTGTTTCGCTAATATAGTGTATGATATGTGTACGTAAAAATGTTGCAAGCACATACGAACAAATTGCCACTTTATGCAAGGAAATGGGAGGAACATCAGTATGCTTTTTAAACACGTTTTGGACGCTTAGAGGCAGATATCGTGTACAGAGGCACTTATAACACAGTTGTGACCATACTGCAAAACAATTGTTCATACTATTCTTTTTTGGTGATGGGTGCTTATGTGGCTGAATGTGCATGTATAACTCATGCAATGTTTCACTGAACTTTCCACTGAACGTGCTTTCCAATAACTGCACACATGCAGACTGATTTTGTAACGGTACATATGAGGTCTTGTGGAGAACTGACATTGTAAGATGCTGAAGTCTTGGAGGGCATTGGTGGATGTGTGTGTGAGTACTTAGCAATACCTAATAAGGGTGTGGTGGGAAGAGGATAGTGGAAAGGGAAGAAGGACTAGACATGATTTACTGGGGCACGGCCATTACGATACTTTGCGCGGCGCACGTGCTACAGTCTGCACTTTTGAACATGCTGCCCAATGGAAATGCGATTGTTGGAAAGGTGGTTAGAGTGTGTGTCACAGGAAAGGACGTCCATATTTTCATTCATTACTGGGTGTAGTGAGGCTGGCAGAGATGGCCAGTTTTCATAGTGGGTGATTTCTTTGTGCTAGATCTGCTCCAGCATGTCGTGGAAAGAGGCCTTAATGGCAATTTGAATTTGGTCAAAGTGGAGACTTTGTGGTGTGGTGTTGCTGTCCGTACTTTCGACCATTTGCTTGCAGAATGTCGACGAGTGGCCAGTTTAGGTACTGTACACGTTGTGGTAGTGCACTTTAGAGCATTACTTTTGGGTTCCATAGCTTGTGCAAGTGTGTACCGTCAACTCAAAAAGATGATGAAAAAAGTGCAGCACTTTTTTGCCATTGCGAAGGTGCTTTTCTCATGTACACCACCAAGTTCACTATTTAACTATCCCAATGAATGTTGTCGGCAGCCAGAGGTGGGAAGGCATCTTATCAGCAGAAGCATGTGTAACTTTTTGCATGCTGCTGGGATGTACTCCTGTGACAATGACAACATTGGTGATCGATATGCGCACCTTCTCAATGGAAATAGCATTTCATTGTCGTCCAGTGGCAATGACATTTGGTTTTCCAATCTACAGGCTGCACTGAAGACAGTATTGTAAGAATGTGAGGCGCAGTGCAACAAATAAAAACAATTATAAAAGCCCGAAAAAAGTCATTATTGTGGAAGTTGTTTTAAAAAATAGAAAACAACTGCTTTTTTAAGAGTCACCACTATAAAGGACATCCCCTACCCTGGTTTACTTTTATTCCCCTATTCCTGTGCGCACACACCTGGAAAAGTCAGTGCAAATTGCGACAGTTCCAGGGTTGTACATGTAACATATGCCCCTTTTGCACATGGCCACCTTACATTTGGGACTGTGGAGGACACAAGATTGCGCAATAAGCTTTCTGGGTGTGCAGTGCACGCACAGACTATGGTATACGGTATATTTGTTGACCTATATGCAGAGGGTGAGCTTATGCCTGTGTGTTGCACGAGCCAAAGGGTATGCTTTGTGGGTGAATTGCACATGCATTACTTGACAGTGACTGGAAAATTAGAGTCCGGTGGGAGTTGTGTGGGGTGTATCATGTAGATTTGTACGTGTATGGAACAGCTACACTGAAGTGATTGCTTTTGGTTTGTCTGTGTGAGACTTTGGTGACGCTCAATCACGATTATATTATTGTTGTTGATTGTTGAGGGACAAATGAACACCTTGTAACACGATTTTCTGGGCCGTTTGTGCTGAAGGAGGTAGTAGGCCAGGTAATGCTTCTGTTTCCGATCTCCTGCATAATTGTGTATCCCATTATGCAGACACCCATGTAGGCGTGTTATTTTTTATTTGGTCCGGAAATGGAGAAAGCGCGTAACATTGTGAAGAGGTGTATTTGTGTCTTTTAACAACTTGTGCCATTGTGGTACTGTACAAATGGGAATCTATCGTTTCACAGCACAAACAGTTTCCCTCACAAATAGTGTTCCTGTTAATATTACTGCATTTCCGAATTTTACACGCTCTACACACCTTGCCTTGCTGCCCTTTTTGAAAGTATAGGAATAATGTTTGTGCATGCTCTTACGCTCTTTAAAACGCACTGCAACACGCACAACCATCTGATTCAACAGCCACCCATTTCTACCTGTTTCCACTGCAGTGTTTCCACAGTAACACGG
The DNA here is from genome assembly GCF_040938575.1 of Ambystoma mexicanum. Lineage (NCBI taxonomy): Eukaryota > Metazoa > Chordata > Amphibia > Caudata > Ambystomatidae > Ambystoma > Ambystoma mexicanum. Next base: position 210,844,805 of record NC_090929.1, read on the forward strand.
TTCCATCCATTAAGCACACAATTGTGTGGCGGGTATACGATGCGCGTCACACTGCCTCCCTTCCTTGCCACTTACATTTTGACAGTCTACAAGGAGCTTTATATAATAATAAGCCAGAAAATATATTGGTAAAGGGATGTTATGGTGCAGCTGCGGTACTACAAACATAGCATAATTTCTAAATACACTATGCTAAAGCAACGTTCTGCTTACAGTGCCATATTCAAAACCTATGAAATTCACTAACAAAAACATTATTAAAGGGACATTATGGTTAAGTTGCACTAGCAAAAAACCAATGATATTCAATGGAAAAAAAAGTTGTTACAAGGACGTTATGGTTACAGCTAAAACCGAGAGAAAAAACTAAATTTGACAGTTATGGTAAGCTAAGCAACCATAACTTGTGCCACCAGTGTGCACTGCAAGGACTAACACCCATGACATCAAAGATGCCATCACAAATCTCATTCATGACATCACTGATGGAATTATTTTTGGTCCTTTTCTTACCTGCTTTATTAATTCCTCTTTTAGACACAAGGAAGTTCCCAGAAATATTAAACCATTTACCCCTCTTATCAAAAAAAGCTCCTCAGAGGACAGCCACCCTGCTTTGTGATTGACAACTAGGCTGCAAATGAACGGGAGAAACCTGCATAAATGGCGAGGTATTTTACTTGGAAGGCAGAGTCGACCACTGGACGAAGAAATTCAAAGAAGAATTTGGAAGAGACGCTTGCTGCAACTCCTGGACCTTTGGTTTGCACAGTGAAGCCCTGCTGCATTGATGAAGATCCGAATTCGCCTCGACTAGAGAAGCGCTGCAAAGGATGACTTCTCCATTGGGTTGGTGGGACCAATTGACACCAAGACGAAATCCTCTCGGGGCTGGCTGTACTTCCATTGCTGCTGCAGTACCGATCACCAGGGAGAGGAACACCAGAATTGAGTGTGTCGTCTTTAAGTCAGACCCGGGCCCCAGGAAGATCCTCCGGACTCCCATGAAGCAGGACTAATCAAGCCTGAGCCACCTCAACAGAGTGCTGGACCCCAGATGCAAGGAAAGTCCATAAGGTATCCGAGAAACGCAGTGGTGCTATTTGCAAGAAGCTGAAACCACGAAGTAAAACTGATCTGATGTTTGCCCATTGCTGCTGCCGACCTTCATTTCGTAGTGCAAGAGTCCCCAGACATCTTCCCTCTTGTCCCCACGACTAAGGCCCAGGAACAAAAGGATCTGCCATACTACACTGGAACAGAAGCTAGCTGGAACCAATTTCTTCAGATCTAAGGTTCTGTAAACTAAGGGGTGCTAACCTCTTGCGTAGCCTTGGCTAGCTCTCAGTTGAGACTTGCCTTGGTTGCTTTTGCAGAGTTGCTTGCAGCTTTGCCCCTCACAAGCCTTCCAGCTTGTGGCCCAACAGTGATTTCATTTTCTACAAAGATCTCTAAAACATTGTGCAAGACTTTATTTACCTTCACGAAATGCTTCAGCTCACCTAGACTTTTGCTCAATTGACATTGCCTGTCCTGGCACCCTGAAAGACTCGTCTATCCTCTGAATGTGTGCTTTAACTAACCCTCAACAAAAGTCACACATTCCATAACCTGTGTAGCTGGGAAAGAGTTAATTTACTTTGCATTGGGGATGGGGGGAGTCAAAAAGTACTTACTTGCTTAAGAATATTTGTTAACCATTGTTTTATTCCCTCATCTTTTCCTTTTGACACTAACCTTAGTATTGCTCTAAATGTACCAGTGATATATCAATGTTCACAGTGTCCTAGATATCTATGTCACTGCAGGGTGTAGGAGGTATCTGTGTGCCATCCCAAATGGTTATCAACAGATTTATTGAAACTGAGATTGTGTATTTTTGAAGTATATTATTGTGTTACATATTTTGCTCCCTTCTAAGGAAGGCCTATTCAATTGACTGTTAAATTAATACATAATTGTTTAATCAAGAAACCTTGAGTAAGTTTTTATTCAGATACTTGTCACTGTGAATCTCTATGTTACAACACTACAGCTCACACTGTCCCCTCTTGAGATAAGCCTGGCTGCTCAGTCACTCTATCAACTTGTGTAGTACATGCCTATACCAAAGGTCGGGTTAACTATTGCCAAGAGGACAAGGCTGGTGCAGTCTCCCACAGGGTACTGCATACAATCTTGCCTAACAAGGACCAGCGGGCGTTAGTGCCGCTGCACTGGTGAAAAGGTTTAGTCGAAATCTGGCTAAGTGACTTTAAAGGAATAGTGCGCTCAGAAATATTATTGCCTAAAAAGATAGCCAATAATCAAAAATATATCTAAAAAATATATTTTTAAAAGACCCTATGTAAAGTAATGAGCAAATGAAGCTCAGACTTAAAAATGGGAAGCACTAAGAGGCATCCATTTTGTGAAATGGATGCCTCCTGTGCTTGCCCTTGCGGCACTAATGAAGCAAAAGCCAGCCAGCTGTAATAAACAAAAGCTACCACTGGGTGGCTTTTGCTTCATTGGTGTCAGAGGACGGAGACCAGAGACTGCAGGCAGGAAAGATGCATCGGGGTAAGCGTTTATTTCTTTTTTTTAAATAAGCACTAGCTGCATTTTTTTTTCCTAGGTTTTCCAGGCTGGAGGAGCTTGGAAAACTTAGAAAGAAAATCACAGCTTTAAAAACGTTGTATATAAATATGACGCTGTTGTATTTAAAAACGCTGCGGTTTTCTTTCTAAGTTTCTCACGCTCTTCCGAGCCGGAGGAGCCCGAGAAATTTAGAAAGAAAAACCGCAGCGTTTTTTAAACACAAACGTGTTGTGTTTCTGCCTGCCGTGGCTATCACTTTGAGTCTCACGGGATCCCCCGGGGGAGCAAGGGAGACTCAAAGTGAAAGCTGCTGCAGGCAGAAACACAACACGGGTGTGTTTTGAAATGTTGCAGTGCTTCTCACTACCGCGGCTTTCGCGTGGAGTCTCCTGGGCTCCCCGAACCCTGAGGGAGTCCAGGAGTCTCCAAGCGAAAGTAGCCGCAGTGAGAAATACAACGTTGTTGTATTTGTAAATGCTGCAGTATTTACAAATACAACAACATTGTTATTCTGACTGTGGCGGCTTTCGCTTGGAGTCTCTTGGACTCCCTCAGGGTTGGGGGAGCCCAGGAGACTCCACACAAAAGTCGCCACAGTCAGAATAACAACGTTGTTGTATTTTTGATTTCCGTGGTTTTACAACCACTGCAATCACAAATACAACAACGTTGTATTTTTAATTGCAGCGCCTCTGCTTTTTGCCTTCATTTTACATTTTCTGTGCTTCTCTGGGCTTGGGGAGCACCGAAAACGTAAAATGATAGTGAAGGTAGCCTCCTCTGCTCTGGCTGCAGTAAGCAAAAGCTCCCAGTAGGGGGCTTTTGCTGCTTGTTTAGTGCCGCCAGGGCACAGCTGAGGAGGCTGCCTGAAATGGCAAAATGGATGCTCCCATGTAAACGCTTTGAGCCTTGTTTGCTCAAAGTGTTTACATAGGAACTTTCATTCAAAATATGTTTAAACTAGGTTTTAGACTATAGCCCATCGTTTTAGCCAATAATATTTCTGAGCGCACTATTCCTTTAATATCCTGTGCTCCTTGTTTGCCGTTTCCATCCAGGGTGTCGGCTACATTCCCGAATAGGTTGGATTCCCCCCACAGGCTTATTAATTAAGGAGTCTTGTGTTTCGGGTTTGAACCCAGCATTCTAAAACCAGGCATGCTGCTTGATAAGGGATCCCTGGGCAAGGGTGCGCCCTGTGGTTTCAGCCCAGTCCAGAGTGTTCTTCAGGATATTCTGGGTAACTTGTCTGCCTTCAGTCATGACAGCCAGCAGGCATGATCGGGTAGGCTCTGGAACTTCCTGAAGGCCATCCTGTCCTAAGCCCCACTGAATATCACTATAGCTCGCAAGGAGCGTGGTGTTAGCAATTCTCGTGGAGCAAGCTGCAGAGGCGGTGACACGCTTACCAAGGGCGTACCGTTTTTACAATCCTTGTCTGGAGGGGATTCTGCCGAGGACAGTGGTAGCCCTGCCCGCTTGCAAGTGGTTGTTACGACCAAGTAGTCCGGTGTGGCGTGGCCCCTAATGCAGAAGGGATCAGAGGGGGCCGGGTGAAACAATTTTTCCACACAGATTAACTGTCTGTGCAAGGGAAGGGGACAGGAAGGAAGGAGCCAGGCATCTTTTAATAGAATTTAATAAGGGAATGGGTCGGCTATCCCGAGCTTTCTCCTTGAGGATGTCCTCCACAAAGTCTGAGTCAGGGGCTGCTTTGTGTGTAGCAATCCTAAAATGGTCGGCTGCTGTTACGCTCACCTGGTATCCATGGGGACGCCACTCAGCCCGGGTTGGTTGCGGGAATCTTCTCCCCAGTTTCCCTGGATGTTGTCTACGGAGGATGTTCAGCCTGAAAACACAGGAGGGTTGGGTTCAAGACTGGCCAACTGAGGTAAGTTTCCTCCCACCACCCCTTTTGGCTTCAGCCCCTCTGGGCCCTCTCCTCACCTTGTTGTGGAATTAGGCGTGCTCTCCGTCCTGCCTTCTTAGCAGGGGCGCCTTGTCTTCAGTGGGCGTGGGCGACCAAGTAACTTCATTGGCGCGTGCCCATTCAAATGTCTCTAAGGTAGGTCTTATTGCAGCAGTTCTGTATAGCGCCGTTATCCTTGCATGCCTTTCTTTTGGTTAATGTCTTTCTTTCTCCCTAGGTGTGCGAAGCTTCAGCGTGGCGAACTGGTCAAGTTGGGCCTCGCCGATAAATGATGGCGCATGATGAGCGCTGTAATGCGGTAAGTGCTATGTGCGGTGCTGCTTTGTCTTGCCTTTGCTAACCTGTGTTCGTTCTTCCTTACAGGTCGCGGTGCTTCTCCAGCGTGTGTGGAACTCCGTAGCAATGCCGGCCAGGAGGTGACCAGCCAGGTAAGCTTCTTGTGCTGTTCGTAGCTCAGCAATGCCAGAGTATGCCTTTTCTAATATTGACTTCTCCTTTTCTCTTTCAGGTATTTTCGATCCAGAAGGTATGCAGTGTCCAGAAGAAGCTTTTCATTGGAGCTGGGAGAGGATGACAGGATGGAGATTGCAGGTAAGATGCTGCAAACAATGTCCCTTTTGTCTCCTCTGCAGGTTCTCTTCTCCAAGGCTCGTGGGTATCACAGCACACAGTGAGCGTCACGTTGCAGTCTGCAAAGTAACGCAAAACGTGCTTTGTTGCTTGGGTGTGGTTTAAATAGCCTCAACAAAGTAGTCCAGGTAAAGTAGTCCCAGGCCACCACACCCAAAACACTATACCGCATAGCTTAGTTCCTAGGAACCAAGCTATGTGGGTGCCTCCATGTGTTCGCTTCAGGCCCACATGAAAAAAGTAGTCCCCTTTTGCACACGTTCTTCAAAGAGTATGAGCCTGGCTCCAAGAGAGTCTTGGGAGTGGGTGCCAGGCCTTCAAGGCCTTAATGGAGCCCGGAGCCCTGATCCTACCTGGCAAGTGGACTTGCCAGTGGGGGTCTGGGGTAAGGGTTGTGACAGCTGCTCTTTTTAAGAGGGAGTTGAACAGCATTTGGTTGTCAACGGGTGACAAATATCTTTGCAGAGGAGTAGTGGGGGGGATCCAGACATATGCAGCTTGGTCAGTGATATGTGGCGGTGTGTGCCATGAGCCCTTGTCATCCGCCTGATCCCAGGCTGCATCTTGATAGATGGGGTCTTGGTCATAAATATCAAAATCTCAGTGAGAAATATCCTGACTCAGGTGTTATGCTCACCTTGTCTCTGAGGGGGTGTTGGGTGTTGGGCCTCTTCGCTCAGATGGACGTTCTTCCCCGGATTTCGTTCCCTGCCCTGGTAGCTCTGGATAACCTCCCTGGGAACAGTTCCTGATATTTCGTAAAGACAAACTCTCCGTCCTGCTGTTCATGCAGGGGCGCAATTCTTCGTTGGACCAGTTACCTCACTGGTTGTTGCTGAGGACTGCCTAGGCCAGCTGTGGCTTAGTCCTGTCGGTTTCTGCTTATTTTCTTTAGCAGTTTCGTTGATTGTTCTTGTACTTTTATTCTCCTAAACTTTTCGTGTTGTTCGTTGTAATTGGCTATTGTCCGTGTGTTAATATTGTCTTTCTTTCCTTCCCTAGGTGGTGCTGCGAATTCGAGATCGCTGTGCAGTATGCAGGGGGTTGCCGCAATGAATAGGAGTGAAACCGCAGTAGGCAGATGATGGCGTCGCGGTATGCAGAAGACACGAGTACAGGTATGTAAAACTGCACGCGAGTGCGCAAGTGGTTTGAGTGCTGCGCGTGTCTTCGATGTGCTAACCTGTCTCCCTTCTTCTTTGCAGGGTAGCGTAGCGGCGAGATGTCTATTTCAATGGTGAGTATTTGCTGGCAGCGCGGGTGGTTTGGGCGCTGCGTGTGACTCAATATGCTAACCTTTCTCCTTTTCTCTCTTTGCACTGTAGCAGCGAGTTGTCAGATCTGATGGCGAGTATTTGCTGGTTTCCAGGTTCTTCGTTCTTGCCGAAGAGGTTGGCTCCGTGTCAGAAGGTAAGCTGCATCAGGTTCTCTAGTGGGCGAGGATCACAGTGAGCGCCACGTTGCTGTAATGCAAAGCCCTGATCCATGTATGGGCGGGGTTTAAATAGCTTTGGGCTGTTTAGCCCCGCCCATTGGACACGCCCTGCCACACCTACTGTACAAGGCACGTGCAGGTCTGGCATGGTAACAGGCCAGACTTGCTGCTCCATATGGTTGGACCCTTCTCATGAGCCTGGCGCCCCAGAGGCACAAGGACAGCACCCACCGGTCTCCGTGAGGGGTCCTGGATCCCTTTAAAGAGCCCCTTGTATGGGGGTGAATGGGCATGTGTTCCCTTGATTGGGTAGCCATGACACCAGGTCCTCGCCAAAGATATTAACGTGGTGTTCCTGTGGTTCCTCAAAGAGAGACACTAGGCACTGGGGGAGGGACGTTTCAGAGGTTTAGAGGGGATGGGGCATGAGTCCACTTCCCTATGTCTCTTCAAGGCATTGTCATACTGGTCCGAAAAGTTGATGAACTCAGCCATTTTAGCCATACACTCTTCAAACCTCTCTCATGTCCATTCTGAGGAAGGTGAAGCATCAGAGGGCGGACAGGGCTGCCCAGAAGGGGGTGAGCCCTTGTGTAAAGCCTTAGAAAGAGGCTGGGGGGCTCTGAATAGTCCACCCCAGGAAGAGGGGGTTTCCCTGGTGTCCCCAGCTGCTGAACCGGTAACCGAAAGCTCTTGCGGAGCTTTGGAAGCACCATCAACGACGTAGAGGATTTCGCCACGCCAGTAAGCGCTGCTGCGGTCGGCGACACCACAGATTCCTTTGGCGCTTGACCGCCTTTGGACGGCAGTAAGAGTTTTAAGGGAAAGATTTATGCCCATTCGCATGTGGTGGCTGCGTGCAAGTTGACGAACCGCGAGATGCATTGAGGCCTTATGGGTTGCGTGTTCAGGTACACGTGGTGTGTGGGTGCCCTTGTTGCCAGTGTGTGACTTCCTCATAGCAGTGCCGACACCCTGCCTATCGGGGATGGGCATATGCCAGCGCGTAGGCTCCACTGAAAGGCCGCCGATGGCTTCCGAATCAGAGCCATTGCTGCCGAGAGATTCCTCGTACGAAGCGCCGGCGGGTGAAAGGTTTTCGGCAAGCAAAGCGTAGGCCGCCCACCACTTAGTTGGCCTGTCTCTTAGCATCTTAGGCCGAAAGAGTTCACAGGCCTTACACGAGCGCTCCTCGTGGTCACGAGGAAGACACCTGTTGCATAGGCTATTGGTGTCTTCCCAGATAAATTGCTATTACAAGACAGATAGAACTTAAAGGGCGTCCTTTCCATAGCAGAGGTTAGCAGCATTCAGACCAAGAGGAAAAAGAGAGGGGTACAAGAAATGCATTCTCAGAGATAAGACCACAAAATGAGGCTTACTACAAAGAAATGGAAAAAGCCAGTCACGAGGTCAAACAACCGTATTTATTATAGTCCAGACTGGGGTCTCAGCACGCCACGATGCATGCGTGCAGACACTGTGGCGGGAGATAGCCCCAAACAGCCTGGGTGTCATGCATATATACATTCAGCCAGCAGGCAATATACATTCAGGAATAACATATGATACACTTGTCTAGCCCGCTCATGTCATAGGGTCCATAGGGTTCATGACCTTTCCACGTAGGTGATATTACTGAGACAATGTTTGTGCATTCTTCCCCGTCCTCCTATTGACAATTTACTATCTGGGAGCGGGGCAAAGTCGTGCGTGGGAGCATATCGTGTTCCCTGGTACAAGGTAACGTTTTCTGTAAAGTTTATCTATGTTGCTCTTGAAGTCTGAGGTTAGTCTGCTCTAAAACTTAGAAAACAGGATTTTCACCAGAGGAGCACGTTGCAGCTGCACATCATTACAATTAATGGCTAAATGGAGAAACATGGTAAAAACTTATAGATTAGCTATGCTTCTGCAAGAACTTCCAGGTTCTACAGTGTAAGACAAACAACACGCTCAATAGAATGTGCATTCCTGTCTCGTAAATAACAGAAGGTTCATGCCGCGGTCTTCTACCACGAGTGAGAAAGAAATAAATGAGCAAGGAACTGAACTGCACGATGCATCCAAGATGGCGAATAAAACTAAATGGCAACGTGGCCACCATTATTGTAGCAGTGGGTTTGTAGCATGATGCGAATGTGCTTAGGCCAATTTGCATACCTATAGGCCACTAAACTAAATATATTTTCACAAACCCTCCTTCTGGCCTAAGCCAAGAGCATCATCCGAAAATGGCATCCTCAGACGACCAGGATGCAGTCATCATCAAAACACCTTAGGGCTGATTCATGGAATTTGTGCGCCAAAAAACAGGGATTTGTGCGCCATTCTGCCCGCAAATCCCCGTTTAACAAATGGGGATTTGCGGGCAGAATGGCGCACAAATCCCTGTTTTTAGGCGCACAAATTCCATGAATCAGCCCCATTGAGTCATCACTATCATAAACACTGATGGCTATAAACTCTTTTATAGCAACGTCCTGCATGACCAGTGCATTGGTGACGTGTACAGGCAGGTGTGGGTTTGGTTTCAATTTGACGAATGATCGTGCACAACAATCCACTATCATGGAACCCAGGACAGGTAGACATTAGATGCAGCAGCAACAAAATAGAACTATACCAAGGTGTCATGGCCACAGGTCCCAGAACACAAAAACCACACCATCTAGTGATGGGGGCAATGTGTCACTTGACTCACTTATGTCCCTTTGGGACCCATAAACACTGGGGCCCTGGCTGGACTCAGTCCTGGCGCCAGCCCCTTATAGAGATGTGAGTAGGAACACTTTATTTCAGTTCAGGAGTGCTTTTATTTTACAAGAACTTACCAGGAGCTGAACGCCTTTATTCCAGAGAACATCCTCAGGTGTGGCTCCCTAGGCCTGTTCTTCATGTGCTGACTCAGCGGGTGTGGCAGGTAGGCTGAACCTGGTGGGCGTGGCTTCAGAAGCTCAGCTATATAAGCTGCTCCATCCTTAAGACCGGTGATTCGCGGTACTGTGCACTCGCGTGCAACGTGACGCACAACGCCACTTGGATCAGTTTACTTACCTTTGAAACCAGGCGTTCTCCTACATACTCACCTCCAGGTCCAGGAAACCGGTGCTTCATCGCTTCATCTGCAGACTCATCTCCTGACATCCAGTGATCTTGATCCCGACGCTGCAGCACCACACTCCGCATCCACGAACTCGGACCCTGTGAAGAAGAAGAAAGACAAGGTTAGAACATCCGTCCTAGGGCCGCGCCTCATTTGAACCCTGCGCGCCCCCTAGTTAACAATTTACCAGCTACTGTACCGCTGCAGCTTCGTTCCTCATTCCCTCTGGCTGCCGCCTCGAGCTCTGCAGCTTCTGCCGGGCCGGCAACATAACCTGCAAGGGAAGAAAGCAAAAGAGCGAACTTCCAAAGTGGAACGGACAGCAATACAAGACAACAAACTTTACAATACAACTAAAACAGACGAGGAAAGACAGGCAAACAGGAACACTTACCTGAATTATAGTGGCTTAGTCGGAGCAGGACTGGGCTACCACGTGCAAGGGACCAGTGAAGGAACTCGGTCCAGATCAAACAACCACCCCTGCCAGAAGCAGCAGGACGGGGTGCTCGCCAAAACTAATGAACAGGTGAGCTTTCCAGGGACAGCGCATCCCACGGGTACCACGGTTTGGGAGAAGGGGTCTGGAAGGGGATCAGGCGCACAAGCTGGCATACTCACGCCCCCTATTCTCCACGCAGGAGCAGTCCCGAGCAGCATCACCTATTACCACCAGTCACAACATAAGCGCAGGGGGCGAAGTCAGACCCGAGAGACCTCACCCCTGGGAGGGCTGCAACCGTGCCCAAACGCCTCCGCAGAGACCAGGTGAGCATAACACAAGGATTATAGCCAGAACAGAAAACATTCTCCAACCCCATGTCCGTAGTAGATTCCCAATCCATGTACTAAGATCCCAATCCCCTCGGGTTATATGTACTTCTGAACCCAGAATGTGTAGTCTTTTAATTGCTTGAAAAATGGTGGGGGCGGAGTCAGGTACGTAAACATAACACGCAGACCCGACCATTTTGCATACACCACCACGCTCAGCCAGGATGACATCTAACACCATCCGGTTCTGAAGAGCCACTAGTCTAATGGCCTTTCGTTCCAAAGTCATATTGAACATGATATCACTAGTTTCATTGATAGTTTTCTCCAGAATCCTAGCTAGTTTCCTAACATCTTGGGAGTTAATTATCTGTCCCCAGAATAGGATCATGGACTTAGCAATATCCCCCAATACTTGCAGAGTGTCACCTATCTCCCTTCTAGGACAAGTTCTCAATATATCGGCGGTGGAAGTGATATATACCCCAGGTAAAAGTATTCTCAAATAACAAGTACCTTGCCAATATTTTGGTAACCAAGGATAGGCTTCACTTCCACAGGTGAAATAGATTGAACCCCCTATATACAGAGGCCTATCCTCTTTCACTAAAACAGCTGTGTTCATGCATTTATCAAACGAGTCAGGGTTGATGGTTTATGATGGAGGAGTGACCTCCTTATTCCCTACAGGAGTCATTTTAAAAGAAATCATTGATTGGTAAGGTCTGGAATATTTGTCAGAATGTTTGGCAGTAGCAGTGTTGAGGGTGCTCTTGTTTGCAAACACTGAACATCCTAGCGGCAACAATATCAGCCGATCGAATTAATTAACATTTGTACCATCAAAGTTCCAGTGGCACTGTCGTTCCATCGTCCAAAGAACAGTGCCCTGAATGAGGCATAACATGCAGTAGGGAGAGGATGAATATACCAACCTATTCCCTTCTCACCATGCTGTGGTGGATGTGAGTAAACCCAGCAGTTAGTTTTATTCAGCATTGCATGTGTTGCATTCATCAGGAGGGTGTTGTTACGATAACCCCCTCTATGACTGAGGTCACGTGGATGAAGAGTGTGTGCGTACACGTGTAAGTGAGACGTTGTAGATGCACTGACAGTTGGCAACAGAGTATCGAATGGATGTGCACTTCCTAAATACCATAGCACAGGCACCAAAATTACCACAATGCAGGTTATTACTGTTAGTATTATCAATTTTGTCCTCGGGGACTATTGCCCTTGATATACAGGCTCATTAATTCGAAAATGTACCATTTCCTGATTTATTCGAGCAGCCCTAAACACAGGCATAGTGTCAAGAAATCAGCGTCTGCTCCCCGTTCCGTCAAGCGTTATGTTAAAACTACACGTTCCACAATTCCAACACACACGGAGCCGAAGCATTTCCAGAGTATCAGACAACGCTGGGGGTTGCCATGGAAACGTTGGTTGCCTGAGCACGTACGTGCACGATTACGGCATTGCAACGTTCCCCGCACGGTCACGTGATTTGTTTAAATCTCTGCCCGGCATTCGGAACGCTGCTTCTGAATTTTCGGCTTTTGGAGCTCTCTACTGTGTTCTTGTCTGGCCTTGAATCTTTGACCCTGCTTTTGTCTCACGGACTGATCTTGAACAACCCTTGACCTCGTATTGGATTCCACCTGTTACTCGACCTCGGAACGAACGACCATAGTTTTGCCTGTCGTTTTCCTGCATTTGGCATCTCGGATCTTTTCTCCTGCATTTTTCTATCATTTGCTTTTCACGGAACTCACTTGCTCCGGAAATCCTGTCACTCGGAACACTGTTCTTTGGACCTTCCACACGGAGCACAATTCTTTTGGAACTCATCACAAGGAACTGGGATTATTCACGGACATTTTTCATTAGGCGTCCGTGTGCCGGCGGGTATAGGTTTAGGTTGGATTGTCCTTGTTTTTGGAACCAGACTCGTCGGACGGACTTCCTTTCATCTTCCCTTCCATTGCTAGAACATTATACGGACAAGCACCTAATCTGATCTCCTGGTTATCCTGGCCCTCCGCTCTATCTGGCTTACGATCCTTGCCCAGAGGTATTCACTACGTGAGTACGTTGTTTGTTCTACATTTATTTTGCTTTGCTTGTGTCTATTTCATGAACTCAACTCCTGACATTGTGTTCTTTGTCTAGGTAGCTGTGTTCCAAATCATTATAATGTTCTGGGCAATTCCCCTTCCAAAATAGTCCCTTTGTACTATTGGGAGTTGCATTGTCTGGAAGGTGTCTACGGCTACACTACGCGCTCAACCGAATTCTGGTGTTATCAAGTTTGCGTGGGTGGTTTCTCACATATTCAGAAGCCGTATATCCTATTATGATGGAAGCTGTCGACGATCCGTTGGCAGCTTTGGGTCAGTTGGTTGCTGGTTTACGCGCAGATATGACTGCGGCTCATGATGCCACCCAGCGTCGGATCGACGCCCTTCAGGCCGGTTTGCAGGCAGGTGGTGGTGCTAGCGCCCCTCCTTCTGGTTCTGCCCTTGGAGCAGGCGCTCCTCGACAAGAGAACGCGCCTGTTTACATGACGGCCCAGTTTCCCTTGGCCCCTCCGGAACGTTTCATGGGGGATCCTAAGACGTTCTGCACTTTCATCAACCAATGTAGGCTGCATTTTCTGGGCCGTCCTACGTCTTTCCCTGATGCCACTACCAAGGCGGCTTTTGTGTTATCCTACCTTGGGGGTACAGCAGCGGTCTGGGCAAATCCATTATTGGAACAAGGGAGCCATCTTTTGTACGATTGTGATGCTCTCATCTCCGCTATGTCCCGTGTCTTTGACACATGGTACAAATCCCAAGCCTCGGATTTGGAACTACTCTCTTTACAACAGAAGGATTTGCCTTTTTTGTCCTACCTAGCCAAGTTTAACCAACTGGTGGCGGAGACGGATTGGCCTGAGGCAAAGAAAGGGGCTCTATTTTACAAAGGTCTTTCGGACTCTCTCAAGGATGTTTTGTCCACTGTCCCGGTGATTCCTACTGGTTTTTCGGAGTTGGTAGATCTAGTCCTTCAAGTCGATGCACGGAGGGCAGAACGCAAAGGGGAAAAGAGTCTGGTTCCCTATTCTACGCCAGTAGCTGCTGATCAGAGCCATGCTACGCCTGAACCTATGCAGATAGGTACCCTCAGGGCTCCGCTCTCGTCTTAAGAAAGAGAGAATCGTAGGAAGAACAACTTATGCTATTACTGTGGCTCCTCGGAACATTTCCTGAGACAGTGCCCCAAGAAACCACGAAAACAGGGAAACTCCAAAGCTCGGCAATAGAGAGAGCCCCTTTGTCGAGTCCCTCGAATACGGGCTCTGATACCATGGTTTTGTTTCCCATTACTGTTGATGTTTTCGCTCCTTCCATGGTTTCTTGTACAGTGGATGCTATATTGGATTCAGGGGTCACTGGGAATTATGCTGACAGCCAGTTTGTTAAGAATCATGGTATTCCTCTGATTCCCAAGCCTTCTCCTGAACTGGTCAACGCCGTTGACGGCACGACTCTGTTATCTGGTCTGGTTACTGAACAAACGGTAGATCTTTTTATGACTACATCCTCTGGTCATACCGAAACCATAGCCTTTGACGTCATTACAGCACCCCAGTTCAAGTTAATCCTTGGGTTGCCCTGGCTAAGGAAGCACAATCTGTTAGTGGATTGGGCTAAAGGGACGGTTTCTTTTCATTCTGAATACTGTGCTACGTCTTGTGGGACATCAGGATCCTCGTCTTTGGGACCCAGTACTCATCTCTTGGATTCCGCTCTGGTCATTGGAGCAGTCATGAACCCGGTATTACCTCGGGAGTACCGAGACTTTAAGGACGTATTTGACAAGAGAGGTGCTGAGATCCTACCACCACATCGACATTATGACTGTCCTATTGATTTGGTTCCTAATGCTGTTGTACCCTCCGGTCGTGTCTATTCCTTGACCCACAAGGAGGACTTAGTGCTCAAGGAGTATCTGGACAGGTCTTTGGCTTCTGGCTTTATCAGGCCATCACGTTCTCCGGCGGCATCGCCCCTTTTCTTTGTTCCAAAGAAAGAAGGCGATTTGCGCCCTTGCATCGACTACCGTGCATTGAACGCTGTCACCATCCGTAACCAATACCCAATTCCACTTATCTCGGTTCTTCTAGACCAATTGGGTTCTTCTACCATCTTCACTAAGTTGGATTTGCGGGGCGCTTATAATCTGGTCAGAATGCGGAAGGGTGACGAGTGGAAAACGGCGTTTAAAACCAAGTACGGTCTGTATGAGTATTTAGTCATGCCTTTTGGTTTGAGCAATGCCCCGGCTACGTTCCAGTATTTTATTAATGATGTGTTCAGTGATTTACTCGACCACTATGTCATTGTATATCTTGACGATATTCTGATCTACTCCCCGGACTATGATACTCATGTACAGCACGTCTCCACGGTGCTACAAAGGCTCCGAGACAACCATCTCTATGCTAAACTAGAGAAGTGTATCTTTCATGCCCAGCATGTGGAATTCCTGGTATACGATATCACGAACCAGGGAGTCGGTATGAGTGATTCCAAAGTAAGGGCTGTACTGGACTGACCTGCTCCTACGTCTATCAAATCCTTGCAGTCCTTTTTAGGGTTTGCAAACTTTTATAGACGCTTTATACGCTCCTTCTCTGCCATTGTTGCCCCTTTGACTACCCTTACCAGCCCTAAGAATGGGTTCAAGTGGACGGAGGAAGCACAAAAAGCTTTTGACAATCTCAAAACAGCGTTCACCTCCGCACCAGTCCTCCAGCATCCCAAGTCTATGCAACCATTCTATGTGGAGGCCGATGCTTCGGATCAAGCGGTTGGGGCGGTGTTGTCTCAGTATTGCAAAGACAAAGGTTTCCTTCATCCTGTGGCGTTTCATTCCAGGAAGCTTACCAAATATGAAACAAACTACACTGTCACCGAACGTGAACTATTGTCTGTGCGTGATGCTTTCAAGGTATGGCGACATCTTCTGGGTACTGCTGTTCCAGTACAAGTTTACACTGACCATCGCAATCTTCTTGCCATACAGTCAGTGAAATGCACCACAGGCAGGCATGCCAGGCGGCACAAATTCTTTTCACAATTCAATTTCCAGATTACGTATCGTCCCGGGGCTCTACATTCCAAGGCAGACGCACTTTCAAGGAGGTATGAGGAAGACTCCTCTCCCAAGGAATTTGGTGGAATGTTGTTACCTAATCAGGTAATATGCTCCTGTACTTTGAAGCCTTCATTAAAGGAATCCATTAGAGAATGGGTTTCGGGGAATCCTCCGGAGATTGAGAGTTTGAATATGACCATAATTAACTCCATGCCTTATGTCAAAGGTCGTCTGTATCTCCCAGATGTCGACTCCAGACAAACAGCGTTACGTTGGGGTCATGATTCTTTGGTTTCAGCCCATTCTGGTTTGCGCAAGACTCTGGAACAGCTCAAGAGATGGTGCTGGTGGCCTTCAATGCAGAAAGATGTCTCTGAGAACATCTCTACCTGTGCCATTTGTGCCCAATGTAAGTCCACAACCATGAAACCCATGGGTTTGTTGTGTCCCCCCTTCCGGTCCCAAGCAAACCATGGACCATGAAATCTATGGATTTCATCACAGAACTCCCTCCCGTTCAGGGTTTTGACACCATATGGGTGGTGATCGATTCTTTTACCAAACTGCCCGTGTTTGTTCCTTGCCAAGGTTTGCCTACGGCGCCGGTTCTGGCGGACCTGTTTCTTCGCCATGTTTTCCACTGTTTAGGCCTTCCAGATATAATATCCGATAGAGGCTCGCAGTTCACCTCGCATTTCTGGAAGCATCTTACTACGTCCCTGGGTGTTGATGCGAGGTACTCCACTGCGTATCATCCGGAAACAGACGGTCAGACGGAACGTTTAAACGCCACACTTGAGCAGTATTTACGTTGTCTAACCATGCAGCATCAAGAGTCCTGGTTGTCGGTATTAGTGACAGCCGAATTTGCGTACAACAATTCAGTTCACACTTCCACAGGTACTTCTCCTTTCTTTGCCTTGTATGGTTACCATCCACGTTCTTTGCCATTGGATCTTCCAGTCTTGTCAGACAATCCTGCGGTCAAAGACAGTCTCAGGGATATTGCTTCTCTACATCAACAGGTGCATTCTCGTCTGAAGGAAGCCCAGGACGGTTCTAAGGAGTACGCCGACCGACATAGGTCTCCTGCGCCCGATTACCACCCGTGTATGTTGGTCTGGCTTTCCACCAAACACCTCCGTATTCCCATGAGGAGTTGTTTGAAACCCAAATATGTCGGTCCTTATCGTGTCAAGGATATAATAAATCAGTCTGCAGTGAGACTTGAACTGCCGGATAACTGGAAGATCCATCCGGTTTTTCATGTATCTCTTTTGAAGCCCTGTTCGAAGGGGACCAGGCTCCCCGTTCGTCCGCCTCCGGTCAAAGTACAGGGTGAGGAGGAGTATGAGGTGAAGGCTATTCTGGCTTCTAAGGTTTCCCGAGGTGTTCGGTATTTCCTTATTGACTGGAAGGGTTATGGTCCCGAGGATCGTACTTGGGAGCCTGAATACAATTTACATGCTCCGGTTCTTTTGGCTCGGTTCTTGGCCTCTCGGGGGGTGAGGGCATCTTTGGGGGAGGATACTGTCAAGAAATCAGCGTCTGCTCCCCGTTCCGTCAAGCGCTATGTTAAAACTACACGTTCCACAATTCCAACACACACGGAGCCGAAGCGTTTCCAGAGTATCAGACAATGCTGGGGGTTGCCTGAGCACGTACATGCATGATTACGGCATTGCAACGTTCCCCGCACGGTCACGTGATTTGTTTAAATCTCCGCCCGGCATTCGGAACGCTGCTTCTGAATTTTCGGCTTTTGGAGCTCTCTACTGTGTTCTTGTCTGGCCTTGAATCTTTGACCCTGCTTTTGTCTCACGGACTGATCTTGAACAACCCTTGACCTTGTATTGGATTCCACCTGTTACTCAACCTCGGAACAAAGGACCATAGTTTTGCCTGTCGTTTTCCTGCATTTGGCATCTTGGATCTTTTCTCCTGCATTTTTCTATCATTTGCTTGGTAAACATTTATCACGGAACTCACTTGCTTCGGAAATCCTGTCACTCGGAACACTGTTCTTTGGACCTTCTACACGGAGCGCAATTCTTTTGGAACTCATCACAAGGAACTGGGATTATTCACGGACAATTTTCATTAGGCGTCCGCGTGCCGGCGGGTATAGGTTTAGGTTGGATTGTCCTTGTTTTTGGAACCAGACTCGTCGGACGGACTTCCTTTCATCTTCCCTTCCATTGCTAGAACATTATACGGACAAGCACCATGTGGCCAATCACGCTTGTAGTCTTCTTTGCCGCACCCTGCTCCTTAGCTTGGCCAGAGGGCAATGGAATAATGTTGGGTTCTTTGTCAGTGCAGTAGTCCTACTACACTTTCCTATCCTATTACAAAACGTAATGTCAATCCCTGAACTCAATTCGATTTCGTGGTCGAAGGTTGTACCTTAAAGCTCCATGTACTGAATGGTCAATGAACAAAGGATCGTTGATCTCCGAAGGAACAATGTCATAAGATGCAGAGGGAGAAGAAAGAACAGTTTCCCCGAGCCCCATGGACTCAGGAAGTGATTTCTTATCACTCTTATTGTCGATCAGAATAGGTACATGATGATCAACCTCTTTGTCACACTAATCGAGAGGCAAAGGCAGTGGCACTCGTTTCACGTGTATCCAATGTTTTGTGCCGGTCACACATACTGCTGTCTGCATGTCCAGTAGCACTTGGTGCAAGGCATGTTTTTCCTCTCGAAATTCTTCAACAGCATAAATTCCCCAGGCCGAATTCGAAGGCCTGGGCCTGTGCATTTTCCAGGCAGCGCTCCTCGGACCTGTTGTGAATGAAACACAAGTTTTGAGTCAACTGGTCACAATAGTCAGACAGTAATCGGTACTCTATCTCAGCCAATTTCGTAGATGCCGGTGCATTCCATACATTTGCAGGCCTCCTCATGATAATTTTGTATGTGGAGAGTCCTGTTTTTGACTGTGCGGATGTCCACATTGAGAGTAAGGCTTTTGGTAAAGCGTCAGGCCATTTCAAATTGCTGTGTGCACACACCTTGAATAATTTATTCTTCAAAATACCGTTGTGGTGTTCCACCAAACTGGCATTCTGAGGATGTCTCACTGAGTGAAAACGTTTATCGATCTCTAGTCCCGCACAGATCTGCAGAATAACATCAGTGATAAAGTGCGGTCCATTGTCAGACCAAATGACTCTCGGCAGGCCAAACCAGGGAAAATATTCCTTTAACATGGCTTTGGCCATCAACAGAGCAGTGTTGTCTTTCAAGGGGGAAGCCACAACCTATTTGCTAAAGGCACAAATCACAACTAACACGTATCTGTAGTTTTGGCAATGTTCCATCTCGATAAAATCAAAATGAATCACTTGAAATGGCATGGGTGGAGGCCCAAAACTGCCCTTCGGTGTTGGCGTGCCCTTCCCAATGTTGGGTTGTAAACATATCATACAATTTTGAACTAGATAACTAGATGGTCAGCAATTTTCGGGATATGGTCATTACACCAGACGTGATCTAAAGGCTGGCATATCTTTTTCACACATATGTGCACTGGACCATGAGACATAGTGACTACGGCAGTGACATAAGCATTGGGCAGCAACCATCTTGCTTCTCATTGTCTACCCAACACCCCTCAACATCCAATCCCGCCAGACCCTTATTGTTTCATCTCCTCTGCTGTTGCTTCAGCCTGAATTTCTTTCACAATATTGACCCATTCTTCCATCGAATTAGTGTCAGTAACCCATTTTGCCGAATCCAACACATACATTCCCCAGTGTGGCTCGGTACCAGTGTGTTTGGCAATTCTATCAGCAAAAGCGTTTCCTTTTCCTACATCGTCAGTCACTTTTTGATGTGTGGCATATTTCATGATCACTAACCGTGTAGGAAGCGCTAGTGCTGATAAGAATGGTACCATCAGAGGACCGTGTTGAATGTTGGTGCCATGTGATGTCAAGAATCCCCTCTACGCCCATAATCGCCCAACATTGTGAACTACTCCAAAGGCATACGGACTGTCGGTATAGATGTTTACACTAAGTCCCTCAGAGAGTTTGCATGCCCTAGTCAATGCAACAATCTCTGCTGCCTGGCCGGAATTATGTGGTATCTTTCTGCTCTCAACAATAGTGTCTAATGTGGTTATTGCATAGGCGGCATTGGAGGTACCATTAGGAAGTTTAAAATAGAAACCATCACAAAATAGTTCCCCGTCTGGAGATTTCAAAGGTGTATCACTCAAATCAATTCTGCCTTTTGTTCCTTGTTCTGTAACATTTAGGCAATCATGGGGTATGTCATTAGTGCAGTCTCCCTCTTGTGGAGACGGCATAAGTTCAGCCGGATTCAACATACAGCATCTCTTAATTTGGATGTGCAGTGTAAATAGAATCAACGCATATCTCGTTAATCGAGCAGAAGTGAGATGCTGAGACTGTGCTCTGTTTAGTAGAACATCCACAGAGTGAGGTACCATCACGGTTAAAGAGTGACCTAAAACCACAGCCTCACTTTGTTTTACTGACGTAGCCACAGCTCTCAAACATTTCGGTAAAGCGCATGCAACAGGGTCTAACGTGGAGGAAAAATAGCTGCATGGTCTGCTCTTTCCCCCATGTTCCTGTGTCAATACAGCCAAAGCACAACCCTCTCACTCATGCACATACAAAACAAAATTCTTTTCATAATTTGGTGTGCCCAAAACTGGCGCTGAACACAACGCAGCCTTAAGCAGAACAAAAGCGTTCTGGCAATCCATGTCCCATGACAAAGGAAGATCCTTCTTTGTCAATGCCAACATAGGTTTGATCAAAAGTGAAACATTCGGGATCCACTGTCTACAATAGGAAGCCATGCCAATCAGAGCTCGCTACTTCCTTCTGTGTATTTGGAACAGACATGTCAGAGATGCTTTGTATACGTTCAGGTGTCAGACGCCTTCCCTCCGTTGTCAGGAGATAGCCTACATAGACAACCTCCTGTCGACAATACGAACATTTCTCCAATGAAGCCTTGTGTTCATGCATAGCTAAATGAATAAGCAGTATAATAGTACCCTTTTTGGAAGCGTTATCCAAATCTGCAGCAATAAGCAGGTCGTCAATGTACTGCAGCAACGTGCAGGTTGACGGCAGCTGAAGCGTGTCAAGCTGTTCTTTCAATGCCCTACTGTATATACTCGTGCTTTCAGTGTAACCCTGAGGAACACGTGTGAATGTGAAAGAGTGTCCTCCTAAAGTGAACGCAAACAAGTATCTACTGTAAAGTGTACAGGAATGCTAAAGAAAGCCTTCTCCAAATCAATAACACTAAAATGCGTGGCTATACCCGGAATCATGGTCAGAATGGTTGTAACATCAGGAACAATCGGAAACTGTGGCGCGACAATCCTGTTAATTGCGCGCAAATCAATTATAAAACGTTAGGGTAAGACATTATCCCCTTTCTTATATACAGGTAGAATCAGGCAATTACACACACTCCCATAAATGTCTTCAATCACACCTCGGTGTATAAAATCTGAAACAATACTCTTTACGCACGCTCACCTTCTACCGATATTTTGTACTGTGGAATACGTGGCAGTGTAACACCGGTTTTCAAAATCATTTGTACTGGCTCAACATTAAGGATGGCCACATCATTATCATTCACCGCCCATAAATGTGTGGGCACTTCACTGAACTCACTCAGCAAAGGCATAGACAAGAATTGCAGAGCGGAATTTTGTTGGGGAGAGATTGTCAAATACACTTCATCTGGAGAACAATAAATCACAGCATTCAATTTTTTCAACAGATTTAATCCCAACAAATTCTCGCCGCAATTCGTTGTCAACAAAAATTGACATGAATCAGTAAATGGTCACAATGCAATCGGTACCGGCCAAGAGACCGGACTAACTACTGGTGTACCGGAGAACCCTACGGAAACATTGCTCTGTCCTGACAGTGGACTATCTGGAACCCGCATTTGATCAATGGAACACTTCTGTGCTCCTTTATTTACTAGAAAGATATGCGCCGTATTCCCCACCTTCATTTCGACATAGGGTCCCTTTTTATCAACGGGAATATGTATCAATTCCAGACTCTGCTTCGGGCTGTCCTAGCAAAACAGTACATTGTCAGATGTGAAATCCTCAGTAAAATATGCGCGATCAAATACATTCCCACTACTCGCATTCGGTGGCTGCACCCCTCGCTGATTACCCACATTCGTATCCTGTGGTTGGCTCTGCTGATTCTGTGTGAATTGGTATCTACCAGGACTCGAATACCGGGGCGACCCCTTGATCGCCTCCCAATCGTACCGTATGGGTTACTAGCTCGCTGTTGGAGGGACTGACATTGAGCGCTCCAATGGGTTTCCTATCTACAATACGCAGAATGGTTCACGTGCGGAGGACCCATTTGTGCTCCCATTTTTGACACGAACTGACCTCTTGGTTGAGTGTTCCCGCCCCTCGATCCTCGTGCTATCTGCTGCAAAAGTACTGTAGTCTTTAAATCACCTTTTTTCTTTTCCATTTTCTCCTTCTCCGTATTGACCCTGTTCTCATAATACGGGGCCATGTGTAGCACTTCAGATTGTGATTTTACTTGCCATGCACTATCAGGCGTCATGATCTGTGCTTGAATGTCAGGCAACAATCCTCTTACAAATTTGTCAACAAATAATGTCTTTCCTGGTAACGTACTTAAATCTTGCCCACTAAAATCCCAAAACATTTGTTCAAACCTGTTAAATTCAGTCGCACGCTCAGTCTTTCCTTGCATACATGCTGTCAATTTGTCCCAAATAATTATCTTTTCGGGCACTAAAGTTTTCAATTTGGTCACTATTATTCGCCAACATTAATATAACCCGAGGCAATTTCTCGCCTGCTTCCCTAGCCCCATCAGCTTTTGTCAAAGCATCCCAAGTATCATCCATCCCTGCTTGATCATCTACGGTCCTAATTTGTTTCGATAAATCTGCAGGTAGGATCATTGGAAACTATAAGTCAATATCACCCAAGTTGAAAACTGACAAATTCAAAACTGATTCCATCTCTTTGTAGAACCCTGTAGGATTCTTCCTAATGTCTGAAATAGACTGTTTCATTGTGTTCACTTCCTTTCTCGAAAACGTAACGTAAACAAACTGCAAGAAATAATGCGCTGGAATAGTGGAATCAGGCGTTTGTTCTACAGCTGGAATCTCTACTTTCGGGACTAGTGTCAGAGGAACCTCTCTCATGGGCAAATGTACAGTAGGGAGTTATGAACGCTTATTCAGCAATAGGGCCAAATCGAGTGACAAAGAGGTTAACATGGTGTCAGGTGAAATGCTCTTTTGTAAATTACCATCATATCAGCCGGACAACACATGTTTCTTTTCATACATTCATCTTGTAAATACTCAACCATCACTTGTAACACCTTCCGTGGCCTAGCTGTTGTATACTGACTAAAGGTATCATGCACTTCAATAGGAGAAATGGAGACATCTGAATTCCATCTAAGCGCGTCCCTTGTGCAAATGCGCATTTCTTCACTAACAGGTTTCAAAGGAGGCAAAAAATCGCTTCTGTGCGTATGATGTGTGTTGCCTATACCTATTTAATTCATCTTTATGTACGCGATCAAGTTCTCTCTTATATACAAACAATTTCGCAACATGTTCGTGTATTTTCATTGCAGTATCCCTTGAGCAAGACCAAACATTCAAATCCCGTAATTCTTGTGGAATCGCAGAACCAGTTAAATCACTCCATACTACGGCAAGGTATTCTCCCATCTGTTCTATCAACACCTTTTGTTCAGGAATACCCCCAAGGTCAGACATTGCACTCGCGGCTGCAGTTTCACCACCCCTCCCTCCATGTACGTCTCTGCCCATTCACGCAGTTCCCTCTTTTTCCTCAGCAGATATCATACTACGTGTCACTATTCTCGAATCAGTGTCAATCACATAATGTACTGGAAGTGGAGACAGTCGGAAAAGAATAAAAATAAATCATGTGCGTGCGGCAGGGGAATAAATGTCAGTGCACTTTGAACAACTGGTATAACGTCAGCTGTTACATTAGGACTGGGCGCAGATGTGCGGGGAGGTAAATACGGAGGTGGTGCAGTTGAATCGGCTCCTGAATCAGATCTCTGCTCATTCAGTAACTTATTCAACAACTCACCGGAAACATGTAAATCTTGTGATGGATATATTTTCTGCACATCTAATTGAAAAGCCCTATCCATGCTCTTAATGGCCTCGCTCTGTTTCTGTTGATCATGTACTAAAGCCTTCCCTGCCTTTCATATGTCTATGTGCATGCCTCTCTCTAATTTTCAGTCGCTTATTCACTTCCTTCGTCCAATCTCTAACAGTGTCAAAAACATTCTATTCTGGCCAATTCGAAACATTTCAGCACTGGCCACTGAAGGTATGGAGCATGTCTGGTTTGTCGATGCCAAATATCATTGAATACAATTGCGCCTAGGCCATGCGACACATACATGTCATACGCCGCCGACCCCTCGGGTGGCGCGGATTGACTGTTTCAAATTACTAGATGCTCATCCTCGGCAACAAAACATTGCAAAACAGCATGACAACTTACCAGGCATACTAAAATACTACAAATCAAATTACCAGGCCGTTTCCTTACTGAAACATGCTCGCCTGATTTCCAATAAAGTCCAACGGACAATCGTCGTGTCTGGCAATTCGCCCAAACGGGCAGAACAAGCCTCGATTCCGGAACCCTTGCCGCAACGTCCTCTAGGCGCTGCGATCAGCCAGAGATAAGGCGTAGAAGTCTGCGAGGAAACAAGTCTCTTGTGCAGGGGCCCCTTTTAGTCACTGATCTCGATCCACCAACCTCATCTTCCTCCAACACAAATGGAACATCAACGGGAGGGTCCCTATTCTGGCGTCATCTGAAAGACCACACAATGTGGCTTACTACAAAGAAATGGAAATAGCCAGTCACGAGGTCAAACAGTATTTATTACAGTCCAGACTGGGGTCTCAGCGCGGCACGATGCATGCGTACAGACACTGTGGCAGGAGACAGCCCGAACGGCCAGGCTGTCATGCATATATACATTAATTGTTTTTTGCATCGAGGAAGCCAGGTGAGTGCTTTTGTGCAGGAGCCCTGCTCCTTGCAGACGTAGTGGCCATTTCTGTTATTTGAGTGGCCTCCCAGGCCCCCGAAGCTCCCCTTGCCATCTCTTACCCCAACCCTCCCCCTCTTCCTGCTCCCGATCCCACCTGCCTCCCGACCCGCCCCCCCTGCTCTGATTGGGCCTTTGCCCTTGCTACTTGGGTCTATCGACCCGTGTCTACACCGGCTCCTCTTTTGCATCGAGGAAGATAGGTGAGTGCTTTTGTGCAGTAGCCCTGCTCCTTGCAGAAGTAGTGGCCATTTCTGTTATTTGAGCGGCATCCCAGGCACCCAAAGCTCCCCTTGCCGTCTCTTCCCCCACCCCTCACCCTCTTCCTGCTCCCGATCCCTCCAACCTCGCCACCCCCCACCCTTTGCTCTGATTGGGCCTTTGGACTGTGTTGCCCAAGCCATAACTGACCTACCCAGGGCAGCCCTCGACCCGTGCAGCCCTGCAGCTAAGGACTCAAGGGAAAGGGCGGCTCCAGAAAGTGTCAGCAGGTGTCCAAAGGTGAAGCCAGTGGCCAGCTATCAACCAGCAACAACCAGTAAGGTAGGCCTGGGTGAGGAGTAGAGCAATTACTCTGCCCTGGAAGCCTAGAACAACTATCAAACCTATCTAAAACACCTTAATAATAACCAACAACTCTGCTACCTTCCTCAACATCACACTATTAAATAAAACTGTGTTTAGTACAACACCCATTTGACTTGCTAGGTGTAGGCCGCTCTCCCACTATACAGGATTCTCAAATTTAGCTGTGTTTAGTATTGTAATTTTTTTGTCACCTGTGTCTCAACTCTTGCTGTGTTTAGTATAACACCCATTTGACCAGTTAGGCGTAGGCCTCCCTCCCACTATACAGGACTCTCTGTTCTTGTGCGTCTAGCATTGGAATTCATTGGTCACCTGTGTCTCAAACCTTAACACTGCACCCATTGATCTGTCAGACATAAGCCTCTCTCCCACTACACAGGACGCCCAAATCTAGCAGTGCCCTACTTCAAATTTCATTGTTGATTGTAGGCCTCTGTTCCACTATACAAGATGCTCATATGTGACTGACCAACTCACACCTAGAGAGCATTACTGTAGAGTGAGACAAAAATCACTGGCCGATTACTGTGGAGCGATACTGTGATTAGGTGCTCACACCACATAAGACATCACAGTGACCCTTAGTTACACCCATTAGGACAATTATGTAGTTAATAGCGAACCTTCTTAACCACAGATAGCTAGCTCACCGTAATGAACCTCATCCAGGGAGACTGACATTAAGGACAGCCAGCGATAACTCCCAACGATAACCCCAACTACCTCCCCTACCTCACGCAAGACAGCGACTGAACTAGTCGGCAACACCAGCTGACAACACCAACTACAGACAGAACCCAAACTTGTAGCGGACAATTCTCTACGCCCAGCACTACACCACAAGACAGTCGGACCAACAAAAAAAAGGAAAAAAATGAATTCAAACAAAACCTCAGCATCAATAAACAAAACAAGGACCAAAACAACTGAAGCTCAAAGTGGCACGCAAACTACCTATACCGAGGGTAAGGAAAAGAAAGCACACCAGAACAGAAAGAAAGACTCACAACTCCAGAACACACTCCCACAGACAGAAACGAAAACTGAACCAACGCTGAGAAGGAACAAGTTACTTACCTGTAACTGTTGTTCTCCAGCATGGGTCTGGCATGGATTCACATGCTCATGAATATTCCCCGTCGTCAGGCTGGGAATCCTCGGTAAAGAAAAAATCAGTATCAGTTTCATTTCTGATCTGTCTTTCTTAGTAGTAACCAATCACTGATCTCTCGGTCATACTGCCCCCAGCCAATGACTGCCCTCTCCCTAAGCCCCGCCTCTGGTAGCCATCCTCAGATTTGGTAGCACGCAAAGTGGCAGTATGACCAAGTGATGAGCTGCAGAGGGGTAGGTTGGGGGGGTTCGCATGTGAATCCATGCCAGACCCATGCTGGAGAACAACAGTTACAGGTAAGTAACTTGTTCCTTCTCCAGCATGGGGTCTGGCATGGATTCACATGCTCATGAATAAAATAATACATAGCAGTATACACATGCACAACCACGGGAGGTGGCAAAGGCTCAACGTTAAGCATTACATCCAAAACTCAACATTAAGCAATTCTTACCTCCTCACCAGGCTCACCTTAGGCGAACAGGTTGCGCAGCACTGCTTGGCCGACCCTGGACTCCTCCCTGGAGTCCCGATCGACACAGTAGAATCTTGTGAAGGTGTGCGTCGACCTCCACATAGGAGCCCTGCAGATGTCCAGCAGGGGCACACCAGACAGGAATGCTGTGGTAGCAGCGATCGCTCTGGTCGAATGGGCTCTCGGACCGCCGGGCAGCAGTCAGTTTGCCAACCGGTGACAGTGCATCATGCAGCCGGAGAGCCATCTGGAAATGGAAGTCTTCGAGAGAGCCTTCCCTTGATTCACAGACCCAAAGTTCACGAACAGTTGTGACGTATTCCGAAAACTCTTTGTACGGTCCACGTAGAACTTCAGCGCTCTAGCTACATCCAGCGAGTGCAAAGTCCTCTCGACCGGCGTCGAAGGCGACGGGTAGAAAACTGGTAACACCAAGGGCTCGTTGAGGTGGAAGTCCGACGGCACCTTTGGCATGAAGGAGGGGTGCGTCCTCATCACCACCCTCGTGTCATGAAAAGTCAAGTATGGAGTCTTGCAAGATAGGGCCTGGATCTCTCCCACTCGTCGTGCGGAGGTGATGGCCACGAGGAACGCTTTCTTCCATGACAGGAACTTCAAAGGCGCCAAATGCATAGGCTCGAATGGGGGCCCCCATAAGCCTGGTCAGCACCACATTAAGCTCCCACGCCGGGGCAGGAGCCTTCACCGGCGGGAATGATCGGAATAGTCCCTTCATAAATTTCTTCACCAGGCGAGGAGACCACAAGGACGCCCGTCCCGTAGTCCTGGTATATTGGGAGATGGCAGCCAGATGTATTTTGATGGAGGCGTGAGCCAGTCCAGCTTTGGCCAGCGACAGTTGGTACGGCAGTACTTGAGGGGCCATAATCCGCAGAGGTTTAATCTTCTGTGCACGGCACCAGACAGAGAACCTCTTCCATTTATGACCGTAACACTTGAGAGTTGAGGACGCCCTGGCTTTTGCAAGAACCTCTCTGCAATCAGCCGGTATATCGTACCCTCCAAACTCTAGCGCGGCAGGAGCCAGGCCTGCAAGTTCAGCGACTGCGGGTCATGATGGAGAATGGCGCCTCCTTCTCTGGAGAGAAGATCCGTGTCCGCCGGCAGCTTGACTGGCGGGGACGTTGACAAGTCCAGAAGGTCCGGGAACCAGATCTGCCTCAGCCACGCCGGTGCGACAAGGATCATTCTGCACCTGGACTTCTTGAGCTGGTTGATGAGACGGAGCAGCAACGGCAATGGAGGGAAGCGTATAGAAACAGGCCGTCCCAGGGGAACAAGAAAGCATCGCCCCATCCTCCTAGGTTGTGGGAACCTGCTGGCGAACCTCTGGCACTTGGAGTTCATCACCGTCGCGAACAGGTCGATCTGGGGTTTACCCCATCGTTAGAAGAGCCGATCCACCTGGTCCTGGCGTGGTTCCCACTTGTGGCACGAGCACAGCTCCCTGCTGAGAGAGTCGGCGATGGTGTTTTTTATTCCTGCCAAGTGGAAGGGAACCAGAAACATCCCCTGGGCGACGGCCCAGTGCCACAGATCCTGGGCCTCCTTGGATAGGGCTGGGGATCTGGTGCCCCCTTGCTTCTGTATGTAGAACATCGTGGTGGTGTTGTCAGTGAAGATCCTCACCACTTTGTCCTTGAGGGACGGAAGGAACGACTTGAGCGCCCAGAACACTGCTCGGAGCTCCAGAATGTTGATGTGGAGGGACCTCTCCTCCGGGAGCCAAAGGCCTCTTGCGTGGAGATCTTCGGTGTGGGCCCCCCCAACCCTCCAGAGAGGCATCGGTCGACACCGTCTCCTGAAACGCCAGGGTTTGAAAGTCCGTGCCTGTAGTGAGGTAAGCATGGGTGCCCCACCATAGGATCGCCCGACGGAACTCCTCGTCGAGAGGGATCCTGTCCTCGAAGCAGCCTGTCGCCTGAAACCAGCGGGCGTCAAGGAACTCCTGTAGCTGACGCATCCGAAGTCTGCAAAGGGGTACAAGATAGATGCATGAGGACATCATCCCGAGAAAGGACTTCATGGACCTTACCCTGGCCACGTCCATGGCTAACAGGCGCCGCACCTTGCCCAGGATGGTCTTTGTCCTCTCCTCTGACGGGGAGGCCAGTTGCCCCACTGTATCGAGCTTCGCTCCCAGAAACAGTGCTACTTGTGATGGAACCAGGTGGTATTTGGGGTAGTTGATGGCGAACCCCAGTTCTGTGAGCAAACGGAAGGTCCTCGCTGTGTGTTCGACGGCGAGTTCCCTTGTCCTTGCCCGGATTAGCCAGTCGTCCAGGTAGGGGTAGACGTGGATCCCCTGCAGGCGCAGCCGCGCCGCCACTGGTGCCAGGCACTTGGTGAATACCCTGGGTGCCGACTTTAATCTGAACGGTAGGGCTCTGAATTGGTAGTGGCGTCCCTGAAGCACGAACCTGAGAAACTTCCTGTGTCCTTGTAGAATGGGGATGTGGAACTAAGCATCCTCCAGGTCCAACGACGATAGGAAGTCGCCTTCCTCCAGCTGTCCCAGCACGTGCTGGAGGGTGACCATCCTGAATGTCTGTGCATTGATTTATTTGTTTAACCGACGCAGGTCCAGGATGGGGCGCCAACCGCCTGTCTTCTTTTTGACGAGGAAGTACCATGAGTACATTCCGGAGCCTCCTGGGGACGAGCTCGATGGCACCTTTCTTGAGCATTGCCGTTACCTCCAACAGCAGTTGAGGGACGTGATTCTCCTTCCTGGCCACGGGAGGAATGCGAGGGCACTTCTTTTGGAATTCCAGCGAGTGCCCGTTGGCCAGGGTGTCCAACACCCAACGGTCGGTGGAGATGGACTCCCACACGCTGACGAACTTCGTCAGCCGGCCTCCCACCGGGGTGCTTCGGTGGGGACCCGACAACACGCCGGGTCAGTCTTGCTTGGAGGCAGCCTTGCCGCCTTGGCGACGACGGCAGGATACCCCTTGCTTGCCGTGACCTCTGTAGGCCTCCTGGGAAGAGGATGGCTGCCAGAGGCGGGGCTTAGGGAGAGGGCAGTCATTGGCTGGGGGCAGTATGACCCAGAGATCAGTGATTGGTTACTACTAAGAGACAGATCAGAAACGAAACTGATACTGATTTTTTCTTTACCGAGGATTCCCAGCCTGAAGACGGGGAATATTCATGAGCATGTGAATCCATGCCAGACCCCATGCTGGAGAAAAGACAAATCCCTCTACTTAACTCCATACCTCGCAAACAACTGGTCACCAGAACAAAACAACCCAATGCTAGAATCAGCAAGAGCAGACAACCAAACAACCACGCAGAAGAACGACGGACAACACTAGAACCAGCAAAAACATAATCGACGCAATGACACCTTACATCACCAAAACCGGAGGAACTTCCACTCGACACCCACAATTCTTGGAAGATTGGAAGATGAACCTGATGAAGAAAAAAAGCCAACACAGAAACTAGAAGAACTTTTCGACGACATAGACGCACCTGTACCAACACCTCAACTAGAGATAGACCATAGAGGGGCGTGGCCAGTGAGCACGCAATGGAGACGTGATTCCTAGGTGCTCCCATGGCCGCCCAAAATATCCTGCTAATATCCTTTGATTTGGGAAGTTGATTCCACCAAAAAAGATATTTTCATGCAGCAGAACCCAATGGCAGCACACGACAGAGAAGTGGACCGAATCCGCTGCGTGAGGAGCAAGATATCGGTGCCGAAAAACAGCAGAGGGGGACCTCCGATGGGAAACAAAGATGGCTGCCACACATGAGACACGCTAAAACACAGCCAAGGCCGGAAGGTGCCCGCCCGTGATCCCAACCTTCGTTCTAAAAGCCCCTTGGAGGGGCTTGGGACGGCTGCCATCCCGATATCTGTGATTGGAGCCATCCCGACTCGTGGCAATCCTTGGAGGTGGCGGACCACGGCTGGTTATATCGACCAAGGCCACCCACGGACGAGAAGTCTGGACGGGGAGCAGACCCGATCTACCCACTACGCCGACCCGAGCATAGGATCCACCCTGGGGGCCAGCGACCAGAGGGGGGGGCACCCAGAGGGACACCCGCGGCCCGGAGAGGATCCATGCGCAACATCCCACGAATGGTGAGCCGCTGCGAAGGATACCAACAGGGCAGCGGGAACTTCCAGGGAGGAACAACGTAGCAGGACACCGACCAGCGATAGGGCCGCCTACACCAACAACACAAGCAGCGTGGGTGACCTGAGATGCGCGGCCAGGAAGCGATCGGGGCGGAAAGGTCCAAGCCCCCAACACTGAGCAGGCAGCTCCCTCTCCACACATTCAATCATTTATGACGATTGGAACCCCGCGCCGGACCCTGCTCAATAACCACAACCTTTCCGAGCCCTGGGGAGACTGAAGCCGCAGTCGCGCAAACTGCGACACGGAAGTAACGTAGCAGGGCAACTCAGTCACAAGTGGAGGCCCAGACAACGCTGCAAGGGACAAGTCCACCCCTAGTCCTCACATTCACATTCCTGCGGGATTCTACATCCTGGACAAGGAAAGAAACAAGAAAACCATGACACAAAGCACCATGGATCAATATGCCACGAGCACACAGCCAGCACCAAACACGGAGGACCCTAGGGTGACCCCCCCCCCCTCCACTGGAGGAACCCCTGTCACTAAAGGAAGTGATGACCACAATCACCAGTTGGCGCTCCTCAATGGAGCAAAAAATGGACACTATCTCCACCGAGGTCTCGTTCCTTCGCCATGACCTCCAAAAACTCATCCCGGACAGGAGAAGCAGAGCAACGAATATCTAGCGTGGAGGACGACCTAGGCGGCGTGCACCAGCAACTCCCACAAACACTGAACCGCCTGAAAACCTTGGAAGCCCGAGTGGAGGAGGGAGAAGGCAGGTCCCGACGCAACAACATTCACATTTTAGGCCTGCCGGAGCGCACAGAGGGTCCCAGCATGGAACTCTTCCTGGAGGAATGGCTGGCAGATCTCTTTGCGCCGAAAACCTTCTCGAACTTCTTCTCAGTGGAACGTGCACATCGGGTGCCCACAGGTCGCCCAACCCTAGGGGCACCCCCCAAGGACAATTATTGCGAAAATTCTTAATTACCGCGACAGAGACGCCATCCTACAGATGGCCAGAACACAAAGAACGGTGACATATAATGGATCCAGGATCGCCTTCTTTCCGGACTACACCCGCGAAGTTCAGAAGGCCAGACAGTCCTTTGAACACTTGAAAAGGAAGCTCCATTCTATGAATGTGAAATATGGGCTGCTGTTCCCGCACAGCTGAAGATCCAACATGAAGGCAAGACAGTCCACTTTACTGATCCACAGGAGGCATGGGGATGGGCGTTGACCCACATTGGAGGAAACTGGACCAAGGCTGATCAAAATCGTAGGGGAAGACCGAGACCAGGGGAGGAAAGACCCGCCCGACAACCTGTACTGGAGAATCAGAATGAACTGACATGATGCCTACCCCCGGAGCACCAGGCCAGGCCCAGCACCCCCGGGAGCAGGCATCATGCCCCCAGCTAAAAGCCCAGCAGCCCCTTATAGGGGCTCTTTGGACTCTGTCCTGGCGCCTTTGGCGCCAGGCTCATGTTGGACATCAGTCCTGGCGCCATAGGCGCCAGGCTCATAAAGGAAGGTGTTTTGTGCACTTACCTGATGCAGACCATGCTGCAAGATTCAGGCCGCCCTGAGACCTGAAAGGGACTATTTTTTCATTGGGACTATTTTGCCACTCGGGCGTGGCCAGGGAAGGATACTTACCTGGAACTACTTTGGGGGCTATTTAAGCCACGCCCAGACAGTAGCTCACGCTTCGCGTTGTTCTGCATCCAAGCAGCTGAACGCTCACTGTGTCTGCTCCTGCATCTGGTCTCCAGCCACACCCGCCTCGATCCTGGAAAACCTGTAAGGAAAGAAGAGAAGAGAAAGGTGAAAACCAAGAATTTTATCAAACTTCTTACCTGCATCCGGAACCTTCACGCCAGCGTTCCTGAGAAAAGACTCATTTAAAAGCACCGCGTTGCTCGCTGCAGCGCCGCGCTTCACTCACCTGTCCTCGGGAGTTCTTCTGGCTCCACCGCGACTGTCTGCACCGGTCGCCACATCTCTGCGCCTAGGGGAGAGAAGAAGAGACAAAAGGTGAGCAGAAGGAACATATGAGGAAAGCCTATGTTTCCGCCATAACACTTACCGGTCTTCTGTTGGTGGATCATTCCTCATTTCGGGTCGGCGCCGCTTCGTTGGCAGGTACCGCACCCCGGCCCCTATGGGGAAAGGACAAAAGACATTACTGGAGGAATATAAAGACATTAAGAGGGATCGCACCCATCGCTAACTCACCTGAGCTTACCATCGGCAAGTCATTCCCTCAACGCATCGCCTTCATTCTGCACCTGAAATAAAGGACAGATTAGGAAGGCAACAGAAAAGGAGGCTCAACACTTGAACTTTTGTAATCTTCATACTTACGGCGTTCCGCTCGGAAAAGTCAAGTGGATTTTGCCAGCGCCATTCTGAAAACCAGTGAAGTAACTGGACAAACACGCGCCCCTGCACCAGAAGCAGGATGGAGAGTTCATCCTTTCAAACCATTAGGTGAGCTTCAACCGGGGATTTCGGAGGAAGTTAGAGAAGGGGGAAGGGGGGAGCAAGCACACTATTCTGCAGACTGTTAATCCCCTTTCTCATCTGCAGAAGGATATTCCTATGGGCCAGACAAGCAAGATTTGAGGGTCCTGTTCAGTCGGTGTTCCGAGTTCTGCGCATCACGCTCGAAGAGGCCACAGCAACCCAGACCAGCGCCTCCGTGGGAGTCAGGTGAGCGTTACATGAACCTAATGGGGGCCCAAATCCCTAGTGCGGTTAACAGAGACATTGGCCAAACGAAAAAACTGAAGGAATCATCAAAAGAGCACACTGACCGACTGCCTTCTAGGCAGGCACCTGTGACAAATACCTTGCTTGGACTGCTACCAGAAAGGGGTCACCGCCGCCGAAGCACAAAGGATCGAACGCATTGTATGTAATCATAATCAACACACGATGCCATCGGCAAACGCCACGCCCCCGACTCCAGACACTTGACCCAAGAAGGAGTAGTAAGTCGGTGGGAAAGTAATAACAGTTTATGTCAAGTTGATCTGGCGACATAGTTTTTCAGCACCGGTAGAGTTTGGGCGACAGATACTTCATGTTGGGGAGGAGTATGGGGAGGGGGGATGGGGAGTTGATATATGCTAGAAATTTTCCGGGATGTTAAACCACTCTAATTTTCACCAAGAGACAACGAAGCACATCATGCCCAATACCCATGCCTCCACCGGGCACGACCACTGTACTCTCACAGTCATATATATCACACACGTATCTGGCACAACAAACTAGATTCCTAGATAGAAATGGCTACACAACAACATAATTTGTTTGTTTGTTTGTTTGTTTGTTTATTTGATATAGCGCAAAACCAAACCCGCAGGTATCCGGGCGCAAGCATATACAAGGTGACTTGAGAACTTAGTTACAATGACAAGCAAAAAAATATGCAGTGACACAAAACAATAGGCAGTGCGGTAATTCAGCAGGGTTACAGTCTGAATATACTTATACAGATGATGCCATATATCGAAGGCATGCAATGCTAGGTAACAATAAGCCACAGTTTTGTGGTCTCGGACAGAGCCAGTGAAATTCCTAGATACTGGCAGTGGTGGACGGGTCCCTAAAGGAGGTCGAGTTAACAAAAGGCATAGTCAGGGGGTGACACTCAAGACGAGTGGTTCTAGTAGAGGGGGGTGATCCCGTTAGATGTCATTTGATCGTATCCATGAAAGAACCTTACGCCTAAAACATGGATAAGGTTGGTCCTTTCTAAGTTCTAAGGGGAGTTTGTTCCAGGTTTGGGCAGCTATGACTGGAAAGCTGGCGCCGCCAGCTGTACTCTTTTTGTATCTCGGCACCATCAGGGTATAAGCGTTGGTCATTCTTGTGGGGCGGTTTGAAATTCTCTTGTTAAGCCTGTTTGCTAGGTAGGGGGGAGCTATATTGTTTAGCCCTTTCGACGTGAGCGAGAGAGTTTTGAGGGTGATTCTGTCTTTAATTTTTAGCCAGTGGATATTCCTTCTGGAGGTAGAGACATGGGCTCTGTTAGGGATGTTTAAGGCTACTCTGAGAGCATTGTTTTGGAGTGTTTGGAGTTTGTTAAGGATATACTTGTTGGATCCCGCATATAGAGCATTACAGTAATCCAGTCTGGATATGATAAGTGCATTAGCTAAGGTAATGCAGCTAGCCTCTGTTAGGAATGGTCTGCAAGCTCGGATCAGTTTACAAGTATAGGCGGTGGAGGAGGCTAGGGAGTTAATTTGTTTCTTAAAGGTGAGTGCTGAGTCCAGATAAGCTCCTAGGGTTTTGACTGCAGGCATCACTTTAATGAAGTTATTGTCAATGTTAAATGAGGCATAGTTTGGGTCAAGTTTTTTAATCGCTGTCTCTGTGCCGAGGATCAGGATCTCCGTTTTGTCGTCATTCAGGCAGAGGCCATGGGATGCCATCCAAGCCTGAATGAGGAGATATATCTTGTTTACCAGAGCTGAGTCATCCAAGAAGTTCCCCGAAAGGGGGATAAGGATCTGAGTGTCATCTGCGTAATTAGTGTAGATGACACCCAGTCTATCCAACTTGTCAAACAAAGGTTTGGTAAAGATGTTATACATAGTGGGAGATACACATGATCCCTGGGGGACACCGCAGGAGACTTGTATGGGATCGGCAGCTGCTAGGGGGGAGAAGACTCTCATTGTCCGGTTAGCAAGGAAGGATTGTACCCAGCTTATGGCATCGCTTGAGAAATGGGCAGCGGAGCCGAGGTGATTGCACAAAACTGCATGATCTACCAAGTCAAAGGCTGCCGATAGGTCAAGGAGGAGTAGCATAGCTGATTTTCCATTGTCCTTCAACTCGTCGATTTGAGTCTTGAGGTCAATCAGGGCTGTTTCAGTGCCGTGAAGGGGACGGAAGCCGGATTGTCGTGAGCCCAGAAGGTTGTTAGTTTCAAGATAGTCCTGAATTTGCAGGTAAGCTACCCTGTCGATGATTTTGAGTAGGAATGGGACAGTGGTGATGGGTCTGTAATTAGTCGGGATGGAAGGGTCGAGGGTTTGTTTTTTTAGCAAAGGTAGGACCCAGGACTGTTTAAGGTTATTGGGGACTAGGTTAGTCTTGAAGGAGGCGTTAATCAGTTTGGAAATAAAGGGCGATAGGTCTCTCGCAGCATCTTTTATGATTTGGGCAGGGCAATTATCTCCTTTACAATTAGAGGGCTTAAGGGAGAGTATAATTTTTTCTGTTTCAAGTATGGTTACCTGTTTGAAACTAAAGGGGTGAGGGGTGTTATTGGACTGGTTTAGGGAGGGCTGTGCCTTGGAAATAGGCTCCACTGGTGATAGCAATACAGCTTTTTTGATGGCAATTTTGGTTTGAAGAGAACTGATTTTTCCTGCAAGGGCATTTTGTATATTGGTGCACCAGAGCTTATTTTTAGGAGTATTATCAGTTTGTGGTATAGGTGATTCCATTTCCCGGAGGATGGAGAATAATTCCTTAGTATCAGATTTGGCTTTAGCTATTCTGTCGTTGTAGGTGTTCTTTTTAGTATTAATAATTTCTTTTTTGTACCGTTTGGCATGGGTAGCTAACTTGATTTTGTTCTCCTCAGTAGGCGAATGTCGCCAGATTGATTGCAATTTTCTTTTTTGAGTTCGGAGGTCTTTCAGTTGAGGAGTGAACCAGTTATTCAGGTGTGAGAGTTGTTTACTTTTACGGACTTTGGTGGGGGCGATCAGATCTAACGCCTTAGTCATGGTGCTATTGTAGGTTTCCACAAGTAGGGTCGGGTCTGTGATGTTGTCTAAGTTGCTAAGGGTGGGGAGAAGGTGTGGAAGGAGGTGTTCTGCTGTAATGTCTTTTTTACTTCTAGTGGGGAGTGGCGGGGCCATGATTATAGGTTTAGGGTGGGTCAGGTCGAGTGAGGCAGAGAATGAGATTAAATGGTGGTCTGTCCATATTTGAGTGGTTATGCTGGTGATACTGATGTTACAGTTCAAGTCAGCAACCCAATCTAGGGTCCTACCTTTAGAATGAGTGGGGGTAGTAACTTTTTGCGTTAATCCATAATCATGCAGTAGTGTGGCGACAGATGTGGCATGTTTATCATTACCGTCGTTGAAGCCAAGGTTAAAGTCTCCCAATAGTAGGATTTGCGCATGGTCTTTTGTATTGTTAGTCAGGATACTAGTTAAGTCGTCCTCAAAAGTTCCTAGTGGGCCAGGTGGTCTGTAGATCACATAGATGGTGACAGTACGGTTGCATGAGAGTTGGAGTTTGGCGGCAAGGAGTTCACAGGACTGGGATGTCGTAGTGGTGACTAGTCTAATAGGCAAGTTAGCTTTGTGGATGATAGCTAAGCCACCTCCTTTGGTATTAGGTCTGTCAACTCTAAGCAATTGGTAGCCATCTGGTATTGCTAGCATAATAGCAGGGCCCGCAGCCTCATGGAGCCAAGTTTCAGTTATGAACAGCAGGTCTGGATTATCATTAGTTAGGATGTCTGAAATCTCAGTGGCATGGGCTACCATAGATCTAGCATTAATGAGGGATCCAGTTAACAAGAGGGTGCTAGTTGGTATGGTAGTAGGGGGTTGCATCTTTTTGGTTGAGGTAGCTATTTGAGATGTAATCTGCTTGGGCGGTGAGACACCTAGAAGGAGAGGAGTAGGCTTGGGGTGTTGTGAGCGTTTGTTCGTTGGGTTAGTTAGGTTGGTATAGCCCCTGAATGTGTGGTAGGATGATGGTTCATGTAGATAGGACAGTCTGGCCCTTAGTCTCATGTTTCTATCTTTAGGTGGGCAAGAGGCAATGAGTGCAAGTGCCATGATAGTGAGGATGCTAAATGCAAGGTGTACTGTATACTTTTGGGAAGTTTTCATTATAGTGGTGGTCAATGAGTACCTAAGTATGTTAGTGCAAGTTAGGCTGGGACCTGGCCCTGCATGGACTTGTGTAGTTAGACAGTGTACTAGAAGTAGGGTGGACTGGGCACGTGCAATTATGCTATGAGCTACCAAGTCCTAGACAGACTGACTGGACAGGTACAGATATGCTATGAACTTCAAAGGCAAGGTCAAATGCTGTCACAGATTCAGGTAAGTAGGAGGCAGTATAGTAGCAGGGTCTGTCTAGGTATGACAATCACAGATTAGGCTAGAAGCGTTATGCAGCTAAGAACTAAGGCAACTAGCAGTGGTATTGTTTCAGTGGTCACTTAAAATTGCTACAAAAGGTGGGAGCAGCCGCAATACGCCTCAATCATATAGCATTACTGTAATATACATGGCATTAGTACTACAAGTGTAGGTATATAATTTTCAGGTGGATAATTCGCTAGTGGAGAGTGGTGAAACAGCTTCAACATAGTCTGACATACGTGATACGATATGAGAGGCCCTAAAAAGTGAGGCAGCAGTGCGCAAGTGCAAATGACCCACGTACGGGCAACAGAAAAGAGTGTCTTTGAACAGTTCCATGCAGCCGTGTAAACAGCAGTCTGATAGATACACAGCACAGCAGAGGTTGCAGTAAAGGTTTGGGCATAGACACTGGTAAATTGCTTACCCTAATATTGGTGCATGCATGAGCAGGATGTTATAGATAGGTCTCAAGAGGAGCAGGGGTCCTGGCACTCGGCACTTTCCGGCTCCTGACAGGCTCACGACAGAGGGAAGCCTTGGGCAGTGTGCCTTTGGCGGTGGGCCGGCTAAACTGCCTGCCGGCTTGCTATTGGCCAAAAATACGGGCTGTGGGCCAATCGGAGTGTGGATCTGGGCTTAGCAGGTTTCCTCCTGTGCAAGCTCCCAGACGATGTGGCGGGCGACCATTTTCGAAT
Source organism: Ambystoma mexicanum (assembly GCF_040938575.1). Taxonomy (NCBI): domain Eukaryota; kingdom Metazoa; phylum Chordata; class Amphibia; order Caudata; family Ambystomatidae; genus Ambystoma; species Ambystoma mexicanum. Next base: position 210,883,708 of record NC_090929.1, read on the forward strand.
GGTAAAGACCCTCGTGGTCAGCAATGGCGGTGATACTCTCCGGAGTGCTGCAGACAAGCACAATGGAGAACGAGTGTCATTAGGCACCCGCTAGATATGGTGGCAATATGTGGAGGGGCTCAGACGAATAAAGGGCACTTTAAAAAAGAAATGCATCGGGCTTCCAGGCAGATCGGCACAAGGCAGATTGCCTACCTTGATGTAAGGGGCTGCCTCCTGGCAGGGCACTGCTCCTGCAGTGGGCGTAGGGAGCTCCTGCTCCGGCTGAGTTGAGGCTGCCGATGATCCTCCAGGCTCACGACAGAGGGAAGCCTTAGGCAGTGTGCCTTTGGCTTCACAGGTGAAGATGCACATGACCCAAGGGTAGTTAATGTACGTCATAGATCCCTAAGGATCCTCACATGGAACGTAAACGGCATGGGCTCAAGTATTAAGCGTCGGCTTATAATGCAATTTCTAAATAGGCGTTCCCCTGACATGGCTCTTCTTACGGACACACACCTAGCAGGTTCGACCTGCTGATTCTTCAGCAGGACCAACTATCAATTAGCTTATCGCGCAGGGTACACGATGGGTTCCCGGGGTGTCTTGATCCTCTTACACAAACGGCTCCCCTTTGCACTGACGGCAGTGGAACTAGACCCCAGCGGCCGTTTCACGCTACTTAGAGGCACACTGCGGGGGGAGGTGGTGGCTATTCTGTCGATATACTCCCCACCGGGGCTGGGGGATGCTCTCTACAGGGATGTCACAGCATTGATGGTGCAACAACAGCCTGATCTATGGATCCGGGGGGGGGGGGGACTTTAATGATGTTATGTGTAATACACGGGACTGGACTCGCATACGGAACCGAAACCCAAACAAGCCCACACGGCTAGCGACCTTTGCAACAGCTCTAGGCTTAAGTGACCTGTGGAGAGAACTCCTTCCCCGCAGCATATCGGACCATTCTCCCCTGGAGGTACTGCTCCAGACAGATAGACCCCTGCCTCCCAGGACTTGGCGGCTAAATAATTATTATTTGGGCCTTCCAGAATTTGTGGAACACATCACCGAAAAATCCAACACATTCTTTGAAATAAACGCGGGATCTGTAGAGAATCCGGTGACATTATGGGAAGCTCATAAGGCGGTACTTAGAAGGTAAATAATGGCCTGGACGTGTAATAAAAGGAGAGAACACCATAGGAAAGTTATGGAAGCAGAGGAAGCCATAAAGGAATGGGAAAATAGATATGTCTCCAACCCTACCCCTGACGCCCACCGCTCCCTCGTGAAGGCCAGAGCAACCCTTCACAACACAGCGCTAGATAACACAAAGCAAGCGCACAGGGAGTCAAGGACTAGAATCTATGAACACAGCAACAAAGCCAGCAAACTATTGGCCTGGCTGGAACATCGGGAGGAAGGGCACAGGCAGATCACAGAAGACCCCAATGGACCGGCCCAAACAGACCTGGAAATAGCAGAGGCCTTCGCTAAATTCTATGCCGCATTCTACGCCGCCCGAAAATCAATGGTATATCCGTCCCCTCTGGACGAGATCATGCTCCCACACCTCTCAGAGCAGCAGAAAACACATCTGGATAGGGAACTGGATGAAGCTGAAATCATGGAGGCCATGTCCCAGCTACAATCCGGGAAGACACCAGCCCAAACGGCTTCCCGGCCAAGACCTGGAGAAAGCTGGGCAGCAACAAGATGGCAGACCCCCTCCAGGATTTATTCCGGATGGCCAAAGAACAGGGCACCCTTCCATTGGACCTACGAACTGCCAATATTGTGGTTATTCCGAAACAAGGAAAGCCCCCTGACCGGTGCACATCATACAGGCCTATATCGATTATTAACAGCGAAGCAAAGATTTTGGCAAAGGTACTGGCCAATAGACTTCAACAGGTCATATCCTCACTGGTTCATCCAGACCAGTGCGGCTTTATGCCGCAAAGATCAACCAGAATGAACCTACGCAGGTTGTATCTACTCCTGGAAAAAGCCCCGAGCCTCGACGCGCCACTCGCTCTTTCAGCAATTGATTTTGAGAAAGCGTTCGACTCGGTGGTGTGGTAAAGCCTGTGGGAGATAATGAGACGCATGGGCATCGGTGAGACCTTTCTCAGCTGGGTTCAGCTGCTATACGAGGTGCCAATTGCTGCAGTCAGGGTAAATGGCTGGAACTCTGGGACCTTCCCACTGGGCAGAGGCACCCAACAGGGCTGTCCTCTATCCTCCCCCTTCTATTCGCCCTAGTGATCGAACCGCTTGCCCAATGGCTCTGACAAGTTACTACATGGTCAGGCTTTTGCTGGTCAGATGGACAAGAGGACAGGGTATCCAATTATGCAGATGACCTGCTACTCTATCTCAGCAACCCAGACCATGCATGCCCAATCATAACCCAACTGTTGACGACTTCTGTGGACTCAGAGTTAACTGGGGTAAATCGGTCCTGTTCCCAGTGAAGGGTAACGACCTGGCAGTCCCCCGGGGCGTGCCATATCAGGTGAAGAGGGGGGGGGGGGGCTTCCGCTATCTGGGCATACGAGTCTCAGGAACTCTCTCGGAATATGTGGCACACAACCTGCATCCACTAATCGACCGCTTTGCCGGGGATGTACAGCACTGGATGCTCCTTCCTCTCACACTCATGGGCAGATCAGCCCGCTTTAAAATTATGGCGCTTCCACGCTTCCTTTATGTACTGCAGAATGCCCCATTGGCCATACCAAATGCGGAATTTAACCGAGTAGAGCGCCTAGTCAGGAAACTTATATGGAAGGGCAGGCAGCCTCGAATCGCGTTGACCAGGTTGCAACGATCCATCGGGGGGTGGGGGGGGCATAGGACTCCCACACCTCAGGTCCTACTACTGGGCCTGTCAACTAAATGTAGTTAATGACCTCCTTCATGGAGACCCCGAACAACCGCATATTAGACCGGAGGAACCCATTACACAAGGCACCCTACCACTGGAAATACCAGACCCTAACCAGGCCCCCCGCACAAACGATGTCCACCCATATCGCGATGATCTGGAGGCAGGCACACACCCACATAGGCTGGGGGAACAGGATCACTATGGCACAACCAATATGGCACAACTATGGGTTGAAGGAGGTACGGAAGTTGGCTGCATGGACCCGGTGGGTGGAGGCAGGGATAACAACAATAGGAGACATTATTGCTGACGGTTCCATCCTCCCATTCGAAACCCTGCAGCAGAGATTCGGAATATCTGCCACAGAACATTACCACTAACCACTATATCACTATAACTAACACATGCCATTAATGCACATGGGCAAGAGCTTGACGACATAACAGATTACACACCTCTGGAACGCAACTTACTGCCACAGCACATTCCTGCCAAGGTTACCACTATTTTGTACAAGGCGATTAACGCGTTCGCCACTCCGGATTTGGTCAGTCTTAAAAATAAATGGGAGGGAGACGTGGGGCCCATTGACCCAGAGGACTGGATCCAAATACTTATGCACCCACGTGAAATCGCAATAGACTCCAGAATTAGACTGGTACAACTTCAGATACTCCACAGGCAGTACCACCCCGAAGGGCCCTATTTGGCTGGGGAAGGGCGGAGGACCCTAACTGTTTGACATGTCGGAGGGAGGAGGGCACTTTCATTCACCTTCTCTGGGTATGCCCTAAAATCAAGACCTTCTGGGAGCAATGCTGTCAACTGCTAACGAGAACCCTGGGGCGCACAATAATCCCACAAGCTGCATCAATGTTACTGGGGGCCCCAGATGAGAATATTCTGAATAAATGGGAGGGTATTTTTCGCTCCACTGCAATAGGCCTGATGAAACGCGATATAGCACAGAAATGGGGGGCCCCGGAAAGCCCATCAGTGGCCCAGTGGTCAAACGAAATGGACATATGTGCAGCGAAAGAGCATAGAATCTATACAGCGCGGGGGTGCCCGGTAAAAGCCATCAAGATCTGGGGAAAGTGGGGAGATCATGTGATGTAGACCCCGCTGGTTAAAAAAGGAAAAGAGATGGACACAACCACTATACGGGACATGGTGAGAGATGCAGATCCTGAAAGCGAAGTGCAGAGCGGAAAAACAGGAATGGAGTGATGAGGCAACCCGGGTGTTGATGGAAGGGAGAGTGGGGTGGGGTAATTTGTTGGTGTATTGTATGCATGTTTAAAAACCAATAAAATGTGTCAAAAAAATAGAGATCGACCATAAAGGAAACCGAAACACTGATCAGAAGATGATCGTAACAATAAAGCACAAACCAAACTACACTGCAATCTAATAAACGCAAGATCCATGTCAAAACACTCAGATCTTTGACCTACTCAATGACAACAGCATTGACATCCTATTCATCACAGAAACATGGCTGGACGACAACCACAAAATCACACTCCAAAGCTGCCTCCCAACCAATTTCAAATGCCTTCAGGTAAAGAGGAAAAATAAAAAAAAAGTGAGACATCACAATAGCATTCAAAGGACACCTGAAAATAAAAACAGACGAACCTCTCAACATCATCAACTGTGAAACCATGGAGATACACATCAGCAAACCCAAAAACCAACATCACATTCCTCCTGGTGTACAGACCACCGACATACGACGCAACCTTGGTTGATAACTTCATAGAATCCATTTCCAACATAGCCATCAACCACAAACATCTAATCATCCTGTGGGACTTCAACATCTGGTTTGAACAAACTCACACCAACTCCCAAAGCTCACTGATTGGACAACTTGCAACCATGAAACTACGACAGCTGGTCAAAGGGGCAACACACTCGGCAGGACACACCCTCGACGCAATCTTCACCTAGGAAAAACTTATCACCACGGCACTGCCAATACAAATACTGTGGAGCGACCTTTTCATCATCCCATTCGTAATCAGACTACCAACTCAAGTCTGCATCCAAACCCCCAAACTCACAACCACCTCAAAAAGAAACTGGAAAACCGTCAAAGCAAGCAACCTATTCGAACAACTAGATATGACCAAATCCTCAACTACAGATTTAGAGCTGGCTGACCTAGACGGGAAAGCGAAGCAACTACACAAATCGATTGCTAATACAATTGATAAGATCGCCCCGGAAGAACCATTCACCCCATCACCATACTAAACACCATGAAAAAAAAAACAACAAGAAGAGGGAACCGGAATAGAGGAAAGAAAACAACCCAGAAAAAAAAATACTGTTCCAGAAACAAATCTGCGCATACAAGAAGGAAATGCAAGACAAAAAGAAGGCATGATGACAGAATCACCAACACACAAAAAGAAATGTTCAACATCATTAAAGAAATGAGAAACCCACCAGGCTGCGACAACACCACAACTCCCTCAGAGAAACTTTGCAATGACCTGGGAGACCACTTCAAGAACAAAATCAACGACATCCGACAAATCATACAAAACAGACCAACCACAACATTCAACCAACTGGACCGACCACAGAACCACAGCACAAATTCCAAAACTATCCAGAAATATCAGCAGAGGTATTCGTCTTGCTGGTAAAACACAGCAAGAACGCAGCATCACCCATGGATCCCTGCCCCCGCCCGCCTCCCCAACATCAACAAATCAATCCTTGCACAAGGACCGCCATCAGAATGCTACAGAAACCTCCTAAATCTCTCACTAGCAACAGAAACTGTACCAAGAGCCTTCAAATCAGCATATATCAAACTGCTCTTAAAAAACACAAGTGTCGAAGTAGAAGACCTCGCCAACTACAGGCCGATTTCAAACATTCCCTACCCAGCAAAACTCCTTGAAACCTACGTAAACAAACAAACCCGAGAACATGTAGAAAAACACCACCTACTAGACCAAGCACAAGTCGGTTTCAGACCCTCAAGAGGAACAGAAACAGCACTACTATCCATCTGGGACGACCTAAAAACAAATGCGGACTCCAACACAACCTCAGCCCTGATTCTGCTCAACCTCTCCACAGCCTTCAACAGTTAGCCACGACACCCTAATCAAAAGACTGGAAGAGTTAGGCATAACGGACATGGCACTACTCTGGATTATTGTATTTATTAGGCTTACATAGCGCTTTAGACCAAAGCGCTGCACATATAACAACAGGATCCATTTAACATAACAGTAACAATAGAAGCAAATTACAAACTTGAATCAGTCAACAAAACAGTATGTAGAGCAATTAGATAGAGGGAAGGGGGAGACGTGGAGTAGATTTAGGAAGAAGAGGGAGGGGGAGAAGGGAAAGGAAGGGGTGAGGGTGGGGGGAAATGGAGGGAGAGGCTTAAGGAGGGAAGAGGGAAAGGGTGGGAGAAGAGGAGCAAGAAGAAAGGGGAGGAGTATCATGGCAGGGAGTGGAGGAGAGATATTTAAGGGACGTGCAGAAAGAAGAAAAGGTAGGAATAGAGCGGATTGAGAAAGGTAAGGAGTTCCGGTGGAGGGGGGCCAGGAGATGGAAGGAGCAGAAACGGGAGGAGGCACAAGGGGAGGGAGGAACAGTGAGGAGGAAGTGGTCAGCAGAACAAAGGGAACGAGAGGGAGCGTAGAAAGAGAGAAGGGAAGAGAGATAAGGAGGAGCAAGATCGTGGAGGGATTTAAAGACTAGGCAGAGAACATGAAATTTAAGGAGAGTGAAATGGGAGCCAGCCAATGGAGGATAGGGAAGCAGTGATGGAGTCTCGTGGGGAGAGGAGACAGAGGGTACGGATGGCAGAGTGATAGATAGATTTGAGGGGGGCAAGATGTGAAGCAGGTAGACCAAAAAGTAAGGAGGAGCAGTAGAAGAGGCAAGAGAAGATAAGGGAGGAGTTTAAAAGTTTAGTAGCATGGAATGTAAGGGAGGAGCAAACTTTGCGAATATTATAGAGGTGGTAGCAACAGGCGCGAGAGGCGAATGAGATGTGGTGGGAAAAAGTGAGAGAAGAGTCGAAGTGAAAGCCTAAGTTGCAAGCGTGGGGGGATAAAGTAAGATTAGAGGGAGAAAAATGGATGAAAGGAGGGGGAAGGGAGTTGGAAGGGAAGAAAACTACTTCTGACAAAACTGAGTTAAGGCAGAGAAAGTGAAAAGACATCCAGTTTTTAATAGCAGTAAGGAAGGAAGAAAGTTTAAGGTGGAGATCAGGAGAGAAGGAAAGAAAGAGCTGCGTGTCGTTGGCATAGAAATGGCGAGAAATGCCAAATGAGGAGATAACAGGGGCAAGGAGGGAGGTGTAGAGATAGAATAGGAAAGGACCAAGCACCGAGCCTTGGGGAACTCCGTATTCGGGAGGGTGGGTTTTAGAGGAGCAGCCTCCCCGGGAAATAGTAAAAGAGCAGGAGAGGTAAGAGGATAGCCAGTTGAGTACAGAACCTTTGAAACCAAAGGAGGAGAGAGTGTTGAGAAGTAGGGGGTGATCAACAGTGTCGAAGGCAGCAGAGATCAAGAAGAATAAGGACAGGGGATTGCTTAGTATGACGGGCAGAGAGGAGTGAGTTAAGGATGCAAGTGAGGGCTGTTTCAGGAGAGTGTTTGGGGCGAAAGCCAGATTGAGAAGGGGGAAGGAGAGAGAGAGATTAGTGACAAAGGTTGAGAGCTGTGAGTAGGCAAGGTGCTCAAGAAATTTAGAGAGGAATGGGAGAAGTGAGATAGGACGGAAGTTAGAGGTGAGCACGGGATCAGCTGAAGGTTTTTTCAGAATCGGAATGATAGTGGCATGCCTGAAAGCAGATTCAATCATTTCTAGCAGACAGGACAGAAACTGTATGGACAAAACTGTTCAATTCTACCCCACGAGTTAACGACTGGAGTACCTCAAGGGTCCTCACCATCACCACTGTACTTCAACATCTACTTGACTCCAGTAATCAGAATCTTCAAAAGATATATTACATGCTACAACTAGCAGATGAAACTCAAATCATCTACAAAATTGAAGAAACTCAAGCCAATCAATCAGCACTAAACGAGTGTCTAAAAGAAGTCTTTATCTGGATGATCGTCAACAAACTTGAAAATAAACCATGGAAAGACAGAAATCATGATTATATCCAATAACCAAGAGAACACCACCTACATTCCATGACCAACGGAAATGGGAGCTGCACCAACACCAGCTAAAGTAGTAAAACATCTGGAAGTGCTGATGGACAACACCCTAACCTTAGAACCACAAATAGATGCAATCATCAAGAAATGCTTCTCCCTCCTCCACACGGGAAGAAGAATCCTACCTTTCCTCTCCTTCGCCGACAAAACACTCACAATCGTCGCCCTCATCATGTCAAGAATCGGCTATGCAAACAGCCTCTATCTCGGGATACCAGAATACCTCCTGAAGAAACTACAACGGATCCAAAGTACAGCAGCCAGACTGCTCCTCAAACTATCCAGAAGAGACCACATCACTCCAAGCCCTAAAAACACTGCACTGGCTCCCAGTCAAACATTGCATCACCTTCAAAACAATGTGCATAACACACAGGGCAATCAGCGGACAAGAAGCTGAATTCCTACAAAAGAAAATAATCTACAAGCCAATGAGACTCCTCAGATCAAGCAACTAAATACGCCTGGAACAAAAACCATACCTTAAGAAAAAACGTGGGGGCTCCTCCTCCTCCAATTTAGCCGCAAAAAAATGGATCATCATCCCGAAAGAAATAACCACCTACAATTCAGAAAATTACTAAAAACCTGGCTGTTCAACACCACAGATTCAAACTGAAAAACCAAAACAACCGAACGGGAAACACAAAGAAAGGGATGACTAAACTTAGGATGACACTGACAACACCCAGAACCGACAAGAGAAACTCTTACAACAAGACAACGGTAAGTCAAATAGGACACAAGCGACACCCATGAGGACAGAATCAGCATCCCTAGCCATCTCCAGCCAACAACCTCACCCGCCCCATAATTGCTACCAGGTATCATACTTGTATAGAGTTGTGTGAATGTTAACACTGGCCACATTTGAACTAAGTTGTGGACATTGGCATGGGCATTGTCCGTATGGAGTTGTGAATGAAGCCAGGTGCCGCCCCTGGACGGAATTGCAAGCGTGGGCATGTGCCATGTTTCAAGGGGCTGGGAGTGATAGCCTGCATAAACAACTGAATAAGATGATGAATGCTAACCACCCACCACATTTGGATGGTGCAGCCTTGGATAGTCAATTCCGCGCACCAACTGGATTGTGAATGCTCTCTGAGCCAGATTTGAAGGGATGCACAAAATACCTGCCTGCCTGACTGCCCCACGTACAGACAGGTGTCATGTAAGTGGCCGAGGACGAACTTGTGTAAGGTTATGAATATGAGTGGATGCAATGTGTGTAAGGGACTGAGTATCGGACGGCTCAAATCAGGACAGAGACGCAGAGATGATCCTGCTCCCCATCGGGAGAGAACACGGAAATTCACTGCCTCACTTCCAGACAGCAATGACAATTAACCACTCCACTAACAATTTCAACCCTCTGCATACAGCCCTCAAACTCACCAAACAACCACAAACCTACAACATAACAATCCACACAAACTTCACTACACTGCAACAACAAAACAAACCACACAGACTCGCACAACAGCACACAACTACCAACTGTAAAACACCCCAAGCGCAACCAACGGTTCAGGCCGCCAACAGAACATCACTGCTCTCTTGCACTTCTCCAGCTTACTCCCACTAACTCACCCCTTCTGCCTTTTTTTTCAGAGCCGCCAGAGCACCAGGGCACTGCTCCGGTGGTGATATTGCGCACTACAAATAGCCTTTAACATTCAGGAATAACATACAATACACTTGTCTAGCCCCCTCATGTAATAGGATCCACAGGGTTCATGACCTTTCCACATAGGTGATATTACTGAGACAATGTTTGTGCATTCTTCCCCGTCCTCCTATTGACAATTTACTGTCTGGGAGCGGGGCAAAGTCGTGCGTGGGTGCATATTGTGTTCCCTGGTACAAAGTAACGCTTGCTGTACAGTTTATCTATGTTGCTCTTGAAGTCTGAGGTCAGTCTGCTCTAAAGCTTAGAAAACAGGATTGTCACCAAAGGAGTATGTTGCAGCTGCACATTATTACAATTAATGGCTCAATGGAGAAACATGGTCGAGACAGGCAGGCACCTAACATAGATTAGCCATGCTTCTGCAAGGACTTTAAGGTTCTACAGTCTAAGACAAACAACACGCTCAGCAGAATGCGCATTCCTGTCTCATAAATAACAGAAAGTTCATGCTGTGGTCTTCTATCGTGTTCAGAGTGAGAAAGGCAAAACGAGCAAGGAACTGAACTGAACAATGCATCCAAGATGGTGAATAAAACAAAATGGCAATGTGGCCACCATTATTGTAGCAATGGGTTGGTAGCGTGATGCGAATGTGCTTAGCCCAATATGCATAACTATAGGCCACTAAACTAAATATATTTTTACAAAGAAACAGGGCCCCACTCTCCGTACTGTAAAGGCCCGGCCTGAGGTACATGGCCGCGCAGTCGACAAGCAGTTGTAGGTGTCGGTGAGCTGAAACCCACAATACAACAGTCAAGATGGTCAAAGATGAATGAACCACTGCAGGCCATGGGATTAGGTAAGAAAGCAATATGATACTCTTAAAGGCTCAGAATAAGCGACCAACCAGGTTGGCAGAAAAAAATAAATAGTGGGACCACAGCGTGTGAGGGATTTTGGGTACACTACACGTCACAGGATAGTGTTACAGTCACTCCCATGCCGACATCCCGTTCGATCTTCAAAAAAAAGATGCAATTACCACTAGATGTCAGACTATATGCAGTGCATGTGATTCTAAGCATATCCACAAGCATCAGAAACTATTATTTCAGAAACTGTTCCTTCTCATGTATGTTGTATTCTTTGTTGGTCTTGCGTAAGAATTGTCCTATGTAAATGTCATCTCTGCATAGGAGATTGTTTTTAGAACACAGTGATAAAAGGTACTGGCATACATTATCTTGGTAAATGCTCATTGAATACAGAGTAACTCGGGTGTGTAAGAATACCATGGCGGAAAATTGCTTTTTAAATATTGCATCTCTTACTTGCACACGTGATCTGCTGGACCAGTGATTTCACGGATGATGCCTCAAGTAATGTCAACACTGATGTGTTTATGGCCTGTGCAATTCAGACCTCAGTTAAGGTGTCACAGTATACGTCTGCCAAATTACAGAGGTTAACATTCCATCAAATAAGTATTTAACTCAATTGTAAAGGTTTTGTTGCATCAGATTGCTTCACCTTAACAATGCTTCAACTGGTTATTTTTTTTCACTGAATTTCAAGGGATTTGTTATGCTATACCTCCCACCATTTGTAATTGTGTTTTTCTGATAAAAAATGGATGTCACAATTTGTTAACAATATCTTTTCTTCAGCTACGCAACATCGGGTTGATCAAGTAGTTCATCTTTTTTGTGTCCACTAGATAAGGAATTAGCAATGGTGTACTGTGGCAAGGAAGAGCGGGGGTGGGGTAGTCTGGGAATGTGACGAGGAAGACTTAAGTTGTGCCTTTACAGACTACTGACAAAGAAGAGTGGTGCTTAGTTGGGGACTTACAAAGAAGAGGGATATGGGCTAATGACATGGATTACTATTCGGTACTTCGATGAGGAAGAGGGAGTTGATGGTAAAAGATAGAGTTACTAATTAGGTACTGTGACGGGAAGCGAGCTGTGGGCGGGTAACACTATTGGGGGCCTGGAACGAGGAAGAGTCAGGAATGTGTTGTGTTGGACTGATTAGGAATAGCGACTGGGTAGTAGTGAGGGACTGGCTAGGAAGAGTGAGTTGGTGGTGGTGGTAGTGTGGGGGTGAGTGAAACTAGGAAAAGTGAGTTGGTGGTAGTAGGGTACTGTGGCATGGAAGAGTGGGATGTGATAGTGGTGTACTGTGATGAGGAAGAGTGAGGTGGTGGTAGTGAGGGATTGACGAGAAAGTGAGGTGGAGGTAGTTTGGGGAAAAGAGTTGGTGATAGTGGGATACTGTGACTAGTAAGAGCAACACAGTGGGGCCTGAAAAGCAAGAGTGAAGTAGTGTGGTACTGTGACAAGAGGGGGCAAGTTGGTGCTGGGGGGACTGAAGAGGAAGTGTAATGTGGGGGGCAAAAGTTAAATTACCATTGTGTACTGGGACGAGGAAGAAGAACGTGGTGGTATAAAGGCAGGATTACTATTCAGTACTAAGAGGGATGTAGGGTTTCAGTTAGGATTACTAATTAGGTACTTCAATGAAGAAGAGGGAGGTATGATGAGGAACAAGTTACTTACCTGTAACTGTTGTTCACCAGCATGGGTCTGGCATGGATTCACATGCTCATGAATATTCCCCGTCAGGCCGAGAATCCTTGGTAAAGAAAAAATCAGTTTCACTTCTGAACTGTCTTTCTCCTAACAACCAATCACTGGTCCCTGGATCATACTGTCCCCAGCCAATGACTGCCAACCGGTGACAATGGGTGATGCCGCTGGAGGGCCACCTGGAAACGGAATCCTTGGAGAGGGCTTTCCCTTGGTTCACATGGCCTAAATTCACAAAAAGTTGCGGCGTCTTCCGAAAACTCTTTGTGCGGTCCACGTAGCACTTCAGCGCTCTAGCCACATCCAGCGAGTACAAAGTCCTTTCAGCTGCCGACGAAGGCGTCGGGAAGAACACAGGTAACACCAAGGGCTCGTTTAGATGAAAGTCCAACGGCACCTTGGGCGTGAAGGAGGGATGCGTCCTTAGCACCACCCTAGTCAAGTGGAATGTCAAGTAACGTGGTTTACAAGAGGGGGCCTGGATCTTTCCCACTCGTCGTGCGGAGGTGATGGCCACAAGAAACACTGTTTTGCATGATAAAAATGTCAGTGGCGCAGAATGCAGAGGCTCGATTTGAGGACCCATGAGCCTAGTCAGCACCACATTGAGCTCCCACACCGGGGCCAGAGCCTTCACCGGCAGGAACAAATGGAAAAGTCATTTGATGAACTCCTTGACCAGGCGGTGTGACCATAACGACGACCGTCCCGAGTCCTGATGTAGCCGCTAGATGAACCTTGATGGAGGCATGAGCCAGCCCTGCTTTGGCCAGTGGCAGTAAATATGGCAGCACCTGCAGAGCCGTAATCCGTAGAGGGTCGATCTTCTGTGCACGGCACAAGACGGGGAACCTCTTCCACTTATGTCCGTAGCATTTGTGTCAACAAAGCCCTGGCCTTGGCAAGCACCTCCTTGCAGTCCGTCGGGATATCGTATCCTCCAAACTCTAGCGCTGCAGGAGCCAGGCCGGCAAGTTCATCGACCCTGGGTCGTGATGCAGGATTGCACCTCCTTCTCTGGCAAGAAGATCTGCAGCCGTCGGAAGCTTGACTGAAAGGGACGCTGACAAGTCCAGAAGGTCTGGGTACCATATCTGTCTCGGCCACGCCGGTGCGACAAGGGTCATCCTGCACCAGGACCTTCTGAGTTGATTGACTAGTCGAAGCAGCAAAGGCAATGGAGGGAAAGTGTACACAGAAACAAGTTGTCCCAGGGGAATGAGAAAGCGCCCCCCATGCTCCCTGGATGGGCAAACCTGCTGGCGAACCTCCTGCACTTGGTGTTCGTCACCGTCGCAAACAGATCGATCTGGGGATTGCCCCATAGACTGAACAGCAGATCCACTTGGTCCTGCCGAAGCTCCCACTCGTGGCAAGAACGCAGCTCCCTGCTGAGGGAGTCGGCAACGTTGTTGTTCACTCCTGCCAGATGAAACGGGACGAGAAACATCCCCTGGGCAACGGCCCAGTGCCATAGGTCCTGCACCTCTCTGGAGAGCGCTGGGGATTTGGTGCCTACCCCCCCTGCTTCCGGATGTAGAGCATCGTGGTGGTGTTGTCCGTGAAGACCTGTATCACCTTGCCCTTGAGGGATGGAAGGAAAGACTTGAGGGCCCAAAACACTGCCCGCAGCTCCAATACGTTGATATGCAACGGCTTCTCCAGTAGCCACAGGCCTCTTGCGTGGAGACTTCCGGTGTATCCGCCCCAACCTTCCAGGGAGGCGTCCGTCGTGACCGTCTCCTGATGAGGTGGTGTCTGAAAGGCTGAGCCCGCCGACAAATCCATGCGGATTCCCCACCACTGTATCGCTTGATGGAAACTCTCAACGAGGGGCATCTTGTCCTCGAAACTTCCAGATACCTGAATCCAACGGGCATCGAGGAACTCTTGCAGTGGGCGCATCCGCAGCCTGCACAGCCGAATGAGGTGTGTGTATGACAACATCATGCCAAGAAGGGACTCGATGGACCTCACCCTTGCGATCTTCAGGGTCAACAGCCGTTGCACCTTGGCAAGGATGGCGGCAATCATCTCCTCCGACGGAGACGCCAAGCATGACACCTTGTTGAGCCGAGACCCCAGAAAGAGCGTCTTGCAATGGCACCAAGCAAGATTTCGCATAGTTCATCAAGAACCCCAGCTCCATCAGCAGCTGGACGGTCTTCGCCGTGTGTGCGACGGCAATCTCCCTCGATTTCACTCGGACGAGCCAGTCGTCCAGATAGGGGTAAACGTGGATCCCTCGTAGACGCAGCCGCGCCACCATTGGCGCCAGGCAGTTGGTGAAAAGACTTGGTGCCGACTTCAATCCGAAGGGAAGGGCCTTGAACTGGGAATGTTGCCTTTGAACCACGAAGCGCAGAAACTTGCAGTGTTCCTTGTGAATGGGGATGTTAAAGTAGGCATCCTCCAAGTCCAGCACGTGCTTAAGGGTAACCATCCGAAACCTTTGGGATCTGATTTACTTGTTCAGATAGCGGAGGTCTAGGATGGGCCTCCAACCGCCCGTCTTCTTCTTGATGAGGAAGTACCAAGAGTACACTCCGGAGCCCCGGAGCATCTTTGGAACGAGCTCTATCGCGCCCTTCTTCAGCATGGGCCGCACCTCCGGCTGAATCTGAGGGACGTGGTTTTCCTGCCTGGGCACTGGTGGGATGTACGGACACCTCCGTTGGAATTCCAGGGTGTGTCCATGGGTCAGAGCGTCCAACACCCCACGGTCGGTGGAGATGGACTTCCACACGCTGACGAAGTTTGCCAGCCGGCCTCCGACTGGGGTGCGCAGGTGAGGGCCCAACGTCAAGGCCAGTTCAATCTTGCTTCGCTGTGAAGGCGCCGCCTTGGGGACCTTGTAGATGACGGCGACCTCATCCAGTCTTTCTGCGGCCCCTGTAGGCCTCCTGGATCGAAGAGCGGGACGGTTGAGAGTAGGACGAAGAACTTCCACCTAAGGCTTTGGAGGAACCTTGGGGTTTACCCCCAGAATTCCAAAAGGACGGCCGTCGCTGCTGAAGCGTGCCCAGAACACGAACCGTCTCGGTGTCCGCCTTGATGGCCTGAAGAGACTCGTTCACGGTTTTGCCAAACAAATTGTCCCCCTCGAAGGGCATGGCCAATACCCTTTACTGCACATCCTGGCGAAAATTAGTAGCCCTTAACCAACCTCGCCGACTAAGACAAACGGCGTTGCCCATTTGGCGGAACCCCATGTCGGCAATGTCCGTGGCCACTGTGATGGCATGGTCCGATGCCACCTCGCCCTCCTGCAGGATCTCCAACGCTTCCACTCTCTTGTTCTCTTGTCATCGGGAAGGAAGTCCAGGAAGGGGGGGGGGGCGGAGAGAGACCAGAGCTTCCCGTTGTAGCGAGGTCGTTGGCCGCCCTGATGGTCGTCGCTGCCGATGTGCTGACTCATCGTCCCATGGCATCCAACTTCTTTCCTTCGCTGTCCGGGGGAGGGGGGCCTTGACGCAGCAAAGCCAGAGGATTTCTTCCACGCCGCCGCAGAAACTACAGAATCCGGGGAAGGCTGGGACCTCAAACACTTGGGTGCAGAGTCTGGCACCCTGACTTCTTTTCGTACTGGTCCCTCTTCGCCGGGGCCGACGACCGGTTTGTCATAAGGGACAGCCCCTCATCCCAAATGTCGTCCAACAGAGGGATCAAAAGCACAGTCTTCCTCTTTGCCTCACGGCGTTGGTACAGGAAACACTCTTTTTCCCCAAGGGTCAGCTGAAACAGGACCGAGGCCCTAGAGATCATGGCATGGCACGCCCTCGTTGGGCGGTGAGGATCTGGGCGGCGGAGACGGGAGGTTTCCTAATCCGCCGCCGTCCATGCCTGTTGCCGTGTCCGGGTCTGTATTCTCCCTCGGTGGAGGGGAGGGGGCGACGGGTGAAAAGACGGTGGAGGGTGAACCGTCCTCTTCTTGGTAGGGGGCGCACCCGATGGCCCCGGTGCCGCAGGATCTTCCGTCGGCGGAATGGGCATCCTCGTCCGAATCTCCGAAACACAAGGTGTGGAGTGCCTGGAGAATGTCCACCGAAATGTCTGCTGGGGGTAGAGGTGGTTGCTGTAGTGGTGGAAGTGGGAGCGAATGAGGCAGCGGTGTAGCCTTCTCCAACTCCTCCACGGCCTGCTCCTCCTCGTCTCCTCGACGGGGTCCTTCCCGTAGGCTCTGGCCTCAGCTAATTTCTTTTCCAAAATGGACCGGAGAGTAGAAAGCTCCTCTTCAGAGATGTCCATGCCCAGCAGGACCATCGTGCCCCCCCTTCTTTTCGACCAGGGGAGACTGTTTCAGGGAGATGATGGGCATCTCCGGTGTCTTCTCTATGGGCTGAAATGACAATTCCCTCCTGGCAGGCAGGGGAACTTGCTTTGGGGGCCGCACCCTGCAAACCCGTGTCCGTGGCCTTCGCTAGGGACACCACCACTCCTTCAATGCAAGGCTTTGCTGGGTGAATCGGGGTCTGTACAACCTTGAGGCCTTCACCTTTCTGAGGGAGGGGGTTGGGGGAGAGGAGTCAGCATCCCTCTCGCCCTGTTACACTCACCTGGTCTCTGCGGAGGCATTGGGGCACGGTTGTATCCCTCCCTGAACTTCAATCACCCACTTCAGGCCTCTCCCTCAGTAGAAAAGCTGTGAGCGGTAGTACGTAGGGATACTGCTCCTGCGAGGAGATAACAGTGTGTGAGTGCGCCAATCTGTGATTGTTGTACCTCTCGAACCATTCACCCCAAAGTACAGTTTCTGTGAGGATACGCCGGCCCATAAAGCTCACCTGTGAATTATGGAAGATAAGCTCTCCGTCCTGCTACTTCTGGCAGGGGCGCGTCGAATGGGATCTAGTTCCTTCACTAATCCCTGATAAGGATTAGTACAGTCCAGCTGTGACTATGCTTCTCTTTATGATTGTTAAGTCTTTCTTGAGCTCTTGTGATGCTGTTCGTTCTGTTTAATGTCTTTGAATGTTGCTCCCATTTATGCCCGCAGTAATGTCTCTTCTGTTTTCTTCCCTTAGATGGAAATGCTGCCTCAATGCAGCTGTGATACACGGCTGGATGGAAGATGGATGCTACCGCAATGTTCGACAGCAGGTAAGTGATGGATCAAAGAAAAGCGCAAAGTATGGCGAAGTGCAACCTTAAACTGACTGTTCTTTTGATGTCTAACCTTGTCTTCTGTTTTTCCTTGCAGGCGCTGCTGTCGACGATGGAGCGTGTCATGCTGCAGTGCCAAGATGAAGATTTCGGCGTTCCAGGTTTGCCGGAGAGATGTACAGGTAAGAACAGCTTCCCCCAGTTGATAAGTATGCTGGCAGGAAGCAGGATGTCCAGGAAGCAGGATCTTCAAAGGTAAGTCTGACCTCAGGCGACAGTGAGCGTTATGCTGCTTGCAAGTGCAGAATAACGCAAAGCATCTGTCTTGAGCATCGGGGCATCTTATATAGCGAAGATTGTGGGCAGGGCCCATTAGGGCCGGTTTACCAGCCACACCCTGCCACTCCTAGAGAGTGAGCACGTGCGAAGGCAATCCATTAGCAGCCACACCCAAGTATACACTTGGGGCTGCTTAATGGATGGAATTTTCAAGGTTAATGCATCTGAAGTGCTATGTCCATAATAAAAGCATTTTGGTGTTAAATGGATGTTCTTGTTTACTTTTGTTGATGAGCCTGGGGCCAAAGGCGCCAGGACAGTGTCCACCCAGGTCTCCCGTGCATGCGACCCCTGCATGCCTGTGCCCCTGACTTCATGACCATGACACCCCCCCTTGGCCTTCTCCGTCTGGCCCATCCAGGGCTTCTCAAGAAGCTTGCCCGGATGGTCAGACTTACTCTTCTTCGTCAAACCTGAGCGTTGGCTCGCGGTTGAAGGTGCGGGAGACACTGACCTCGCCCTGGCCGCAGGAGAGCCCGTCACAACGGCGCTACCGGTGCCCGTGGACTTGCGGTGCTTAGCCTTATGTTGGGCCCCCTGTCGCTGGAGCCCCCTCAAAGGTATTAGAAGACCGCTCAGTTTTCGTCTTGTGGCTGGGGGAGGCATGCTGCCGGGACTCACCCGTAGCAGGAGCCTTGGCCTGGAGCCACTCAATGAGACGCCTGCATCGATCCTTCATGGTGCGGGGGACCATCTCCTTGCAAAACGCACAGTCTTCCTCCACGTGCGTTTGGTTCGAATGCAGGCAATAGAGGCACACGGAATGCCCATCGTCCAGGTAGATGTTCCGTAGGCCACATCCTGGGCAAATCCTGAACAGAGGCGTCGAATCTTCCTTCTCCTTTGCCATGTCCATGCAGAGTAGGCCTCTAAGAATCTTCACTCGACGAAATTCAGCGCTGGAAAATCCGAAAAGGGTCCCCATTAATCAGATGGGTCAATGGAACCAAGGCTCGATCGACCAAAAATAGAGAAACTCTGGAAAAAAGCGCAAAACGCGGTAAAAAGCCCGAGAGCTAATCACAAGGACTCCCAACACTTGAATGTGCAGTAAAAATCTGAAGATGGCTGCCAGAGGAGGGGCTTAGGTAAAGGGCAGTCATTGGCTGGGGGCAGTATGACCCAGAGACCAGTGATTGGTTGTCAGGAGAAAGACAGTTCAGAAGTGAAACAAACTGATTTTTTCTTTACCGAGGATTCCCAGCCCGACGACTTAATATTCATGAGCATGTGAATCCATGCCAGACCCCATGCTGGAGAATGTAAATATCTTCCCTGTGGAAGTGAGGAGTGAATCAAGATCTTCACTGTTAAGTAACATGAAAAGCGTGTCCAATCAAAACAAAGGACAATGTAAACACGACAACTTTCATCATGTCTCAGTGATGCTTTTTTTTCACAGAATTAAGCAGTTATAAGCTGTTTAAACTAATCTTACACCCCCAATTATATAAAACAACAAATTGCCTCCTAAATTAAAGTGAAATACCCCCTTTCCCCAAACTAGCAATCACAGCAATTGCACATATCAATATTTTATAGTTTTGAAGTAGTTACTCTTTTGGCCCGTTCAATGCAGATTCTTGATCTCTTAAAAATGCTTCTGAAGGGATTCCAAGATGGCCGCCAGCAGGTGAAGACGTACGTCTGAGCTCCGCATCAGAAGGATTCAAAAGGAGCCTAAAGCAAACAAAAAATTGCTGAAAACGCAAGGAGGATACGAGTAAACAAATTAATAGTGACTGAGGCAGCGGATCGACTAGTGTCCCCAACTCAGAAGAGGAAGAGCACTGACAGACTGCTATCCCCCAACGGTGCAAATCAGGCAGAAGTCCCAACGTGGAAGGCCTGGAGGGGGGGGAAGGGCGAGTGACGAACCCCGCTGTGGAAGCCTCCTCAGAGAAGAACGAGTGAGCACCCCCGGACAGTCGAGGTACAAAATAACCCCCCGACCCTGCCCCAGAACCACCCCGGCGATCCAGGGACTACTGGAGTACCCCCCCGGAGAAGTGGTTCAGGGAAGGCACCTGTGGCGGCAGCGGCCTGGAGTAAGGCACAGCGCCCGGCGTAGAGCGTGGAGCCCTGGGATGTCCCGCAGGACCAGGAGGAGAGCCCGCTTTGCAGGGGGGAGCCGTGGCGGGAGAGGCGCAGAAGTGCCCCTCTGACAGAGCAAGCCTGGAGGGGCACGGCAAGAGCTAAGTGAGACGCCGGGGACAGACAGTGGACCCGGCGGACCTCCCGCCGGCTAAGCAGAGGTCCAGAGTCGAGGAGCCCAGAACGCAACAGAGGAGGACCCGTGCAGCCCACGCAGACCAACGGAGCCCCGCGCCCCCCCCGGGAGAAAAGCGAACAGAAGGCCATCCGCAACAAGAAGAACAGGAGCAGGGGCACTCTACAACATCAAGTCAGTAGCTGGGAACAGGGGGACAATTGTGGCAGAGAAGGAGTGAAGGAATCCTCCCTACCAGTGCGGACCTGAAGCGGTCACGCGGAAGTGAGAGAGGGGGCAGAGGATAGGCGGTGAGCCACGCGGAAGCTCTACCTGGTAGGCGGAAACACCCAGCGGGGCTACCCAGGCACCGGTGGGTAACAGCCGAGCAGCCAACTCGAACTCAGCGAACTCCTGCCCCCACCCCACATGGAGGAAGGGAAAACCACCGACAAAAGGCACACCACACCGGGGACATTTCAGGTGCGGGAGCAGCACCACAGCAACGCGAGAGAGGGAGTGGGGCGAGTGCGGATGAAGCAGTAAACTCTGGCCCAACCGGGGAGAGCGGAACCAACAAAAGCGACGGACACCAGGAGTGTAAGGTAGGAGTCTCGGCCATACCTCCTTACAAAATACACAACCAGTGAGGAGAGCACCAATACCAGGCTCTCAACTGGAACGGCCCCAGCGAAGGTGAGGAGGAGTGGGAGAGGGGCTCTGCAGACACTCCCTCAGAACCAGTCGGGCTCCGGGGAATTAAAGGACAACCCCACCCCCTGCCCCCAGGGAGCAACATACCAAAACAGCAAACCCTAATAATAAAAGTGGGGGGCCCACAGCTGAACACAGGTGAGCAGGACACCCACACCTCAGTCCCCCTCCCAACCCCACCATCGGGGAAGTACCGCCAGATCCCCAAAGGAGAGGAGGATGTCCCCATACTAACAGACTGCCAATACCCACTCCGGCTATCACAGCAACAGCACAGACCTGGCGGAGAACACAAGATAGGAGAGATACCAGCGATTAGCCTAGATGCCAGGCACCAGGACGAAAAGCGCACCCACAAAAGCAAAAGGGTCCCCTAAAAACCAATTGGCCAGATGCTGGGGTTGACAACAAGACAAACACACTGCTGCCATCAAAATACTCTACAGAGACAATGCCAGATACACCCCCCAAGCGCCACAGATCCAGACAAGGACCACCTGTTGACTTGCTTGAAAGGCATGGAGATCAGAATGACAAATGCATTCCAGACTCAAATTGGTCAGCTACGGGACGACCTAAAAACCTCACTACAAGAAGTCCGGAAGGAGATCAATGAATTGGGGGAGAGAGTGGATGCAACGGAAAGTGGCCTCTCCAACTTATCGGAAGAAGCTAAACAAACAAGCCAGCTGCTGGACCAATTAGCAGTAGCCACAAATATCCTCGAACTCCAAGCAGAGGATCTTGAAAATAGATCACGTCGTTCCAACATTTGCGTTAAGGGCCTACCAGAGTCGGTCCCAGACGGAGACCTATGCGACACACTGCAGCAGACCTTCAGCCACCTTCTACTAGACACCATGCAGGAAACAATAGGGTTTGACAGGATCCACCACGTCGGGCCCCGCAGAACATAACCAGGGGCTCGCCCCAGAGATTTGCTGGTGGCACTAACATCCTATGCCACAAAGGAAAAGATTCTGAAAACAGCCAGATCCACCACCGATCTGACAACGGGAGCCTGATCCAGCTGTTCCAGGATCTGGCGCTTTCTACCCTACACAAGCAGTGCTTAATGTGCCCAGTGACGAGAATTCTGTGAGACAAGCAATTCCCGTACGGCTGGTCGTACCCGTTTGACTTTACATTCAGTTGGGATTGAAGACAGAAGAAAATCAGCACGTGTGACAAGGGCCTCGCGCTGATGGGAGTGGAGGAGGACCAAAATCGAGAAGAAAATGGCCGGGCCCAAAACAAACAGCCCACCAGGGCCAACCCATGGGAATGGTCTGCAACACACAGGAGTAGACCCAGGAGAGAACCACACCTTAGAGGACCAACTAATACCTCACCACGACAGGAAGCTCAACGTTGATAGCTCAGGACACTCCCGAGACTCCGGCTGAAGACGCCTATAACATCCTAAAATGAAAACATACACATCTACAGGCCTGCGGAGGCGGAGCTGGGAGGTACCGATTCTTGGAATCCAACCCGAGTCAAGGTTCTCCGAGACCTCTCGGACGTAAAGCCCTATACAGTGACCCTAAGCCCCAGTTTACTAGGGGGCGGGGGGAATACGGGAAATCCTGGTCACAAAGGGAGGGGGGGGAAGGGAGTAGAGAAGCGAAATACAGAAAAAACTGCAGCCGTAAGAATCAGAGTAGAATAAGACGGCACAAAGCAGGTGTGGGAAGCATGAAGGTAAACCAGGTGAGGACCACAGGGGGGGGGGGGGGGGGGCGGGCAACCCTTCACAGATAAAGGATGGCAGAATCTAATGTAATTTCCCTGAATGCACAGGGGCTGAACTCTCTGACTAAGCAGAAAGCCATACTGGAAAGGTTAAGGGCTATGAAGGCATCTGTCGGGATCCTACAGGAGACCCACCTCCTCCCGAAAGACGAGAGGACAATGTCCCACCAAGCTTTCCCACAGCAATTCTATGCCTCTAGTGGGGTGAAAAAGAGGGGAGTGGCTATCCTGATAGGACGAGGCCTAGAATTAAAAAAACTACAACTCCAAAGGGACATTGGGGGAAGATACCTCGGGGTCAAAGGGACGATAAAGGGCTGTGTGTACACAATCCTAGCCATCTATGCCCCCAACGAACGCCAGGATGTATTCCTATCGGACCTACTAAACCAAATGGGCAGCTGGTGCGAAGGCCAATTGATAATAGGCAGGGACTTTAACTGCGTCATGGACCCGGTGTTAGATAAAACTCTTCCCCCTCAGAGCAGCTGACCAAAGGAATAGGCAGGCGCTAGGGCCCCTCTTTAGAGAGCACGGCGTCATAGAGACCTGGCGATTCTTTCACGAGGGAATCAGAGTACACCCATTACTCGGCGGTCCACCTAGGCTATTCCAGGATAGATATGATCCTGGTGTCTGCTACGCTAATCCCCCAGAAAACGATAGTAGAAATAGGGGTGGAATACTGTTCCGACCATGCCACGGTTATGGTGGGGGTGGACTGGGAAGCGGGAGCGTGGAAACAAAAGCCACCCTGGAAACTAAATTAACTCCTCCTGAAAGATATAGCTTTAAGGGCCCATTTGGAAAGCACCATCAATAATTATTTCAAAGAAAATGATAACGGGGAAGAGCTGCTGGAATATGGGATGCAGGGAAGGCAGTGATTAGAGGGGAGTTCATATCTCAAGCAGCAACATACTACAGGAACAGAGCCCTTGGAACACAACAGCTAGAAAAAGAGGTGAAGAATGCTGAAACCCAGCATAAGACCCAGCAAACAAGGAAGTCCCTACACAAACTCAGGAAGATCCGAGCTCAGCTCGAGAACCACATGGCAGAGCGAGTGGCCCACACACTATTAAACGCAAAACAGTCCTAATACACACACGGGGGCAAAACAAATAGATTCTTAGCCGCTAAACTGAGAAAACGGAAGGTCCAAAACAACATCACGCAACTGCACGTCAAGCATGGCAACCCCCACACAGCGGAACCCAAAAAGATGGAAATAATGTTGAAATTGCATGAAGACCTCCTGGGCGGAGAGAACCTGGACCGGGAGCAACAACTGTCCTGTATTCGCTCAACCCCCCTGCCACAGATCACGGAACAAGAAAGGATTATTCTAGGAAGCCCAATCACAGCACAGGAGATCAGCGACGCAATTTCAGCACTACCGACGAAGAAAGCTCCCGGCCCGGACGGCTTCAGCAACGGCGACTATAAAACCTTTCGTACGCAACTTCTGGCCCTGCTGACCAAGCTCTTTAACACAATCAGAAGAGGGGCGAGTAACGCCAGACATGAGGCAGTCCACGACCATACTTCCACTAAAACCAGGGAAAGACCCCCACGAGTGCTCCAGCTAACGGCCAATCGCATTACTAAACACTGATGCAAAAATATACACAAAAATCTTGGCAACAAGACTGATGAGGGTCCTCCCGAGTATAATCCATGACAATCAGGCAGGTTTTATCACAGGCCGACACACTCAGGACAATGAAGAAGAGCAATAGATGTAATAGATGCAGTGAGACAAACCCAACAAGCGATCGCCCTGGACGCAAGACGAGCAATTTGACAGTATGGATTGGAGTCATCTGGAAATGGTGTTGGAGGGCTTCGGGTGCGGAGAAGAATTTACAAATATGGTGCTAGCAAACTACAAAATCCCGGCAACTACATTCACGATCAATGGTCAAAGCACAAAGTACATCAAAATTCGCAGATGTACGCGACAAGGATGCCCACTCTCCCCACTGATATTCGCAATGGCAATCGTGCCTTGTGCCATGCGGTTTAGGCAGGACTCTGAATTCAGGGGACTGAAATTTGGCCAGACGACCCATAAAATCGCGCTATATGCCGATGACATTATGCTCTTCATGAGAGACCCAGAAGTAACTATGCCCCGAGCAATGTCACAACTGCAGGAATTTCGAGAGGTTTCCAGGTTCGCCATTAACTTCTCCAAATCCAAAGCAATGAATATCACGGAGAAGAGAGAAGTGATTAAGAAACTAGCGAAGAACTTCCCAGTGATCTGGGTGAGAGACTCACTGGAGTATCTAGGGATCTGTCTAACGTGCGATCCAAATAAACTATACAAAATGAACATATCCCCCCCTATAGAAACAGTTGCAGGAAGATATGTTCAGATGGAAAACCCAAGAACTGCCGTGGTTTGTCCGAATCACAGCAGTAAAAATGACTATCCTCCCCCCCCAACTCCTCTACGTCGTGGGAGCCATCCCGATGACTATTACCCCGGACAAGATCAAAGAGCTCCAAAACACAATATTCAAGTTCATCTGGCAGGGGAAGAAACCAAGGATCCCGAAACGCATCATGTTGCCCCACCTCTACTCAGAGGCCTCGGAGTACCGGACGTGAACAGTTACATACTGGCAGCTCAGCTAGCCCCTATGTTACGATGGACAAACCCCGAAAATCATAAAGGTTGGTGTCAATTGGAGCAAGCAGCCACGTCAACCCCCCTAAAAGCCTTAATAAACCTGAAAACAGGAGATTGAAAGGGGGCCCTCTACTGGAGGCGACCAAATGGTCCCTGCTCAACTGGGACAAAGCCTGGACGAGGACTAGGCCCCAACACCCCACTAAAGCACAATCCGGACTTCTCACCGGGCCTCAAAAGAAGTTCTGGGAAGGATGGGCAGGAGCCGACAAACTAACCCTACAAGACTTATACAATAATGGCCCCCCACTGCTTTTCATACAAAGCCAGCAGAAATTGGGCCTAGAAGAAAAAGAATGATATAGATACACACATTAGGCATTGGATAACTCACCCAACAGTAAAGCAGACGGGCACAAGGACACCAACAGGCCTGGAACTGACCCTACCGGAGGGTCAGACGTCGAAGGGAGTGACCAGACTTTACAGATTACTCTCCAATGCACAATAAAGACGTGCTCCCATATCAAGAGAGCTGGGACAAAGACTTGGACAAGCCCAAAACTGAGCAAGAATGGAACCAAATCTGGGCAAGAGCACACGGTACCTCCAGATGCACCACGATCAAGGAATCAGTATATAAATTATGCCTCAGATGGTACCCGACCCCCCAACGAATACACAAAATGAACAAGTCCTACTCACCCAATTGTTGGAGGAAATGTGGAGCGAAAAGCGACCTATACCACATGTGGTGGACGTGCCCCAAAGCAAACACGTTTTGGAAAGAAATACTAGGCCACATCAAAGACATTACAGGGGTGGCACTGCCATGGTCCCCAAAACCCATACTGCTGGGGGCGCCCATAGAGGGGATATACGCAATGTCAGGGCCTAGAGCCACCTTAATCACTCATCTGCTCTCAGCGGCAAGAATGTCCCTAGCACAGAATTTGAAGAACGAGTCAGGTCCACAGACTGCCTGGTGGTGGGTTAAGATCTGGAATGTAATGGCCATGGAGAAGATATGCGCCCTCAACTCCGGAAAATACCTAAGGTTCCTAACAATATGGTTGCCTTTTCATGACCTAGTGAAGGACAGAGAAGCCCATTATTTCAAGCCACGACTACTCAGGAACATGCACGGTATATGAACCTCTACTTTGTAACAACCAAGACTCATTTGCCTATGGAAAAAGTCACTCAGTTTGTTCTCTACAGCCCAAAAGTTTGTGTTAGAACGTTGAAGGAATAGAGGGTATAGAGGGGGAAGGAGGGAGGGAATGGGGGGGGTAAACCAGAAAACACTCGAAGGCTAGCGGACAAATGTCACCCTAAAGAGCAAGAAAACAGGTGACGAGCAATACTCCACCAGACAGCAAGGACCCGTCATTGGGTAATGTACATGTATCATTCATTGCATTGTCTCTGTATGCCTTCAATTAATAAAGTTGTTTTTAAAAAAATGCTTCAGAAAAAAATAAAAACTACACTATCCACAAGCCCCAAAACCTTTGCAAATCAGCTTTTCTTATCCAGTCTGAATGCTCCCTGGCCTCAACACTGGCTTACTCGCATCCCTCGTATCATCTAAAGGCAGTTTCCAATATCGATTCAAGATCTTTTATCTCAAATTGCGTAAGGAATGTGTTTTAGAAATAAAAAACCTAGGCATCAGCAGTGCATCATGGGCGATCTAACTTTTTGGGTACAGAGGCACCCCGCTATACGCCAAATAAAAACAAACTAATGGACGAATTTACGCAGAACAAAAAAAGGATTTCCTTAGAGCGTTGTGTGCCAGACTGGTTTCTTATTTGGCGCAAATCCGTCTAGCCGTTTGGGTGGTGTGCGTGACCAAAAATGTAATATTTTCCCTTTGTGAAAAACAATTAAAAAGTGAAAAACACACTCTTTTTTACCTTTTGAACCGTAATAAGGATTTGACGCTCCAGTTCTGGGCAGGCCCATGTCCCAAATTAGAAATGTTGCGCTGATCTATACTACAGCTCAAAAGTTATCCATAGAATTTTCACATTTCCTATGGAAGTCAGTTTACACCAACTATAGAGCAAGTACAGTCGACATATAATATATATTCCTACTTCCTGATGAAAAGTATTAGATTACAAAAGGCATGCACGGAAACAGGTCAAGAAGACTGGAGCAAAATTCCCAAGCAGAGACTGGGGGGGGGGCTCCCGTTGATGAAACCCTCACACTCCCCACTTACCTAAGGAGGCCTTTTAGGGGCCATTTCATTTATTTTGGCTTTTCTTTTTTGAAATATTTGTGACTTTAAAATGTTCATGAACTGAACCCTAGGCAAAGTTGAATCAGATTTACTACAATTATACACATGTAAAGACTCACTTTGTTTTTATTACAGTTCACGGTTCTATTTTTTGTTGTCACAGACTGATCAATAAGTGACCAAATAAGAAACCAAGACACTGCATCCAAAGGTAGCGACAGAGCCATGCCACTGTAGCCATACATTGCAATAGTATGAATGTTTAAAATACAAAAAACGTTTTTTTACAACAAAATAACTTTACAATGTGCTTCAAACCTTGAAATAGGCAGAGAATTCCAACACAGGAATTGTTTAATGAAATTACAACTGTTCTAGGATTGCATCTATGTGCGCACATTGCTATACAGGTAAGCAATATACAGACAGTAAAATGCAGACCTTTATCGAATTAAAGGGTCTTTGCATTGACCATGGGCTGAAATGACATTATTGGCTTTATTTTGTCACAAATAAAATGAAAATAAAAACTGTCAGAACATGGTGTCCAATTAATCTTCATACAAAACCAAACTACGCCGCTTAAGGACTCCTTTCCTGCTTCTTCCTGGCTCATTCTGACACAAATATTGTGGTGCATTTACCCTCTGACATTGTTCATGTCTTACTCCATATCAGACATTTCAGTCATCCACGAGAAAGAGGTACTTTCCCCAGTTCTCACACCATTGGACAGGAAGTCAATCAATCCAAGGAGATGCACAAGGTCACAATGGCATCATTTATGTCTTCCAGTCCGGGCACTGTTGGTGCACCCAAAGTAACACCATTTCCTCAAATGCCTATGGTTTGAAGAGAGGGCAGAGGACATTAAAGGGCCTATTTTCTCACAAAAGAGCAGTGCCGATTTTGATGCTCCCATAGCTCTCCCAGACACACTTAAGCTTCATTTTTATTGTCTGTCGGTACGGTACAGATTTGAAACATTGCAGATCAAAAGTCTGCCCATGAAACCTTCAGATTTATTTGCACAACTCGCTCTTGCACAAAAGATTTTCTTCCATCTGGTACAGTTCTCCAATTGTGAGTAAGTTTAACAGTCACTTTTCCACAGCTTGATTGTTTTGTCGTTCTCTAGTGCTGCAGATGCAATTATATTCTCTGTCGGGTGACAGGCAGTTGAGATCACAACATCTACAGAAAAAAACAAATATTAATTAGAATTTTTACTGTACATAGAATACACATTAGGCAGTCACCACGTATGGAAACAAAAATATCTACCAACCCTTCCACGCATATAGACTAGCCGCCACATCCTATACACATCAAGAAATCCTAAAAAACCTTTTGGAAATATTACTGAAATGAACCCCAACAGAAGTCTTCAGCTGCACCTTTTTCTTCATGTGTAAGGTACTGTGAAACGAGACAGTACTTACCTCTCGCAGTGAAAGTGCTTGAAACTTTCCCAACTGGCAGGCCTAATCAGCTTGTGACCCAACATATGAATCTTTCTTTTTCGAACTACTTCTGAGAACTTTGGCAAAGACATTTCCGTTTTACTACGAGAACTGCTTTATTCTATACAAGGCTTTAGCCTATTGACTTTGGCCTGACCTATTGCATTGAATTAACTCATCTGGTGAACTCAAAGTATTTGCACTGTCTAAGATTAACTGTAATCTTATTTTTATTAACCTATGCCTTTTTGCTCCTTCTTCAAAGTACTCTGAATGCCATTGTGCTCCTTCTTCAAAGTAGTTTAAATGCATCAGAAACGTACAGTGATAAAGTACTAAAGTATATTTGTGTGTAATATAGATTGTCCCCTTCTAGTGAATGTTTAATAACCAACTGTGAAATAAATTAGTAAGTGATGTACCAAGAAACCTTGAGTGTAAGAGTTTATTTGAATACTTGTGATTGTAGACCTCTGTGCAACATCATTACAGCTCACATTCCCCTCTTGAGATAAGCCTGGCTGCTCAGCAACGATACCAAAAACTGTGTAGTACAGACTTATACCAAAGGTTGGTTTGCTTACACATGTAGTCCTAGTTGTGTGTAGTGGTCCCAAAGAGTACTGCATACAAGCTCTGCCTAACAGCCGCTGACCTGAAGTTTACCCATTGCTGCCGCCAAAATTCCATTTGTAGTGCAGGAGTCCTCCCTCTTGTCCCCATGACTGAGGCCCATGAACACAGGATCTGCAGCCCTACACAGGAAAAGAGGCCAGCTGGAACCAGTTTTCTTCAAACCAAAGGTACTGTAAAACTAAGGGGACTTACCTCTTGTTGAGTAGCCCTGCTAGCTCTCAGTTGAGACTGTTCTTGGTTGCCCTTGCAGAGCTGCACGCAGCTTTGCCCCTCAGAAGCCTCCCAGCTTGTGACCAGACAGTGATTTCATTTTCTGCAAAGACTTAAAAAAAAAAGTCTTGCACAATGTTTTAAATCTACCTGCAAGAAGTGCTTCAGCTCACCTAGACTTTTGCTCAACTAACATTGGCTGTCCTGGCTCCCTGAAAGACTCTTACCTCGGACTTCATGCTTTAACTATTCCCCAGGAAAGGGTTAATTTACCTTGCATTGGAGAGTTCAAAAAGTACTTACCTGCTTAAGAATATTTGTTAACCATTGTTTTCTTTCCCAGTCTTTTCCTTTTGACATTAAAATACAGTATTGCTCTAAATGTACCAGTGATATATCAATATCCACAGTGTCCTAGTTATTTAAGTCACCTCAGGGTGTAGGAAGTGTGTGTGCGCCATCCCAAATGGGTATCTGATTTATTGAAACTGAGTGTGTGTAGTTTTGAAGTATATTATTGTGTTACATATGACATGCATTACTTACCGTAATAGCATTTCTGATGATTGTATCTGCTTAGATTCACATGCTGTGCATATGGTCCGACATCCAATAGTAACCGCGGAGTATTGAATCTTGTCTTTCGGGGACCGAAAGGGGAAGTCGGCATAGGCGTGTCTGTAACACTATCCCTATCGTGACGTGTAGTGTAGTGTAGTGTACTCAAAATCCCTCATGCGCCGAGGTCCCTTCCATTGGATTTTTTTTCTACCATGAGGGTGCCCAAGGCTATAGTGAGTGAATACATAAAGACAGAAAGTAGTAAGACGTCTATGTTCCTTCCACCCCAAGCAGGGAAGGTAGGGAGGGCGCATGTGAATCTAAGCAGATACAATCAGAAATGCAATTACGGTAAGTAATGCATGTCTTCTGATGTTTGTTAATCTGCTTAGAATCACATGCTGTGCATAGACTAGCGAGCAGTACCCGGAGTTGGAGATGGGTTGTGAGAAGGAACAGTAGAGAAAAGATGTCTTAATACTGCTTGTCCCACCTGAGAATCAGACCTAGATTGAGTGTCTAGGCAATAGTGTTTTGTAAAGGTGTGTACAGAACTCCAGGTTGCTGTTTTACAAATGGACTCAAGGGGAACATTTGCAATGAATGCTATGGATGCCCCAGTGCCCCGAGTAGCATGTGCTCTAGGCTTGAAGGGCAGTTCTCTCTTAGCAAGAGAGAAACAGTGTGATGCATTTGACAATCCACCTTGAGATAGCCGATTTAGAGACAGGATCCCCCTTCTCTACCAGCTGCCAGTGAAACGTAGAATTGTTTTGTCTTCCTCAGTGGTTTAGTTCTTTCCAGGTAGAACATGACTGCCCTATGCACATCTAGTGTGTGTATGCTTCTTTCGGCCATGCTAGTAGGGTTCTGGAAGAAAGTGGGTAGTCATATTGATTGGTTCACATGGAACTTTGAGATTAATTTAGGCGCAACTCTGGGATGTGTGTGCACAGAACTACCTTATCTTTGTGAACTGTAACAAAGGGGTCTAGAACAGAAAGTGCCTGAAGTTCGCTAACCCTTCTGATAGAAGTGATAGCCACTAGGAAGGCTGTTTTATAAGTCGGGTCTTTCAGACTTGCTTTATGCATAGGCTCAAAGGGAGCTCCCATGAGCCTGGTCAAAACCAGAGTTTAGATCCCATCCAGGGGCCGGGTGAGAAATGGGAGGATAAATCCTCTTAACCCCTTCCATAAAGGCTTTAATCACCAGTATTTTCCACCACAACACTTTTTGTTGTGATGTGGTGTAGGCTGACAGAGCAGCCATATGAACTTTTAGGGAACTGAAGACTAACCCAGTGTCCAACAGATGGGTTAGATACAGCACAATGTGTGTGGGTGAGCAATCGATGGGATTGACGCCTTTGGAATTGCACCACATAACAAAACGTTTCCATTTGCTGGCATAGCAATAACGTGTATTTGGTTTCCTAGCGTCCCTGAGTATGTCCATGCATGCACATCTGAGGGAGTTGTAGGTGCCCAAACTATATGACCTCAGGAGCCTGGCTGCTAAATTCAGCATTTGTGGGCATGGGTGTAGGGTCTCCCCCCTGTCCTGAGACAACATGTTGTACGGGCAGGGTAGTTTCACTGGTGGGGAGAGGGACATTTCCATCAGGTGAGCGAACCAAGGTTGGCCAAGTATCATGGTAACTGGTTCCTGGTGTTTGGGGGGGGGAGATTGGAGGAGGGGGGGGTGGGGGGGAAGGGAAGCATAGACAAATTTCCCTGACCATGTTATCCAGAGACTGTTCCCCTTGGATCGGTTCTGGGGGTACCTGGAGGCGTAGTCTTGGCATTGGGCGTTCTCCTGAGTTGCGAACAGGTCGATCTCTGGGATGCCCTATTCTGCGAAGAAGTTGGACACAATGTCTTAGTGTAGCCACCATTCGTATTCTTCGGGCAGAGGAAAATCTCTGCTGAGCACATCTGCCAGAAGATTGAGTTCCCTGGAACATGTTGGGACGTTGGATAGCCCTGGAAAGTGAGTGACCCCCTGTTTGTTCAGGTAATACATGGCTGTAGTGCTGTCCGTTAGAACCAGCACTGTCTTCCCTTGCAGTTGCACCTGAAAGGCCTTCAAAGCCTTGAACACCGCTAATAGCTCCAGTAGGTTTATATGTTTGGACGCTACTTGAGGGGACCAAACTCTGTGCGCTGTCTGCTGAAGCAGGTGAGCCACCCACCCCGAGAGAGATGCGTCTGTAGTGAGAGTGGCTTCCGCTGCAGTGGTGGTGAAGGTTTTTCCCTTCAAGAGGTTTTCTCTTGACCACCACTGCAGAGAGAACGAGGGCTGGTGAGACAAATACCAGAAATTCCCATTGTCCCCTGTCCTGACACCACTGGCTGTTGAGCCACTCTTGTATGGGACGCATGCGCAGCCGGGCGTGGGGAACCAAGTATATGCATGACGCCATCATTCCTTGCAAGCGCATGGCCTTGCGCACCGTCACCTCCCGACTGGCTACATATTGAGGGTCCTGAAAAAGCATGTTCTGAACACTCTCGTTGAAGGGGAAGATGAGACCGTCCTTCGTCCGAATTAGAGCTCCCAGCAATTGTTTTATTTGACTGGGGACTAGACTGGATTTATTTCGTTGATTGAGAAACGCAAACCGAAGAGATCTACTGTTTTTTGGGTGTTCGAAAAACATGTGTCGAATGAGTCCCCCGTGATGAGCCAGTCGTCGAGGTAAGGGTAAACTGGGAGCGACAGTCTGCGCAGGTGTGCTGCAGCCACTGCCAGGACTTTGGTAAACACATTTGGCGCTGAGGCGATGCCGAAGGGAATTGGTAATGCCTGCCCTCGATCATGAACCTTCGATATTTCCTGTGTGCTGGCAACATTGAAATATGAAAGCATGCATCTTTCATGTCCAATGTTGCCATGTAGTCCCCCTGTTTCAGCAATGGGATCACCCCTTGTAGTGTTACCATGCGAAACGTCTGGGGTTTTATAAACTTGTTCGCTGGGCGCAGGTCTAGAACAGGGCGCATGGTGAGATCCTTTTTGGGTATACACTGAATAGATACCCTTGTTTACCTGAAGAATAGGGACAGCTTCTATGGCGTCCTTTCCCAGCAGTGCTTCTACCTCTTGATTCAGGATCTGCAGATGGTCCGGTGAAAGGCGCCGTGAGCGCAGTGGTCTGAATTGTGGAGGTCGGGCGAATTCCACACAGTACCCGTGGGCGACCGTCTTTATGACCCACTGGTCTGCAGTTATCCCCTCCCATGCCATGAGGAAAGATGTTAATCGCCCCCCGACCGGGGTGACATGGGAGGGGACCTGGATTTGGTGGTCATTTCTAAGCAGAGGCTGTGGCTCCTCTGGGATTGGGGCCTCTACCTCTGCCTTTGCCGCGTTTGACCCCTTGAAGGTTATTATGCGGGGCTTCCTGAAGTTTGTCAAGTGTTGAAGTTCCCCATGCCGTAGTTGTTTTTGACCTTGCCCTCGAAAGGACCCCCGAGAGTTATTACCCCTCTGGGGGGTGAGGGGGGGGGAGGAGAGGGTGGGGGAGGTTTCTGTGTAATCTGCTGCATAGACTTCAGAGTCTCATGCTCCTCCTTGGCTGTTTCCAAGGCCTCATCCACCGCTTTCCTGAAGAGGTTAGATTCCTCAATGAGCTTATTGATGAGGGAGGCTTGGGTTTCTGGTTTAAAACCTGAGGTATGCAGAGACCTGCCTGCTGTTTCCGCAGTGTCCAGGGTGTTTTTGATCACATGCTGGTTAACTTGTCTTCCCTCCATTACAATGGAGAGAAGCTTTGATTTGGCGGGTTCAGGAACCTCTTGGAGGCCTTCCTGGAACAAGTTCCATTGAGTGTCAGCATAGCTTGCAAATAGTGTGGTATTAGCAATCCGCGTAGTGTATGCGGCCGCCGAAGTGACACGTTTGCCTAGAGCATACAGTCGCTTGGATTCCTTGTCCAGCGGCGATTCCCCCATGGCAAGGGGTACCTCTGCCCTTTTCCGAGTGGTAGTCACTACCAATGAATCTGGGACGGCGTGCCCTCTTATGTATAGAGGGTCGGCAGGGGAAGGGCGAAATAACTGACTCTTGGGTTCACTGCCCGAGTTTGAGCTGGTGATACCAATGAGGGGTCCACCCTACTCTTAATAGAATTAAGGAGGGGGTGGCCTGGCTTGATGGAGGCTTCTCCTTAAGGATATCCTCTACAAAATCCTGCTCAGGCACAGCCTCTTGAGTGGAAGTTTTAAAGTATTCAGCTGCTTTTTTCAACATGGAGTTGAATGCCATTTGGTCATCTACAGGTGATAACAACAAGGGGGGTCCTGGGAGACACTCTGCCAGACATGAGTCCTGGTTACAAGAGCCTTAACCAGAGTCTTTAGCTCACTATCTTTCACAGAGGAGAAATATCCCAAACATATCAGTCTTAGTCCTGCCCTGGGGCAGTCCAGCACTGAAATGCTAGGCAATTCTCCTCTGAACAAGAGTACCAACAGCAACCCCAGACACGTGTTTCGGTCTGGTTGAATCTCATCAGCAGGGTGTAGCTGTGCCTCTCTAAGAATAGTGAGCAAGGGGTCCACATCTGGATTCCCTTAGTAATTTAGGGTGAGACCCAAAGTTACTTGAAATATGCAAACAAGGGGGGTCCTGGGAGACTCTCTGCCAGACATGAGTCCTGGTTACAAGAGCCTTACCCAGAGTCTTTAGAATACCATCTTTCACAGAGGAGAAATATCCCAAATATCCCAAACATATCAGTCTTTGTCCTGCCCTGGGGCAGTCCAGCACCGAAATGAACAAGAGTAGATTTTAAGTAACTCTGAGGGATATTTTTCCTCTGTGAAAGATAGTGAGCTAAAAACTCTGGGTAAGGCTCTTGTAACCAGGACTTATGTCCTTGTTATTTGCATCTACAGGTGAGACCTGGCGAGCCGGAGTGGACGGAGGAGAATCCAGGCACAAAACATCAGTGTCCTGATCTTGCTGTGTCCGTGGGTCCTGACCTTCCTGCTGGGTTTCTTCCCAGTTGTCTGTAGTATCCTGTTCTTCCTCATAACTTTGTAGGAATGAAGCTTATAAATGTCCCTATGTGTGTCCATGTGGCCAACGTCTTCCTGCTGAACGAAGGCAGAAGACTGATCATCTTGAATTTGAGAAGGAAATTGGAGGTTAGGGTCTACCCGAGACCTTTTTGGGGTGAGGATGATCAGAAAAACTGATCATCTTCTCCAGCCGATCCATACACCCTTCGAACTTCTCTGTAGTCCATTTAGTGAACCCAAGCGGGCCTATGGGTGAAAGAACGGCATTCTCCGCTCTACGGCGTCGAAAAGTGTCTCTTAGGATGTCGGAAAGAGGCTCTTGACTATCTTCGCAGGTATCGTAAGAATCGGGATCCCAATCCGCATCTGAAACTTTTTCCGCAGCTTGTCCCATAACTTTAGGCGAAACCGGGGCAAGACCCCCCGCTGCCGTAATTCTTTCGATGCTGGTTTCGATAGTCACTGAATCGGCGTGAGACAGTAGTTCCGATGATCTATTGGTAGGTGTACTACCTTGCGTGGCGCTAGAGGGCCTAGTGGTTTGTTTTCCGGGTAGCGGCCTAGGTCATAGTTTTCGGGCCTACCGCGGCCTTCGGGACTGTCGCAGTGTCAGATTTCCACGCTTCAATGTGTGAAGTTTTTGGAGTAGCACCCTTACTTGATTTTGTTTGCCCAGTCGCAAGACGCTGCTGCGGATGAGGGGAAGGCTTTGGATCTGAACAATCCGAGGAAACCAGCGAAGTTTTCGTCGGCCCTGTTAGCGCTTTCACCTTTTTCGACAAAGACGTTGAAAACGGTGTAGGGGTTGCCTGCTTAGTGTGATGTGTTTGTATGCCCCTGTCGCCGGGTGTTGTCCCTGTAGCGAGACCAGAGTCAGGCCTTAAAGGGTCGGGACGGGCGTGGTGGACCTAGAAGTGTCCACCTCGAGGTCTATAACATCAGTAGCGGATGTTTGGTCATCCGAGGTACCCCCATCACTCTCAGCGGGTGTGGCGGTGTCGGGCTTCCACCCGCGACATACCGTAACACGGCCCACCGCTTTACAAGGCGCTCCTTAAGGGTCTTAGGCCGAAGGAGTTTGCAGAATCTAAAAGGAGTCCTTTGCATAGCTAAAGGGAAGGATAACCAGACCAAAAGGGAAAAGAGGGGAAAGGAGGAAAGACATACCAACAATATGGCCACCCCGACCCCACTCTCCCTACCTTATAAGTCGGCCAAGGGCCCGACCACGTGGAAAATCCGGCCGCCGGATTTTAGGCGCCGAAATCCACAGCCGTAGACTAATCCCATGTAGTCTTCGTCGAAGATGTTCTTGTGACCGAAGTGACTTAACGGGGAATAACCGACAAGTCGGTAAAGATAAACAGTGTGTCTTGTAAGAGCTCCGCTATAGGGCAACCAGTTATCTGGGCGGGAAAAAACAATCTCAGGAACCTCGGCGCGTGAGGGATTTTGGGTACACTACACGTCACGATCGGGATAGTGTTACAGACACGCCTATGCCGACGGCCCCTTTTGGTCCCCGAAAGACAATATGCAATACTCCGCCGTTACCACTGGATGTCGGACCATATGCACAGCATGTGATTCTAAGCAGATTAACAAGCATCAGACATTTCATATATTTGCTCCCTTCTAAAGAAGGCTTATTCAACTGACTGTATAATTAATAATTGTTTAATCACAAAACCTTTAGACCAAGTGTTTATTTTAATACTTGTCACTGTGAATCTGTGTGATAACCCTACAGCTCACATTGACCCCTCTTGAGATAAGCCGGTCTGCTCACTCTACCAACTTGTGTAGTACATGCTTATACCGAAGGTTGAGTTAACTATTGCCAAGAGGACAAGGCTGGTGCAGTCTCCCACAGGGTACTGCATACAATCTTGTCTAACAAAGAGGTTTTCCCTCGACCACCATTGCAGAGAGAGAGGAAGGGCTGCTGAGAAAACCACTAGATCGTCCCATTGTCCGCTGAGCCACTCTTGCAAGGGGTGCATGTGCAAACGTGCATGTCGGACTAAGTAAATGCAGGAGGCCATCATCCCTAGCAGTCGCATGGCTTTGCGTACAGTCACCTCGCGACTGGCTACAGTGAGGGATCTGGAATAGCATGTTTTGAACCCTCTCATTGGAGGGGAAGACTATGCCGTCTTCTGTCTGAATTAGAGCTTGCATAAATTGTTTGACTTGGCTGGGGTCTAGGCTGGACTTCTCATTTATTGAGAATCCCAGACTGAAGAGTAAATCCACTGTCTTTTGGGTGTTTGACAGGCATGTTCCGTACGAACCCCCTGTTATTAGCCAGTCGAGGTAAGGATAGACTGGAATGGCCAGCCTGCGCAGGTGAGCCACTACTACTGCCAGCACCTTTTTAAATACCCTGGAGGCTGAGGCAATGCCGAAGCGAAGGACCTTGAATTGATATTGTTTGTCTTCCATCATGAACCTTGGATATTTTCTGTGCGCTGGCAGCATTGAAATATAAAAGTAAGCATCTTACATGTCCAATGTTGGCATGTAATCCCCCTGTGTTAGTAGAGGGATTACCTCTTGCAATGTTGTCATTCAGAACTTGTGGTTTGACAAATTTGTACGCTGGGCGCAAGTCTGGAACCGGGCGCATGGTGAGATCCTTTTTGGGTACAAGGAAGTACA
The DNA here is from genome assembly GCF_040938575.1 of Ambystoma mexicanum. Classification (NCBI taxonomy): domain Eukaryota; kingdom Metazoa; phylum Chordata; class Amphibia; order Caudata; family Ambystomatidae; genus Ambystoma; species Ambystoma mexicanum. The sequence goes on from NC_090929.1 coordinate 210,921,606, forward strand.
CTGAATAAATACCCCATTTACCTGTAGCACAGGGACTTCCATCGCACCCTTTTCTTGCAGGATCTCAACCTTTTGCAGTAGGATTTTCAGATGTTCTGGCGACAAGCGTCTGTTCGCTGGTGGTCGACTGAACTCGATAAAGTCACTGTGGGTGACAGTCTTGAGCACCCACTGGTCCGTGGGAATTCCCTCCCATGCATGAAAGAAAGTTTATCTGTCGCCTGACCGGGGAGGCATAGGAGGGGACCCGAATCGGCAAGTAATTTTTTATTTGAGGCAGGGCAGCCTCCAGGGGTGGAGCTTCTACCCCCTTTCTTTGCCACAGCGCTGCACTCTTTGCTGATATTGGATTGTGGCAGTTGCCCCTTGTCCTGAGGACCAGGATGCATTTCCTGTTCCGTACAGATTATATGGGGGGGGGGGACATGGGAAGGATTGTCCCTGAAAGGAGCGTCGAGAGCTACCCCCTCGCTGCTGATGAGGCCTTTGTGCCATCTAGTTTAGAGACTTTAAGGTTTCATGTTCCGTTTTTGCAGTCTCTACAGCCTCATCTACTGCCTTTCCAAAGCAGATTTGTTTCTTCTACCGGCTTGTTAATGAGGGATTCCTGGGTTTCAGGTTTAAATCCCGAATTTCTTAACCACGCATGCCTTTTCAGCAAGGAACCTTGGGCCAGTGTTCATCCCGCTGTGTCTGCTGCATCTAAGGTGTTTTTGAGAACATTCCGATTGACCTTCCTCCCCTCCGACAACCACCAGCAGGCGTGATCGTGTTGGCTCTGGGACTTCCTGCAGGCGCTCCTGGAGCAAATTCCACCGGACATAAGTGTAATTAGCCAGCAATGTGGTGTTAGATATCCTGGTGGAGTAGGCTAATGTACTGCGCTTCCCCAGGGCATACAACATATTGCAATCCTGGTCTGGCGGTGCCTCAGCCGTACTCAAGGGTACTCCTGCTCTCTTCCTAGTAGTTGTGACCACTAGGGAGCAATGTTCTCTCTAAGCTGTGCGCATGCCCAGCTTCCTTCTGGGTGCCGCTCAGAAGATTTTTAGCAGCGCACACAGACAATACTCACCTATTCAAAATGATTTAGTAAGGCACAAGCCACAGCAATTAGCTGACATTTTCTTTCTCTTAAAATAAGCACCTATTCTTGATATTCTGCTAATTTGCATTACACTACCATGCACCTAAAACCCCTAACAGCAAAATACAACACAAGAGGTTAAAAACGAATATGAAAAAACTGCCTCCATGAACAGAAGAATCTAACCAAGATATGCCACACACATTAATCAAAACTGTTCCCTCCCCCACCCATGACTCCTAAACCTGACTCTACCACACTTTTACCTTATGAGTACATGAGGATGCTACCGGACAACCTTGGCTCTTCCTCTCTTGGCTCTGCGAAAGGTTAGCAAATGTGTACCTACTCTACTTGTTTTATGTTTGTTGCAACATGAATAACGTTCACGCGCCAGAATTTCTGTTGCTCATTGTTCCTTACCAAAAGCATCACCCACACTATATAATCCAACCACAAGCTCAAATATCAGATACTGACTGTAGGTAAGCAGGCTACTGGGATGTGTAACCAAATCCCACACTGCCTCTTTGTACGTATGTCATGCAAGTGCTTTGAAGCGGCCCCCTTGTAATTTAACGCATTATAAATCGCAAATATTAATTTGCCCTCTAAAGATTTTGAAAAGACAAATGTGATGCTCAGCGTCTCCTACTATAGCATTACTAACATTACCATATAAGTGGAGAGCAACATTGCAATATCATTTACTTAACCTACAAGGGATAATGGGTAAGGACTATCCTGGGATTGCTCGTCCATAGTATCAGGGCACCGGATATTCAGACAAGAGAATGCTATTCAGACAAGAGAATGCTATTCACACAATCTGCATCGTTTCCAAGTGTTCAGAGTTCCTTTGGGCATAGACCTTCACACATTGTATGGAAACTCGCTTCTATACAAAACAGTTTCACTGAGCACTTGTGTAATCCTACACAATGATATAAGGGTGGGGATATTGCAAACAATCTTGTATGCACTGCAAGAGAATTGTGTACGTGCAGAGTCATGACATTCTTAAAATGCACATCATATGTTGAGGCATTTAAATATGCCTTGCTTGCAAAGTATTGTGGGTCTGCAAATATCCCAGTGAGTGTTTACTGCTACAATCCCTCACTTTTTACAGTGCTCCATCAACTAGTATTGGAGGCAAGCACTGGAGACATGAAGGATATGTGTGGTAGCATCACTCTTTGCGTGTGATAAACAAAGCAGCAAATTTCAAAGACCAGGTCAGTCGTTTCGGCTGCACACTGAAGGAAATGTGTAGCGTGTTTGCTAAAGGATCGGAAATTCTAGTACCAATCTAGACAACAGCACCTTCTTTTTCTTTCTATGCTCAACTGCTGAGGGCTTTTCAATATAACCATGTGTTCTGTGTGTGCAGTCTCTAGCACCGCCCTGCATCTTACATATGAGGGATCCAAAGTTACAGAAGAAGGCACTAAATCAGTTGTATCTCTGATGAATTGATGCAATTAACTTAAAAGGCATATATGTGTTATTTTCTTCAACAGGGCTCCATAATAAACCTCAGTAAGGCTCTTGTTTAATTATATCTAGGATGTGGTGCACAAGGGTGGGCAGAACTATACACGTTATGTGCCCTGTCATTTCACTCCCTATGCCAGAGGTACAAGCAGGGCTCTAATCAGATTTTGCTCCATACTTGGAGTCAAATGATTTTTCAGGGAGTAAAAAAAACCTAATTGCTTTGCCAATAGGGATTTTTGCTTAAAGATGTTCTTTACCCATAAAATTCCTTTTGAGATCAGGCATTAATATTATTAGGGTTCCTTCCTTCCTATGCCACTGCTCTACTGGTCACCAATTCGAAAAAATATCAGTGGAGCTTTGTGTTGAAGCAATGATACGTTCATTGTTTCTCGTTTGTGTTAGGCAGATTTTCTGTTTTAGAAAAATGCATGGTGCATATATGTCTCTTAGCTCTAAGGCTGGTGTTATCACTACCCACAGGAGAATAATGTGGATAGTAAGCAGAGGCACAGGAATTTTGGATCATCATATTCTAAGGTGCAGTTATTCAGATGCAATTATTATCCTTACACAAATTATTAGAAGCATGTCTTCCTTGCCCTTGAATTACTTCATTAAAGTGGCACTTGAACTCCTTTCAGCATGTTTTTGCCACATTGCTCTTAATTGCCATTAATCCATCAGCAGATGTACTCTGAGTTTTTTGACAGCCACATCAGTTATGACGAGAGATATTTGGGGGCCACAAACGCCAGGGACATTGTTCGCTGAAGTAACAGGCTGACAAGCCAGCCTTTTCAAGGAGTGGAACCCAACTACCCCAACCCACCACCAAGAGCCAACCTACCTAACGGTCAATGAACAATAACGCACCAGCCTTGATAACGGCTTGATAAAGACGCCTTGTGTCGAAACGCGTGTCGGCTGACCATGAGATTATCGCATCAAGAATAAAATTCACTTTTTTGAAAAATCAGAATACAAAGAAACATTTCTTTAAGAATAAATTGTTTGCACAAGATATCTGGGAACACAACTAAGAGATATTTTTGTTTTGTAATACAAATGAGTGATTTTCCAGTGGCATAAAACATACAGGGCCTTGTTAATACTTGGGGCAGTATCCCGGTGTAAATCCGCCAGAATACCGCTCTAACAAATTACTGTTTCTGCCACTTGGTCCGTAGGAATTTCCGCAGGATTACAACTGGTGGTGGCAGTGTAATTCCCCATTCATACTGAGTCCATATTGGGTCCATTGGACTCAATGAGACTTTTTGGCGGAATTACCGCAAAGTAAATTCAGACGATTTCGGCTTTCAGTTGGAGGATTTACCTCCAGGATTTTCCTGGAGGCATATCTTCCACTCCAGGCCCATTTTTCTCTGCACAGAAGTAAGTTTGCAAGGTACTGGGGCAGATATTGAAGTCTTGGACTAGTTGATGAGTTTTCTGTATAATCACATATGACTTATTTTAGCCTATGTGTTTTGAAAAAGTGTTGTTAGATTTTTAAAGAATTGCAGTGGCTGGGAAGAGGAAATTCCTTTCCAAACTTTTCTGCAATTGTAGCTCACAAAGTGGCTTACCTCATTAGTCAGTTGCGCACATGGAAAATAATGTGCGCACAACAGCCAACCGGTTCCGCACATAAAGAAAAATAATTAGAGGGAACATTGCTAGGGAGTCAGGAGTGGCAAATCCCCGGATATATAGCGCGTCTGGTGGAGAGGGGCAAAAAAGGTTTCTCGACTTGTGGGTTTACTGCTCTTGTTTGGGATGAAGTCCACTAAGATGGGGCGATGCACCATTTGATGGAGTTCAACAGAGGTATCGCCTGACTTGAGGGTGGTTTTTCTTTCAAAATATCCTCTACGAAGTCAGTGTCTTGTAGCTCCTCGTTAGGGAGAATTCTCAGAAAAGTGCCGATTCCCTCTACTTTAGAGACCCCCAGCAACTTTGCAGGATTTTGAGGACTTGATTTTCTAACTTGGAGACAGTGAGACCCTTTTATCCCCACTCTCTCATGTGTTTTAATGTGCTTTTGACACTTTCTTTTGGTTGTGGAGTCTGACAAACGCCATAGACAATCTTTTACATTGTGTCACACAGCACCTTCAAGAGCAGTGACCCAGGGAAGTCTTCCAGATTTCCCAAATGTTTAAATACCTTCTCTGGGATAAACTGGAATTGACTTTACTTACATTTGTAACTTTCTAGACCCAGCCCACACTATCTTACAATAGGGTGTTGCAGGGGTTGCTTAGTATCCCCTTTGTCTAGCTTCTCAAGTAACATTTTAATGTTACCCTTTACTCTCTGAATGGCTGGTGGCAGTGGTTTATTTTTAACTACCATTATGTGATTTTAACACGGGCTGCGTTCACAGCCACAGTAAAGCACCCATGGGTGCCATGTTTGTCAAAATGGGCCTGGTTGGGTTCCTATTGCCAGGAGGTCAGGGTTGTTGCAGTGCACCCAAAGGGTACTGCATACAATCTTGCCTAACACGCCTCTTGAGTGGCAATCTGAAAGTGTTCAGCTACTTTCTTAAGGATAACATTGAATGCCATCTGGTCATCGATAAGAGGCTTGTCTTATAGAAGGTGAGGAGGGAGGATCTATGCAGTGTGTGTCCAGATCAGGGGTAGTGGACGGTGACAGCCATGGTGGCCTGCCTGACAAGTCTGTCGAGGCGGTGCAGGGGGTTGTGTGCTTTCCTTTACGTGGTGTGTGTATGTCCTTGTCGCCAGAATGTACTTTCCCCATAGCAGAAGCGGTGGCCTGCCTGCAGGGGCCAGAAATCTCAGAACTTGGTTGTTCCACAGATAGGTCAATGGCCTCCGCATCGGAGCCATGGCTGTCGCTTACTTCCTCCTCACTCGAGGAGCCTGCTCTAGCGGGTGAGCTACTCTCTGCCTCCTACATCCCATAGGCTGTCCACCGCTTTACTCAACGTTCTTTTATCGTCTTCGGACGTAAAAGTTGGCAGGACCAGCAGGACTGCTTGTTATTATCTCGAGGTAGACACTTATTACACCACCTGTGTGTGTCTTCCATGGATACTTGCCGTTGCAAGAAGGGCAACATTTTAAAAAGGAGCCCTGTCCACAGCTCAGGTTAATAGCGACAGCAAAACCAGAAAGCAAAAGAGAGGGGAGAAGGGAATGCATTCTTAAACAGAAACCGAACCCCGGGCCCCACTCTCTCTACTGTGTAGGCCTGGCCGGAGGGTCGAGGCCACGCGGTTGACAGTGTCGACCAGAGCACCTGCCGCCGAAATCTGCAGTTGTCTTCAGCGTTGGTTCTGAAGTAGTCGCTGGTGAAGGATTGACAAATATTAAACGACCATAGGTCGTGGAAAAAGATATAATTTAGCAATTTCTGAGCTAGCTGGGTGGAAAAAAACAATCTGAGGGACCTCGACGCATGAGGCATTTTGGGTACACTACACATCACGTTAGGGATAGTATTACAAGCACACCCATTGTCGACGTTCCCTTTGGATCCTCGAAAGACAAGATGCAATACTCTGCGATTACCACTAGATATCGGACTATATGTACAGCATGAAAACTAAATACACCACATATTCAGCAACAATCAATTTAAGTTGCCAGTTTCATGGTCTACATGAAACATCACACGAATAGCCTATCCAAATCCATTTTGACTTACAATGTGAAGTACAAACCCATGCACAAAAGTATTTGATTGTTCAAAACAAAACTGTTACCTGTATGACCCTGTAACTTCTGCACAATTTCTTTTGTTTGTAGGTTCCAAATGTAAACCAAGTTGTCTTCTGAGCCGGACACAATCCACTGAGAAAAAGAACAAATATGGAAAACATTGAAAGCCTTTAGATGATCAATGCCTTAATAAAACATGAAATGCTACAAAAGCAATCGTTTTGATATGTCTTTACGGCACCAACTACTCTTCTGCATGTGCTATAAAGGAAAAAAAGTTTCTGAAATAGGCTCCAAGGAACTCTGCTTGCAATAAAAGCTCAAAACACCAAACATGTCAATTTGCGCTGTTGATGGGGGGTTGGATCTTCTAATTACCAGCAAAGAAAATGTTTCCATACTCCAGTTCTCAACAGGAGGAAGGAATAAGAATACATGATTAGAAACCATCGTGCAAGTGGGTCACACATTTGAAATTATTCGAGGATTGACCTTGTGCTTACTTTCCGAACTAATATGGTTACTTTTTTTGTATTCAAATCTGATGCACTATCCACACACTTATTCACATCAAAATGTATAGTGGAGGGAGGTAACGTGAAATGAGAGAGGCGCCAGCATAACAAAGTGTACCAAGTAATTCTATCCCAAGAAATACTTTAACAAAAATAGAAGCCAGGTAATGATAATCTTATGTATAAAGTGCTTCTACCAAAGCCTTTTGCATATACAGTGCTGCATACAAATACCAAACGCAACTGTTACTATTTGAACAACCTTGGAAGGATGCAAGGATGCAAGGTGAGCCAGTCTTGCCGGAATTTGCACCCGTGGTTTGCAGATCAGATTTGCGAACCAAATTTAGCACTAGTAAGTGGAGGCAGATTATAGCCTGATAAGGGAACATAACATTATCAGGAGTATACATTTCAAGTTGTAAACCGAAAGGCAAGATCCCACGCCCCCTCGGTTCTCCAAACAAACAGGGCATGCCCTTGCTCATCTGCCAAGAGTCAATCGCTCACCAATGGTAAGTCCAAGCATACTACCATGCTGTACATGCCCATGCAAAAGAAGAGAAATATTATTTACCAGTAATAGTCAGTTTCTAGTATCTGCTTAGAATCACATGCATAGCATAGGAGTAGAAGAATTTTTTTTCCAAAGTTAAATAGGGAATCGACAGGGCCATTGCTGTCATACTATCCCTATCCTACCTGCACAGTTACCTATGATCCTGCACAAGTCAACGTCCTCAAATGGTTTCATTTTCTGACATTACATCTGTAAAGTTTGTCCAGGCAATGCTTTTTAATTTTTGTTTACCTTTTATACATATCTTTGGCAGTGTCCTGTTGTAGTCTTGCAGGGAGGCAGGGCGGACACATGTTACTAAGTAGATATAAGCCTCAGAAAGACTATCACTGGAAAGTAATATGAGACTTCTGGGGGGTTTAAGAATCCGCTTAGATTCACATGCTTAGCATAGATTAGCAAGCAGTACCTGAGGAAGGTGGTGGGCTGAGACAGTACAGAACGTTTGTTTAAGTACTGCCTGTCCCACCTGTGAATCTGATCTCGCTTGTTTATGGGACACCAATCTATTAGTTGCAAAGAAGACAATGTACTTACGTTTTTTTATTGTATCAATTTGTTGGCGTAGCCCAATTGAGAATAATTTTCCGAATTTTACAGGGCACGTGCCAGCTGTCTCCAGGGAATCCTGCAAATCTGCCAGATAAAAGTTAAATAATCAGGGTGCTAATAAGCAACCCTGCGTAACTCCTAACAGTTTTTATCCACTTTGTAACCTTACCTGCCTAATTCAAATGCATCCACAGCCTAGTACCTGTATAAAGTGGCCTGATCATATACAATTTATTTATTTTAAATGCTTATAGAGCGTAGGCATCAAGGCGCTTAAACATGAAACAAAACTAGGACAGGACACAGACAGCAGGGTAATCGGGCTCATCAGGGTTCGAAGAGGGCTTATTTGAACAGATGGGTTTTGAGAGGTTTCCTGAAAGTTCTGTAGTTCGATTCCAGGCGCAGAAGGTCTGGCAACCTGTTCCAGTACTGAGCCGCCCATATCGGAAAGGCTCTGCCTGCACCCAGAACCCGCTTGTAAGTAGGCACCTGAATCCTGCCCTGGGTTTCTGACCTCAACGACCGATTTGGGATACATCGTACAAACTTTTTCTTAAAATAGGCCAGAGCTGAGTCGTGCAAGCACCTTTGCACTAGCATCAGCGATTTGAAGAGAATCCTCTCTTCTACCCTGAGCCAGTGCAGGGCTCTCCTTTCATCAGATGTGATCTCCCTTGTTTATTCTTTTGATGACGCGTACCATGTTCTGCATGATCTGGCATCTCTGTACCCCCTTCTTAGAGGCACCTAGCAACAGAGAGTTGTCATAGTCTAAGCGGGATAAGATAATGGCCCTCGCTAAGGAATGGGTGATGGCCTTCAGAAGCCGTAAGTAGTAAGAATTATTTTTATGTAGGTAATTCACCTGGGCCCGATGCCCAAAGGATGCCTCCATCATCATCCCTAGGGTTTTAACCTGACCGACGACTTTGATGCCTGCATCTTTAATGTAGAATGACTCGTAGTCAGCTCCCAACTTCGCTCGTGCTTGGCGAGTGCCAAAAATCATCAGCTCTGTCTTTTTACTATTTAGGCACATCCAGTTGCCCTCTATCCATTTTTCTATGATGCCATATACCTCCGAGATCATAGCACTGTGATATGTAATTTCCCTCCAGCACCAGCCGGGTATCGTCAGCTTAATTTGTGTAGAATCCGCTGACGCTTTCTAATAACTCTCACAAACATTTCATATAAAGATTATAAAGTAGAGGGGACAAACTAGTTCCCTGTGGAACCCCACAGCTTATGTGGGGCGTCTTAGAGAAATTAAACCCCCCCCACCCCCCGCCCCACCCAGCACCTCAATGAATTTATGCTTTACGGTCTGCCAAAAATGATGTAAGCCAGGCCAGTGCAGCCAGAGAACACCCTTCCTTTTTGTCCAAGACCTGCTGTATTAGATAGTGATCAACCAGATCAAATGCTGCGCTTAGATCTAAAAGCATTAGAAGCCCTGTCTTGCCCTGGTCAAGAATGGCTAGCATACAATTCTGCAGATCTAGCATAGCCGTCTCCATGCAGTGTGCAGCACGGACGCCCGACTGCTGCTCATGGAGGATATCATTGGCTTCAACATGTGCTCGAAGTAGATTAGTTGCTATTTTGTCCATGATTTTGAGAATAAAGTTAGAGTTAGTTATTGGGCGCAGGTTGCCCGAGTCCTTAGGATCTAAACCCGGCTTCTTGACCAGGGGTGTGATGGTGACTTCCTTGATGCATTGATGTACTTTACCATCTTGGAATGGGCATTGACTATTTTAGTCAGGACTGGGGCAAACAGTTCCTGGTTATCCAAAATGACTTTTGGTGGGATTATATTTTCCGAGCACGAAGAGGGTTTCATATTCGCCAATATTTTAACCATCTCATCTTCTGAGATTGGGTGGAAATTGAAACTTGCCAATTCTCCCTGTCTCGGATCAGTAGCTATAGGGAAACAGTCCTTATTTGATGCTTCTCTTGCCTTAATGATAGCCTCTCTGGCCTTCTGAGTTCTCTGTGAAAGCCCTTATCACTAGTTCACAATCATCTTCCGATGGAAGATAAGGGGAGGACATAGCCTTGGGTTTTTTGACTGAGTTATGGATGCTGAAAGGTTTACTTGTCGAGTTGGGAGCAGCTTCTATCTGTTCGTTATAATTAGATTTCGCTTCTCTAATATTCTTTCAATACTTCGCGTTAATGCGGCTCCAACATTCTTTATGGTCTGCCGACGGGTCTTTTTGCCACTTCCTTTCCAGGCTTCTTTTCTCCATCTTGAGCTTGCGAAGCTTGCTATGGAACCAGTTGCTACGAGTGCTATTCTTCCTGACCAGCTTCGGTTTAAGAGGTGCATATTGATCCACCAAATCAACAATTTGGTCCGAATAGCACTTTAGCATTCTTTCACAGGAATCGCCAGTTTGAAGATTTTCAGCAATCTTTTTCAGGTATGGTTTCAGCTGTGCAATCCCTACATTTTTCAAATTTCTACTTTGCATGGGGGCTCTTAGCTTGTTTGGGGAGGTTTTGCAAATGTACCTCAAACGTAACTGTGAAGTGATCTGACCAGATACAAGGTAAAGTTGCCATATTCTTGATGTTAAGATGCGTAACGACTAAGCCGAACTTGTTTCCCTTGTCCGTTATAGGTTCTTTATTTTTTTACTATGAAATCTATGTTTTTCAAAGTTTTTTCAAGAAGAACAGCTTCCTTGGCCACCACATTCCCACGCCAGCTGTTAAAGTCCCCTACTAACAGTGTGGCTGAATTGGTTGACTTCAAGTTGTTGAGCTGTTGAGTGAGCTCACTACAGAACTCCGAGGTGAGGGAAGGGGGCCAATATAAAACTATGAAATTAATACATTAATTCGGAGAGGGAGTGTATTTAAGGTGAAGCGATTCACAGCCAGTACATGCTACCGCTGCTTTAAACAAACAGTGTCTCTGGCTATTAAGGCAACTCCTCCGCCTACCCTGCTATCTCTATTTTTATAGTGCATTATGAACGCTTCTGGGATCGCATACCGGGCCCATAGGGTCCTTAAGCCATGTCTCTAAGAAACAGCATATCTAACGCTTCCTCTAAAATAAGACCGTGAATATTGACGGCATGTTTGCTTAAAGAGCGTGTGTTCAGAAGGCAGATTTTTAGCACCTTCCGATCTTTCTGCTTGAGGACGCCATCTACTAAAACGGTCTTATTCATCGCAGCTAATACTTGCTCCGGTGCTAAAGTTAATTGGGGCGCCTGCAAGTCCAGAGACTGGGCCTGCATCAAGTGGGTTTACTCCTCGCATGGCCCTTCAATTGATGGCCGCACTGTTTCCATCTTGCCTCCATTACTGTATGTGGGCGTCTTGAAAATCTGTGTTGTAACCGTGTTGCAAATCGTAGCAGCACTTTCTGTTTGGCCCGAAGTTGTGTCCTGAGCCACAAGTAACGTGGTCTCAGCTTTTGGGAGCTGAGCATAGGATAGCTCTGTGACCTTAGCAATGGCCTCAAGTACTCCCTTAATGTCCATTCAGTCGGATGGGTAACGCAGTGTTAGGAATAATTGCATGCAGTACCCCCTGGAACCATCACACACAATTAGGACTACAGGTGTAAGCAAAAACCAACCTTTGGTATAAGTCTATACTACACAGTTTGTGGTAGCGAGTTGAGCAGCCAGGCTTATCTCACGAGGGAATGTTGAGCAGTACAAGGATGTTACACAGAGGTCTTACAATCACAATGGTTCAAGTAGACACTTAAACTCAAGGTTTCTTGGTAAAACACTTATTAATTTATTACACAGTCATTTAGAAAACATTCACTAGAAGGAGACAACCTAATATTATACACAAATATACTTCAATACCAAACCAATACGTTTGCGTAAATTAGGCTCCTCTGAAATTGGAGGAGCAAAATGGCATTTCAGTTACTATGAATGGGAGTAAAAAGGCACAAGTTAATAGAATCAATCACAAATACTTTCTTAGGCAGTGCAAATAGTTTCAGGTCACTAGAAGACGCGATTCAGTTCAATAGGCCAAGGCCAAAGTCAATGGATAGTCTTGGATAGGAAAGAGCAGTTTTTGTAGTAAAAGGTAAAGTCTTTGCCAATGTTCTCAGAAGTAGTTTGTATGAAAAAGAATCATATGTTGGGTCACAAGCTGATTAGGCCTGCAAGTTGGGAAAGTTTCACAAACTTTCACAGCAAGAGGTAGGTTCTCTCAATCGGGTTGGCACAGTACCTTAGTATGAAGAAAAGGATGCAGCTGAAGACGTTGTTTCCTGGCAGCTCCTGCAGATTTCACTGTTCCTGAGCCTCAGTCATGGGGACAAGAAGGACGACGACGACAGGGGACTCCTCCACTGCACTGGGACGGGTCAAACAAGCTTGCAAAATGGAAGATATTCGGTTCGAATAGCTGCCATCAAAAACACAAGCAGGTATCCTTCCCCCTAGGTTAATCCTAACCAGCATCGAGAACGGTATCCAGGTGGCTTACAAGTTGATTGGTCTCACCAACTGAAAAGGAAGAAGTCGTCCTTTAAGTGGCTGCTCTGTCGAGATGAACTTGGCGATTCGGACCTGCAGCAGGGCTTCACCGGGCAAACCAGCGGTCCAGGAGTTGCAGCATGCGTCCTCTTCCACCTCATCTTTGGTTCTTCCGTTCCAGAATTCGACTCTGCTTTCCAATCCAAGAGACTCGCCTTTTAAACAGTTTTCTCCCTTTCATTCCAGCCTAGCTGTCACTCACCCAGCAGGGTGGCTGTCCTTGCCGGACAGTCAGCCAGCCAATCACGCCAGAGTGCATTTGGGTCTCCCAGGAGACTAAGCACAGAGACTTTCGGTCACCTTCCTCATTTCCTGCCTACCCCAGATACTCAGACGCCAGAGGTGGTTTCCATTCCTGAAGCCCGCCAAAGGCATAGAAACTAAGGGACCAAACCTAGTTTGGCGCGCAGAGACAAACTCTAGAAGGACTCTTCCAAAAAGAAATAGCGAAAAAAGACCAGGACCCATTTAAACAAAGGGGTTTAAGGCACCATCTTGAAAAACATGGCTCCCGTGATTTTTAGCTACCCGTGTTCGCGGTCGGGGAAAATCATGGTAGTTTGTTGAAAAACCACTGCCACCAGCCATTTCGATAGGAAAGGGTAGCATTTGAATGCTACATGAGTTTCTAGAGATAGGGGATACTGGGTAGCACCTCCAGCACTCTATAGGAAGATCGTGTGTGTTGAGTCTAGGAATTTAAAAAGACTAGTAAAGTCAATTTAACTTTACATTCTCTGGGAAACGGTAGTTTATCCCAGAGAAGGTATTTAAACTTGTGGGGAGTCTAAAAAGACATACCTGTGTCACTGCACTGAGGGTGCTGTGTAACACATGAAAAAATGCCTATGGAGCTATCTTAAAACTCCATAATCAAAGAACACAAGAGTAAAACACACATCAAAACACACGAAAGAGTGGGGAAAAAAAGCTCACACTTTTTCTAGGTAAAAAAAATCAAGTCCTCAAAATCCAGCAAAGTTGCTGGGGGTCTCCAAGGTGAAGGGAATTAGCACATTTATGATAATTCTCCCTAACACACAGCAAGAAGAAGAGAGCGCAGAACACTTACCACGCTAGCCGCGGACTGCCGCAGACTGGCATTGCCATTCCACGCCTGCGCATTCGCGCAGGGATTGTATGAAAATACAAGCCAAAGACTACAAACGCCTGCGGTTTGTAGTTCAGTCAGTAGCTGGAGATTACGTGCATGCAGAGAAGGGACTGTTTTAAATCGCACGTGAAAGGTAGTAATTAGAGGGATGAGTGTCTACAGCTGTCAAGAAGCTCGCACCACTGAATATGCACAGAATAATAATTAAAACCTAAATGTGTTAAAAAAAGCAGCACCTTTAAAAAACAGTCTCAAAGTAATAAAAGCACAAAATAAACAATTAGCAAAATACAGTCCACAGATGTACTATAAGGCACCTCTGGGGATATGCCAAGCACACCATTTTTCCAGTTGCTCTGCTGTGTCAAATGATGCCAGATCTATATATGCAACATATAAAGGAAGACCCTCGCCTAAACCACATATTCCACAATGCTGACAAGTCTTAATAAATTGCCAATGGTGCCCATGCCTATACGAAATCCAGTGGGATTGCAAGTAAGGATTTCAGCACAATCACTCCAGTCCATGAGCTTTTCCAAGATAATCCTGGCAAAATGTTTAGATGGAATACTTACCATGGCAAGCATCCCATAGTTAGCAGGGTCATTTTGTTGACCCTTTTTATACACAGACAGGAAAGGTCTATCACGTCATGCATTCCGAACTTTACCAGTCTCACCAATTACTACAAACACTCCTAAGAGAGCTCTGGCCCATAATGAAGGATGCAATTTCACCAAGGCATTACATGTCACATTGGGGTACATTGTTCTAGAGACCTTTAATTTTCTGATATCACCAAGTTCTTTAATGGTCAGATTGTACATCCATTTATCGACAATTAAATATTCTACATTAGAGTTATCGGCATCAGCAAATCCTACTGTGGAAGTAACAAATAGTTCCCAAAGGCTACATGAGACACCATTTTCTAAGATGCCTGAATTATTGTTCTAATTTATGTATTGCCAAAACAATCTATCATTGTCTGAGAGCCTTTGCCATTACCAGCCACTCTTCCATTTTGATTTCTAAAATGTATTCTCAGCCATCTGTTTGTCCTGTAAGATGTTGCTGAAATGCTTGTAGAGCCTTGAAAACTGTCAGAGGTTCGAAGAAATAGAGGTGTCTTTGGGCTGTGGTGTGTGCCCACTTGCTGTGGGCTGCGTGATGGAGGAAGTGGGCTCCCCATCCGGCGAGTGAGGTGTCTGTAGTTAGGATCGCCTGTGTTGGTGGAATGCAAAAGGGTTTTCCTTTTAGCAGGATGTCCCTGGACCACCAGCAGAGAGCCTGTACTAGGGTTCGTGAAATAACCACTAGATTGTCCCATTGACCGCTTGCCTGAGAACATTGATTCGCTAACCACTCTTGCATTGGGCGCATGCGCAAGCTCGTGTGAGGAAGTGCATGAGAACATCACCCCGAGCAAGCGCATTGCTTTGCGTACAGTTATCTGCCGACCGGGCAGGTAGTGAGGTACTAAGTTTTGTACTCTTTCAAGCCAACTGCTCTTCTGTCTTTAAGATGGCTCCCAGAAACTGTTTTACTTGGTTGGCACCTAGACTTAACTTTCTTGTTGATGGCGAAACCCAATTGGAAAAGGAGGTTTATTGTTCTTTGCGTGTTTTGTCTGCAAATTTGAGGAGTCTACCCAGTAATTAGCCAGCCATCTAGATAAGGGTACACAGGGATTAACTCTGTGGAGTTGTGTTGCTACTACTGCAAGCACTTTAGTGAATACTCTTGGGGCTGAGGCGATGCCGAAGGGGAGCACCTTGAATTGGTAGTGTACTCCTGCTATTTTGAATCTCAGGTATTTGCTGAGTGCTGGGAACATTGAAACATGAAAGTATGCATCTATCATATCCACTGTTGCCATGTAATCCCCGCCCTCAACCCCATGTTAAGATGGGCATTACCACTTGGAGCGTGGGCACATGCAAAACCTTTGAGGTTTGACATTTGTTCGCTGGGCACAAATCTATTACTGGGTGCATGGATAGGTCTTTCTTTGGCACAAGGAAGTATATTGAATAAATACCCTTGTTTACCTGATTTGCTGGGACAATCTCTATGGCATCCTTTACTTCCACCAGTATAATGCACTGCTCTACTGGCATCCTTCATGTGACTTGGTGCACAGTTTGGTGGTTTTTGTAAAAGTTGTATGCAATACCTGCTTGCTACGGTGGACAACATCCACTTGTCTGACGTAATCCCCTCCCATGCGTGGGCGAAATGTGAGAGGAGACCTCCTACTGGAGCGGCATGGAAGGGGACTTGTAGCAGTGCCTCATTGATTGGGAGGGGTGGAGCCTCTCCGAGGGGAGATGCTGCCCCTTCTTCTGGATCTTTTATGGCCTCTTTGAAAAATAGAACAGGAAGATGGTCCTTGTGAGGGGGGCCCCATGACGAAGGCTGGCCTCCCTGATTGTATCCAGAAGAGCGTTGCGTGCCCTGTCCATAAAACCTCCTGGAGTTTGAGGAACCTCGTTGGACGTAGGGGTTGTTAGTTGATTGGCCACAGGATTTAAGAGTATCATACTCTTTATTCGCACTTTTGGGGGCATCTTCGACAGCATTGAAAAAGAGGGCATTAGGTTCCACTGGCATGTGAAGCAGGGTGGCCTGTGTTACCAATTTAAAACCAGACTGCCTAAGCAAGGCATGCATGAGAAGTGTCCCCTCTGCGATGATGCAACGTGCATTCTCTGCTGCGTGGAGATTGATTTTAAGAATACATTTAGATAACTGCTTGCCTTCTGAGATGGTGCTCAGTAGCTGAGGTCTTAGTGGTTCTGGAACCACATAAACTTGGTGTTCCAACTCATCCCACTTGTGACAGCCATAACTAGGCTAGGAGGGTTGTTAGGCAAGATTGTATGCAGTACCCTTTGGGTGACCAAAACTCCCTGTGCTTGGTCTCCTAGGAGGCAGGAATGCACTCTTAGGTGATTGGCTGGCTGGCTGGCTGTCCATCAAGGACAGCCACCCTGCTGGGTGACTAACAACTAGGCTGGAATGAATGGGAGGAAGCTGCAATCAACTCCAAAGTAAGCCACCTGGACCTCCTCTCGAAGCTGGTCGAGCTTCCATTGCAGTTGCTGCTGGAACCGGATAGCCAGGGAGAGGAACAACTGTTTGTGTGCGTTGCTTTAAAGCTGGCCAAGAGCTCCAGGAAGATCCTCCGGACTCCCAGGAAGCAGGACTGACCGAGCACGAGCCCCCTCAACAGAGTGCGGGACCCCCGATGCAAGGAAAGCCTCTCGACAGCCAGAAACCACTGGATTGCTATTTGCGGTAGACGTGAGGAGCTGAAACAATGAACAGACACTCGTTTGAAGTTTCCTGATTGCAAGCGGTGGCCTTCCTATTGCAGCGCAGGAGTCCCCATATGTCCTCCCTCTTGTCCCCACGACTGAGGTCCAGGAACAGCACGATGAACAAGTTACTTACCAACTGGTAATGTTTTCGATTGGATGTTCCTCCAACGTATTCCACATCTTTGACATGTAATGTCCACAAGTACGTTATGTTAAGTTAAAGGTACTTATATAGCGCACCGTCACCAACGGAATTGGTCCCCAGGCGCTCTTGCAGATCTGTGAACGAGAAGGTGGGATGGGTTAGTGAGGTGAAGAGGGAGCAGGACAGTGAGAGGAGTGGTGTACCGTTGGCAGCTTCAACTCGGTAGACAGCGGGTGCTGAGCTTTGGTGCGAGTATTGGATCGGTGACAGTCGGCGTGTACTGTTGGTGCGGCTTATGTGTTGTTGCTGTGTGATTAAGTGCGTGCAGCTTGTTGTTCGAGAGATGGTTGTATGAGTTTTCCGGTGGGATAAGTATGCAGAGTTTGAGCTTATATTGGTTAGTGGGTTATATGACATTTAACATGCTAACATTCACAGTTCTGTCTAGGTGTGGCACTCGCTAACCTTCATAATATTATCTAAGTACAGTGCAGGCTAATGTTCTCAATGCTAAGTGTGGCACATGCTAGCCTACAAGTTCCATCTAAGTGTGGCAGGTGCTAACATTCACAATCCGATCTAGATGCGGCGCAGGCTAATATTCACAATTCTATCTAAGCGTAGTTAGGAAACTTTTTCGGCAGAGGGCGTCCTGCGTCGATGGCGTCTGGTTGATGTCCCTCGAAGGCCTACGTCCAGGGCGACGTCACCAGATGTTATAAATAAGACGCACTGCGCCCGTAGCCTCAGTTTATGTTTAGCCTCAGTTTATGTTTTTTCCCCCATAACGTGTGGCGCCAATCCAATGCCTGCTTGACTGCACTTAGCCTTGCGGAAACGTAAGCTGCAATCACATAGGAAATTCTCCAGAGGGGCAGGCTGGGAGGGCGATGTGGCATATGTTGGAACATCATCCAATCGAAAGAATGTTACCAGTTGGTAAGTAACTTGTTCTTCGAATGGATTGGGTCCTCCAACGTAATCCACATCTTTGACAGACTCCTAAAGCAGTACCAGAAAATGGAGGAGGGAAAGAATTTATAGTACCCAATCAGGTAGCGGAATAAAGAACTGCCTTGCCAAAGGCCATATCTTGACCAAGGCTCGTATTCAGGGAATAATGTTTAACAAAGGTGTGGATAGAAGCCCATGTGGCTGCATCACAAATATTCCTAATAGCAACTTCCTGCTGCAGGGCTGTGGAAGTAGCCACGCCCCTAGTGGAATGAGCTCGCAACCTTTTAGGAGGGTCCTTACCCAGCAAACGGTAACATTCAGTAATGGGGAGGATAATCCAATTGGACAAGGTCTGTTTGGTAACAGCCTGGCCAAATCGGTCGTCAGGCCAAGTACGATAGTTAATTTCACATCTTTACTGTTCATGGCCTGTAAGAATGTGGTTGTATTTTTCCTTGTTCCCTCCCTTGCCTTAAAGTGTTTTGAAACACATTGTGTATAGGCGCTATATAAATAAACGATCATATCATATCAGTCCTTTAAGAAATTGATAAATCAAAGGAATCTTAAAGTAAGCCTTCTACAGACGAGCGCTTAAATATAGACAGCGCCGCTAGGTAACTTTAATGGTACCGACTTGAAGGCCCCTGTGGGCCAAAGAAAGTAAGAAGGACAACCATAGGAATGGAACACTGAAAAGGATCAACATTTTGTCCTCTGCACCAGTCGCAAAACTTATGGCAACTGTACAAGGATTTTGTTGCTGGTCTTCTGGCCGAAAGCAACGCTTCCATCCCATCATCTGGGAGGTGCCAATTCTTATATCTCAACCTTTCAGATACCAAGCGTGAAGGTAGAGTGTCCTAACCTCTGGATGGAGAACCGGACACCCCTCTTTGCGAGAGCAGATCCTCTCGGTAGGGAAGACGGCATGGAGACCAGATGGACATTTCCAGAAGATCCGGATACCACGTTCTCCTGGCCCAATCCGGAGCAATGAGGATTCATGTGGGATCCGAAACCTCCATAACACTTGAGGAATGACGGGGACTGGAGGAAACGCGTACAGCAGTGGGATTGCGTCTCCAAAGGCCCCTCTCGGAAGAAATTCTCTTGAGCAGAATCTCTCGCACTTCCGGTTGGCACTGGTGGTGAAGAGATTCACGTGTGGGGTTCGGCAAAGGGCGAAGATCTCCAGAAGGACTTCCTGAGCCAACTCCCACTCGTGAAAGATCGTGCTCTGCCTGCTCAGAGCGTCCGTTGCCGTATTTCCGTCTCCGGCCAGATGAACTGCCGAGAGCAAAATTCCCTGCTGCAATGGCACAGAACCAGAGCTGCATTTCTCTGCACAACACGAGTGACCCTACGCCCCCTTTTTTTGTTGAGGTAATGCATGGCCACTGTGTTGTCCGTCATAATCAGGACACTCTTCCCCCGCACAGACGGCAGAAAAGCCTTCAGGGCTAGCCCGATTGCTCTCAGCTCTAACAGATTGAGAGGGAGTTTGGACTCCGACAGACCAACGACCGCTGGCAGTCAAGTTGTTGGCATGAGTGCCCCATCCTGTGAGGGAAGCATCCGTCACTACAGTCACCTCCGGCCATGGTTGCCAAAACGGCTCCCCTTTCATAAGGTTCCCTTTGTTGGCCACACACAGAAGATCCTGGGAGACCGAAAGTGGAATCTGAACGGGATCCGACATCTTGCCCGAGAACTACGACCACTGCATCTTGAGTACCCATTGCAGGGATCTCATCCTCAGCCTGGCCTCGGGCGCCAGAAAAATGCAGTATGCCATGAGGCCGAGCAACCTTAAGAATCTGAAAGCCGGCAGACTCTGGGCATGTTGAAACTTGTCCACCATCTGCACAATGTGATGAGCCCACACCTTGGGAGGCAAGTACTTCCCCAGGACATGTCCAACACAGCCCAGATGTACTGGAGCTGTTGGGTAGGTGTCAGATGCGACTTCTTGAAATTGAGGGAGAAGCCCAGCTTATGGAGGGAGCGGCAGGTGAGACCAAGGTGAGCCAATGCTTGCTCGGGAGAGCACGCACGGATCAACCAGTATTACAGGTAGGGATAGTCGTGAATCCCCCTCGCCTGAGATACACTGCCACCACCACCATTAGCTTGGTGAAGACCCTCGGGCACAGGTCAATCCGAATGGCTGGACCCGAAACTAAAAGTGCGAGTCGCCAGCAGCAAACCTCAGGTACTTTCTGTGCTTGGGATGAATCGGCACATGAAAGTAAGCATCTTGTAGGTCCAGAGACACCAATCAATCCTGAAGTTGAAGGACCTGGAGGACTGGAGAAAGAGTGACCATCTTGAACTTGTCCTTCTTGAGGAGTTTGTTCAACCAACGCAAGTCCCGGATGGGTCTCAAACCCCCATCTTTCTTTGGTATCAAAAAATAAGTGGAATACCATCCCTGGTTTCTCTCTGCTACAGGCACCAGTTCTATAGCGCCTTTCTCTAGCAGGGTCAAGATTTCCTGCACAAGGAGCGGATCTGGAAGCTTCAAAGAGAGATTCCTGGGTGGATTGTCATGAGGCCGCTGTAGGAAGGGAAAGGCAGTAACCGTGGGCTATTTTATCCAGAACCCACACATCCGAAGTAATGGCTTGCCACTCTTAGAGATGCTGAGACAGTCTGCCCCCTACAGGCGAACCATGGGACATGGCCTCATGACTTTTGGAGCGGTTGCAGTAGCACCTGAAGGCAAAGAGGCAGCTGCCTGAGAGGCTTTGGCACTTCTATTTGCTAGACCACCACAGGTACTTTTCCGCTGGCCCCTTTGACTGGCAGCTCCTCTCGTTCTACCAAAGGAGGAGTAGTAACGAAAAGAACCTCCCCTAGGACAAAAGGCGAAGATTGACGCGCAGCTGCGCTTAAAGATTTTGCCGCAGCTTTTGAGGTCTGCAACCTCTCAAGGCTCTCGTCAGCCTTGCTGCCAAACAAATGCGCGCCATCAAAGGGCATGTTCAAAAGACAGGCTTGCACATCCGGGGCAAAACCACACCTCTGCAACCACGCAAATCTGCGTATAACGGTGCTCGCAGCCATGGACCGGCTCACACTGTCGGCCGTGTCCAAACCCAACTGAAGGGATTCACACATGGCATACTTGCCATCTTGCACGAGAGCAAGAACCCATCCCTTTCTTCCCCTTTGGGAATATGAATATGCTCAGCTGCAAGAGAAACAATTTCACAGAATGTATGAAAATCTTGCCAAGGCACAGCGGAGTTGGCTGATTTCAACACCATACTCCCCGCAGAAAACACCTTGCATGCCCAACCATCGACGTGTTTGTCGTCCCTATCCGGAGGGATGGTAGGGTACGCCACCTGCCTTGAGGTTGACATAGCCACCTGAACTACCAAACTCTCGGGAGTGGGGTGAGAAGATAACTAGCTGGGGTCGCTACCAGAAGGGTGGTATTTTATTGATTTGTTAACTGCCGGAAGAGATTCTGGTGACTGCCAAGCAGCCGCCACCCTTTTCTGTAAAGTGAGATGAAAAGGTAACACCGGGTCAGAGGACGGAGATTGATCTAAAATGTCCGTAAGATTATCTTGCACAAAAGCTTCATGAGGACTGGACCAGCCCAGATACTTCGTGACCCTAGCCATGAGTCTCCTGTAGGACGACTCCGCATGAGCCCCATGCTCAGGCCAGCCAAATTCCACTTCTGGAGAAGTGTCCAAACCACTGGCATCATGAAGAGTTTTTGCCTCAACTCTTCCAAATAATTGTCTCCAGAAAACACAGGCGCCTCATCAGACTCAATAGGGTCCATATCAAAGTCTGACCTTTCCTCCTCCTCCTAAATGTCATCCAGAGGGAGGTAAAAACCGTGCCTCGGATAGAAGAGGGTCTTGAGTCCACCACCGGCCTCACAGACTTGCAAGTAGCCTTCCTTGGAGGATCCACAACATCAGGGATCTCAGGCGCTACATCTCGGCACAAAAGCCCCAAAATCGTTGAGAGCGGCGATTGCTTTGGCGTCGCCGAGGGCTGATACGAAGGCCCTGCTTCAACATCCGTGTCCGACGGACACAGTGCCGACGGAGTTGACCGTGACTTCGAGCCCTTAGCAGGATTCTGCGGTCTCGATGGGAACGAGGACCGAGACCTGGAAGCACGTCTCTTGCAACCATACTGAGCCTTGTCCGAACTGGGCCGCGAAGGTTCCCGATGAGGATCGCGCCAAGGACCAGAGCCCGAAGGCGTACGAGCCACGGTTCGAGACTGTTCCTTGCCGGCTTCATGAGAAGGCACAGACGGAACTGTGCCCTGCGATTGAAAAATCGCCAACATTTGCTCCCTAAAGGCAGCCCATTCCTCCCGAGTCGAGCACTTCGTTGGACAAGCCACTTTCCTTGAGGCACCATCCTCTGAGAAGGACGGGGAAGGTGACCGGTGATGGCGCTTCCTTAAATGCCAAGACGAGGATGACGAATGGCGGGAACCACTCCGGGACCGAGAATCCTTTCAGTCGCCCCTCAAATCGTTGGTGGACATACCCTTCGACTTGGATGTACGTTTGGACTTACCGGGTTTAGCACCCATACCTACCTGAAGCTTTACCTTACGCTCCCGCAAAGCCTCAGCAGTCAGCGACTGGCACTTAGAACAGTTGCCTGTGTCGTGACTCTCACCCAAGGACCACAAACAAATGCGATGCAGGTTGGTGATCGACATTTTAGACTTGCAGTCCCGGCAAGTCTTGAAGCCAGACCGCAGAGTCGGAGGGGTGCGAAGGAGACATCTTCACAAGGTAAAACATTAGGCGCGCAGAGTCTCTGAAGCAAACACATTTGCGGAAAAAAACTGAACTGAGGCTACGGGCGCAATGTGTCCTATTTACGACATCCAGTGACGTCGCCCTCGATGGTGGCCATCGAGGGACATCGAACCGACGCAGGACACCCTCTGCCAAAAAAGTTGCCGAACTACACAGCTGTGGACATTACATGTGGAATAAGTTGGAGGACACAATCCATTCGAAATACAGAGTTGCACAGGAACAGAAGTCATCTGCTGCACTTTTTCTTCAACCTAAAGGTAATGTACAGTCTAAGAATTTACCTCTTGTTGTGTAGCCACTTGTCCTCGTTGGAGACTTGCTTGGTTGCATGTGTAGAGTTGCTATCAGCTTCTTTACCTCACAAGTCTAATCAGCTTGTGGCCCTACTTTGATTGCTTCTATTCTACAAAGACTTTCTAAACATTGGAAAAGACTCTACTTATGATACGATATATGATATGGCATTTATAAACGTGCCTACACACAAGTGTTTCAAGGCGCGACGAGGCAAGGGAGGGGGGAAACAAAGGCCTACTATCCTACTAGGCCAGGTATCATTCAGATCGCACAAGTGCATGGGATGGGGGAAGGGGGAAAGCGCGGGGAAGGGACAGTGCAGTACATGGCAATAGAATAATAACAATAAGTAAAAGTAACGGGTGGCAAGTGCAGACATCAAGTGCTGGTAGTTACACTGTAGGGATACAGAAACAGTCTCCAAATGCAGGGGTTTCCAGGCAGAGGGGGGGGGGGGGGGGGGGGGGGGGTGAGTGTGTGTCTCCGTGTGTCTGTCTAGCGGGGGAGGGACCTTGGCCCAAGATCAGAGGGTGGCCAGGTAACCAGTGCAGTTTCAGCCAGGAGGTAAGCAGGGGAGAGGAGGAGAAAAAGCAAAAGCAAAGAGAAAGGTTTTGAGGTGCTTCCGGAACCAGAGATGGTTCTCCTCAAGTTTCAGGGAGGCTGTTCCAGAGGGAGGCCCCAGCCGAAGAATGAGATCTACCACCAACTCGTTGCTTGGAGAAGCGACCGACCCTGAGGGAGCTGGAGTTGGATGAGCGAAGAGCTCGAGAAGGAAGATATTTAGGAAGAGAGAGTTGAAGGTATTGAGGCCCCAGAAGGCCTTGTGGACAATGCAAAGGGTTTTGAACTTAATCCTCGCAGCCACTGCGAGCCAGTGCAGTGATTTCAGAGAGATACGATCCCTGGGCTTGAGGCCAAGGACAAGTCTCGCAGTCCTGTTCTGGATTAGTTGCAGAGGGCGGAGAGTAGAGGAAGGCAGATTTAGAAAGAGGCTGTTGCAATAGACCAGCCTAGAGAAAGCCAGAGCTCTTGAGACCATGAGCTTCTGGGGGAAGGAGGGGGAAAGGAAGAATACCTCCGAGGAGGTGCAGCTGGTAGTGTGACTTCTTAGAGATGTCAGAGATGTGAAGAGAGAAGGAGAGTGTGGAGTCGAAGATGACCCCGAGGTTTGTAGCCTCGCAGATGGGAGCAGGAAGAGGGCCAAGAGAGGCTGGCCAGAGAGCGACAGGAAAGGTGGGAGTGGGTGTGCTGATGAGGAGAATCTCAGACCTACTGGCATTAAGGCAGAGGTCGTTGGTGGCACACCACTCCTGGATAGCAGACAGTCAGTGATGAGACTGAAGAGGTGGCCGAAGGTAGCCTGAAAATGAGCCGAGTGTCATCCATATATCACTGAAAGTTAGGGCAGAGAGCGGCAATGCGTTGGACAAGAAGTGCCAGTTATTGGTTGAACAGCCAGTGAGAGAGGTTAGACCCCTGGGGGACACTACAGGTAGAGGAAAAGATAGCGGCGAGGAAGGGCCCAAGTTGGACCTGGGAGGGACAGTCAGAGAGGAAAGAAGTCAGCCAAGCGAGGGCTTGACCGGTGATAGCCAGGTTATCACAGACACATAGAGCAGGATGGCATTGTTGACTGTGTCAAAGGCGGAAGAGCGATCAAGCAAGATGAGGACACAGGGGGGTGTTAAAATCAAGGTTGGAGAGCAGGTCTTCACCAATGTTCAGGAGAGCAGTTTCCTGGCTTCTGGCAGCTCTGAAGCCAGACTGATGGTCATGAAGACAAACAGATTCTGTTTGGAGATTAAGCTGGGAGATGGCCAGCTTTTCTAGGAGTTTCCCCAGGAAGGGAGTGATGGAGATTAGGCGATAGCTAGCCGGGCATGAGGGGTCAGCAGAAGGTTTCTAAAGAAGGTGGTGCCAAGGGAGTGCTTCAGGGGGGATGGGAAGACTGCAGTGACAAAGGAGTGGTTGCAGAAGTCGGCCAGGGCAGGAGCCAGGGAGTCGATGTGGTCCTTGATGGTTTGAGGAACAGGGGTGAACCTATTTCGACAAGACTTTCATAGATAGGACTTGTCTAGAAACCTAGTCTGCGGAGAACAGGAGAAAAGCAGAGAAGGAGGGAGGAGAGGTGGCTGCAGAAGGGCCAGAGTAAAAGTATGGAGTAGAGGGAGGAGAGAGGAGTAGAGTGAGGACAGGATGGCCTGAGTTTTAGAGATGAAGAGAAAAGCCAGTGCCATGCGGAGGGCCTGGGAGGGGACAGGAGAGTTAAAGACTGCAGCAGGATTGGCCAGTTCCTTGCAGATTTTAAAGAGTTCAGCCAAGTTGTTAGATGCCGCATAGACACGGGCTTGGATATGAGCTCTCTTATTGGTGAGGACAGAGAGCCGGTGTTGCCTTTAGAGTAGGCGGCAGGCCAGTTTGTCAGAGGATGTACATGAAGCACGCCATTTCCTCTCGGCCACCCTGCACTTGCGTTTAAGTGTGACTAGGTACAAGACTATCAAGAGTATCAGATATAGCCGAGAGGAGCATGGAAAGGGCTGTGTCAGGGTGAGAGTCAGCCTAAGGGGGAGGAGGGGTGAGAAAGTGGCGGCGAAAGCCTCAACTGACACACGCTTCATGGGGTCGGATGACTGAGAAGGTGGGTGGCAGTGATGAAGTGGCTTTGCCTGAGGGGTGGAGAGGGTGAGAAGGGAGGAAAGGAGAAAGTGATCACTCCAGGAGAGAAGAGTGGTGAGAGGGACAGAAAGGGAAGATCTGAGGAGATCAAGGCATCCTGAGTGTGCCCTGCACAGTGAGTCAAGCCACAGGGGAGAATAGAGTGAGTCGCAGAGGTCACGAAAGAGTCCAGAGGGAGGACAGAAGGCATCCAGGTGAATGTTGAAGTCTCCAATAAGGAGAAGTCCTCCCTCTTGTCCCTACGACTGAGGCCCAGGAACAGTGAGATCTGCAAAGCTGCACAGGAACAGAAGTCATCTGCTGCACTTTTTCTTCAATTGAAAGGTACTGTAATAAAGTCTAAGAGAACTTACCTCTCGCTGTAGAGTTGCTTGCATCTTCTACTACTCACAAGTCTAACAGCTTATGGCCCTACATTGATTCTTCTTTTTCTTCAAAGACTTCTAAAACATTGTGCAAAGACTTTTATACTTACCTGCAAGGTAGAGCTTCAGCTCATATAGACATCTGCCTTTTGACTTTGGCTTAGCCTGTTTCACTGTGCTATCTTGTTTGCTCTAATAATCTTTTCCTTTGACTTGCTCTTGAACTAATTCTGAATGGCAACAGTAATACATTAATGTCAACAGCACCCTAGCCGTTGAAGTCACCTGTGGGTGTAGGTCTCTGCTGTATGCCGTCCCAAATGGGTGTTTACTGATTCTGAACAAGAGAGTGTATAGTTCTGAACAAGAGAGTGTATAGTTTTGAAGTATATGTGTTTGGTGTTTTACAGTGCTCCCTTCTGAAAAAGGCTTACATTAACTGACTGGTAAATTAATAATTGTTTTATCAGGAAACCCTTTGTGTAAGCGTTTAATTGAATACTTGTCACTGTGAGTCTCTGGGTAACTCCCCTACAGCTCACATTGACCCCTCTTGAGATAAGCCTGGCTACTCGTCCACACTACCAACCTGTGTATTACAGACTTATCCCAAAGGTTGGGTTGCTATTGCCAGGTGGTCAGGGTTGTTGTAGTGCACCCTAAGGGTACTCCATACAATCTTGCCTAACAGGGACCGTTGGTGTTTGAGGCATAGGGAGCCTGGCGCCTAACTGCCCCAGGAGAGACTGCAAAGTGGAGAGAACTTGCAGAGTAAGCAATGACTGTGGATTAAGTAGCTGATATTGTGGTGGAAAGGTCCAGTGTCCATTGAAGTGGACGGCAGGGCAGGTGACTGCACAATGAGCTGCAGCCCCATGACTGATGGATTTAGAAGAGGCGTTTCTGGTGGCCCTTCCATGGGATCACACTCAAAAGCCACCTGCTTGTCATATGGCAGTGTTTCAAAAATGATTTCATGTTTAAGTATTTCCTCTAGCAGTATGGTTGGAGACCTTTTTGCGAATGTGGGCTGCTGAACAGGCACAGTTCTGTGCTTCGATCTCTTGGCGGCCAGATCTTCTGCTGGTTCAACCAAGGAAGTATGGGTTGACAGACTTTTTTCTTCGTCGACTGTGTAGTAGTCGATGGTATGGTCATCAACGGAACAGTCGACAATGAAGTGGTCTTCGACGATGGAGCAGTTGCCGAGAGCTGTAGATGTGTTCCTCACCGGTGCCGTCGTCAATGGTGAAGACGCAGGACTGGAGGACTTGGAACTGTGCTTTGAAGTGTTGTGGCCAGATCAAGACTTGTGTGTGGGATGCTGAAGAGCGATGCTTGTCAGCAGATTTTTTTTGTCGACTAGGAAGCAGGCGTCGATGAGGCCTTCTCTGATGAAGACTTACGGGCCAAGTCGCGGATTTCTGCGGGTGAGAGCCCTTTTTCTTAGGTCTGGAAGTGTCCTGAGGGATGGGGGGGCACCCGCTCCTCACCACTCGACAGAGGGCCTTTCCTGGATGTATCCCTTCTCTTGGAAGGCGGCCTAGGCTCACCTGCGCGCTGTTTCTTAGGCAGCGGATCTTCTGACCGTGAGCGTTGGCGCGTGGGGACCTCTTAGCTGAGGGAGTGGACGCCATTCCTCCGTGTGAGGAACTGACCTCCGAAGACAGATAGGCCCCCTCGTTCAACCAACAAATTAGGCACCTGTTCCTGTCCTTGAGGGTTTTTTGGGACAGATGTCGCAGTCTTTGATGAAATGGTTGGAGTATAAACAATACAGGCATTCGGAATGCCGGTCCCCTTCGTAGACATTCTTGAGGACGCAGGTCGCACAAGCCCTGAAGAAAGATTTCTTTGGACCTTCCATAATGGAGCTGGAAAACATCTTTCTTTTACGGAAGAGTGGGTACAGCGAACACTGAAGTGATGACATTTTATCACAAAAAGACGAATTCTCTGAAGAGAACGTGAGGTAATCCAATCAGTTTGGAAAACGGTTAAAATCTGAGGGGAAGGCGCAGGGGCGGGGCTATACACTTGACCTCCCATGGGTGCTGCCTAAAGCACCCATACCGACGTTGATGGGAAACTCAGGGTGTCGACGTTTTTTTCCATAGGAAATCTAATATACTAAAGTTACTTGGGTTTTCCAAGCCTGACAACGTGGAATATTCACAGCATGTGAATCCATGAAAGATCCAATCCTGGAGAAGACTCCTTCCCTTTGGCTGGTGGGAACAACCAGTCCCAAGACAAACTTTGAAACAAGCCATCTCCCGAGGTCCTAAAAGTTCCCCGAGCTGCAGAAGCCCAATACCAGGAGACTTGCTGGCCATTTTAAATGCATCATTGTGCAAAGGCCAAATCTGTTCAAATCTTTGCTGAACCTGTAAGGACACTCCACCGACCCAATGCAACTCACGCAGACCCTTTCATCAGAACGTGGGACTGCAGGAAGCAAAGAAGATTGGCCGGGCGATTCGTGTCCTTTGTTGGTGCTGCAGAAAAGGCGCCAAAACCACACAGTGAACCAAGAAGTTGCTAAAAGTCGTGCTACAGCTCTTCTCTTGAGACTACTGCGAAGAGATCCCGTCCACTGTGCTGCCTTCAGTCATCAGACCAAGGAATCCGGAGGTCGATTCGAGAGCAGCAACATCACGGTGCGTCCAGCACAAACATTTTCTTCTAACCTAAGGTACTGTGGAGAAAAAGGTATTGCTTGCCTGATTCCAAGAAATTGCTGCAGAGCATTGGAGTGCACATAGAGGTGCCCAGGGCAACGCCCTCTTACCTCCGACCCATGCCACTGCTTTTGTCTCTTTCTAGAGTCTGTTTTAAGGTCTCCCTTGTTAGTTGTTAATTCGCTGCTTCAATAACACTAGAGACTGGAAGAAATCCACAGGAACTCTTCATTTGCTGTTTGTCAAGACTTCAAGCCATCTCCGAACTGCCTTTAGCTAGGGTTGCGTTTTAGGACTTAAAGTACCTACTATGCGAAGAAAACCTCTATAGAACCTTGCCCCAAGGTCATGTTACACTAACTAACCATTTCCCTCCCTTGAAGTGACTTTACTTTATGTGTTTGCAGAGTATATGCATTACCATATAAATCTTTTGAAAACCGCAAGAGTGCGCAATAACCAATAATACGATAACATTGTCTTTTCCCTTTCTAACGTTGCTACAAATATAACCGCGAACAAACACAAAAGTGGAAGTGCCCTCTGAAGTGTATTATCAAGTATTCCTAAGTGTCCTAGTATAAACATCTAAAGTATTTAAAGTGTTCTGGTGTAAATATAATACATCTATACTTCTCTATAACTTGTAAGTGCTTCTTTGCTGTGCCTAACTGGATTCAGTGTACTACCCTACAGATCACATCTCCCTCTTAAAATGAGCCTGAATGCTCTGCCACTCTACCAAGGTTCTGAGCTAGTACAGACTGATACTAAGAGTTGGGGGATCTACAAACCACTGAGATAGCTTACTAACGTCTTTTTGTCAATTGGACTTTATGAAAACTCCCCTAACACATACACAAAGAGGTCTGGGAGCCTCTCTACCGAGAATGAACACAGTCAAATAACCTATTGTGTGGGAAGGTGCCCACTCAGGAGGGCCTACAACCATGTTTTAGCTAACTGTACCTTTCACAGAGAAGAAATACCAATTTACATATCAGTCTAGTCCCACCCACTTGGACAGCCCAGCACCGAAATGCTAGGCAATTACACTCTGAACAAGCAACTCGAGACATGTTTTGGCCTAGTCGGGTCTCTGTGAGGCGAGTCTGCGCCCCTCTAAGCACAGTGAGCAAGGGGTCCATTTCTGGATTACCCTGGGTAACTAAGGGTGAAATCCCACATTCCTAAAGATACACAAAGAAGTCTTGGAGCTCCTCTAACTAGAATGAATACGGCCAAATAACCTGTTCTATGGGAAAGTGCCCACTTGGAAGTGTATACAGACACGTTTTTGCTCAGTGTACTTAAGCTAACAGTTTGTCTTGCTTTATGAAGATACCCTCAAAACCTGGACAAAGGGAGGAGAGAATCCAAACTAACATCGCAAGCATGAATTCTGGTGCCTTGTAGCAGCATGAGACTTTTAGTTGTTCAACAGTTGCACAAGCAGTCATGCAGAGATGAAAAAATGATAAAACTGTGAAACCATTACAAGAAAGTAAATTCGGTTTAGAAACCTTAAATTTGGCATGTCTGAATGTATTTTAAATTGGCTTGCTTTAATTTATTGGTATTATTTCATGTTATACTAGAAATAAAGCAGTCGACATGTTGCAAAATGTTTGTGATATTACGGCTGCCAGTGTAGCTGGATGTGATAGAGGAGCACATCAGAATAGCAAATCGGTAGTCATGGTGAAGCAATACAAGTAAAAAAAAAAATTAAAAAAAAGAAAAATCATTCACATGAAGTCTCAAATCCAGGATACCCTCTTCATTGCTTTTGGCTGGTTGGCATTTACATTTCCACAGATCACACTATTGCAGAGTAAAGAGTGGCAAATTATCTCCGTTCAGAGCAATTGAAATTTTCCACCCAGATGCGCTGCTGCTCTACGGCACAATACCTTACTTTTCATGTTTCAAAAGAATGCATTTACCATGGCCTTAACACTTCTACGCCTGGCCTGTTCATTCTAACACTTACACATGGGGGTCGGAGCAGTAACATACCTTGCCGCCAGTCACAGAAAAATTAGCAAATATACAATATTTTTCATTCTTGTGACAAGTGTAGGTCTTCAGGCACTGAAAAGCAACAAAAGAAAATGCTTTACTTGCTTTAATGCTTTACAAATGCTTTAATGTAGTTTAGCACTAAATTGCTAACAAAAGACTAAAAGGAAAATCAATGAGGGAACTGCTACTGGTGGCAGATAGCACCAAATCACTAGTAGCAGGCTGAGCTAAAAACACACACCATTTCCAGCTAATCTATCCGTGCGTCCTTTCACCATAGAAAAGTCTAGCAAATCTGAATAATGCTGTATTATAAGCCCATGTCAACATCAAAATTGTCGTTTTGATACAAGATTGAATACGTTTTTGCGCTTTGCTCCTCAAGCAAAGCATTAATGAATAAATTACTTAACTCTGTAATGTTCTCTTTCTGATGGATGTTCCTATCGAAGATTCCTCATGTTTGGTATCCATCGACCAGGGAGCACAGCGCAGCACTGCCCGATGCCTCTACGCCTGACCGGATGTTAGGGTCAGTATATAATGAGGCAATACAGCTGTGACCATAATTCCACCCCTTTTCCTCCCTAGCACTCTGATGCCAAGGGGCTGCAGAACCAGGGTGTAACTTGCTTTCTGCCCAAGGAGGCATTTCGGGAGAATGATGAGGAATCTGTGGGAGTAACATCTATTAGAGAACATTAGCAAGAGGCAAGTCATTTGTTCTTCAAATGGATTCCCTTCTCCCACGCATTCCTCAGTTTGATTGACTCCCATAGGAGTGTGTTGATCTGGAGGAGGGTGGAGCAAGGACCTCACCAAAACCAGAAAACTCTGAAGGACTGCCCTACCAAAATGAGTATCTTGTCGTTACTGAGAATTCAAGACGTACTCTTTTGCAAACATGTGCAGCAATGCCTACATAGCTCTTGGGACTGATTTTCTATACCCTGGCCTGGTGGACAGATGTATAGAAGGCCACCCTAGTTTAGTGACCAGGACAACTCTGGGAGCTGTAGCGAAACCAGATCAGGGTACTTTAGTTTATTTGTATGGCGCTCCAAGCCC
This sequence comes from Ambystoma mexicanum, assembly GCF_040938575.1. Classification (NCBI taxonomy): domain Eukaryota; kingdom Metazoa; phylum Chordata; class Amphibia; order Caudata; family Ambystomatidae; genus Ambystoma; species Ambystoma mexicanum. The sequence continues at coordinate 210,953,543 of NC_090929.1, forward strand.
AAGGGCATCTGGGTGCACTTCTTACATAGATGGTTACAGAAGGTACATGACAATGTGAAGGAGGAGAATGTTACAGAGTACATTTAAACGAGACATTGATATATACAGCAAATTACATAATTACAGGGTGCAGGAATACAATTTACAGCAATCTTGTGACTGCGATTTTAAATAAATATACAATGTACATACGCTAGGATATGCACAACTTATACACTAGGTCATACATTTACAAAAATAGAGCAGATATGCTAGCATTACAGGTTACAGGCCAAAGGCAGTGTGAGCCAAGGTTCCCTTCACAAAAAGCCAGGTTTTGGCGTTTCTTCTAAATAGGTGGAGGGCTGGTTCAGATAGAGAGGGGTAATGAGGTCCATAACTTGGCTGCAAGTACTGGGAAACTGTTCCTGCCTGCCTTTTGCATTTTGAAGCCTGGGACTTTGAGGCAGTGTGCCTGGGCCGATCTCATAGGGCGGTGTGAACTATTGCGTACAATGTTTTTAGTCAGGTATGTAGGAGCTAGGTCGAGGTTGGCAAGACATTTATGGGTCAGAGAGGGTTTTGTGGGCGATCCTTTGCTTGATCGAAAGCCAGTTCAGGTTGCGTCTAGTCTCTGAAATGTGATGGGATCTAGGGATATTTAGAGCAGCCCCGATTGCGTTTTTTGTAGAACTTGCATTTTTCTCAAGTTCTCTTGACTAGTTCCAAGATAAAGTGTGTTACAGTAATCTAGCTTGGAGAGTACTAACGCTCTAGCTATGGTAATGCAATTAGGTGTAGTGAGGAAGGGCCTGCAAGCAGTAATTAGCTTGTAGGTGTAGGCTGTGAATGAGTCGGATGCATTGACCCGTCTTGATAGGTTTAATGAGGAGTCGATGTATATGCCAAGAGTTTTCACCTCTTTGGAGACCTTGATGGAGTTACCATCAATGATGAGTGTCAAACTCCTTGCCAAGTTTTTTTAGTTTGAGTTTTGATCCTAGAAGGAGGAGCTCTGTCTTCACATCCTTGAGACAGAGTCCCTGTTTTGCCATCCAGGCTTGGATGACGCTGTAGATCTCATTAAGCAATTTAGTGTCGTTGTCGTAGTCTCCAGTGACGATTAGGAATATCTCGGTGTCAACTGCATAGTTAGTGTAGGTGACACCCAGACGGTCAAGGTCGTCAAACAAAGGCTTAGTGAATCCATTAGAGGGTGGGAGACACGCAGGAGCCTTGTGGGACTCCGCACATGACTGGTGCAGGTTTAGCTGATGCTATTTGAGAGAAAACTCATTGTTGTATTGTCTAAGATTGGATCCACGTTGTGGCTTTGTGAGGGAAATGTGCTGATGTCCTAAAATGTGAGCAGAGGATTTTATGATCTAACGCGGCTGACAGGTCTAAGAGAGGAGGGGGACAAGTTTACCTTTGAGCTCCTCTATTTGAGTCTTTAGGACAATAAGGGCTGTTTCAGTGTCGTGCCTCGGCCTGAAAACAAAGCCTGAGGCCAAGAAAGTATTTGATTTCTAAATGCTCCTGAATTTGCAGATAAGCTGCTCTGTCATTGATTTTTTTAAAGAAAAGGACCGTGGTGATCGGTCTGTAGTTCGTGGGAATGGCAGGGTCTAGAGTGGGCTTTTTAATAAACAGGAGGACCCAGGCGTCTTTAAGGTTACTAGGCACTATGCCTGAATCCAAGGACGTATTAATGAGGGCCGTGATGAATGGTGCAAGTTCTTTAGCAGCCTCAATGATGATGGGTGCCGGGCAGGTGTCACCATCGCATCTTGAAAGTTTTAATTTAGATATTATGTTCTCTACCTTTTGGTGGCGAGGTGGGAGATGTTGAAGGGTTTGCAATGTTTTGTGGGCGACGTTGAAGTAGTGGGTTTGGGAGCGCTGTCTAGGATGAGAAGTAGTTTAGATAAAATTTTGTTTTGCAACATGGTTATTTTGTTTATTAGTGCTGCCTGTATGTTCGAGCACCACGAGGCGTCCTTGATACATGTGATTGGTGGAGGTGCTGGTGATTCCAACTCTAAGTACGCTGAAGAGTTCCTTCATGTTTGTTAGGCAAGATTACATGCACTACCCTTTGGGTGCACTATAACAACCCTGTCCTCCTGGCCCAAGAAACTCAACCTTTGGTATAAGTCTGCACTACTCAGGTTGGTAGCATGTGGAGCAGTCAGGCTTATCGCAAGAGGAGTCCATGTGAAATGTAGGGGAGTTACACAGATTCACAGTGACAAGTATTCAAATAAACTTACACAAAAGGTTTCTTGATGAAACAATTACTAATGTATTTATCAGTCAGTTACAATAAGCCTTCTTCAGAAGGGGGCAATATAAAACACCACTCAAATATACTACACAAAATACACACTCTTAATATTTCTAAATCAGTAAGTACCCTTTTGGGATGGCTTACAGACACAACCTACACCCTTGGTAACTTCAGTAGCTAGGGACATTAATATCACTGTTGCATTTAGAGTCATTTACGATTAAGTCAAGGGAAAAGGTTATTAGAACATACAAGAGGCGACAAATATTCTCTAAGCAGCCAATTACTTTCAGATCCCCCAATATGAGTCATTCAGTGGAACAGGCTAATCCAAAGTCAATGGGCAAAAGTCTATATGAGCTGAACCACTTCGTTGCAGGCAACTAAGAAAAGTCTTTGCACAATGTTTTAGAAGTCTTTGAAGAATCAACGTAGGGCCACAAGCTGTTAGACTTGTAGTAGAAGATGCAAGCACCTCTACAGCAAGAGGCAAGTTCTCTCAGACTTTTACAGTACCTTTTGTAATGATGAAAAGGTGCAGCAGATGACTTCTGTTCCTGAGCAGCTCTGCAGATCTCACTGTTCCTGGGCCTCAGTTGTGGGGACAAGAGGGAGGACGTCTGGAGACTCCTGCACTGCAATGGGATGGTCACCGCTCGCAACATCCAAACAAGTGGTTGTTCTGTGTTTCACCTCCTTGCGTCTACTGCAAATAGCAACACTGCGGTTCCTGGCTGTCGAGATGGGCTTTCCTTGCTTTTGAATTCCTCTCCCTGGCTATACGGTTTCCAGCAGCAGCTCTGTGGAAATTTCTACCAGCTCTGAGATGGATGTCCAGGTGGCTTACTTTGGAGATGATTGGTCCCACCAACTCAAGGGGAGAAGTTGTCCTTGCAGGGGCTTCTCGGTCGGTGCGAACTTGGCATTTCGGCTCTGCAGCAGAGCTTCACCGGGCAAACCAACGGTCCAGGAGTTGTAGGCGTCCTCTTCAAGTTCTTCGGTTCCTTCGTCCAGTGGTCGACTGCCTTCCAAGCCAAAGGACTCGCCTTTTATACAGTTCTCTCCCATTCATTCCAGCCTAGCTGTCACTCAACCAGCAGGGTGGCAGTCCTTGCCAGACAGTCAGCCAGCCAATCACCACAGAGTGCATTTGAGTCTCCTAGGAGATTAAGTACAGGGAGTATCGGGCACCTCCCTCACTTCCCACCTACCCCAGACACTCTGGAGCCAGAGGCGGGTTTCACTCCAGAAACCCCACCAAAGGCGAAATGAACAAAGAGACCATACCTGGTTTGGCGCGCAGAGCAAATCTCAAGAAGGACTTTTCCACAAAGAAATGGCAAAAAAATACAACCGGGTGCCATTTTGACAAAGATGGCTCCCGTGTGCGCTTTACTTTAGCTGCCAACACAGCCCGTGCTAAAGATACACTATGGTAGTTCAAACAAAACCACACTGCCACCAGCCATTCTGTGAGGAAAGGGTAACATAAAACATGTTACATGAGAAACTATAGACAACGGGGATACTAGGTAATCCCTTCCAGCACTCTTTTGTAAGATGGGGTTTGCTGGGTCTAGAAAGTTACAATGCTAAGTAAAGTCAATTTCACTTTACTGCTCTTGGAAACAGTAGTTTATCCAAGAGAAGGTATTTAAACCTTTGGGAAATCTGAAAGACTTCCCTGTGTCACTGCACTGAAGGTGCTGTGGGACAACAATGTAAAAGATGATGCCTATGCAGTTTGTCAGACTCCACAACCAAAAGAAACAGTGTTCAAAATCACAATAAAATACACGAGAGTGTGGGGAAAAAAGGGTCACACTCTCCAGGTTAAAAAAATCAAGTCCTCAAAATCCAGCAAAGTTGCTGGGGGTCTCCAAGCTGGAAGGAAATACATTTCTGAGAATTCTCCCTAACAGTAGTAAAAAGTAAACCACTGCCACCAGCCATTAATTGAAGAAATAGTAACAAAAATGTTACAGGAGAAGCTAGACAAAGGGGATACCATGCAACCCCTCCAGCACCGTATGGTAAGATAGTGTGTACTGGGTCTAGAAAGTTACAAAATGTAAGTAAAGTCAATTTCACTTCACTCGGAAACTGTTTCACCAAGTGAAGGTATTTAAACCTGTGGGAAATCTAAGAGACTTCCCTATGCCACTGCACTGAAGGTGCCGTGTGTCGCAATGTAAAGATGCCTATGGAGTTTGTCGGACTCCAAATTCAAAAGAAAGTCTAAGTCACAGAAAAGAAAAAAATACATGAGTGGGAAAAAGGTCTCCCTCTCTCCAGGTTAGAAAATAAAAGTCCTAAAGTCCAGCCAAAGGGCTGGGCGTCTCCAAGGATGAGAGGAATAAGCACATTTGTGAGAATTCTCGCCAACACTGAGGCACTGTGCTAGCTTGGGTATTTACTTACCTTATGTCTCTTGCGATTCCTTTGCAGTTTTTAGGTGTTTTCTGTGATTGGGAGGCCTCTCGTCCAGTTCACCCAGGCCCACTGCTGGAATCCTCCTAGGGTGTCTTCTGTGAAGCCCCGGAACCCTCAACTAACTCTAAAGTAAAATAATCACCCCGTTTTAACAGTCTTCCTTAGGAACGCTGACTTTTGCTACTTAAGAACCTATCCTGAAACTGCCTGTTGAACACTGGAGACTACTGACCCATCCAGCCCCTCCCCCCCCCCTTCTGCCACTGAGAACGCTCATGATCCGAGAATAAGGGAAAGGATTGGGCCTTTTGCCTAGAAAAGAGAATACGTGTTTAAAAGTTACTTACTTGTAAAAAAAATGTGGTTGGTAACTAACTCTGAGAGTGAATAGTTACAAACGTTATTACTTACCTTAGAAATGTTGAGCCATTCTGAAAAGAATATCTAACATCTTTCTTTCCTTAGAAATTGTTTCGCCATTCTAACAGAAAGTAGATGTAAGGGTATATTACTCATCTGTGATTTGGTTGCGTCTCTTTCCAAAAGTAATGCTGTTGGTTTCACTTTATTATTGTTAATGTTAATGTTAATGTTATGTTAATGTTAATGTTAAAGGTCATTTGTACCGCGCACTATCACCACCGAAGTGGTCCCCTGGCGCTCTGGCGGCTCTGAAAAGGGGAGGAGGGGGGGTGGGTTAGTAGGAATAAGCTGGAAAAGTGCAAGAGAGCAGTGATGTGCTGTTGGCAGCCTCAGCCCGGTGGGTCCGTCGGCTGGGCTTGGGGTGTTTTATGGTCCGTAGTCGTCGTGTGCTGTTGTGCAAGTCTATGTGTGGTTTGTTTTGTTGTTGCATTGTTGTGAAGTTTGTGCGGATTGCTGCGTTTAAGGCTTGTGGTTGTGTTTGGTTATAGTTTGAGAGGTGTATGCAGAGGGATGGAATTGTTAGTTAGTTGGTTAGTTGGCATTGCTGTCCTTGCAATTGTGGGATTCCATCTAGGTCCGGTACATGCTAACAGTCACATTTCTATCTAGATGTCGCGCAAGCTAGGTTCATAATTCTAAGTGTGGTGCATGCTAAGAGTCACATATGCTAATAGTCACATTTCTGAAATTCTATCTAGGTGTGGTATTTGCTAACAATCATATTTCTATTTAGATGCAACGCGGGCTAAGTTTGAGAATTCCGTCCAAGTGTGGCACATGCCAACAATCATGTTACTGCCTAGATTTGGCGCAAACTAAGCTTGAGAATTCCATCTAGGTGTGGCATATGCTAACAGTCACATTTCTGAAATCCCATCTAAGTGTGGCATATGCTAACAGTCACATTTCTGAAATCCCATCTAAGTGTGGCATATGCTAACAGTCACATTTCTGAAATTCCATCTAAGTGTGGCATATGCTAACAATCACATTTCTGAAATTCCATCTAAGTGTGGCATATGCTAACAGTCATATTTCTGTCTAGATTTGGATTAGATTCTAAGGTTATTCCTCTTAGAATATATGTATGAGTGTTCCCCAACTGGGTCTTGCTTACCCTAACTTGCAGTTGCCTGTCCAGAATAAGTCTATTAGGTTTTACCAACCTAGAATAACTTTGGGTATTCACAAAGTATAACACTGGGTTTTGCTTTTCCGGGTCTGTTTTAGACAGACACAAAAAGGTTCACACCTGCCTTTAAGATGCTTATAGCTCCTGTAAAAAGTGTATAGTTTTACTTACTTTGAGTATAACTGTTAACCTAAAAAAAGATAAGAGTTATTGCTTCCCTTAGTCTGAACTGAAAAGCAACTGCAATTGAATATTACACCCCAGGGTCCAACTCCTCTAGAATAACTTATCCAGAGTCAAAGTTATAGGTATATACTGTTCCTAGTATCTGTGTTTCACTAGATCAGAAAAGTATATTGTCCAGTTGATAGGACTGCGATTTCTTGCTGAGTGTCACAGTACAACTAATAGGGTCTACTACCCTGGTATTACTGAAAGTAATCTAAAAGTAACTATTGGTTTTGACTTCCCTAGGACTCCCGTTAGGTGTTCCAAATAAGGTGTATGCTTTGGTCAGTGTACCTTCAAGCATAGTGTTGTGTTTTTATAATTGTGGTTACATATGTGATGGTATTTATTTCCCCCAGGATTTATCTGGGACTACTTGTATTTAAATAAACCTTTTATTTTTTTCAATACAAAGTGTTTGTTTCTCTTTGGACCATTCGTATTACAATTTCATTTGTACTAATTCTACAGCACTCTCTCCCTCCTAAGACATGCCTGGCTGCTCGGTATACGCTACCATGAACTGGGGTGGTACAGCCTCATATTAAGAGTGGAGTCTTTTACTGTCTCAGATGAATGGTTTTGATGAAGTTTGGTAGAACTTCAGAAAAACTGTCCTAACAGTGGTGAGTTTGTAAGGGGTCCTCAATGAGCACCACAGTGAAAAGTCAGGTAACATGCTTAGAAAATCATAAAAAAAAATATTTATGGCCATATTACATTATGAAAAATGACAACTAGCAGTTAATATCAAACACTTAATAAAGTAGCTACGTTAAAACTCAGAGGCGGAAAAGATCGAGACAGAATACAGCAAATTGGAAAGCTTCGATTTACAAAATTGTCGAATCCCACTTACCCCTACCTGCAACCTCGCTCCCTAGCTACTGTCGCTTGTAGCTACTAAACTTCTCTCCCGTCTGATCCTCCCCTTGCTCTTCCCCCCTGAAACGTTTGTCTTCTACCCCTAAAATGGGTGGGTAATTTCGTTGCAGGTTCCTTTTCTTTTTTGAAAATTTTTTTATTACTATTATTCCTCGCAGCACTCCTTCCTTTGGAAGCGGGTGACTCCCCTGAATCCCATTATATCAAACATGGGGACCAGGGGACAACCCGGCAAACCCTGTCCGGTATAATACGGAATCTGCATTTTCTTTCCTGCCCAAAGTGCATTTATTGCACATTTGACAATTTTTATTTGACATTTTCAGGCATTTTTCTGAATAAAAAAAGTACATATATGGGACACATTACTCTCTGTGATCTTATTTCTGATGCTTGCATCCATTTAGATTCACATGCTCTGCATAGTCCGACACCTGGTGGTAGTCCGAGTATTACAAGATTTGTTTCCGAAACTCAAAAAAGGACGTCAACTGGGCGTGTTGTTAATACTTACCCATGGTCCTTAACGCGTCGAGGTCCCCCAGATTGTTTCTGACATGAGGTTGCATGAATTGTAGCTTGAGTACAGATGTAATAAAGCAGATGCAGTGATAGACAAGAAAAACCTCTATGCGGCTTCGACTCCAGAGGAGAGGAAGGGTGGGCACATGTCTTGGGGAGAACTTGCACTTCTGTGCTAATTCCCTACAACCTAAGAGACGCCCAGCTCTGATGCTTGACTTTAAGACTTTTCATTTCTATCCTGAGTGAGCGAGACCCATTTCTCACTCATGTATTTTTGATCTGATTTGGACTCTTTTCTGTGATTTTTGGAGTCTGACAAACTCCATAGGTGTCACCTTTTGTATTTTGACACACATCACCTTCAGTGCAGTTGTCACAGAGAAGTCCTTTGAATTTCTCATAAGGTTTAAATACCTTCTCTTGGATAAACTACTGTTTCCAAGAGTAATAAAGTGAAATTGGCTTTACTTCCCTTTTTTCTCTGTAGACCCAGCACACACCATCTTATGTGGAGTGCTGGGCGGTTACTTAGTAGGCCCTGTGTCTACTTACCCATGTAAACATTTTTATGTTACCCTCACTAAATTTAATGGCTGGTGGCAGTGGTTTAATTTTCCTACCATTGTGCATTTTTACAGCGGCTGAATCCTTGTTGGGGAGAATTCTCAAAAATGTGCTAATTTCCTTCACCATAGAGACCCCCAGCCACTTGGCTGGATTTTAAGGACTTGATTTTTTACCTGGAGAGTGTGAGCCTTTTTTCCCACTCTCTCATGTATTTTGAATGTGTTTTACTCGTGTTCTTTGATTATGGAGTTTTAGACCACTCCTACAGGCATCATCTGTCCATGTGTGTCACACAGCACCCTGAGTGCAGTGACACAGGGGAAGGAAGCCTTTTAGGCTGTCCCCAAGGTTTAAACACTATCTGGGATAAACTATTGTTTCCCAGAGAAATTAAAGTGAAATTGACTTTACTAGTCTTTTCAAATTCCTAGACCCAGCACACCCCATCTTACAATAGAGAGCTGGAGGGTTTAGTTAGTATCCCCCAAGTCTAGAAGCTCAAGTAGCATTAAAAATGCTATCCTTTCCTCTCGAAATGGCTGGTGGCAGTGGTTTTACAACAAACTACCATGATTTTTCCCGACTGCGAACACCAGTAGCGTTAAATCACGGGAGTCATGTTTTTCAAGATGGCGTCTGAGCCCCCTTTGTATAAACAGGTCCTGGTGTTCTTTTTTCGCTATTTCTTTTTGGAAAGGTCCTTCTAGAGTTTCTCTGCGCGTCAAACCAGGTTTGGTCCCTTTGTTCCTATGCCTTTGGCGGGCTTCAGGACTGAAGACCGCTTCTGGCGCCCGAGTGTCTTGGGTGGGCAGAAAGTGAGGGAGGTGCCCGAAACTCCCTGTGCTTAGTCTCCTAGGAGACCCAAAGGCACTCTGGTGTGATTGGCTGGCTGACTGTCTAGCAAGGACAGCCACCCTGCTGGGTGAGTGGCAGCTAGGCTGGAATGAATGGGAGAAAAGGAACAAGTTACTTACCTGTAACTGTTGGTCTCCAGCATGGGTCTGGCATGAATTCACATGCTCATGAATATTACCCATCGTCAGGCTGGGAATCCACGGTAAAGAAAAATATCAGTTTCAGTTTAGTTTCTGAACTGTCTTTCTGCTAATAACCAATCACTGGTCTCTGGGTCATACTGCCCCCAGCCAATGACTGGCCTCTACCTAAGCCCCTCCTCTCGCAGCCATCTTCAGATTTGGTAGCACGTAAAGTGGCAGTAGGACCAAGAGAAGAGCTGCAGAGGGGTTGGAGGGAGGGTTCGCATGTGAATCCATGCCAGACCCATGCTGGAGAACAACAGTTACAGGTAAGTAACTTGTTCCTTCTCCAGCATGGCATCGATTCACATGCTCATGAATACAAGAATACATAGCAGTACACGCAGTGGTCGAAGTGTAAGAAAAGAAGTAGTGGAGCCATGATCCCTGCAAGCCTGACCCGCTCCCCACAAACCCCATCGCCACGCACCCTCCCACGCACAATACAAACCCCCAAACACATGCGCCTGGTGTTTAGGGGGAACGTTCAGTGCAGTGCACTGAAAGTGCACGTTTCAAACTCTTCCTACACTGTTATTTTAAAACTAAACTGTTCCGGAACGGTTTCTTTTTAAAATAAAAGTATAGGAGCTGTAAAACTTAATTTTAAAAAGTAGAGGAGCACCGCTCCCAACCGCTCCCGCTCACTTTGACCACCGAGTACACGCATGCAACCACGGGAGGTGGCAAGGCTCAACATTAAGCATTTCAACAACTCAACATTAGGCATCTCTTACCTCCTCACCAGGCTCACCTTCAAGCGAACAGGTTGTGCAGCACTGCCTGGCCGACTCTGGACTCCTCCCTAGATGATGATGCAGCCGGAGAGCCATCTGGAAATGGAAGCCTTCAAGAGGGCCTTCCCTTGGTTCACAGGTCCAAAGTTCACAAACAGCTGTGATGTCTTCCGAAGGCTCTTCGTGCGGTCCACGTAGAACTTCAGCACTCTAGCCACATCCAGTGAGTGCAAAGTCCTCTCAGCCGGCGACGAAGGCGACAGGAAGAAAACAGGTGACACCAAAAGCTCGTAGAGGTGGAAGTCCGACGGCATCTTGGGCATGAAGGAGAGGTGCGTCCTCAGCACTACCCTCGTCTCGTGGAATGTCAGATATGGAAGTTTACAGGATAGGGCCTGGCTCTCTCCCACTCATCGTGGGGAGGTGATGGACACAAGAAACACTGTCTTCCACGATAGGAACTTCAACGGTGCCGAATGCAGAGGCTCGAATGGCGGGCCCATTGCCTGGTCAGCACCACGTTGAGCTCCCACGCCGGGGTTGGAGACTTCACCGGCGGGAACGAGCGGAACAGTCCTTTCATGAACTCCTTCACCAGGCGATGAGACCACAGAGATGACTGCCCGGAGTTCTGGTGTAGCGGGAGATCGCCGCTAGATGAATTTTGATGGAGGCGTGCGCCAGCCCCGCCTTGGCCAGCGACAGCAAGTACGGCAGCACTTGAGGGGCCGTAATCCGCAGAGGGTTGATCTTCTGTGCATGGCACCAGACAGAGAACCTCTTCCATTTGTGTCCAAAGCACTTAAGAGTCGAGGACACCCTGGCCTTTGCAAGCACCTCCTTGCAGTCCGCCGGGATATCGTACCTTCCGAACTGTTGTGCTGCAGGAGCCAGGCCTGCAGGTTCAGTAATCCCGGGTCGAGGTGGAGGATGGAGCCTCCTTCCCTGGCGAGAAGATCCGCGTCCATCGGCAGTTTGACTGGCGGGGTGGAGGGGACGCCGACATGTCCAGAAGGTCCGGGAACCAAATCTGCCTCGGCCACGCCAGTGCGATGAGGATCATCCTGCACCGGGACCTTCTGAGTTGACTGATGAGTCGCAGCAGCAACGGCAATGGTGAGAACGCATACAGGAATAGGCTGTCCCAGGGGAATGAGAAAGCATTGCCCATGCTCCCCGTCTGGGGAAACATGATGGCGAACCTCTGGCACTTGACGTTCGTCGCCGTCGCAAATAGGTCGATCTGGGGATTGCCCCATCGTTGGAATAGGGGATCCACTTGATCCTGCCATGGCACGACCGCAGCTCCCTGCCGAGTGAGCTGGCAATGGTGTTGTTTATTCCTGCCAGATGGAAGGGTACCAGGAACATCCCTTGGGCAACGGGCCAGTGCCACAGATCCTGTGCTTCCTTGGATAGGGCTGGGGATCTGGTGCCCCTCTGCTTCCTGATGTAGAACATTGTGGTGGTGTTGTCGGTGAAGACCCTCACCACCTTTCCCTTGAGGGACGGGAGGAACTACCAGAGGGCCCAGAACACGGCTCAGAGCTCCAGGACGTTGATGTGTAGGGACTTGTCCTCTGGGAGCCAAAGGTCTCTTACGTGGAGATCTCTGGTGTGTGCTCCCCATCATTCCAGGGAGGTGTCCGTCGTCACAGTTTCCTGGTGTGCCGGGGTCTGGAAGTCCATACCCCGCCGCTAGATGCGCGCAGTTGCCCCACCACCAGATCGCTTGACGGAACGTCTCGTTGAGGGAGGTCTTGTCTTCGAAGCTGCTCGCTGCTTGCATCCAACGGGCGTCGAGGAACTCTTGCAGTGGCCGCAACCTGCATAGGCGCACGAGGTAGATGCACGATGACATCATGCCGAGTAGGGACTTGATGGACCTCACCCCGGCCATCTCCATGGTCAACAGCCGTTGTACCTTGCCCAGGATGGCCTTCGTCCTTTCCTCTGACGGAGAAGCCAATCGCGCCACTGTGTCGAGTCTGGCTCCCAAGAACAGGGCGGCGTCTTGCGATGGTACCAAGTGGGATTTCGCAAAGTTGATAGAGAATCACAGATCCGTGAGCAATCCCACGGTCTTCGCTGTGTGATCAACGGCGAGTTCCCTTGATTTTGCTCAGATGAGCTAATCGTCCAGGTAGGGTATATGTGGCTCCCCTGCAGGCGCAGCAACGCCTCCACCGGTGCCAAGCACTTGGTGAAGACCCTCGGCGCCGACTTCAAACCGAAGGGTAGGGCCTTGAACTGGTAGTGTCGCCCTTGATCCACAAATCTTAGGAACTTTCGATGTCCTTTGTGTATGGGGATGTGGAAGTAGGCATCCTCCAAGTCCAGTGACGATAGGAAGTCACCCTCCTCCAGCTGTCCCAGCACATGGGGATGGGGAGCAGGTGCAAGTGGATCTAGGTCACCTGGCCTAAGCCCCGCCCTCCTGGTGCCTTCCTGCCTGCCGCTCTTTTTCACCACTTAGCAAGCCCCGCCCACTTGGTGCCTTCCTGCTTCCCGCTCTTTCACCACTTAGCAAGCCACGCCCACCTGGTGCCTTCCTGCTTGCCGCTCTGTTTCCCTACTTAAGGAGCCCTCCAGCTTCTTTTCCTTTGCAGATGGGGAGCAGGTGCAAGTGGATCTAGGTCACCTGGCCTAAGCTCCACCCACCTGGTACCTTCCTGCCTGCTGCTCTTTTTCACCACTTAGCAAGCCCCGCCCACCTGGTGCCTTCCTTCACCATCACTGTCTTGTGGCCAATGCTGATTTGACTTTTATGGACTTCATTCATTCACGGTGCGTCACCCTTTCTAAACTCTCATGCTGGACTTCCTTTGCATCTTGTACTCATGGTGGCCCTGAATCATGCTGTTCCCATCTTCATCGTGTATCCTGGCTTGCAACATTATGTGTTACTAATGACTTCTGCAATTGTATTCGCTCTCCACGCTTGCTTCGCCACTCTTTTTGACTGCTTACTCTTTTCTCGCCTCCTTTCCCTTCTCCCTGTTCCTATCTCCTCCCCTTTTTTTCTTCTATGCACTTACTCTATCAGAATTGTCCCTGGACCTAATATGATAGCAAACTCGTCTGTTTCCTCCACCCTCCCATTACTGTTTTTTTCCTCCCCACCACGCCTCCAGCACTATCTGAAATGTCGTCAGGCCTAGTATGATAGTCGCTTGTTTTGTTCCTCCCCTCCCTTTCTGCACCCCTCTCCCTCACCTTTTGTTTTTCTCCGGCTCTACCAGAAATGTTGTCAGGCCTAGTACGGTAGTCGCCTGTCTGTTTCCATTTCCTTTGCACTCTCCCCCTCCCTTCCTTATCTATGTCTTAGCTCTTGCACTATCTGAAATGTCGTCAGGCCGAGTACGATAGTTAATTTCACATCCTTACTGTTCATGGCCTGCAAGAATGTTGTATTTTCCCTTGTTCCCTCCCTTGCCTTGAAGCGCTTTGAAACACATTGTGTATAGGCGCTAAAATATAAATAAACGATCATATATCATATCACATGCTGAAGGATGACCATCCGGAATTTCTGGGACTTGATGCATTTGTTTAGACGAAGGTCCAGGATGTGTCGCCAACCGCCGGTCTTCTTTCGGACGAGAAAGTACTGCAAGTATACTCCTGGTTTTCCTTCCTGCACACGGGTGGTAGGCGGGGACACTTTCTTTGAAATTCCAGAGTGTGCCCCTGGGCCAGCGCTTCCAGCACCCAACGAGAGCTATAGCACGAGGACTCCCAACACTTGAACGTGCAGTAAAAATCTGAAGATGGCTGCCAGAGGAGGGGCTTAGGAAGAGGGCGGTCATTGGATGGGGGCAGTATGACCCAGAGACCAGTGATTGGTTATTAGTAGTAAGACAGTTCAGAAACGAAACAAACAGATTTTTTTTCTATACCGAGGATTCCCAGCCTGACGGGGAATATTCATGAGCATGTGAATCCATGCCAGACCCCATGCTGGAGAACTGTATAAAAGGCAAGTCTTGGCTTCGAAGGCAAAGTCGACCACTGGAACGAAAGAACCGAAGACGAGCTGGTAGAGGACGACTGATGCAACTCCTGAACCATTGGTTTGCCCGGTGAAGCCCTGCAGCAGGTCCGAATCGCCAAGTTCATCTCGACAGTTTGAGTTGGTGGGACCAATCAACTCGACGCCAAGCCTCCTGGATACCATTCTCGGAGCTGGTTGTATTTTCCTCACGAGTGCTGCAGGAAACCGAATAACCAGGGAGAGGGACACCAGTTTGTGTGCTCGACTACAGCTACTGGAAACAAAGATTTGCCAGTTGCCAGCTTTTTGACCAGTCCCAGTGCAGGAGTCCCGACGTCCTCCCTCTTGTCCCCACGACTGAGGCCCAGGAATAGAGATATATGCAGGAACGGACAGGAACCTAAGTCACCAGCTGCATCTTTTTCTTCGTTTGTAAATGTACTGTAAAATCAGACAGAGTACTTACCTCTCGCGGTGAAAGTGCTTGCAACTTTCCCAACTGACAGGCCCAATCAGCTTGTGACCCAAAATATAATTCTTCTTGCTACTAACTACTCCTAAGAACTTGTGCCAAGACTTTTCAGTTTCACTACCAGAACTGCTTTACCCTATCCAAGACTTTAGCCCATTCGCTTTGGCCTAAACTATTGAATTGAATCCACTCTTCTGGTTAACTATAAATATTTGCACAGTCTAAGAATGCTTGTAACCTTTCATGTTCTAAATAACCTATTCCTTTTTGCTCCTCCTTCAAAGTATTCTGAATGCCATTTTGCTCCTGCTTCAAAGTAGTCTGAATGCATCAGAAACTTAAAGTGTAGAATACTGAAGTATATTTGTGTTTGATATTGAACTGCCTCCTTCTAGTGAATGTTTTATAACTGACTGTTGAATACATTAATTAGTGTTTAACCATGAAACCTTGAGTGTAAGAGTTTATTTGAACAACTGATTGTAGACCTCTGTGTAACATCCTTACAGCTCACATTCCCTCTTGAGATAAGCCTGGCTGCTCAGCTCTGCTACCAAAAACTGTAGTACAGACTTATGCCAAAGGTTGGTTTTGCCTACACCTGTAGTCATAGTTGTGTGTAGTGGTCCCACAGGGTACTGCATACAAACTCTGCCTAACAATCCTCAGCTGCAGTATTGCACCCATGGGTGCCCATTTTGTCAAAAACGCCCTTGTCTCCTTTTTTTGCCATTTCTTGCTTGTGAGGTCTTTGTTGGGTTTTACTCTGCGCGCTAAACCAGGTTTGACGCCCTTCGTTAGTTTTGTCTTTGGCGGGATTCAATGCTGAAGCCCGCCTCTGGCTCCAGTGTACCTGGCAGGGCAGGAAGCGAGGGCGGTGCCCAAAACTCCCTGTCCTTAGTCTCCTTGGTTACCTGAATGCACCCAGTGCTGATTGGCTGGCTGTCCTTGAAGGACAGCCACCCTGCTGTGCGAGTGACAGCTAGGCTGCAAATGAATGGGAGAAACCTGCATAGAAGGCAAGGCCTCTTTAAAAGAAGGCAGAGTCAACCACTGAAAGAAACATCTGACGAAAAACTGGAAGAGAAGCTTGCTGTACCCTCCTGGACCCTTGAAGTGCCCAGTGAAGCCCTACTGCAGTGCTGAAGCTTTAATTTCGTATCGACTAGAGAAGCCCGGAACGGAGGACTTCTTCCGTTCGGTTGGTGGGACCAACTGACCAAGACGAACAAACAAGTTACTTACCTGTAACTGTTCTCCAGCATGGGTCTGGCATGTAATCGCATGCTCATGAATAAAGAATACATAGCAACTCACACATGCACAACCACGGGAGGTGGCAAGGATCAAACCGAAGCAACCTCTTACCTCCTCACCAGGCTCACCTTTAAGTGAACAGGTTGAGCTGCACTGCATAGCCGACTCTGGACTCCTCCCTCAAATCCCTGTTGAAGCAGTACAATTTCGTGAAGGTGTGCTTCGACCTCCACATAGTGATCCTGCAGATGTCCAGCATGGGCACACCAGACAGAAACTCTGTTGTAGCAGCAATCGCCCTGGTAGAATGGGCTCTCAGACAGCCAGGCAGCGGTCAGTTTGCCAACCGCTAACAATGAGTGTTGCACCCGGAGAGCCACCTGGAAATGGAAGACTTGGACAGGGCCTTCCCATGGTTCACAGTACCAAAGTTCCCAAAAAGCTAAGAAATCTGTAAACTCTTTGTGCGTGCGTGGCTAAGCTTCAGCGCTCTAGCCACATCCAGCGAGTGCAAAGTCCTTTCAGCCTTCGACGAAGGCGTAGGAAAAAACACAGGTAACACCAAGGGCTCGATGAGGTGAAATTCTGACGGAACCTTGGGCATGAAAAAGGGGTGCGTCCACAGCACCACTCATGAAAAGTCAAGTAAGGCCGGTTGCAGGACAGGGCCTTGATCTCACCTACTCGTCTTGCAGAGGTGATGGCCACGAGGAAAGCCGTCTTCCATGACAGAAACTTGAGCAGAGCTAAATGCATACGTTCGAATGGAGCCCCCATGAGTCTAGTCAGCATCACATAGGGATCCCATTGCAGGGACGGAGCCTTCACCGGCGGGAACGAGTGGAACAGTCCCTTGATGAACTCCTTCACCAGACGGTGCAACCAAAGTGAAGAGCTACCCAGAGATCTGGTGTAGCAGGAGATAGCCACCAGATGAACCTTGGAGGAGTGAGCCAGCCCTGATTTAGCAAATGACAGTAAATACGGTTGTTCTTCTGTGAACAGCACCAAATAGTAAAGCGCTTCCCTTTGTGTCTGTGTCTGTAGCATTTTAAGGTAGACGAAGCCCTGGCCTTGGCGAGAACCTCTTTGCAGTCCACTGGAAGATGGCAGCCACCCAATTCTAACGCTGCAGGAGCCAGGTCTTCAGGTTCAGCGACCCCGGGTCGTGGTGCAGAATTGTGCCTGCTTCCCTGGCGAGAAGATCCACGACCACTGGCAGCTTGACTGCAGGGGAAACCGACATGCTGAGAAGGTCCGGGTACCAGATCTGCCTTGGCCAAGCTGGGGCGACGAGGATCATCCTGCACCAGTACCGTCTGAGTTGACTGATGACTCGAAGCAACGGCAACGGAGGGAATGAATACAGAAACGGGACTTCCCCAGGGAATGAGAATACGTCCGCCATGCTCCCCGGCTGGTGGTCGTCGCTGTCGCAAACAAATCAAACTGGAGACTGCCCCATTTGAGGAAAAGGTTGTCCACTTGATCCTGCCGAAGCTCCCACTCGTGGCAAGAGCGCAGCTCCCAGCTGAGTGAGTCGGCAACAGTGTTCTTTACTCCTGCCAGGTGAAACGGGATGAGGAACATCCCCTGGGCGACATTGTTCGTGAAGACACTCACCACCTTGCCCTTGAGAGACGGCAGAAACTACTTGAGGGCCCAAAACACTGCCTATAGCTCCAGGATGTGGATGTGTAGCGTCGTCTCCTCTGCCTGCCACAGGCCTCTGTCGTAAGACGTCCGGTGTGGGCTCCCCATCGTTCCAGGGAAGCGTCCGGCGTGACCGCCTTCTGGTACGGGGGGCTTTGGAAATGCGTGCCTCTGGCAATGTTGTAGCGCACGCCACTCCACCTTATCCCTCAATGGAACTCTATGTTGAGCGCGATCCTGTCTTCGAAGCCTCCAGACACCTGGACCCAACGGGCGTCGAGGAACTCCTGTAGAGGGTGCATCCGCAACCTGCAGAGCCGAATCATGTATATGCATGACAACATCATGCCGAGTAGCGACTTGATGGTCCTCACGTGGCGACCCTCAGTGCCAACAGCTATTGCACTTTGCTTAGGATGGCTAATATCCTCTCCTCCAACGGTGACGCCAGGCAAGCCATCCTGTCGAGTCTGGATCCCAGGGAACAGCGCGTCCTGCGAGGGGGTCAAGCAGGACTTTGCATAATTCACAGAGAACCCCAGTTCCGTCAGGAGGCGGATGGTCTTCCCCGTCTGGTCAACGGCTATGTCCCTTGATCTGGCACGGATCAGCCAGTTGTCCAGTTGTCCAGGTAAGTGTACACGTGGATACCTTGCAGTCATAGATGGGCTGCCACCGGAGCCAGGCACTTGGTGAAGACGCTGGGCAACGACTTCTGTCGGAAGGGAAGAGCCTTGAACTAGTAATGCTTCCCGTTAGGGAAAATTCTCAGAAATGTGCTAATTCCTCTCTAATTTAGAGACCCCCAGCTCTTTTGCTGGACTTTAGGACTTTAATTTCTAACCTGGAGAGAGAGAGCTTTTTCCCCTCACTCTCAATTTGTTTTATTAGTCAGACTCTGGAGTCTGACAAGTTCCACGGGCATAACCGTTGCATTGTGACAGCACCTTCAGTGCAGTGGCACAGGAAAGTCTTAGATTTCCCAAAGGTTTAAATACCTGCTCAAACTACTGTTTCCAAGACCAGTGAAGTGACATTGACTTTACTTACATTGTGTAACTTTCTAGACCCAGCACACACTATCTTACCATAGGGTGCTGGAGGGGTTACTTAGCATCCCCTTTGTCTAGTTTTTCATGTAACATTTTTACGTTAAACTTTCTGCAATTCATGGTTGGTGGCAGTGGTTTACTTTTAACTACCATTGTGTGTTTTTACCACGTGCTGCATTCGCAACTGCAATAAGGCACCCATGGGTGCTGTTAGGTAAGATTGTATGCAGTACCCCTTGGGTGCACTACAACAACCCGGACCACCTGGCAATAGCAACCCAACCTTTAGTATAAATTTGTACTATACAGGTTGGTAGCGTGTTGAGCAGCCAGGCTCATCTCAAGAGGGGTCAATGCTATACTTCGGGAGGACCAACTAGTAGCATTCACAGACCTGCAGAATACATTTCCACTCCAGGGTAGGGATCGCTATGGATACTTGCAGCTTGCACACGCTATTCGGACACAATTCCCTGAACCAGCGGACATCCCAAAGTGTCTCCCACCTCCCCCCTTGAAGCGAACATGCTCCAAACAAAGATCCCCACCAAGGTCACGTCCACTCTTTATCAAGTGATCCCTGCCTTCGGGGCACCAGAGCTTACCAAGCACCAGGAGAAATGGGAGAGATTGCTGGGCCCACTGGAGCCAGAGGAGTGGGTTGAGACGCTGACGTTTCCCCGAGAAATCGGCATAGATGCCAGGCTCCGCCTGATCCAATACAAAATGCTACACCAGGCCCATCATTCCAGGGCCATGATGCTTAAATGAGGGACAATGTACCTGCCTACGGTGCAGGAGGGTAGAAGGGACATTCTTTCATATGATCTGGGATTGTGCAGTTCTTCAGGACTTCTGGATCCAGTGTATCAACCGGATTAGCTGGGTGCTGGGGTCCCCCGTTTCACACAATCCGAAATTGGCTATACTGGGGATCAGGGGAGTAGCTGATCATACCAAGTATGAAAAGGCATTTCTTGCGGTGGCATTGGGCCTTGGGAAACTACTCCTAGCCAACAACTGGGGTTTCTCTGAGGGATTGAGTCTTAACAGATGGGCCAACGAAATGGACCGATCTGCCTCCCTTGAGAAACGCATATACTCTGCAGGGGATGCCCCAGGAAGAACCTTCAGGTTTGGGGGAAGTGGGTGGATGACTATCGTGCAGAAACCACAAGATTGATAGCGGCAAGCGTCCAGACACTCTCCGCTGGCAAAGTCAGTCTCCACCGCCTCTACTCCATGTGCCCCTGTCTAGTTCACGATGTCATGAACTGCTCAAGTAAATGTGACCCGACACTGTTGACTGACCAATATTTGACATGTTGACCATATTTAGCTTTGTTTTTGGCTTCTCTAAAACACCAATAAAAAGATTTATAAAATAAAAAAAATTCAAAAAGGAGGGGTCAATGTGAGCTGTAAGGGAGTTACACAGATTCACAGTGACAAGTATTCAAATAAAATCTCACACACGAGGTTTGTTGAGTAAACAAATATTAATTCAACAGTCAGTTGGAGTAAGCAGTAACCCTCAAATACACTTCAAAAATACACACTCTTAATATTTCTAAATCAGTAAGTACCCATTTGGGATGACCCACATACACTACCTACACTTTCAGGTGGCTTCAATAGTTAGGGTGCTGGGGACATTGATATATCACTGTTGCATTTAGACTTAATGAAAAAAGGTTATTAGAACAAAACAAGAGATCACACAAATATTCTGAAGCAGGTAAGTACTTTTGGTAACCCCCAATGCATAATTAGTAGATACCTTCCTGGAAGGAAGGCAGAACACCTAAGCACAGGAGAGAAGAGTCATTCAGGGAGGCAGGCCAGCCAATATTAAGTTAGCAAAAGTCGAGGTGAACTGAAGCACTTCTTGCAGGTAAGTAAAAGTCTTGCAATGTTCTAGAAGTCTATAGAATAAGAAGAAATTCAAAGTAGGGCCACAAGCGGACGAGGCTTGTAAGGTATAGAAGCTGTCAGCAACTCTACAGAGGCAACCGAGACAAGTCTCCAACGAGGACAAGCAAGGTGGCACAACAAGAGGTACGTTTTCTCAGACTTTACAATACCTTTAGGTTGAAGAGAAGTGCAGCAGATCACTTCTGTTCCTGTGCAGCTCTGCAGATCCTGGTGTTACTGGGCCTCAGTCGGTGGGGACTAGAGGGAGGACTTCTGGGGACTCCTGCACTGCAATGGGACGGTCGCCACTGGCAACCGGCAATCTTCAAGTGGCACCAAGAGGTTTCAGCTCCTTGTGTCTACCGCAAATAGCAACACTGTGGTTCCAGGCTGTTGAGATGGGCTTTCCTTTCATCTGGGGTCCCGCACTCTGTTGAGGGGGCTCAGGCTCAGTCAGGCCTGCTTCCTGGGAGTCCTGGTTCCCTAAGAGACTTTTCTCTCCGACTCTGTGCCTTTACCTTTCCCCAGGAAAGGGTTAAATTTACTTGACATTGGAAGGTTTAAAAAGTACTTACCAGCTTATGAATTATGTGTTATCCTTTGGTTTATTCCCCTATCCACCTTTGCACCAAACTCAATATTGCTATAAATGTACCAGTGATAAATCAATGTCCAGTGTCCTGGCTATTTAAGTTGCCTGTGGGTGTAGGAAGTGTGTATGCCAATCCCAATAGGAATCATCTTATTTAGATAACAGAGTGTGTTCTGAAGTGTTTTATAATTGTTACATGTTTTGCTCCCTTCCAAAGAAGGCTTATATAACTGACTGTTAAATAAACTGTTTAATGACAGTGTTTATTTGAATAACTATCACTGTGAAACTGTGTTACAACCCTACTGCTCACACCGACGCCTCGAGATAAGCCTGGCTGCTCAGCCACACTATCAATGTTGCCTCTAATTATTTTTCCCTAAGTGCGGAAATGGTTAGCTTCTGTGCGCCCATTATTTTCCATGTGCGCAACTGAATAACGAGGTAACCCACTTTATGACTGTGTATTTAGTGAGCTAGCATCGATGTGAAGAGTTTGGAAGGGGATTTTCCCTTCCCAGCCACTGCAATTCTTTATAAATTGGTGTAAAAGGTGCATCATAGAACACTTCTTTCCAAACACATAGGCTAAACAAACAAATATTTGATACGTGATTCATAAGTAGAACTCATCAACCAGTGCAAGACTTAAAGATATGCCATAATACCTACCAAAAGTAGTCTGGAGCAGAGAAAAAAAAACATATGCACAAAAAATAAAAAGTATTATAAGTATATACAATAGGTTTATTTGTGGCCATTCATTTGTTGACCATGCAGAAAGTGTTTAATGCCATTGGAAAAAACAAATATTGCTCATCAATGATGTGGCTGTCAGAAAATTCAGACAGGATATAAGTTTTCCAAATCGAATAATGGCAACTAAAAGGAATGTCCCAGAAAACATGCCAATAGGAGTTCATGTGCCATTTTAAGTAATTCAAGGGTCAGGAGAACATGCCTCAATTTATTTGTGCAAGGAAGATCATTGCATCAGAATAACTTAACAGAAATTGATGAGAATGAGAATTCCTGAGCCTTTGACTTCTATTCACGTTACACTGTCCTGTGAGTTGTGCCAACAGTTACTCAAAACGAGTCTTACAGTTTAGAGGCATATACACTATGCCTTTTTACTCCCTAAAAACAGGAAAATGTGCCCAAAAAAAATGGGAAACCATGAAAACAGGAGCCTACACCCTGCTTCTATCCACAACTTTCCACTGAGATGTTTCAGTGACCGGAAGAGCAGTGGCATAGATAGTAACTAATAGTATTACTGCTTGATCTCAAGAGGAATTTTAAGGGGAAAGAACAGGTTTCTTCTGGAGCCCCATTGAAGAATATCACATATATCTGCTTTTTAAATCAATAGCAGCAGTGTTCACAGGTAAAACAGATTAAGTGTTGTCTTCTTCAACTAGGGACCGCTCTTCTGAAATTCCTGTTATAAGTTGTACAAGATGCATGGGGATGCTAGAGGCAATAAACACAAGCACATGATCATACTGAAAAGCCCTCAGCAGCTGAGCACAGACGGTGCAGTTTCCTAGACTTTTACTAGTTTCCTATCCTTTAGCAAATCATTTTTTTCCTTCACAGTACATGCCAAAATGTCTGATTTGGAAAGTTGCTGATTTGTTCTTCAACCCATAGGAGTCTTCTCCTGTGCCCTTTCACCCGTATACCCCCCCCCCCCAGACTCTTGTGTTAGCCTCCAATACTAGCTGACAGGGCTCTATAAAAAGTTAGAGATTGTAGCAGTAAAACACCGACTGGGATTTTTGCATGCCCACAATAATTTGCAAGCAAAACATATTTAAAGCCTCACCATATTATGTGCAATTTAAGAAAATTTCATGAACAAAATGTCATGAATCTGCATGTGCACAATTATTATGACGTGCATACAAAATTGTTTGCAAAATACCCCAAACCTTTAAATTGCTGGCTAGGATTGCAGTGCTCAGTCAACCCGTTTATGTATAGCAGCAAATTACCATATAATTTGTTAAGGTCTATGCGCCATGGAACTCTGAAAACTTGAAACATTTGCAGATTGTGTGTAAAGTATTCGAGTTATCGGAATATCCTTTGCCCTAATGCTATACACGAATAATGCCAAGCATAGCCTATGCCCATTATCCCTTGCCGGCCAAGTACATGATAGTGCAATGCTGCTCTCCAGTTATAGGGTAGTGTTACCTATGCTAAAGTAGGAGACGCTGAGCCTAACATTTGCCTATGCAAAAGCCTAAGAGGGCAAATTAATATTTGAGTTTTATAATGCGTTAACTTGCAAGGTGGCTGCTACAAAGTGCATGTGCAACATACATACAAAGAACAGGAAGCATGGGATGAGGGTCCACATCCAAGTAGCCTGCTTACTTAGAGTCAATCTACAATATTTGAGCTGACAGTTGGGTTACATAGTCTGGGTGACACTTTTGCTAAGGCACCATGAGTAACACATTCTTGTGCTTGAACGTCATTCATATAAAAATAAACATAAAAGAAGTGGATGTAGGTACTAGTCTTGTAACCTTTCACAGAGCCAAGCAAGGCAGAGTCAATGCTGTCTGACAATATCTGAGTGTTGCCTAGGGTGGAGGTTTGAGTCATAAAGTAGAAGTGTGGTAGAGTCCAGTATAGGAGTCATGGGTGGGGAGGGAAGATAATTTGGTTAATGTGTGCAGGCATATCTTAGTTGTATTATCTGTTAATCGAGACACATTTTCATATTAGTTTTTAACCTCTTGTGGGTGTATTATATGTTTACGTTTTTATGGTCAAGCTTGCATTGTTGGTCCATGTAAATAGGCTACACCAAAATATCAAGACTAGTTGTTATAATTTAGATTTTGAGAGAAAGCAAATGTTGGGTGCCTGCTATGGCTTGTGCCTTGTTAAACCTTTTGGAATAGGTGGGAATTGGCTGTGTGCGCTGCTAAAATTCTTCTGAGCGGCACCCCGAAGGAAGCTGGGCAAGCGCACATGCGCACAGCTTAAAGGGAACATTGGTTGGCACAGTACCTTAGTATGAAGAAAAAGATGCAGCTGAAGATGTTGGTTCCTGGCAGTTCCTGCAGATCTCCCTGTTCCTGAGCCTTAGTCGTGGGGACAAGAGGGAGGACATCGGGGGGGACTCTTGCACTGCACAGGATGGTTGGATAAAAACTGACATAATGGAGTCACTTCAGTTACAGTAGCTGTTCAAGCAGCACACAAGCTGGTGTCCTTCCCCTGGTTAATCCTAACCAGCTCCGAGAATGGTATCCAGATAGCTTACGAGTTGATTGGTCCCACCAACTCAAAGGAAGAAGTCATCCTTGAAGGGGCTTCTCAGTGTGGCTGAACTTGGCAATTTGGACCTGCAGTAGGGCTTCACCGGGCAAAAGCAACGGTCCAGGAGTTTCAGCAGCCGTCCTCTTCCAGCTCGCCTTCGGTTCTTTCGTTCCAGTGGTCGACTCTGCTTTCCAGTCCAAGAAACTTGCCTTTTAAACAGTTTTCTGCCATTCATTCCAGACTAGCTGCCACTCACCCAGCAGGGTGGCTGTCCTTGCCTGACAGTCAGCCAGCCAATTACGCCAGAGTGCATTTGGGTCTCCTAGGAGACTAAGCACAGGGAGTTTCGGGCACCTCCCTCACTTCCTGCCCACCCCAGACACCAGAGGCAGTCTTCAGTCCTATAGCCCGCCAGAGGCATAGAAACAAAGGGACCAAACCTGGTTTGGGGCACAGAGAAACACTAGAAGGACCTTTCCAAAAATAAATGTTGAAATAAGAAGACTAGGACTGGTTTAAACAAAAGGGCTTAAGACGCCATCTTGAAAAACGGGGCTCCCGCAATTTTTAGCTACCGGTGTTCGCGGTCAGGAAAAATCAGGGTAGTTTGTTGCAAAACCACTGCCACCAGCCATTTCGATAGAAAAGGGTAGCACTTGACTGCGACATGAGTATTTTAGACACAGGGGATAGTAGGTAACCCCTATAGGAAGATAGTGTGTGCTGGGTCTAGGAATTTAAAAAGACTAGTAAAGTCAATGTAAGCTTACATTCTCTGGGAAACAGTAGTTTATTACAGAGAAGGTATTACAATTTTGGGACAGCCTAAAAGGCTTCCCCGTTTCACTGCACTGAAGGTGCGGTGTGACACAAATAAAAAAGATGATGCTTATGGAGTTTGTCAGACTTCACAACCAAAAGAAACAGAGTTCAAAATCACATTAAAATACATGAGAGAGTGGGAAAAAGGTTCTCACTCTCTCCCGGTAAAAAAATGAAAGTCCTCAAAATCCAGCAAAGTTGCTGGGGGTCTCTAAGGTAGAGAGAAATTAGCACATTTCTGAGAATTCTCCCCAACACTCCTCTTTACCAGTGACTTTGTGCTTTGGCCTTTCCCACAGGAAAGGGTTAATTTACTCTGCATTGGAAGGTTTCTAAAAGTACTTACCCGTTTAGGACTTATTTGTTAACCTTTGTTTTATTCCTCTATTCTATCTTTTTCACCAAACTCAGTATTGCTCTAAATGTACCAGTGATAAATCAATGTCCACAGTGTCCTAGTTACTTAAGTCGCCTGAGGGTGTAACAAGTGTGTGTGCCATCACCAATGGGCATCATCTGATTTAGAGAAACGAAGAGTGTGTTTTGAAGTATATTTAAATGGTACATGTTTTGCTCCCTTTCTGAAGGAGGCTTATATAACTGACTGTGAAATAAATTAATAATTGGTTTATCAAGAAACTGTTGCAACATTACTGCTCACATTGACCCCTCTTGAGATACGTCCGGCTGCTCGACTAAACTACCAACCTGTGTAGTTCAGACTTGTACCAAAGGTTGGGTCCCTATTGCGAGGTGGTCAAGGTTGTTGTAGTGAACCCAAAGAGTACTGCATACAATCCTGCCCAACAGGGACACTCAGATCTTCAGCAGGATGCTCTTTGAGGGATTCTTGGCTCCAAGCCCACCAATGTTAAAGATCTGCACCATTCAAACAGCCAGTAGTTGTCCAATCGGGGACAACTACTGGTTTAACATCCGCCCCAGAAGCAGACTTTCTGGCATCAAGGATGTGGACTAGATAGTCTGTGATGAGAAGGAAGAAGGCCAAATTGCAATATGGCTAAACAAGAAGCAAAAATCTAGTGGCACTATCCATATTTAGTAGCCATACACGGTAAACTCAAAAGTGCACACCAAAAATAATGCAAAAATTGAAAGAAATGTAACTGATGCCACCAGCTTGTCTTTAGGCACATCTAAAAGTAACCACAACTCCACCAAGTACAAATTTATGGCGATACAAAATACTCCCCTTGCACTGCATTGTAAGATGCTATGTGCAATGTTAAATTCATAAGAATTCAAAAGAGAAACAATGTTTCCCAGTACTGATAGTCTGAAGGACCTATCAATTTCCCCATTACATGTGAGCAAAAGGTAAGTGAAGCAGAGGGCTTTACTTCCCTTCAAAAAGTCAGGACAGGATAAAACAAACAGCAAAAAGAATGGGGTTCCGGAGGAAACTACGGTGGGAAAATTGCAAAAACAAACTCTCATTAACATCAAACCAGTCCGTCTGTCACCTTTTTTCTTATGAAGAATGGTAAAGAGTTTTGCTGCCCACTCTCTAAGTGACTTGGGGAGCATTGACTGACAAGACCTGCAGAAATTCTAGGTACATCCTGTGGGAGTCAGAGGGATATCGGAAGCAGTCAGTCAACACAGGGTTTGAAACCAGAGGGCTTAGACCGAGTCGGCATGTCAAGAAATGAGAAAGTAAACCTTTGACAAAGCGATGTTCCTGAAGCGTGCAGAGTGAACAGGAAAAGAAAACTGGGGTCACAGAGCCTCGATAATTACTGTCCTTAAAGTCATGTCTGGCGAGGGTGCAGAGGCGTTGGGCGGAGCCAACGCAGAGCCAAGATGAGCACTCCAGCTGGGGAAAAGTTCCCAAAGAGCAGCTCAGCTTGGAGATGAGCATCAAAGATGAGGAAGGAATCCAATACAAAGTGCTACATGTTCATTATTTTCATGTATACTCTGGTCCGATTTTTATTGGGCTGAAGTTTGGTAATCATTGATGCTACAACAGATTATTTCCAATGACAATACTAGGCAAATAGCCACTAAATTGAAGTGTGTCCTTGTAACATAAAAATTACATTTAAAATGAGAATGGGGCTACATGGTATCTACTCAGAACTCCACATAAAATGGGGGGTGCTTATCTCACCTAATAAATGAGAAAGGGATCCAAAGATCCTTTCTACCCTTGGGAACTGTAGTTCTCACAAGGTTAGCCAGAGATAAAAGGGGGAGCACCTAGGGCAACCCAGCAACAATAGGCACTTCTTGCCAAAACATTATCATAGAGGATAACTTTTAAAAGACACTTTTGAGAGTCTTAAAAAGGACACCCAAAAAAAAAAGAGTTAAAGATTCAGCGAGTGTGGAAAAAGGTTCCCACTCCGAGGTATAAGGAGAAATAATCCACCAGTACAAGCAAAAAGTCTTGGGTTGGACACAGGTCAGGAAGATTTCTCATTACTATGAACATCTTAACTAACACTTACCTGGACTACAGAAAACTGTCCTAACAGACCCTTAAGAGTATCAAATAACTTCTTACATCTATTTTTTCATTAACAAATAACAAGAAACGGGCTTCAATTTGGGGATATTGCACTCTTTGGTGGCCAAGGTCACTAGGTTTGCCTACGATAAAGGTTGGGGACTTTAGCCGCATTGACTACCATCCTTACAACCAACATAGGCATGTCCCTAGTTCAAATTACAGCCTTAAAAAAACGTTTAAATGAGGATAGATTTAGCATGCTATAATTGACCAAACCACCATGAAGCATTCTAAAAATACCAATACATAATTAGCATGATATAATGAACAGGGTTTTCATACAAAAAGAAGAATGTCTAACAAACATGAAGCATGTTAAGTGTGGCATATGGGCATACCTTTCCTTTACTATAGTCCCAAAGCTTTAGAGTACTGCAAGAAAAAAATGAAAAATAAAGATTAAAGACACATGCCTTGAATTTACAATTTAGAGAACGCAACATCAGATTATGAATGGTTTTAAAAATCTTTGCATACTATTAGCGCCAAATCGCACACTACAATTGTTAGGACCAAACTCAACTTTTGGAGTTCTCTTGACCACTTGGAGGATGCCCGCTCTTTTGTACATGATTCTGTGGCGTTTGATGCTTTCTCCCAGTAAGGTTAATCCCAAGCCTTACCAAGTGGCTCTGTGTTCATGTCCTCTGCCTTAAGAGACTGACTCCCAAGGCAGTAGTGCCCCAAATGTACCCCATAGTAGCCTCTCTCTGTTAGCTATCTGGCTAGGCGGGGGGTGGTTGATTATTTGACTGTTTAAATGGTTCTACTGGGTGTACCCCATTGTACCTGGCTCAGTCCTTTGTGATCCCTCATCTATTCATAAAAATAGAGATTTTAGTGTTGGTTTTCGAAGACTTAAAAAGTGGGAGGGGCATTTGACTATTACTTGTCCCTCTGTGTGCAGGGATCAGGCCACCTTTGGCCGCTGAGTGGGTGTGTCCCACGACTAGGGGCTATACCCAGCTTTAAACCAGTTCCGATTGGCTGTTAGGAAATATTTTACTTTCTGCTGCTTTCCCTCCATAGCCTTAAGGACTCTCCTTTTTTTGGTATTGTTTTGAACCTTTCCTGTCCTTTGGAAGCAAGTGAGCCTTTTTGCTTTGATCAGTCCATGGCTATTAGTGTAGGAGAACTCTGTTCTACATTGTAAAGTTAGTTTATTTTTCCTGCACACATCGCCTTCAGTTAAGTGAGATTGTGACGCTGAATCATTGTAACGTTTTTTTCGTTACTTTTATTTACTTGCATAATCTGTCCACGATGGGATGCTGGCATATGATACTTTTACAGAGATTATTTTTCTAAAGTCTTGTTGGGCAAGGTTTGTATGCAGTACCCTCTGGGAACACTACAAACAACTATGACCACGGGTATAGGCAACCCAACCTTTAGTATAAGCTTGTACTACACAGTTTTGGTAACGTGTTGAGCAGCCAGGCTTATCTCAAGAGGGGAAATGTGAGCTGTAGTGGAGTTACACAAAGATTCACAGTTACAGGTATTCAAATAAACTCGTACTCAAGGTTTCTTGCATAAACAATGTATTTATCAGTCAGTTATAAAGCCTTCTTCAGAAGGGAGCAATAGAACAGTAACACAAATATACTTCAATACTGTACACAGTTTCTGGATCAGGCAAGGCCCTTTTGGGATGGCCCACAGACAACCTACACCCACAAGTGACTTCAGTAACAAGGGCTGGGGACATTAATACCTTACTGTTGGCATTCAGAATGCGCTTTGAAAAGTAAGTAAAAGGCACGGGTTATTAGAACACAAGAATTTACAAATATTCATAAGTGTTAGGGAGAATTCTTATAAATGTGCCAGTTCCTCCCACCTTAGAGCCCTCAGTTCTTTTGCTAAACATTGGGACTTTGAACTTTTCAAATCATTGAGTTTTCTGTGTTTGTTTCTTTTTGGTTATGGAGTCTAACCAACTCCATAGGCATCTTTTTCATTTGTGTCACACAGCACCCTCAGTGCAGTGACACGGGGAAGCCTTTTCAGGCTTTCCCAAGGTTTAACTACCTTATCTCGGATAAACTACTGTTTCCCAGAACAGTGGAGTGAAATTGACTTCACTTAGTCCTGTACATTTCTAGACCCAGCACACCCTACCTTACAATAGAGTGCTGGCGGGGTTACTTAGTATCGCATAGTTTGTCCCCGGCCCTGCTAGGCACGGCTTAGGCACTGCTATGGGGAAGTCACACCCCAGCGACAAAGATGAACATGTACACAGCACTAAACACACAACCCCCAAGTCAATCCTCAGCCAAGTCAAAGAAGATTTCAGTGCCAAAGGGTACACCGGAGGTTCCGGCGGCACCTGCCGACCGCCAGGATCGGCAGCCCTCCCCGCAGCCGCATCTGCGCCTAGTGACCGAGACGCATCACAGGAAGGCGTCCGACGGCGATAGGGTTCCGCTTCCGCCGAAGACAGCACAGCCGAAAAAAGCTGCTGCCGACGACAAGGCCCTGGCTCTGCCGAAAAAGACTCCCTTGCAATCGCAGGCTGAAGCTACGCGCTGCGGAGGACGTCGCTGACAGCTTAGCAAGGATTGTTTCCGCCGATTCTCAGAAACGTCAAGGGATACTTCGAGGCCTACGGAAAAGGCCAAGGATCCGCCGAGGTCCAACGATGGCGTAAGGGGAGTACCGGAATCCATCCAGAAGCCGAAAGAGGCGCACAGGGACGTTCCACCTCCGCCGGTCCCGCAGGAGGAGTTCTCCGAGGGTGAAGGAGAGCTTTCTTCGACGTTGAGACAAAAATCTCGTAGTTTTACGACGGAAGAGCGTGTTCAGGACCCTTTTCCACCTCTGGACTATTCTAGGTCTTCGGTTTGGACTAGAGAGAAATTTGAAAACTGCATGGAAAGGCTGGACAGGTTTGTTTCCTGTTCAGAACATCCCACACCAAGAAGGCCACGGGATGAGAGCCCTGTGGTCCCCAAAGCAAAATTCCCAAGGCTCTTTGACCCCTCTTTGGAAGAGGATATATACAACTATGACCTAACTGAAGACAACATTCCTGCAGACACTCAGGATGAGGACCAATTCTCCAATCCTGAGGACATGCATGATCCCATAGAGGGCTGGGAGGAGAACCCGGATATGGGTGACCCTCAACCATGGCAGTCTCCATATCCACAAGATCCGGATGTCCTATCTTTGGATTCCCCACTAGACAACCCTTGCCAGTGGATGATCAACTGACGTTTAACGGTCCTGTTGCGTAAAGCAGCTAAACACTTTAAGATTGCCACAGATGAAGCGGTCCCTGAAGCGGACTTCGTGGAGGGCATCCTCAAAGAGAAGCTGCCGGCCAGCCAGGCTATTCCTCTCCTCAATTCAATTAAGAAACGTCTGGCTCCCTCCTTATCAACACCTGCTCTCACAAGAGGTGTTAACCCAAGAATAGAGAAACTCCTTCGTCCTTCTCCCTCAGACCCTCTTTATATCAGAGGTCACTCCACCCCAGACTCTCTGGTGGTGACTACAAGAAAGAGGGCAGGGGTCCCTCTGTCAACCGGCGAGGCAACCCCTGATAAGGAAGGAAGAAGGTTACGACCGCAGCAGCGTTTTTAACACGGATTAACACAACTCTATTGGCCAGCTACACAGACGTTCAATGGGCCTTACTGCAAGAAGGCCTACAAGAGGTTCCGAACCTCTACGAACTCGTCTCCTGACCAGTCATTGAGGGCAGACAAGTGAACCATGGCATACTTAAGAACACTTTTGATTCTGCCGAGACGGCTGGTCGATCCATGGCTCAGGGCACACTCCTGAAGAGACCTGCATGGCTACGCAACTCTGGCTTCAAGCCAGAGACACAAGTGTCACTTCTAAATAAACCCGTGGAAGAATCCAACCTGTTTGGGAAGGCGGTCGATGAGGCCTTCGAGACTGCAAACAAGGAGCATGACACCCTGAAAACACTGGACCAAATTACACAAAGACACTCTACAAGACGAGGATCTGGGTCCAAATGGCTTTTTCGTGGCCAACACTTCCCTCAACAACAATACTCCTCGGGGAAACAATTGGAACTCACCACAGGGAACCAGCGGTTAACACACTCTGTATCCCCAAAGGGGTCAGCGTCATGGGAAACAAAGGGGCTGGGTCTCTACCCCTAGAGGTTCCCAAACCTCAGGTTTAAAATTACCAAAAGATTCGGGTCCCCTACCATGCCTTCCCGGTCGGGGGCCGGCTAACATTGTTCCTTCAGGCATGGGAGGTAATAACTACAGACCAGTGGGTGCTAAAGACCGTGGCCCACGGGTACTGTATAGCGTTCAAACGGTCCCCAACATTCAGACCTCCACAAGCAAGACGACTGACACCAGACCATCTTTGCATACTTCTTCAGGAAGTCGAGACACTACAAGAGAAAGGAGCCATAGAAATCGTACCTCTGTCAAAGGTAAAAGAAGGTATTTATTCATTCTACTTCCTTGAACCCAAAAAGGATCCAACCATGCAACCCGTTTTAGATGTGCGCACAGCGAACAAATTTTTAAAGCCACAAAAGTTCTGCATGGTCACTCTGCAGGAAGTAATTCCCCTGATAGCACAGGGGGGATTACATGGCAACACTGGACATGAAAGATGCATACTTTCATATTTCAATGTTGCCAGCGCACAGAAAATACCTCAATTTATGATACAAGACCAGCATTATACTAATGAAGGATGGAATGGTAATGAGTGCTGCACCATTAAAGTAATGATAGTAATTGCAAGAAAAATGTATTTGAGATTTCATTTGGTCATGAACAGCCGACACGCGTTTCGACACGCAGGTCGTCTTCAAGAAGGCAAGAGCAATTGCAGTCAAGAAATCTGGAGAATCCTAATGGATGGCTGTGACCAATACACAGCAAGAAACATGTAACGTAGAACAGCGATATGATCCAACTGGTTTTCAAGTTGCCAGTGTACGGCTAGAGGGGATTTTGGCACAACATTTTGAGACTGGCTAAATGTTCTCGGATTCAAACTCTGAGCTGGCGAATGGTGCTTCCCACGTAGAGCTTGCCACAAACATATTATGACATACACCACGAAAGTACTCTTGCAATTAATAAAATCGCGTATAGCCACTGCTGAGCCAAATTGATCAGAAAAGACTTTGCATTTAGAGTGAACCCATGGACACGGATTACAATTCCCACATTTATGAAAACCCACCGGTTGTTGTAACCAAACAGATTTGGGCAATTTGTTCTCAAAGAAAGATGGACTCACCATTGATTTAATCGTTCGTGCTCTTGTAAACGTGAATTTGGGCATGGATGTCAAATATGGTTCTAGATCATGATCCAGTCTCAAAATGTGCCAGTGCTTCGCAACCAGTTTATATAGTAATGAAGAATCATTGGTACATTGGGTAACAAGTGAAATATATTGTGGGGGCTCTTTGCACTTAGTAACATCAGCCAAGTGGTCAGATTGAGTAACATTAGAAAACAGAGTGTGCTTTATCGATGACAGAGCTTTTGTAACCCTGATTTATAAAACGCTGATTAAGTATGTTGCATTCCTTGTCATAGTCAATGGAATGGCTACAATTACGTCTGGCCTTATGGAATTCACCCATTGGTATGTTGTCAATGGTCGAACGTTGGTGGTTGCTCTGTGCTGCAAGAATGGAGTTGACCTGTCAGTTTCCAGTAGGTGGTTGTTACCTTCACTGAAGATATGTAAATCCAAGAAGTCAATTTGTTTCAGATCACCCTTGCCCGTTAGACTGATATCAAACATATTGGTATTAGAATAGGTTAGAAATTTGGAAAACGAATCCGTAGTACCTTTCCAAATCAAGAAAATGTCATCGATAAAGCGCCACCACATGAGAATAGTCGACGAATTGTTGGTTCAGTACACGAGTTTCTTCATGATATGCCATGGAGGTTAGCTAGGGATGGAGACCAGCATTATCAGTTCAAGGTACTACCCTTCGGCATAGCATCTGCACCAAGGGTATTTACAAAGGTACTAGCGGTGGCGGCAGCACATCTGCGCAGGCAATCCATCCCGGTTTATCTTTACCTCGACGACTGGCTCATAACAGGGGACTCTTAAACATTTATGTCAAATACCCAAAAGATGATAGATCTTTTATTCAGTCTGGGATTCTCCATCAACGAAAAAAAATCCAGTCTAGATCCCAGTCAGGTCAAACATTTCCTAGGGGCTCTAATTCGAACAAAGGACGGCCTCGTCTTCCCCTCCAACGAGAGGGTTCAAAACATGTGGTTTCAAATCCCTCAGTATGTAGCCAGTCGAGAGGCGACGGTACGCAAGGCTATGCGACTGCTAGGAATGATGGTGTCATGTATCTACTTGGTTCGTCACGCACGCTTGCGCATGCACCCAATGCAAGAGTGGCTCAACAGCCAGTGGTGTCAAGCCAGCGGACAGTGCGGCGATATTGTGGTTGTCTCGCCAGCCCTCGTTATCTCGCTGCAGTGGTGGTCGAGGGACAACCTCTTGAAAGGGAAATCCTTCACCACCCCCGCAGTGGAAGCCACTCTCACTACAGACGCGTCTCTCACAGGGTGGGGAGCTCAGCTGCTTCAACAAACAGCGCACAGAGTTTGGTCGTCATACATAGCATCCAACCACATAGACCTGTTGGAACTGTTGGCAGTGTTCACAGCGCTAAAAGCTTTCCAGACAACTGCAGGGGAAGACGGTCCTGATCCTCACAGACAGCACCACGGCCATGTACTATCTGAACAAACAAGGGGGCACTCA
The DNA here is from genome assembly GCF_040938575.1 of Ambystoma mexicanum. NCBI lineage: Eukaryota > Metazoa > Chordata > Amphibia > Caudata > Ambystomatidae > Ambystoma > Ambystoma mexicanum. The sequence goes on from NC_090929.1 coordinate 210,988,127, forward strand.
CTCTCCAGACCTGTCCAAACTGTCCCAGAACATTGCTCAAACTCAACATGTTCCTGTTATCACAACATGTTCTAGGGGAACTCAATCTTCTGGCAGACGTACTCAGCAGACTTTCTGTTGCCCAGAATGGGGCTTCCCAGAGATCGATCTGTTCGCAACTCTGGAGAACGCTCAATGCCAAGATTACTCCTCCATGTACCCCTAGAACCGTTCCAAGGGGAACGGACTCTGGATAACGTGGTCAGGGAGATGTGTCTATGCTTCCCCCATGGACAACCCCTCCCTCCCCCCACCAGACTCCCCTTCTCAACTAGATAGTGCCAAAGATGCACCAGGAACCAGTCAGTGATATTGCTGTGTCCCACATGTCGGCCTGCCAACCCTGGTTCGCTCATCTGCTGGAGATGTCCCTATCTCCTCCAATGAAACTGCCTTGCCCATACAACATGTCACAAGACAGAGGGGAGATGCTTCAGCCATGCCCGCAGACATTGAACTTAGCAGCCTGCCTCCTGAGCTCAGAGTTTGGGCACCTACAACTCCCTCAGGTGTATGGACCTTCTCAGGGAGGAAAGAAAACCGAACACTAGATACTGATATTCCAGTAAATGGAAACGGTTTGTCATCTGGTGCAACTCAAAGAGCATTAACCCGATTAACTGCTCACAAACACATTGTTTTGTACCTAAGTCACTTACTTGACTCAGGCCTGGTCTTTAACTCCCTAAAGGTTCACTTAGCTGCGCTTTCAGCCTACACTACAACACAACAGAAAGTGTCATGGTGAAAGATACCAGTTATTAAAGCTTTCGTGGAGGGAGTGAAAAGAATACACCCTCCCATTTCTAACCCGGCTCCCGGATGGGACCTAAACGTGGTGTTGACTAGGCTTATGGGGGCTCATTTCGAGCCCATGCACAGAGGAAGTCTTAAAGACTGCTTTTTTAATAGCTATTACCTCCATTAGGAGAGTATGTGAACTACAAGTGCTCTCAATCCTAGATCCCTTTGTAACAGTTCACGAAGAGAAGGTGGTTCTACGCACTCACCCTAGGTTTGCACCAAAATTAATTTCCAAGTTCCATGTGAACCAGTCGATAGAACTACCAACGTTCTTCCAAAACCCTTCAAGCCTGGGCGAAAGAACCCTGCACACACTGGATGTACGCAGAGCTGTCATGTTCTACATGGAAAGAACTCGACCACTAAGAAAAACAAATCAGTTTTTCGTTTCAGTGGCGGCATGAAGAGAAGGAGACGCAGTCTCAAAATCCACCATCTCTAGATGGATTGTCAAATGCATCACACTCTGCTATAGTCTTGCTAAGAGAGAGCTGCCCTTTAAACCTGGAGCACATTCTACTCGAGGCACTGGGGCGTCCATAGCATTAATTGCAAATGTTCCCAAGGAGTCCATTTGCAAAGCGGCAACCTGGAGTTCTGTAGGCACCTTTACAAAACACTTTTGCCTGTAGGTCTGATTCTCGGGTGGGACAGGCAGTACTAAGACATTTTTTCACTACTGTTCCTTCTCACAACCCACCTCCAACTCTGGGTTCTGCTCGCTAGTCTATGCACAGCATGTGATTCTAAGCAGATTAAACATCAGAAGATATGCATTACTTACCGCGAAAGCATTTCTGATGGTTGCATCTGCTTAGATTCATGTGCGCCCACCCTTCCTCCCCGCTCGGATGGAAGGAACAGACTTCTTACCACTTTCTCTCTTTTCTGTATTCACTCACGATAGTCATAAGGCTCCCTCTCTGCAGAAAAAATACAATCGGAGGGACCTTGACACGTGAGGTATCTTGGGTACACTACACGTCACATAGGGATAGTGTTACAGGCACGCCCATGTCTACATCCCCTTTCGATTCTCGAAACACAAGATGCAATACTCCGCGGTTACCACTAGATGTCAGCCCATGTGAATTTAAGCAGATACAACCATCAGAAATGCTGTTACGGTAAGTTATGCACATCATGTTACCCTTTCCTCACAGAAAGGCTGGTGGCAGTGGTTTCTTTCCGAACTACCATGGTTTGCATTTACTGCGGCTGTTAGCAGCTCCGGTAACGTTAACTAGCGGGAGCCATCTTTTTCAAAATGGCGCTGGGCCTCCTTTCTTAAAATGGTCCACGGTCTTCTTTTTTCGCCATTTCTTTGTGGATAGGTCCTTCAAGTTTTTCTCTGCGCGCTAAAACCAAGTTTGGTCTATTTGTTTATTCGCCTTTGGCAGGTTCCAGAAGTGAAACCCACCTCTGGCTCCAGAGTGTCTGGGGTAGGCAGGAAGTGAGGGAGGTGCCCAGAAACCCCTGTGCTTAGTCTCCTAGGAGACCCTAATGCACTCTGTGATGATTGGCTGGCTGACTGTCCAGCAAGGACAGCCACCCTGCTGGGCGAGTGGCAGCTAGGCTTGAATTAATGGGAGAGAACTGAATAAAAGGCAAGACTCTTGGCTTGGAAGGCGCGTCCACCACTGGAACAAAGGAACCGAAGGGCTTGAAGAGGACGGCTGCTGCAACTCCTGGACCGTTGGTTTGCCTGGTGAAGCCCTGCTGCAGGTTCAAATCGCCAAGTTCACATCGACAGGGGAGCCCTGCTAAGGAAGACTACTCCCTTTGAGTTGGTAGGACCGATCAACTCCCAAGTAAGCCACCTGGACACCTATCTCAAGGCTGGTTGAATTTCCTCAGAGTGCTGCAGGAAACTGTAGAGCCAGGGAGAGGGACACCAGATTGTGTGGGTTACTTGTAAGCAGGTCGAAAACGTTTGGAGGATCCTCCAGACTGCAATGACGTCGGACCGACCGAGCCTGACCCCCCCTCAGTTGAGTTTGGGACCTCAGAATCAAGGACAGTCCACCTTGACAACCAGAACCTGCGTCGTTAGCAGTGCTGTAGCTGAAATGCAAAACAGCCACTGAAATTGAGGTTGCGAGCTTTTGGCTTTTTCAGTGCAGCGCATTAGTCCCAACGTCCTCCCTCTTCTCCCCACGACGGAGGCCCAGGAACAGCGACATCTGCAGGAACTACCAGGAACAGAAGTCATCAGCTGCCTCTTTTTCTTCATAGTAAGGTATTGTAAAACAAGACAGATCTTACCTCTCACGCTGAAAGTGCTTGAAACTTTTGCAACTCGCAGGCCTAATCAGCTTGTGACACAACATATGATGATGATTCTTTTTACAATCTACTTCTAAGAACTTGTGCAGAGACATTTCCGTTTACTTACCAGAACCACTTTATCCTATCTAAGATTTTAGCCCATTGACTTTGGCCTAACCTATTGTATTGAATTGACTCTTCTAGTGAACTCGAAGTATTTACACCGTCTAAGAATAATTTTAGTGTTTTATGTTCTGATAACCTTTATCTTTGACTCCTATTGAAGTATATTTGTGTGTTATTATATAATTGCCTCCTTCTACTGAATGTTTTATAACTGACAGATAAATAAATTAGCAAGTATGTATCAAAGAAACCTTGAGTGTAAGAGTTTAATTTAACCCCTGTGATTGTAAGCGTCTGTGTAACATCATTACTGATCACATTCCCCTCTTGAGATAAGCCTGGCTACTCAACACGCTACCAAAACTGTGCAGTACAAACGTATACCAAAGGTTGGTTTGCTTACACCTGTGTCAGTTGTGTAGTGTTCCCAAAGGGTACGGCATACAAACCTTGCCTAAAAATAAGCCTAGGCAAATAATTTCAGATAGCACTTAGAAGAGTCATTCAATTCAATAGGCTAAGCCAAAGTCAATAGGCCAAGGTCTTTGTATAGGATGCAGCACTTCAGGTAAGTAAGTCTTTGCACAAGTTCCTATGAGTCTTTGGTAAAAAGAAGAATCAAATGTAGGGCCACAAGCTGATTAGACTTGTGAGTTGCAGAAGTTACAAGCACTTCCACAGTAAAAGGTAAATTCTCTTAGGCTAGTTTTACAGTACCTTAGTAAAGAAGAAAAAGATGCAGCTGAAGACTTCTGTTCCTGTACAGCTCTGCAGATCTCACTGTTCCTGGGCATAAATCGTGGGACAAGAGGGAGGAAGTCGTGGGACAAGAGGGAGGACGTTGGGGGACTCCTGTACTGTATTGGCACAGTCAATCTTTACTTTCAGTGGCTGTTTCGCGTTTCAGCTCTTTGCGGTACAGCAACTAGCAATAGGCGCAGTTCCTGGCTGTCAAGGTGGACTTTCTTTGCATCCAAGGTCCTGCACTCAACTGAGGGGGGTCATGCTTGGCCAGTCCCCCCCAGAAGTCGTGCTTGCAGGGCTTCTCCGTCGATGCAAACTTGGCAATTTGGACCTCCAGCAGGGCTTCACCGGGCAAGCCAACAGTCGAGGAGTTGCAGCAGTCATCCTCTTCAAGCTCTTCTTCAGTTCCTTCGTCCAGTGGTCGACTGCCTTCCAAGCCAAGAGACTCGCCTTTTATCCAGTTACCTCCCATTCATTCCAGCCTAGCTGCCACTCACCCAGCAGGGTGGCTGTCCTTGCCGGACAGTCAGCCAGCCAATCACGCCAGAGTGCATTTGGGTCTCATAGGAGACTAAGCACAGGGAATTTCGGGCATCTCCCTCACTTCCTGCCCAACACAGACACTCGGGCACCAGAGGCGGTCTTCAGGTCTGAAGCCCGCCAAAGGCGATGAAACAAATCGACCAAACCTGGCTTGGCGTGCAGAGACAAACTCTAGAAGGAACTTTCCAAAAAGAAATGGCGAAAAAAGAAGACCGGGACCTGTTTAAACAAAGGGGGCTCAGACGCCATCTTGAAAAACACGGCTCCCGCGATTTAACGCTACCGTTGTTCACGGCCGGGAAAAATCATGTTAGTTTGTTGTAAAGCCACTGCCACCGCCATTTCAATAGGAAAGGGTAGCATTTGACTGCTAAATGAGTATCTAGACAAAGGGCATACTAGGAAACCCCTCCAGTACTCCATTGTAAGATGGGGTGTGCTGGGTCTAGGAATTTGAAAAGACTAGTAAAAAGTCGATTTCACTTTACTTACTCAGGGAACAGTAGTTTATCCCAGAGAAGGTATTTAAAACTTGGGAAAGCCTGAAAGGCATCCCTGTGCCACTGCACTGAGGGTGCTGAGGGACACAAATAAAAAGATGATGCCTATGAAGTTGCCTAAAACTCCATAACCAAAGAAAATAAACAAATACAAAAAACAAACACAAAAATAAGTTCAAAGTCGCAAAGTTTAGCAAAAGAGTTGGAGGGATCTAAGGTGGAAGGTATTGGCACATTTATGAGAATTCTCCCCAACACTGAATCTCTGTCGAACTCCACTACTGCTCACATTGACCCCTCTTAAGTTAAACCTGGGTGCTCATGTTACCAACCTGTGTAGAACAAGTTACTCTCTTACCTGGCAACGTTCTTTCGATGGGATGTTCCGATGACTTATTCCATATCTATGACAGACTCCCAAAGCAGTACCAACGTATGGCGGAGGGAAACAAATTTAGAATGCCCAATTGAATTGCAGAATAAAGGACCGCCTTGTCAAAGGCCAGATCCTGCCCATGGATAGAATCTAGGGAGTAGTGTCTTACAAAAGTATGGACCGAAGCCTATGTGGCTGCTTCACAAATGTTACGAATGGGAACACCCCTCTGCAGAGCAGTAGAGGCAGCCACACCACTAGTAGATTGGGCCCGTAAGCCAACCCGAGGCTCCTTGCCCGCCAAGTGGTAAAGTTCAGACATTACCAAGATAATCCATCTAGACAAAGTCTGCTTAGTAACAGCTTGTCCCAAACGCCTTCCAGCGTATCCAATAAAGAGCTGATCGTCCACTCTGACCCGGGACATGCGTGAGATGTAGAAACTTAAAGCTCTCCTAGGATCCAACCTATGGAGCCTCTCCTCTTCCTTGCCAGGATGCGGAGGAGGATAGAACACCGGAAGAACGACCTTCTGGCTTAAATGAAATTCCGACACAACTTTCGGAAGAAAGGAAGGACGAATGCCAAGGACAACCCTGTCCTTATGAAACACTGTGAAGGGTGGCTTAACAGAAAGTGCCTGCAACTCACTCACTCTGCGAGCGGAAGTAACCAACTAAAAATACAGCTGTAAGGGTGAACAATCTTAAAGGACAAGAATGTAAAGGCTCAAATGGAGCACCCATGAGGAATTTCAGAACCAGGTTCAAATCCCAACCGGGCACCTGGAAAGGTGACGGTGGAAACACATTAGTGAGCCCTTTCAGAAACTGAGAAAATAAAGGAATTTTAAAATAGTAACACTCCTCAGACGAGCGCTTAAATATGGACAGCACCGCCAGGTAACCTTTAATAGTACCCACTTGCAGGCCCTTGTGGGATAAGGAAAGTAAAAAGGACAGAACCACAGGAATGTCACGTGAAAAAGGATCCACATTCTGAACCCTGCACCAGTCGCAGAATTATCTCCAATGGCACACAGACTTTGTTGCAGGCCGTCTGGCCGAAAGCAACACCTCCATCACTTCTTCAGGGAGGTCCCAATCCTTATACCTCAACCCTTCAGAAGCCAAGTGTGAAGGTTGAGGGATCTGACCTCTGGATGGAGAAGCTGACCCCCCCTCCAGTGAGAGCAGATCGTATCGGTAGGGAAGACGACGTGGAGGGCAGATAGACAAGTCGAGAAGGTCCGGGTACCACCTTCTCTGGGCCCATGCTGGAACAATGAGGATCATCTGGGAACCGAACCTCCGTAACCTTTGTAGCACTTGCGGAATGACAGGGACTGAAGGAAACGCGTACAGCAGTGGGAAGGACCACACCACCACAAACGCGTCCCCTAAGGCTCCTCTGAGGAAATTCCCGCAAGCAGAACCTTTCGCACTTCCTGTTGACATTGGTGGCGAAGAGATCCACTTGTGGGGTTCCCCAAAGGGCGAAGATCTCAAAGAGAATCTCCTGAGCCAACTCCCACTCGTGAGAGAACATGCTCTGCCTGCTCAGAGCGTCCGCCGTCTCGTTTTCATCTCCGGCCAGATGAACTGCCAAGATTGAAATTTCCTGCTGAAAGGCCCAGAACCAGAGCTGCGTCACCTCTCTGCACAGAGGAAGTGACCCTGCCCCCCCTCACCCCCCTTTTTGTTGAGGTAGTGCATGGCCACTTTGTTGTCCGTCAGAATCAGGATATTCTTCCCTCGCACAGTCGGCAGAAAAACCTACAGGGCAAGCCTGACGTCCCTCCACTCTAACAGATTGATATGGAGTCTGGACTCCGACAGAGACCAACGACCGCTGACTGTACACTCGTTGGCATGAGCGCCCCATCCCGTGATGGATGCGTCCGTCACGAACGTCACCTCTGGCCAGGGTAACCAAAATGGAGCCCCCTTCATCAGATTGCTTTCGACGGCCCACCACAGGAGATCCTGGGCAACCGAAGGCGGCACCTGAACGGGATACGACATCCTCCCGGATGATTGTGACCACTGCATCTTGAGAGCCCACTGCAAAGATCTCATCCGCAGCCTGGCCTCTGGCACCAGAAGAATGCAGGATGCCATGAGGCCTAGCAACCTCAAGAACTCTAACTCCGGGAGACTGTGGGCATGTTGAAACTTGTGCACCATCTGCAGAATGTGATGAGCCCTCACCTGGGGCGGGAAACACTGCCCCAGGGATGTGTCGAGCACTGCTCCGATGTACTGGAGCCGCTGGGTTGGCGTCAAGTGGGACTTTAAGTTGAGGGAGAAGCCCAGCCTGTGAAGGGAGTGGCAGGTGACAGATGATCCAGGACTTGCTCGGGAGAGCGCGCCCTGATCAATCAAACTTCCAGGTAGGGGTGGACGTGAATCCCCCTTTCCCCGAGATATGCTGCCACCACCACCATGAACTTGATGAAAACCCTCGGGGCGGAGGTCAATCCGAACGGCAGGAACTGAAAGTGCGAGTCGCCAACCGTGAACCTCAGGTACTTCTTGTGCTTGGGATGAATCGGCACATGAAACTAAGCGTCCTTTAGGTCGAGAGACACCAACCAGTCCTGAAGTTGAAGGGCCTGGAGGACTTTAGAGAGAGTAACCATCTTGAACTTATCCTTCCTGAGGAGCTTGTTCAAACCACGTAAATCCATGATGGGTCTCAATCCCCAGTCTTTTTTCAAAATCAAAAAATAAAGGGGAATACCATCCCTTGTTCCTCTCCGCTACAGGCACCAGTTCTATGGCGCTTTTCTCCAGCTGGGATTCGATTTCCTGCGCAAGGAGCGGATCCGGACTCTTCAAAGAGAGATTATGTGGTCGATTGTCGTGCGGCCTCTGCCGTTAAGGAAGACGGTAGCCGTGGGCCATGATCTCCAGAACCCACACATCTGAAGTAACCTACAAGATGCTGCGCCAGCCTTCCCCCAACCGGCGAACCATGTGACATGGCCTCATGACTGAGCTGAAGCGGCTGCGGCAGCGCCTGATGGCAAAGTGGCAACTGCCCGAGCAGCCTTGGCACCTCGAGTACCTTGTTTTCCACCTCTGGTACTCCTACGTTGGCACCTTTGACTTGCAGCTCCCCTCGATCTACCAAAGGAAGAGTAGTATCGAAAGGAACCGCCCCTCCATTGCTGTCCCCTAGGACGAAAAGGCAGAGGTGGGCGAACTGCAGCACTCAACGACTTTGCTGCAGCTTTGGAGGTGTGCAACCTCTCAAGGCTCTCGTCAGAAAGATGGTCACCATCAAAGGGCATGTTGAGAAGCCGGGCTTGTACATCCGGAGCAAACCCCGACTTCCGCAACCACAAAAATCTGAGCATCACGGTGCTCGCCGCCATGGACCGGCTGACAACAGTCTGCCACGTCCAAACCCGACTGAACGGATTCACACATGGCATCCTTGCCATCCTGTACCAGGGCAAGAAAGCCATCCTGTTCCTCCCCTTCGGGAATATGTTCAGCCGCCAATGAAATAATTCCACAGAGTGCGAGTGAAACGTGCTAAGGCACACACGGAGTTGGCTGCTTTCAAAGCCATACCCCCTGAAGAAAAGACTTTCTTCGCCCAACCGTCAAAAGGTTTGTCGTCCCTATCAGGAGGGATGGTAGGGTACGACGCCCGTTTTGCTGGGGCCGTAGACCCTGCACCACTAAGCTCTCTGGAGTACGGTGCATGGACAAGTAGCCAGGGTCGCCACTGGCTGGGCGGTACTTTTTCGGCAATGACTTACCCACTGCCGGAAGACTCTCTGGAACAGTCCAAGCCGCCGCCACCCTTCATTGCAAGGCCATATGGAATGGCAGTACTGGGTCAGTTGGTGGACCTTGCTCCAAGATATCCGTCAGGTCATCCTGCAGAAAATCTACTGGTGGCGCAGACCACCCCAAATACTCTGTCACCCTCAACATCAGCCCCCTGTACGATGAGTCAGCTTGTGTACCAGGCTCAGGCCTGCCAAACTCAACCTCCGGGGAGGTATCAAGACCACTGGCGTCGTGCAAAGACGGACGCAAGTCTTCAATCTGGCTATGACCCGCCAATATTTCGTCAGGGACCTCATCCGGAACCAAACCTTCCTCAGACCCTTCCTCCACCTCAGAAATATAATTCAGAGGCTGGAATAAATCCCTGGAGGAGGGCACAGAAAAAGGCTGAAAGATAGGTCTCACCGACTTCTTCATTGCCTTCCTCTGCGTTTCCACCGATGCACGGGGTACCTCCGATAAGGAATCCTCGAAAGGCGTCGAGGTTGTCGAAAGAATTGACGTCGAGCGTGGCGCCGATGGCTTCGACACAGGCTTTGAAGGCAGAGCCCTGAGCGTGACCTTCGAGAGCCTCGGCTGCGATGACTTCTTCGGAGGCAGAGCCTCGAGAGTCCCTCGACGGACATGACGCCGGCGTCTTCTTTGAAGACCTCACAGGCTCCGACGGTCTCGAGGACGTCGAGGACCGGGACCTGGAGCGGGCATGACTAGAGCGATCCACCTTATCCAATCGGGACCTCGAAGGCGCCCGATGATCGCACCAACCACCAGAGCCCGAAGGCGTGCAAGTGGTGGCCCTAGTATGTTCCCTGCCTGCTCCTTTCGAAGGCGCGGACGGAATGTAGCCCTGCGATTGAAAGAATTGCCATCACCTCTGTGCGAAAGGCATCCCATTCCGCAGGAGTAGAGTGCTTGTTGGGACAAGCAACCCGCCAACGGGCGTAGTCCTCGGACGAGGAAGGCAACCAGTGACGGCGCTTCCGAAAGTGCCTCGAAGAGGCAGAGGAATGCCGGGAACAACTCCGGGACCGAGATCCCCTGGACTTGCGCCTACGACGTGGAGAGTCGCCTCTCGAATCGTCGGTCGAAAGCCCAGCGGATTTAGACTTTCGAGGCTTGGAAACCCTACCGACAGAAAGCTTCTTCCGCTCCCGCAAGGCCTTCGATGTTAACGACTGGCAATCGTCACAACCAACCGTGGTGTGGTCCTCACCGAGGCAGGCGTTGAGCGGGTCCGTAATAGACATCTTGGAACCGCAGTCCCGACACTTCTTGAAACCCGGCCACGGGGTAGAAGATGAAGACATGATGAACTTCACAAAACGAACAAGGTCGAAGACCGATAGAATATAACTCAGAAGAACCGAGGCGCGCTGAGATCTCCGAAGCGAAAACGTTCGAAGAAAAAACGGAACTGAGGCTACGGGCGTCGTGCGTCCTACTTCTAACATCCGGTGACGTCGGCTCGACGGAGGCCCTCGAGGGCAGCATATCGACGTCATTGACGCAGGAGCCGAAAATTTTCCAAAGCAGCACAGCTGTGATTACCGGTCATAGATATGGAATACGTCGGAGGAACCAATCCCCTCAAAGTACAGACTTGTACCAAAGGTTGGGTTCCTATTGCCAGGAGGTCAAGGTTGTTTTAGTGCACACAAAGGGTCCTGCTCCAAATCTTGCCTAACACTGAGCAAGCACTGACACAGAATATCTAGGGAGCAAGCCAGTATATAAAACACAAATGACAAACAGAACCACCAAAAACAGAAAAGTCCAATATCTACATGCATACTTGTCTAATGTGGCTGCAAGAATATATTTGCCATTTGGAGAGAATTTCACAAAGGACACTGGTGGGTTGTCGTCATCTGAAAAGAAAAGAAGAGAAAAAAAAAACACATTACCCAACGTGCTTTGCCACAAGAAATGTTTTATATAGGCGTTACTGACCCTGTATCAATGCATAGTATGGGGTTAAAGAAAACAGAATATTTGGAACATTCACTACACACGGTAAGGGGGCAACAGAACTTTGTCGAAGTGGCAAATACTGAGTTTCAATCAAGCTTAATCACACGTGATTCAGCATGAGGCATTGTCATGTGTGTTAGGTACGTTTTTCTAAAGTCCAACTGGGGTTAGACTTCATAAGACATCTCATGGCATTAGGGACCAAACTCTTAATATAGGCCTATAGTACACAAGTCTGTAGAGTGGCTGAGCAGCCAGGCGTATCTTAAGAGGGAGTTATGTGAGTTGTAGAGCAGTACAAAGAAACCAATACAAGCTGAGATCCAAGAAAACTCACTTGAAGTGATATTAAAATATATTTATATATACAAAAGGCACAAAAGCACATCTAAAATGCAGCAACTACTAATAAATTCAATTTGAAAATGAACTAACAAGTTACTTACCTGTCACTGTTTGTTAGGCAAAGTTTGGACGCTGTACCCTTTGGGACCACTACACAACTAGGACTACAGGTGTATGCAAAACCAGCCTTTGGTAGAAGTCTGTACTACACAGTTTTGTGGTAGCGTTGCTGAACAGCCAGGCTTATCTCAAGAGGGGAATGAGAGCTGTAAGGATGTTACGCAGAGGTCTAGAATTACAAGTATTCAAACAAACTCTTACACTCAAGGTTTCTTGGTTAAACACTTATTAATTTATTCAACAGTTAAACAACATTCACTAGAAGGAGGCAATCTGTGTCACAAGAATATACTGCAATACTTCACACTGCCAGGTTCTGAGGCATTTAAACTACTTTGAAGGAGGTGCAAAATGGCATTCAGAGCGTTTGAAGTAGGAGCAAAAAGGCATAGGTTAATAAAAAGAATATTACAGTTATTCTTAAACAGTGCAAATAGTTTGAGTTCACCAGAGAAGTCAATTCAATGCAATAGGTTAGGCCACAGTCAATGGGTTAAAGTCTTGCATAAGATAGGCAGTTCTGGTAGGTAAACGGAAAAGTCTTTGCCAAAGTTCTCAGAAGTAGTTTGTTGACGAGGAGAGGTAATTACTGACGGGCCAATTGGTCAGCACTCACCCTCAAAAACTAGTAATACAGGATAGCTGCACCATGCGAGGACAGAGTGCAGAATTCACATACTCCGGCAAGCAATAATCAGGACTCAGTAAATTGGCAAAGGGAAGTCCATTTAATGATACATACATCAGCTTATGGAAATCAGCAGCATCACGAACACCTGCCTCACCACAACTTCCTTGAACATTAGTCCAACAGCCTCTTTTATGGGCAAAATCCGTCATCATTGACGTCTAATTCTACAAAAAATCATCATGCAATACAATTGGTTGGGAAAAGTAACTTAAGTATAGGTCCTATAACTATGTGGAAATAATGCAAGTGGATTGGATAACTTATCGGGTGGGCGTCTACGCCCTTCCCTCTACACCACACGTGATTGAGGTCACTACAAGTACGACGTCTCATTGATTAAAATGTCTATAGGACCCTAGATTACATGGTCCCTTGTGATTGGGCAAGTTACACCCCTAAACATAAATCTCTATTTTAATTAGCAGTATGCAGAATAGACACCCAGATGCCTAGTGTCCCAAGATTCACCTTGCCTCCCTTCCATCAATCAGTGGTTTAGGGCTGTGTGTCAATTAGTTGTCAGGGTACGGCCTCGGATCTGTAGTCTCTTTTCAGGAAAAGTTATGGCACCTTCTGGTTCTGGATGACATCAGGTGGTGGTACATCTTCGCGCCTGTCTGGTCACGTGTTGGTCCACCGTGAATCTGCTTCAGTTTCCAACCTTTTGTGCATTTAATTCTGTATGTGCTTAGCCACCTGCATGGGCCTCTCTTATCTTGACCTTCACGGGTGGGCTGGCATGCTCTGAAGTTGGAGCCTCGTAGGCTCACGATCACCTCCCCTTCTCTGGTTGACCTCGATTTCTCCGACATGAGCAATCCTTTGTTAAGTTTCGATCCCGCTCCTTTCCTCAGCTTGGGCCTCGATATGAAACTTGGCCAGTCAAGCCTTGGCCGCCTGGGAGTACTTCCGTTTATACAAAATGGAGTTGCACGTGTACATTGCTGTATTGGAGGTAGATGTATACAGTCGGCGCTTGCCGCTCTAACTTCTACTAAGCATTGCAAGCAGAATTGATTACTTAGCATCTTGCGTTTCAAGCTTATTTACACACGTTCAATAAGGCGGTTGCTTCCATCTGGTCTCATGGCACCATTCTCATACGTTTTTCACAGTGTCTCTCCCCTTTGTCCTTTACAATTATCCTTGCAGTTGTCAGTACTGGCATGCATGCTTTCAGTACTCCTTCAGTTCGTTCTTGGAGCTGCTCTGGTCCTTGTTTCATCTCCACTGGCCTTCCATTATGGCTTTTGGAGTCTCTTCATGGACCGTGTGTAGGCATTCCTCCTCGTTCCGAATCAACAGCTAGTATGGTTGTCTGATTGGGTACCGTGCTGCCCAGGGTTGCCTGGTTATGGGCATTTCAACAGGTATTGATCTTCTAATGTACACAGGGCAGAGGCCCATTGCAGCCCTTTGTTGGTTCAGCTGCTCCTCGTACGTCACATACCTTGGCTAGTCCTTAACTGGCACCTCGAAGCGAGGGGCAGGGGTGCTGGCCACGTCTGGGGTCTCCTCTACACTTCCCCCTCTGGTCGGTTCATCGCCCACTCCTGCTTCCTCCTTTATATTCAGTTTCTTTGATTCCTCAGCTTCTTGCTCATCGTCTCCTGGGTTTACACAAGATGGCGTGAATGTATGCAATTTGCGTGTCCATATCTTTATCACTCCTTTCAAACTTCCTGCTGTTCTCACATGCTCATCTTTGTTCCAGGTCATCAATTGACATTGTCCATTTGGACTGCAGTAAATCCATTTGCCTTCATACCTTCTTCGTTTCTTGGGATAAGTCAATTGTGTTACCTCTGGTGCAAATTCACTGGCCATCACAAAGTCCTTTATCTCCTCATCTGTCAGGTCTCTGGGCTTAAAGCCTGGTTCGACATCGACCATAATTTTCATCCCGATGGCCCTCCTTGCAGTTTTCTGGCACTATGTGATGATTATCTTGATAACACAGAATCCTAGCAGCACCATTGCTAGCAAGGCTCCCAGAAACTTGAATATATCGCCCATCCATTGTGGAACCCATGAGAATAGGTTCCCAAACCACCTGTTATCTACTTCATCTGTTTCCTCGGTCATCTGGTTTTTCAGGGTTGTTAACATGCTTATGGCCTCTGTGAGGGTTCCAATTTCTTTGTTGTGTGATGGTATAAAAGTGCAGCATGATTCTCCAATTTTTGCGCAAACACCACCATCCATTGTGGTGATCATGTCAAGCACATATCTGTTCTGGAGGGTTATCAGTCTAACTGCTCTCCGCTCTTCTTTGATTGCATTGAACCCTTTTATTGTGGTGTTGATAGTCTGCAGTAACTCCAATCTCGTTATCTCAACCACTTGGTGTTTGCAGCAACTTGGATATGCGGCAAGAGTATTGTTGTAAATACTGATGAGGTTAGGCTAAACAGTCTGTGTCCATAGGGAATGGCATAGAATGCGTCCTCTAATTTGGCGGAGAAATAGTTCTCCCTTTTCATTCTTGACTTTAGTTCCACAGACCTCCTTTTCCTCAGGTGAGCATCTGCTTTCGGAAAGCTGTCCAAATTCAGTTCGCTTTTTGGGATCACTAGTGCAGGAACGTGGACGTTCACCAGTGTGCATATGCCTCCCCAGTTCTTTGGTAGTCTTATATATGCCTTGGACCCACATGCCCAATAGTGATCCATTAGGACTGCGGTTCCTTGTGTCATTCCTGGGGCTTCATTTATGCGTCCGCAGTTTTGATTCTCCCCCATTTTCCTCGTGCCATTACTTCTAAAGCACAGTTTCGGGTTTTCCAGCGGTACTATATGCAGGGGGCCTCCTCTGTCTTCGACCCACGTTAACAGCTTTACCAATTTTGGCCAAAGTGGTTTACAAAGTCTTTGTGAATTTTCTATTGCTTCTTGGCAGGGTCCAAGGACCATCCAAGCTCGACAGATTACAACTCCTCCTTTCCAACCGTTAGGGGACACTACTGATCCCCAGATCTGCATTTGGCCTAGGTTTTTCCAAATTTGAGCAGCTTCTGCTGTTTTCCCTTGGACGTTCCGTCTTGAGTTTATTTCCCACCTTATTCCTGACCCTTTGACGTCAGGGTTTTCATATCTAATCACATGATTCTTGGTGTGCGCCCTATTTCTTGTTTTGATGTCCTGGACAAACCAGTCTTCATCAGGGTAGTCCTTTTCGTTGGCCCATATCAATGAGGCATCTCTTCCCATGAATTGTCCTCTGGTGTTTTATCTTGGATCTCTCCTTTCTAAGGCTCGCCTCAGCAGCGGATGTCCATAATTGCTTCTTAATTGTGATGCAATTGTCATGATGCCCGCTCCCGGGGAGCCGGTTCAAGCCCTGCGTCCCCGAAAGCAGACATCCAGTCCCCAAGGAAGGACCCAGCAACCCCATATAGGGGCCCTTTGGACAGTGTCCTGGCACCTATGGCGCCAGGCTCATAAAAGACATCAGTCCTGGCGCCACAGACGCCAGGCTCATTATGGGAGTGCTTGGGTGCACTTACCTGATGCAGACCATCCTGCAGGATCCCAGCCTCCTTGAGGCCTGAAAGGAACTACTTTACCTGTGGGACTAATTTACCATCCGGGCGTGGTCGGGGAAGGATACATACCTGATTGGAGGAAGGATATATACCTGGAACTTCTTCCAAGGCTATTTAAACCCCACCCGAACAGCCAAAAGTGCTTTGCGTTGTTCTGCATCTAGCAGCTGGAAGCTCACAGTGTCTGCTCCTGCATCCCGACTTCTGCCACGCCTGCCAGCATCCTGGATCACCTGCAAAGGAAGAGAAGAAAAGAACAGAAGAAGGAAAAGTCCTTACCGGCCAAATCCGCATCCCAGAGACATCTCGCGACAATCCTGAAAAGGAAGACTTTTATTTAAAAGCTCATTGCGTCGATCGCTGCAGCGCCGCATTCCACTCGCCTTTACAGGGCGCCTCCATGTTCAGCTGCGATCATCCAGATTCGCAGTCACGCCCCAGCGCCTAGGGAGAAAAAGACCAGAACAAAAGGTGAGAGAGAAGGGAATAAGGAAAGCTAAATCTCCATGTTAAGACTTACCTGTTGATTCATTCCCTCTTCATTTAGGGTCCGCGCCGCATCCTGGCATTTCCGGACCCCGGCCCCTAAGGGGAAAAAGAGACATCAGCGTTAATGAGCGAATGAAGACATTACCAAAAAACGCTCATTAAAGACTTACCTGATTTCTACAAGGATTTCACCTCTTATCTCGGGTCGGTGCCTGTTCCCCGACATTCCGTACCCCCGCCCCTATGGGGAAAAAGACACTAGCATTAGTACATTAATGCATGGACACAAGGGGAACCTCTTATCAAAAAACTTACCTGGAAGCCAAGCAAGTTTGGTTCTCACCAATCCGAAAATCCAGTGAAGTAACTGGATACCAACGCGCCCCTGCATCAGAAGCAGTATGGAGAGCTTGTCCTTCCAGACCCTAAGGTGAGACGCTACAAGGAATCACAGAAGGGTTTCGAGGAGGGTGAGAGGGGAAGTGGGAGGCCGATTGCATTACCCCGCAGACAGTTAATCCCCTATTTTCGCCTACAGAAGGATACTTCTGCGCGCCAAACAAGCCAGATTTGGGGGCCCAGTCCAGTGTCTTCCGAACCCTGCGCATCACCTTAGAAGAGGTCACAGCAGCGCGAACCAGGCCAGCGCCTCTGTGGGAGTCAGGTGAGCGTAACAGCAATAGCTGTTCAGTTGGGCATTCTTTGCTGGATCATTAAGAAAAGTGGGCACATCAATGTTGCGGGGTCTGCCCACTAGTTCTGGAAAGTTTTCAATGAGATGAAAGAAAACGCAAAATGCATACCGGCTGTCTTCCGGTGTTAATGACATTTGTCTGATTCGTTGGCTCTAAAGTCACAGGCCTTCTCTCGCAGTCTGCTTTCAGTTTTTTTTTTCTCTTCGATCTGTCCCTCGTTGGCTAGTCTCACTGAAATCTCCTCAGGAATTCTCCCTGGAAATTGGACAGCTCCACCTGGAGCATGATGCCTTGGAGGAGTGCGGCCATGTGTGAGGCGTTGGCCGGATTCCTAAGAAAAGTGATGACGTCAACATCTGCAGGTCTCCACCATTTCCAGATATTCTGTGACTAATCGAAATAAAACTTTGTGTGCCAGCCATATATCCTCAGGTGATAGGGACATTTGCCTTGTCTGCTGGGTCCTAATCACAGTCCATTCTTTTGATGCAAACAAGTTTTGCACTTTCCTGCTGCGCGAGTTGCAACCACGTGATTCAGTTTGTACCACACTTGGTTGAGGAAGTAATTGTTTTTTGCATCTGTAATGAATATCAATGTATCAGTAGTTCTCCCGATAAGTCCTGGACATTCTTCGATGATGCGGAAGAACAAAGTATATGTGATCTCGTCAATGATTACTTGAGGCGGGAGCATTGGTCTTTGAGTCACTGTGCTCGGGCAACTCGGCGAAGACCTCTGCGATGACGGTCAATAGTTGCCAGATTACCTTCTTGTTTGCAGGGTCTTGAATGAATTCAGTAACGCTGGCTTCTCCGCCTATAAGTGAAGGGTAGGACAGTGCCACCAGTTGGAAGTAGGTTAGCACATCCCACGTGAGGCTTCTGCTGGGATGAACCATATGTCCATGAACAAAGTCTTGATCTTACTTTTACTTCTTATCAGAGTCTTAGGTTTTAAATGCTTTGTGTGGCTTTCAATGTTCATGAGATTAACGCTTTTGCTGATACGAGTACGTGATTTTCTTCCTTTACCCTGCACCTTTGGCTGCACAGAGTGTTTGCTTGCTTACTATTGTCTCTTTTAGTGTATACGAAAAAGTTCAGTCGCAGGCACAATTTTCACAATAGTTCTTTTGTTGGCTATACTGACTTGTTCATGTAATTGTTCTATTGACACGTTTCACTTGGCTCGAGGAAATGTCTTGTTTTACGAGTCTCACTTTCCTAACGCTCTCGTTACTTGTCTGCTCATGCGTCCTCCTTCCTCCCCATAGATCTTGTCTGCACGTGCTGAGGTTCTCCCTCCTTATCTGTAGGTTCTTCGTCGCTGGGTGCAGCAGGAGTGCCCTCTCCTATGAATAGCTTGATGTCGTTCATGAAAATCCAGGCTCTTTGGCCCACGAGCTTGACAGCGGACGGGGTGCAGTCCTCTACGATGAAGGGGCTGTTTAACCTCGGTTCGTCCCATTTCTTTCTCGTAAAGTTCTTCACAAGAACTCTGTCTCCAGGGAAGACAAGGGGTGCACCAAGGCTGAGAGCTGCGCCTGCATCAGCATTGTCTGTTGTGGTTTGTGCTGTCCCCTTTTCGCCGTTGCTGCAACTGGCCTGAAATGATAGAGGTGCTGCCTATGAGACAGTCTAGGTACGCTTTCATCTCATCTCCCAGAACCTCCCTAGTTGACTGGGCATCACATCTAGCTCTGTCTCAGGGGGTAGAGGGGTCCTCATCCTTCTCCCAGTGACTATTACGTCTGGCATAAGATGATGGTCGGAGCCTGGTTGGTTCCGAAGCGCATACAATGCCAGTGGTACTCCGTGGATCCATCCCTTTCTTAATGTGAGTTTCAACTTGGCTATCCTTTCCTTAAGCAAGCCGTTGATTCGTTCTCATATCCCATTTCCCTGTTCGAACACTGCGTTCATGAAATGAGGCCCAATGTCTGATCTCATAACCTCACAACCCCCAACTAGGGAAGGCCTCCCTCACCAAGAACTTGGCAGCAGAGACGGCATCGGGGTGTTTACAGGGACCTGCTTCTATCCACCTGGAGAAGGGACACAAAACCACAAGTAAATACCTGTACCCATTACACACCTGGATCATATTGACATAATCAATATGTAGGTGCTGGTAAGGTCCATTTTGTCTGGGGATGACTCCTCACTACTTTCAATGTGTGCCCAGAAGTGAATTGCTGGCAGATAATACAGTTTACCATGAAGAATGCAACATGCTCTGCTAAATTCGGTGTAAACCAGTCTTCGGCAAGTGTTGCGGTAAGATTTTCCTTCGTCATATGCATTGGGTAATGGAGCTGTTCTAGAGCTATTTTAAGAAGGGCGACAGGCATTACTGGTTTACCAGTGCTGTCTTGCCTCCACAATCCGTCTGAGGGGTTTAAGGAACACCCTTGACGCTTCCATAGATTTTTCTCCTCCTGAGGTGCCTCCCCCTGGAGCTCCATTAATTGAGTCTGCCCCATATTGCTGTAGGCTTCTGGTGTGGCTCTCGCTACCATCATACGCTCATGGGTACGTGCCACATCCACGTCCATGATTGTTTCAGTTCTGGGTGCCATTCGCTTGGCTTCCTTGTCCGCTTCATGATTTCCACATGACACGAAAACTGTCCCTTTGGTATGAGCGGCGCATTTCAGGACCGCTATGCCCACTGGGAGCTGTAGTGCTTTTATCAGCCTGTCCAATAAGGATGCGTGTTGCTCTGGCGTGCCGTCTGCTCTGAGGTAGCCCCTCGTTTTCCAGCGCGCTAATCCTGCGTCCACTGTTGACGTCACATAGGCGGAGTTGCTGTATACTGTTAGTTCATGGTCAGCATGATTCTCAATGGCAAGTATCAGCGCCACTAGCTCTGCAGCCTGTGCCGAATAATGAAATGGTATTCGTGCAGTGACAAGTACTGGGAACTCTCCACCTGCTATGTGTTTGATCACGGCCACACCTGTATATCTTTGTCCGTCTTCTTGGTCGATTCTAGAAGACCCGTCAATAAAGACGATCTCCCCACCTGCCAGGGCATTTTCCTTTACCCTGGGGATTTCATCATAAAATTCCTCATAGTTCGCACAGTCATGCACAGGTTCTCCCTCTGTGACTGGCTCAGCTATAAACATGGCAAAGTTCACAGTTTTGCATCGCACTATTTTGATCGATGGATTAGAGATAATCACCTCTAAGGCTGATGCTCTCTGAGAAGTCAGCGTGCCCTTTGGCTTTTCCAGTATGGCAAATAGCGAGTGCTCAACATATAATGTCATGTAGCATCACAATGGAGGACGCCTTCTCAATGGCGAACGCGGCAGCAGCTAGGTTTTGTTCGCATGTGAAGTGGCCCTTCATTACCGGGTCCAAACTCCCGCTGTAATATGCTAGGGGTTCATATCCCAATGAGGTTCGCTGCGCGAGCACTGCCGTCTTAAAGTTACCATCAGTAACAACAAATAGAATTCCTCAGCATAATTAGGAATCCCAAGAACTGGGGCCTTACAAATTGCCCCCTTGAGTTCGGTGAACCCCTTCTCCATATCTTCATTCCATTCAATTTCTTCCCTCGTCGCCTGGGCCTTTTTAAGGGCCTGCAACAAGGGCTTGGTATATGAGCTGTAGTCGAAGACCCATGCTCTGACATAGTTGGACAGGCCTAAGAAGCTTTGCATTTGTTTTATTGTGCGCGGCTTGGCTGTGTTCATGATAGCCTCTGCCCTTTCTGGGGTTACCTTTTTCCCCTCATGTGAGATCAGTTGCCCTATGTACAACACCTCCCGTTGGCAGTACTGCAACTTGTCCTTGTCCACTTTGTATCCCTTCTCATCCAGTAAAGTTAATAGCTGGACTGAGTCATGTCGGCATTGCTCTTCAGTGATGTTGCAGATTAGAATGTCATCTACATACTGCAAAACAACACTGTCCACCGCAATATTGCTTAGGTCCATTTGCAGGACTCTGTTGAAAATCAATGGAGACTCGCAATACCCCTGTGGCAGCCTGGTACTTTTCAGGTGCATTTGTCTGAAAGTAAATGACGTCAGGTCTTGTGAGTCATGGTGCAATGGAATCGAGAAGAATCCATTTTTTCAAATCGATCACCGGGAAGCATTTTGCCTCAGTGGGTATGTTGCACAAAATTGTGGATGGATTCGGGACTCGGCTTCGACTATGTCGTTTAGGGCTCATAAGTCCTGGATTAAACGCCAGGACCCTCCCTTTGATTTCTTGACAGGATAAAGCACTGTGTTGCAGGGTGATTCCAATATCACTAGAATGCCCTGCTCCATCATGGCGGAGATTGTCTTTGCGATCCCTTCATCCGCTTCTCTGGACATGGGATATTGTCGTGCCCGTGGCAGAATTGCTCCTGGTTTCAATTTAATTTTACTTCGCCGGCTCCCTTTAGGAGACCTACGTCATAGGGCCCTGTAGTCCATACTTTGGCCGGCACTAAGCCATGTCGTTATCAAAGTACTCTGGGCGTACTAACGCTAACATCATCCTCTGTGGTACCTCTCGCTTGATCATTTTGACCCAAAATATGAGACTCACTTGCACCCGTGTCTCCTCTAGGTCAGGGTGTTCTTCGAACAGATCGTCATCGGTGACGTCAGTCACTCGATACCCTTCTTCGATGGTGACAATCGCACACCAAGGTCTACCCTGGTCGTCACATCCTTCAACCAATACTACCTTTCCTCGCACCGCGGTGGATTGTATCATTAAGGGAAACACCTGTCCCTCCTCTTCGTGCATGGGTATTCTTGGCCTGAATAGAAACTCATCAGGGGTTCTCAGTCTTGTCTGCGAGGCCTGGCAATCCTGCCATGAGCACTCGTACTCCATATGCGAAAACGTCTGGTTCCAACAGTACAGCTCTCATGGCTGCACGTCCAGAGTATGCTCTGATCATTTCGCCTACGTTTGAATAATGCATTCCTGGGGTGGAACACACTATGCCATCCTCAGTGAAGGAGATGGTCATATTCAACTTAGTCATCAAATCCCAACCCATGATATTCACCGGGGACTGGCGCGAATACAATAAAGGTACATTCATGTCGCACTCTCCCACTGAGAC
This sequence comes from Ambystoma mexicanum, assembly GCF_040938575.1. NCBI lineage: Eukaryota > Metazoa > Chordata > Amphibia > Caudata > Ambystomatidae > Ambystoma > Ambystoma mexicanum. The sequence goes on from NC_090929.1 coordinate 211,010,276, forward strand.
TGGGAGTGCATCAGTAAAGGGAACTCTGCTATGAGCTCCCCTGGAACATGTTGAGATGACAGGTAGATGTTCCGTCTGAGTGCCCATATCCAAATTTCCTGGGCAAGCTTGGACAGATTTTGCGAACGAGTTCCTCCCTGTTTATTTAGGTAAAACGTAGCTGTTGTGCTGTCTGTCAGGATCTGCACTGGCAGGTTCAACCGGTAGGGCTTGAACGCTTGAAGCGCCCTGAATACTGCCAGAAGCTCTAGCAGATTGATATGATTCTTGGCCACTGAGTGAGACCAGAGACCCTGAGATGTGTGGTGGAGATGGTGTGCTCCCCACCCTGACATGGATGCGTCTGTTGTGACTACAGCCTGTACCCCGGATCGTAAAAGGGTTTCCCCTTGGACAGGTTCTCTTGTCCACCAGTGAAGACTTTGTACAAGTGTTGGCGAAACGACCACTAGATCGTCCCACTGACCACCTGCCTGAGACCACTGTTTCGCCAACCATTCTTGCAAGGGACGCATGTGCAGGCGCGCGTGGGGGACCAGGTAAATACATGACGCCATCATGCCCAGCAAACGCATCGCTTTGCGCACCGTTATCTGGCGACCGGCCTGATATAGCGGAATTTGCAGCATTAGATTCCGAATTCTTTCCTCTGATGGAAAGGCCAACCCTTCTTGTGTGTTTAGGACAGCTCCTAGGAACTGTTTGGAGGTGCTTGGCACCAGACTTGACTTTGTCTCGTTCATGGAGAAACCGAATTCGAACAGGTGGTCGATAGTTCTTTGAATATTTGATCTGCAAATTACTGGGGTCTCCCCCGTGTTGAGCCAGTCGTCCAGGTAAGGGTACACTGGGATTGTCTCCCTGCGTAGGTGTGCCTCCGCCACTGCCAGTACCTTGGTGAATACCCTTGGAGCCGAGGCTATACCGAAGGGCAGTACCTTGAACTGGTAGTGCTGACTGTGCACCTTGAAGCGCAAGAATCTTCTGTGCGCTGGGAACATGGAAATATGAAAATAGGCATCTTTCATGTCCAATGGTGACATGTAATCCCCTTTTTTAGGAGGGGGATTACCTCTTGGAGAGTAGTCATGTGAAACTTTTGGGGCTTGACCTACTTGTTTGCAGGCCGTAAATCCAATACTGGGTGCATTGTCAAATCTTTTTTTGGCACAAGGAAGTAAGTTGAATAAATATCCTTTTTTACCTGGTGTCCCGGGATGAGTTCGATCGTGTCCTTTGCTAGAAGATTGGCGATCTCTTCGAGGAGGATCTTCTGGTGGTCTAATGAATGTACTTTGACGTTTAGAGTGGTTTCGGGGCGCTCTAACAGTTCTATTCAGTATCCTGCGGACACTGTGGACAGCACCCATCTATCTGATGTGATCCCTTCCCAAGCTTGGGTGAAGTTGGAAATGCGTCCCCCCTACTGGGGATGTGTGAGAAGGGACCCTGAACGGAACGTCACTGTTTTGGTGGAGGCATGCCGCCACCTCTACTGGGGCTGCCTCTACCCTTACCACGCCCTCTCTTATTACCCCTGCCATAGCCCTGGGTAGACTGCTGGCTGTTCCATTGTGTACCCTGCCCCTGGGAATAGTTAGACCATTTCTGGGAATTTTGTCCGCGTGGGCGACGAAAATTGCCATTCCCCCTCTGGTTAGGGGGTTTATTGGTTAGTTGGCCTAGGGATTTGAGTGTCATACTCGTCCTTGGCATTTTTCAGCGCGTCCTCTACCGCATTTCCAAACAATAGATCCGGCTCCACCGGTTTGTCCATCAATGAAGCCTGGGTTTCGGCTTTGAACCCAGACTGTCGCAACCAAGCATGCCTTTTGATTACCAGTACCTTCTGCTATCAATCTGCCGGCATCATCCGCGGCATCAAAGGTTGCTTTTAATATGCAACCGGACCCGGCTGTTCCTTCCGCCAAAACTCGTGCCAATTGGCTTTTTAGGGGTTCTGGGGAGGAATCTAGGAGTGCTGCGACTTCTTCCCACTGGTGGCAGTTGTAAGTCGCCAGTAGGGTGGTGGAGTTGGAAATCCTTGCCTGGTAGGCGGAAGTGGAGGCTACTTTCCTGCCCAAGCCATGAATCTTCTTGCTCTCCTTGTCTGGAGGAGCTTCCGACGATGACAAGGGTGTTCCCGCCCTCTTACGGGTGTTAGTAACTACCAGGGAGTCCGGTTTCAGATGCCCTCTTATGTACAGTGGGTCCGTTTGGGCTGCCCTGAAAAGCTTCTCAACTCTGGGGTTTACCATCCTAGTGAGATAGGGATTAACAAGGGAAGGGTCTATTCTCCTATGTATAGACTTAAGGATAGGGATGGCCTCGGCAACAGGTCTCCATTCTCCCACTAACTCCTCGGCAAAATCCCTCTCTTCCTGTGCACGCTGGGTGTCAATGTGGAAGTGTTCTGCCGCTCTGGACAGCACTTCATTCAAAAGAGGCTGGTTATCGACAGGGAGTCGGTAAACAGGGGTTCTTTATCTACCGGAGAATCTAGCCTGTGGGTTTCTGGGTTGTCCTCCTCCTCTTGGTCCTCATCATCCCCAAAGTAGCCTGTCCCAGTTTGTTCTTCCAACATGCCCAAATCTGGATCCTCATAAAGGGATGGATCACCCTGAAATTGAGAATAGGGCTGTATACTGAAGGGGTCTGAAGTAGGAGCTTCAACCCGGGACTTCTTACTTGGGGGTATAGGAACCCTAGAGCCTGAGGGAGTTGAACCGTCTGGGGTAAAAGAGAGAAAGTGTTCAGGGTTTTTGGTGTAGAAATCTGCCATTGATGACATCCTTGACATTACTCGGTCTATGTCATCAGTAGACCACTCATGAACTGGGAATGATTCTTGAAGGCCTTTCCCTGTCTTATCTAAACTAGACCTACTGTTTTGAACAGGGGTCTTTGGGATAAAAGAAGACCGAGACTTGTCCATCTGTTTAAGTGGGGTAGAACGTCTTTGAGGTCTGGAAGTAGGCTGAGACTGCTTCCTCTGTTTTTCACCTTCCCCGTGTGTGGAATAGTGTTTAGCCTGTTTTTTCGCCCCTCCGGAGTCCTTCGACGCCTGGTGCCGAGGTTCGGGGGTAGTGTCCCTATCTCTGTGTAGTGGAGGTTGGGACTCGGGGGCAGCCGTTGCACGGCCTGTTGACGCCGACTCCTGGAGTGGAGACTCGTGATAGAGATCGGCTTCGTCTACTGACGATCGAAACTCCGTTACCTTGGGGAGCAAGGCACTTCTGGCAACAGTGGATGGTTGCCTGGAGTCACGCGGCGATCTAGATCAAGAACGCTCAGAGGACACTGAATCGGACCGTTCTGTATTTGCCTCTTTCCGAGTACTCGGACTTCATGTGTTTTGTGGAAGTGCTGTGGGTAGAGCTTGTGTCGCCGGGGGTCTTCCCCATAGCCGCCCTGCCGGACGACCTTCCGAGGTCAGAGACTTCCGCTTCACTGTCAATTGACGCCACATTGCACTCGCCGTCCGAAAGCACGGCGTCGCTGCCATCGCTGAAGGCGCCCTCCGCTGCCATGGCCCCCTGACGCCTGGCGTGGTGGGCCCAGCGCTTGATCGAACGGTTCTTGAGTGTTTTCGGTTTGAACCTACTACACGCTCTGCAGTTAGCCTCGGGGTGGTCCCTCGGTAAGCAGAGATTGCACGTGGCGTGCCTGTCTACCCACCCAAGGGTACTTGCGGTTGCACTTGGGGCAAAATTGGAATGGGGTACCCTCCATACGCACCTTGTGGCAGCGGGCTAATAAGTGTAGGAATATAGAAGAATGTACCTATATACCAAAAGAGTGTAGAGTATGTCCACCCCCCACTCTCCCTACTTGCAGGGCCGAGGCCAGAGGCCTTCCTAGGCCCGGGCCAAGGCTAGAGGCCTTCCAAGGCCCAAATCCATCATGCAGCTCCCGACGGCGATTCTTTCTCCGTGCCGGCGCCAAATGTGGATGTTCGGTGACTCGACGTTGGGAAGGAGAAATGGGGAAATATAACAATATTTTAGCAAAAGTATGGCTAAAGCCAGGGAACTCCGCGGAATGCTTCCGACCAGTATCTGAGGGTCCTAGGTGCGTGAGGGATCATGGGTACAGTGGACGTCACACTAGGGATAGTATTACTGGCACGCACTGTGTCGACGCCCATTTTCGAGTTTCGAAAAAGAAACTAATACCCCGCAGCTTCCACTAGATGTCGGCATATGCACAGCATGTGATCTAAGCAGATTCAACAAGCCTCAGAGATATATATATATGGGATACATTACTCACCGTAATCGTATTTCTGATGCTTGTATCTGCTTAGATTCACATGCTGTGCATAGGCCGACATCTAGTGGAAGCTGCGGAGTATTACAGTTTGTTTTTCGAAAATCGAAAATGGGCGTCGACACAGGGCGTGCCAGTAATACTATCCCTAGTGTGACGTCCACTGTACCCATGATCCCTCACGCGTCTAGGATCCCCAGATTGTGTTTTTCTTGACATGAGGTAGCATGAGGAGTAGCGTGAGTACAGATAGTCCAAGCAGATAGACAGAAAGGTAAGACTACAAGCAACCATGCGCCTTCTCTCGGAGGGGAGGAAGGGTGGGTCGCATGTGAATCTAAGCAGATACAAGCATCAGAAATACGATTACGGTGAGTAATGTATCCCTTCTGAGGCTTGTGGAATCTGCTTAGATCACATGCTGTGCATAGATTAGCGAGCAGTACCAGAAGAAGGAGGTGGGATGTGAGAAGGGTCATGAGCAAACAGGTGTCTTAGAACCGCTTGTCCCACTTGTGTATCTGTCTTGGAATGAGTGTCAATGCAGTAATGCTGAGTAAAAGTGTGAATAGAGCTCCAAGTAGCTGCTTTGCAAATGGTGTCGAGGGGAACATTTGCAATGAAAGCCAGAGTGGCCCCAATGCCTCTAGTAGAGTGGGCCCTTGGCGTAAAAGGCAGAGTCTTTTCAGAAAGAGAGTAACACAGCTGTATACAGTTGATAATCCACTTAGAGATAGCGCCCTTAGAGACGCGATCCCCCTCTCTGCCTGTAGCTACGGAGACAAACAGTTGATCTGTTTTCCTTAGCGGTCTGGTTTTATTTACATAGTATAAGACCGCCCTACACACATCTAGGGTGTGTAGTTTCACCTCAGCCGAGCTTTGTGGGTTTTGGAAGAAAGCCGGAAGCTCGATGGACTGGTTTACATGGAACTTGGATATGAATTTTGGTGAGAACCTAGGGTGTGTGCGTAAAACCAGTTTGTCCTTGTGGATAGTAAAGAAAGGATCTTGCACTGACAGAGCCTGAATTTCACTAACCCTTCTTATGGAGGTAATGGCTACTAAGAAGGCCGTTTTATAAGTCAGGTGTTTGAGACTACTTTTATGCATGGGTTCGAAGGGGGGGCCCATGAGCTTAGCTAGCACCACGTTGAGGTCCCATCCTGGCGGTGGGTTCGAAATAGGAGGGTGAAGTCTCTTTACTCCTTCCATGAAGGCTTTAACCACTGGTACTTTCCACCACGAGAGCCTGTTATGGGATGTGGTGTAAGCCGAGAGGGCTGCCAGGTGTACTTTCAGAGAGTTAAAAACCAACCCTGCATCCAGCAGGTGGAGCATGTATGTTACAACGTTGGAAGGAGTGCAATCAACCGGGTTGATTTGTTTATTCTGGCACCAGCTAACGAATCTTTTCCACTTGTCAAAGTAACAGTGTCTTGTATTTGGTTTCCTGGACTCTTTTAGAATGTCCATACACCTCTGTGGTAATTTGAGATGTCCAAACTCTATGACTTCAGGAGCCATGCTGCTAGGTTCATAGAGTTGGGTTCCTGATGCACTGTTTGACCTTGTTGCTGGGACAGAAGGTTGTACCAGGCTGGGAGTCTGATGGGCTCGCACACCGCCATCCTGCGTAGGTGTGGAAACCATGGTTGTCTCGCCCACATGGGAGCAACTAGGATGAGCGTCATTGATTCCTTGTTCATCTTGTACACCACCTTCCTGATGAGAGGAGTTGGTGGAAAAGCGTACGCAAACATCCCTGACCAGTTCATCCACAGGGCATTCCCCTGGGAGTCCGTTTGGGGGAACCTGGATGCAAATCCTGGGCATGGTTTGTTTTCGCTTGTGGCGAATAGGTCTATAGTGGGGAAACCCCACTGAGAGAAGAGATCTTCTACTACGTCTCTGTGAAGGACCCATTCGTGTTCTTCTGGGAGGGAGTCTCTGCTTAGAGCATCCGCTAGGGAATTGAGCTCCCCTGGAACATGTTGCGATGATAGGAAGATGTTCCGTCTGAGTGCCCATATCCATATTTTCAGGGCAAGCTTGGACAGATTTGGCGAACGAGTCCCTCCTTGCTTGTTCAGATAGAACATGGCTGTCGTGCTGTCCGTCCTGATCTGCACCGACAAGTTCAGTAGATGGGGCTCGAACGCCTGCAGCGCTCGGAATACTGCCAGAAGCTCTAGCAGATTGATGTGGTTCTTGGCTACTGAGTGAGACCAGAGACCCTGAGCTGTGTGGTGGAGATGGTGAGCTCCCCACCCAGTCAGGCATGCATCTGTAGTCACCACTGCCTGTACTTCGGGATCGTAAAAGGGTTTCCCCTTTGCGAGATTCTCTCTTGTCCACCAGTGTAGGCTCTGTACGAGTGTTGGCGAAACGACCACTAGATCGTCCCACTGACCACTTGCCTGAGACCACTGTTTCGCCAACCATTCCTGCATGGGACGCATGCGCAGACGCGCGTGGGGGACCAGGTAAATGCATGACGCCATCATGCCCAGTAACCGCATAGCTTTGCGTACTGTTATCTGTTGACCTGACTGATAATGCGGAATTTGCAGAAGTATATTCCGAATTCTTTCTTCCGAGGGGAAGGTCAATTCTTTCTGAGTATCTAGGATAGCTCCTAGAAACTGTTTTGAGGTGCTTGGCACCAGACTTGACTTTTTCTCGTTGATAGAGAAGCCTAATTCGTGGAGGAGGTCGATAGTCCTCTGAATGTTTGACGTGCAGATTCCTGGGGTTTCCCCCGTTATGAGCCAGTCGTCCAGATAAGGGTACACTGGGATTGCCTCCCTGCGTAGGTGTGCAGCTGCCACCGCCAGTACCTTGGTGAATACCCTTGGTGCTGAAGCTATCCCGAAGGGCAGTACCTTAAAATAGGCATCTTTCATATCCAAGGTTGCCATGTAATCCCCCTTTTTTAGGAGTGGGATTACCTCTTGTAGCGTGGTCATACGGAATTTTTGGGGCTTGACATACTTGTTGGCAGGCCGTAAGTCCAATACTGGGCGCATTGTTAAATCTTTCTTTGGCACAAGGAAGTAAGTTGAATAGATACCCTTGTTTACCTGGTGTCCTGGGACGAGTTCCATCGCGTCCTTTAGGAGCAGATTGTAGATTTCCTCGAGTAGGATCTTTTGATGTTCTAAAGAGTGGACTTTTTGTCTTGGAGGATGGTTTCGGGGACGTTGCAGTAGTTCTATACAGTACCCCTTGGATACCGTCGACAGCACCCATCTGTCGGATGTTATCCCTTCCCATGCCTGGGTGAAGCTGGATATTCGTCCCCCTACTGGGGTTGCATGGGAAGGGACCCTGAAATGAGCGTCACTGCTTTGGTGGAGGCGTGCCGCCTCCTTTACTGGGGCTGCCTCTGCCTCTACCACGTCCTCTTCTACTAGCCCTACCATACCCCTGGGTAGACTGTTGTGAGTTGGTGTTCCACTGTGTACCCTGGGTGTGGGAATAGCTATTTCCTCTATTGGAATTTTGGCCGCGGGGGCGACGAAAATTGCCGTTCCCTCTTTGGTTAGGTGGTTTTGTAGTTAATTGGCCAAGGGATTTGAGGGTGTCGAATTCCTCCTTAGCGTTTTTTAGAGCGTCCTCGACTGCCTTTCCAAACAGGAGATCACTTTCCACTGGTTTGTCTAAGAGTGCAGCTTGTGTTTCTGCTCTGAATCCCGACTGCCTCAACCAAGCATGTCTTTTGATGACAGTCCCCTCTGCTATAATTCTACCCGCATTGTCTGCGGCGTCCAAAGTTGCTTTTAAAATGCAGCCTGAGACGTTTCTTCCCTCTGCACAAATGCGAGCTAGCTGGCTCTTAAGGGGTTCGGGAGCGGAATCTATTAGTGCTGCAACTTCTTCCCACTGATGGCAGTTGTAGCTGGCCAACAGTGTGGTGGAATTCGCGATTCTGGTTTGGTAGGCTGCCGTGGAAGCTACTTTTCTACCAAAACCATAGAGTTTCTTACTTTCCTTGTCGGGGGGAGCCTCCGAGGAAGATAATGGGGTTCCAGCTCTCTTGCGGGTGTTAGTTACGACTAGAGAGTCTGGCTTAAGTTGGCCTCTAATATATAGAGGGTCCGACTGGGCAGCTTTAAACAGCTTCTCTACTCTCGGGTTTACAGGTCTTGTCAGGTTTGGGTTGACAAGGGATGGTGCTATTCTGCGTTGAATAGATTTCAGGATGGGAATGGTCTGGGCTACTGTCTTCCTTTCCCCTATTAGTTCCTCCGCGAAGTCCCTCTCTTCTTGGACACCTTGTGTGTCTATGTGGAAGTGGTTAGCTGCCCGAGAGAGCAGTTCATTTAGGAGGGGCTGATTATCTATTGGGGAATCAGACACTGGGGCTTCCCTTTCGACTGGTGAGTCCATTCTGAAAATATCTGGGCTATTTTCTGGCTCATCCTCGTCTTCGTCCTCCCCGTAATAATCTGACACTGCGAGATCTTCTGGTGTCTCAAAATCCTGGCCCTCTAATAAGGGAAGAGTCTCCTTGGACCTCGAAGGGGTCTGAAGCCTTTAATGGTGTCTCGACCCGGGGCCTTTTATTTGAAGGGATAGGGTCCCTTGAACCTGAGGGAGAAGATTCCTGAGGGTTTAAAGCTAGGAGTTGGTCAGGGTGTCTTTCGAAGAAATTTGCTAAGGAGGACATCCTTGACATTACTCTGTCAATGTCCTCGCATGACCAGAGTTTTGAGCTTGGGGTGACCTTGCTGGAACTCTCTATGGACTGTCCCTGAGAAGACTTGGACGGGGAAGACAGTTCTATTGTTGTGGGGGATTGCAAGGGTTGTTTCCTTTGTTGCTTACCCCCTTCCCCGTGGGTGGAAGTGTGTTTACCATTTCCCTTATCTTTCGACGCCTGGCGTCGAGGATCGGAGGTGGAATCCCTGTGTTTCGAACTAGGCTTCGAAACTGGGCCCTCCTTACTCCCAAGTGATGTACCCTTTCCCTGGGGTGCAGGCTGGGGATGGAAGTCGTGTTCGTCTCCGGACGAGTGATCTTCCGTGATGTTAATGGGCGAGGCACTATGTGCAAGTGTGGAGGCTTGCCTGACATCGTGCGGCGACCTCGACCGGGACCGCCCAGAGGACGTCCTTTCGGACCGCTCCTTCTGTGCCTCTTTCCGAGGTTTCGACGATGTCGAATCTCGGGTGGCTTTTTTGTGTTTAGCGTGTGTATGTGTAACGCTCTTGTCGCCGGGGGACTTCCCCATAGTCGCCGGGACGGACGACCTTCCGAGGCCGGGGACGTGCGTTAGGCTGTCTTTCGACGCCTTGGTGCCCTCGCCGTCCGAAAGTCCGGCGTCGCTGCCGTCGCTGAAGGTACCCTCCGCCTCCATAGCTGCTAGCTTGGCGTGGTGGGCCCAACGCTTGGTGGAGCGGTCCTTAAGGGTTTTGGTCTTAAACCTGCTACAGGCCCTGCAACCCGCCTCGGGGTGGTCTCTGGGCAGGCAAAGGTTGCACGTAGCGTGCTTATCTACCCAAGGGTATTTCTTATTACACTTGGGGCAAAACTGAAAGGGCGTACCCTCCATACGCGCCTGTGGGCAGCGGGCAAGTGTGTGTAGGTAAGAAGGTGTCTATAACCGAGTGTGGAAGTGTACCACCCCCCACTCTCCCTACTTGTAGGGCCGAGGCCAGCGGCCCAGGCCCGAGCCGAGGCGGAAGCCTCAAGGCCCAATCCGTCGGGTTTCGACGTTGATCTCCTCCCCGGTTCGGCGTCGAGATGCTGATCGACGTAAGGGTGACAAAACGGGGCAAATTAGAATTAGTTTTAAGTGCAAATATGGCAAAGCCAGGGAACTCCGATGAAGTGCTTCCGACCAGAATGGCGGAAAAAAACAATCTGGGGATCCTAGACGCGTGAGGGATCATGGGTACAGTGGACGTCACACTAGGGATAGTATTACTGGCACGCCCTGTGTCGACGCCCATTTTCGATTTTCGAAAAACAAACTAATACTCCGCAGCTTCCACTAGATGTCGGCCTATGCACAGCATGTGATCTAAGCAGATTCCACAAGCCTCAGAAATATATATATATATATATATATATATATATATATATATATATATATATATATATATATATATATATATATGGGATACATTACTCACCGTAATCGTATTTCTGATGCTTGTATCTGCTTAGATTCACATGCTGTGCATAGGCCGACATCTAGTGGAAGCTGCGGAGTATTACAGTTTGTTTTTCGAAACTCGGAAATGGGCGTCGACACAGGCGTGCCAGTAATACTATCCCTAGTGTGACGTCCACTGTACCCAAGATCCCTCACGCGTCTAGGATCCTCAGATTGTATTTTTTCTGACATGAGGAAGCATGAGGAGTAGCGTGAGTACAGATAATCCAAGCAGATAGACAGAAGGTAAGACTACAAGCAATCATGCGCCTTCTCTCGGAGGGGAGGAAGGGTGGGTCGCATGTGAATCTAAGCAGATACAAGCATCAGAAATACGATTACGGTGAGTAATGTATCCCTTCTGAGGCTTGTGGAATCTGCTTAGATCACATGCTGTGCATAGATTAGCGAGCAGTACCAGAAGAAGGAGGTGGGATGTGAGAAGGGTCATGAGCAAACAGGTGTCTTAGAACCGCTTGTCCCACTTGTGTATCTGTCTTGGAATGAGTGTCAATGCAGTAATGCTGAGTAAAAGTGTGAATAGAGCTCCAAGTAGCTGCTTTGCAAATGGTGTCGAGGGGAACATTTGCAATGAAAGCCAGAGTGGCCCCAATGCCTCTAGTAGAATGGGCCCTTGGCGTAAAAGGCAGAGTCTTTTCAGAAAGAGAGTAACACAGCTGTATACAGTTGATAATCTACTTCGAGATCGCGCCTTTAGAGACGCGATCCCCTTCTCTGCCTGTAGCTACGGAGACAAACAGTTGATCTGTTTTCCTTAGCGGTCTGGTTTTATTTACATAGTAGAGGACCGCCCTACGCACATCAAGGGTGTGTAGTTTCACCTCAGCTGAGCTTTGCGGGTTCTGGAAGAAAGCCAGAAGCTCTATGGACTGGTTTACATGGAACTTGGATATAAATTTAGGTGAGAACCTAGGGTGTGTGCGTAAAACCAGTTTGTCTTTGTGGATAGTAAAGAAAGGATCCTGCACTGACAGAGCCTGAATTTCACTGACCCTTCTTATAGAGGTAATGGCGACTAAGAAGGCCGTTTTATAAGTCAGGTGTTTGAGACTACTTTTATGCATGGGTTCGAAAGGGGGGCCCATGAGCTTAGCTAGCACCACATTGAGGTCCCATCCTGGCAGTGGGTTCGAAATAGGAGGGTGAAGTCTCTTTACTCCTTCCATGAAGGCTTTAACTACTGGTACTTTCCACCACGATACTTTGTTATGGGATGTGGTGTAAGCCGAGAGGGCTGCCAGGTGTACTTTCAGAGAGTTAAAAACCAAACCTGCGTCCAGCAGGTGGAGCATGTATGTTACAACGTTGGAAGGAGTGCAATCAACTGGGTTGATTTGTTTATTCTGGCACCAAATAACGAATCTCTTCCACTTGTCAAAGTAACAGTGCCTTGTGTTTGGTTTCCTGGATTCTTTTAGGATGTCCATACACCTCTGTGGTAAATTGAGATGGCCAAACTCTATGACCTCAGGAGCCATGCTGCCAGGTTCATAGAGTTGGGTTCCTGGTGCACTGTTTGACCTTGTTGCTGGGACAGTAGGTTGTACCAGGCTGGGAGTTTGATGGGCTCGCACACCGCCATCCTGCGTAGGTGTGGAAACCATGGTTGTCTCGCCCACATGGGAGCAACTAGGATGAGCGTCATCGATTCCTTGTTCATCTTGTACACCACCTTCCTGATGAGAGGAGTTGGTGGAAAAGCGTACGCAAACATCCCTGACCAGTTCATCCACAGGGCGTTCCCTTCTTCTACGATATCTCTGTGAAGGACCCATTCGTGTTCTTCTGGGAGGGAGTCTCTGCTTAGGGCATCCGCTAGGGAATTGAGCTCCCCTGGAACATGTTGTGATGACAGGAAGATGTTCCGTCTGAGTGCCCATATCCAGATTTTCTGGGCAAGCTTGGACAGATTTGGCGAACGAGTCCCTCCTTGTTTGTTCAGATAGAACATGGCTGTCGTGCTGTCCGTCCGGATCTGCACCGACAAGTTTAGCAGATGGGGCTCGAACGCCCGAAGCGCTCGGAATACTGCCAGAAGCTCTAGCAGATTGATGTGGTTCTTGGCTACTGAGTGAGACCAGAGACCTTGAGCTGTGTGGTGGAGATGGTGAGCTCCCCACCCAGTCAGGCATGCATCTGTAGTCACCACTGCCTGTACCTCTGGATCGTAAAAGGGTTTTCCCCTTGCGAGATTCTTTCTTGTCCACCAGTGTAAGCTCTGTACGAGTGTTGGCGAAACGACCACTAGATCGTCCCACTGACCACTTGCCTGAGACCACTGTTTCGCCAACCATTCCTGCATGCGACGCAGACGCGCGTGGGGGACCAGGTAAATGCATGACGCCATCATGCCCAGTAACCGCATTGCTTTGCGTACCGTTATTTGTTGACCTGACTGATAAAGCGGAATTTGCAGTAGTATATTCCGAATTCTTTCTTCCGAAGGGAAGGTCAACCCTTTCTGAGTATCTAGGATTGCTCCTAGGAACTGTTTGGAGGTGCTTGGCACCAGACTTGACTTCTTCTCGTTGATAGAGAAGCCTAATTCGTGGAGGAGGTCGATAGTCCTCTGAATGTTTGACCTGCAAATTCCTGGGGTTTCCCCCGTTATGAGCCAGTCGTCCAGATAAGGGTACACTGGGATTGCCTCCCTGCGTAGGTGTGCAGCTGCCACCGCCAGTACCTTGGTGAATACCCTTGGTGCTGAAGCTATCCCGAAGGGCAGTACCTTGAATTGGTAGTGGCGACTGTCCACCTTGAAGCACAAGTATTTTCTGTGCGCTGGGAGCATGGAAATATGAAAATAAGCATCTTTCATATCCAAGGTTGCCATGTAATCCCCTTTTTTAGGAGGGGGATTACCTCTTGTAACGTGGTCATACGGAATTTTTGGGGCTTGACATACTTGTTGGCAGGCCATAAGTCCAATACTGGGCGCATTGTCAAATCTTTCTTTGGCACAAGGAAGTAGGTTGAATAGATACCCTTGTTTACCTGTTGTCCTGGGACGAGTTCTATCGCGTCCTTTTCTAGCAGAATGGCGATCTCCTCGAGAAGGATCTTCTGATGTTCTAAGGAGTGTATTCTTTGTCGTGGAGGGTGGTTCCGGGGACGCTGTAGTAATTCTATACAATATCCTGTGGACACTGTTGACAGCACCCATCTGTCTGAGGTGATCCCTTCCCAAGCCTGAGTGAAGTTGGAAATGCGTCCCCCTACAGGGGGTTGCGTGAGAAGGGACCCTGAACTGAGCGTCACTGCTTTGGTGGAGGCGTGCCACCTCCCTTGTTGGGGCTGCCTCTGCCTCTTCCACGACCTCTCTTGTTACCCCTGCCGTAACTTTGGGTAGACTGGTTGTTGTTCCATTGTGTACCCTGTCCTTGGGCATAGTTGCCTCTTTGTGAATTTTGGCCGCGTGGGCGACGAAAATTACTGTTCCCCCTCTGGTTAGGGGGTTTGTTGGTAAGCTGGCCAAGGGATTTGAGAGTCTCGTATTCGTCCTTGGCATTCTTAAGTGCGTCTTCGACCGCTTTCCCAAACAATAGATCGGGTTCCACCGGCTAGTCTATTAATGAAGCCTGGGTTTCTGTTTTGAACCCCGACTGCCGTAACCACGCATGTCTCTTGATAACAGTACCTTCTGCTATCAATCTTCCTGCATTGTCCGCGGCGTCGAAAGTTGCCTTTAATATGCAACCAGACACGGCTCTTCCTTCTGCCGAGATCCGAGCCAACTGGCCCTTTAACGGTTCAGGAGCAGAGGCTATGAGCGCCGCGACCTCTTCCCATTGATGGCAGTTGTAACTTGCCAACAGGGTGGTGGAGTTTGCAATCCTTGCTTGGTAGGCGGACGTTGAGGCTACCTTCCTGCCAAACCCGTACAGTTTTTTGCTCTCCTTGTCGGGAGGAGCTTCTGACGACGATAAGGGTGTCCCAGCCCTCTTCCGAGTGTTGGTAACCACTAGGGAGTCTGGTTTAAGATGTCCTCTTATATAAAGAGGGTCAGACTGGGCTACCCGAAAAAGTTTTTCGACTCTGGGGTTGACGGCTCTGGTGAGGTTAGGGTTCACCAGGGATGGATCTATTCTATGTTGGATGGATTTAAGGATAGGGATGGTCTGAGCGACCGGCTTCCTCTCTCCCACCAACTCTTCTGAGAAGTCCCTTTCCTCCTGTACACCGTGGGTGTCGATGTGAAAATGTTCTGCTGCGCGAGCGAGAACTTCATTAAGGAGGGGCTGGTTATCAACTGGCGAGCCGGTAACTGGGGCTTCGCTCTCTACCGGGGAATCTACTCTGTAAATTTCCTGCTCATCTTCTACCTCCTCCAGGTCCTCATCATCCGCATAGTATTCAGTCCCGGCTTGTTCCTCCATAATTTCAAACCCCTGGAGTGGAGTAGAGTATGGAGTAGAGTAAGGCTGCACCTCGAAGGGTTTAGGTCTTTCGAACCGGGCCTTTTTACTTAGGGGGATAGGATCAGAGGAGCCTGAGGGTGTGGCCCCTTGAGGGTCATACGAAAGGAAATGTTCTGGGTTTTTGTCATAAAAATCAGCTAAGGAAGACATCCTTGACATGACCCTGTCTATGTCTTCACTGGACCATTCTTTGGAACAGGGTATGACTTTAGTAGGCAACTTAGAGGACTTATCAAGGGTACCCTTGCTGGTTGTTGATGTCCCAGTAGGGTGGAAGGATGGTCTTATAGGAGTGGAAGGCTGTGCTTTCCGCTGTTTCCCCCCCTCCCCATGCGTGGAAAAATGTTTTCCCTGCCCCTTGGAGGCCCCAGAGACTTTCGACGGCTGGCGTCGATGGTCTGGGGAGGTATCTGTGTGTTTCGAGCGTGGGGCCTCGCTGGTGTTAACTGCGGCCTCGGTCTCCTGGAGCGCGGCCTGGGGGTGGAAGTCGTCTTCGTCTTCCGACGATCGAACTTCTGTTAATCTAGGGAGCGAGGCACTCTTGGCAAGAGTGGATGATTGCCTTGCGTCATGAGGCGATCTCGATCGAGAGCGCCCAGAGGACACCGAGTCGGACCGTTCTATCTGTGCCTCTTTCCGAGAAGTCGACGTCATCGAGGTTCGGTTGGACTTAGTGTGCTTAGTGTGTGTAGGGTGTGTAGCGCTTGCGTCGCCGGGGGTCTTCCCCATAGCCGCCCTGCCGGACAACCTTCCGAGGTTGGGGACCAGCGCTCGGCAGTCTTTCGACGCCGTAATGCCCTCGCCGTCCGAAAGTACGGCGTCGCTGCCATCGCTGAAGGCGCCCTCCGCTGCCATGGCCGCCTGCCTGGCGTGGTGGGCCCAACGCTTTGTCGAACGGTCCTTAAGTGTCTTAGGCTTAAACCTACTACACGCTCTGCAGTTCGCTTCGGGGTGGTCCCTCGGCAAGCAGAGATTGCACGTGGCGTGCCTGTCGACCCAAGGGTATTTGCGGTTGCACTTGGGGCAGAATTGGAAAGGGGTACCCCTCCATACGCACCTTGAGGCAGCAGGCTGGAAAGTGTAGTAAATATATAAGGTGTACCTATAGGGTGTACCTATATACCAAGAGTGAAGAGTATGTACCACCCCCCACTCTCCCTACTTGCAGGGCCGAGGCCATCGGCCTACTAGGCCCGGGCCGAGGCCAGCGGCCTTCCGAGGCCCAGATGCGTCGTGCAGCAGCCGACGGTCGATGTCTTCTCCAGCCGTCGTCGAGTGTCGAGGGTCGACGTTGGGGTGGGGAAGGATGTTAATAAATAATTTTAAACTTCAATAATAAGCAAAAGAATGGCTAAGGCCAGGGGACTCCGCAAGATGCTTCCGACCAGTATGGCGGAAAAAAACAATCTGAGGATCCTAGACGTGTGAGGGATCTTGGGTACAGTGGACGTCACACTAGGGATAGTATTACTGGCACGCCTGTGTCGACGCCCATTTTCGAGTTTCGAAAAACAAACTAATACTCCGCAGCTTCCACTAGATGTCGGCCTATGCACAGCATGTGATCTAAGCAGATTCCACAAGCCTCAGATATAGATATATATATATATATATATATATATATATATATATATATAGTCTTTTCTGCTTCTAGCTGTATTATTCTTTCTGAGCCACACACCATTACCTTTCCCTTCTTACTCTAAGGCCTATAAGACCTTTGCCAGGATAACGAGTTTCGTCGTTTCACTCACCAATCAACTCTTTTCCTCTCTGGAACTTCAGCATCACCAACACCTGCCTCACCCCGACTTCCTCGAACATTAGTCCAACAGCCTCTTATGGGCAAAATCCATCATTGACATCCAATTCTACAAAAAATCATCATGCAATACAATTGGTTGGGAAAGGTAACTTAAGTATAGGTCCTATAACGGTATATGGAAATAATGCAAGTGGATTGGATAACTTATCGGGTGGGCGTCTACGCCCTTCCCTCTACACCACACGTGATTGACGTCACTACAAGTCTCATTGGTTACAATGTCTATAGGACCCTAGATTACATGGTCCCTTGTGATTGGGCAAGTTACACCCCTAAACATAAATCTCCATTTTAATTAGCGGCATGCAGAATAGACACCCAGGTGCCTAGTGTCCCAAGATTCACCCTGCCTCCCTTCCATCAATCAGTGGTTTAGGGCTGTGTGTCAATTAGTTGGCTGGGTATGCCTCGGATCTGTAGTCTCTTATCAGGGAAAAGTTATGGCACCTTCTGGTTCTGGATGACATTAGACGGTGGTACATCTTCGTGCCTGTCTGGTCACGTGTTGGTACACCGTGAATCTGCTTCAGTTTCCAACCTTTTGTGCATTTAATTATGTATGCGCTTAGCAACCTGCATGGGCCTCTCTTATCTTGACCTTCACGGGCGGGCTGGCATGCTCTGAAGTTGGAGCCGCGTGAGCTCACGCTCACCTCCCCTTCTCTGGTTGACCTCGATTTCCCCGGCATGAGTCATCCTTTGTTAAGTTTCTTTCCCGCTCCTTTCCTCCGTTTGGGCCTGGATATGAAACTTGGCAAGTCAGGCCTTGGCCGCCTGGGAGTACTTTTGTTTATACAAAAAGGAGTCGCACGTGTACATTGCTGTATTGAGGTAGATGTATACAGTCGGCGCTTGCCGCTCTAACTTCTACTAAGCATTTTAAGCAGAATTGATTACTTAGCATCTTGCGTTTCAAGCTTATTTACACACGTTCAATAAGGCGGTTGCTTCCATCTTGTCTCATGGCACCATTCTCATACGTTTTTCACAGTGTCTCTCCCCTTTGTCCTTTACAATTATCCTCGCAGTTGTCAGTACTGGCACGCATGCTTTCAGTACTCCTTCAGTTCGTTCTTGGAGCTGCTCTGGTCCTCGTTTCATCTCCACTGGCCTTTGGAGTCTCTTCATGGACCGTGTGTAGGCATTCCTCCTCGTTCCACATCAACGGCTGGTATGGTTGTTAGGCAGAAACCTGTGCAGTTCCCTTAGGGACCACTGCAAAAGATTTAAGACTACAGGTGTTTGGCAGTAAACTACTTGGTAGCAGTCTGTACCACACAGATTCACTTGGTAGCTGTGGCTGAGCAGTCAGACCTCCCTCAAGAAGAGTTAGGCAGTATGCAGAGTATACACAATAGGTACAGGGACACAGTAGTACAAACAAACACTGACCAGAGCTTTGGTGTAAAAGTATATAATTATTTATTTAAAAACACACTTGGAGTTTACAATAGCAAAAAAAAAATGAGGTGAGTAAATTCAGCACACAGTCACTATCATATATATATATATACACACACACAACCCTATTCACTTATTAGACAAATCTTAGTGAGAGAAACCACTTATTTTCAGACAGAGGTGAGCGCTTAACATAAGATGACACTCTAATAAGTTGTAAAGAAAGGGAGGAAAAAGGCAGAGTTAAGGAAGCACACAAGTTTCAATACTTTTACAAAGAACCACAGTAAGGCAGGATAGGCAGAGTTCTACTGGGGAGGAAGGAAGTCAATTGCAAGGCCCACTCTTGGAGAGAGCAAGCAGAAGGGGTCCAGGTTCACACAGTGGGGTTATGCCCAAAGAGTCTTGTAGATAGTTCACACAAAAAGGATGAAATTCAAGTCAGGAAAAGTTAGCTAGGTTGTCCCAGGCTAGCCCAGGTTAGAAAATCGAGGCTTTAATGTCATCCCGAACGATCTGTCGCAAGGGAAGCCAGGCGGGACACAGTAAGTGTGAAGGGAGCTCCAGCGGGGGCAATTGTTCCTGGCAGCAGGTGCAAGTCGGTGTTTCGTGCAGAGGAAGAAGAGGTCTCGCCGTGGAGGAAAGATGAAGGTCGTTGCACTGCCAGGGAAGAAACCAGCCGCGGAGTCCTCCGGTTAAAAGGTACTGCCCTTCTCTTTGCGGTAGTGGTAACCCGTGGTATTCCGGTTGCTGGGATGCTTGGCACGGGCAAGGCGGCCACGAGATGCTCCAGGAAGGTGAAAAGAAGGCAAAACTGGTTATCCCCACGAGTCAAAGGAAGAAGACTCTCCGGATTGGAGATGGAACAAGTTACTTACCTGTAACTGTTGTTCTCCAGCATGGGTCTGGCATGGATTCACATGCTCATGAATATTCCCCGTCGTCAGGCTGGGAATCCTCGGTAAAGAAAAAACCAGTATCAGTTTCGTTTCTGATCTGTCTTTCGTAGTAATAACCAATCACTGGTCTCTGCGTCATACTGACCACAGCCAATGACTGCCCTCTACCTAAGCACCGCCTCTGGCAGCCATCTTCAGATTTGGAAGCACGTGAAGTGGCAGTATGACCAAGTGAAGAGCCGCAGAGGGGTAGGCGGGAGGGTTCGCATGTGAATCCATGCCAGACCCATGCTGGAGAACAACAGTTACAGGTAAGTAACTTGTTCCTTCTCCAGCATGGGGTCTGGCATGGATTCACATGCTCATGAATAAAGAATACATAGCAGTACACACATGCACAACCACGGGAGGTGGCAAAGGCTCAACATTAAGCATCACATCAACTCAACATTAAGCATCTTACCTCCTCACCAGGCTCACCTCAGGCGAACAGGTTGCGCAGCACTGCTTGGCCGACCCTGGACTCCTCCCTGGAATCCCGGTCGACGCAGTAGAATTTCGTGAAGGTGTGCGTCGACCTCCACGTAGCAGCCCTGCATATGTCCAGCAGGGGCACACCAGATAGGAACGCCGTGGTAGCTGCGATCGCTCTGGTGGAATGGGCTCTCGGACGGCCAGGCAGCGGTCGGTTTGCCAACCGGTGACAGCACATGATACAGCCGGAGAGCCATCTGGAGATGGAAGCCTTCGAGAGAGCCTTCCCCTGATTGACAGGTCCAAAGTTCACAAAGAGTTGTGACGTCTTCCGAAAACCCTTCGTGCGGTCCACGTAGAACTTCAGCGCTCTAGCTACATCCAGCGAGTGCAAAGTCCTCTCAGCCGGCGACGAAGGCGACGGGAAGAACACAGGTAACACCAAGGGTTCGTTGAGATGGAAGTCCGACGGTACCTTGGGCATGAAGGAGGGGTGCGTCCTGAGCACTACCCTCGTGTCGTGGAAAGTCAAGTACGGGGCCTTGCAGGAAAGGGCCTGGATCTCTCCCACTCGTCGTGCGGAGGTGATGGCCACAAGAAAAGCTGTTTTCCACGATAGAAACTTCAACGGGGCCGAGTGCAGAGGCTCGAACGGAGGTCCCATGAGCTTGGTCAGCACCACGTTGAGCTCCCACGCCGGGGCCGGAGCCTTCACCGGCGGGAACGATCTGAACAGTCCCTTCATGAACTCTTTCACCAGACGATGAGACCACAAGGACGTCCGCCCCGTGGTTCTGGTGTATCGGGAGATCGCAGCAAGATGAATCTTGATGGACGCGTGTGCCAGACCAGCTTTGGCCAGCGTCAGCAGGTACGGCGGTACTTGGGGGGCCGTAATCCGTAGAGGGTTAATCTTCTGTGCGTGGCACCAGACAGAGAACCTCTTCCATTTGTGTCCGTAGCATTTAAGAGTCGAGGACGCCCTGGCCTTTGCAAGAACCTCTCTGCAATCGGCCGGTATGTCGTATCCTCCAAACTCTAGCGCTGCAGGAGCCAGGCCTGCAAGTTCAGCGACTTCGGGTCGTGGTGGAGGATGGCGCCTCCTTCCCTGGAGAGTAGATCCGCGTCCGCCGGCAGCTTGATCGGCGGGGACGCTGACAAGTCCAGAAGGTCGGGAACCATATCTGCCTCGGCCACGCAGGTGCGACGAGGATCATCCTGCACCGTGACCTCTTGAGCTGGTTGACGAGCCGGATTAGCAGAGGCAAGGGAGGGAACGCGTAGAGGAACAGGCCCTCCCAGGGGAACGAGAAAGCATCGCCCATGCTCCTCGTCTGGGGAAACCTGCTGGCGAACCTCCGGCACTTGGTGTTCGTCGCCGTCGCGAACAGGTCGATCTGGGGTGTGCCCCACCGTCGGAAGAGGCGATCCACCAGATCCTGCCGTAGTTCCCACTCGTGGCACGAGCGCAGCTCCCTGCTGAGTGAGTCGGCGATGGTGTTTTTTATCCCTGCCAGATGAAACGGCACCAGAAAAATCCCTTGGGCAACGGCCCAATGCCACAGGTCCTGCGCCTCCTTGGACAGCGCTGGGGACCTGGTTCCGCCCTGTTTCCTGATGTAAAACATGGTGGTGGTGTTGTCGGTGAAGATCCTCACCACCTTGCCCTTGAGGGACGGAAGGAAGGACCTGAGGGCCCAAAACACTGCACGGAGCTCCAGGACGTTGATATGCAGGGACTTCTCCGTCGGGAGCCAGAGTCCCCTTGCGTGCAGATTTTCGGTGTGCGCTCCCCACCCTTCCAGGGAGGCATCCGTGGTCACAGTCTCCTGGTGGGCTGGGGTCTGGAAGTCCATGCCCGCCGTCAGATGCGCGCGGGTGCCCCACCACCGTATCGCTCGTCGGAAACTCTCGTCGAGCTTGATCCTTTCCTCGAAGCTGCCCGTCGTCTGGATCCAGCGCGCATCCAGGAATTCTTGCAACGGGCGCATCCGGAGCCTGCACATGGGAATGAGGTAGATGCAGGAAGACATCATCCCGAGGAGGGACTTGATGGACCTCACTTTGGCCGCGTCGGCCACCAACATCCGTTGCACCTTGCCCAAGATGGTCCTGGTCCTCTCCTCCGACGGGGAGGCCAGAAGGGACACTGTGTCGAGCCTGGCTCCCAGAAACAGTGCGACTTGCGCGGGCACCAGGTGGGATTTGGCGTAGTTCACGGAGAATCCCAGGTCCGTGAGGAGTTGGACGGTCCTTGCCGTGTGGACCACGGCGAGCTCCCTCGTCTTGGCGCGGATGAGCCAGTCGTCCAGGTAGGGGTAGACGTGAATCCCCTCGCGGCGCAGCTGCGCCGCCACCGGTGCGAGGCCTTTGGTGAATACCCTGGGTGCCGACCGTAGTCCGAAGGGAAGGGCTTTGAACTGGTAATGACGCCCTTGGACCACGAATCTGAGGAATTTGCGGTGCCCCTTTAGGATGGGAATGTGGAAGTAGGCATCCTCCAAATCCAACGACGATAGGAAGTCTCCTTCCTCCAGCTGACCCAGGACGTGCTGGAGGGTGACCATCCGGAACTTCTGCGCCTTGATGAACTTGTTCAGACGTCGCAGGTCTAGGATGGGGCGCCATCCTCCCGTCTTCTTCTTCACGAGGAAGTATCTCAAGTAGACTCCGGAGCCCCGAAGCCTCTTTGGGACGAGTTCGATGGCGCCCTTTCTGAGCATCGCCTATACCTCCAGGAGAAGTTGAGGGACGTGAAGTTCTTTCCTGGCCACGGGGGGACGCGCGGGCACCTTCTTTAAAACGCGAGCGCGTGGCCCCGGGCCAGGGCGTCCAGCACCCAACGGTCGGTGGAGATGGACTCCCACACGCTGACGAAGCCCGCCAGCCGGCCTCCCACCGGGGTGCTTCGGTGGGGGCCCGACCCCACGGCCGGTTCAATCCTGCTTGGACGCGGCCTTGCCGCCTTGACCTCCTTGGCGACGACGGCGGGGTCCGCTAGACTTGCCTCGTCCTCTGTAGGCCTCTTGCGACGACGAGCGGGCCGCTTGACGGTAGGAAGCGAAACCGCCGCCGGAACCTTTGGAGGCGCCCTTGCCTCCGCCGCTCCGAAAGGGCGTCTGTCGTTGCAGGACTCCAAGGGCCCGGGCCGTCTCAGTATCCGCCTTGATGGCCTGAAGGGAATCGTCCACTGTCTTCCCAAACAGGTTGTTCCCATCGAAGGGCATGTCCAGGACTCTGGTCTGGACGTCCTGCCGGAAGTCCGTAGCTTTGAGCCATCCACGACGTCGAAGGCAAACGCCGTTGCCCAGCTGGCGGAACCCGGTGTCGGCGATGTCCGTCGCCACGGTGATGGCGTGGTCCGAGGCCACCTCACCTTCCTGCAGGATCTCAAGGGCCTCCGCCCTCTTGTCGTCCGGCAGAAAATCCAGCAGGGGAGCTATCTTGTACCAGAGCTCCCTGTCGTAGCGGGCCACGATAGCCAAGGCGTTGGCCGCTTTAATCGTCGTCGCTGCCGACGAGATGACTCTACGTCCCATAGCATCCAATTTCTTTCCCTCGCCGTCCGGCGGGGAAGTCGATGTGGAGGCCGCACCCCCCCCCGCTTTCTTCCTGGCTGCCGCGGAGACGACGGAGTCCGGGGTAGGCTGCGCCCGGAGGCATAGGGGGGCCGTGTCCGGGACCCGGTACTTTTTCTCGTACCGGTCTCTTCTAGCTGGCGTCGTGGAAGGGTTCTTGAGGAGGGAAAGGCCCACATCCCAAATGTCGTCCAACAGAGGCACTGTGAGGACCGTCTTCCTCTTGGCCTCGCGCCGCTGATAAAGGAAGCCTTCCTTTTTCTTCTCCTCAGGGCAGAGTTGGAAAAGCTCGGAAGCCCTGGAGATCATGGAGTGGAAAGATCCGATCTCGTCGGGCGGAGAAGCCCTGGTGGGAGGCGACGACGGAAAATCCTCGTCGTATGCCTCGTCGTCCGTACCCGTCGCTGCCGTGTCAGTCCCCGTATCATCCCCTCGGGTGGACGGGGAGGAGGGCTGGAAGGGGCGCGACGGTTGAAAAGGAGGTGGTGGATGGATCCTTCTTTTCTTGGTAGGGGGAACACCAGAAGGTCCCGGTTCTGAATCCCCCGACGGGAGAGGTTCCTCCGTCGGTAACGGTAGCCTCGTCCTTATCTCGGAGCATAAGGACTGTATGGCCAACAAAATGGCCGCCGAGTTGTCTTGCGGCGCTGGCAGAGGGGAATCCGACGGGCGAGCAGGGGCCCCGTCGGTATCCTCGACGATGTCGTCGTCGTCACCTGCGTCGGGGTCCATTCCGACGGGCTGGCCTTCTTCCACGCCTAGGCCGTGGCTTAAGACCTCGATCAGCTCCTCTTCTGAGGTTGAGGCCGAATCTCCGACGACGCCCTGCCCCCCCTTCTTCCCCACGGAGGGTTTCACGGGGGTCCTATCGATGGGCACAAAGGAAGACTCCCTCCGAGGAGGCAGGGAGATTCTGGGCCCTGAGGTCGCCACCACTGGTGCAGCCACCACAGGCTGAGCCAGGGCCGCCGCGACCGTTTCGATAGAGGGCTTGGTCGGATGGATCAAGGCCTTCACCACCTTAGGTGCGCTCACCGCCTTATCCTTGAGGGAGGGGGCACTGCCACGCTCCTCCTCTGCCTTAGAGCTCGACCGGGGCCTCTCCAGGAGCTTCGCCGGGTGCTCGGCCTTCCTCTTACCCGACCCAGAGCGTTGGCTCGTGGTTGATGGTGCCGGGGAGGGTGCGCCCTGCCTGGCGCCCGTAGAGCCCGACCGTTCGGCGCTCCCGGTGCCAGCGGACTCGCGGTGCTTGGCCTTATGTTGGGCCCCGTCGCCGGGGCGCCCTCAAAGGTCTTAGAAGACCGCTCGGATTTCTTCTTCTTCTCGCCAGACGGGCTCTTACCCTCCAGCCAGTTGGCGAGACGTTGATGGCGGTCCTTCATGGTCCGTTCCGACATGTTGCCGCAAAACGCACAGTCCTTCTCCACGTGCGTCTTGTCCTCATGAAGGCAGTAAAGGCAGAAAGAGTGTTCGTCCTCCTTGAAGACGTTCTGCAGCTGGCATCCAGGGCAGACCCTGAACAGCTTTCCGGGCGTCGAGCTTCCCTTCTCCTGGGCCATCTCCGAGACCGGGCCTGAGAAGCTTCTGGATTCCTCCGAAGTGTAGCTCGACGAAATCTTCACCCTTGAGGGGCACAGATGAATCCGACACGGGTCCCCGTTGATCGGATGTAGGATCGGTGGAGCTTGAGGCTCTTTTGACCGAAAGAATCGAAGTTTTTTGTGAAAAAAGCGCGAAAAATAGCACTAACGCTCGAGAGCAATAGCACGAGGATCCCAACACATGAACGTGCGGTAAAAATCTGAAGATGGCTGCCAGAGGCGGTGCTTAGGTAGAGGGCAGTCATTGGCTGTGGTCAGTATGACGCAGAGACCAGTGATTGGTTATTACTACGAAAGACAGATCAGAAACGAAACTGATACTGGTTTTTTCTTTACCGAGGATTCCCAGCCTGACGACGGGGAATATTCATGAGCATGTGAATCCATGCCAGACCCCATGCTGGAGAACTCCTCTGTCGTCGGGAAAAGTGGTGAGACGGTTCAGCAGGGCTCCACCGGTGGTGTCGTCGTTGCAGGTCGGCTCAGCTTCTCCCTCCTTGGATTCTTAGGTCCTGTGGCGACTTCTGAAGTTCCAGTCCTCAAAGCCCTGCTTTTATGCAGCACACCCCCACTCAGCCACTTGGGCCAATCACACAAGAATGCGACTTGAGATACCAAGGTAACTCAGTCCAGGGTGCCTAAACCCCCTCCCACATCCCCTGTGGTACCCAGACAGAGTGGCACCACTTTTGGAGGCTTCTGTGGAGAAGCCCGCCAAAAAGTGGAACAAAGGGCTCGAATTGCCCCGACCAGTACATCCACAATATGATGGTTTGTACTGGTTTCTGTTCATAATTTGGGACTAGCAAAGCCAATGGTGACTTTACATGCCCTGGGAGACAGTCAGTCCCAGGGTATGGAGTCTATGTTGGGGGGGTCGCTACGACACCCCTGGGTTACGGCACGGAGGGTGCTGTGTAACCCACATCAAAAAAACACATGAGACCCTATGGGGTAAAAGACCCCATAGCCCATAAAACACATGGAAAGTTAAAGGAACACCTCAGATCATGTCTAAGAGTGGGAGCAAAAGAATCTCACTCTTAGCATGAGAGAAAGAAATGAACCCCAAAAAATCCAGCAAAGCTGCTGGGGGACTCACTAGGTTTGGGAAATTAGCCTTACAGAGAATTCTCCCTACCAGATGTCTGATTGGGTACCGTGCTGCCCAGGGTTGCCTGGTTATGGGCATTTCAAAAGGTATTGATCTTCTAATGTACACAGGGCAGAGGCCCATTGCAGCCCTTTGTTGATTCAGCTGCTCCTCGTACGTCACATACCTTGGCGAGTACTTTACTGGCATCTCGAAGCGAGGGGCAGGGGTGCAGGCCACGTCTGGGGTCTCCTCTACAAGTTAGTAAAAGAAAGATTCATATCTTGGGTCACAAGCTGACTAGGCCTGTAAGTTGCCAAAGTTTCAAGCACTTTCACAGTGAGAGGCAAGTTCTCTCGGTCAGGTTTTCACAGTACCTTTCAATGAAGAAAAAGATGCAGCTGAAGACATCTGTTCCTGGCAGTTACTGCAGATCTCGCCGTTCCTGAGCCTCAGTCGTTGGGACAAGAGGGAGGACGTCGGGGGACTCCTGCACTGGTCAAAAAGCTGGCAAAAGGCAATTCTTCAATTCCAGTAGCTGTAGACAAGCACACAAACTGGTGTCCCTCTCCTTGGCTATTCGGTTTCCTGCAGCACTCCGAGGAAAATACAACCAGCTCTGAGAATGGTATCCAGGTGGCTTACGAGTTGATTGTTCCCACCAACTCAAAAGGGAGAAGTCGTCCTTCAAGGTCTACTTTGTTGAGATGAACTAGGCGATTCAGACATGCAGCAGTGCTTCACCAGGCCAACCAACGGTCTAGGAGTTGCAGCAGCCTTCCTCTTCCAGCTCGTCTTCGGTTCTTTCTTTCCAGTCGTCAAAACTCTGCCTTCCAAGCCAAGAGACCCACCTTTTATCCAGTTTCCTCCCATTAATTCCAGCCTAGCTGCCACTCACCCAGCAGGGTGGATGTCTTTGCCGGACAGTCAGCCAGCCAATCACGCCAGAGTGCATTTGGATCTCCTAGGAGACTAAGCACAGGGAGTTTCGGGCACCTCCCTCACTTCCTGCCCACCCCAGACACTCGGGCGTAGGAACAAAGGGACCAATCCTGGTTTGGCACGCAGAGAAACTCTAGAAGGACCTTCCCAAAAAGAAATGGCGAAAAAAGAAGACCGGGACCTGTTTAAACAAAGGAGGCTCAGATGCCATCTTGAAAAACATGGCTCCCGCGATTTAACGCTACCGGTGTTCGCGGTTGGGAAAAATCTTGGTAGTTCGTTGTAAAACCACTGCCAACAGCCATTTCGAGAGGAAAGGGTAGCATTTGACTGCTCCATGACTTTCTAGACATAGGGGATAGTAAGTAACCCCTCCAGCACCCTAATTTAAGATAGTGTGTGCTGGGTCTAGGAATTTGAAAAGACTAGTAAAGTCAATTTCACTTTACTTTCTCTGGGAAACAGTAGTTTATCCCAGAGAAGGTATTTAAACCTTGGGACAGCCTAAAAGGCTTCCCTGTGTCACTGCACTGAGGGTGCTGTGTGACACAACTGAAAAGATCATGCCTATGGAGTTGTCTAAAACTCCACAATCCAAGAACACAAGAGTGAAACACATTCAAAAATACGAGAGAGTGGGGAAAAAAGGCTCACACTCTCCAGGTAAAAAAATCAAGTCCTAGGCGGCGCTGTTGCGCGGCAGAAAGATGGGGGCCTAAGCGCCGAGCTCCGGACGGAGAGAACGACTTTTTCTTGAAAAAATTCTCTCCGGTGCAGTGAAACTCCCGCTCCTTCTTGTGGCCCGTGTAGGAGCCATCCCTCCTTACTGCTGCCGAGAAAAACTCAAAACAACCCCCCGGCACCCCACCCCCGCCGATGGCAGATAGCAGCTTAACCTTCATGAGCTGGAATGTGAGGGGACTAGGCAACCATAAAAAGATGCGTCAAATACAACTCTATGCTGAGCTACAAGAAACCCACGCTCACTCTGAACAATGCGAGAGATTCGGTAAACAGTGGGGACCCCAGAGGTACTACACTAACTACTTCACCCAGAGTCAAGGTACACTCATTTTAATTCATAGGAGCCTTATGTTCTTCTGCTCCCATTCACTAATAGACCCCCTCGGGATATATATAACTTATTATTGGCAAATTGCAGAACCACGAAGTAGCCATCTTGAACATATACGGCCCTAACATTGACTATCCCGAATTCTACATTCACCTGGCCACAGTCCTGGAAAGTTAGCCCCAAATTCCGATAATATGGGGCAGTGATTTCAACACTATCCTGGACGTTACCCTAGACAAATCAGGCTCCAGACCTCGCCAGCTCTCAAGGGCAGCCTACACGATTCTCCCCCGGCTAGCAGTGGTTGACGCTTGGCGCCTAATGTACCCTGACTCCTGCATGTATTCCTATTATTCCTCAGTCCATGACTCACATTCTAGGATAGACAGGTGTCTCTTATGGGGCATACTGATGAGGTGCCTGTCCCATCTGGCCATCCTTCCCAGAACGCTATCTGATAACTCTCCGGTGATTATATCACTGAACTGGGGCCACGACTATGAAAAAACGAGACAATGGAAAATGAAGCCCCATCCCCTCCTAGACCAGGCCTTGGCCTCCGAACTTGAATCTTCCATCGAACAGTTCTTTGAGATTAACACAAAATCTGTGTCCACAAAAGCCACCCTTTGGGAATCCTTTAAAGCTTACACGAGAGATATGGCCATCTCCAAGGGGAGCGGCATTCTGAAAAATATCCGGGGGGATATCGCTGACATCGAATCGTCCCTAGCTAACCTTGAGTCCCAATATGCCCAGGACCACTCCCCTGACACGCCGACATCACTGGGTTCGGAGCTT
This sequence comes from Ambystoma mexicanum, assembly GCF_040938575.1. Lineage (NCBI taxonomy): Eukaryota > Metazoa > Chordata > Amphibia > Caudata > Ambystomatidae > Ambystoma > Ambystoma mexicanum. The sequence continues at coordinate 211,038,836 of NC_090929.1, forward strand.
GACAGATTCCGCAATCTTGTGGAGCGTGAGGTTAAGTTCCTGGATGGTCCTCAGGCGGCGAGACGATATGGGGGAGGTTGAGTGGCCGGGCCGCATGCTGGCCAGACTGATACGCCACAAGTTTGGAGCCCCCAACATTCCGGCAATAGAAAGGCCTGATGGTACACTAGCTACCTCTCCACAAGACATCAACGCAGAGTTCCTAACATTTTACACCTCAATGTACGCGAAGGATGAAGGTCCCCCCTGTCTCAGAGAACGACTCCTATCTGGAAGACCTCCGTCTCACGGTCCTATCTAATGACGCCATAGTCTCCTTGGTGAGACCCTTCACGGCCGAAGAACTCACTGAGGCCATCGAGTCGCTTGCGGCGGGGAAGGCTCTTGGGCCGGATGGCTTCCCCATGGACTTTTACAAACGTTATAAATCTCTTCTAGTTCTGCACTTACTGGCTCTATGGGAAGAGGCATGCAAAAAAGGTATACTACCCCCTACCTCTCTCTCCGAGAGGCTATGATAACAGTTCTTCTCAAACCAGGCAAACCTCCCACCCAATGCAGTTCATATCGCCCCCTTTCATTAATCAATTGACACGTCAAAATTTATGCTAAACTACTCGCTAACCGACTGGCTTTATTCATGCCCCACATCATTCACCCTGACCAGACAGGTTTTGTCCGAGGTAGGTCCACATCCCTTAACCTCAGAAGACTCTTCAATGTAATCAGCAGGATCAATCCAAAGACACAGGCGGTGGCAGCCACTTTAGACATGCAGAAGGCATTCATTTCAGTATCCTGGGAATGCCTCTGGCGAGTCCTTGAAAAATGCAAATTTCACCCCAACTTTCGAACCTGGGTCAGGCTCCTCTACACCAGCCCAGTAGCCAGGGTCCGCACTGAGGACAGATGTTCCACCCCCTTCCAGATAGCCAGAGGGACGCGACAGGGATGCCCCTTCTCTCTGCTAATATTCGCAATAGCTGTGGAACCCTTTGCGGACATGATGTATCAGTCGCCCTCCCACAGAGGTTGTGCACTGCGGGACAGTCCGATATTGTTCTTCTCTACATCCGCTCCCGGAAACCAACCTTTCTCGAATTCTGAGCGAAGTTGCTCGATTTGGACACATATCTGGGCTGAAAATTAACTGCTCCAAATCGGTCTTATTTCTGCTCACAGACACCACACAACCACCTTCTGATCTAAGGGGATTCACTTGGTCTCAATCCAACATCACTTACCTGGGGGTGGAGGTTTTCCAGACACAGAAGTTGCGCGTCGACAACTACCTCACTAACCTGACCACCAAGACCGCTAACTGGTCTAGACTCCCTAGCTGGTAGAATCGAAATACTTAAAATGGTAGTGCTATCCCAACTCCTACTGTTTCACCAACCTTCCTCTATGGCCAGGTGATGAATTCTTCAAGGCGCTAAGCGGCATAACAAACACTTTCCTCTGGCATTCCGGTGCTGTCCGCCTCAAACTATCTACACTTACCACCTGCAAGGAACTAGGCGAGTTCAGCGCCCCCGACTTTCTCAGGTACTGGGTGGTAGCCCAATCCCAATTCGCTTCCCATTGGTTCAACACCATAGATCCCCCTCCTCATGTCCGACTCGAGAAGAACAAGTTACTTTCTTACCTGGTAACGTTCTTTCGATGGGATGGTCTGACGACGTATTCCATATCTATGACAGGTAATCACCACAGCTGTGCTGCTTCGGAAACTTTTTTCGGCGTCTGCGTCCTGCGTCGATGACGTCAATGTGCCGTCGAGGACCTCCTCCGACGTCATCCGATGTGATAAGTAGGACGCACGACGCCCGTAGCCTCAGTTGTAGTTTTTTCCCCCCCAGAACGTGTGACATTAGTCAACTGCAAGTCAGACACAAAGCCTTGCGGAACGTAAGATGCAATCGCAAAAGAAATTCTGCAGCAGGGAAGGCAGGGAGGGAGCGATATGGAATACGTCGTCGGACCATCCCATCGAAAGAACGTTACCAGGTAAGAAAGTAACTTGTTCTTCGAGGGGATTGGGTCCTCCGACGTATTCCATATCTATGACAGACTCCCAAAGCAGTACCAGAGCAAGGAGGAGGGAAAGAATTTAGAAAAAAAAATGTAGAATTGCCAATCAAATAGCAGAGCAAAGGACCGCCTTGCCAAAGGCCAGATCCTGTCCCCGGATAGAATTGAGGGAATAGTGACGTACAAATGTATGTACAGAAGCCCAGGTGGCTGCATCACAGAAGTTGCGAATAGGAACACCCCTCTGCAGGGCAGTAGATGCAGCCATACCCCTGGCAGAATGGGCCCGCAAGCCAGCCGGCGGGTCCTTACCCGTCAAGCGGTAACACTCCGAGATGGCCAAAATAATCCAGCGAGACAAAGTCTGTTTCGTCACAGCCGGTCCCAAACGCTTTCCAGCGTAACCAATAAAGAGTTGATCGTCCACTCTGACCCGGGACATGCGTGAAACATAAAAGCTTAAAGCTCTCCTAGGTTCAAGCCTATGGAGCCTCTTCTCTTCCTTACCAGGATGCGGAGGAGGATAGAATGCCGGAAGAACAACCTTCTGGGCCAAATGAAATTCCGAAACCACCTTCGGAAGAAAAGAAGGACAAACTCTAAGGACAACCCTGTCCTTATGAAATACAGTGAAGGATGGCTTAACTGAAAGTGCCTGTAACTCACTCACTCTGCGAGCGGAAGTAACCGCAACCAGAAACATAGTTTTCAGAGTTAACAGCCTCAAAGGGCATGAATGCAAAGGCTCAAAAGGAGCACCCATAAGAAACTTAAGAACAAGGTTTAAATCCCAACCGGGCAACAGGAAAGGTGACGGAGCGAACACATTAGTGAGCCCTTTCAGAAACTGTGAAATTAAAAGGATTTTAAAGTAGGAACACTCTTCAGACGAGCGCTTAAAGATGGACAGCGCCGCCAGGTAACGTTTAATGGTACCCACTTGCAAGCCCCTGTGGGCCAAAGAAAGTAAAAAGGACAGAACCATGGGGATGTCACATGCAAAAGGATCCACATTCTGAACTCTGCACCAGTCGCAGAACTTACGCCAAGGGTACAGAGACTTTGTTGCTGGCCTTCGGGCCGAGAGCAACACCTCCATCACGTCTTCAGGGAGGTCCCAATCCTTATACCTCAAACTTTCAGAAGCCAAGCGTGAAGGTTGAGGGATCTGACCTCTGGATGGAGAACCTGACCCCCCTCCCGTGAGAGCAGATCGTCTCGGTAGGGAAGACGACATGGAGGGCAGATGGACAAGTCGAGAGGGTCCGGGTACCACGTCCTCTGAACCCACGGCGGAGCAATGAGGATCATCCGGGAACCGAACTTCCGTAACCTCCGCAGCACTTGCGGGATGACAGGGACTGGAGGAAACGCGTACAGCAGCGGGAATGACTGTCATGATGCCCGCTCCCGGGGAGCTGGTTCAAGCCCTGCGTCCCCGAAAGCGGACATCCAGTCGCCAAGGAAGGACCCAGCAACCCCATATAGGGGCCCTTTGGACAGTGTCCTGGCGCCTATGGCGCCAGGCTCATTATGGAAGTGCTTGGGTGCACTTACCTGATGCAGACCATGCTGCAGGATCCCGGCCTCCTTGAGGCCTGAAAGGAACTACTTTACCTGTGGGACTAATTTACCATCCGGGCGTGGTCGGGGAAGGATACATACCTCATCGCAGGAAGGATACATACCTGGAACTTCTTCCAAGGCTATTTAAACCCCACCCGAACAGCCACACGTGCTTCGCGTTGTTCTGCATCTAGCAGCTGGACGCTCACCGTGTCTGCTCCTGCATCCTGACTTCTGCCACGCCTGCCAGCATCCTGGATCACCTGCAAAGGAAGAGAAGAAGAGAACAGAAGAAGGAAAAGTCCTTACCTGCTAAATCCGCATCCCGGAGACATCTCGCCGACAATCCTGAAAAGAAAGACTTATTTAAAAGCTCATCGCGTGGATCGCTGCAGCCCTGCATTCCACTCACCTTTACAGGGCGCCCGCCTCCATGTTCAGCAGCGATCATCCGGATTCGCAGTCACGCCCCAGCGCCTAGGGAGAAAAAGGCAAGAACAAAAGGTGAGAGAGAGAAGGGAATAAGGGAAGCTAAATCTCCATGTTAAGACTTACCTGTTGATTCATTCCCTCTTCATTTCGGGTCCGCGCCGCATCCTGGCATTTCCGGACCCCGGCCCCTAAGAGGAAAGAGACATCAGCGTTAATGAGCGAATGAAAAGACATTACCAAAAAACGCTCATTAAAGACTTACCTGATTTCTACAAGGATTTCACCTCTCATCTCGGGTCGGTGCCTGTTCCCCGGCATTCCGTACCCCGGCCCCTATGGGGAAAAAGACACTAGCATTAGTACATTAATGCATGGACACAAGGGGAACCTCTTATCAAAAAACTTATCTGGAAGCCAAGCAAGTTTGGTTCTCACCAATCCGAAAATCCAGTGAAGTAACTGGATACCAACGCGCCCCTGCATCAGAAACAGGATGGAGAGCTCGTCCTTCCAGACCCTAAGGTGAGACGCTACGAGGAATCACAGAAGGGTTTCGAGGAGGGTGAGAGGGGAAAGTGGGAGGATGATTGCATTACCCTGCAGACAGTTAATCCCCTATTTTCGCCTACAGAAGGATACTTCTGCGAGCCAGACAAGCCAGATTTGGGGGCCCGGTCCAGTCCGTCTTCCGAACCCTGCGCATCACCTTAGAAGAGGTCACAGCAGCGTGAACCAGGCCAGCGCCTCTGTGGGAGTCAGGTGAGCGTTACAATGACCACTCCACCACGAACGCGTCTCCTAAGGCTCCTTTTGGAGGAAATTCCCGCGAGCAGAACCTCTCGCACTTCCGGCTGACATTGGAGGCGAAGAGATCCACTTGAGGGGTCCCTCAAAGGGCGAAGATCTCCAGGAGAATCTCCTGAGCCAACTCCCACTCGTGAGAGATCGTGTTCTGCCTGCTCAGAGCGTCCGTCACGTTTTCGTCTCCGGCCAGATGAACTGCCGAGATCGAAACTTCCTGCTGGATGGCCCAGAATTCGAGCTGCATCGTCTCGCTGCACAGAGGAAGTTCCCTGCCCCCCCCCCCTTTTTGTTGAGGTAGTGCATGGCCACTGTGTTGTCCGTCAGGATCAGGACATTCTTTCCTCGCACAGTCGGCAGAAAAGCCTTCAGGGCTAGCCTGACGGCCCTCAGCTCCAACAGATTGATAAGGAGTCTGGACTCCGACGGAGACCAACGACCGCTGACTGTCAGCCCGTTGGCATGAGCTCCCCATCCCGTGAGGGATGCATCCGTCACGATCGTCACCTCCGGCCAGGGAAGCCAAAATGGAGCCCCCTTCATCAAGTTGCCTTCGACGGCCCACCACAGAAGGTCCCGGGCGACCGAGGGCGGCACCTGAACCGGGTCCGACATCCTGCCGGAGGACTGTGACCATTGCATCTTGAGTGCCCACTGCAAAGATCTCATCCGCAGGCGAGCCTCTGGCACCAGAAGAATGCAGGATGCCATGAGGCCGAGCAACCTCAAGAAATCGAACGCTGGGAGCGTCTGGGCATGCTGAAACTTGTGCACCATCTGCTGAATGTGAAGAGCCCTCACCTGTAGAGGAAAACACTGCCCCAGGGAAGTGTCGAGCACTGCTCCGATGTACTGGAGCCGCTGTGTTGGCGTCAAATGGGACTTCTTTAAATTGAGGGAGAAGCCCAGCCTGTGAAGGGAGTGGCAGGTGATGGACAGATGATCCAGGACTTGCTCGGGAGAGCTCCCCCTAATCAACCAATCGTCCAGGTAGGGGTAGACGTGAATCCCCCCTTGCCTGAGATGCGCTGCCACCACCACCACCATGAGCTTGGTGAAAACCCTCGGGGCGGAGGTCAATCCGAACGGCAGGACCCGAAACTGAAAGTGCGAGTCGCCAACCACGAACATCAGGTACTTCTTGTGCTTGGGATGGATCGGCACATGGAAGTAAGCATCCTTGAGGTCGAGAGACACCAACCAGTCCTGAAGCTGAAGGGCCTGGAGGACTTGAGAGAGAGTAACCATCTTGAACTTGTCCTTCCTGAGGAGTTTGTTCAAACCGCGCAAGTCCATGATGGGTCTCAATCCCCCGTCTTTCTTCGAAATCAAAAAATAAGGGGAATACCATCCCTTGTTCCTCTCCGCTACAGGCACCAGTTCTATTGCGCCTTTCTCCAGCAGGGCTTGAATTTCCTGCGCAAGGAGCGGATCCGGACTCTGTAAAGAGGTTCCCCGGTGGATTGTCGTGAGGCCTGTGCCGAAAGGGAAGACAGTAGCCGTGGGTTATGATCTCCAGAACCCACACATCTGAAGTAATGGCTTGCCACTCTACAAGATGCTGCGCCAGACTTCCCCCAACCGGCGAACCATGGGACATGGCCTCATGACTGAGTGGTAGCGGCTGCGGCGTTACCTGAGGGCAAAGAGGCAACTGCCCGAGCGGCCTTGGCACCACGGGTACCCTGTCGCCCACCTCTGGTACCCCTGCGTCGGCCTCTTTGACTGCCAGCTCCTCTCGCTTTACTGAAGAACGAGTAATAGCGAAAGGAACCACCCCTCCAAAGGTGTTCACCGTCAAAGGGCATGTTGAGGAGCCGGGACTGCACATCAGGAGCAAACCCCGACTTCCGTAACAACGCAAACCTGCGTATCACGGTGCTCGCCGCCATGGACCTGCTGACGCATTCAGCCATGTCCAAACCCGACTGAACGGACTCACACATGGCATCCTTACCATCCTGGACCATAGCAAGGAAACCATCCCGTTCGTCCCCTTCGGGAATATGTTCAGCCGCTAACGCAACACAGTTCCACAGAGTGTGTGAGAAACGAGACAAGGCACAAATGGAGTTGGCCACCTGAAGCGCCATACCACCAGAAGAAAACACTTTCTTCGCCCAGCCATCAAAACGTTTGTCGTCCCTATCAGGAGGGATGGTAGAGTATGACGCCTGCTTTGCCGGGGCTGGGGCCGCCTGTAACACCAAACTCTCCGGATTGGGGTGCCTGGTCAAGAAGCAGGGGTCGCTACTGGCTGGACGGTATTTTCACGACAAGGACCTGCCCACCGCCAGGAGACTCTCCGGAGCAGTCCAAGCCGCCGCCACCCTTCTCTGTAGAGCCATATGAAACGGCAGTACCGGGTCAGTTGGGGGACCAACATCAAGGATGTCCGTGAGATCATCCTGCACAAACTCCCCTGGGGGAGCAGACCATCCCAAGTACTCGGAAACCCTAGCCATAAGGCGCCGGTACGAGGAATCGGCATGAGAGCCAGGCTCAGGCCTACAAAACTCCACCTCCGGAGAGGTGTCCAGTCCACTGGCATCATGCAGTGACTGCCTCAAATCGTCAAACTGACTATGGCCCGGGACAATTTCATCTGGAACCTGACTAGGAACCAGGCCATCAGAATCCTCATCCACCTCCGAAATATATTCCAGGTGGCGAAAAGGCGGCACCCGAGAGTGCTTGCTCTTAACCAGAGCCTTCCTAGGGGGTTCCCCCGTGCCACGGGGTACCTCCGACACCCCGGCCTCGAAAGGCGTCGAGTGAATCGGCGTCGAGAGAACAGGCATCGGCGCCGAGAGGATTGGCGTCGACGTCAGATGCAGCGCCGCCAGCATCGACGGCGTCGACACGGTCCTCGAAGCCGGAGCTCCCAGCGTGTCCTTCGACGACCTGAGCGACATCACAGGTGCACACGGTCTCGAACACGTCGAGGACCGGGACCTGGAACGGGTACGTCGAGAACGAGTCCCCTTGTCCGAACGGGACCTCTCCCGTGACTCGTGCCGACCACTTTTGCGAGCGGTGTCTCTCGACCTCTCACGACCGACCCCACTCGGGGGCGCTGATGGCTTAGTACCTTGCGACTCAAGAATCGCCAGCATTTTCTTCCCGAAGGAAGCACATTCCTCTGGCGTCGCACGGCTGGTGGGTTAAGCGACATGCCGGGCAGAGTCCTCAGAAGAGGACCTGGAAGACAACCGCCGTCGGGGCTTCCGAGAATGCCTCGAAGAGGCCGAGGAGTGGCGAGAGCGACTCCTAGAAGGAGACCCACGAGACTTCCGACGATGACGCGGAGAGTCTCCTCTCGAATCATCCATCGAAAGCCCCGCAGACTTCGACTTCCAGGGCTTGGACACCCGACCTACCGACAACTTCTTACGTTCACGTAAGGCTTTGGACTTGAGCGACTGGCAGTCGATAGTCATCCGTGTCGTGGGCCTCCCCGAGGCACCAGAGGCAGGCGTCGTGCGAGTCAGTCACCGACATCTTGGACCCACACTCCCTGCACTTCTTGAAGCCCGGACGCGGGGTCGAAGACGAAGTAAAAGACATTGTCACACGAAGGAGATTCTCACAAAAACGTACAGGTTCGAAGAACCGAGAAGAACAGAACTCCAAAGAGTCGAGGCGTTAACCGAGATTCACGATGCAACACGTTCGCGGAAAAAACAGAACTGAGGCTACGGGCGTTGTGCGTCCTACTTATCACATCGGATGACGTGGAGGTGGTCCTCGACGACGTTGGAGGTGGTCCTGGACGACGGCGCATCGACGTCATCGACGCAGAAAAGAGTTTCCGAAGCAGCACAGCTGTGGTGATTACCTGTCATAGATATGGAATACGTCGGAGGACCCAATCCCCTCGAAATTGAAGGTTGGCGACCAAACGATTGGCTCCCTCATTCTCAAGCTCGTCCCACCTGACCTCGACACTGCAGACCCCGTGGTAAGTACATCCTTGGATCTCACCAAATTATGGGCAATGGTTGCCACGCCTCAACCATTTCACGGGGACCTCCCGCTCTGGAATTTCTTCCCTGATGTTCCGTACATCCCTCAGTCCATTGTGTCTCGCTGGACTGAGGCAGGCTTCTTGACATGCATCTCTGAGGAAGTTGGAGGTGCCCAAACTCTATCTGATGCAAGAACCAGGTTTGGCGGCCCCACCAGAATCATAGTGACTGGTTCCTAGTGCATCTTGTACACTATCTTGTTGAGAAGAGGGGGAGGAGGGGGGGGGGGGTGGGAGCATAGACAATTTCCCCGACCAGGTTATCCAGAGACTGTTCCCCTTACCTGGAGGCATAATCTGGCCATTGTGCCTTCTCCAGAGTTGCAAACAAGTCGATCTCTGGGGAGCCCCATTCTGCAAAAACGTTGGATGCAATGTCTTCGTGTCATCGCCATTCGTACTCTGTGGGTAATGGGAAGTCTCTGCTGAGAATGTCTACCAGAACATTGAGCTCCCCTGGAACGTGTTGAGACAGGAGGAACATCTTGTGTTCGAGAGCCCACTTCAGACCGTCTCAGAACATATGGGATAGCCCTGGAGAGGGTGCCCCCCGCCCGTTTGTTCAGGTATTATATGGCGGTGGTGCTGTCTGTGAGGAGTAGTACTGTCTTCCCCTGTAGTTGAGTTTGAAAAGCCTTCAGGGCTTTCAACACTGCTAACAACTCCACAGGTTTAAGTGGTTGGATGCTACTGCTGGGGACTAAACTCTGTGCGATGAAGGAGGTGAACCCCCCCACCCTGCGAGAGCTGCATTTGTGGTGAAAGTGGCTTCTACTGTGGGGGTGGTGAAGGTTTTCCCCTGTAAGAGGTTTTCCCTCGACCACCACTGCAGAGAGAGAATGCTGGCCTGACACCATTGGCTGTTGAGCCACTCTTGCATGAGGCACTTGCAAAAAAGTGCGTGTGGCACCAAGTAAATGCAGGAGGGCATCATCCCGAACAGTCGCATGGCTTTGCGTACAGTCACCTCGTGTTTGGCTAGATAGAGGGGGATCTGGAACAGCATGTTTTGAACCCTCTCATTGGAGGGGAAGACTAGGTTGTCTTTGGTCCGAATTAGAGCCCCAAGGAATTGTTTGACTTGGCTGGGGTCTAGGCTGGACTTTTCGTTGATTGAGAATCCAGACTAAAGAGTAGATCTACTGTCTTCTGGGTGTCTGATCGTGTTAGGCAAAGTTTGTATGCAGTACCCTCTGGGAACACTACCAACAACTATGACTACAGGTATAGGCAACCCGACCTTTGGTATAAGCTTGTACTACACAGTTTTGGTAGCTTGTTGAGCAGCCAGGCTCATCTCAAGGTGGGAAATGTGAGCTGTAGAGGAGTTACAAGGATTCACAGTTACAGGTATTCAAACAAACTCTTACACTCAAGGTTTCTTGCATAAACAATTGTTTAATTAAAAAAAGTCTATAATAAAAAGAAGAATCAAATGTAGGGCCACAAGCTGATTAGACCTGTGAGTTGCAGAAGTTACAAACACGTCCACGGCAAGAGGTAAGTTCTCTTAGGCTAGTTGTACAGTACCTTAGTAAAGAAGAAAAAGATGCAGCTGAAGACTTCTGTTCCTGTATAGCTCTGCAGATCTCACTGTTCCTGGGCCTCAGTCGTGGGAACTGGAGGGAGGACGTTGGGGGACTCCTGCACTGTATTGACACAGTCAAAGCTGGCAACCGGCAATCTTTACTTTCAGTGTCTGTTTCGCGTTTCAGCTCCTTGCGGTACAGCAAATAGCAATAATCGCGGTTCCTGGCTGTCAAGGTGGACTTTCCTCACATCTGAGGTCCCACACTCAACTGAGGGGGGGGAGGGGGCATCAGGCTTGGGAAGCCCTGCTTCGTGGGAGCACAGAGGATCTTCCAAAAGCTTTAGGCCACCTTACAAGCAATGCACACAATCTGGTGTCCCTCTCCCTGGCTCTACGGTTTCCTAGAGCAACTCTGAGGCAATTCAACCAGCTCCGAGATGGGTGTCCAGGTGGCTTACTTGGGAGTTGATTGGTCCAACCAACTCAAAGGCAGAAGTCGTCCTTGCAGGGCTTCTCTGTCTATGCGAACTTGGCGATTCGGAGCTGCAGCAGGGCTTCACCAGGCAAACCAACGGTCCGGGAGTTGCAGCACCCGTCCTCTTCAAGCTCTTCTTCGGTTCCTTCATCCAGTGGTCGACTGCCTTCCAAGCCGAGAGACTCGCCTTTTATTCAGTTCTCTCCCATTCATTCCAGCCTATCTGCCACTCACCCAGCAGAGTGGCTGTCCTTGCCAGAAGGTCAGCCAGCCAATAGTCACAGAGTGCATTTGGGTCTCCTAGGAGACTAAGCACATGGAGTTTCGGGCACCTCCCTCACTTCCTGCCTACCCCAGACACTCTGGAGCCAGAGGTGGGTTTCACTCCTGAAGCCTGCCAAAGGCAAATAAACAAAGAGACCAAACTTGGTTTGGTGCGCAGAGAAAAACTCGATAAGGACCTTTCCACAAAGAAATGGTGAAAAAAGAAGACTGGTGACCATTTTAACAAAGGAGGCTCTGCGCCATTTTGAAAAACATGGCTCCCGCGATTTAACGTTACCGGAGCTGCGAACAGTTGGCGGTCGGGGTAAAACATGGTAGTCCATTGCAAAACCACTGCCACCAGCCATTCTGAGAGGAAATTAGAATTTAGACACAGGGGATACCAAGTAACCCCTCCAGCACTATTGTAACATAGGGTGTGCTGGGTCTAGCAAGTACAATGCTAAGTAGTCAACTTCACTCTACTGCTCTGGGAAAATGGAGTTTATCCCAGAGAAGGTATTTAAACCTTGGGAAACCTGAAAGAATTCCCTGTGTCACTGCACTAAAGGTTTTGTGACACAATTAAAGATGATGCTTATGGAGTTTGTTATACTCCATAACCAAAAAGAAACAGTGTATAAAATCACAAATACGAGAGTGGGAAAAAGGGTCTCCCTCTCTCCAGGTTAAAAAAATTCAAGTCCTCAAAATCCAGCAAAGCTGCTGGGGGTCTCCAAGGTAGAGGGAATTAGCACATTTTTGAGAATTCTCCCTAACAGATCGGCATGTTATGTACGAATCCCCTGTTATTAGTCAGTCGTCGAGGTAAGGATAGGCTGGGATGTACTGCCTGTGCAGGTGAGCTGCTACTATCGTCAGCACCTTTGTAAATACCCTTGGGGCTGAGGCAATGTCGAAGGGAAGGACATTGAACTGATATAGTGTTTGTCCTCTATCATGAACCGTAGGTACTTTCTGTGCACTGGCAGCATTGAAATATGGAAGTATGCATCTTTCATGTCCAATGTTGAAATGTAATCCCTTTGTGTCAGTAGAGGGATTACTTCCTGCAATGTTGTCATTCTGAACTTTTGAGGCTTGACAAATTTGTTCGCTGGGCGCAGGTCTAGCACAGGGCGCATGGAGAGATCCTTTTTGGGTACAAGGAAATGCACTGAATAAATAACCCTGTTTACCTGTAGAATAGGGACGACTTCTTGTTAAGGAAGATTGAATGCAGTGCCCTTTGGGCGCACGCCAACAACCCTGACCTCCTGGCAATAGGAACCCAACCTTTGGTATAAGTCTGTACTACACAGTTTGTGGTAGCGGGCTGGCCAGCCAGGCTTATCTCAAGAGGGAATGTGAGCAGTACAATGATGTTACAGAGGTCTTAGAATCACAATGGCTCAAGTAGACACTCAAGGTTTCTTGGTAAAACACTTCTTTTTTTGATAAAACATTTTTATTAAATTTTGACGTAACCAAAACAGCCACCAAATTGGGGGCCAAAAACAACAAAACAACGAAAAAAGAGGGGACAACACATTAAGAGCACTCCAGTACAGCTTCTTCAGTCGTGTGTTTACATAGTGTTTTGGTATCTCACATCGCCGTGGGTCGCGGGCCACTCATCCCGCTCACCTTCTGTTTATTTGGAGACCACCACTGCTTAGGACGTCAAGGCCCAGTCTCTTCCCATTTCCCCCATATCTTGGATGCTTTATTCGGGCATCCTCTTGCGCGGTAGACTCGGTGCTCCGTCATGGCACATGAGTCCATGTCAAGTATCCATTGTTCCAGTGTCGGAGGGTCAGGCGCTCCCCGTTTTTTGGGCGATGTTGCGTTTCACTAGGGCCATGGCAGTGTTCAATAGCAGTTTTTCCCATTTATTGAATTCAGACATGTCCCGTACCCCCAATATTAAGACCTTCAGATCTAATTCAACAGGACAAGTAAGGGCTCTGGACAGTTCCGTACAGCATGCAGTCCAATAGTCACGGATCCGAGGGCATGCCCAGAGGATATGATAGAAGGTGCCTTCCTCCTCTCCACAGCGAAGACAGTTCGGACTCACTATTCTCTTCCAGCCATATAAAAGAGTTTGATGGTAGTACACCATATGCAGGATTTTAAGTTGCACCAGTCTAAGTCTGGAGGAGATGGCTACCTCCCGTGGGTGCATTAGGACCTGGATTCAGTCCTCGGGGTCTATGTCCCCCCACCTCCCTTTACCATTTGGCCTTTAATCCCAATAGCTCAGGAGTCGTGAAGGAGGTGATAGGGTTAGAGAGTGGATGTACATTTGCTAGGGATATACTCTGGTAGCATATTGCGTTCGATTGGGGTGTAGCCGGGGATTGAATCACCTGGGGGCATATGGGATCGGAGGGCGTGGATCAGTTATGTAAAGTGGCACCGCTAGGTGTTGGGCAGTTGGAATCTACCCTGGATGTCTTCAAATGAGGTTAGTTTCCTGTCTTTTAGGACATCTTTGATTCTAAGGATTACCGCTGTTACCCAGCGTGTCCATGGTTCAAATTTCTCGATTTCCTTCAGGTTGGTGTTGTGCCATAGGGGTTGTGCTGCTGTTATTTTGTCTTCCCACCCAACGGTAAAACACTTCTTAATTTATTACACAGTCATTTAGAAAATATTCACTAGAAGGAGGCAACTTAATATTATACACAAATATACTTCAATATCAAACCAATACTTTTCTGAGTAAATTAGGCTCCCCTGAAATAGGAGCAAAATGGCCTTTCAGTTACTTTGAATGGGAGTAAAAAGGCACAAGTTAATAGAATCGATCACAAATACTTTCTTAGGCAGTGCCAATAGTTTTAGTTCACTAGAGGACTCGATTCAGATCAAAAGGCCTTGGCCAAAGTCAATGGGCTAGTGTCTTGGATTAGGAAAGAGCAGTTCTTGTAGTAAACGGTAAAGTCTTTCCCAATGTTCTCAGAAGTAGTTTGTACGAAAAATAATATGTTGGGTCACAAGCTGATTAGGCCTGCAAGTTGGGAAAGTTTCACGAACTTTCACCGCGAGAGTTAAGTTCTCTCAATCCGGTTGGCACAATACCTTAGTATGAAGAAAAATATGCAGCTGAAGACATTGGTTCTTGGCAGTTCTGGCAGATCTCACTGTTCCTAGCCTCAGTCGTGGGGACAAGAGGGAGGACGTCAGGGGACTCCTGCACTGCACATGGATGAGTCAAACAAGCTGGCAAAATGAAAGATCTTCGGTTCGAGTAGCTGTCGTCAAGCACACAAGCTAGTATCCTTCCCCCTGGTTAATCCTAATCAGCTCAGAGAATGGTATCCAGGTGCCTTACGAGTTGATTGGTCCCACCAACTCAAAGGAAGAAGTCGTCCCTGAAGGGCTTCTCTGTCGAGATGAGGTTGGTGATTCGGACCAGCAGCAGTGCTTCACCGGGCAAACCAACGGTCCAGGAGTTGTTGCAACAGCCGTCCACTTCCAGCTCCTCTTCGGTTCTTTCGTGCCAGTTAGGGAGAATTCTCATAAATGTGCTAATTCCCTTCACCTTAGAGACCCCCAGAAACATTTCTGGATTTTGAGGACTTTATTTATTTACCTGGAAAGAGTATGAGCCTTTTTTTCTCCCACTCATGTATTTTAATGTGATTTCTGAGCTTGGTTACGGAGCCCGACAAACTCCATAGTTATCTTTTACACTGTCACACAGCACCTTCAGTGCAGTGGCACAGGGAAGTTGTTCAGATTTCCCAAGGTTTAAATACCTTCTCTGGGATAAACTACTGTTTCCCAGAGCAGTAAAGTGAAAATGACTTTACTTACATGTGTAACTTTCTAGACCCAGCACACACTATCTTACAATAGGGTGCTGGAGGGGTTACCTAGTATCCCCTTTTGTCTAGCTTTTCAAGGAACATGTTTATGTTACCCTTTCCTCACTGAATGGCTGGTGGCAGTGGTTTCGCTTTCACTACCGTGGTGTGCATTTACCGCGAGCTGCGTTTGCAGCTGCAGTAAAATACCCAAGGGTGCCCCAGTCTTCTTTTTTGCCCTTTCTTTGCGGAAAGGTCCTTCTTCCGATTTACTCTGCAGGCCAAACCAGGTTTGATCCCTTTGTTCTTTTTGTCTTTGGCGGGATTCACGAGTGAAGCCTGCCTCTGGCTCCAGGGCGTCTGGGGTAGGCAGGAAGTGAGGGAGGTGCCTGCAACTCGCTGTGCTTAGTATCCAAGGAGACCCAACTGCACTCTGTGATGATTGGCCGGCTGACTGTCCAGCAAGGACAGCCACCCTGCTGGGTGACTGGCAGCTAGGCTGGAATGAAAGGGAGAGAACTGAATAAAAGGCCAGTCTTTTGGCTTGGAAGACAGTCGACCACTGGAAGAAGGAACCAAAGAAGAACTTGAAGAGGACGCCTGCTGCAACTCCTGGACCGTTGGTTTGCCCGGTGAAGCCCTGCTGCAGTGCCAAAACGCCAAGTTCGCATTGACAGAGAAGCCCCTACAAGGACGACTTCTCCTCTTGAGTTGGTGGGACCATTCAACTCCACAGTAAGCCACCTGGACATTCATCTCGGAGCTGGTTGAATTTCCAAAGAATTGCTGCTGGAAACCATATAGCCAGGGAGAGGAACACCAGATTGTGTGCGCGTTGCTTTTAAGTTGGCTAAGAGCTCCAGGAAGATCCTCTGAACTCCCAGGAAGCAGGACTGACCGAGCCTGAGCCCCCTCAACAGAGTGCGGTACACCCCAGAAGCAAAGAAAGTCCATCTCGACAGCCAGGAACCGCGGTGTTGCTATTTGCTGTAGACACGAGGAGCTGAAATACTGAACAGCCACTGAAAGTGAAGTTTGCCGGTTGCAAGTTTTGACCGTCCCAGTGCAGTGCAAGAGTCCCCTGACGTCCTCCCTCTTGTCCCCTCGACTGAGGCCCAGGAACAGTAAGATCTGCAGAGCTGCACAGGGACAGGAGTCATCTGCTGCATCATTTCTTCATTTAAAAAAGGTACTGTAAAGTCTGAGAGAAATTACCTCTTGTTGTAGAGTTGCTTGCATCTTCTACTACTCAAAAGACTGAACAGCTTGTGGCACTACATTGAGAAGTCTTTGAAGAAAACAAGTATCAAACATTGTGCAAACACCTTTTCTTTCTTACCTACCAGAAGTGCTTCAGCTCATATAAACATTTGCCCATTGACTTTGGCTTAACCTATTACACTGAATGACTCTTATTGGGGGATCTGAAAGTATTTGCCTGCTTAAGAATAACTGTGGTATCTTGTTTGCTCCAATAATCTTTTCCTTTGACTTGCTCTTAAACTAATTCTGAATGCCAACAGTAAAAAATTAATGTCAACAGCACCCTAGCTATTGAAGTCACATGTGTGTGTAGGTCTCTGCTGTATGCCATCCCAAATGGCTAATTACCGAATCTGAATTTAAGAGGGTGTATCGTTTTGAAGTATATTTGTGTGGTGTTTTACAGTGCTCCCTTCTGAAGAAGGCTTACATTAATTGACTGGTAAATAAATTAATAATTGTTTTTATCAAGAAACCCTGTGTGTTAGTGTTTACTTGAATACTTGTCACTGTGAATCTCTAACTCCCTTACAGCTCACATTGACCCCTCTCGAGATAAGCCTGGCTGCTCATCCACACTACCAACCTGTGTAGTACAGACTTATACCAAAGGTTGGGCTGCTATTGCCAGGAGGTCAGGGTTGTTGTAGTGCACCCTAAGGGTGCTGCATACAATCTTGGCTAACACGAACATAACATAAGTGAAATGTAAAGTTAAATTAGCAGCCACAGCCCACTGAGCCCACTGTGCGTGCATCCACATGGAAGTGGGGAAAAAAGGAACGAGTGAACACTACAAGTGGTACTGGCGACCTGCAAGCAAACTCTGCTGGCTGCTGAGTGGGATGGACTCTGGCCGGGAGATTGTCAAGTGGGTTGGGGGTTGAGGGCTTTAAGGATCACAAACTTTGGCGCAAATAGTTAGATTTCAAGGTTTAAAGTAATATGATCAAGAGTTTTTTTTTTGAACATGTCATAATAACGGCACATGGCAACATGTAAATCCTTTATAGCAGCATGTTGTTAAGCCTAAAGAATATAATTGTGGCTTTAACTTTCACATCCTGAATTCCAATGCTAAACTACAAGTCCCAAAATACAAGATAAGGCCAACCTGAAAAATCTAGTTAAACCCAAGGTACTTTCAGTGATTTTAATTTAAAGACAAGTAATAAAACAAGTTGTGTAATAAGCAAAGAGATAAGATATGCAGATTTGCCACAAAATTCCAGCACGTTGTTATTCATGATGTTTAAAACATATGATTAGTGACTAGAAGCCACTTTGTTGTTTTTCAAATCAGGAGATTAGACAAAGATATAAAGAAAATTCAAATGGGCACTTTGTGTTGCTCACTTTAACTAGATTTGCAAGGTAACTGGTGTTTTGTGAGCTCTCTGCGTTGGAACTGTTCCATCGTGCATATGAAAGGCTTTGTCACAGCCACTGAAATGTGTTTTCAACCTGAGCACTTTAACGACCTGCAGCATAGCCATGAACGCTGCCCTATGTCTGTCTGCCTATCTGTGAAATGCGAAACGGGCAGTGCTTGAATGTCCTGCCTGAGCCGATTCTATATTTGGCTCGGAAGAAAGAAAGTGTCAAGGACGTGTTTCTTGAGCCTTTGAAGTAAAGATACGCTCTGTAAAAATTAAAAGAACTAGTGGTACGGCGTACTAATGATTTATACTACACTTCCAATCTCTGGCCTAATCTGGAAAAATTGCCAGGCCCAGTCCCATATATTTCAAAATGGTCAGCTTGTCAGACTAATTTAGTTCTCAGTGTAAATACTTCAAAGAAGCAGCACTCCTGGTTTAATTGGCAATAGCACTACTTCATGTATAGTAATAGGGAGCTCTGTCAAATAGCGCATCACAATTTGTTTCTTGGCGCACTCATGGCAACACTACTTAAAGAAATGGGACCTCTAACCTGTATCCCCACCACTCCCCTCCCCCCATCTATGTTGTATTGTGTATTCCACTCATTGCACTAGGCATGACGCTTTCATCAATGCTACAGCAGTTGTACATTCTGTGAAGTCGCTAATCAGTGTTCTGCATCAATGCTGGCGCATATGTACCTTTGGCATAGAGCAAAGCTATAACCCACGAAAAAGAACAAAATCTGCTTAGCTGCACACAATCTCACGCCTGGCATTGGAATGCAGCTATTCACTGCACATACCGCACTGGCTGCACACAAACAGTGCAACCAAGCACTAAATACTACCCCACTCTCAACACTGACCTGGACTACTGTCTCGAAGGGAATTCAACCTACAGCGCTTTGAGATCAGACCAATGGTATATAAGGTGCATACAAGTGCACAATAACATAAGTTAATACAAAAATTCACAAAGAGGTACTTGGTGTCTAACACGGACAGTCTTATGGACGGATGAGATACCCCATAAGAATGAGCAAAAAGAAAAAGGAAGTAAAGCAGAAGACTTACTTGCCTCCAAAAAGTCAGGTCAGAAGTCCAAGCAAAGCAAAAAGAAACTGTACCAAAGAAGTCCATAGGAGGAGAGTGACAAAAGGAACATCTTTGCTAGCAATATTTGCGGGCAAAACCAGAATTGTACTGTGGAAAACAGTTCTCCTGCACCGATAGCAATAAGGACTAATCAGTGGCCTCAAAATAGAGGCGCTGGGAAAAGTCAAGTGGAGCAAAAAAGCTTCACTTACCTACAAAACTCAGGGCAGGTTCAACACATGAGTAAAAAATGGTGTGTCCCATTAATGCTTTATACAGTAAATCAGCAAAAAAACTATTTCCAAAACGTACAATTTCAAAGAATAATTGAGCACTCCAACAGGAAGACCAACCCAAGAAGACTCAATGTTACGAAGCTAACAAGATAAGTTGTTTTGTGGTTACGTACCAATCAGTGTTTTTAAGCACTGGCCTGAAGCAGTGTCCCAAATTCGGCTGTCAAAAAAAAAAAAAAATACGTAAATTTAGATTGAAACAAAGAAATGTAGGTAACATTTTTTGCTCTGCTAATTGTGCTCTATCGGATTCGAACAAAGCATAATTTTACGTTATTTGTATACAGCTATGTATTCAATAAGAGAAAAATGTTTACAGTAATATTTTTCTGCTTTTATCGGAGTCACATTCTGAACCTAAACTGCTAGCCACAGTTTTTGTATTGCAAGGAAAGGTTCCTTCATTGTGTGGGCCTGTAAATCGCACACCAATCTTACAGAATATGTTTTAGAGAGCACTTTGGTATTGGTTTGAAATGCAGAGCCATCAGACTCTGCACAAC
Source organism: Ambystoma mexicanum (assembly GCF_040938575.1). NCBI lineage: Eukaryota > Metazoa > Chordata > Amphibia > Caudata > Ambystomatidae > Ambystoma > Ambystoma mexicanum. Next base: position 211,058,325 of record NC_090929.1, read on the forward strand.
TACACTTAAATTTCAAGTGATGCCTCTAATCTATCACTTCCGTAAAAAGCATGAGTGTCGAGACTTTCCACCACCTGGTTTTATGCTGTGGAAAAAGCTAATGCAGATAAAGGTCACTTTAGCAATTGTTTATGTTAAGATGCATTTTGAGAATCGGCCTTGTTAAGATGGATTTTCAAAATGGAGGATATTGTGAGGCCACCCTGTTTATGGTAAACAGGGAAGTCCCTGAAACGTTAGTCAAAACCTAATCAAGCAGGGTGAACGAGTAGTCAAGGCCAGAGGTCGAAGTGGGCGGGAGCGGTGCTCCTATACTTATAATTTTTAAGTTTCACTGTTCCTATACTTTTATTTTAAAAAGAAACAGTTCTGGAACGGTTTAGTTTAAAAAAAAAGTGCTAACTGGCACTTCAGTGCATTCCCTTAAATAACAGGTGTGTTTGTTTGGGGGTTCCGATTGTGTGTGCAAGGGGGCACAGCGATGGGTTTTGTGGAGAGCGAGGGCAAACCAGCAGGGAACATAGTTCCACTACTTCTTTTCCACTGGTCAGGGCCTAGTCTCAGGAAAAGTGTGAGTGGTCTAGGGCTACAATGAGTCCACACAAAACAGCAATAATTCAAGTTAGTCATTAAGTATATACAAATAGTTTATTATTAGACCTTTATGAACACACCAAGCAAAGAAAAATCACAAGTAAGTAATGCAATAAAAAAAAAAAACTCATGTATAAACATACATTCAGCCTTTGAAACAGAATTGCATAAGGATTTTAAACCAGTGTTCAACTGATGAGTAATCAGATGCAGGTAAAGCAGTGTTAGGTAAGAATTGACGTAGTAAGACACAAAACTTTCCTGATTGGTATTAGGTAACCCACCTTTTGGAATAGGTCTGTACTACACAAGTTGGTAGTATGACTGAGCAGCCAGGCCTCTCTCAAGAGGGCTAAATGTGAGCTGTAGCAGTGAAATTCGCAAACACAAGTAACCAAATAACACTTACACTCAAGATTTCAGTTATAAATAGATATTTAACATCAATTTTTAAATAAGCGTTCTTTAAAAAGGGCAAGATCTGTAAGGAAAAATGTACTTACCTGTAACTGTTCTCAAGAATGGGTCTGAGGGGCTGCGTCGGTCTTTATGGCTTGCAACGAGCCATCAACAAGCCTTTCCAAAGAGATTGTCTCCGAACGGCATTTCCAGGACGCTTGCCTGAACTTCCTGCCGAAAGTTGGTGGCTTTCAACCAGCCACAACTACGGAGGCAGACACTGTTCCCCATCTAGCGTAACCCTGTGTCTGCGATGTCCAGGGACACAGTGATGGCATGGTCCGATGCCACTTCGCCCTCCTGTAGGAGGATCTCCGGAGCCTCAATTTGCTTGTCGTCTGGGAGGAATTCCAGCAACAGGGCCATCTTGTACCACAGTTCCCCGTCATACCTGGCCAGGATCGCAAGAGCGTTAGCCGCCTTGACCGATGTTGCTGCCGAGTAAATCACCTTTTGGCCCATTGCGTCCAACTTCTTCCCCTCGCTGTCCGGGAGAACGGAGGCCGACGAAGGATTTGAGAACTTCTTTGTCGCAGGCACTGAGACAACAGTCTTGGCAAGGCTGCGATCGCAGGCACTTGGGTGTGGACTACGGCACCCAGTACTACTTCTCCAACCGTTCTCTATGCGCCCAGAGGCAGGGACACTCCGCTGTCGTCCATATCCATCGTCGCTGTATCCGTATCCCTAGAGGTGGAGGGTATGTGAGGTTGCTGATGAGGTGGCGTGGGATGCCTCTTCCTTTTCTTTGCCGGCGGTGGCCCCGGAGCCACAGGTGCCATCGGCATCCTCTTCCGTTTCTCGGACACCAGCGTGTGGAGAGTGGACAAGATGTCCACAGACACGACTCTGGAAGGTGGGGGAGTAAGCCTCATAGGCCACGTGCCTACGTCTTTGTCGACGACGCCGCCATCACCATCATCCGCAGCGTTTCCGCCGTCATCGTTCCCCACGTGCTCTACGACCGTGTGAACAGAAGCCATGTCCTGGTCGGCCGATGAAGAAATATCCATGCCCTGGAGCACCGTGGATGACTACACTGCTCCAACCCCTTCTTTGCATCCCGATAGGTCGCAGCCGGGGTCAGGGCTGGCATCTTCTCAAGTGTCCTCAACAGTTTGGCCAAAGCCTCCTGCCTGGGAGGAAGGGCCACTCTGGACGTAGCCGGGGTACGCTGGAGCGGGTCAGACCCTTTAGTCTTCAAGAGGACATTTTCTCCTGGGCCACCAGGGCCTTCAAGGGCAGGCCCGTCATCTTACTCTGTGCCTTGGCCTTCTCCAGCTTCTCCCTCAGCTTCCCAGATTAGCCAACTTCCCTTTCGAGGATAAGCTGGAGCGATGGAAGCAGATGGTGATGTTGATCATGCCCTTCTCATCGCAGGACCCACTTGCGTGGTGACCCAGACGGAACCGGACTTGCAGCGTTTGGCCTGGTCTTGGACCTCCACAGATGGGGAGACCTCAAAGGATTTATGAGCCCGCTCCTCGGACCGGCCGGTCCTGGATGAGGCATGCCCCTGCTTGTCACCCGGGGATAGAGGCACTGAGTGTTTGTCCTCCACAAACACGTTCCTTAGGCCGCAGCTGGAGCAGAGCTTCAAGCGAGAACCTCTGTCCGTCCTCCTCCGACATGGCCCAGCGTGCAGTGAATGCCTGATGGCCTTCTGGACACTACGATCAAAACTCGATACTTGGGGGCGATTTAAGAAGTCAAACGGATTCCTGCTTGCCGGTTCTTGCACGAAAGAGCACACTGGCTCCTTTTGATAAAAACTGGAAATTGTAACCAAAAAATTTGAAAACGCAGAAAACGTCTACAGAACAAAACACAAAGACTCCCAACACTTGAACATGCTATAACAATCTGTAGATGGCTGCCAGAGTAGGGGTTTAGGGAGAAGTTATCACTGGCGGGGGCAGTATGACCCAGAGCTCAGTGATTTGTTTATAGGTCAACGACAGTTTGTAAGTGAAAGTGAAACTTTTCTTTTATCGAGGATTCCCAGCCTGAAGGCAGGGAATATTCATGAGCATGTGAATACATGCCAGACCACATGCTGGAGAACACTGTAAATATATGTATCCAAATCAAACAAGTTAGTGGATACTCTTTGGATATGCTTCTTACACACTTCCTACACCCTGAGGTAACTTCGTTCACAATGACAGAAAAGCATTTATAGATCACTTAATCTACTTTACAAAAAAGAAGGTGGGTGAGGCGCGCACTCCCGGTCCTGGTCAATTGAACCTGTTGCAAAAAATATAATAAGTAGCTGGGTCAAATCCCAAAATGGACAAATATTCACAGGGTTAGATCCCTTCTGCTGCAAATCGGGTACTCAGTAATAACAGGGTTAGATCCCTTGCTGCAAATCAGGTACTCGGTAATAAACAGGGTTAAATCCCTCAGCTGCAGTTCTGTGGTCTGTAGTTGTTCTCCTCCTAGCGCTTTCTTATCTCAAATAATAATCAGGGAGGCTGTTGAGCAGGTGTGTCTAATTAGACTCAAAGGATTCTGGTAGCTGTAGTGAAAACGTTTTTTTCTGTTCAGGTGACCAGCAACCGACACCCCTCCAAAGCACAAGTCCTTCCCAAATTTGGGGGAGGGGAGAGAACCATCTTTATGATTCTCCAAAGTGGGGCACAGTCACCCCGTGGCGCTGCCTCTGGAGCCCGGGACTCCCATAGCATTCAGTACAAAAAAGAAGGTGGGTGAGGCGCGCACTCCCGGTCCTGGAATCATAAAGATGGTTCTCTCCCCTCCCCCAAATTTGGGAAGGACTTGTGCTTTGGAGGGGTGTCGGTTGCTGGTCACCTGAACAGAAAAAAACGTTTTGACTACAGCTACCAGAATCATTTGAGTCTAATTAGACACACCTGCTCAACAGCCTCCCTGATGATTATTTGAGATAAGAAAGCGCTAGGAGGAGAACAACTACAGACCACAGAACTGCAGCTGAGGGATTTAACCCTGTTATTACTGAGTACCTGATTTGCAGCAAGGGATCTAACCCTGTTATTACTGAGTACCTGATTTGCAGCAGAAGGGATCTAACCCTGTGAATATTTGTCCATTTTGGGATTTGACCCAGCTACTTATTATATTTTTTGCAACAGGTTCAATTGACCAGGACCGGGAGTGCGCGCCTCACCCACCTTCTTTTTTGTACTGTAATCTACTTTACAGATTGGGGTTGCAGAAAGGAATAGTTTAAGGAAGTAAAAGGTTAGACAGGTTCTCAGTATATGTGAGGACAACTAAATCGTCCAATGACATCTAGACAAGCCTTTCACAGCAGTAACAATCTAAAAAAGTTACCACCTATGAGGGACAAACAATATCCAAGTCAATGGGCAAGAAGAGTCTGCAGGGAGCCAGGACAGCCAATGTCAATTGGAACACAATCTATGGAGCTGAGGCACTTCTTAGATAAATAAAGTCTTGCACAAAGTTAGAGGGTTTGTAGAGAAATCACTTTTAGCGTCACATGCTGTTAAGCCTGTATAAAGCAAAGTTGGAATAAACTCTAACGGTAAGCCACTGCAATGACAAGATCACAACTCCAAGACACTGAGATAAGTACCCAAAGTCTAAACAGTACCTCTGGTTTGAAGAAGAGTGGTACAGCTGCATTGTGTCCCATTTGCAGTGGTGCAAACCCTAGGTTCCTGAGCCTCAGTCGTGGGGACAAGAGGGAGGACGTCTGGAGGGCTCCCCTGGCAGCAAGTTGGAGGTCGACTGCAGCTACGGGCTCTTTTTGGATCAGTGGCACTTCACAGTTTCAATGCTCGGTAAACAGCACCACAGCGGATCTCAGATACCGTTGGGCTTCCTTCACTCCTTGGGTTCTACACTCTGGCGAGGGGACTCTAGCTCTGGCCGTCCTGCTTCTGGAGGGTCCTTAGGAGACTCCTGGAGCTTCTGGATGGATTGCAGACGTTGCATTCGACTACAGATCTCGACACCTGCCACTCGGTTCTTGCAGCAGCAAAGTAGTATAGCCAGTCAGGGAAGGTGGTCCAGTGGAGTTAGTCTCAGGGTAAATTGGTCCCACTAACCAAAGGGAAGTCGTTGTCCCTTCCGGAGCTTCTCGTCAAATTGAAAAAGGAATTTCAGCACAGCAGCAGTGCTTCACCGGACAACTCAAAGGTCCAGTAAGATGCAGCAGGCTTCGTTCACGGTTTCTTCGCCGGGTGTTTCTCCCAGTGGTCCACTCTGCCTCTAGTCCCAAAACCCTCGACTTTTAAGCATGTTTCTCCCATTTATGCACAGCCTAGGCTGTCAATCGCACAGCAGGGCGGCTGTCCTAAAAGGACAGCCAGCCAGCCAGCCAATCAGGACTGGTTGCATTCAGGCATTCCTAGAGACCAAGGACAGGGGAGTTTCGGGAATCTCCCTCACATCCTGCCTTTCCAGACACACTGAAGCCGCCAAAGGCAAAACAAAGGGCTCAAACCTGGCTCAAAGTACAGAGTAAAACCCAAGAAAGACCTCACAAACAGAAAATGGTGGGAAAAAAAACCAGGGACATTTTGACAAAATGGTCACCCATGGGTGCTATACTGCAGCTGAGGGTTCAGCCTGCGGTAGAAAAGCACAAATGGTATGAAAATTAAACCACTGCCACCCCCATTTAAAGTAGGGAGGGTAACAAAAAATGTTACATGAGAATGTAGGCTAAGGGGCAACTAGGTAACCCCGCTGCACTCCACATATGATGGTGTGTGCTGGACCTACTAAGAGAAAAGGTAAGTAAAGTCAATTTCACTTTACTCTTCTTGGGAACAGTAGTTCACACAAGAAAGGGTATTTAAAACCTTATGAGAAATCTAAAGGCTTTCTCTGCGACATCACACTGAAGGTGCTGTGTGTCACCATACAAAAAGTAGATGCGAGAAAAGGTCTGACTCACTCCAGGGTTAAAATCAAAAAGTCCCAAAGTCCAGAAAAAGAGCTGGAGGTCTCCAAGGTTGAAGGTAATTAGCACAGAAGAACAAGTTACTTACCCCTGGTAACTCTTTTGACTGGATGTTCCTCCCACATATTGCTCATCTTTGATATTCGATATCCAGCTTCAGCTGCTTCCGAAAAACTTTTTCGGCAGAGTGCACCTGTGCGTCGATGGCCTCTGTCTCGGGGATGATGTCATCGAAGGTATATATAGCAGTGCCCATTGGCTTCAGTTCCGTTTTTTCCCTTACAGCAGAAATGCCCGCATAAACACTGGAATGACAGTACTCAGCCTTGAAGGAAGGAAAGCTGTAATAGCATGGGAAATTCTACTGTGGGGTAGGCTGGGAGGGCGACAACGAATACGTGGGAGGAACATCCTGTCGAAAGACAGTTACCACAGTTAAATTGTTCTTCGAATGGATTTTTTTCTACCACATATTCCTCACCTTTGATAGACTCCCAAAGCAGTATTTGATTTGGTGGCGGGAGAATTAGATTTTAATTGTTTTCATGAATCAAGTGCAGGACTGCTTTAGCAAAGCTACCATCCTGACTGAGGAAGAATTCCAGGCAGCAATGCTTTGTGAACGTGTGTATAGTAGACCACGTTGCTGTTTCACAATTATTTTGTATTGGTACACCCTTTTGCAGGGCTGCAGAGGTAGCCGTGCCCCTGGTGGAATGGGCCCTTAAACCTTCCGGTGGATCCTCCCCTGCCAACGTGTAACATTCTGAAATGGTCACAATGATCCATCTGGATAAGGTCTGCTTAAGAGACGCCCGGCCCCGTTTGTGGCGCCCGTGGAGCCAATGAAAAGCTGATCATCAATACAGAGTTTTGACAGTCTAGATATAGAAAAACTTAAAGCTCTACGAGGGTCCAACCAATGTAATCTCTTCCTCCTTGCTAGGATGAGGGAGGTTGGAGGAGATAGAAACAAGGAGAAACAATGTTTTGTCCTATGTGGAAATCAGAAATGACTTTGGGTAAAAATGAAGGTTTAACCCTCAGAACAACCCTATCCTTAAGGAAGACAGTAAAGGGTGGCTTGGACGAAAGAAAAGGATTTACATTCTTTTCTCTGCACCAGTTGCAGACTTTATTCCAACGGCAATGGTACAAAGACTTTGTTGCTAGCCTTCTGGCCGAAAGCAAAATCCTGATTACATCATCCAGGAGGTCCCAATCGCCTTTCAGAAACCAAACGGGAAGGTTGAGTGTTTTGACCTCTCGATGGAGAACCCGACCCTTCTCTTGCGAGAGAAGGAATTTATATTTACTGAATTTTAGATATCTCTTTATGTCAAAGCGCTTTACATGAAACAGGAATACATAAGAAGCAATATAATACAAGTCATGAGTCAAGTAACCAAGAACAATATGCAGAACAATTTGCCAGGATCATTAGAATGAAACATGAGCAGGATTGGGCAAATTGAGGGAAATAGCAGAGAACTGTCAGGAGGGAGATTGAAGTAGGTGATTTTAAGGCGGTGCGGAAAGAAGAATATGAGGTGATGGAGCGGAGAGGGAGAGAATTCCAGTGGAGTGGGGCTAGGAGCTGGAAGGAGCGGAAGCGGGAAGGAGCGCACGGTGCAGGTGGGACAGTGAGTAGGAAGTGATCAGTAAAACGGAGTGGGCGAGAGGGGGAGTAGAATGAGGAGGAGGGAGGAAAAGTAGGGAGGGGCGATATCATGAAGAGATTTGAAGACAAGACAGAGGAAGTTGAATTTGAGTTGAGAATGAAAGGAGAGCCAGCCAAGTGAGTAGTGTGAAGAGGAGATGAGGCATGAGGAGAAAGGAGACAGAACGGATGGCGGAATGGTAGAGGGATTTAAGGGGGGCTAGATGTGAGGTGGGGAGGCCAAAGGGGAGAGCTGAACAGTAGAAGAGACGACAAAAGATTAGGGAGGATATGGAGAGCTTAGTGGCGTGAAAGGTAAGTAAAGATCAGATTTTGCAAATGTTATAAAGATGGAAGGGCAGGCACAGGAGGTAAGAGATATGGTGGGTAAAGGAGAGGTTAGAGCCAAAGTGGAAGCCAAGGTTGCGGGTAGAGGCGGAGAAGGGGAGATGTGCAAGGGGAAAGAGAATGGTAGGAGGGGGCAGGAGGGAGGGTGTTAGCAGGAAGGAATAAAAAAACTTCAGTTTTATCAGTGTTAAGGGTGAGAAAGTGGGAGGACATCCAGGATTTGATAGCAGTGAGACAGGAAAAGAGTTTGAGGTGGATGTCGGGTGTGAAGGAAGAGAAGGAGAGGAAGAGTTGGGTGTCATCGGCGTAGAAGTGGCGAGAGAACCCAAAGGCAGAGATGATTGGGGCTAGGCAGGAGGTATATAGCAAGAAGATAAAAGGGCCAAGTACCGAACCTTGAGGGCAGCATAAGTCAGAGTGGGTAGAGGAGAACCGGCAAGCCAGGAAACTGCAAAGGAGCAATTGGATAGGTAGGAGGAGAACAAGTTGAGGTCAGAGCCTTTGAGACCAAAGGAGGAAAGATTGTGAAGGAGTAAGGGGTGGTTGACGGTGTCAAAGGCGGCTGAGAGGTCAAGGAGAATGAAAACAGAAGAATGTTTAGAGTAGCATGTGGTGTGGAGGGAGTTAAGAACCAAGGTGAGAGCAGTTTCAGTAGAGTGTTTGGGGCAAAACCCAACTGAGAAGGGGAGGGGGGGGAGTAGTTGGAGACGAATGCTGAGAGTTGGGAGTAGACGAGGCGTTCAAAGAGCTTAGAGAGGAAGGGTAGAAGAGAAATGGGGTGAAAGTTGGAAGCCAGGAGGGGGTTAGCAGAGGGTTTTTTCAAGATGGGGACGACAGTAGCATGTTTAAAGGCGGAGGGAAAGTTTGCGGTAGTGAGAGAGATTTTGAAAAAGGAGTTAAGGTATGAGGAGAGGGTAGATTTTAGGAATCAGAGGTGGGGGAGAGGGTCAGAGGGAGCAGCAGTAGGGTGAGTTTTGAACAGTAGGAGGGAAACTTCAGAGAGAGACTGGTGTGAAGTTAGACATGTGGGAGGGTGGAGTAATGGGAGGTGGGGAAGGGGGCGAGTAAGAGGTAGAACGTAGAAGGTTTTGGCATAAGGCGAGTATCTTAGAGGAGAAGAAGTTGGAGAAGTCAGAGGGTGAAAGAGGAGAGGCAACTGAGTGGTCAAGGGTTGGAGAGAGAAAGGCGAGTCAAGGTTTGGAAGATTCAGCGGGGACGGGAAGATTGAGACTGGAGGAGGTTAGAGAAGTATGATCGTTTAGCCGAGCTGATGCAGGATGGTGTGGTAAGAGAAGTAGGAGGCTTGGTTGGCTGGGGTGCAGTGTGCAAGTCAGCATCTTTCAAGGCGTCAGAGAAGGAGGCGCATGGATAAAAGGTGAGAGGAGAGCCAGGGTTGGGCAGGTATGAGGAAGGGAGGGGGGAAGAGAGTAAGAGGGTATAGTTGGGCAAGACAGGAAGAGTGGGAAGAGGATAGGGTGGATAAAGCGTTGTCTGCAGAGAGAAAAGTGAGAGAGGGGGGCGGGAGGAAGCGCAGGTATCATAGAAGTGAGAGGGGTTAAAGTTGTGGAAGTCGCGTCAGGAGAAAGATGGAGGATGAGCGAAGAGGGCAAGGAGAGCCAGGGGGAGTGAGGGAGAAGGAGAGTAAGGCATGGTCGGAGAGGTAGTTGGGGAGGTTAGAAACCGAGGAGGCAAGGGGGTCAGGTGGGCAGTAAAAGATGAGAAAGGAAATAGCGTGGGGGGAGGTGAAGATTTTATACAGGTATTCGAAAGAGGGGAAGACTGGGAGAGGAGTGGGACAGGGGGTAGATAATCACTTGGGGTTTAAAGAAGACCAATGCCGCCTCACCGACCAGAAGAGCGGGAGACGTGAGTGAAGGAAGAGGAGGAGGAGGAAGTGAGTGAAGCAGAAACAGTTTAATTATTGAAGGGGGGGATCCAGGTTTCAGTGATGCATAGGAAATGAAGGTTTAACTGTAGAAACGGGTCCAGAGCAGCAGCAATCACAAAGGTCCTCTCTTTGTGGAAGACGTATTGGAGGACAGATGGGTATGTCCAGAAGGTCTGGGTACCATGTTCTCATGACCCAATCCGGGGCAATTAGGATCATGTGTTTCCTGAATTTTCTCAGCCTCCTGATCATGTCAGGAATGACAGGGACTGGAGGAAACTCAAAGGAGTTGAAATTCCCAGTCCACCACAAACGCATCTCCGAGAGCTCCTCTTGGGGAGAAATTCCCTGAAGCAATATAGTTCGCACCTTCGGTTGACACCGGTCACAAACATATCCAATTGAAGGGTTCCCCAAAGGGCGAAGATCTCTTGAAGGACTTCCTGAGCTAGTTCGACTTGTGGGAGACTGCTCTGCCTGCTCAGAGCGTCCGCCGCCATGTTTTCCGCTCCGGCACAGTGAACTGCCGATAGGGAGATAGCTTCTTGTATTGCCCAGTACCAGAGCTGCATTGACTCTCTGCACAGTGGTAGTGGCCCTACACCACCTCTCTTGTAAAGGTAGTACATGGCCACTGTGTTGTCCGTCCTTATCAGGACATTATTTCCCTGTACAGAGGGCAGAAAAGCCTTCAGCACAAGTCTGATAGCTCTCAGCTCCAAAAGGTTTATGTGAAGTTTGGACTCTGATGGAGACCAACGACCGCCGACTGTCAGATTGTTGGTGTGGGCTCCCCACCCCGTGAGTGAGGCGTCGGTCACTACTGTTCTCTGCGGCCATTGTTGCCAAAAGGGTTCTCCCTTCAGAATGTTATTGCAGGCCCACCGCAAGAGAACCTGTGTAACCCTGCAGGGAACCTGAAGTAGGTCCGACATTTTTCCTGCTAACTGGGGCCATTAAGTTCTTAGAACCCATTGAAGGGATCTCATTCTCAGGCAGGCCTCCGGCACCAGAAAAATGCAGGATGCCCTAAGGCCGAGCAACCTCAAAAAAAAAAACAATCCAAGAGCGGGAGACACTGGGCACTTTGAAATTTGGTGACCATCTGAATAATATCTTGACCCTTCACCTCAGGTGGCAAGCTCTTTCCCAAGGATGTATCCAGAGCAGCGCTGATGAATACGAGTTTCTGAGAAGGTGTCATATGGGACTTCTTGCAATTGAGGGAGAAGCCCAGTCTGTGAAGGGAGTGGCAGGTGACATTAAGATGATCCAGGACTTGTTCAGGAGAACGCACCCTGATCAGCCAATCGTCCAAGTAGTGGTAGACGTGAATCCACCTCTCCTGAGACTCACTGCCACAACCACCATCAATTTGGTGAAAACCCTCGGGCGGAGGTCAGCCTGAATGGCAGAACTCTAAATTGATAATGAGAACCGCCAACTGAGAACCTCAGTTATTTTCTGTGCTCAAGATGGTTTGGCATATGAAAATAAGAATCCTGAAGGTCCAATGACAACATCCATTCCTGGAGTTTGAGGGCCTGAAGGATCGGAGACTGTGCGACCATCTCAAACTTATCCTTCCTGAGGAACCTGTTCAATTATCTCAAGTCCAAGATGGGTCTCAGTCCTCCGTTCTTCTTGGATATTAAGAAATAAGGGGAATACCAACCCTTGTTCCCCCTCCGCTACAAGCACTGGTTCTATAGCACCTTTCTCTCACAGGGTTAAAATCTCCTGCACAAGGAGTGGATCTGGAATCCTCAAAGAGTGGTTCCCCGGTGGATTGTTCTGAGGTCTCTGTATAAAAGGAAGGCAGTACCCGTGGGCTAGTTTCCAAAGCCCAAGCATCCGAAGTCATGTCTCGTCATTGTTCTAGATGCTGAAACAGTCTGCCTGCTACTGGTGAAATGTGACCCAAGACCTCGCAGGCTTTGAGGCGGCAGATGCAGTGGCAGATGGTAAAGATGCCCCTGCTTGAGCTGGCTTTGCAGCCCTTCCTCATCCACCACAAGGAAATTTTTGGCCCCAATGATTGGCCATTCCTCTCACACTTCCAACTGAGGAGTAGTATCGGAAAGATCTACCCCCTCCAAGGTTGTCCAATAGGTTGAAAAGGCTAAGGTTGCCTAATAGCGGCACCAAAAGATTTGTCTGCCGCCTTTGATGTCTGCAACTTCTCAAGACTCTCGTCAGCCTTGTTGCCAAAAAGGTGAGACCCGTCAAAGGGCATGTTGAGTCTGAATTGCACATCCGGTGCAAAACCAGACTTCCGCAACCACACAAATCTGCACATAACGTTGCTAGTAGCCATGGGAATCCAGACTTGCCCGAGTCCGTCTCTCATACCCTTTGGGAATGTGATCTGCCGCCATGGAAATGCAGTCCCACAGAGAGAACGTACATTTTGCAAGGGCACATGTGGATTTGGAAGATTTGAGTACCATATTCCTTGCGGAAAATAACTTCCTTGCCCATCCATCTACTCTTTTGTTGTCCCCATCTGGAGGGATGGTAGGGTAAGCCACTTGCTTTGATGTTGCAGTAGCTGCCTGCACCACCAGACTCTCTGGAGTGGGGTGTTCAGAAAGGTAGTCTGGGTCACTACTGGAAGGGCGGTACTTCTTGGTCAAGTTTTTATTTACAGCCGAATTGGTTTCCTGCGTTTCCCAATTCACTGCCACCCTTTTCTACAAAGCGATGTGAAACGGTAATATGGGATCGGAGGACCCTGATCTGAGACGTCTGCTAGATCATCTTGTTCAAATGGAAATGGAGGCCTACTCCACCCCATGTAGTCCACTACCTTAGACATGAGTTGTCTGTAGGACGCATCTGCATGCTCCCCAGCCTCTGGTCTTCGAAACTCCAACTCAGGTGAGGTATCCACCCCAAGTGCAGTCTGTAGGTTGTCGGAGGTCTCTCAACATGGACTCCTCTGCAATACAAAATTCTGGTACATTTGGCGTGCCAAACTGGAGGCCAAATGGAGCCTATGCCTCTGATGGTTCATTCGCTTCATATAGGGAAGAGACTTAAAATAGTCTTTTCTCAGTAGAGGCACACAGGTCATCTCTGGAATGAGAGGGTTTGTAAATAATGGTTTCAACGCTGGACGAGTCGTTGAAACTTTCTTCATAGGCGCTATGGGTTTTACTGGGGCGCTCAGTGTCGATGGCGCAGCTGGCAATGATGGGGCAGCAACATCTAGGGTTTGGCTGGCGTCTAAGGCGCTGCATGCATCGAAGGGGTCGACGTTGACCTCTACTTGCGCTTTCTACTCAACTGATCTTTTAATGTTACTTCATCGGATCGAGGCCTAAACAGCTCTCGATGTGGATCGGGCCTTCGTCCCGGGCTCGAAGGCACGTGGGATTTAGGTCGACCTCTTTCCTTCTTGGCTGCTTACGAAGGCGCAGTAGGAGCATGGCTTGAAGGGGTCTGCTTTTCAAATATTTTGAGAATCTCTGCTCTGAAAGCCTCCCACTCGGCTGGAGTGGATTTTTTAGTTGGGCAACAAACCCTCTCAGGGAAAGCATCTGACTAAGTCGACGAAGGCAACCTATGATGCCTTCTCTTAGACTTCGAGGATGAAGAGGGGTGAGAGCCACTCCTGGATCTCGACCGCTTCGCCTTCTTCCTCTGGGGAGAGTCGCCTCTCGACTCGTTGAAGGTTTCTTGGCCGGGGTAGGGGATTTAAAGATTCAACCTACCTTCAACTTCACCTTTCGTTCCATCAAGGCATTTCCAGTCAGACTGGCACATGGAGCAGTCCGAAGTGTTATGGTCCGCCCAAAGCACCACAAACAGATTCGAGGGGGGTGGGGTTGGGGGGCAGGGGGATGCGGGGAATCAGTCAAAAACATTTTTGACCCACAATCACAACACTTTTTGAACCCGGTCTTGGGGGTGGTCTGTGTCGACGAAGACATGTTCTCTCTCGAAATATCAAAGTCGTCACAAAAGTGAAGAAGCGTGCTGTATTTCTCGAAGCTAAAGCTGTCATGGAAAAACGGAACCGAAGCCAACAGGAGCAGTGTGTGTTATATATACCTTAGATTACATCATCCTCGAGACAGAGGCCCTCGAGGGACATCGAGACGACGCAATTGACACAGACAGCGCCCTCTGCCAAAAAAAAAAAAAAAAGAATTCTGAAGCAGCTGAAACTGGAAATCGAATATCTAAGACGAGGAATACATGGGAGGACACAATCCATTCGAAATGAGAATTCTCCCTAACAAGCAGTTCGAAAAGTGAATAGAAGCACAAACCCAGTTTGCTCGATCTTATGAAGTTCAGTCCTAAAATGTATGGGGCCTTATGCCCAAAAGTCACAAATTCCAAATTAAGATTCCTTCATGAAAGTTGTTTCATAACTGATGAAGTGGGCTGTGGTGGTGCTTTGAACGTACCCCACTCAATCCTATTCCCAAGGTAAGGATTCATAGCCCAGGTAGGACAACCAAATGCCAGGCCAGAGGGAGTTCAGAGACAAGGGCTTTACACCCAATGTTAAGCTGTGGTGAGTGCAGGGGGTTTATGTTAGAGAGATTGATCAGTGTTATGCTTAATCCCCTCTCATAGTGACACCACCAGCACTTTGTGCGACTTATTGCCTTTTTCTTTCTATCCAGAATGAGGGGAGCATTTCCCTCCCTCATTCATTTTATGGGCTCTGAATTTTGGATCTCTGTTCTCTGTTTTTTACCTTTTCTATGGATTCTGATTTTCTGATTGCATCCATCGCTTTTAAGGCATCAGTGTTTTTACTAATGCAGCAGACAGCTCCTCATGGGCAGTGTTGCTGGGGACCCATAGGGTCCTCCTTTAAGATCCTTTTTCTATATCCTCAAGAAACTACAATTCTTAAGATTAGAGAGATACTTAGTCTCTCGCAAAACTATATAGTCTGAGAGATTGGCACACCACCTTCAGTGGAGTGCCAAAGGGATAACTAGTAACCCCTTCTCCCTGCTCATGTGACCCACGATGATCACCTAGTTATGAATGGTGGCAGTGGACGTGTGTCAGGCAAGACTTGGAGCAGTACCCTTTGGGTGCACTACAACAACCTTGACCACCTGGGCAATAGTAACCCAATCTTTGGTATAAGTCTGTGCTACACAGTTGTTAGTGTGGCTGAGCAGCCAGGCTTATCTCAAGAGGGGTCAATGTGAGCAGTAGGGTGGTTACACAGATTCACAGTGACCAGTATCCAAATAAACACTTACACTCAAGGTTTCTTGATTAAACAATGTATTTAACAGTCAGTTATACAAGCCTTCTTCAGAAGGGAGCAAAACATGTAACATTTCAAAATATACTTCAAAACACACTGCTTGTCTGATTATATTAATGTCCACAGGACACTGTGGACATTAATATAATCACTGATAAATTTAGAGCAATAGTGAGATGAGTGGAAAAGTAAAGAGATTTCAGAAAAAAACGAGATCACACAAATATTCTGAAGCAGGCAAGTACTTTTGAACCCCCAATGCAAAGTAAATTAACCCTTTCCTGGAGGGAAGGTAAGGCACAAGCAGAGGCGAGAAGAGTCATTCAGGGAGCCAGGCCAGCCAATGTCAATTCGACAAGTCTAGGTGAGCTGAAGCACTTCTTGCAGGTAAGTAAAAGGCTCACACAATGTTTTAGAAGCCTTGGTAGAAAAAGTAGATTCAATGTAGGGTCACAAGCTGGGAGGCTTGTGAGAGGTAGAAGCTGCAAGCAAATCTACAGAAGCAACCAAGACAAGTCTCAGCTGATATCAAGTAAGGCTATAACAAGATGTAAGTCCTCTCAAACTTTACATTACCTTTGGTTAGAAGAAATGGTTCCAGCTGGCTTCTGTTCCTGTGCAGCTCTTCAGATCCTTTTGTTCCTGGGCCTCAGTCGTGGGGACAAGAGAGGACTTATGGGGACTCCTCCATTGCAAGGGGACGGTCAGCGGCAGAAAAGGACAAACCTCTATTCAGCGGCACTTCGCGGTTTCAGCTCCTTGCGTCTCAGCAAATAGCACCACTGCAAACTCTCGGATACCACTCTGGACTTTCCTTGCATCTTGGGTACAGCACTCTGTTGAGGTGGCTCAGGCTTGGTCAGTCCTGCTTATTGGGATTCCAGAGCATCTTCCACAAGCTCGGATCTGACTTAAATGTGATGCACTTCGTTTGGTGTTCCTCTTCCTGGCACTTCAGTTCCAGCAGAAGTACAGCCAGCTCCGAGAGGATGTCCAGACAAGTTCACTTTGGAGTTGATTGGTCACACCAACTCAAGGGGAGAAGTCTTCCATGCAGGGCTTCTCTAGTCGAGGCAAACTCGGAGCTTCAGCATAGCAGCAGGGCTTCACCGGGCAAACCAACGATCAAGGACTTGCAGCAAGTTCTTCTTCTGATTCCTTCGTCCAGTGGTCGACTGCCTTCCAAGAAAAAAGCCTTGCCTTTTATGCAGGTTTCTCCCATTCATTCCAGCCTAGCTGTCAATCACACAGCAGGGTGGCTGTCTTTGCCAGAGAGCCAGCCGGCCAATCCCCTTTGGGTGCATTCCTGTAAATAAGGGGATTAAGCACAGAGTTTCGGGCACCTCCCTCACTTCCTGCCCCCGCCAGACACCCTGGAGCCAGAGGCGGGACTCACGAGTGAATCCCACCAAAGGCAAAGCGAACAAAGGGACCAAACCTGGTTTAGCGCGCAGAGTAAATCTCAAGGACCTTTCCACAAAGAAATGGTGAAAAAAAGAAGAGTGTCGTCATAGTGACAAAAATGGCACACTTGGGTGCTTTATTGCAGCCATCGGTAAATGCACACCACGGTAGTTAAAAGTAAACCACTGCCACCAGACATTCAGTGAGGAAAGGGTAACAAAAATGTTACATGAGAAGCTAGACAAAGGGGATACTAAGTAGCCCCTCCAGCACCCTATTGTAAGATCGTGTGTGCCGAGTCTAGAAAGTTATAAATGTAAGTAAAGTCAATTTCACTTTACTGCTCTGGGAAAGCAGAGAAGGTATTTAAACATTGGGGAAATCTGGAAGACTTTCCTGTGCCACTGCACTGAAGGTGCCGTGCAACACAATTTATAAGATGATGCCTATGGAGTTTGTCAGACTCCACAACCAAAAGAAAGAGTGTTCAAAATCACATTAAAACACATGAGAGTTGGAAAAAGGGTCTAACTGTCTCCAGGTTAAAAAAATCAAGTCCTCAAAATCCAGCAAAATTGTTGGGGGTCTCCTAGGTGGAGGGAATTAGCACATTTCTGAGAATTCTCCCCAATACTACCATTGTGCGTTTTTACCGCAGGCTGAATCCTCAGCTGCAGTATTGCACCCATGGGTGCCCATTTTGTCAAAATGGACCTTGTGTTTTTTCACAATTTGTTAGAAAGGTCCTTCTTGAGATTTACTCTGCACGCTTAACCAGGTTTGGCCCCTTTGTTCGTTTTGGCGGGATTCATTGGTGAAGCCCGCCTCTGGCTCCAGAGCGTCTGGCAGGGCAGGACGCGAGGGAGGTTCCACAGCCCCAAGATGAATTCTACTGCAACCCCTCTCTCTCTGCTGCCTGTACTTACTTTGCTGCTGCAGGAACAGAGCACCAGGGGACAGGAATACTATAACATAGTGCATCGCCTTTAACCCGGAGCCGAGCTCCAGGAAAATCTTCCGGACTCCCTCGAAGCAGGACTAACCATGCCTGAGCCACCTCAGAGTGCTGGACTCCAGAAGCAAGGAAAGTTCACAAGATGTCCAAGAACCACAGTGGTGCCATTTGTGAGTAGCTAATACCGCGAAGTGCCGCTGATCTGAATTGTGCCCATTGCCGCCGCCGACCTTCAACTGGTGCAAGAGTCCCCAGACACCCTCCCTCTGGTCCCCACGACAGGCCCAGTGTTAGAGAGAATTCTCAGAAATGTGTTAATTCCATTCTACCTTAGAGACCCCCAGCTACTTAGCTGCACTTTAGGACTTTTAATTTTTATCCTGAAGAGTGAGACCTTTTTCCTACTCTTGTGTATTTTTCTTTGATTTGAACACTGTTTCTTTTGGGTTTGGAGGCTGACAAACTACATAGGCATATTTTTACATTGTGACACAGCTACTTCAGTGCAGTAGCAGAGGGAAGTCTTGTAGATTTCCCAAAGGTTTAAATGCCTGTTTTTGGATAAACTACTGTTTCCAAGAGCAATAAAGTGAAATTGACTTTACTTACCTTTTGTAACTTTGCAGACCCAGAACACACCATCTTGCATAGACTGCTGGAGGGGTTACTTAGTATCCCCTTCATCTACCTTCTAATGTAACATTTTTATGTTACCCTTTCTACAATAGCTAGTGGCAGTGGTTTACTTTTTCCTACCATTGTGCATTTTTACCCCCGTTGTTGTAAAATGCAGGGCGAGAAAGGATAAATTGTGCTGTAGTTCCTGTTAAATACGCCGAGCCTGGAAGCTGAAGACAAGTCAACCACTAGAACCAAAACCGAAGAGGATGAAGGAAAAGCTGCCGAGGCGGTTTCCAGCGACCGGAGAGCCTGCTCTGTAACCTGAGCCTGCTGAAACACTTCCTTCCAATCAACCTGGGGACTCCGAAAACGACTCACAGCCTGGTGAGACCCACTAGAATGCATTTTGAGCCATCCCACGCCGTGCTGCGACCTAGCGGGGCTGCAATACCCCAATATCCTGGGACCTCGAGCCATTATACAGTGCATGGTCTTCCGAATTCTGAATCTCACGGAAACTTTGTGGGCATCCTAATGGATCTCCCGAAACAAGGTTCCAGTCCATAAAGTCCCCTCACCACAGTACTGGACCTTTTTAACGCGAACCCGACCAACAATATTCTATCCTCTTCTGTGCTCCAGAAAAGGCGCAAATTCCACAGAGCTGCATCCAGCTGTGAGGAAAACCTTGCCTAGAGCCTTCCACATTGAGCCCTGCTGCAAAGTCCCTTCCAAGGCCCTTTTTTCTATCACCACAACAAAGAATCCACCAACCAGGTTTTTGGCTGCAGATCCTGAAGTTCCCCTGCTGCAAAATCTTTTGTGCTGAGGTACTGTGCTGACTTGGGTATTTATTTACCCTAAGTCTCTTGTGATTACTGTGTAGTTGTGGGGTGTGTTCTGCGATTGGGAGGCCCCTCGTCCAGTTCACCCAGTCCCACTGCTGGAATCCTCCTAGGGTGTCTTCTGTGAAGTCCCTGGACCCTCAACTAACGAATGTAAAATATGCACCTGCTTGAACAGACTTCCTAAGGAACTCTGTCTTTTCCTACTAAAGAACCTATCCTGACACTGCCTTTTGGACACTAAACCCTAGTGACCCCCCTCCTCCCCCATCCCCATCCCTCTTCTGCCACCGAGAACACTCCTGCTCCAAGAATAAGGGAAAGACTTAAGGGATTGGGCCTTTTGCCAAGAAAAGAGAATAAGTGTTTAAAAGTTACTTACTTGTAAGAGAGTTGGTTGGTAACTAACAGTGAACAGTTACAAAAGTTCTTATTTACCTTGAATGTGTGTTACACTATTCTGAGAAGTATAAGTAACATCTTTCTTTCCTTAGAAACTGTTTCGCCATTCTAACAGAAAGTAGTTGTAAGGGTATATTACTCACCTGTGATTTGGTTGTGCATCGTCACAAAAGCAATGGTGTTGGTTTCACTTTATTATTCCTGTTAGGATAATTGTATGAGTGCCCTCCAACTGGGTTTGCATCCCCTGCCTTGCTGTTAGCCTGTCCAGAATAAGTTTGCATTAGATTTTACCTACATAGAATAACGGAGTCATTCACAAAGTGTAAAATGGGGTTTTCCTTTCCCTGGTCTGTTTTAGACAGACACAAATAGTCTTCGGTTTAACCTGCCATTAGTTGCTAATAGCTCCTTGAAAAAGTATGTGGGTCTTACTTACCTCGAGTTAGCTGTGAGACATCCAAAAATCAGTTACAAGAGTTAATGCTTATCTCAATCTGTGTTTCACTGATCTCAAAAGCACCTGTAATTGAATATTACATCCTTAGGTTTTACTCACCTAGTATAACTGTTATATCACAAAAGTAGTTATAGGTTTTCACTGTGCCTAGAATAAGTGTTCCACTATTCACAAAACGCATACAGTCCAGTGGACCAATTATGTGATTTGTTGCTGAGCGTCACGGTACAACTGGTAGGGTTGCCTAACCACAAATGTCCACCAGGCCAGAGTAGAGAAATTAAATCCTAACAGCGAGAAGGGTCTCCCGGAGAGGCAAGGCATAGGGCCTCCCCAGAAAAGGGGCTACTGTAAAGCTACAGTGAGCTATTAATGCGATGAATCAGCATGCACCCCTAGTGAAGTCAAAACTAAAAATTGTACCTGTCACCAGTCCATGTGCTAAAACTAATGGTGGGTGATCACCCCAAGGCCAAAATGGTGTGCTTAAAAAGGAACCATGTCCTAGGCGCTATATGGACTATCAAGGCACCATACACTAAAAATAAAAAAAGTTTCCCGTGGAAGTGGGACTTCACTAGAA
The DNA here is from genome assembly GCF_040938575.1 of Ambystoma mexicanum. Classification (NCBI taxonomy): domain Eukaryota; kingdom Metazoa; phylum Chordata; class Amphibia; order Caudata; family Ambystomatidae; genus Ambystoma; species Ambystoma mexicanum. Next base: position 211,078,710 of record NC_090929.1, read on the forward strand.
GTCCCACGGCAACAGAAAATATAAGTTAGTCATCATAGTGACTAACGTACTCTTAGTTCCCTTTCCTCCATACTGCATGCGCGTCCCTTTCTAGAGACGGCAGACGGAACCTTTTTCACCAGAAAAACCCTTATTCCCCTTTCAATTTACAAACACGCTGGGGTGCGGCCCTGGGAGCATGCGCTACCCTGAATCCACCCACTGGCGCCACACCTCAGTCCTCATTGACACGTCAACAATATTTAACATTGCCTAATGACACCAGTATTATTAGGGGGGAGGATGGAGGGACTTAAGGAGGAAAGGGGACAAAGGACTAAGAGTATGTTAGTCACTATGGTGAGTAGAACAAGTTACTCTCTTACTTGGTAACTTTCTTTCGATGGGATGGTCCGACGACGTATTCCATATCTATGACAGTAATCACCACAGCTGTGCTGCTTCGGAAAATCTTCGGCATCTGCGTCCTGCGTCGATGACGTCGATACCCCGCTCTCGAGGACCTCCTCCGACGGCCGACGTCACTGGATGTTATAAGTAGGAAGCACGACGCCCGTAGCCTCAGTGTAGTTTTTTCCCAGAACGTGTGCCACCAGTCTTCTGCCAGTCTGACACACACACAGCCTTGCGGAAACTTAAGCTGCAATCGCATAAGAAATTCTGTAGCGGGGAAGGTAGGGAGGGAGCGATATGGAATACGTCGGACCATCCCATCGAAAGAATGTTACCAGGTAAGAGAGTAACTTGTTCTTCGAGGGGATTGGGTCCTCTGACGTATTCCATATCTATGACAGACTACCAAAGCAGTACCAATGCAAGGAGGTGGGAAAAGAATTTAGAGAAAAGAAATTTAGCATGCCTAATCAAATTGCGGAGTAAAGGACCGCCTTGCAAAGGGCCAGATCCTGCCCCCGGATGGAATCGAGGGAATAGTGCCGTACAAAAGTATGTACCGAAGCCCAGCCACAGATGTTGCGAATAGGAACACCCCTCTGCAGGTCAGTAGAGGCAGCCATACCCCTGGTAGAATGGGCCCGTAAGCCGACCGGTGGGTCCTTACCCGCCAAGCGGTAACACTCAGATAGCCAAAATAATCCAGCGCCCCAAACGCTTTCCAGCGTAACCAATAAATAGCTGCTCGTCCACTCTGACCCGGGACATGCGTGAAATATAAAAGCTTAACGCTCTCCTAGGATCAAGCCTGTGGAGCCTCTTCTCTTCCTTACCAGGCTGTGGAAGAGGATAAAATGCCGGAACAACCACCTTCTAGCCTAAATGAAATTCCAACACCACCTTCGGAAGAAAAGAAGGACGAACACTAAGGACGACCCTGTCCTTATGAAACACAGTGAAGGGTGGCTTAACTGAAAGTGCCTGTAACTCACTCACTCTGCGAGCGGAAGTGACCGCAACTAAAAATAGTTTTCAGAGTTAGTCTCAAAGGGCATGAATGCAAAAGCTCAAACAGAGCACCCATCAGAAACTTGAGAACAAGGTTCAAATCCCAACCGGGCACCTGGAAAGGTGACTGTTGGAACACATTAGTGAGCCCTTTCAGAAACTGAGAAATTAAAGGAATTTTAAAATAGGAACACTCTTCATACGAGCGTTTAAATATGGACAGCGCCGCCAGGTAACCTTTAGTGGTACCCACTTGAAGGCCCCTGTGGGCCAAAGAAAGCAAAAAAGAGAGAACCATTGGAAGGTCACATGCAAAAGGATCCATGCACCAGTCGCAGAACTTTCTCCAACGGCAACGGTACAGGGACTTTGTTGCGGACCTTCTGGCCGAAAGCAACACCTCCATCACGACTTCAGGGAAATCCCAATCCTTATACCTCAACCTTTCAGAAAGCAAGCGTGAAGGTTGAGGGACCTGACCTCTGGATGGAGAACCTGACCCCCCTCCCGTGAGAGCAGATTGTCTCAGTAGGGAAGACGACGTGGAGGGCAGATGGACAAGTCGAGAAGGTCCGGGTACCACGTCTTCCAGGCCCACGCCGGAGCAATGAGGATCATCTGGGAACCGAACCTTCGTAGTACTTGCGGGATGACGGGGACTGGAGGAAACACGTACAGCAGTGGAAATGACCACTCCACCACAAACGCGTCTCCTAAGGCTCCGTTTGGAGAACATTCCCGCAAGCAGAACCTCTCGCACTTCCAGTTGACACTGGAGGCGAAGAGATCCACTTGAGGGGTCTCCCAAAGGGCGAAGATCTCCAGGAGAATCTCCTGAGCCAACTCCCACTCGAGAGATCACGCTCTGCCTGCTCAGAGCATCCCCCCCATCTCGTTTTCGTCTCCTGCCAGATGAACTGCCGAGATCGAAACTTCCTGCTGCATTGCCCAGAACCAGAGCTGCATCGCCTCCCTGCACAGAGGAAGTGACCCTGCCCCCCCCCCTTTTTTTGTTGAGGTACTGCATGGCCACTGTGTTGTCCGTCAGGATCAGGACATTCTTTCCTCGCATAGTCGAAAGAAAAGCCTTCAGGGCGAGCCCGACGACCCTCAGCTCCAACAGATTGATATGGAGTCTGGACTCCGACAGAAACCAACGACTGCTGACTGCCAACTCGTTGGCATGAGCTCCCCATCCCGTGAGGGATGCGTCCGTCACGATCGTCACCTCCGGCCAGGGCAGCCAAAATGGAGCCCCCCTCCTCAGATTGCCTTCGTCGGCCCACCACAGAAGGTCCTGGGCGACCGAAGACGGCACCTGAACAGGGTCCGACATCTGCCAAAGGACGGAGACCACTGGAGCTTGAGTGCCCATTGCAAAGATCTCATCCGCAACCTGGCCTCTGGCACCCGAAGAATGCAGGATGCCATGAGGCTGAGCAGTCTGAAGAACTCGAACGCTGGGAGAGTCTGGGCAAGTTGAAACTTGTGCACCATCTGCTGAATGTGATGAGCCCTCACCTGGGGAGGAAACCACTGCCCCAGGGACGTGTCGAGCAAAGCTCCGATGTACTGGAGCCTCGGAGTAGGTATCAAATGGGACTTCTTTAAGTTGAGGGAGAAGCCCAGCTTGTGGAGGGAGTGGCAGGTGACTGACAGATGATCCAGGACTTGCTCGGGAGAGCACGCCCTGATCAACCAATCGTCCAGGTAGGGGTAGACGTGAATCCCCCCCTTTCCTGAGGTGCGCTGACACCACTACCATGAGCTTGGTGAAGACCCTCGGGGCGGAGGTCAATCCGTACGGCAGGACCCGAAACTGAAAGTGCGAGTCGCCAACCGCAAACCTCAGGTACTTCTTGTGCTTTGGATGGATCGGCATATGAAAATAAGCATCCTTGAGGTCGAGAGACACCAACCAGTCCTGAAGTTGAAGGGCCTGGAGGACTTGAGAGAGAGTAACCATCTTGAACTTGTCCTTCCTGAGAAGTTTGTTCAAACCGCACAAGTCCATGATGGGTCTCAATCCCCAGTCTTTCTTGGAAATCAAAAAATACCATCCCTTGTTCCTCTCCGCTACAGGCACCAGTTCTATGTCGCCTTTCTCCAGCAGGGATTGAATTTCCTGTGCAAGGAGCGGATCCGGACTCTTCAAAGAGATTCTGCGGTGGATTGTCTTGAGGCCTCTGCCGGAAAGGAAGACAGTAGCCGCGAGTTATGATCTACAGAACCGACACATCTGAAGTAATGGTGCGCCACTCTGCAAGATGCTGCGCCAGTCTTCCAACCGGCAAACCATGGGACATGGCCTCATGACTGAAGCGGCTGCAGCGTTGCCTGAGGGTAAAGAGGCAACAGCCAGAGCGGCCTTGGCACCTCGAGTACCTTGTTTTCCACCTCTGGCACTCCTACGGTGGCCCCTTTGACTGGCAGCTCCTCTCACTTTACCAAAGGATGAGTAATAACGAAAGGAACCTCCCATCCATTGCTGTCCCCTAGGACGAAAAGGAGGAGGCTGTCGAACTGCAGCGCCCAACGACTTTGCTGCAGCTTTTGAGGTCTGCAACCTCTCAAGGCTCTCGTCAGCCTTACTGCCAAAAAGACGTTCCCCGTCAAAGGGCATGTTGAGGAGCCGGGCCTGCACATCAGGCGCAAACCCCGACTTCCACAACCACGCAAACCTTCGTATCACGGTGCTCGCCGCCATGGACCGGCTGATGCAATCTGCCATGTCCAAACCCGACTGAACGGCCTCACACAGCATCCTTGCCATCCTGAACTATGGCAAGGAAACCATCCCGTTCATCCCCTTCGGAAATATGTTCAGCCGCCAAGGAAACAGTTCCACAGAGTGTGCGTGAAACGAGACAAGGCACAAATGGAGTTGGCCGCCTGAAGCGCCATACCCCCTGCAGAAAACACTTTCTTCGCCCAGCCGTCAAAACGCTTGTCGTCCCTATCAGGAGGGATGGTAGGGTACGACGCCTGCTTTGCCGGGGCCATAGCCGCCTGCACCACCAAACTCTCCGCAGTAGGGTGCTTGGACAAGTAGCAGGGGTCACTACTGGCTGGGCGGTATTTTCGCGGCAAAGACTTGCTCACTGCCGGGAGACTCTACCGAGCAGTCCAAGCCGCTGCCACCCTTCTTTGCAGAGCCATATGGAATGGCAGTACAGGGTCAGTTGGTGGACCAATGTCAATGATATCCGCAAGGTCATCCTGAACAAACTCCCCTGGGGGAGCAGATCATCCTAAGTACTCTGTGACCCGTGACATAAGGCGCCGGTACGAAGAATCAGCATGAGTGCCAGGCTCAGGCCTACAAAACTGCAACTCAGGAGAGGTGTCCAGCCCACTAGCATCATGCAGGGACTGCCTCATGTCCTCAAACTGGCTATGGCCTGAGAGAATCTCGTCAGGCACCGTGTCAGGCACCATGGCATCATCAGAGCCCTCATCCACCTCTGAAATGAACTCCAGATGGCAGTAAGAAGGCACATAACTGGAACCAAAGCCATGCTTGACCTTGGCCAGAGCCTTTCTAGGTGGTTCCCCAGAGCCAAGGGGTACCCCAGTCGACACAGCCCCGAAAGGCGTCGAGTGAATCGGCACCAACGACAGACGCAGCGCCGACAGCATCGACGGCGTCGACACAGGCCTCGAAGGCGGAGCCCCGAGCGTGTCCCTCAACATCCTGGGCGTCGAAGGCGTCGACGACTTCCTCGGAGGCGGAGCCTCGAGAGAGTCCGTCGATGTCTTCCTCGAAGAATTCACAGGTTCACGCGGTCTTGAGCGCGTCGAGGACCGGAACCTGGACCAGGCATGCCGAGAACGATTCCCCCCCCCATGTCCGAGCGGGACCTTTCCCACGAATCATGACGACCACCCGAGCCCGAAGGAGTGCGAGCGGCGTCTCTCGGCTGATCACGACCGACCCCACTCAGAGGCACGGACGGACCAGTGCCCTGCGATTCGAGTATCACCAACCTTTTCTTCCCGAAGGAAGCCCATTCCTCCGGTGTCGCATGTTTGGTGGGGTAAGCGACCCGCCGACGGGCAGAGTCCTCGAATGAGGACGGGAAAGGCGACTGATGACGGCGCTTCCGGGAGTGCCTCGAAGAGGCAGAGGAGTGGCAACACCGACTCCGGGACCGAGACCCACTGGACTTCCGACGACGACACGGATAGTCGCCCCTCGAGTCGTCCGTCGAAAACCCCGCAGACCTCGACTTCCGGGGCTTGGACATGTTAACTACGATAACTTCTTCTTGCGCTCCCGCAAGGCTTTGGCCGTGAGCGACTGGCAGTCGACAGTCATCCGTGTCATGGGCCTCCCCGAGGCACCAGAGGCAGGAGTCGTGCGAGTCTGTGACCGACATCTTGGACCCACAGTCCCCGCACTTCTCAAAGCCCGGACGCGGTGTGGAAGACGAGGTAGACATATTCACGAAGAAATAGTACACAAACCGGTTCGAAGAACCGAGATGAACAACAGAAACTCCAAAGAGTCGAGGCGTACCAAGATTAACGAAGCTAACACGTTCGCGGAAAAAACAGAACTGAGGCTACGGGCGTCTGGGGTCCTACATCTAACATCCAGTGACCATCAGGTTGGAAGAGGAGAAGACCTCCTCCTCCTAATTACTGTAGGCCCCTATGGCTGCCAGATAGGTGCGACATGTGTCCACCTGCACGCCTGAGTGCACGAGGTGTGTCGAGACGGAGAGCACGTTATCCAACGTGCACATAAAAGGGTCCATCTCCTTCGAGTTCGCCCAATAACAGAACATGGTCAATTTACTTTTGTATTGGCTCCTGGTAGCCTTGCTCCTGGCCCCCTGAATGATCTTGAGGTTAGCCTGAGATAGACTCAGGTGCTTGTGGGTGATTTGTTCAAGAACCATGCTGCGTGGCCTAACTTCTGAGGTGTAGGGTGGAGGACCCTGCCCCCTGGCTGGGACAGAAGACGTGCTGGACCCAGCGGAAGGTGAATAGGTGGTCTGTCCACGAGGCTGAGCAGCTCTGAACCACAGTCTCGCCGGCCACCATGGAGCTGTCAAAATGATGTTGAGCTGACAGGCTTCCTTTATCTTGTGGATTATCCTGGGGATCAGGGGTGTGGGAGGAAAGGCATAGGCTGTCATGCACTCCCATAGAATTTGCAAGGGGTCGCCCAGAGAGACGGGGCCCTGCCAGGACACAAACTGATGGCACGTCCTGTTCTTCCAGGTGGCAAATAGACCGACTTGATGGTGGCCCCACGTGTCGAAGACCACCTGCAGCACCTGGTTGTTCAATTGCCATTCCCAATTGTCCGCTCCCATTTTGCTGAGCCTGTCTGCTTCCAAGGTTGCCTCCCCTGGGAGGTGGACGGCCGTGAGGTAGATGTTCTCCAGGGGACATTCCCACATGCGGACCACTAGGCTGCACAGTGGAGGGCACCTGGTACCCTCTGCTTGTTAACATAGTACATGGTGGTGGAGTTGTCAGTCTGGATGAGGACGGTCTTGCCCCCAATGAGCGGAAAGAAAGCACTGCGAGCTAGCCAAATGGCCCCAAGTTCCAGCCAGTTGGTGTGTGACTCCTGCTCCTACCGGCTCCAGACTCTGGATGCTGTGGCTGTCCAAAGTGGCTCCCCAGCCTTCTAGGAAGGAGTCTGTAGTGATGGTGACCTGCAGGGCAAGCTGCCAGAAGGGCTTGCCCGTCCGCAGGTTGCAATCCCTGGAACACCATGTGAGGTCCAGGTGCAGAGAAGGAGGTATGCCGACTAGCTCCGCTTGGGAGCCCTTCTCCTAATTCCATGAGGCTGCAAAGCGCAGCTGTAACCGCCTCAGCCTGAGTTTCGTGTGCGGCACAGCCAGCAGAACCACTGCCACGATACCCAATAAGTGCGCGTACCACCAGGCCGAGGTCACTGCTCTGGTAAGGAAGTGTGTAGTGGCCCTCTTGATGGCCATAATCTTGTCCTCCGAGGGAAATACCTTCTCGGAGATCGTATCCCAGATCAGGCCCAGGAAGGTGAGGCTCTGCGTGGGCTGCAGCTGAGCCTTCTTGAGGTTGATCGTAAATCCAGGTTTGTGAAGTGTGTTCATGTGCGCGGAGGAAGTGTGGGTAACCCCCTCCGGAGACATCACCCTGATGAGTCAGTAAACCACTCCGGAGACATCACCGTGATGAGTCAGTTGTCCAGGTACAGGTAGACATGGAGGGCTGCCACTGCATTCATGAGTCTGGTAAATACCCTGGGGGCTGAGTTGAGGCCAAAGGGTAGCATCTTGTAAGGAAATGACAGCCCATGTTCCTGAAGCATAGGAAAGAACAATGTGGCTGCCAAATCGGGATGTGTAGGTAGGTGTACTTCAGATCCAGGGAGCACATCCAGTCTCCCTTGTCTAGTGTCTCTGCAATGAGTGCTGGCCTAACCATCTTGAACTTCTAAAGAGGTGGGTGTGGGGGGGGGGGTATTGAAGGGGGATCGGTCCAACACAACTCTCAGGCCAGCCTGGTTCTTTTGTATGGCGAAAATCCTGGAATAGAAGACTAATCCTCTCTGGGAGGTTGGGACATCTTCCACTGCCTTGCTCTAGGCCAGCGACCAGATCTCCACCAACAGAGTTGCCATCCGAATCTGTGGGAGTGGAGGAGCAGGAGGCATTGGTAGGCAGTACTCCATGGATACTACAGAGAGGATCCATGGGTCCGCAAAGTTCTGGTGCCAAAAATGCATGTGAGCGGCAAGCCTGCCACCCACCGGAGACACGTGGACCCAAAGGGACACGTCATGCTTTCTTTCCTTTTGAGGCTGCTGCTGAGGAGGGGCCTGGAAGAAGCCCTTGCTCCCCCGCCCCCTTTTTTGTTGTTTGCGCCGGTGCCGACTCAACGAGCGGTCAGGCTGTCCCCGACCGCCCCTTGTCGGAGCGTTGATGCAGCTGGGTGTATGCCTTGGGTGTGGCCTTTGTTAGGATAAAGACTTCGAAGTCTCGAGCTCTTCTTTTTATCGAATTCTTCTTCCGTGGTGGAGTGAAAGAGGTCACTACCCTCGAAAGGAAGGTCCAATATGCGATCCTGGACGTTTGGGTTAAACTTAGTAGCCCGAAGCCAGGCAGATCTCATGTTCGTGGCGATGCAGATGGCCCGGTCAGAGGTATCAATTTGGGCCATGGTAGACTCCATGATGTCCTGCGCTACCGGCTTGGCTTCTCCTAAACCCGCCTTGAAGCGTGCCTGGCTCTGCACCGGAAGTTCTGGAAGAAAGTCTGCTATTTCCCCACCAAACCTCTGGTTAGCGGCTGCCAGCATGGCATCAGCGTTGGCCTGACGCAGGTGCAGCGAGGCGTTGAGTACATTTTCTTTCCGTACGCCTAAAAGATCTTCTCCTCCTTGCATAGCAGCGCCGAGAATGAGGTGGCCGAGGACGACTGAGGATTTGAGTATAGTGACGCTGCAGCAATCACCGAAGATTGGGGTTGGGGCTGGGCAGACAGCAAGAGTGGATCCCCCTCTATTTGCCTATACTTTGCATTGAGGCGCCGACTGACAGTTTGGGCCAAGTGTGGCTTGAGCCAGCACTTCTTGGCAGAGCCACAACGTCTTTCTGCATCAGGATACCAGTCTTGGTAGGGGGTCTTAGGGTGAGGACGTCTGCCAAGACCCCCTCCTCGGGCTGCTCTACCTCGGTTTGAGGAAGGCCCAAATGTTCTGCCAAGTCTGCCAGCCTCTGGTGGAAGGCATTCGCTGACGACGGCGTGTCAGGGTCCTCCTCGACTGTGTCCACCTGAGTGTTCAGCTGGTACGGAGCGGGTGGAGGCGTGCTGGGAGCCGTGGGCTGCGGTGTGGGGGCCAGAGGCTGTTGTGGAACCCCCCTGAACTGGGGGAGGCTGGGGAGCCGCAATCAAAGGGGGCAGCTGGGCTGCGCTGGGGCTATAGGCACCGGAGCCATGGGTGGAATGATGGGTGCCGGTGCGGTGACCGGAGGGAGCAAGTCCCTGACTGCATCCCGCAGGATGGCCCCCATCTGGGGGTTTGCATCAGCGCCAGGAACCTTTCGAAGTACCTGTATACAGAGGCTGTAGAGGTGGCAGGAGATAAGAACGGAGAAGCTGGGGGCTGCAGGGGTCGGAGCGCACTCTGCCTCGGTTGCAGGGGGAACCTGCCCTGCGCTGCTGATGGATAAACTGTAGGCCACGTACCTGGTTGACACCAGTCCCACCTTGAAACTTGTTCACCCGCCCGCTCTGTGCCTTGGAGTGGCATCGGACGAGCGGCCATGTTGTCTGGTCCGCTGGCCATTTTGCCGAGCTGTGTGCCCAAGTCGTGGTGCATGACTCCCTGGACCCGCCCTCCAAGACTCTTGGTGGTGTAGAGCGAGACCTACCCTGCACCTCGGGCCTAAGCCTGGAAGGCGTATTGACCTTGGCGTGGTCGTTGGCAGTGCTGCGTGCATACGCCCCCTCAGACATAGAGTTGGTACTATGGCGTAGCCCCTCGGGTGTACACCCGATAGAAGAACCTTGCGGTCCCTCAGCACTGTGCCTGGAGGGATAGGACGACCCCTTGGCCGGTAGCATGACTAGCCTTGGTGTGTGTGTGTGTGACGGTACCAGAACCCGAGAGGTTCCTACCGCTCGAGCGTTTACTCAGGAAGGAGTCGCCCTTACAGGGTGCAAGGGAAAATAGCAGCCCTCCTTTGGGCCTCGATCTCTCCAATGAAGTTCTTCAAGTCCTCTGGAGGTGACCTCCCAAAGAGCTCCCTCCACCTAACTAGCCTGTTCTTCAGTGCGCATGGAGTCAATGCGTCGCAAGCAGTACAACTTTCCCAGTTGTGGTCGTGGCCAAGGCAACTGAGGCAAAGCACATGAGGATCGGCTGCAAGAAAGAGCCCCTCGCAGGTTGGACACCTTCTGAAGCCCGCTGAAGTCGATATGAGCCAGGGAGGAGCGTGATACTGGAGGACCAAGTACCTAAATGACAGATAAAAGACAAAAAGATAGAAGAATCAGGGGAAGAGCATGTGGTATTACATGGCAGGGCAAAACCCAGGACCGCTGGTGAAATCGGCCCGTTCCCATCAACACAGAAAAGGGGACCGAGGTGTGGCGCCCGTGGGCGGAGTCAGGATAGCGCATGCTCCCAGGGCCGCACAGCTCTAAATTTAAAGGGGGAAGCAGGGTTTTTCTAGTGAAAAAGGGTCAGTCTCCCGTCCCTAGGAACGGACGCCCATGCAGTATGGAGGAAAGGAAAAGGGACGCAAGAGTAAAGGGGGTGAGGGGGCCTGGGAGTGCTTAGGGGTCCCCTTAAAGGGACATCAGAACACCCCAAATAGAATATTGCCCTAACAGCACTCAAAACCGATGCTGGGAGAAAAAACAAAATCTAAGGAGGGTGTCCATTATGAACATTGCAGGTAGCATGTGCACATCGTACATTACAACAAAACAAGTGGCAAAGGAAGTTCAATTGAGTCCACTGTGCTTGCAGTTATAATTAGCAAAGGTAACAAAGGCTGCAGGTGGCTGGGAGTTGTGGGTACGTTGCCCAAGTACCACAGATTTGGAAAGTAACAGCACAGGTTCCAGTCACACCGCGCCAACAGTAAATAGTTTGTAAACTGCATGAGTTGCAGAAAATTTAAATTGGAACATATGCAGCCCGACACGTGTTTCGAGCATAACCGCACTCTTCCTCTGAGGCTCGTCTCTGAGTTGGATCTGATAAGATCGGTGGTTGGGTAGTGCAGGAGAGAAATGCTGATAGCCAATCTAATTGTGTTAAACTCGAATTCTTCGCAATTGCAGAACATTTCTTGGTCGTCGGCTAGTCTGCTGTTAGTGATCCCCTAACAGCAGACGAGCCGACCAGACGACAAGCCTCAGAGGAAGAGAATGGTTATGCTCGAAACACTTGTCAGACTGCATATGTTCCAATTAAAATTTTCTGCAACTCATGCAGTTTACAAACTATACTTTTGGCGCGCTGTGATTGGAACCTGTGCTGTTACTTTCCACATCATACATTATTTTGCCCATTATTAACTGGCCCATGTTGTTGCCTAATAAAGTTTAGTGAAGTAATACTGTAGGCTAACCACTAGATGGCAGACATAGCATTTGAATCTAAACACATTCTCAAATTCAAACTCGGTCTAACATTTGTTTCAGACTACTGCAATCCATGCACCATTAAATTTGACACATCCAAGTAGAGGATAAGGTTAGACTTACCAAAGACCATCGTAACTACTGGAAACAATTAAGGAGCCATCACGATTAAAATGAACCTAGAACATGAAGAAATACCAGGATTAACAACTTCAAATGGCAAGAGCGAGATGGAAACTAAAAATTATGTTTTTTTAAATACAGGTGTTCTCTTGTTCACGTTACAAGGAGGCTGTAAACATTGTTGTATTATGTTGAATTTGCAATGTCATGTCGCTTTCACGAGACCACATTGCCCAACATCGACCTGCAAAAGCAAACTACCAAACTTATTGAACCGAAGATTTCCTTTCAACCCTATTAAAAAGGACAAGGTTACGGCAGCTGAGGTTAAGAAGAGGAGACCAAGGTGGAATATGTAGAATAACTCCCAGACGACAGCCACAAGCAGGGAGGAATCAAAACTCCCACACCATTAACACTCTCGATAAACCTAGCAGGGCTCAGGAACTTCCAAGTAGGGGCTTACTCCCAGTGAAGCCGCAGACCAAAAGCTACCCTAATTTAAGAGTGTGCCGTAGTTCTAGCTTTTAGGTTGTTTAGGTCTTTTAGCAACATTCCCTCCATATTTCTATGGACCCAAAAAATATTTTGCTTTTGAAACTATCCTTTTTACAGTGTAGAGAAGTCTTTAGCTCCACTCCCATGGCTTTTGTTCATTTTGTTATGGGGAAACTGATCAGTCCTTCAGACCATCAAGAGTGGCCAACTAAATGTTTCTTTTTACCTTTTTGTTAACTTTTAAAAGAGCACATTTCATCTTAAAATGCAGTGCAATGGGGATACTTTTGTATCACCCCAGTCTTTTACACTTGGTATTTTTGATTACGTTTTTTTTTCAATTTGGCTTTATTGGTTTTAACAAAGAAACAAACAAGATGGAATACCCGTTACACATAAGACCATTGTAAGCATATGATTGTATGAGAAAGACAATATACAATATATCAAAAGACATTCGCAACATAGGTTATGCTTATATCAGGGTATGTCCATCACAACTTAAGGAACCCTACCTTCCCCCTCCACCCCCATCCCTTCCTTGATTGAGCACTCATCTGTTGAATGTTATAAAAGGGTAGGGACTTTGAAAGTGTTTTATTTACATTTCCATTGACTGACTGGTCTGGAGCCACCTATTGCGAGTTCTCTTCCATTGGTTTCCGTCGGGGATTGCCTTTTCATCAGGACCCGGCATGGTCTTCCGATTGGGACTCGGAGTCTGTTGCGCGATGTTGATTTTTAAAATCCATCCATAGGGCTTCACATTGTGAGGCTTTGCCATGCAGAGAGGCGGTTATGGTCTCCATTAGGTAGATGTTTGTGGCCAGATTGATCCATTTGTTTTTACCGGGCACCGTTGTAGACTTCCATTTAATCACCAGGAGAGCCCTGGCCTTTTATATGCGCCTAAAGACAAGCTGGTAGCAGCAATCATATTTACTATGTTTTAATTCTTTTTAGTGTGGAAACCAGGCTGCTGTGGTCACACCTTATTACTACGCCAGAAAAAAATTATGCTGGAGACTAAGTCCAATTGCTGTTGTGCGATAAGGAAGTTTAATTGATCTGCCCTATGGATTATACGTGTTTCAGCAAGGTGCCTTTCTCAAATCAGGGCCAACTTTATTTCTCTTGATCATTACTGGAAGTGTAATAACGGGGATCAATCCCAACTGCAAATATCATTGCCGCGTCCCGCGTTCAAATATCATTGCCGCTTGAACAGTAATGATCAAGAGAAATAAAGTTGGCCCTGATTTGAGAAAGGCACCTTGCCGAAACACGTGTAATCCATAAGGCAGATCAATTAAACTTCCTTATCACACAACAGCAATTGGACTTAGTCTCCAGCATAATTTTTTTCTGGCACAGTAAGAAGTTGTGACCACAGCAGCCTGGTTTCCTAATTAAACAGAGTTGAGGAACTCAAAGTCTCCGTTCTATGGCACACCAATGCGACAGTGCAAATTTTTGCATTTGATCAGGTCGCGGGGGTTCTAAGTGATATCAACCCAAAAGTTCCTTCAAAATCCGTTCTTTTTAGTGTGCAAATTCATGTTTACCGCTTATGGATGCTAAACGTGGCCATTACCCTAAAATGGCTGTGCCACATGATTTTGCCATATTCTTTGGCCATATTGTTGTTTGGTCTTCTTCCTGCCGAGTCAGTTCAGGAAATCCCACAGTCATGGACATGCCCATGAAAGCTTCTGCTTTCTCGGGCTAGTGATGCTGTGTGTGCCTCAGGAAGGGTGTGGGACTGTCTGGTCCCACTCCACGTCCGTGGTGCCTAAAAGTCTAGATTGGACCACTGCTAACTGTTTGAATGGTGCAAACAGTTACAATAGGTGAGCTTGGACTTGCTTACAGGCAGAATCTTGGATAAGAGGACTCCTCCTGTAGCCATTTCTTCAGCTCAGCGTTGGAGCCAAGTATCCAGTGTAGAAGAGCAGCCAATTAAAGATCTGTGGACTCCTCCATAGTTTGGCCAGGTGAAGCCCTGGTGGACTACCCGATCTTCGAAGGCCCCGAGTGGTGCTTCAACCAGATTCAACACTTTCTGAAGGATCGAGCTGTCCTGAACTTTTAAAAGTGTCACTGGACAGACCAGCTCTCCAGTGGACTAATTTGCTAGGACAGTCAATGTACCACGTTCATCACCGGAACTTCGGTAGTCGCAAACTTGTGATGTAAGTCGCAAACCTGAGGAATTTCAGCCTCCCAGCTTCAAGGGATCCTGCTCTGGAAGGACTTCCTGCTGTTGCCTGTGTGAGGTGGCAGTCACTGGAACTCGCCTTTCCCCACCTGGTAAAGTGTCCTAAAAAAGGACTGCATCGGTACCTTCTGCTTTTCTTCATCGCCAAAGGATGCACTCTGCTCCTGGAACCAGCCAGAAGAATACTTGCACCTGCAGCTCCTGTGCACCTCTCTCACTGGAACCAAGGGTGGGTAAACCTAGCTCCAGTGAACCTCCCCCTCCCCAGTCGACGCCACAAAGATCTCTGGAAAAATCAGAGTCAGGGGGCTAAGTAATCGCAATGTATTAGTCTCCCCCCCTTTCTCCTTAGAATAAACTTTGGTTATTCCATTCTTCCACTTTTTGATCATCTCGTCTAAAGGCAGCTGTACCGGTAAGATAGGAACATAATTTCAATTAACTTTGTTGAATATTTTCTCTGGAACATTTCACCAACCCAAGAACTGTTCCTGCATCAGACCCTTTTTCTAAGAAGCTTTGTGACTCTTGGGCACAAGGCACTACTCTTCATAGGGATTGGACTTCTAAGGGTACGGTATATTTCTTGTGACTTGGTTCCATCTTACTGCATGAATACTTAACTGTGTAATATTGGCCTAGAAGGAACAAGTTACTTACCTGTAACTGTTGTTCTCCAGCATGGGTCTGGCATGGATTCACATGCTCATGAATATTCCCCGTCGTCAGGCTGGGAATCCTTGGTAAAGAAAAAACCAGTATCAAAAAAGTATCATACCAGTATCATAAAAAACCAGAGCCTTCCCCTGATTGACAGGTCCAAAGTTCACAAAGAGTTGTGACGTCAACCGAAAACCCTTCGTGAGGTCCACGTAGAACTTCAGCGCTCTAGCCACATCCAGCGAGTGCAGAGTCCTCTCAGCCGGCGACGAAGGCGACGGGAAGAAAACAGGCAACACCAAGGGTTCGTTGAGGTGGAAGTCTGACGGCACCTTGGACATGAAGGAGGCGTGCGTCCTGAGCACTACCCTCGTGTCGTGAAAAGTCAAGTACGGGGCCTTGCAGGAAAGGGCCTGGATCTCTCCCATCCATCGTGCGGAGGTGATGGCCACAAGAAACGCTGTTTTCCACGACAAGAACTTCAACGGGGCCCGAGTGCAGAGGCTCGAACGGAGGTCCCATGAGCTTGGTCAGCACCACGTTGAGCTCCCACGCCGGGGCCGGAGCCTTCACCGGCGGGAACGATCTGAACAGTCCCTTCATGAACTCACCAGACGATGAGACCACAAGGACGTCCGCCCCGTGGTTCCGGTGTATCGGGAGATCGCAGCAAGATGAATCTTGATGGACGCGTGCGCCAGTCCAGCTTTGGCCAGCGTCAGTAGGTACGGCAGTACTTGGGGAGCCGTAATCCGCAGAGGGTTAATCTTCTGTGCGTGGCACCAGACAGAGAACCTCTTCCATTTGTGTCCGTAGCATTTAAGAGTCGAGGACGCCCTGGCCTTTGCAAAAACCTCTCTGCAGTCGGCCTGTATGTCGTATCCTCCAAACTCTAATGCTGCAGGAACCAGGCCTGCAAGTTCAGCGACTTCGGGTCGTGATGGAGGATGGCGCCTCCTTCCCTGGAGAGCAGATCCGCGTCCACTGGCAGCTTGATTGACGGGGACGCTGACAAATCCAGAAGGTCCGGGAACCATATCTGCCTCGGCCACGCAGGTGCGACGAGGATCATCCTGCACCGGGACCTCTTGAGCTGGTTGATGAGCCGGATCAGCAATGGCAATGGAGGGAACGCGTATAGGAACAGGCCCTCCCAGGGGAACGAGAAAGCATCGCCCATGCTCCTCGGCTGGGGAAACCTGCTGGCGAACCTGGTTCCGCCCTGTTTCCTGATGTAGAACATGGTGGTGGTGTTGTCGGTGAAGATCCTCACCACCTTGCCCTTGAGGGACGGAAGGAAGGACCTGAGGGCCCAAAACACTGCACGGAGCTCCAGGACGTCGATATGGAGGGACTTCTCTGTCGGGAGCCAAAGGCCTCTCGCGTGCAGATTTTCGGTGTGCGCTCCCCACCCTTCCAGGGAGTCTGGAAGTCCATGCCCGCCGTCAGATGCGCGCGGGCGCCCCACCACCGGATCGCTCGTCGGAAACTCTTGTCGAGTGTGATCCCTCTCCTCGAAGCTGCCCGTCGTCTGGATCCAGCGCGCGTCCAGGAACTCCTGCAACGGGCGCAACCGGAGCCTGCACAGGGGGATGAGGTAAATGCAAGAAGATATCGTTCCGAGGAGGGACTTGATGGACCTCACTTTGGCTTCGTCCGCAACCAGCATCCGCTGCACCTTGCCTAGAATGGCCCTCGTCCTTTCCTCCGACGGGGAGGCCAGAAGTGACACTGTGTCGCGCTTCGCTCCCAGAAACAGTGCGTCTTGCGCGGGCACCAGGTGGGACTTGGCGTAGTTTACAGAGAATCCCAGGTCCGTGGGAAGTTGGACGGTCCTTGCCGTGTGCTCCACGGCGAGCTCCCTCGTCTTGGCTCGGATAAGCCAGTCGTCCAGGTAGGGGTAGACGTAGATCCCCTCTCGGCGCAGCTGTGCCGCCACCGGTGCGAGGCACTTGGTGAACACCCTGGGTGCCGACCTTAGTCCGAAGGGAAGGGCTCTGAACTGATAGTGACGCCCTTGGACCACGAACCTGAGAAACCTTCGGTGTCCCTTTAGGATGGGAATATAGAAGTAGGCATCCTCCAAATCCAACGACAACAGGAAATCGCCCTCCTCCAGCTGACCCAGGACGTGTTGGAGGGTGACCATCCGGAACTTCTGGGCCTTGATGAATTTGTTCAGTCGTCGTAGGTCCAGGATGGGACGCCATCCTCCCGTCTTCTTCACGAGGAAGTATCTTGAGTAAACTCCGGAGCCCCGAAGCCTCTTTAGGACGAGTTCGATGGCACCCTTCCTGAGCATCGCCTTTACCTCCAAGAGAAGTTGAGGGACGTGAAGTTCTTTCCTGGCCACAGGGGGGACGCGCGGGCACCTTCTTTGAAACTCGAGCGCGTGGCCCTGGGCTAGGGCGTCCAGCACCCAACGGTCGGTAGAGATGGACTCCCACACGCTGACGAAGCTCGCCAGCCGGCCTCCCACCGGGGTGCTTCGGTGGGGGCCCGACCCCACGGCCGGTTCAGTCCTGCTTCGACGAGGCTTTGCCGCCTTGACCTCCTTGGCGACGACCGAGGGGTCCGCCTGACTTGCCTCGTCCCCTGTAAGCTTCCTGCGATGACGAACGGGCAGCTTGACGGTAGGTGGAAAATCCGCCGTTGCTGGAGAACCCCGAGAGCTCGGGCCGTCTCCGTGTCTGCTTTGATGGCTTGAAGGTAATCGTCCACTGTTTTCCCAAACAGGTTGTTTCCATCGAACGGCATGTCCAAGACTCTGGTCTGCACGTCTTGACTGAAGTCAGTAGCCTTGAGCCATCCACGCCGCCTAAGGCACACGGCGTTGCCCAACTGGCGAAATCCAGTGTCGGCGATGTCTGTCGCAATCGTCCGGTATGAAGTCCAGCAGGGGGGCCAGTTTGTACCACAGCTCCCTGTCGTAGCGGGCTACGATAGCCAAGGCGTTGGCCGCCTTAATCGTCGTCGCTGCAGACGAGATGACCGTGCGCCCCATCGTATCCAATTTCTTTCCCTCGCCGTCCGGTGGGGAAGTCGACGTGGAGGCCGCACCCCCCCCCGCTTTCTTCCTGGCCACCGCGGAGACGACAGAGTCCGGGGTCGGCTGTGCCCGGAGGCACAAGGGGGCCGCGTCCGGGACCCGGTACTTCTCGTACCGATCCCTTCTAGCCGGCGTCGTGGATGGGTTCTTGAGGAGGGCGAGGCCCTCATCCCAAATATCGTCCAGTAGAGGCACGGAGAGGACCGTCTTCCTCTTGGCATCGCACCGTTGATAAAGGAAACCTTCCTTCTTCTCCTCCGGGCAGAGCTGGAAGAGCTCGGATGCCCTGGCGATCATGGAGTGAAACGATCCAATCTCGTCGGGCGGGGAAGCCCGGGTGGGAGGGGACGACGGCAGATCCTCGTCGTAAACCTCGTCGTCCGTACCCGTCGCGGCCGTGTCAGTCCCCGTATCAAACCCACGAGTCGTGGACAGGGAGGAGGGCTGAACAGGGCGCGATGGCTGAAAAGGAGGTGGAGGGTGAATCCTTCTTCTCTTAGGGGGAGGGCTCCCAGAAGGGCCTGGCTCCGGGTCCCACGTCGGGAGTGGTTCCTCCGCTGTTGGTAACGGCAGTCTCGTCCTTATCTCCGAGCATAAGGACTGTATAGCCAACAAAATGGCCGCCAAGTTGTCTTGCGGCGCTGTTTGAGGGGAGTCCGACGGGCGGTCAGGGGCCCCGTCGGCACCCTCGACGATATCGTCGTCTCCTACGTCGGGATCCCTCCCGACGGGCTGGTCTTCTTCCACGCCAACGCCGTGGCTTAAGACCTCGATCACCTCTTCCTCAGAGGTTGAGGCCGAATCCACGACGACCTCCTGCCCCCCCCTTTTTCTTCTCCGTCGGAGGTTTTACGGGGGTCCTGTCGATGGGCATAAAAGAGGACTCCCTCCACGGTGGCAGGGAGACTGAGCCCCGAGGTCGCCACCACTGGTGTAGCCTCCACAGGCTGAGCCAGGGCCGCCGCGACTGTCTCGATAGAGGCCTTGGCCGAATGGATTAAGGCTTTCACCACCTTAGGTGCGCTCACCGCCTTCTCCTGGGGGGGGGGGGCACTGCCCGCTCTCCCTCCAATGGGACCTTCGAGCTCGACCGGGGCCTCTCCAGGAGCTTCGCCGGGTGCTCAGCCTTCCTCTTACCCGAACCAGAGCGTTGGCTCGTGGTTGATGGTGCCGGGGAGGATGCGCCCTGCCTGGCGCCCGTAGAGCCCGACTGTTCGGCGCTCCCGGTGCCAGCGGACTCGCGGTGCTTGGCCTTGTGTTGGACCCCCGTCGCTGGGGCGTCCTAAAAGGTCTTAGAAGACCGCTCGGATTTCTTCCTCTTCTTCTCGCCTGACGGGCTCTTCCGTTCCAGCCAGTTGGCGAGACGTTGATGTGAAAAAATAGCACTAACGCTCGAGAGCAATAGCACGAGGATCCCAACACTTGAACGTGCGGTAAAAATCTGAAGATGGCTGCCAGAGGCGGGGCTTAGGTAGAGGGCAGTCATTGGCTGTGGTCAGTATGACGCAGAGATCAGTGATTGGTTACTACTACGAAAGACAGATCAGAAACGAAACTGATACTGATTTTTTCTTTACCGAGGATTCCCAGCCTGACGACGGGGAATATTCATGAGCATGTGAATCCATGCCAGACCCCATGCTGGAGAATATATTATTTTTTTTACTTACCTGCCCAAATGTAATTAGTGTGTGGACCCGTGACCACATTTACAATGAGAATAGCCTAGACTGGATTTTGGCCAACCGCTCAGAGTTAACCTGTTCACTACAACTGGGGTGGCCCCCTAAAATCTGTCCACCATTCGAGATTCTAGAAATCAATCTTCGATCCGGTTGATAGGGAGATCATTTTTATGCTTCATCCCCTCTCCTAGTGAGATCCCCCCAGCATGTTTTTCTCGACTTCTGACCTTTTTCATTCTATTCTGAATGAGTTGAGTCTTTTTCCACTGATTCATTCTTATTTGCTCTGACTTTTGGAACTCTGTTCCATGTTTTATGTTAACTATGGAGTGTACTTTGCTCCATATTTCAACGCATCTGTGTTTAACTTTTGCAGCACACAGCTCCTTATGGGCAGTATTGCTGGAAACCTCTTGGGTTCTTCTCTGATTGGACAGCCACCTGCCGCTTTCTGTAAAATGCTGAGAAGTTTGAAGAGGAGAGTTAGGCAAGATTGTATGCAGTACCCTTCGGGTGCACTACAATAACCTTGACCTTCTGGCAATAGGGACACAACCTTTGATATAAGTCTGAACTACACAGGTTGGTAGTGTGGCTGAGTAGCCAGGTTTATCTCAAGAGGGGTCAATGTGAGCAGTAATGTTGTGACAGTTTCACAGTAGCAATTATTCAAATAAACACTTACACTCAAGGTTTCTTGATAAAACAATTATTTATTACAAAGTCAGTTGTATAAGCCTTCTTCAGAAGGGAGCAATATATAGGTAACACTTATAATACACTTAAAACCCCAGTCTGTTTCTCTAAATCAGATGATACCAATTGGGGATGGCACACAGACACTTCCTACACCCTCAGGAGACTTAAACAGCTAGAACACTGGACATTTATTTATCACTGGCACATTTAGGGCAATACTGAGAGGTGTAAAAGATCGAATAGAGGAACAAAGGTTAACAAATAATTCATAAACAGGTAAGTACTTTTAAGAAAATTCCAAAGCAGAGTAAATTACCCCTTTCCTGGGGGAAAAGCCAAAGCACAAAGTCAGAGGTAAAGAGGAGTCTCTCAGGAAGCTAAGAGAGCCAATGTTAATTGCACAAGGTCAAGGGGAGCTGAAGATCTTTTGTAGGTAGGTACAAATTTGTGGACAATGTTTGTAGAAATGTTTGTGGAACATAGAACACTTGAAGGGCCACAAGCTGGGGGGCGAGTGAGGGGCAGAGCTTTAGCACCTCTGCAAGGTAACCAAGACAGGTCTCAACTGAGAGCAAGTAAGGCTACACAACAAGAGGCACGTTCTCAGAGTTTACAGTACCTCTGGTTAGAAGGAATGTTTCCAGCTGGCTTTTGTCCTGTGCAGCTCTGCAGATCCAGTTCCTGATCTGCTCTGCAATGGGAAGGTCAGCGATGGGCAAACTTCGGAATGGCGGTCCTTCATTGTTTCAGCTCCTCGCATTTGACAGCAAAAAGCAACACTGTGGTTCTCTGATACCACCTCAGACTTTCCTCGCATCTGGGGTCCAGTACTCTGTTGAGGTGGCTCAAGCTTGGTCACTCCTGCATCAGGGAAGTCCGGAGGATCTTCCTAGCACTTGGGTCCGACTTAAAAGCAAAGCACATAATCTGGTGTTCCGCTCCCAGTTCCAGCAGCGACAGCAGTGGAAGTACTACCAGCTTCAAGAGGATGTCCAGACGGACTAACTTTGGAGTTGATTGGTCCCACCAACTCAAAGGGAGAAAGTCATCCTTGCAGGGCATCTCTAGTCGAGGCAAAGTCAAAACTTCAGCATAGCTGCAGGGCTTCACCGGGCAAACCAACGGTCCACGGGTTGCAGCAGGCGTCTCTTCCAAGTTCTTCGATTCCTTCGTCCAGTGGTCGACTCTGCTTTCCAAGCCAAAAGACTCACCTTTAATTCAGTTCTCTCCCTTTCATTCCAGCCTGTCACTCACCCAGCAGAGTGGTTGTCCTTGCCGGACAGTCAGCCGGCCAATCATCACAGAGTGCATTTGGGTCTCCTAGGAGACTAAGCGCAGGGAGTTTCGGAACCTCCCTCACTTCCTGCCTACCCCAGACACCCTGGAGCCAGAGGCAGGCAACATTCATGAATCCCGCCAAAGGCAAAGCGTACAAAGGGACCAAACCTGGTTTGGCGCGCAGAGTAAATCTCAAGAAGGACCTTTCCACAAAGAAATAGCGAAAAAAGAAGACTGTGCCATTTTGACAAAAATCGCACCCTTTGGTGTTTTACTGCAGCTGCAAACGCAACCTGCGGTAAATGTACACCATGGTAGTAAAAACGAAACCACTGCCACGGGTCAGTCAGTGAGGAAAGGGTAACAAAAATGTTACATGAGAAGTTAGACAACAGGGGATACTAGGTAACCCTCCAGTACCCGATTGTAAGATCGATTGTGTGTGCTGGGTCTAGAAAGTTACAAATGTAAGTAAAGTCAATTTCACTTTACTGCTCGGGGAAACAATAGTTGATCCCAGAGAAGGTATTTAAACCTTGGGAAATCTAAACGACTTCCCTGTCCCACTGCACTGAAGGTGCAGTGTGACACAATGTAAAAGATTATGCCTATGGAGTTTGTCAGACTCCACAACCAAAAAGAAATGGTGTAAAAAAAAAAAAATTAAAAAAAATCACTTTAAAATACATGAGAGAGTGGGAAAAATGGTCTCACTCTCCAGGTTAAAAAAATAAGTCCTCAAAATCCAACGAAGTTGCTGGGGGTCTCTAAGGTAGAGGGAATTGGCAAATCTTTGAGAATTCCCCCTAACAGATCTCATGTCTACAAACTTTTCTAAAAACATTGTGCAAAACTTTTACTTACCTGCAAGAAGATCTTCAGCTCTCCTAGGCTTTGCTCAACTAACACTGGCTGTCCTGGCTCCCTGAGAGACTCTGCTTACCTCTGACTTTATGCTTTGGCCTTTCCTCCAGGAAAGGGTTACATTTACTTTGCATTCGAGGGTTCAAATAGTACTTAACAGTTTATGAATTATTTGTCAACCTTTGTTTTATTCCCATATCTAACCATTTGCACCAAACTCAGTATTGCTCTAAATTTAACAGTGATAAATCAATGTCCACAGTGTCCTACCTAGAAGTCTTTTTTTTTAATCAGCCTTTCAAAAATTTAAATGTTTACAACATATTCAGGACATTCGTAAAATACACATACTTTACAGAATACATTGACATTAAACAGTATTTATAATATAACAAAAATAAAAACCTAAAGAACGCAAACTAACACAATTCAGACGATTAGTTTCTATAATGGCCTATTCACATTATTAGCCATCATGACTTAATTACAGATCACATTCTAGTAATTCCCCCTTTATCACCAAAATTTCGAATTTCAAATTCACCTAGCCAGTATTCCAATATACACCATCAGCTACAACAGGATAACTGGCCAATAAGCACATCACTGCAGTTATTCCTCAAAAGTTCGCCAAATAAAGTTGGATACCTTCTTTAAAAGCAGCCTTTATACAGTGGTATCCATATCTTATAGCTGTTGCAACAAGTTCAAAGCCTGCATAAAGGTTACCATCGCTATATTCAGGCTCGATTTCTGACTATTAAACAGGATATTCCATAGTGTATCTGGATCCACTATTATCAAACCTAGGAACAAATGCTTGAACAGTCGCACTCTCAAAGGTATGAGCATTGGGCATTCGACTAGCAGATGCTTAAGGGTTTCCACCTTAGCAGCATCCACGCAAAATAGACAGATGTTATCATCCAATTGCTGCCTAAAAAGCACTTTCTTTGTATAAAAAAGATTCAATCTTAACCGCAGATATTGAAATCTGTGCTTCATATCCGGAAATGTCAGAATATATTGTTCAGTAATAAACAGTTTATTTGAAACATACGGCTGGGTTTGAAAGAGTCTGCATTGCAAGCATTCATTTCTAGTTTGGATCCAATCATACATCCATAATTTAGCTTTTGCTCTATTTGGGTTATTGAGCAAAGCAATTTCTGTTACCCCAATAGAGTCCAGGATGTTCACAGCACTATTTCTCCAGGCCTTAATTTTAGAATGCTCAGCAGTCAAAACATATTTAGCCAAAATGGTTGCAATAGTAATAGGATGTTAGGGAGAATTCTCAAAAATTTGCCAATTCTTCCAACCTTAGAGCCCTCCAGCTCTTTTGCAAAACTTTGGGACTTTGAACTTTTCAAAATCAATGGGCCTCTAAGTTTGCCGGTCTGGGAACTATGGTACCAGTAAGCTTGCCAGTACTATAGTTCCCGGACCGGCAAAATACAAGTTGAGCTTGCGGGTCCCTTTCTGCCCGCAAGTCCGACCTAGCAGGCAGAAAGGCACCCGCGAGCACAGTATGTCGGATGCACCGGCACCATTATAAACTGTGCCGGTGCATCCAACCTCCCCATTCAGCCCTATTGGGGCGGAATGGGCAGCATCTTTTTTCCAGCACCTGCGAATGGGCAATTACTGGGAATGAATAGGAGAGAACTGAATAAAAGGCGAGTCTTGGCTTGGAAGGAAGAGACGGCCACTGGACGAAGGAACCGAAGAAAAGCTTGAAGAGTACAACTGCTGCTGCAACTCCTGGACCGTTGGTTTGCCCGGTGAAGCCCTGCTGCAGGTCCGAATCGCCAAGTTCGCATCGACAGAGAAGCCCTGCAAAGGACGACTTCTCCCTTTGAGTTGGTAGGACCAATCAACTCCCAAGTAAGCCACCTGGACACCCATCTGGGAGCTGGTTGCATTTCCTCAAAGTGCTCCAGGAAACCTAAGAGCCAGGGAGCGGGAGAACAGATTGTGTGCGGTGCTTGTAAGCTGGCCTAAAGCTTTTGGAAGATCCTCCAGACTTCCCCTAAGCAGGACTGACCAAGCCTGACCCCCACTCCACCCCCCTCAGTTGAGTGCGGGACATCAGAGGTGAGTAAAGTCCACCTTGACAGCCAGGAACCGTGCTTATTGCTATTTGCTGAATCGCAAGGAGCTGAAACGCGAAACAGCCACTGAAAGTAAAGTTTGCCGGTTGCCAACTTTGACGCTGCCAGTACAGTGCAGGAGTCCCAACGTCCTCCCTCTTGTCCCCACGACTGAGGCCCAGGAACAGTGAGATCTGCAGAGCTGTGTCAGGGCATCTTATGAACTCAGGGGTAGAAGGTCAATGTTTGTAAACCGTGTGAAACAACACGGTCTTTGACCTGATCTCATATGTTTTTGGTTCTCTTGTAGCGGAGCACCGCTGTACTGACAGCACGAACTTACCTCGCTCGCTCAGCGCCGTGGCATTACGGCAAGAACTGGCAGTCACCTTGCACGCAACTCAACAGCAACACTCAGAGCTAAGTGCTGTCTCGATTTCTACCTAATGGGCTAGTAATGAGTGCTGGGGGCCAAGAATGTTTTGGTTGTGATTGGGAAAATATCAATCCAGGAAATGCTTAGAATCAGGGCGTGTCAGAAACGCTCAAGCATATGGTGTTTTATGTTAATTCTGATACTGTGTCAAAGCTTTGAGGTTATAGGGTGCACAAGTGTGAGAAGGTGTGCAAGGGCGGTGTACCGTCGAACTCAGGAACCCCAGCAGGGGACATCAAGGTGGACCTTTCCCCAAACCCCCCTACCCTATCCACAACCACTCCCTTACCCTTTTCCCGGTTACCCTAATTCCCTTTACCTATCCAATCCAGCGGACCCTAACCCTCTTTCCCCGGCGGGTCGCGGTGGCCTGTGTTTTATACCAAGCCAGGCACCAAGACCCAACGGGGAGGTAGGTATACGTGCTACCTCCGCACAAGATGGCGAGCCTGACAAGCCGTACAGGAACAGAAGTCTTCAGCTGCATCTTTTTCTTCTTTACTGTGGAAATGCTTGTAAATTCTGCAGCTCACAAGTCTAATCAGCTTGTGGCCCTACATTTGATTCTCCTTTTTACCAAAGACTCCTAAGAACTTGTGCAAAGACTTGTCCATTTCCTTACCTGAAGTGCTGCATCCTATACAAAGACTTTGGCTAAGCCTATTGAATTGAATGGCTCTTCTCAGAGCTATCTGAAAGTGTTGGCCCTGCTTATGACTATTTGTATTTCTTGTTTTCTAATAGCTTTTGCCTTTTACTTACTTTTTAAAGAGTATTCTGTATGCCAACAGTAAGGTATTAATGTCCCCAGCACCCTTGTTACTGAAGTCACCGTGGGTGTAGGTTGTGTCTGTGGGCCATCCCAAAAGGTCCTGGTCTGATCCATAAACTGTACAGTATTGAAGTATATTTGTGCGTTACTATTCTATTGCTCCCTTCTGAAGAAGGCTTTATAACTGACTGAAATTATTAATTGTTTATGCAAGAAACCTTGAGTGCAAGCGTTTATTTGAATACATGTAACTGAATCTTTGTGTAACTCCACTACAGCTCACATTTCCCATCTTGAGATAATCCTGGCTGCTCAATACGCTACCAAAAATGTGTAGTACAAGCTTATACCAAAGGGTGGGCAGCCTATACCTGTAGTCATAGTTTGTAGTGTTCCAAGAGGGTACTGCATTCAAACTTTGCCTAGCATAGGGCCAGACACCAACAGGTATTTTCTACAGTATACCACATATAATGAGACCATTCCTAATTTGTGCCGTATTAGGCACATAGATACCATCTGAGGCAAACCTCAAATGGCTCGCCAGAAACGCGCTTCAAATTAAAACCAGAAGGACTCGCCAAGGCAACATCTTGTATCAGTCCCATAAGTGAGAATGGGAGTTACTTTTTGTTTTAAAAATGAATAAGGCCCAAGTACTTTTATTCCTCCATTTCATCCATTTTTTTTCCCTGCAAAAGCCAAGCAATTGCACCTCAAGACCAAACC
The DNA here is from genome assembly GCF_040938575.1 of Ambystoma mexicanum. Classification (NCBI taxonomy): domain Eukaryota; kingdom Metazoa; phylum Chordata; class Amphibia; order Caudata; family Ambystomatidae; genus Ambystoma; species Ambystoma mexicanum. Next base: position 211,105,312 of record NC_090929.1, read on the forward strand.
ATAACCTTACATTTAGATTGATTAATCTTCAAATCATTCACCTGCACATAATCACCAATTTGCCAAGGAGGGCATGTAAACCCCCCGGGGTCTTAGCCAGCAACACCAAATAGTCAGCGTGGAATAACCAGGGGAACGCACACCCTCCCAGATTTGGTGGGTCTGAAATAACATTTGCAAAATCCACTGGTACATCAGAGATGAAAATAATTAAACGTACATGCCAAAAGACAGCCCTGCTCAAGATCCCCAAAGGTCTTAATGGGAGCTGATACATTTCCATCCAATGATAATCTAATCTGAATGGAGGTCTGGCTATGAAGTTCGTTAATCCAGTATAACAAATATGGGGGACAGGCAGCAGAATGTAATTTATTCATCAGGAGACCCCTATATACCAAATCAAACGCGACCTGGAAATCTATAAAGGCCAGGAAAACTGACCGCTTTTTATACATTTCCTGAGATTTAATTGCCTGTAAAACATGCAGATTTATAGTAGTCCCCAGGCCGGGTATCCCTACAAAATAACCCCACCAAAAATATCACCGTACATATGGCCAAATGTCTCGCCATAGGCAATATTTTTTGAGGGGATAATTTGTGGCAGCAGTGGTTGTCCCCCGCAGGGTCCATATCGCAGCAAAAATATGGCAATATTTTTGTATCGCAATACTTTTGCAGTGATATTAACACATGGAACCCCAGGCCGGGCATAAAACCAGTCTGGTTGGGATCTCTAAGTCCATCCAGGTCCAACCACTGGTTTAAATCCCTCAAGAGGAATTCTGCAAAAAGCTTACCTGGAATATCCAGGAGTGTTATGGGTCGTTCCCTCTTCTTGTAAATCGGGATGACAATCGATTTCCTCCAAGAAGGGGGCAATACTCCGGTTCTAACTGTCTGGAGAAAGATTTTCAATAAGATTGCAGCCCAGGCCTTAGATGTTTTTTAATCATAAGATTCGATAGCCCATCAGGACCAGGGGCTCTTGATGTTGAGAGCTTAGAAATAAAGTATAAAATATCATCTAAGTCAATCTTATGAAGGTCTATCTTCGATCTACCACCAGTTCGGAAGAACTCCTTAAAGGGTTAACAGCATAAAGGGTCCTATAATAGTAAGTCCAGACCTCTTCTGGTACTACAATAATCTGGGCTGCCAATTGAGATACCCCATAGGCCGTATTGATTAATGTCCATATTTTAGCTGAGATTTTGGACGCCAAGGCTCGGACCATATTTTCTGCATCACGCTGATAAATTAATGCTTTTCTCGAGCTTATCCAATTTTTGTACTGGGATTTTAGAGCTCTTAGTCAAGAAGCCATATGAGGGCCACCAATCAAACAGGCCAGTCTTGTCAGACCAGAAAGTCGCCTTTCTTGCTGCCAGCTCGGCATCCTAAACATGAAGGTTACTTTTAACCTGATTAGATGGTTTCTTACTGGACATAAAGATTAACATATTGGCATAAGAATGTTCAGAAACACTATTCTTCTGCGTAGAAGCTTCGTAAACTTGCATTAATTGCCTATTGAATGACTCAAGAGAAGCAAGCGTCCAATGAAATCTATTGTTGGCATTAATTAACGCCAGCCCCATAGCTAGGGGAAGGGTTTAAAATTTTAGGTGGGTTGGACCAAGACCACATTGTGACCAATAGATCATGATTGCTGGAGTCTTGGGTAATAATTCTGAATTTTGTTATAGAATTAAACAAACCACCATCAACATATACATAGTCACGCCGTGCAGCCTGGCTGCCTCTGTGCCAGGTATAAGCCGGAGGGACATCACCTATTATACTTCCATTAAGCATATATAAGTGCCGCCTTTCCACAAGGGAGTTCCATCTAGCAGCAATGGTGGCCAAAATTTTAGGTGGCTGTACAATACAGGAGATATTAAAATCTACCAAAATGGTATGTTGGCAACTACGATCCAATATAATAAGGTCCAACAGATCTTCAAGCGCAGTCAAAGTCTACGTCAGTAATGCCAACCTGATTTAAATAGACGTTGATAAGCGCAAGTACACATGTTGCGGACTTAATCTTGACCAGTTACAAATAGGTATTAGGAGACACCCAGGGTTCAAGGATTACATTCAAGGAAGGTTTGACAGCCACCATAAGCCCAGCCATGGGGCGAGCCGTAATGGGTGCAATGGCCGGAATGAGGGCAACTGCGTGTTGATACCAGGCTGGAGGACTGTATAGCCAAACCTCCAGCAATGTTACAATATCATAATCTCGTAAGAGATTATTTTCAGGATCAATCAAGTGCTTAAACCCACGGGTGTTCCATGAGGCCAACAGTGTCTCCTAGCTAATGTTGACTCTGCACCCAAGTCTGACCTTGAGGGTGACTACAGTCAACCTCTGGCAGAAGTGGTAATTGTTTCCCCCAAGCAGGTATGTGCTGATGATCAAAGGAGGAAGAGTTGATTAGTAAGAAGCCCTTATTATATCATTCCAAGCGAGCCTGCCACAAGGCATTCCTCACAAAACCAGATTTAAACCACAATTTCACCACTGAAAGGTCATAGTCATGTACAAATTCAATTTGCTCAATATCACAAGAAGCAATCTCCACCAATTCCGGAACTTCCGAGAGAATGTTCATTACTGACTGCCTATTAAGATTGTATTTAGGATAATGATGTGAATGGCATTGGAGTATTCGATAAGCCAGTTTGTTTTGTAGGTGCTAGGTTTTTAGAATCCTGTGGTTGAGGGTGAGCTAGATGTTTACTCACACCACCAGTGGTTAGAATAGCTGGCAACGGTTCATTATGAGTAACGGGTGGAACCGAAATCCCAGCTACACTAGAATGGTTCTTAATGCCATGAACTGCCTGGGAATTTGGTAATGAGAGAAAACGTTTTAAAGAATTATCGAGTTCCTCTCTCCAGCCTTCTAGTGTCAGTTGCTTATCAGAAACAAAATTAGCAGAATCAAGTGGTCCCCCAATCTTGACTCCATCAGCAATTATCGGAGTCGCCCACATGTTGGCAGACTAAAGTGAATTGTCATATTTACTTACACAGGAAATGTAACTTGGTTCTGCAGCATTTTGTTGTGCACAAGTCGTACCAAATCGTCCAGTGGTTCATATATAGGTAGGAGGGACTAGGGTATCGATAAAGATACTGTTTTCTGAAAGGACTTATTACGGTATTTATTAGCAATGGCAGTGCGCGCCAAGAAAACTTCTGATTTAGGCATGGATAGTTTTTCAATAAATCTTTGTGCAGCAGTAGAATTATTATTCGCACAAGATTTAACATTTTTAGGTTTCTTTTCCTGTTGCTTAACAGGCCCTTTTTTGCCTTAGTAGCGAAGAGGTTATAATTTTGCGCAATCGCATCTGTCCACGCCTTCTCCTTAGAAGAGCCCTCCCGTGGGTCCAGCAAAGAACTAATAGTTGGAATCTTGATGTTCTTAGATTGTTTTTTCTTTTTTATACAGGAGTTGGACTCTGAACACACCTCAATCTCTGGGTTGCCTACTTTTAGCCCAGCTGAAACCTCAGCGTGTCCAGTCTTCATGGACGTTAAACTAGCAATTAATGGAGGCACTGATTTTATTGACCGTTCCGGAGCCTGTAACTGGATGTAATTCACCTGTTGACTCGGGGAGCAGTCAATTAGTAAAAGGTAATCATCGCTTGGGATAATAACTGGGGGTCTGGCAGGATTTGGCAACAACGAACCGGATGAGGTAAGTCCCTTTTGTCAACATGAGCAATGAGTACATGCCCTTTCTTCCCGTCTCTCAATTTTTACCAATAGAGAATGCTGCATATTTATTTTCCTATCTAAGAATTCATAAAGTTCCAAGGCCATTTCCACTCTGACTGTGGGTTGCCGCATCTTCAGCATTATAGAATTTGAGAGTGAATTAGATTTCCGCCTTGGACTAGGCTGCAAAAATGATAAAGATATTGCCGAAGAATTGGCCGCCATCGGTGAAAACATCATAGGTGATTGTGAAAGATCCCCTTTGGACGGGATGTGCAATGACTTCACCACCTCTAAGACAGTTTCCTGTATATGCGACTCATTACTCACCTGAGAAATCACCCCATGTGTTTACTCGCAATGGTTTTTCACTTCTTAAAAACATCAGTGATCGTACTCGCATCACTGGGACTCGCGCACAACAGCCAATTCCTCTGTTGATAAAGTCCCATCATTACCAACCACCAACATATCAGGAACAATCTGTTGGGCAGCAGTACAATGTCCACTCTCCCAGTGTGTAACATTGGGAGTGCTAATACACCCGCATCAACGAGAGAATCAGGTGGGGCGTTTTTAAGAGTAACTGTTTCGCCACTCACACCAACATTTCTAAGTGTAGCTAATAAAGCAGTCGTCTGATGGCTGCATAAAATCAGCAGCCAACAATTGAACAGAAGTAAACGGACGAAAACCTGGGGCGCAAAAATTCCGGACATCTAGCATTGGGGAACAAGGACGAACAGCCATTATTTTGATACGGGAAAGCTGTGTAGTACGGTTTGAGGATTTTGGAGTAGTCAGCATGGCAACAGGTTTTACATGGATTTCAGTAACTTCAGGCAAACCAGTTGTGAGTAAGTAAGACATATGCCCAATACCTGAAAACTCTGCTTACAAAATGCTATAAAACAAATTAAAACTATGTAAATACTGTCCAATCACATTAATAAAAATACAAGTTCTTTACACCGACAATAATAATCAAATTCTCAATTTGCTGGAAAAGGAGGATTTGCAAAGCTATACACAAGCGTCCTATAACGCCAGCAATCCTTTGTGGTGAAAGAGCTTTAACAGCACCCCTGGTAGAAAATCACAAGCAGCAAAGTTCGACTTCAATGGTTTGCATACAAACAGTTCCAAGGGGGAAGAGAACACTTGCGTTAATACCACAACTCTGAGTGTTGCCTCCAATCCATAAATCACAGAGGATCACTTTTCCTCAATTTTCACTCTGCATTCGCCTTCGCAGGAGATTTTGTAGCATGCACATGCTTCTGGGTAAACTGGGTAAAGAGACAGCAGGCAGGTACAATCTCCACAATCACTGTGCCACCGAGGTTCACATTTATTCCTCACTTTTCGCCTATCTAAGTCAGCCGAGGGTGTAGGAAGTGTCTGTGCCATCCCCAATGGGTATAATATGATTAGAGACACTACGAGTATGTTTTGAAGTATATTTTAAAGTGTTACATGTTTAGCTCCCTTTTAAGGAAGGCCTATTCAACTGTTATATAAATTAATAATTGTTTTACCAAGAAACTTTGTGTTAATTGTTTGAGTAACTGTCATGTGTTACAACCTTACAACTGACATTGAACCCTCTTGAGATAAGCCTGGCTGCTCAGTCACTCTACCAAATTGTGTCGTACATGCTTATATCAAAAGGTTGGGTTAACTATTGCCAAGAGGACAAGGCTGGTGCAGTCTCCCACTGAGTACTGCATACAAACTTGCCTAACAATCTACTTTTTGTATGGCGACGGACATCACCTTCAGTGCAGTGTCGCAGAGAAATCCTTTAGATTTCTCAAGGTTTAAATAGCTTTTCTTGTGTGAACTACTGTTCCCAAAAATAGTAAAGTAAAATTGACTTTACTTAACTTGTCTCTTTGTAGGTCCGGCACACACCATCTTATGTGGGGTGCAGGAGGGTTACTTCGTAGCCCCTTTTCCTACATTATCATGTAACTTTTTTTTAGGTTACCCTCACTACTTTAAATGGCTAGTGTCAGTGGTTTAATTTTGAGTACCATTGTGCTTTTCTACCGAATGCCGAGGAGCTGCAGTTTGGCACCCATTTTGTCGCCATTCACTGTCTATGGAGGTCTTTCTTGGGTTTTACTCTGCGCGCAAAGCCAGGTTTGAGCCCTGTGTTCGTTGTGCCTTTGGCAGGCTTCAGTACTGAAACCCGCCTATGGCTCCAGTGTGTCTGGAAGGGAAGGAAGTGAGGGAGGTTCCCGAAACTCCCCCGTCCTTAGTCTTTAGTCCTTAATCTTTAGTAATGCCTCAATGCACCCAGTCTTGATTGGATGGCTGTCCTTCCAGGACCCTGCTGTTTGAGTGACATCTAGGCTGTGCATGAATGGAAGAAACATGCTTAAATGGCAAGTTTTCCGGACGAGTCGATCACTGGGAAGAACAACCCGACGAAGCAACTCTTGATGAAGCATGCTGCATCCTCGTGGAACTTTGAATTGGCGTGTGAAGCCCTGCTGCTGAGCTGAAGACCCCTTTTCTCATCGACATGAGAAGCTACGAAGGGACGACTTTATCCCTTGCGTTCATGGAACCAACTAACCCAGAGACTAACTCCGCTGGACAATCTTCCCGACTCGCTGTACTTCTTTGCTGCTGCACGAACAGAGTGCCGGGGGTCGAGAAATCCATAGTCGAGATCAACTTCTGTGATCCGGCCAGAAGGTCCAGTAGTCTCTGCAGGACCCTCCAGAAGCAGGATGACCAGAGCTTGAGTGCCCTTACCAGAGTGCAAGACTGAAGGAGTGAAGGAAGCCCACCCAGTATCCAAGATCTGCAGTGGTGCTGTTTACCGAGAGCTGAAACCGTGAAGTGCTGCTGACATGAAAAGAGCCTGTGGCTGCCGCTGACCTCCGAATTGCTGCTGGTGAAGTCCTCCAGACGTCATCCCTCTTGTCCCCACGACTGAGGCCCAGGAACACAGGATCTGCATCGCTGCAACCAGACAGAAGCCAGCTAGACCACTCTTCTTCCAACCGAAGGTACTGTTCTGACTGGGGGTACTTACCACAGTGTCTTTAGCTTTGCTCTTCTCAGTTGAGACTTGCAGAGTTGATTTCAGCTCTACCCTTCACAAGAAGCTTGTGACCCTACAGTAATTTTTCTTCAACAAAACTAACTTTGCCCAAGATCTTTTCATATAAGGAGTGCTTCGGCTCCATAGACTGCTCCAATTGACTTTGGCTGTCCTGGCTCCCTGCAGACTCCTCTAGTCCATTTGATTTTGATACTTACTGTCCCTCATATGTGATGCATTGGTTTTTAACTATTATTGCTGGGAAAGGTTTTTATCTAGACTTCATTGAAAGATTTAAAGTGAGAAACCTTTTTCCTTCCCTTAGCCTTTCCACAAAGCTCAGAATCTACAAAGTGTACTAGTGATACATAAATGCAATTACTGTCGTAGTTAGTGAAGTCACCTGCGGGTGTACGAAGTGTGTAAGGAAGAGGTCTAAAGAGTATCTGCTAGCATTGTGTTGATTCGGGAAAAGTATTTTAAAGTAGATTATCTTGTTACAAAAATTGCCCTTTTTAAAGAAAGCTTATTTTAAAACTACTGTTAAATAAATATTTGTAACGAAAACCAAGTGTTACTTGGCTACTTGTATTTGTGGATTTCATTGCTACAGCTCCTCAGCTCACATTTATCCCTTGCGATGAGCCCAACTGCTCAGTCACACTACCAACTTGTGTAGTAGAGGCCTATACCAAAAGGTGGGCTACCTAATACCAAGAGGACAAGTGTTGTGTAGTCTCCCACAGAGTTACTACATCAATTCTTGCCTAACAGTCGTCTTGCTAAAGCTATGCAGACCCTGGTTCCTAAGCCTCAGTCGTGGGGACATGGAGGATGTCTGGAGGGCTGCTGCGGCAGTACTCGGGAAGGACTTCGGCAGCTACGGGCTCTCTTCGATTCAGCAGAACTTCATGGTTTCAGAGACTCGCAAACAGCACTGATGTAGGTCGAATATGTATGGTTGGGCTTTGTTTGCTACTTCAGTCGTTGGGATTTCCTGCTTCTAAAGTGTCCTTAGGTGGCTCCTGGAGCTTTTGGCCGGATTAGTTTGCGGCAGACGTCGCAGCCGGTCCTGGACAATTGACCCATGGTATTCTGCAGCAACGGAGAGGCACAGCAAGTCGGGGATTGTGCCAAAGTGGAGTTAGTCTCATGGTTAGTTGGTGCCACTAAACCAAAGGGAGAAGTCGTTCCATCCAGAGCTTCTCTGTCGAGGTGAAAAAGGAGGTTGCAGCAGCTTCACTTCATGATTTCTTCTTCAGATGTTTCTTCCAGTGGTCAACTCTGCCTGTAGTCCCAAGAACCTTGCCTTTTAAGCAGGTTTTCCTATTCATGCCTAGCCTAGGCTTTCAATCACACAGGAGGGTGGCTGTCCTTCCCGGACAGCCAGCTGGCCAACCAGGATTGGTTTGATGCCAGGATACCCCGAGACAAAGGACAGGGGAGTTTCGGGATCCTCCCTCACTTCCTGCCCATCCAGACACACTGGAGCAAGGGGTGGGCTTCAGGGCTGAAGACAGCCAAAGGCAAAACACACAAAGGAATAAAATCTGTCAACACACAGTAAAAGCCATGAAAGACTTCACAAATAGAAAATGGCAAAAAAAAGAAGACTGGCCATTTTGACAAAATTGACACCCATGGGTGCTGTACTGCAGCTGAGGGTTCAGCCTGCGGTAGAAAAACACAATGGTAGTAAAAATGAAACCACTGCCGCAGCCATTTAAAGTTGTGAGGGTAACAAAAAAAGGTTGCATGAGAAAGCAGGATAGGCAGCTACTAGGTAACCCCCCACCCCCCCAGCACTCCACATAAGATGGTGTGTGCTGGACCTACAAAAAAGTAAAAAGTAATATCAATTTCACCTTACTGTTCTTGGGAACAGTAGTTCACCCAAGAAAAGGTATGTAACACTGCACTGAAGGTTTTTTGTGCTGCCATATAAAATGCAGATGCCTAAGAAGTTTGTCAGACTACAAAAACAGTAAAAACAAAATCCTTATCAGGGACAATACACAAGAGTGAGAAAAATGTCCCACTGACTTGGGAGTTAAATTTAAAAAGTCCCAAGTCCAGCAAAAGAGCTGGGGGTCTCTAAGGTTGTTAGGCAAAGTTTGTATGCAGTACCCTCTGGGAACACTACAAACGAGGACTACAGGTATAAGAAACGCAACGTTTGATATAAGCTAGTACTACACAGTTTTGATAGCGTGTTGAGCAGCCAGGCTTATCTGAAGAGGTGAAATGTGAGCTGTACAGTTACAGGTAATCAAATAAACTTACACTCAAAGTTTCATGCATAAACAATGATTTATCAGTCAGTTATAAAGACATCTTCAAAAGGGAGCAGAACAGTAACACAAATATACTTCAATACTGCACACTGAGTTTCTGGATCAGACAAGGCCCTTTTGGGATGGCCCACGGACACAACCTACTCCCACAGGTGACTTCTGTAACAAGGGTGCTGGGGACACTAATACCTTACTGTTGGCATTTAGAATACTCTTGAAAAAGTAAAAGGGAAGGGTTATTTAGAACACAAGAATGTGCAAATATTAATAAGCAGGGCAAATACTTTCAGATGGCACTTAGAAGAGTCATTCAATTCAATATGCTAAGCCAAAGTCAATAGGCCAAAGTCTTTGTACAGAATGCAGCACTTTAGGTAAGTAAATGGAAAAGTCTTTGCACAATTTCTTAGGATTCTTTATCAAATGTAGGGCCACAAGCGGATTAGACTTGCGAGTTGCAGAAGTTACAAGCACTTCCACAGTAAGAGGTAAGATCTCTTAGGCTAGTTTTATAGTACCTTAGTAAAGAAGAAAAAGATGCAGCTGAAGACTTCTGTTCCTGGACAGCTCTGCAGATCTCACTGTTCCTGGGCTTCAGTCTTGGGGACAAGAGGGACGACGTCAGGGACACCTGCACTGTATTGGCACCATGTTGGGGAGAATTCTCAAAAATGTGCCAATTCCTCCCACCTTAGAACCCTCCCGCTCTTGTGCTAAACTTTGGGACTTTTAACTTTTCAATTCAATGTGTTTTCTGTGTTCGTTTCTTTTTGATTATGGAGTCTAACCAACTCCATAGGCATCATCTTTATCCTTTGTATCACAGCACCCTCAGTGCATTGACACAGGGAAGCCTTTCAAGCTTTCCCAAGGTTTAACTACCTTATCTGGGATAAACTACCTTATCTGGGATAAACTACCTTATCTGGGATAAACTACTGTTCCCAGAACAGTGGAGTGAAATGGACTTCACTTAGTCCAGTAAATTTCTAGACCCAGCACAACCCATCTTCCTATAGAGTGCTGGAGGGGTTACCTAGTATCCCCGTATCTAGATACTCATGTAATAGTCAAATGTTACCCTTTCCTCTCAGAATGGCTGGTGGCAGTGGTTTTACAACAAACTACCATGAATTTTCCCGACCGCAAACTATTCGTAGCTCCGGTAGCGTTAAATCACGGGAGCCCTGTTTTTCAAGATGGCGCCCAGTCATCGTTGCTAAAATGGTTCCCGGTCTTTTTTCACCTTGTCTTTGTGGAAAGGTCCTTGTAGAGTTTTCCTCTGTGCGCCAAACCAGGTTTGGTCTCTTTGTTCATTCGCCTTTGGCGGGCTTCAGGAGTAAAAGCCGCCTCTGGCTCCAGAGTGTCTGGGGTAGGCAGGAAGTCAGGGAGGTGCCCGAAACTCCCTGTGCTTAGTCTCCTAGAAGACCCACATGCACTCTGACGATTGGCTGGCTGACTGTCCGGAAAGGACAGCCAGCCTGCTGGGTGAGTGGCAGCTAAGCTAGAATGAATGGGAGAGAATTGAATAAAAGGCGAGTCTCTTGGCGTTGGTTTGCCCAGTGAAGCCGTGCTGCAGGTCCGAATCGTCAATTTCTCATCGACAGAGAAGCCCTGCAAAGGACGACTTCTCCCCTTTGAGTTGGTGGGACCAATCGACTCCCAAATAAGCCACGTGGACACCCAGCTCGGAGCTGGTTGCATTTCCTTAGAGTGCTGCAGGAAACCATAGAGCCATTAGAGGGACACCAGATAGTGTGCGTTACTTGTAGCTGGCCAAAAGCGTCTGGAAGATCCTCTGGACTCCCACGACGTCGGACCGACAGACCGACTGAGCCTAACCCCCGGACCCCCCTCAGCTGAGTGAGGGACCTCAGAAGCAAGGACAGTCCACCTTGACAGCTAGGACCAGCATTTTTACCAGTGCGGTAGCTGACACGAGAAAGCCACTGAAATTGTAGTTTGCCAGTTGCAAGCTTTTGACCGTCCCAGTGCAGGAGTCCCCCGAAGGCCTCCCTCTTGTCCCCACGACTGAGGCCCAGGAACTGCCAGGAACAGAAATCAGCTGCATCTTTTTCTTCATTGTAAGGTACTGTAAAACAAGACAGAATTTACCTCTCACAGTGAAAGTGCTTGAAACTTTTGCAACTCGCAGGCCTAATCAGCTTGTGACCCAACATATGATTCTTCTTTTACAAACTACTGCCAAGAACTTTCCATTTAATTACCAGAACCGCTTTAACCTATCCAAGACTTTAGTCCATTGACTTTGGCCTAGACTATTGAATTGAATGGACTCTTCTGGTGAACTCAAAGTATTTGCACTGTCTAAGAATAATTAAAGTCTTATGTTCTGATAACCTTTGCCTTTTACTCCTCTTGAAAAGATTATAGGTTACTCACCGTAGTGACTAACGTACTCTTAATCCATAGTCCCCTTTCTTCCATACGGTATGGGCGTCCCTTCCAAGGGACAGGAGACAACCTTTTTCACCATAAAAAACCTTCTTCCCCTTTAAATTTAGAGGCCCAGGGAGCATGCGCTGCCCTGACTCCGCCCTCCGGCACCACTCCTCAGTCCCCATTGACGCGTCGACAGATTTAACATTGCCTAATGACACCAGTATTATTAGGGGGGAGGTTGGTGGGACGTATGGAGGAAAGGGGACTATGGACTAAGAGTATGTTAGTAATTACTCTTACGTCCCATGCCCTTTCCTCCATAGTGTATGGGCAACTACAACTGATTGTAGCCCCAGGGTGGAGAGGAGACCCTCCTTAAGCAAATAGGTTCCCGAGAGCCGCCTGCCCGAAAGCCGCATCAGATCTAGAGCCGGCATCCAAACAGTAATGCTTGCAAAAAGCTGAGGGAGAGGCCCAAGTGGCCGCCCTGCTTACGACTTGCCAAGGGACATGGCGCTGGAAAGCGATGGCCGTTGCCTAGGCCCAGACTGCGTGGGCATGCATGTTGGCCGGGAGCGGCTTATGCTGGCCCTCGTACGCTTTCTTGATGGCAGAGACCATCCAGCGGCATATGGAAGCCTTTAAGGCCTGATAGCCTGGCCTCGAGCCGCCGAAAGTGACGAAGAGGGTGTCCGACTTGCGGAAGCCCCTGGTCCTGTCCAGGTAGAATTTCAGGGCACGCCTGACATCTGTGCTTTGACTTTGGGATCGGGAAATAACATCGGAAGGACTATTTCCTTGTTCAAGTGAAATGCGGATGGAACCTTGGGCAAAAATGCCTGTGGAGATAAGGGGAGTGGGCGGAAAAGCTTAGGTCTTCATGCCGGTCGACAGGAGATGGAATGCATCGCCCAGAGAGCCGGGGCCCTAACTCTGCCAGGATGCAAACTGGGGGCACTTCTTGTTGTGCCAGGTGGCAGAGAGATCCAATTGGGGGGGTGGGGGGGCCCTACCTGTTGAAGATCTCCTGAATAACAAGGTCGTTTAGCTGCCACTCGTAATTGGCGGCTCCCAGCCTGCTGAGCCTGTCCGCCTCCAGGTTGGATTCCCCCGGCAGGTGGACTGCCGAGATTTAAATTCCTTTTTCCAAGGCCCATTCCCACATGCTGATCGCCAGTCTGCACAGAGGGGATCTGGTGCCTCCTTGCTTGTTGACGTAGTACATGCTGGTCGAGTTGTCCGTCTGGATGAGGACAGCCTTGCCCTTTAGAAGTGGCAGGAATGCTCCGAGCGCTAGCCAGATGGCGTTCAGCGCCAACCAATTGATGTGGTATTCCTGCTCCTGTCGAGTCCAGGTGTCGTGGACCGAGAGATTGTCCAGGGTGGCTCCCCAGCCCTCGAGCGATGAGTCTGTGGTGATGGTGGCCTGCGGAGAAGGCGGCCGGAAGGGCTTGCCCATCCGTAGGTTGCACTCCCTGGACCACCAAGTTAGGTCTGGATGGAGGAACGTTGATCATTTCGAATTGAGAGCCCCGCTCCTGACTCCATGAGGCCGCGAAGTGCAGCTGAAACCTTCTCATCCTTAGTCTTGTGTGCGGGACGGCTAGCAGAACCACCGCTAGTAGACCCAGGAGATGCCGATACCACCAAGCCGAGGTCACCTCTCTGCTGAGGAATTGGATGGTGGCCCTCTTGATGGCTGAGATCTTGTCTTCCGACAAGAAGACCTTCTTGGAGCACGTGTCCCAAATGAGTCCCAGGAACGTCAGTCTGCGTGGGGAGCAGCTGTGACTCCTTGAGGTTGAGGGGGAAGCCCAGGTCATGCAGTGTGTTCATAAGGGCATGGGAGGAGTGGTGAACCGCCTCCGGAGATGTAGCCCTGATGAGCCAGTCGTCGAGGCCCTGCTCCCTGAGGGCCGCTACCGTGTTCATTAGTCTGGTAAAGACCCTGGGGGACGAGTTGAGGCCAAACGGGAGGACCTTGTATTGGAAATGGTAGCCCATGATCCTGAACCTTAGGAAAGAACAATGGGACTGTCAAATCGGGACGTGTAGGTACGCGTCCTTCAGGTCTAGGGAGCACATCCAGTCTCCCTTGTCCAATGTCTTGGCTATAAAAGCTGGCGTAACCATCTTGAACTTTTGCAGGGGTGAGGAAAGGTTGAGGGTGGAAAGGACCAGCACAACTCGGGCCCGCCTGGTGGTTCTTCTGAATGGCCAAAATACTGGAGTAGAAGCCTAAGCCTTGCTGGGAGGCTGGAACTTCCTCCACTGCCTGGCTCTCTACGAGCGACCGGATCTCCGCCAAAAGAGTTGCTGTCCCAACCTTTGGAGGGGAGGAGAGTCTGGGATGGGTAGGCGGTACCCCGTGGATACTACGGAGAGGATCCAGGGGTCCGCGAAATTCTGGCACCAGAAATTTGCATGGAGAGCAAGCCTGCCCCCCACCGGAGACACGTAGACCCGAAGGGGCATGTCATGCCTTCTTTCCCTCGAAGGCTGAGGGGGAACTGAAAAAAGCCCTTACTCCTCCCCTCCCCTTTTTCTTGATTGTGCCGGCTCTGAGACGGCGAGCGGTCGGGCTGCCTGGACCTGCGTTCCTGGAAGCAGCAGAAAACTCCATATGTATGACCCTTCTCTGAGCGCTGCTGAGATTGGGTGTAAGATTTTGGGCGTGGTCTTTGTAAGAATGGACAAAGACTTTGCCGTTTGTGAGCTGTTCTTCTTGTCCAGCTCTACATCCGTAGAGTGGAAGAGGTCCTCCCCCCCAACCCCCCTCGAACAGTAGATCTAGAATGCGCTCCTGGACGTCTGGGTTGAATTTCGTCGCCCCGGAGCCAGGCTGTGCGCCTCATGTCAGTGGCAATGCACATGGCCCGGCCTGAGGTATTGATATGCGCCACCGTGGATTCCATGAGGTCATGCGCCATGAGCTTGGCCTACGCTAGCCCCGCCTTAAAGCGGGATTGGCATTGGGAGGGGAGTTCCGGGAGGAAGTCCGCAATTTCCCGCCATAACCGTTGGTTGGCGGCAGCCAGCATGGCATCTGCGTTGGCCTGACGCAGGTGCAAGGAGGCGGAGTAGATCTTGCCGTAAGCCTCCAAGATCTTCTCCTTGCCTAGCAGCACCGCAGAGGAGGCGGCCGAGGACGACTGAGGCTTGGAGTAAAGTGATGCTGCAGCGATCACAGAGTAGTGCAGCTGAAGATGGGTCGAGAGCAAGAGTGTCCCCCCCCCTCCATCTGCCTGTACTTGCCACCCAGACGTCGGTTGACTGGCTGGGCTGAGTGGGGCTTGAGCCAACCCTTCTTGGCCAGGGAGACTACATCGGTTTGCATTGGAATCCCTGCGTTGGCTGAGGGGCGTTTTGAGAGCAGAACCCCCTCTGCCAGCTGTTCGACCTCAGGCTGAGGGAGGCCTAGGTACTCCGCCAGGCAAGCAAGACGTTCATGGAAGGCCCCGGCTGAGGAAGGCGTATCCGGATCCTCCTCCTCATCCGTGTCCTGCGGATCTGGAGGATCTTGTGGAGGAGGAGGGGTAGATGGTGCCGGAGGCTGGGGTACAGAGACCGCAGCCGGAGGCTGGAAAATATTGGCCCTACCTTGGACCTGGGACGATGCTTCACGAAGTTCTTGAGATCCTCTGGATGAGACTTCTGGAAGAGCTCCCTCCACCTGGCTAGTCGGTTCTTCAGCGTTTCGAGGATAGCGAGTGACACGCTGAACAGGATTGCCAACTGTGGTCTGGGCCAAGGCAACGTAGGCAGAGGGCGTGGGGGTCTGAAGTTGGGAAGAGCCCGTTGCAGGATGGACACCTGCTGAACCCTGTGGAATTCGACATGCGCCGGGTAGGAGCGTGACGCCCGAGAACCGAGTACCAGAATGATAGAAAGACAAAAGAAGACAAAGAAGAAGTATCAGCGCGTGGAATTACATGGCCAAAGCCAAACCCAGGAGCGCTGGTGAATTCAGCCTGTTCCCGTCGACGTGGAAAGGGGGACTG
Organism: Ambystoma mexicanum; assembly: GCF_040938575.1. Lineage (NCBI taxonomy): Eukaryota > Metazoa > Chordata > Amphibia > Caudata > Ambystomatidae > Ambystoma > Ambystoma mexicanum. The sequence goes on from NC_090929.1 coordinate 211,120,813, forward strand.
GGTTGTGGGGCCGGAGGGCAGAGTCAGGGCAGCACATGCTCCCTGGCCCGCACCCCTGCGCGCCTCTAAATTTAAAGGGGAAGAAGGTTTTTTTTCTGGTGAAAAAGGTTCCGTCTCCATAAGCAGTGGCATAACAAAATGTGGGGGCCCCCCTGCGAGCCATGCTGAGGGGCCCCCCAACTCGGCAAGAAATCACTGGTCGCGCCACACTCTGGGCCGTCAGATTATCACGCTTGTGCAATATGCGTAAACTTGCTGCTGAAGGGATATGCCGCACACTGCACTAGGAGAAAGATATAAATATGTGTTTTAATGCGATATACAGCACACTTTCTGAGAACAATTGGCTAAAAAGCCAGAGTGTTTGCAATTGTTTTGTAGGGTAACACCAATCCAATAGATGCAAGTCACCAACAGTGCACAGGAACATTAATGCTTTGCTATTAAAAATGCTATGCTATTAAAAATGCTATGCCACATTGAAAACATGTCCAACTGGCTGCACAATGTAAACCAGTGTAGACACGTAATAACATTACAGTAAAGCATGCCAGGCCAGATTTAGACGTACCTAGACTGGTTGCACCAAAATGCCAATCGAAGCAATTACACTCATCAAGAAGAGAACACAAATTCAAGCCTGTGGCCTCTAACAACACGGCCAAACTCTTTAAAAACTGCAAGGAACTGGTCAATCCTGTTGCAGCCTTTACCTCCCCTGTTCCCTCCCAGGCCCTCTGGATGGCTCGGTCATCTCACTTCTCGGCTAAAACTCAGGACATCCTGTCTTCATCTCCTCTTCCTCTCTCGGACCCCTTAGGCCATCTCTACCTCTCTTCCTCCTTTCTCCTCTTTCTCTCTGACAAGACCTGACGAGGTTTCTAGACAAGTCTGATCTATGAAAGTGTCATCCAAACAGGTGCTCCTCTGCTCCTCCAGAACGATCAAAGACCATATTGACACCCCTGCTCCAGCCTGGGACGATTTCTGTACTCACTATCTCACCACTGGAGCGTTGTCCGCTCCCCTTAATCACTACCTTATGCACCCACTCCTCAAGAAGCCGTCTGCCGATCCTGCCTGCCCGGGAAACTATCGCCCAATCTCCATCACCCCGTTCCTGGGCAAACTGTTGGAAAAGCTGGCCATCTCCTAGCTTACTCTCCACACAGAATCTGTTGGTTGTCTCCATGACCTTCAGTCTGGCTTCAGAGCTGCCAGAGTCCAAGAAACTGCTCTCCTGAACCACTGTGAAGATCTGCTCTCTAACCTTGATTCCAGTATTCCTTCTGCCCTCATCCTCCTTGTTCTTTCCTTTGCTTTTGACACGGTCAACTACACCATCCTGATCAACTCCATGAGAACCTGGGCATCACGGATCAGGCCCTTGAGTGCCTGACCTCCTTCCTCTTGGACAGCCCCTCCCAGGTCCAACTTGGTCCCTTTCTCTCCGCTCCATAATCTCACCCTGGTTTTTCAACCTCTACTTGGCCCCTTTGGCCCACCTGATCTCTACCTTCTCCTCCAACATTCAGTCTTACGCGAATGGCACTCCGCTTTCCTTCAGGCTCCCCTCAGACTCCTCTTTCGCTCATTCCGGACCGTCTATCCGCAATTCAGGATTGGTGTGCCTCCAACGATCTCTGCCTTAATGTCAGTAAGATGGAGATCCTTCTCGTTTGGACTCCTGCCCCTGCTTTCCCTCTCTCACTCTGGCTGCCCGCTTTGGGCCCTCTTCCTTTGCCTTCCTGTGAGGCAAACAACCTTGGTGTCATCTTTGACTCCACTCTCTCTTTCTCTCCTCACATCTCAGATGTCGCCAAAAAGTCCCACTACCAGCTGCTCCTCCTCAAAGGGACTCTTCAATTTCTCACTTTCCCCCAAATTTCACTGTCTCCAGAGCCCTGGTTCTCTCTAGGCTAGACTACTGCAACATCCTCTTTCTCAATCTGCCTTCCTCTAATGTCCACGCTCCGCAACTAATCCCGAACAGGACTGCGAGACTTATGCTTGGCCTCAAGCCGAGGGATCATATCTCCTCTCCAGCCCTGAAATCTCTGAATTGGCTTCCACTTGCTGCAAGGATATAGTTCAAGACCCTTTGCATTGTCCACAAGGCTTTCTGGGCCTGGGGCCCGCACTACATCCAACGCTCTCTTCCAAAATATCTTCCTTCTCGAGCCCTTCGCTCAGCTACCTACAACTATCTAAGGGTTAGATGCTTCTCCAGGCAGAGATCCCTCACCTCTGCAGGTGCCTCCCTCTGGAATAGCCTCCCTGCCCCTCTCAAACTGGAGTCGGACCACCTGAAGTTCTGGAAGCAGCTCAAAACTTTCCTCTTCTCCTCTGCTTTTTCTCTCCCTCCCCTGCCAGCCTACCTGACCTACCTCTCTGCTGTACCGACTGGTTGCTTAGCTACCCTCAGAGTCTCACTGAGTCCAGACTCTTTCTTGATCAGTCACCCTTGCACTGCATCTGGACCTACCACGCACTTATGGGCTGTAACTGTAACCCTACAGTCCCTGGTTCTCCTTTCCCTACCCAGAGCCGTGCTGCCCTGGCTGAACTTAATTGGAGCATTGCTGCCCTGTTTTCCCCTCCCCTCTCCCTTGCACTCCCCCCTCTCCCTTTCCCCTTGCATTTTTCATTCTCGCACGATCTGAATGATAAGGGCCTAGTAAGATAGTTTGTCTTCTCCTCCCTCTATCTTCCCTACCTTGTTTTGTCGCGCCTAGAAACACTTGTGTACAGGCGAGTTATAAATGACTTATATCATAATTTGATCACAGATGCCCAGAAAAATATACAGTGCCAAAGTTAGAAATGGCTAGACTGGTAGCACCCAAATGGCAGTCTATCCAGGTAATTCACTTAGCAGGACTGCTTTATCAGAAATGCCCAGTTAAAAAAAATCATACCAAACTGAGGAATGACTAGACTGGCTGCACCAAAATGCCCCTCTAACCACTAATACCACATATCATGCCTGCCTGGACATGGACAGCCATGATGATTTGTTGCACAATTTTGCCGCCCCCACCCTCTCACACATCCCCCCCCCCCTCTCAACCCTACCCCAACCTCCAAAATCAGCTCCTTGGCCCAGAATTACCTCCACATCCCTCTTTCTTGTCCCAGAGCTTACGTATGAGGCTCTTAGCCTCATAGGTAAGTATTGGGATGAGGAAGAGTGGGACTAGGAGTAATGAAGATTACAGGTAGCTAAATCAGGCATTAACCTCCATGTACTTATACCTCATCGCAGTACTTGTGTATGAGGCAGAGTGCCTTATACACAAGTACTGTCTCATACACACTGGGACAAGAAAGAATAGGGCTAGGAGTAATGAGTAATCAAGGCATTAAACACAAGTATTGGTGCAACACCATTGAGTTGAGGCCCATTGTTTCTTTTTTAAGTCACTCTGACTTCATAAAGAAATTATTTCTTTATGAATGCAGTGTGACTCCAAAAATAAACTATTTCTCTTTGAAGTCTTAGGGCTCCCTCCACCCCATGACATGGAGGCCTCTGGCCTAGGGTCTACGATGCCATGGGGAGGGCAGAGCCCTCGGACTTCAAAAAGAAATTATTTAGGTTACAGAAATAATTTCTTTATGAATGCAGACTAAAATCAAATGAAAAAAAGATTTTGAAAAAAAAAAATATTTTTCTTTTTTTTCTCTCTAGTGGGGTCCCCTCCCATGACATGTGCTGGCGGGGGCCCCCGCACCACAGGGGTTGCAGGGGCCTCTGTTACGCCAGTGGACAGAAGAGTATACTGAAGTATATTTGTGTTTTATTATATAATTGCCTCCTTCTACTAAATTTTTTATAACTGACTGATAAATATTTATCCAAGAAACCTTGAGTATAAGAGTTTATTTGAACAGCTGCAATTGTAAACCTCTGTGTAACATAATTACTGCTCATTCCCCTCTTGAGATAATCCTGGCTTCTCAACATGCTACCAAAACTGCAGCACAGACATACCAAAGGTTGGTTTGCTTACACCTGTAGTCATAGTTGTGTGTAGTATTCCCAGAGGGTACTGCATACAATCTTTGCCTAACACGCGGTCAAAGCTGGCAACCGGCAAGCTTTACTTTCAGTGGCTGTTTCGAATTTCAGCTCCTTGCAAATAGCAATAAGCGTGGTTCCTGGCTGTCAAGGTGGACTTTCCTCCCTTCTGAGGTCCTGCACTCAACTGAGAGGGGGGGATAGGGGGGGTGGAGGTCAGGCTTGGTCAGTCCTGCTTCGTGGGAGTCCGGAGGATCTTCCAAAAGCTTTAGGCCAGCTTACAAACAACTTACACAATCTTGTGTCACTTTTCCTGGCTATATGGTTTCCTGCAGCAATTCTGAGGAAATTCAATCAGCTCTGAGATGGGTGCCCAGGTGGCTTACTTGTGAGTTGATGGGTCCCACCAACTCAAAGGGAGAATTTGTCCTTGCAGGGCTTCTCCGTCGAAGCAAACTTGGCGATTCGGACATGCAGCAGGGCTTCACCAGGCAAACCAATGGTCCAGGAGTTGCCGCAGCCGTCCTCTTCAAGCTCTTCTTCGGTTCCTTCGTCCAGTGGTCGACTGCCTTCCAAGACAAAGGACTCGCCTTTTATTCAGTTCTCTCCCATTCATTCCAGCCTAGCTGCCACTCACCCAGCAGGGTGGCTGTTCTTGCCGGACAGTCAGCCAGCCAATCATCACAGAGCGCATGTGGGTCTCCTAGGAGACTAAGCACAGGGAGTTCCGGGCACCTCCCTCACTTCCTGCCTACCCCAGACACTCTGGAGCCAGAGGCGGGTTTCACTCCTGAAGCCTGCCAAAGGCGAATAAACAAAGAGACCAAACTTGGTTTGGCACGCAGAGAAAAACTCAAGAAGGACCTTTCCACAAAGACATGGGGAAAAAAGAAGACCGGGGACCATTTTAACAAAGGAGGCTCAGGGCCATTTTGAAAAAAACATGGCTCCCGCAATTTAACATTACCGGAGCTGCAAACAGTTTGCGGTCGGGGTAAATCATGGTAGTTCATTGCAAAACCACTGCCACCAGCCATTCTGAGAGGAAAGTGTAACATCTCAGATGTCACAAGAGCATTTAGACACAGCGGATACCAAGTAACTCCTCTTATTGTAAAATAGGGTATGCTAGGTCTAGCAAGTACAATGCAAAGTAGAGTCAGTTTCACTCTACCGCTCTGGGAAACAGTTTATCCCAGAGAAGGGATTTAAACCTTGGGAAACCTGAAAGACTGTCAATGCACTAAGATGCTTTGTGACACAATTGTAAAAGATGATGGCTGTGGAGTTTGTTAGACTCCATAACCAAAAATAAACAGTGTATAAAAATATTAAAAATACATGAGTGGGAAAAGGGGACTCTCTCCAGGGTTAAAAAAAAAAATCAAGTCCTCAAAATCCAGCAAATTTGCTGGGGGTCTGTAAGGTAGAGGGAATTGGCAAATGTTTGAGAATTCTCTCTATCAAAGGTTGAAAGGTATTAAACAAATGAAAATTCTCCCCAACAAGATGTTCCCTGGATATTTGGATTCTGAAGCCCAGGCAGGTCGCATGAAGTCGGAAGCGGCTCAAATTGAAGTGCGTCTTGAGGCTGGGTTATCCCCACCAGCCCAGAGGAGGAAGTCTTCCTTGGCGGAGCTTCCTTGTCGATTCAGAAACGGTGTCAGGACAGCAGCGGTACTTCAGCAGTGCTTCTGCGGTTACTGGAGGTGCTGCAGACGTTTCTGCGGAGCTTCAGTTCCCGTGGTCGACTTAGCCTTCTGTCAGAAAAGCCTCGCCTTTTATGCAAGAACCCATTCATTCATTCCTAGTGACCCGTCAGTTCCCGGAGAGTGGCTGTAAGACAGCTAGCCGCTCAGTTCAAATTGGTTCCGACGAAGCATACCTTCAAGAAGTTTTGGGCTCCTTCCTACCTTTCTGCCTCAGCAGACACACTGGATCCTTGGTGGGCTTCACAAAGGGATCCCGCGAAAGCCAAAACTCAAAGAGCACCCGCCCCCATATGGAATGGTAGAAGGGCCAAAAAGGAACACAAACAAAAAATGGCAATAAAAGAAGACTAGGTCCATTTTGGGAAAATGGTCACCCATGGGTGCTTTACTGCAGCTGTGAAGACAGCCTGCAACAAACACACAAAAATTGTAAAAAAAATAAAGTATCCCCTGCCACCAGCCATTTAGGATTATTGTTGGTTACTGTAACTATAAAAGTTACAGGAGCAGTGGGAAAAGAGTTACATTGTAGCCCCTCAACAATCCAAATAAAATTGGGTGTGCTGATTCCACTAAAAGACAGGTACGCAAGATACATATCCTACTATACTTGAGAATAGTAGTTCTAAGGAAAAAGTAATGAAGAGCAAGGGAAGCCCAAGGGACTCCTCAGCAACACTGCACATAGGGTGTTGTGTGCTACATCAATGTTTACAGATGCCTGTAGTGAAATGCATGTGAAATACCGAGATCCTCATCGGAACACCAGCTCCCTCCTTTCCTCTCTCCCTCTGTCTGTCCACCCACTCTGGGCCCTTTTCCTACTCCTACCTGTGAGGCTAAGAACCTTGGTGTCATCTTCGACTCTACCCTCTCCTCACATCTCTGAGGTCATTAAGTCAAAGTATCAGCTTCACCTCCTCAGTGTTATTCTGCTTTTCCTTACTTTCACCCACAAGCTCACCGTCTCTCGAGTTCTGGTCCTCTCTAGGCTATACTACTGCAACAGCCCCTTTCTAAATCTTGCTGCCTCGTCTCTCCGTCCTCTACAACTTACACAGAACAGGACTGCAAGACTTGTCCTTGGCCTCAAGCTCAGGGATTGCATCTCTCCAGCAATGTAATCTCTTCACTGGCTCCCAATGGCGGAAAGGATCAAGTTCAAGGCCCTCTGCATCGTCCACAAGGCTTTCTGGGGCCTGGGAGCGCACTACCTTCAACGCTCTTCCTAAACATCTCCCTTCTCAAGCTCTCCGCTCACCCACCTCCAACTCTGAAGGTCAGTTGCTTTTCCAAGCAGCGACTCGGCGGAAGATCTTCTTCGGCTGGGGCCTCCCTCTTAACAGCCCCCTCTAGCTGAACCACCTCGGGTTCTGAAAGCAACTCGAGACCTTCCTCTTCGTTTCCGGTTCATCTCTTCTTCTCCCATGTTGATGACCTGTCTGGTCCAGGGACCAGTCACATGGCCCCCCTCTGAACTTGAACACAGGTCCCCGCATGTCCAGTTTGTCACTAATCTCTCTCTCTCTCTCCTTTCTTCTTCTCAATCCTGCTTCCGTCCTAAACACTCCTCTGAAACTGCCCTCATTTACATCCTTAACTCCCTCCTCTCTGCTCGTCACTCCAAGCAATCCTCTGTCCTTATTCTTCTAGACCTCTCTTCTGCCTTTGACAGTGTCGATCACCCCCTCCTTCTCAATACTCTCTCTTCCTTTGGATTCAAAGGCTCTGTTCTTAACTGGCTTTCCTCTTACCTCTCCTCCCGCTCCTTTACTGTTTCCTGGGGAGGTCGCTCCTCTTCTTCCCAGCCTCTCGTTTATGGAGTACCCCAAGGCTCGGTACTTGGCCCTTTCCTTTTCTTACTCTATACCTCCCTCCTAGCCCCAGTTATCTCATTTGGCATTTCTCACCACTTCTACGCCGATGATAGTCAACTCTTCTTCTCCTTCTCTTCCTGCTCTACTGACCTCCATTTTAAACTCTCCTCCTGTCTCACTGCGATAAAAAATTGGATGTTTTCTCGCTTCCTTTCCCTTAACACTGATAAAACGGAAGTTATTTTCTTCCCCTCCGACTCTCTTCCCCCTCCCTCTCCTCCTCCTTTCATTCATGTTCCCCCCCTTCTAATCGCCCCATCTCTGACCACGCTCGCAACCTAGGCATCCACTTTGACTCCTCTCTCACCTTTTCCCATCACATCCCTCTCACGTCTCGTGCCTGTCGCTTCCACCTCTACAATATTTGCAAAGTCCGCCCCTCTCACTTTCCATGCTACTAAACTCTTGATCTCCTCTTGCCCGTTATCTCCTCATTTGGCATTTCTCACCTTTTTCTATGCCGCAACACGCAGCTCTTTCTTTTCTTCTCTCCTGATCTCCACCTTAAACTTTCTTCCTGTCTTACTGCTATTAAAAACTGGATGTATTCTCACTTTCTCTGCCTTAACTCTGACAAAACTGAAGTAGTTGTCTTCCCTTCCAACCCCCTTCCCCCTCCTTTCATCAATTTTTCTCCCTCTAATCTTACTTTATCCCCCCCCATGCTTGCAACTTAGGCTTTCACTTCGACTTCTCTCACTTTTTCCCACCAAATCTCACTCACCTCTCGCTCCTGTCACTACAACCTCTAATATTCGCAAAGTTAGCTCCTCCCTTACATTCCATGCTGCTAAACTTTTAATCTCCTCCCTTATCTTCTCTCGCCTCTTCTACTGCTCCTCCTTACTCTTTGGACTTCCTACTACTCACCTTACGCCCCCCTTAAATCTATCTACCACTCTGCCGTCCGCACCCTCCATCTCCTCTCCCCCCGTGACTCCATCTCTGCTTCCCTTCCCTTTCACTCCCATCTCAAATTTCAATTTCTCTGCCTAGTCTTTAAATCTCTCCACGGTCTTGCTCCCTCTTATCTCGCCTCCCTCCTCACGTTCTACACTCCCTCCTGCTCCCTTCGCTCAGCTGACCACTTCCTTCTCACTGTTCCTCCTTCCCCTTGCGCCTCATCCTGTTTCCGCTCCTTCCATCTCCAAGCCCCCCTACACTGGAACTCTTTACCTCTCTCGCTCCGCTCTATTTCCACCTTTTCCTCATTCTGAACTTCCCTCAAATCTCTCCTCCTCCATTCCCTGCCTTGAATCCCCTCCCCCTTCCTAGTCCCCTCTCCTTGCCTTATCACCTTATTCTTCAAGCCTACCCCCGTCCCTCCACCTCCCCCCCAATCTCTCCCCTTCCTTTCCCTTCCCCCCCTCTTCCCCTCCCCCTCGCATTTCTACTGCACTCCGCTTCTTCTCTCCTCCAGCTAATTGCTCTACTTATTGTTTTGTTGGCCTGATTCTCAGTGTTAACTGCTTCTACTGTTACTGTTATAATGTTAATTCTCATGTATCCTGTTATAATGTGCAGCGCTTTGGTGTAAAGCACTATATAAACAAAAATAAATACAAATACCTTGCACAGCCTCTTGGCTCCCCCAGCACTTGTGGACTGTATCTGTAACCCCAACAGTCCCCCTCTCTCTGTGCTTAAAAGCCACTCATTGGCTGTACTTTACCTGCACTGAGCCAATAGCTGGCTGCACTTTTGATTACCTGCACTTCTCCCCATCCCCTTCCCCACACTTCTGCAATCTGAATAACAGACTCCATCCACTCTCTCCCGGGCAAAATAAATACTAGCAGTACAGCAGAAGTAATGGGGGTTGAGGGGAATTGGCACAAGAAATGAAAATTCTCTGCAACACTCTCTACACGGACAAAGCTGAACAATTTAAGACCCCTACAGTGGTAATGTGAGCAGTATGAAAGACAAGTAACAAAACATGGCCCTCCACATTAAAAAAAAGGAGCTTACAGCGGACACTGGATCAGAATGAGCAGGCAAGGTTTTGAGGCACTTCCCAGTCTTCACATCCCATATCCTAACACTTTCGTCAAACTGTGGAGTCAAACAAGACAAGGATAGTTAAGTAAACCATATTAATTCTGAGCATAGGTAGGGGTGGAATATGCATTAAAACTGATTAAAACTCCAACATTTCATATGAAGAGTTAGATTTACATGCACCTTAAGGAAGAGACAGGTCTGAAATGTGCCAAAACTCTATACAGTCCTATTGGAGTGAAATCATTCCTACGCGGGGCAACCATTAGAGCAATCCTCCAACATAAATTAGAACATGAGAAATAGACACAAGAACAACTCACCGATCCTGAAACTATGAGGTTGGATTGGGGGTTGAAATTGCAGCAGAATACATAGTTACTGTGACCCTTCAGAGTCTTTAAGCATTTTCCCTGAAAAACAAACAATTCTGAATGAAGTAAAAAAAATCTGATCATCATATTTCAAAAGGGTAACAATCCTCAATTACAGGTCACATTGAGAAAATCAAACATACCAATCATGAAACACATTAATATTTTAAGGACTAGCAAGTCATACATTCAACATCCACTGAAAGGTCAAAATAGAAGAGGCAGGTCTATTTAGCTTTTTTAGTAAAGCCATTTTATTCACTTAAAGACATATTATCAAAGAAGGTTGCCTTAAACTTGTCTGGGTGATTTTGCCATAACCGTATCACATGTTCATTCTTATGCCAAATCCCCTGTACCTGTGACAACCCCAGCACTTTTTTTCTGGACCTTTTTCTGGTTCTGAATGAGGGGCGTGTGGGGGATGGGGCAGCGGTAGGGGGTGCAGGGGGATGGGGGAGTCTTTTCCCCCTCATTCATTCTTCTTGTTCTGACCATACATAGCTTGTATTATGGAGACTTTATTTCCTCCATACTTTTTAAAGGCATCTGTGGTTTCATTTTTGCAGCACCCAGCACCTTTTATGCAGTGTTGGCTGGAGCCCTTTGGGCTCTTCTTTTTAGAATTTATTTTCCTTAAGAACTATTATTCAAGGTTAGAGGCATACTTTCTATCCTCTTCAGCTTTTCCTTTTTGTGAGATCAGCACACAACACCCTATGTGGAGTGTTGAGGGGGTTACCTTGCATCACCTTTTTCACTGCTCCTGTAACATTTCCGTTACAAGCATACCTGACTGGCTGGTGAGAGTAGACGAGTTTGTTAGGAAAGATTTCTCTTTACTGCACCCATCTTTATGGAACCCCCAAACGTTTTGCTTTTATCCTGACCTGCTCTTTTTTGCAGTGCAGTGAAACTTCACTACACTGACTTTTGCTCATATGTTATGGGGAAACCAACATGTGCTTCAGGCTGTCAGTTCTGGTAAACATTATTTCCATTAGTCGTGTTACTACTTCTGGTTACTATGTATCACTTGTGGTAACTTTGATCATTGTACAAAGCAGCTTACACTGCAGTACAATGGGGTACACTTAATTTGTGCCCTAGACTAACACTCAGAGGATTTTTGGTTACTTTAGGTGTGCTAAAAGAATAAGCTAGTGGCAGAAGTGACGTTTTCCCCACTTTTTGGTACTTTTCATTTCAGCCTCACCGGATTTGGCTACGAACTGTGGCTAGTGTCCAAAAATGGCCGTGCCACATGGTTTTTCGCTTGTCCTTTTGTGATCTTGTTCCTTCCTTCTTCCTAGCCTGTGAGGCCAGGAAAATCCTTCCAATGCCCGGGAAAGCAGAAGCTTTTTGCAGGCTACCGGAGGGATGTGTGTTGCTGGCAGGATGTGGGCTGGCACTGACTGGTCCCAAACCACAAATTTGTTTTCAGTGTGTCTGCGTCATATGCATGGGTGTTTCCGCCAGTGGCTTTTAGGCAAGATTGTATGCAGTAACCCTGTGGGAGACTACACCAGTCTTGTCCTCTTGGTATTAAGTAACCCACCTATTGGACAGAGATGCACGCCAAAGAATAAACCACCATGGGCTAAGCCAAACAAAAGTCCTCAAGCATCACCATTATCTTTGGATATAGAATCTTGCAGTGATGCTGAATCAAGAACAACTACTTCTACAGTACAAGCATCAACTGAACCAGAAACCACAGACCCGAGTACAGAACTTACTGAATGTCCTTTTTTGGAGGAGTTACGGCGCCACAAGGAGTATACAGACACAAACAGCAACTCAAAACGTAACCCAAAGAGCAAATCTAAATACTTTAACAACTACTGTAAGCGGCAGAGAGGCAAGAGCGGAGGGGCTACACTATCAAGGAAAATGAATGCAAACGAGATCAAAACAAAGAGGCAATACTAAGTAGACCTGATATTTATTATCTCAAATCACGAAATTGGCCAACATTTAAATTCAGCATTGAACAAGGCACTTTCCTTTAGTCAGACATGTCATTTGGATTATTTTCAAAGCCAGCTAGACATCTACAAATTTTGTAGACGCTTGAAACTACATAAATTCTTTGAAGAAACTCCCTACATCACAGACCAGTCATAGAACATTCATCCGTGCTCACAGTGGAACTAACAGAGCAAACCATTGACCTTCTTAATATAGCTGGAGATGAAGTTTACACAGAGCAGCAATGTTTTGAAGAGCAACAAATTGATCCATGCTTATCGGAAGAAACACAACTTAGACCACGCTCCAGGTTTACCCCTGTATGCAACTCTGACAACGCCATAGATCTGTTCCACAAGGCAATCAAGGAGGAATTTCTTACTAATTACCTAGGACAAAAAACGAAAATCTTACACAATGACCTTGCAAGAACGCCAAGCAATAAAAGACCTAGCGCAAAATGAAAACATAACTAAAATGGCAGAGAAGGGAGGAAAGGTAGTACTTATGAATAGGAATGATTATGTTGAAGGCTTAAAACTGAATGATCCAAACTGCTACGAGAAACTACATCATAACCCCTCATCAGAACTAGCCACCACATGGCATGAAATGAGCAAAAACTGGCTGGACAAAGGCCTACTCACACAAGAAGAATTTGATTACATGAACATACAGTTTCCCTTTATGGCAACCATTTACTTTCTGCCTAACATCCACGAACAATTCAATAAATGTCCCCCGTCGTCCCATCATTAACGGGATAGGCTAACTCTCTGAAAGAATTTCCCAGTACATAGATATTCACCTTCAACCACTCACAATGCAATTGGATTCATTCATCCGGGATACCAAACATATAATTCAACAATTTGATTCCATACCTTGGCAAGAAAATTACAGTTTTGTTACTTTGGACATTGTCTCACTATACACCAGCATTAAACATGACCAGGGGCTAAAAAAACAAAGAATTCTTTCTAAAAACACCGTCTATCATATAAAGAACAAAACAAAATGATCCTCCAAATGTTAAACTTCGCCCTCAGCAACAATATCTTTTGTTTCGAGATATCAATATACAAACAAATACAAGGAACCGCAATGGGTGCTAAATTTGCCCCATTGTGTGCAAACTTTTTTATGGGCTTTTTCGAGCTCAACCACACAGCCGTCAACGACTCCAACAACAATGTTTTGGGGTTGTTATATAGACATTATGATTTGGGAAGGAGCCATAATGGAGCTAACACAATGTGGAATTTCTGAATAATAATGCATTCAATTTACGGTTCAAAATGAATCAAAGCAAAGAGAAAAATCAATTTCTAGATTTAGAAAGTTTACAGACCACAACAAAATCTTGACCAACCTTTTCACAAATCCTACAGCAGGCAACAGCATTCTACATGCGAGCAGCAATCATCCGAGACATGCGATTGCCAACATACTGTATGGAGAAATCTTGCGTCTTAAAAGAAACTGCAGTACACAGTCAGCCTATGAATCCAACATAGAACACACTATCAGGAAATTCAAATAAAGAGGGTACAAACCCTGCAAACTGAAAGAATCAAACACGAAAGCTGAAACAATCACAAGAGATTTCCTTCTAAAAGATAAACCTAAAAAACTAAAGCAAACTAAGTTCATCACCACCTACAGCTCTGATGCATCAATTATTCTTAAAACTCTGAACAAATATTGGAATATTCTGAAATTGGATGAGAATGTGAGGAAGCACATAGACGAAATACCATGTATTTACTATAGAAAAGCACGAACGCTTAAGAACATAAGCCCAAGTCACTTGCAACCTTTGAAAACGAAAGTTTTAAGGAGCTTACTGAAGCAAAAACCCCTACACGGCTTTTACAGATGCGGAAATTGCAAACGTTGGCTGCAAACTGCTAACAGAACAAAACAGATCAAATGGAAAAACAGAACATTTTGCAACATATCAACTGTAATAAATATGTTATTTATGGGATCGGGTGCACCTGTTAGAAATTTTACATTGGCAGTACCATAAAATGTTTAAAAACCAGAATTTTTGAACATCTTGGCGCAATCAGAAATAAAGATTTACGCTACCCACTTGCATCACACGTCAATCTGGACTTGAAAACTGAACTACTCCCGATTAATGGACTAGAACAAAGTGAAGACTTGCCGAGAGGCAGTAATAAAGAATTAACATTAAGGCAAAAAGAATCCAAATGGATTTGCATTATGGACACTTGCGAAATTTATAAAGCGCACGGTTGCCCAGAGGCATCATGGCGCTGAAACGCTGTGGCCTCCCACAATTGAGATTCTGACCTCAATTGTGGTAGTTTTTCAATTGGCTTTGAAAGATAATGACTGATTAACATTTTTTGTGACATTGATCATTTAATATATTGTCTTTTTCAGGTTTTTCACATCGTCTTCAACTCAACTCTTCTCTATTTTTTTCCCCTACTCACTATTTTCTCTTACTTCACTTATTATATTTTATACGAATCTCTTGTTTGCACTAATTGGATTCAAAGAAAATTGGTCAGACAATAAAGAGCGTTTTTTGGCAAAATAAATATATAACCATTATCTAAAAACTATTTAATCAAATATAAATAGAAATGTTAGACTTTATACACTGGCAAATAGTATAACAATATCTATTAAAGTAAATACATTGAGCAACTTTTTCACCCAATTAAAAAAAACAAGTAAACGCACACATTGTGTACTAACTAAACATCCAAAATGGCAGCAACGCCACGAATGTGATGACGTCATCACTCACGCACATTATGTGCGTGATCAGATCACCACAGCATTTCGCAACCTTAAAAGCCTGCGAAATCGCTTAGAGTTCAGTGTAAGATAACTGCTGCACCGAGAAGGAGGACAATCAGATCCCCCTTTTACTTAGAATTAACCTGCTCCTAAGGTAAAAACTTTGCAGCCCGCTATTTGCTTTAACTTTAATGTTTGAATAACCCTTTGACTACTCTTTTGTTGACCACGAGTGGTTATTGTAAAATCTTGTTTCCACTCAGGCCAGCAAATTTAAAAATACTGGAAAGTGGATTACAAACATTGACCAAAAGAATAATCTAAAGAACAAACTTTAAAATGCAGTACTTCGCAAAAAAATGTGAGTAGCCCTTCTAAAAATTAAGAAAAGCTATACTATGAGCAACCAATCTTAAACTGTTAAATCACAAAATATTACTTGAAATTACACAAATATGTTAAAATGCACTTTGTTTTACTTCTTTTTGAAAATCCGAATGTGTTTTGAATTATTGGTTTCACGATATACCACATTACAAACTTTTATTGTTTCCTTTGCTAGATACTCTCCTGAAGATACCTATGAATTGAATAGGGTGAAACATGTGTAGAGATTTCTGAAATATCATTTTGAATTCTATTAAAGACTACTTGAAAATCATCTAACTGGAATCAAGATTTATTTTCTGCTCTCACCTACTAAAAAAACAAAAAAAAAAATTACAGGTTGAGTTGGCGTAGAAGGGGGATACATTTTTGTGGATCACCTATTGGTATAGGTCTGCACTACACAAGTTGGTAGAGGGACTGAGCAGCCACAATTATCACAAGAGGGGTAAATGTGAGCTGTAGCATCGAAATCCACACATACAAATGACGCTTATACTCCAGGTTTTCTAGTAACATATTTATGTATTTTTATTATTTATTTAAAGGGTCAGTTTTAAATGAGCATTATTTAAAAAGGGCAATGTGCAACAATAAATATACATTTCATAACACGTTCTCAGAATCAAGATAAGCAAGTAGATGCTCTTTAGAGATGCTCCATACACTTCCTACACCCTGAGGTGACTTCAATTAGGAGGACAGTATTGGCATTTATATATCACTTTTGCACTTAAAAAACATTCTGAGGCTCTGCAAAGAAAAGGGGTTCTCAGAGCATGTGAGCACTTTTAAATCTCCCAATGAAGTCTAGATAGGATCTTTCCCAGCAATAACCGTTTCAAACAAGTTACCACATATCAGGGACAGTTGGAAGCAACGCCAATTGGTCAGGAGATTCTGTAGGGAGCCAGCACAGCCAAAGTCAATTGCACCGATGTCTATGGAGCTGAGGCACTTCTTAGATGACACAAAAGTCTTGCAAAGTTAGGCCGTTAGGCTTGTGAAAGGTAGTGCTGAGATCAACTCTGCAAAAAGCAGCTACTGCAAGTCTTAAGTGAGATAATGCAAGCAACAGACCCAAGAGGTAAGTACCCCTTAGTCAGCATGGTACATTAGGTTTGAAGAAGAGGATCCAGCTGGCTTCTGTTCTGGTTGCAGATCCTGGGTTCCTGGGTCTCAGTCATGTGGACCAGAGGAAGGACGTCTGGAGGACTCCTGCACCGCCGCCTGAAGGTTTTCGGCAGTTACGGCCTCTTTTCAGTTAAGCGGTTTCAGCTACCAGCAAATAGCACCACTGTGGATTTTGGACACTTGGACTTTCTTCACTCCATGAGTCCAGCACTCTGGTGAGGTGACACGAGCTTGGGTCGTCCTGCTTCGGAGGGCCCTCAGGATCTTTCTGGAGCTCTGTTCTGACTTAAAGACGATCCACTCTACTATAGATTTCTCTACCACTGGCACTCTGTACCAGCAGCAGCAAATAAAATACAGCCAGTTGGGGAAGTTAGTCTTAGGGTTAATGGATCCCACCAATCCAAGATAAGAAGTCTGTGTTAGGCAAGGTTTGAATGCAGTGCCCTCTGGGAACACTACAAACAACTATGACTACAGGTATAGGCAACCCAACCTTTGGTATAAGCTTGTATTACACAGTTTTGGTAGCATGTTGAGCAGCCAGGCTTATCTCAAGATGGGAAATGTGAGCTGTACTGGAGTTACACAAGGATTCACAGTTACAGGTATTCAAATAAACTTACACTCAAGGTTTCTTGCATAAACAATGCATCAGTCAGTTATAAAGCCTTCTTGAGAAGGGAGCAATGGAATAGTAACACACAAATATACTTCAATACTGTACACTGGGTTTCTGGATCAGACAAGGCCCTTTTGAGATGGCCCCCAGACACAACCTACACCCTCAGGTGACTTCAGTAACAAAGGTCCCTTTTGCTGGACTTTAGGACTATTTTCTTTTTATCCTGGAGTCAGTGAGACCTTTTTCTCACTCTCTCATGTATTTTTATCTGGTTTGGACTCTGTTTTTGGGATCTGACAAACTCAATAGGCATCTACTTTTTGTTTTGTGACCCACAGCACCTTCGGAGCAGTGGCACAGAGTAGTCCTTTGTCATGAGGTTTAAATACATTCTCTTGGGTGAACTACTGTTCCCAAGAGTAGTGAAGTGAAATTCTTTAATTACCTGTTTTTCCTATGAAGGTCCAGCATACCTCATTTTATATGGAGTGCTGAGGGGTTACTTGGTAGCCACTTTTCAATAGGAACGCAACCTTTGGTAGAAGTCTGTACTACACCGGCTGATAGTGTGATGAGCAGCCAGGCTTATCTCAAGAGGGGTCAATGTGAGCGGTAGGGGAGTTACACAGAGATTCACAGTGAAAAGTATGCAAATAAACTTACACAAAAGGTTTCTTGATTAAACAATTATTCATATATTTAACAGTGTGGGTAAGATTTCTTCAGAAGGGGCAATTTAATAGTAACACACAAATACACTCCAAAATACAGTTTCTCCAAATCAGCAAGTACCCATTTGGGATGGCACACAGACACTTCCTACATCCTCAAGTGACTTAAATAGCTAGGACACTGGACAGAGATCACACAAATATGTTGAAATATGCAAGTACTTTTGGTAAACCCCCAATGCAACTTAAGTTAACCCCTTACTGGAAGGAAGACAAAACACAAAGCCAAAGGGAAGCAGAGTCATTCAGGGAGCCAGGCCAGGCCAAAGTCAATTGGACAAAAGCCTAGGTGAGCTGAAGCAATACTTGCAGGTAGGTAAACGTCTTGCACAATGTTTTAGAAGTCTTTGTAGAAAAGAAGAAATCAAAGCAGGGCCACAAGCTGATTAGGCTTGTGAGGTAAAGAAGCTGTTAGCAACTCTAAGTCTCCACCAAGATTAAGTGAGGTTACACAACAAGAGGTACGTTCTCTTAGGCTTCACAGTACCTTTTGTTAGAAGAAATGGTTCCAGCTGGCTTCTGTTCCTGTGCAGCTCTGCAGATCCTGTGTTCCTGGGCCTCAGTCGTGGGGACAAGAATGACGTCTGGAGGACTCCTGCACTGCAACAAGACGGTCAGCGACAGAAAAGGACCAACTTCTATTCCATGGCACTTTGCAGTTTCAGCTCCTCGCGTCTCAGCAAATAGCACCACTGCAGACTCTTGGCTGTTGAGATGGGCTTGCCTTGCATCTGGGGTCCAGCACTCTGTGGAGGTGGCTCAGGCTCAGTCAGTCCTGCTTCCTGGGAGTCCGGAGGATCTTCCTGGAGTCCTTGGCCAACTTAAAAGTAACGCACACAATCTGATGTTCCTCTCCCTGGCTCTTCGGTTCCAGTAGCAACTGCAGTAAAATTTCAACCAGCTTTGAGAGGATGTTCAGGTGGGCTTACTTTGGAGTTGATTGGTCCCACCAACTCAAGGGGAGAAGGAAAAAAAGTTACTTACCTATAACGTTTCTTCAGCATGGGTCTGGTATGGATTCACATGCTCATGAATATTCCCCGTTAGGCTGGGAATCCTCAGTAAAGAAATAAGATCAGTATCAGTTTCATTTCTGATCTGTCTTTCTTAGTAGTAACCAATCACTGGTCTCTGGGTCATACTACCCCCAGCCAATGACCGCCCTCTCCCCAAGCCCCTCGCCTGGCAGCCATCCTCAGATTTGGTAGCACGTAAAGTGGCAGTAGGACCAAGTGAAGAGCCGCAGAGGGGAAGGAGGGAGGGTTCGCATGTGAATCCCTGCCAGACCCATGCTGGAGAACAACAGTTACAGGTAAGTAACTTGTTCCTTCTTCAGCATGGGGTCTGGCATGGATTCACATGCTCAAATATGACGATGCATTACTTACCGTAAAAGCATTTCTGATGGTTGTATCTGCTTAGATTCACATGCTGTGCATAGGTCCGACATCCAGTGGTCACTGCGGAGTATTGCATTTTGTTTTTCGTAGTCGAAAAAGGGACGTCGACAAGGCGTGTCTGAAACACTATCCCTATAGTGACGTGCGTTGTACCCACAATCCCTCACGCGTCGAGGTCCCTCTGTTTGTATTTTTCTGCCCTGAGGGAGCCTTCTAGACGTGAGTGAGTACAGAAAAGAGAGAGATATAAAGGAAGTCTATGTTCCTTCCATCCGAGCGGGGAGGAAGGGTGGGCGCATGTGAATCTAAGCAGATACAACCATCAGAAATGCTTTTACGGTAAGTAATGCATTGTCTTCTGATGTTTGTTAATCTGCTTAGAATCACATGCTGTGCATAGACTAGCGAGCAGTACCCGGAGTTGGCGGTGGGTTATGAGAAGTAACAATAGAGAAAAGGTGTCGTAATACTGCCTGTCCTACCTGGGAGTCTGATCTAGAGTGTGCATCTAGACAGTAGTGTTTTGTAAAGGTGTGCACAGAACTCCAGGTAGCCGCTTTGTAGATGGACTCAAGGGGAACATTTGCAATGAATGCTATGGATGCCCCCGTGCCTCGAGTAGAGTGTGCTCTTGGCCTAAAGGGCAGTTCTCTCTTAGCAAGAGTATAGCAGAGAGTGATGCATTGAACAATCCATCTAGAAATAGTGGACTTTGAAATCGCATCTCCTTCTCTTCCTGCTGCCACTGAGACGAAGAACTGATTAGTCTTCCTCAGTGGTCTGGTTCTTTCCATGTAGAACATGACTGCTCTGCGTACATCTAGTGTGTGCAGAGTCCTTTCTTCCAAATTGGAAGGATTTTGAAAGAACGTTGGTAGTTCTATAGATTGGTTTACGTGGAATTTAGAAATAAATTTCGGGGCAAACCTAGGGTGAGTGCGTAGAACCACCTTATCTCTGAACTGTAACGAAGGGGTCTAGAATAGAAAGAGCCTGAAGTTCACTTACTCTCCTGATGGAGGTGATAGCTATTAAAAAAGAAGTCTTAAGAGTGAGGTGTTTAAGAGATGCTTTGTGCATGGGTTCGAATGGAGAGCCCATGAGTCTGGTAAGTACCACATTAAGGTCCCATCCGGGAGCTGGGTCAGCTATCGGGGGGTGTATTCTCTTTACTCCCTCCATGAAGGCTTTTATAACAGGGATCCTCCACCACGACACCTTGAGTTGGGAAGTGGTGTATGCAGAAAGTGCCGCTAGGTGGACTTTAATGGAGTTAAACACTAGACCTGAATCCAAAAGGTGGGTCAGGTAAAGGACAACATGTGTGGGAGAGCAGTCAATAGGGTTGATGCTTTTACTCCTGCACCAGATGACAAATCTTTTCCACTTGCTAGAATAGCAGTGGCGAGTGTTAGGTTTTCTGGCTTCCCTGAGGATGTCCATGCATCTTTGCGGGAGCTGTAGATGTCCGAACTCTATGATTTCAGGAGCCAAGCTGCTAAGTCCATGTTCTGGGGGCATGGATGCAGAGTCCTGCCCTTGTCCTGAGACAGCATGTTGTACGGGCAGGGGAGTCTCACTGGGGGAGATAGAGACATCTCCATCAAGTGAGCAAACCATGGTTGACGGGCCCACATTGGGGCCACTAGTATCATGGTTACTTGTTCCTGGTGCATCTTGTGCACCACCCTGTTGAGAAGGGGAGTCGGGGGGAAAAGCGTAAACAAATTTCCCTGACCATTGCATCGACAGACCGTTCCCCTTGGATTGGTTCTGGGGGTACCTGGAGGCGTAACTTAGGCATTGTGAGTTTTCCAGGGTTGCGAACAGGTCTATTTCTGGGAATCCCCATTGTGTGAAGACGTCGAAGACGATGTCTTCGCGCAGGCGCCATTCGTACTCTTCGGGCAGGGGGAAATCTCTGCTGAGTCTGTCTGCCAGCAGATGGAGTTCCCCGGGTACATGTAGTGATAGTAGGAACATGTCCTGTTTGAGAGCCCACTTCCATATATTCTGGGCCAGCTTGGACAGGCCTGGAGAGTGGGTGCCCCCCTGCTTGTTGATGTAGTACATGGCTGTGGTGCTGTCTGTAAGGACCATTACTGTTTTGCCTTGTAGCTAGTAGCTCCAGTAGATTTATGTGTTTGGATGCTACGTTCGGAGTCCACACTCCGTGAGCAGTCTGGTGGGATAGGTGCGGCCCCCATCCTGTGAGGGATGCGTCTGTGGTTAGAGTGGCTTCCGCCGCAGGTGTGGCAAAGGGTTTCCCTTTTTCCATGTTTTCCTTTGTCCACCACCGTAGCGAGAGAACCAAGGCTTGCGAGGCCACAACTAGATCCTCCCATAGTCCGCTGGCCTGACACCACTGGCTGTTGAGCCACTCTTGCATTGGACGCATGCGCAGGCGCGCGTGAGGTACCAAATAAATACACGACGCCATCATTCCTAGCAAGCGCATTGCTTTGCGTACCGTCACCTCTCGACCGGTTACATATTGAGGGATCTGAAACAGCATGTTTTGGACCCTCTCTTTGGAGGGGAAGACGAGGCCGTCCTTTGTTTGAATTAGAGCCCCTAGGAATTGTTTGATTTGGCTGGGGTCTAGGCTGGACTTCTTTTCGTTGATGGAGAAGCCCAACTGGAACAAAAGGTCTACTGTCTTTTGGGTATTGGAGAAGCATGTTTTGTAAGAATCCCCTGTTATGAGGCCAGTCGTCGAGGTAAGGGTAAACTGGGATGGACAACCTGCGCAGGTGGGCCGCTGCCACTGCCAGCACCTTCGTGAATACCCTTGGTGCTGATGCTATGCCGAAGGGTAGCACTTTGAACTGGTAGTGTTTGCCCTCTATCATGAACCTGAGGTATTTTCTGTGCGCTGGCAACATTAAAATATGAAAGTATGCATCTTTCATGTCCAATGTTGTCATGTAATCTCCCTGAGAAAGCAGTGGGATCACTTCCTGTAAGGTTACCATACCAAACATTTGGGGTTTGATAAACTTGTTCGCTGGGCGCAGATCTAATACAGGGCGCATGGTTAGATCCTTTTTGGGTACAAGGAAGTACACTGAATAAATACCTTCCGTTACCTGAGATAGAGGCACGACCTCTATGGCTCCTTTTTCCAGCAGTTGTTGTACTTCTTGGAGAAGGATGGCAAGATGTTCCGGTGTCATGCGACGTCCCCTCGGGGGTCTGTAGGATGGGGAACTGTTGAATTCGATACAGTATCCGTGGGCTACGGTGGAAAGTACCCAACGGTCTGACGTTATCTCCTCCCATGCAGGAAGAAAGGATGTTATCCGGCCCCCGACCGGTGTTGAATGGGAGGGGACGCGAATCTTCGCGTCACTTGGAGTTGTTGGGGGCTTGGGAGCCTCTGGGGGTGGATCCCCGACCTCTCCCTTTACCCCGGCGTTGGCCTCTTTGGCTGTACTGCCCACTATTGGTCTGGTAATTGGTGGCAGGGTATTGTTGATGCTGACTTTGTTGTTGTTGTTGGCCACGAAAAAAGCGTTTGTTGCCATAGCCGCGTCTGGTAGTGGGCTTAGAGATTTGGTCAAGAGTCTTGATAGTATCAAACTCTTTTTTAGCCATCTCTAGAGCATCATCCACCGCTTTCCCGAAGAGGTTAGAGTCTTCCACAGGTTTATTTATTAAAGACGCCTGTGTCTCCGGTTTAAAACCTGAGTTGCGCAGCCATACATGGCGTTTTAGGAGTATTCCCTGCACCAGGGAACGTCCCACTGTTTCTGCCGCGTCCAGAGAGTTTTTTTACAATGCTCTGGTTCACCTGGGTTCCTTCGCCAATAGTTGAAAGTAGGCGTGTACGTAAAGGCTCCGGTGCTTCCTCGGCGTCCTTGCGCAGTTTGGCCCACTGCGCGTCTGCATAGCTAGCAAGCAAAGAATTGTTGTTCGCAATTCTTGCTGAGAAGGCAGCCGAGGAAGTTACTCTTTTTGCAAGGGCATATAGCCTTTTGCCCTCCTTGTCATGGGGTGCCTCACTGGTGGAAAGTGGTACCCCTGCCCTCTTTCTAGTATTAGATACTACTAGGGTATCCGGAATGGAATGTCCCCTAATGTAGAGCGGGTCTGAGGGAGAAGGAGTGAAAAGTTTTTCAATTCTCGGATTGACCCCTCTGATCAATGCGGGAGTGGCCAGCGAAGGGATGATTCTTCTCTTCACTGAAGCTAGGAGGGGAATGGTCTAGCTGACCAGGGGTTTCTCTTTAATTACCCTTTCCACAAAGTCTAATTCTAGAGAGAGCTCCCCAGTGTCCAGTTCGAAATGTGCTGCTGCTCTGCGCAACAGTGCATTGAAAGTGGGCTGATCGTCAATTGGAGACGTGTTCCTAACCAGTGAATTGTCAGGAGGATTTAGGTTTAGGACATCAGTGTCGGAATATACTGATGGGGATTGCCAGGGGTGCGAAGGTCCTTCTTCTGTGTTTTCTCCGAAGCCTTCTTCTATAATGTCTGGCCTGTCCTCCAGACATTCCTCCTGGTTCTGTCCTTCTTCATCGTCCATGAAATCATCCTCCTCCTCCAAGTATTGTTCCTCCCCAGTGAGGTCGTATACATTATGAAAGTCTGAGGCTGTGTCCACCTGGGGATCGACTAGCCTCGGATTTTTGGCCCTGGGGTCCTCCTGAGGCCCTTCTCTAGTCCTCTTGGGAGTTTGAGAGGTCTGGGTATTCATAAACCTTTCCATCCTCTCCATACAGAGGTGGAGTCTTTCCATGGTTTCATGGGGTACCCCAGAGCGGTCTGGCGGGGGAAAAATAGAGTCATCTAGCTGGAAACGGCTCGACCGCTCCCAAAGCGTCGAGGAAAGTGTCCCGTCGCCCTCCGAAAAGCCTTCAGGTGTGCTGGGTGACCCCCCGACTGAAGGGGGTAGTCCCTGCCTTCCTTCGGGCTTTTTCGGCGTGTCTTTCGACTTGTGCGTAGAGCTCGACGTGACTTTCGGCGTACGCTTCTGGGCGTCGGCTACAACGATCCTCGCCAAGCTCTCGGCGACTTGTTTGTCGGCGACTCGTTTGTCGGCGGAAGCTTGCGTTTTTGACGCTAGGGGTGTCGATCGCTCTATGGCGGTATGCGCCTTTTGTTGATGCGCGCCCGCCGATGGTTTGGGGGCGGCGCCCCTATTTGCCGAAAGCCCAGTCGCTGGTCGCGGCTGTGGTTGCGAGAGGGGCTTCGAACCCGAACGGTCCGAGGAGGCCGCCGGTGGAACCTGCGTCTCCTTGAGCGCCGAAGCTCTCTTCGTCTTAGACGAAGAAGAGCCGTGGGTTGTGTGCTTAAGTGTGTTTTTGTGTGCGTCAATGTCGCCGGGGTGTTCATCCCCATAAGCAGGGTGTGAGCCGAGCCCGTCGGGGCCGGGGACAGACGACGAAGCGCGCGAGCGCTCCTTAGAGGGGTTTTCGACTTCCGTAGCGGAGGTCGTGTTATCGCGTTCCTCGTCACGGTCGGTGGTAGCAGCGGCGGGTGAACCTTCGGCCTTCGACATCGCGTAGGCCGCCCACCTTTTAACCCTACGGTCTTTTAGAGTTTTAGGCTTAAGAAGCCGACAAGCCGCGCAACCCTCCTCCTTGTGATCGAGGGGCAAGCAGCGGTTACACCGTGAATGGTTGTCCTTCCAAGTAAATTTGCCTTTGCAAAGCGGGCAAAATCTAAAGGGAGTCCTCTCCATAGCCGAGGTAATAAATCGTGATAACCACCCCAAGGGAAAGGAAGGGGAAAGGGAAAGGCATTCTCAGAAAAGAACCAGAGATGTCCCACGACCCCACTCTCCCTACTGTATATGGCCTGCGAGGCCAGGCCACGTGTTCGGCAGCGCCGAAGGATCTCCTCCACTCGACCCTCCGTCGAAGATCTTGCTCGGCGGACAACAGCTTCACAACTGCGTCGAGGGAGGGAGTATGTGTTTAATATTAATGAGAAAACGACCAAAGGTCGAGGAGATGAAATTTGCAATGTCTCTCGAGGAGCTCCGCGTAAAGGCGACCAGTAGCTGGGCGGAAAAAAACAATCTGAGGGACCTCGACGCGTGAGGGATTGTGGGTACAACGCACGTCACTATAGGGATAGTGTTTCAGACACGCCTTGTCGATGTCCCTTTTTCGACTACAAAAAACAAAATGCAATACTCCGCAGTGACCACTGGATGTCGGACCTATGCACAGCATGTGATTCTAAGCAGATTAACAAACATCAGAAATAAGAATACATAGCAGTACACACATGCACAACCATGGGAGGTGGCAAGGCTCAACATTAAGCATCTCTTACCTCCTCACCAAGCCCCCCCCACCCTTCAGGCGAACAGGTTGAGCAGCACTCCTTGGCCGACCCTCGACTCCTCCCTGGCATCCCGGTCGATGCAGTAGAATCTCGTGAAGGTGTGCGTCGACCTCCACGTAGCAGCTCTGCAGATGTCCAGCAGGGGCACACCAGATAGGAACGCCGTGGTAGCAGCGATCGCTCTGGTCAAATGGGCTCTCGGACGGCCGGGCAACAGTCGGTTTGCCAAAAGGTGACAGTTCATGATGCAGCCGGAGAGCCATCTGGAAATGGAGGCCTTCGAGCGGGCCTTCCCTTGGTTCATAGGTCCAAAGTTCACAAACAACTGTGATGTCTTCCGAAAACTTTGTGCGGTCCACGTAGAACTTCAGCGCTCTAGCTACAACTAGCGAGTGCAAAGTCCTCTCGGCCGGTGACCAAGGCGACACGAAGAAAACTGGTAACACCAAGGGCTCTTTGAGGTGGAAGTCCGACGGCACCTTGCGCATGGAGGGGTGCGTGCTCAGCACCACCCTCGTCCCGTGGAAAGTCAAGTACTGAGACTTGCAGGAGAGGGCCTGGATCTCCCGCACTCGTCGTGCGGATGTGATGGCCACAAGAAACGCTGTCTTCCACGATAAGTACTTCAACTGGGCCGAATGCAGAGGCTCGAATGGCGGCCCCATGAGCCTGCTCAGCACCACGTTGAACTCCCACGCCAGGGCTGGAGCCTTCAACGGCAGGAATGAACGGAACAGTCCTTTCATAAACTCCTTCACCAGGCGATGGCACCACAGAGATGATCGCCCAGGAGTTCTGGTGTATCGGGAAATCGCTGCTAGATGTATCTTGATGGAAGCATGAGCCAGCCCCGCTTTGGCCAGCGATAGTAGGTACGGCAGCACTCTCAGGGCCGTAATCCGTAGGGGGTTAATCTTCCGTGCGGGGTACCAGACAGAGAAACTCTTCCATTTGTGTCCGTAGCACTTGAGAATTGAGGACACCCTGGCCTTTGCAAGCATCTCCTTGCAGTCCGCCGGGATATCGTACCCTCCAATCTCTAGTGCTGCAGGAGCCAGGCCTGCAAGTTCAGCGACCCCGGGTCGTGATGGAGGATGGCGCCTCCTTCCCTGGAAAGAAGATCCGCGTCTGTCGACAGTTTGACTGGGGGGGGACGCTGACAATTCCAGAAGGTCCGGAAACCAGATCTGCCTCGGCCGAGCCGGTGCGACAAGGATCACCCTGCACCGGGACGTCTTGAGTTGGTTAATGAGTCGCAGCAGCAACGGCAACAGGGGGATGGGGAGGGAACGCAAACAGCAACAGGCCGTCCCAGGGGAACGAGAAAGCATCGCCCATGCTCCTCAGATGGGGAAACCTGCTGGCGAGCCTCTGCCACTTGGAGTTCATCGCCGTTGCAAAAGGTCGATCTGGGGTTTGCCCCATCGTTGGAAGAGTCGATTTGCTTGATCCTGACGCAGCTCCCACTCGTGGCACGAGCGCAACTCCCTGCTGAGTGAGTCAGCAATGGTGTTCTTTATTCTTGCCAGATGCAAGGGCACCAGAAACATCCGCTGGGCGACGGCCCAGTGCCACAGATCCTGGGCCTCCTTGGATAGGGCTGGGGATCTGGTGCCTCCCTGCTTCCTGATGTAGAACATTGTGGTGGTGTTTTCAGTAAAGACCCTCACCACCTTGCCCTTGAGGGAAGGAAGGAAGGACCTGAGGGCCCAGAACACGGCTCTGAGCTCCAGGATGTTGATGTGGAGTGACCTCTCCTCCGGGAGACAAAGGCCTCTTGCATGGAGATCTCCGGTGTGCGATCCCCATCCCTCCAGGAAGGCTTCCATTGTCTCAGTCTCCTGATGTGTCAGGGTCTGAAAGTCTGTGCCCGCCGCAAGATGTGCGTGGGTGCCCCACCACCAAATCGCTTGGCGGAAGGCCTTGTTGAGCGGGATCTTCGAAGCTGCCCGTCGCTTGTATCCAACGGGCATCTAGGAACTCTTGTAGAGGACGCATCCGTAGCCTGCACAGGCGCACCAGGTAGATGCATGAGGACATTCTGAGCAGGGACTTGATGGATCTCACCCTGGCCACGTCCGTGGCCAGCAGGCGCTGCACCATGCCCAAGATGGCCTTCGTCCTCTCCTCCAACGGAGAAGCCAATCACGCCACTGTATCGAGCTTGGCTCCCAGAAACAGCGCGACCTGCGACGGAACCATGCAGGATTTCGAGTAGTTGATGGAGAATCCCAGATCCGTGAGCAGTTGGACAGTCTTCGCTGTGTGTTCGATGGCGAATTCTCTTGTCCTTGCACGGATGAGCCAATCGTCCAGGTAGGGGGTAAACGTGGATCCCCCGCAGGCGAAGCCGCACCGCCACTGGTGCTAGGCACTTGGTAAATACCCTGGGCGCCGACTTCAATCCGAATGGCAGGGCCTTGAATTGGTAGTGCCGTCCTTGGACTACGGATTTGAGAAACTTCTGGTGTCCTTTTAGAATGGGGATGTGGAAGTAAGCATCCTCCAAGTCCAGCAACGATAGGAAGTCGCCTTCCTCCAGCTGTCCCAGCACGTGCTGGAGGGTGACCATCCTGAACTTTTGGACCTTGATGTATTCGTTTAACCGACGCAGGTCCAGGATGGGGCGCGATCCGCCTGTCTTCTTTCTGACGAGGAGTATCTTGAGTATACTCCGGAGCCCTGTAGTCTCTTCGGGACAAGCTCGATGGCACCTTTCTTGAGCATCGCCCTTACTTGTAACAGCAGTTGAGGGACGTGATTTTTCCTTCCTGGCCACGGTTGGAATGCAGGGGCACTTCTTTAGAAATTCGAGTTTGCCTGTGGGCCAGTGCATCCAGCACCCAACGGTCGGTGGAGATGGACTCTCACGCTGACAAACTTCGCCAGCCGGCCTCCCAATGGGGTGCTCAGGTGGGGGCCCCGACGCTACGGCCGGTTCAGTCCTGCTGGCTGGCAGCCTTGCCGCCCTGGCAACGAGATCCTCCTGACTTGCCGCGTCCTCGGTAGGCCTCCTGAGACGAGGAGCGGGCCGCCTGGCGGTACGTCGAGGAGCTGCTGCCGGAACCCTTGAGGCACACTGTCTGCCTCCAGAGTTCCGAAAGGGCGGCCATCGTTGCTGCTAAACTCACAAGGCCCGAGGCATCTCCGTGTCGGTCTTGATGGCCTGAAGTGACTCATCCGCTGTCTTTCCAAACAGGTTGTTCCCGTCAAAGGGCATGTCCAAAACTCTGGTTTGCACGTCCTGGCGGAAATCTGTTGCTTTGAGCCATCCCCGCCGTCGAAGGCAAACACTGTTGCCCAACTGGCGGAACCCGTCAATGATGTCCGTGGCCACCGTTATGGCGTGGTCCGACGCCACCTCACATTCCTGCAGGATCTCCAGGGCCTCCGCCCTCTTGTTGTCCGGTAGGAAGTCCAGCAGGGGTGCGATATTGTACCGCAACTCCCTGTCGTAGCGGGTTATAATCGCTAGGGTGTTGACAGCCTTAATTGTCGCCGCAGACAAGATGACTCGTCGTCCCATGGCGTCCAGTTTCTTTCCCTCGCCGTCAGGTGTGGAGGTTGAAGTTGAAGCCGGCGCCCCTGCCTCTTTCTTCTTGGCCGCCGCTGAGATGACTGAATCCGGGGTCGGCTGTGCCCTAAGGCTCAAAGGGGCGCAATCGGGGACCCGGTACCGATCCCTCTTGGCAGGCGTCGTGGACGGGTTCTTCAGGAGAGGGAATCCCTCGTCCCAGATATCGTCAATCAACGGCACCGTGAGGACCATCTTCCTCTTGCCCTTGCGCCGTTGATCGAGGAAGCCTTTCTTCTGTTCTAGGGGGCAGAGCTGGAAAAGCTTGGATGCCCTGGCAATCATGGCATGGGAGACGCCAATTTCGTCAGGTGGGGAGGCCCGAGGGGTGGTGATAGAAGGTCCATCCCGTCATCACCACCGTCATCCGTCCCTGTCGTCGCCGTATCTGTTCCCGTGTCATCCCTAGGATCAGGGGAAGGAGATGAAGGTTGAGCGGGCCGCAAGGGCTGGAAAGGCGGGGGGGGATGAACTCCCCTCTGTTTGGAGGGCTTCCAGACGTGCCCGGGTCTGCTGCCTCATTCGTTGGGGGTAGAGGCAACCTCGTCCTTATCTCCGTGCATAAGGTTTAGATTGCCATCAAAATTGCCACCGAGTTGTCCTGAGGCTCGGGCACTGGTTGCGACAGGCGCAATGGTTGCTCCTCCTCCACGGGAGCCTCGTCGGCGCCACCATCGCTCTCTTCGTCTGCCTCCTCGGGATTCCTCCTGTGGGACCGGACCTCCTCGAACCTCCTGTTGAGGCCCTTCACGACTTCAACCAGCTCCTCAGAGGCTGTATCCATGTCTGTAACGGCCACCGCCCCTCCCCCCCTCTTCTTCCACCGGGGTCTTCACGGGGTTCTTATCGCTGAAAGCAGGATTCCCTCCGCGGTGGCAGGGAAACTCTGGGCCCTGAGGTCGCCTCCACTGGAGTAGCCTCCAAAGACTTTGCCAGGGCCGCCGCAACACACTCGATAGAGGCCTTAGCTGGGTGAATCAAGGCCTTCACCACCTTGGGCGCGCATGAAGCCTTCACCTTGGGGGGAGGGTCACCGCCTCGCTCCCCCTCGGCTGATTCCTTAGAGATCCACCAGGGCCTCTCCAGAAGCTTACCCAGGTTCCCAGATTTTCTCTTCTCCGAGCCAGAGCGTTGGCTCGTGGTTGATGGTGTCGGTGAAAGTGAGCACTGCCTGGCAGGCGAGGAGCCCGACCCTTCAGTGCTCCCGGTGCCTGCGGACTTGCGGTGCTTTGCCTTCTGTTGGGCCCCCGTCACCGGGGCACTCTCACACGACTTAGAAGACCGCTCAGACTTATTCGTCTCACCTGCTGGGTCCTTCTCCAGCCAGCTGGCGAGGCAGATCCGAAGATCCCTCAGCCCGTTCCGACAAGTTCTAGCAAAATGCACAATTCTTCTCCACGTGAGTTTTGTCTTCGTGAAGGCAGTAGAGACATCTCGAATGCTCATCCTCCTTGAAAACATTCTGTATTGCACATCCAGGGCAGTTCCTGAACAGCTTGGATCCGGGCGTCTAGCATCCCTTGTCCTGGCCCATGTCCACAAGGTAGGCCTCAGATCTTCTGGAATCTGCCAAGAAGCGTAACTCGATGAAACTTCGCCCTTGAGTGGCGTAGAAAATTTCCGAAACGGGTCCCCGTTGATCGGAAGTAGAAACGGTGGAGGTTGAGGCTCGAGTGACCAAAAAAATGAGATTAAACTCTTTGCAAAAACGCAAAACGCAGTAAAAACTCGAGCTATAGCACGAGGACTCCCAACACTTGAAAGTGCGGTAAAAATCTGAGGATGGCTGCCAGGGGAGGGGCTTAGGTAGAGGGCAGTATGACCCAGAGACCAGTGATTGGTTACTACTAAGAAAGACAGATCAGAAACGAAACTGATACTGATTTTTTCTTTACCGAGGATTCCCAGCCCGACGACGGGGAATATTCATGAGCATGTGAATCCATGCCAGACCCCATGCTGGAGAAGTCGTCCTTGAAGGCTTCTCTAGTCGAGGCAAATTCGGAGCTTCAGCACAGCAGCAGGCCTTCACCGGGCAAACCAACGGTCCAGGAGTTGCAGCAGGCATCTCTTTCAAGTTCTTCGGATTCCTTCTTCTAGTGGTCGACTCTGCCTTTCAAGCCAAAAAGCCTTTCCTTTTATGCATGTTTCTCCCATTCAATCCAGCCTAGCTGCCACTCAAACAGCAGGATGGCTGTCCTTGACGGACAGCCAGCCACCAATCACCTTTGGGTGCCTTCCTGTAACCAAGGCGATAAAGCCCAGGGAGTGTTGGGCACCACCCTCACTTCCTGCCCTGCCAAACACACTGGAGCCAGAGGCGGGCTTCACCAGTGAATCCCGCCAAAGGCAAAATGAACGAAGGCACCACAACTGGTTTGGCGCACAGAGTAAAACTCAAGAAGGACCTTTCCAACAAGAAATCACGAAAAAAGAAAAACGTGTCATTTTGACAAAAATGGGCACCCATGGGTGTCTTACTGCAGCTGCAATTGCAGCCTGCGGTAAACACACAATAGTAGGAAAAAGTAAACCACTGCCACCAGCCATTAACTGTAGAAAGGGTAACAAAAATGTTACATGAGAAACTAGACAGAAGGGATACTAAGTAACCAGTCCAGCACCCTATTTTAAAGATAGTGTGTGCTGGGTCTAGTACGTTACAAAATGTAAGTAAAGTCAATTTCACTTCTCTTGGAAACAGTTTCACCAAGAGAAGATATTTAAACCTTTGGGAAATCTAAGACTTCGCTGTGCCACTGCACTGAAGGTGCTGTGTCTCACAAAGTAAAGATGATGCCGATGGAGTTTGTCAGACTCGAAAGCCAAAAGAAACAGTCCAAATCACAGAAAAATACCAGAGTGGCAAAAAGGTCTCACTCTCTCCAGGTTAGTTATTAAAAAGTCCTTAAGTTTAGCAAAAGTACTGGGGGTCTCTAAGAGAGAAGGGAATTAGCACATTTCTGAGAATTCTCCCCAACAGACCCCAAGACCAACTTTACGGGAACCCCTCTCCCTGCTGGCTGTACTTCCTTGCAGCTGCTGGAACCGAGTGCCAGGAGTCAGGAAACCCAGAAACGAGTACATCGTCTTTACGCCGGCTCCAAGAACATCCTGGGGACCCTCACAAACCAGGACGCAAGCCTGAGCCACCTCAGAGTGTTGGAACCCAGAAGCAAGGGGAGCCCATCAAGTGTCCAAGAACCGCAGTGGTGTCATTGACCAGTAGCTGAAACCGCGACTTGCTGCTGATTTGGAAAGCGCCTGTAGCCGCCACCGACCTTCGAAATGCAGTGCAAGAGTACTCCAGACGTCCTCCCTCTTGTCCCCATGACTGGGGCCCAGGATCCTGCAGGACTGCAACCTGAACAGAAGCCAGCTGGATCCTCTTCTTCCAACCTAAGGTACTGTCGTGACTAAAGGGGCACTTGCCTGTTTTGGTCTATAGCTTGTTAGTTCTCACTCGAGACTTACAGTAGCTGCTTTTTCTGCAGAGTTGCTTGCAGCTTTGCCCTTGACAAGCCTAACAGCTTGTGGTCCTACAGTGATTCTGTTAGGACCGTTTTTCTGAAGTCCAACTAAGGGCTTAGTAAAACATTCAATTGAGGTAGTACAAGACTCCACTCTTAGTATAAGGCTGTACCACCTGAGTTCATGGTAGTGTAGACAGAGCAGCCATGCTTATCTTAGGAGGGAGAGAGGACTGTATAATCAGTAAAGATGAAATTGTAATGCAAACGGCCCAAAGAAACACGGAATCACTATGTATTGTAAAAATAAAGAATTGATTTAAATACAGGTAGGCCCAGATAGATCTAGGGGTAAATAAGTACTATCACATATTAGATGCAATCACAATTATCATAACACTATGCTTGAAGGTGCACAGACCAAAGCATAAAACTTATTTGGAACACCTAACATTAGTTCTAGGGAAGTCAAAACCTTTTCATACACATTCAGTATAGTTCACACCTATTCTTGGAGTATAAACCAATGGTTACTTTCAGTAATGCAAGGACAGTAGACCCTACCAATTGTACAGTGACTGAGTACAAATCACATAATCAGTCAACTGGACAATATGCTTTTTGTGAATGGCGGAACACTTATTCCAGGTACAGTAAAAATCTATAGCTTCTTTTGTGATAACAGTTCTACTAGGTGAATAGAACCTAAGGATGTAACATTCAATTACAGGTGCTTTTACGATCAGTGAAACACAGATTGAGATAAGCAGTAACTCTTGCAACTTATTTTTGGATAGCACACAGCTAACTCAAGATAAGTAAAACCCATATACTTTTTTTAACCTCACAATTAAAATCCAGGTTAGATTTTTCCCAGCTATACAAGTAACTTATGTATGACTTATGAGGGACAGTTAGAACCAAGGAGACTCTTGAGTGTCTACAACAGCACAAGGAAAGCAAAACCCAATGTCACACTTTACTGAATGACTCAGTTATTCTAGGTAGGCAACAACCTAATGCAGACGTATTCTGGACAGACTAGCAGCAAGTCACGGGAAGCAAGACCCAGTTGGGGGACACTCATACAATTATCCTAGTGAAACACACATTACTTTTGGGAAGAGGCACAACCTAATCACAGGAGAGTAATATACCTTCACGTCTACTTTCTATTAGAAAGGCAAAACAGTTTACAAGGAAATAAGATGTTAACCATACTTTTAAGAATAGTGCATCACACATCCAAGGTAAGTAAGAACTTTTATAACTGTTCACTCTTAGAGTTAGTTACCAACCAACTTGTTTACAAATAAGAAATGTTTAAACAAGTATTCTCTTTTGTAGGCAAAAGGCCCAATCCTTAAAAAGTATTTCCCTTATTCTTGGAGCATGAGTATTCACAGTGGCAGGAGGGGGGGTCACTAGGATCTAGTGACCAACAGACAATGTCAGAATAGGTTTTTAAGTAGCAAAAGTCAAAGTTCCTCAGGAAGACTGGGCAAACAGGTGAGTACTTTACTTCTAGAGTTAGAAGAGATTCCAGGGGTTTTGCATAAGACACCCTAGCAGGATCCTAGCACTGGGACTGGGTGCACTGGATGAAAGGCCTCCCCATCACAGAAAACGCCCCAAAGCAACACAAATCCTAACAGACTTAAGGTAAATACATACTCAAGTCAACAGTACCTCAGCATTGAAGATTTTGCAGCAGGACGACTTCAGGATCTGCAGCCAAATACCCGGTCAGTGGATTCCTTGTCATGGTGACTGAAAACAAGACCTCAGATGGAACTTTGCAGCAGGGATCAACGAAGAAGCCTCTAGGGAAGGTTTTCCTTGCGGGTGAATGCAGCACTCTGGTGTGGGGACTTTACAGAATCGATTTGTGTCTCTGGAGATTCACCAGGATGCCCACGAAGTTTCAGCGAGATTCAGAATTACGAAGACTATGCACCGCACAGTGGCTGTAGGTCACTGGGTATTGGGATATTGCCGCAACGCAAGGTCACAGCAACGCATGGGATGGCTCGAAACGCAGGTCTTCCCGAGTCTAGTGGGTCTCGGCAGGCTCTGGGTCAGGGTCTTCATTTTCAGAGTCCGCAGGTCGATTGGAAGGAAAGGCTACAGCAGGATCCGGTTACACAGCAGGCTCCGCGGTCGCTGGAAATAGTTTCATCCACTTGTCCATCATCAGAGTCTTCGGTTTTGGTTCCAGTGGTAGATTTGTCTTCTGCTTCCAGGTTCACAGAATTTAACAGGAACTTCAGCACAACTTCTGCATTCTCTACCTGCATTTTACAACAAGAGGTGATCTGGTTGTCCAATGAGGACAGCCAGCTCCCCACTGTGATTTGTCCTCATTCAGGCAAGGAGGAAGACAAAAGGTCTGTTGAGTTTTGGACTCCTCCCTCGCTTCCTGCCTTCACAGACAGATTGGAGACTCGGCGGGGAGTCCAGGGGCCTCCCGCCAAATATAAAACTCAAAGGAATTTCCCGCCCTGGATGTCAGGGGAAGGAACAACGAAGGACAAGAAACACAAATGATGAAGAAAGAAGACGGGGGGCCTTTTGGTAAAATGAGCACTCTTAGGTGGCTTTACTGCAGCTGCGAACACAGTCCACGGTAAAGATGCACCAAATGAATACAAGGTATCACTGCCACCAGTCATTGAAGGTAAGATTGTTCCTGTAACACAATTGTTACAGTTTTAGTGTGAAAGGGGAAAGATTGCATCTCCCCAGCACGCCACAAGGTGGGGTGTGCTGGTTTCACAAAATGAAATGTAAAAGGGATCCAAAGATCCTTTCTACTCTTGGGAACTGTAATTCACTCAAGGTTAGCCAAAGAAAGTTAAAAGGGGAGCCCCTATGGAAACACAGCAACAGGCACTTATTGCCAATAAGTTGTTAAAGAGGATAACTTTAAAAAGCCACTATGGAGACTCTTAAAAATGACACCCATAAAAAGAGTAGAAGAATGTGGGTGTGGAAAAAGGTTCCCACTCACAGAGGTATTAAGGAAAAATATGCCACTATTAAAGCAAAATGTTCTGGGGTTGACCCAGGTCAGAAAGATTTACAATTTATGAAAATCTTACCAAACATGGGCGCTTCCCTTAATGGAACTGTCTCCAGTCCCTTGCTTTGTGGGGTGCATTTAAAATGCCCCAAACAGAAGTCCCTTTTACATGAATAGCAGTCATTTAAACACTGCAAGCAAAAATGGCCTGGCTTTTGCTTTCCATGAAGGGTAGTAATTTAAACATTGCACCAAAAACTGCGTGGCTTTTTCTTTTGTTTCATGTGAAGTTTGAGAGACATGCGGAAAGGGGCCTACCCATCATCAATGGACAAGCAGCAGTTAAAGGAATGGTGCGCTCAAAAATATTGTCCGAGGGTTCAGGCATGTGTTTTTGAGCATACATTGATCGATCGTACAAACATTTCCTATGCACCTTACCGTAGTTTTCCTAATTTTTACACATGCGAAATCAGGTGGCAGGGCATGGCCATCTTGTGCTAATCTTATCCGTTGCTGCATCGCCCTAAGGTGAACTGCCCTGGCGGCACTAAATCACATCCCCCGCCCACGAGGCTGAGATCACTAGACGCGTACCGTCCATTTCACAACGCCAATGCACGTCTCGTGTCAACATTCTCTAAGCTTCAGCCAATAACGTGTCTCCATGGAAATGGCAGGACGCCTCTTTCCTCAATAAGTATAAATACACTGCTTCTCGAAAGACATCATCAGATTTGCTTTTCCAATCGTTTTACTCTCTTTTTTTTGAGTATTCTGTGCCTGGTTTCTGTGCTCTGGTCAGCTACCTTTGTTGCTCGTATTCCGTGAGAACAGATACTAGTACTATCTATTTTTATTTTGTCCTATAATGGCAACAATACAGCCCTACCAGTACGAGCCAGAGTATTCAGAGGCGGAATTAGTCGAAAGAGAAAGATGCGGAAACGAGGGGTTTCGGACAACAGTTGGGAGGACAAATCAACAGATGAAGAGCCTGTGCCTAGTCGCATGGACGACGTCTCCACCTGGTTTACTTGCAATCGGTGCGTGCTAATGCCAACCGAGGAAGAGAACTGCTGCTGCCGAGAAAACTCTGGATGCTTGTCTTACATATCGGAAGGCGAGACACGGCCGCAATGCATTACCTATCTGCATGACTTCAAGGTAGCCTGTCTCACACGGTCCTTGTTGAGGATTATGATGGTGCTTATGCACGAACTTCGCGCAACAGTTCACCCTCGCAATCCAAGTAACGAGTAAGTGTACTCTAGTTGTGATGTCACTTAGGCCACTAACATTTCAAGGTTTTCTCCTATATTGTTGCAACTTTGATCTATCACTGCCAAATGAATGTAGTCTTGCAATTCTATACATCACTTGCGATTTGGGGAAATTATAGTGGTTTTCTTAGAAATATGGCTTCATGGTTGTACATGAAATAAACCTTTGTGTCTCAAAGGTAATTGATATGCATAGTCATTCAATATTGTAATATGTCTACTCTTTAACGCCCAAGTGGATTTATCCGTGAAGTAACATTTGTACTGGCAGCAATGCCATTGGATACAAGATTGCATTTTCAACTAATGTTTAATACACTTATCTTGTTCATTTAAAAACAGTTTGTATCTTTCTCTTCTACAGGTGGTACAGGCTGGTGGCCTATAGTTCGTTTACATGGTGGCTTCATGGGAGGCTTGGACACCGCGTTCGACGAGTAATACCCGCCTGTGTCGTTGGTGCCATTAGAGACACATTACCCAGTAACAGTGGTCAGTACAGGGGATTTTCCCATACTGTGCTGCAACCCGAAGTTTATAATGTGTTGTACATTTGTGCCATGAAAATCAGCAACAAAATAAAATACAACTGAACTTGTATGAATGGTTATTTCAATTCCTCAGTGAATCAAGCGTGTCACCATGCTGCAGTGTTCCGGCCCTTCCCTGCATGCCTCTTGGCCATCCGTCCGCTCCCCCTACCCTATCAATGACTTAGCACCTGTGGCCATGCCCTCCCAAGGTGGCTGGCATGGTGGGAACGGCCAAGGTGCCACACACCATGTACACTTCAAAGGTATCTTAGGTGCAGGGTCCATTGTTCACATGGCTTCCCCAGACCCAGTGTCTCCAGGCCGGCTCCCCTGAAGCAGACCGCTCCCCTGCAATCCACATAAGTGTGTCTCTCCTTTCAGCAGTGTTCTGGGCCTTGTCTGCACGCCACATGCCCATCCATCCCCCCCACCAGAATCAACGGCAGTTCGCACCAGTGGATGTGCGCTGCCAAAGGGGGCTGGCAGGGGTGGGAACAGCCAAGGTGCCAAACACCATGTACAATTCAAAGGTATATTACGTGCAGGGGCCATGGTTCACATGCCCCCCACAAACCCAGTGTCTCCAGGCAGGCTCCCCTGAAGCAAGCCGTGCCCCTGCTATCCACATAAAACCATGCCATATACACGTCACTCATTCAAATACACACACACTTTTCTAATTCTTTATAAACCCCTTAATATTTATCATGAGAACATCTGAGCACTGCAAGTCAACTTGTGAATGTGCAACCAGAAAACATCTGAACACTGAAACTCTGCTCGTCATCGTACTACCTGTGAACATCTCCCTGTTCGCCTACTGCTAACTACCCTGCTTGCTGAATCGAACTGTTTGTTGGTCAAGGTAAGGGAAGATCACCTAATCATATCTTCTTGATCTCTAAATTTCTATCAATTTCTAACAAATGTACCCAGTAGTGTAATGTTCATTAATCTTATTGTCATTACCATTGACTTGAGTTTAATTTGTTCTGTTCACGATATATAGCAATTGTCAATTGGGATCGAATTGCATCCTTCGCGGACCGTGTCTATAAGCATGTTTCCTTTTGATGCATGATAGTACATTCACGGGATGAGTAACATGTTACGATTTGCGCCACAAACATCAATTAATTGTGTATGAAAGTTATCGTAGAATACAGTCTGCTACGCTACACAGGTTTTGTTGAACAAAACAGATTGCATAGAAAAATGTATTATAAAATTCCATCTTGCTCACGCTTTTACGAAAAATTATTTAACGATGTGGATTTTATTTATTTATTTTTTTTAGAATTTCAAACAATGCCTGCATGTATGGTTTATGGTTGCAGTTCTAAAACCCATAACAAACCTAAAGGCACAATAATGCATATATTCCTGAGGAATATAGATCTAATAAGAGAATGGGTCAGATACTGCAGGTTTGCCCCGGAAGAGCTTGAAAGTTGAGCCCAGGATGTCTTGGGGGACTTGAGGGATGATCAATTCCGCATCTGCAGCCTGCACTTTACCATTAATATGTACGACCAATCGCAGTACACAAAAAAAGCATCGACTCAGAATGTCTCGTAAATTGCTTCCAAATGCAACTCCAACTCTATTCATGCACACGCTGCCTCAGGTGAGTCACGGTTCATGATTTAGCTGTAGGCCTTGGGGTAGTGAACAGGTAACTACATGGACGGATTGGTACTTTAGGTGCAAATGTCCATTAAAATACTTTTCATATTTACAAGATTATATTGCTTTATAACTAAACCACATTTTGCTATACATCTGTCCTTGGTTTTAGGAGCATCATAGAAAACTATTTATGAGCACAGAAAACTATGCTGTAGTGCCCTTGGAAAAAGCATAATCTTTTCGTAATTGGTTGCTTTACAGGTCAATTTTTTTAGGTTAGCATTTCTAATTCAAATCTAATTTTCCCTTTACAACTCCATGACAATGCACTGAATATGAAGGAGCAAGATTCTGCATCCATGTCTTTCCCGGATTTTGAGTGTGTATCAGGTATTTTTATTTCGCTATTCAGTTCTGGAAATGTATTATGCACGGAATTAGAGATAATATGATAAAGTTTACGTATGCTGTCATAATGTTTAATTTATGGGTTTTTATTGATATGTACAATTGTCTGCATCCCATTGTGTGTGTTCAATTTCACTTTTGTCATCCATACTAAAACAAGTACTGTGTTACACGGTGATGCTGGTACTTGGACTACAATTACATCATCCTTTGAAGCTGATCCAGAGCCTGAGGTATGCGTACTGACAGTTCCCTTGAATAAAATAAAGTATATTGTACATCTGATACTATTAGACTGACATTATAAATTAGCATCTTTTGCAAAACGCTTGAGTGCAACATTACAATCAGTGGGTTTTGCACAGTGATCTCTGATCGAGTACACTACCCATCAATCAGGTGAAATTCGAAATGTATATTTTGACTAAATGACGTACACAGTGTACAAGGTTATCTATGTGAGCCAGGTGTGCGAGGAAATGATTTGATTTCAAAATACAATTGATTTTTGTAATCAATATTCTATTCTAGGGATGTATACAAGATCATGAAATAGAAGGAGGCATGTGGATCCGAGGTGGCGGACCAATTTGCTGGTGCAGTCGTTCCAGTGAAGTACACGGTTTCACAGAAAATCAAAGAAGCAAGGGTAACTAACAAACTATTGCAATTACAAAAGGTTTTTTGGGCTGGTGTCTTCATAACATGCTTTTAAAAAAAATCTAAAGTGCTATATAATGTATGTTGGTTTTACATTGAACATGTTTTTACCACCCATCTCCCAGAGGCCTAGAAGTAAAACGAACTATGATGACACAGACAGCTACTGAAACCAGAGAAGCTGCTTGCCAAACTGATTTCACCATGGAGCAACTATTATTTGAGGTGCAGCGTGTTTTAATCAATAAGCAGACTCGAGATGCTTATGCCCAATGGCCAGAAAAGGAATTGAATGTGACCGGCGAAGCCAGCAAAGCGTTGTTGGACCATTGCTACAATGCGAGAACTCCACAAGATGAAGATGGAACTGAATATAATAATGAAAGACCACTTGACAAAATCGACACCAGCTAAAAAAGGGCCACCTAACAAACCATCGACATTGATGTTTTCCCTGATTCGTGTTCAAATAACACAGCTGAAATAAAAGACTGAAGCCTCAACACAATTGACCGAGGCACTTGTCAAAGATCTCGACTACAGTGCGTCTGGTTCAGCCGATATGTCCACCACAGTTGAGTCACAAACAACATTCATGCAGGACGATAGTCTAATACAGGAGCCCAAATACACTGTATTCGACAGATGCCTGGTGGAGATTACACTGATGCTGAAATGTGTCCATCCAGTGGGGGTGAGGGGCGGCGGTGGGGGTGGGGAGAGTATGCGGGAGGCCATTGTTGAATGTGACTCGTGTATCACAAGGCAGTAACTTGATAATACAAGCCACCAGTGATCTGCTCCATGCACAACTTTCATGGTCTGCTCAACCAATGCTGGGGAAAGTGGCAGCTGGAAATCTACTGTGTGCAGCAGCTTTACTTTTCAGTGGCTCTACTTTTAATAAGTTGTCCAGTTTGTCAATTTGTGGGATTCCAGTTCCTTTCTAAAACAGTACTACAAATATCAACGTGAATATTTATTCCCTACTATTAGTGAAGCTTGGAATAGTGAACAAATATCAATTGAAAGGACATTCTCTGACAAACGGTTCAGGCTAGCTTGTGATGGACAGTGTGACAGCCCCGGATTTTCAGTAAAGTACTTTACATATCAAGTTCAGGACATGGAAACAAAAAAAAAAAACGTGAGTTTGGTGGTCGTGCAGGTGTCCGAATGTAAATCCTCAGTGGCCATGGAGAAACATGGTTTCATCAAATCCCTGGAAGATCTCAAATCGAGGGGAATGCAAATGGACCTCATACCCACGGACAGACATGTTTCAATAGCCAAGACCATGAATGAGCAGTTTCCAAATAGTCGCCATCAATTTGATGTATGGCACGTTGCCAAATCAATCAATAAAAAAATCTCAGCTGCTGGAGAAAAAAAAAAAGGTTTTGAAAATATTTTACAGTGGTCCCAGTCTTTCAGCAACCATCTTTGGTGGAGCTCCAAAACTTGTGGTGGGTCTGTGGAAATTCTGCTATATAAATGGCGGTCACTAATGCATCACTGTTCCAACGTTCACTCTTAGACAGAAAACCAACATTTCCACCAATATGCACAAGGACCTTTGTCGGATGAGCAGAAAAGCAAGAAGAAGTGGTTGATTCCATCTCTACCTCCACACAAAGCTTGTGAGAAGATAGTTTTATCAAACACGATGAAGAGACCTGAAGGGACTTTCGGCATAGACGGAATGCAATATAGGACATAACTAGCGGTATTAGCGCATAACGAGAAGGTAGGGTGCGAACAATCGAGGGCTGCGGGAAACTTTGGGATGCTTCGTTACACAATGGCCTTTACGAAAAGAGGCAACAAAAATGGGTGGTCAAGCCAGTATACCAGGAAATGGAATTTAATTTTGTGATCTATCTTATTTTGACTATCTTGGACATACATACTCATGGAATCGCGCACGATTTTGTTCCGAGGACACATACATTGCCGCAAAACAATGCAAACGTGCCCTGTCGACCGAAAGCAGAGCTCGTGGAACAGTTCACTTCCCGGTTCAAATGATTAGCATCTATTTATTTGTTCAACAATGTTTATATAAAGCGTCCAAATAAAGCGTCCTATTTGTCATTTGAAATCTATCCTCTTTGTCAATTTTTTTTTGCAAGAAGTGCCTTTTGGAGATAGCCATACAGTGTAACGCTGTGCTTTCACACTTCCCAGTTTCGTTGAGCTCTTGTGGGCCCTTCACTGATTGGTGGAGGGTAAGATGGATAACAGCAACTTTGGGGTTCTGCAGTTGCCTTACCAAACACTTGCCCAAATAGCTGAATAACTAAGCATCCCACAAAAGGAATGAGACCTAGGCTAGATAAGATACTTGGCACGCAAGAACTACTGATTGTAAGTAAAACAGTGCATCAAAGGGTGTTGTTGGTGAGAAATCGGTGCATTCGGACCTATAATTTCATGGGGGCATGTGTTAGGGGTTGTTGCTAATGTAGGGAGGAGTGGGTCGGTTGAGGCCCCCCCCATAAATTCTACACGAAAGGGACCACTTGCTCTTGCACTCGTGGGGGATGCCTCCTTTGCCCTTCTGCAACCATGCGGAAGAAGGCCCTGACATAAGCAGAGGTGGGGCTATTGCTAGACACACCTGGACTCCATTTCGTGTACCCTCGACTCCAAATTTGGACTAGGCAGAATTCTGGCATTGCGAAGTCTCCCCTACCTTCAGCAGCACCGCGCACAACGAGCACTGACGGCCCCCTCCTTTTTCCTCCT
The DNA here is from genome assembly GCF_040938575.1 of Ambystoma mexicanum. NCBI lineage: Eukaryota > Metazoa > Chordata > Amphibia > Caudata > Ambystomatidae > Ambystoma > Ambystoma mexicanum. The sequence continues at coordinate 211,163,451 of NC_090929.1, forward strand.
GCGCCTGTGCCTCCAAAGTCCCTTTCTCACGGATGCGCTGAGACAAGATGTTGCGAGCAAAGAATGTATTCATTTCATTCTTCCTCTGAGATCACTGTCCTGTGTGTGACCAGGCCAAACCAAGAATTGTAGTTCATCCATCTCAACAAATCTGCTCCTGCACCTCTCAACCCTGCTGCTGGAAAATTTCTGCTTGTTCAACCTTGTGCCCCTCCACAGCTATCCTTTTGATGTACCAGGAGTGTGACCGTTCCTTGCTGACCACCCCAGAGTGCCTCCTAATAAATCAAGACCCCTGTCACAGTATATTCCATCCTAATCTAACATGTGTCACTCCTCCCCGTTCTCGCTCTATGTGCCAGACCTGTCAGCTATCAATCCCGACCCCTGCAGGTTCTTAGGGGCAAGACCCCCCCCCACACCCTTTAACTCGGTGGTGACCCAAAGTGGGATAGTACAAACACACGTGTGCAATTTATAGGCCTCTAATATATATTTAAAAGATAGAGTGATGATGTTACGCTCACCTGGTTCCCACAGGGGCGTTGATCAGACCCGGACAGCTGCGGTCTCCACCAACGTGATGCGCAGTGAAGAGATGACAGTCTGGACTGGCCCGCCTAATCTTGTCTCCTGGACTCGTAGAAGTATTCTCCTGCAAGAGAAAGGGATTTAGCCACCCGTGGACTTTAGTGATGCCCCCCCCAAACTGTTCTCGTTCTCCCCACTAATCACCTCCGATATCCCCTCTTGGTAACCTCACCTTATGTTTTTAAATTATGAGCTCTCCATCCAGCATGGCATGCAGGGGCGCGTAGATACCAGTTACTTCACTGGTTTGAAGGTACTGGAGGAGTTCCGGAGGAATATGGACTCCATAGTCTATAAAGTTCAAAGAGTTCAATATGTCCGATGTTCAATCTTGTTCCATTCCCTCGTTAGGTTGCAGCTGGGTCCAAAAGAATATTGCCTGGAGGCAGCTGATGGCATTCAGGTAAGAGTCTGTATTACCAAACACTGTCCGGTAAAAGTTGCATGAGTTTAACTTGCTGTTTTCTCTCCGTTTATAGGTGCGGCATAGAAAGATGCGGCGAATTAAAGGATAATACCTCCGGTGGTAAAGCAGGTAAGCCTATGGTGGCAAAGAGATTGTCTTTGTCGGTTTTCTCGGCTCACCTCGTTATTCCTTTTGTTTTCCCCCCAGGTGCTGGGTTTCGACGAAGAAAATGGAGGCAGCGCCGAGTTGAAAGATGCAGTGGACTGGCGAGTATAAGGCGGCGCTGCTGCTGGCGAAGCGACGCGTGCTGAAATAATGTCCTTTCCAGGCTCGGAGATGTGCTGGGTCCGGAATCAGGTAAGGAATCAAATAATGTCCGTGATCTAACCTCTTCTCCTTTCTTTTCCTTTTGTCTAGGCGCTCCGGATTCAAGGCGGGCATGGCAGAAGACTGGATGCTGTTTTGCAGACACAGTGAGCGTTACGCTGCTGGATGCAGAATAACACGAAGCATGAGCTGCTGTTCGTGCGTGGTTTAAATAGCCTGCAAGTAGTCCCAGGTAAGAAGTTCCCCAGAACCACACCCGAGTAAAAAATAGTCCCTGTAATAAAATAGTCCCATCCAGACCTCACGTTGGCTTGGACTCATTTGCAGCATGGTCTGCATAAGGTAAGTAAAGTCTATGAGCCTGGCGCCTATGGCCTATGGCGCCAGGACTGAATCCAAACAGCCCCCAGCCGGGGCTGTTGGGGTTTTAATGAGTATCTGGATGCCTGCTCCCGGGGCTGATGGACTCGATCCGGATGCCCGGGGGTAGGCATCATGACAGATGATCATCAGTTAATGCATGTCTAGGATAAGTGTGTAGATCAGTGTGGGGAGTGAGCGCCTTCACTATCGTATGTCTTATCACAGGGGCCGATCTTTGATTTGCAGCCCTCAGAGTCTTACGATTTCAAATGCAGTGGGGGTAGGTGTCAGCGTTACCAGAATATATGACCAATCCAAGATAGGTATATGGGGGGTGAGGTTGAGGTGGTGCGGGGTTAGGGTCTGGAAACCAGATGCGTTCAAAGAGCACTGGGGTCATGGGTTCAGGAGAACACGGCCTGGCAGGACAGGGTTGCAGCAGGGCTTGGTCCCACAATCTCCTATGAGCACATTTTGTCAGAGTTCAAGACTCACTCCTTACGAAAAATATTTACGGGATTTGCCGTGTGAACAGGAGACTGGCTGAGCTGACAGGTGGTGTGGGCTGGATGTGGGAGTTGCTGGGAGAGTGCGAAGTTCTCCAGAGGAACATTATAAATAAGGCATTTGGAAGTAAACTAATTGTAACTGTTTTCATTAAAGTAAATTACTAGAAATTCCACGAGGTATTGGTGGATGTCAGCAAACAATTTGTTTTTCAAAAATATTTCTAATGCCACTATGGTCTGAAGGGCTATTCACTCCAAATGGGAGCGAAGGTCAGCGCGCCTTAGAATTTTGCTTGCAAGCTGAGCAAACCCACACATCGTACACAGTATAAAGGTTCAATTGTTTTTCGACCTTGGAAGAAAGGGAGGATTCCGAAAGGAATGAAGGAAGGGAGGGGTGTAATACTGTCAAATATGATCAGGTTCACCATTCCAAAACTGGACAAAGGGACATGTAAAATGTGTTGATCTGAACGGAGTCTCTGCGTTACGCCGAGAGAATGGAAATGCCGAATATTATGTACGTTTTACTGTAGACGATTTTATAGACGAACGAGTCAAGGTTTCATTATCCGACCGTTATTGCTGGTTTACATTGTAATGGGTTGTTCATTGTCGCATATTGCAACGACACGCAAAGATAACCTGGGTGTACTTGTCTTTGTCACGGGCACATGGGAAGTCCAGCATCGTAAAAGGAATGTAGTCCACATCTGGGTTCCCCCAGGTTCCATCAATGCCATATTCTATGGTAATATTTAGTTAAAATGCTGTCTGTGTGTTCTTCGAATTGGAGCGTCAGCTTCCGCATCCCATTGCGAGCTAAACATACTCCATAGCACTAACCTCAAGCAAACTGTAGACTACTTTCCACGTTGTTTTCTCTGTGTTTCCATTGTTTCATGTTTGTGTTCATCATTAGTTTTCACACGGTGCAGAATGAATGGGTAAAATGATAAATTGTAATAAAGAACGGCTACTAAAACACATTTCTGTTATGTTTTCCAAACAGCTACATCCTGCCTTTCTGCGATTGTCATCGATTCCAGATACCAATTGATGGTTTTAACAGGCAGCTGCAGATACACTTAAATGGCTGGATCACCATGATGCTGTTTTGGGACAATCGCCACAGGCCGATATGCCCTTACGCGGTACTAGCGATAAGGAGCAACCTCCCATCATTTACAGTGGCCTAGCACCAAGCTGATGCCGAAGCCTTGCGATTCACGGTGCATCCAATGCGCTTCTTATACCCAAAAGGAAAACCGCGTGACTCACGATAAACATTTGTGGATCGAGAACAAAGAAAAAAATTACCCATTTGCCTGAATATGGCAATCGCCGGATGTTCTCGGAGCGTTTACTGTGAAATAAAAGTACTTTACAAATTGTAGAATTTTGCCATTTCCTTTAAAAGTATAGTTTACTATTCAAAATTGGGACGCACTGTGGTGAGATGTGTGTTGATATTCCGGGTTCTGCCTCAACTTACGTTAACACGTAGGTGATGACTGGGCGCATTTGGCTACGCTGCCCAGTAACGTCATGGAGATAGGCGGAGAATATCACTAGGTTTGGTGATGTCAGACTCAGTGGCAGGGGGATATGATTTAGTGCCGCCAGGGCAGTTCACCTTAGGGCGATGCAGCAACGGATAGGATTAGCATAAAATGGCCGCGCCCTGCTGCCTGATTTCACATGTGTAAAAATGAGGAAAACTACGGTAAGGTGCATAGGGAAAGTATCTACGATCGATCAATGTATGCTTAAAAACACATGCCCGAACCCTCGGGACAATAATATTTTTGAGCGCACTATTCCTTTAATTCACCCAAGAAAGAGGAATCAAAGAATACTGTTACATGGAAAACAAGATTTTTTAACATTAAAAGCAAAAACGGCCTGCACATGTGTTTGCCAATATAAATGGCTTTAAGAAGCCACAATGCAAAACGATAACACTGCTCACAGAAAATGTCAGGAAAGCAAAACACGTGTGGGGTGGCCAAAGCAAATGTATATTATGTTTCACCCACAAAACTCCAGTAACATGTGAAGAGACTTCAAGAAAAACCTGTTCTGGCCGAGGCCAAAACCTCACAATGAAAAGCCCCACTTCCAGCCCTGGATGTCACATCTCCCATCTAATGACGCCGTGCAATAGAACCTGCTGCTGCCGGTGTTGAAAGCACACTGTTCCTCAGACTGGCTGTCCCTGAAGGCAGAAGGCCATCCTTGGCAGAAGCATGACAAAAAGGTGTGAGCCCTTGTTGCACCCACTTCAAAAGAGCCCACACAGACTTCAAAATAGACTCATAAAAAACTCTGGTCACAGGAGAGCCCAGGGATACAGATGGCTATGGCGGACGAAGCAGCCATCCCATTTGTTGAATAGGAGACACTCCCAATTAATTTAAGACTATTTTTGTTTTAGGCATGTTGCGCAGCAATTAGACTGAGGATTCATTTAGTTTTTATGCCATTTTTTATGTAATTTCCAGGCGATTTTGGGGCTATATAATGCATTTACCTGTGTTAAGCAAAATTGCATGCAGCACCCTCTGGGACCACCACATACAATTAGGACTACAGGTGTAAGCAAAATCAACCTTTGGTATAAGTCTGTACTACAGAGTTTTGTGGTAGCAAGTTGAGCAGCCAGACTTTTCTCAAGCGGGAATGTGAGCAGTACAAGACGTTACAGAGGTCTTACAATCATAGTGGTTCAAGTAGACACTTACTCTCAAGGTTTCTTTGTAAAACACTTATTTATTACACAATCATTTGGAAAACATCACTAGAAGGAGGCAACTTATTATACACAAACACACTTCAATAGCAAACCAATACGTTTCTGAACAAATTAGCCTCCCCTGAAATAGGAGCAAAATGGGATTTCAGTTACTTTCAGTGGGAGGAAAAAGGCACAAGTTCGCAGAATAGATCACAAATACTTTCTTAGGCAGTGCAAATAGTTATAGTTCACTAGAGGACTCTATGCAGTTCAATGGGCGTAGGCCAAAGTCAATGGACTTAGATAGGAAAGAGCAGTTCTTGAAGTAAACGGTAAAGTCTTTGCCAAAGTTCTCAGAAGTAGTTTGTACGAAAAGGAATCATGTATTGGATCACAAGCTGATTAGGCCTGCAAGTTGGGAAAGTTCCACAAACTGTCACCGCGAGAGAAGCAATCTCTCAATCGGGTTGGCACAGTACCTTGTATGAAGCAAAAGATGCAGCTGAAGACATTGGTTCTTGGCAGTTCAGGCAGATCTCACTGTTCCTGAGCCTCAGTCGTGGGGACAAGAGGGAGGACGTCGGGGGACACTTGCACTGCACGGGATTGTCGGAAAATGTGGACAAAATGGACTCACTTCAGTTTGAGTAGCTGTTCATCAAGCACACAAGCTGGTGTCCTTCCCCCTGGTTAATCCTAACCAGCTCCGAGAATGGCATCCAGGTGGCTTACGAGTTGATTGTTCCCACCAACTCAAAGGGAGAAGTCGTCCTTGAAGGGCTTCTCTGTCGAGATGAACTAGGCGATTCGGAATAGCAGCAGGGCTTCACGAGGCAAACCAAAGGTCACGGAGTGGCAGCAGCCGTCCTCTTCAAGCTCGTCTTCGGTTCTTTTATTCCAGTGGTCGACTGCCTTCCAAACCAAGAGACTCGCCTTTTATCCAGCTGCCTCCCATTCATTCCAGCCTAGTTGCCACTCACCCAGCAGGGTGGCTGTCCTTGCCGGACAGTCAGCCAACCAATCACACCAGAGTGCATTTGGGTCTTCTAGGAGACTACGCACAGGGAGTTATGGGCACCTCCCTCACTTCCTGCCCCACCCCAAAGACTCGGGCACCAGAGGTGGTCTTCAGTCCTGAAGCCCGCCAAAGGCGTAGAAACAAAGGGACCATACCTAGTTTGGCGCGCAGACACAAATTCTAGAAGGACATTTCCAAAAAGAAATGGCGATAAAAAGAAGACCGGGAACTGTTTAAACAAAGGGGGCTTAAACGCCATCTTGAAAAACATGGTTCCTGCGATTTAACGCTACCAGTGTTCGCAGTCGGGAAAAATCATGGTAGTTAGTTGTAAAACCACTGTCACCAGCCATTGCGGGAGGGTGTGCTGGGTCTAGGAATTTGGAAAGACTAGTAAAGTCAATTTCACTTTACTTTCTCTGGGAAACAGTTTATCCCAGAGAAGGTGAAGAGGAAGTGTCGAGTACCGCCCCCACTCCAGTTGCCCCCACTCCCATTGCCTATTGAGTTCACACCAAAATATGTGACAAATGAAGAACAGTTAAAACAGCAAAGAGCAGCACATGGGCTCTGCCCAGTACCCATCCGTGTAACAGCACCCATTAATATACCAACACCTAAGACCTGGACAGTAAGGTACCCATTAAGAAAGACATAGCTACATTCTAAACAATATGACGGTAGTTTGAATAAAATACCCAAAGAAGCAAAGATAAGGAAGATGAATGGTGACCTCATAAGAAATCAGACTGAGGAACATATAGAAGATATGACCTGAGATTACTACCCAGGAGATACCATGGATAAGTGACATCTTGAGCCCAAGGTGAAGTTCATGTCAAGATGAAGAAACTTCAGCCACATACATGATGAAGATAGATAGTTTAAACATGTACAGCTGCAAGAGGCAAAGAAATCGTGAAGCTTGCTTATGCTAAATAGTCAATAGATTGCGGCAAGCGCCCACGTTTACAAGTATAAACATCAAGAAGCAATTTATGAATTAATGCAAGTCCACTACGCAAATTAGCAGAATTGAACAAAGGTTACAAAAGGACTCAAAATGGAGTGTCGCAGCAAAAAAAAACGAGAATCAAGACAGAGCAAAACTCAGCTAAGGTTGACCATGCCAAGAAGCCACAGTCTTATCTGGCTGGAATAAGCCAACATTGGATACAATTAAGGAGAGAAGAGACCAGAGGATCCTGTTCAGAAAGGTCAAGATAAGCCACAGACTTCAGAGAACTGGTAGAATTAAATCGAATATACGAAAAGACACAGAAAAGCCGATTTCACGGTGTCCAGTCACGTGACAAAGGCAGGCTGGAAGAGTGAGACTTTCACACCTACGCATGGATCCCCATGCCCATACTACTTAACAGTACTCAGAGCACAGAGCAGACTCAAGGCCAAACTATAAAGCAGTAATTGACACATGACTATTGAGGTGATAAATGATTGTAGCATAATTGGTGGGAAGCTGAGGTACAGACTAGCTTCTCTGCACCTGGATGTTCTTTCTGCGTGCTGCTAGACAGATGCAAAAGTATGAGTGGGGTTGATGCCAGCCCAATGGTTTATAGTGAAAATTCCGAAACAAAAGTTTCGAAAACAAAAGCTGTGAAAAGCTATATTTAACATGCAAAGTGCATTTCTTTCGAAACCAATCCATCGACAATAGTCATGGACTGGTTTCAATTGAAATGCACTTTTACATGTTAAAAGTAGCATTTCAGTGCTTTTTTCTTTTAAACTTTGAAACGTTAGATGGAGCTGTCCAGTGCTGTAATTTCAAGACCGGACAGCTACATTTAACGTTTCAAGGTTTGTGTATATTGGGCCCCAACCTCCACTCCACCCTCCCACCCCCCAACCCTAACCCTAACCGATGTCGACAGCATCACATTTTTTGCAAAGAAATTGTCATTCGAAAGAATGGCATTTCGACCAAAAAAAAAAAAAAAAAAAAAAATCGAAAGTTTGCCATTCTAAACTTTTACGTTCGTTAAAATGACAGGATACCCAACACAATCATAGTGGACCATGTAATCTAGGGTCCTATAGTGAGTAGAGCCAATGGGACGTCGTACTTTTAGTGACGTTCATAGTGGCAATTTTGAAGGGAGTGCTTAGTTGCCCCACCTGACATTGATTATCCAATCCCCTCTCCCCGTTACCATACACAGATATAGTACCTATGTTAAGTTAACTTCCTATAACCAATCATGTTTCACGTTAGGTATTTAAGATTGCCACGTAGAATGACGTTAGTACGTGTGCAGGTTGAACGTCAGCAATGACGAGTTTTTGCTATAAATATTGTGTTTTTTCTAAAAGTAAAGAGAGCGAGATCGAGCGATTGCTGATGTTTGTTGTACTCCCCGTTTTATGAACTTGTCATTAAACGGACTCCCTTTGCCAAACTATTGAGTTGTCTTAATTATTTGATGCACGAGTATGAATCTGCATCCCCCATCTATCTCGAAGGTACTGCTACTCATCTTAAAGGGCTATTTGGAGATCATCCAGTTCAAAGGTATTTAAACCTTGGGACAGCCTAAAAGGCTTCCATGTGTCACTGCACTGAGGGTGCTGTGTGACACAAATGAAAAGATGATGCCTATGGAGTTGTCTAAAACTCCACAATCAAAGAACAGAAGAGTAAAACACATTCAAAATACAAGAGCGAGTGGGATAAAAACGCTCCCTCTCTCCATGTAAAAAAAATCAAGTCCTCAAAATCCAGCAAAGTTGCTGGGTGTCTCTGAGGTGAAGGGAATTAGGGAGAATTCTCATAAATGTGCTAACACTTATCCTCATTGAAAAACCGCATTTGTCCGTGTAAATCCTTAGCATTTTTGTAAGTAAATCAATTAATTCCCCCATTGAATTTCACGAATCAAGATTGTTGAAATTCGAAACCAACAATCTTGTTAGCAGTGTTTTTGTCAATTGTTAGTCAAAGTGTTGCCCTAACAATTATTCCCTTTAGGAGCTAAAAAAAACAAATTTGTCCGGGTATTTAAAGTGTGCATTACCAAATGAATTCCTATTTTCATCTGTCAGTTTAAACCCCAACTGGTTTCATTCGTGTGAGCAATCCCATTGCCCAGAAGTCTACCTGTTATGTGCCTCTGTCATTGTAACTGAAAACCGATTTTTCTATTATAAGTTACCCCTTTCCCAGAGCCTACCTGTCATTGTAAGCTTCAGTGTAAACGAATTTCCATTTGCCACTGTATTTTCCCTTTGCATTCGCAATCTCCCAAAAAACGATTTTCCTACTCTATATTTCTCCCGGTGTGCCGATTAGTATTCTCTAAAACTTTGCCCGTCTTCTAGGTGTAAGCAATATGAATTTTCTTCTATTCTGTACCCTAGCAGTTGTGAGAAATAGTAAAAACCCATTCTTCCATTTTGCTCCAAAAAAAATAAACGGTTTTCCCTTTCTTTGCTGGCTTCCCATTTTATGGTGGTGGGCTTCACCTCAAAACCGTTTTTCCCTCTATATTCCTGCCACTGCCACTGCCACTGCCTTCCATGCAAAGGAATAAAGTATAATTGATGTTTGGGGGCGAATGTTGCAGGGGGGATTGCTTAACTGTAGGTGCTATCACTTTGTGGTAAATAGTCCTTTTTCTGTTCTGCCATTAAAAAAACAGAACTGTAATAATATATCTTAAACCTGAATTTTGTAGAGAATATTGCATTTTGTGTTGCCACAACATTGGTGGCTGTGTAATTGGTTGATTTTCCTTTTTCATTAAATACATTAATAAATATCTTATTAATACACACCAGCCTGGTTCCTAGTCCATGGTGACAATGTATTTGTGGAGGTTGGGTGCGAGACGGATTGGAGGCCTACTCAAAAAGAATCCGTAGTATATTAAAATTGAAAAGCATTTTATTGTGTGCCACATTCAGTGTAGGGGAAGGAGTTCCCTGGCTGGCGTGCGCCGTGTAATAAACCGTGACAGCATGGAATGGCACATATGAGAGCGTGTCAAGACCTTACTGCCACCTTTGATGCAGTCGATAGGGGCTTGCTCTGGCGCAAACTAGCATCATGGGGAATACCGAGGGGTCTATTGAAACTGATAATGGCTTTGTACTCAGACAATTCAAAAGGGTACATCTGAATAATTCAAGGGCCCTTTCTGAAAGTATTCCAGTGGGCAGGGGTGTACGACAAAGTTGTATGTTAGCACCCCTGCTCTTTAACATGTACCTAGCAGACTGAGAACATAACATCTGCAGGCTTTGTCTCCCCCAAATTATTTGGGCTCAGACTTAAATGGCTGGCCTACATGAACAATTTTCTTCTGTTCGACGTGACCGCAATTGGCTTACAGAGTCTAATAGATGCGTTTGTTAGATATGTGAAAGATCCTTCTTTGACAGTTAACCCTGAAAAGACTAAAAATCATTCAGTTAACTAAATCAAGGAAACTATTCAAACACAGGTAGTACACATATAAAATAGAAATCCAGTAGGTCAACTCCCTAACATATTTGAGATTCAAGGTAAATGTGGGCCCAAGTATTTCTAGTATATCCTCCTGGTGAAAGTCCAGAGCGTCAGCTTTGGCAAACCAATTGACTAGAGTGGACTCTAAATTCTGAAAATGTTCTCTCAAACCAGCAGTTCGTTACGAAGGAAAGGTAGTCCCAAAATTGCTATATCGAGTAGAGGTGTACCCAACGAGGATCTTTGAACTATTCTCTCTTCTGGAAGGGAAAATATGGAAAAGAATACTGTTGGCTCCTAAGTCTCTTCCATTGTCACTAATAAGGTACGAGTTGGGGATAGTTTCTCTTAAGACCAAAGCATGCTGGACTGGAGGATTCTTTCATTAGAAACAACAACTTCTTTGCCCACCTAGCAACTACCTTTATATAGATCTTATTTAGATCTACAAATAACAGAGTTGTGCACTTGAAGAAAATCTATAAATTGTGCGTTGGTATTTTGTAGGACATAGGAAGTGCAACCGAGCAACTCTAACACCCCCACGAAAGTAAAATCTAGACTGTTTATTTGGAACTGGATTAAAATGCTGGAATCCCTTCACACGTATAGCTCCCTCGAACATTTGCATGGCGTATATAAAGATCTGGGTACATTAGCACCATTTCTTAGCATTTACCCGGAGAGGTACTCAGTTGAGCTTCCTGTGTTTTCATTGGAACACAATACGAACTAGGAGTTGTCTTGTTCGATTTGGGTTGATTCCTTTGGATCAAGCTAGCTGCAGATTTTTCACAAATGGTATGGACACTCCAACACTGGGTCCTTGATTGTAAGGCCCTTTCTCATCTACGCATCATATTTTAGGAAATATTATGAATTCCATGAAATTAACTCGACTGGGGGAAATTCTTTCATATGGTCACTCCTTCTCGCGGGCCGTACAACCTTTGCAACGGTTGCTATTACAGGTTTTATGAGAGCACTGACAACTGGAACAGGAACAGATGTTCCGAAGCTGAAGACTACCAGAGACGCCTGCAGACCATTGCAGTAACCGTGAATCGACCACTGCTGTCCTGACCCCGTTTTCCTATCGACAGAGGAGCTCTTAAGAGGACAACTCCTTCCCTTTGACTGGTGGGACCAACCAGCCCTGAGACTAACTGCAGATCGAGCCATCCCCAGAGGTGCTGCGACATTGTAAGGCTGCAAACCGCGAATACCAGGGGACATTTGACCCATTTGCAGTTGTGTGAACTTTGGCGAGCTCCAGTTGGACCTCTAAAGGCACAATCCCACTCATCCCAGTCCCCTCACCATAGTGCAGGACTGCAGAATAGGGGACGGTGGTAACCGTTCACTGTTGCAGCTGATAGACGCCAAAACCGCAGACCAACGTGGGAGACCCAAGAAATCTTTGCTGAGGGTCCTATCTCGCGACTGCTGCTGTGACATCCCATTCAGAGTCCTTCCTTTCATCACCAAACCAAGGAATCAGGAGATCGGGTGCGTCACTGCTGCACAAGAAAGAATCCAGTTGCATTTTCTTCAACCACCTAAGGTACTGTGGGGCTCAAGTAAAACTTAACTCAAGTCGAATAGCCGCTCCACAGTGATTGGAGTGCGATACTGGGTGTTTGGGTGTCCACCCATACCTCTTGCAGAGGCTGAACAGCTTGTGCGCTTTAGGGAGTATGTTGGGGAGAATTTTTATTTCTGAGCTAATTCCCTTGAACCTTAGAGAACCCCCAGCTCTTTGGATGGACGTTAGGAGTTTTATTTTTAACCCTGGAGTGAGTGAGACCATTTTCTCACTCTCTCATGTGTTTTGACCAGATTTGGATTATAGGTTATCTCTGTTTCTGGAGTCTGACAAACCCCATAGGCATCTACTTTTTGTATGGTTTGTCATAGCACCTTCAGCGCAGGGTCACAGAAATCCTTTAGATTTTTCCCAAGGTTTAAATATTTTTTCGTGGGTGAACTACAGTTCCCAAGAATAGTAAAGTGAAATTGACTACTTGCCCTTTTCTCTTTGTAGACCCAGCACACACTACACACTATATTACATAGAGCGCTGGAGGAATTACTTAGTATCCCCTTTGTCTACCTTCTCATGTTACCCTTTCTACAATTAATGGCTGGTGGCAGTGGTTTATATTTCCTACCATTGTGCGTTTTTACCACAGGCTGTATCCTCAGCTTGAGTATAGCACCCATAAGTGACCATTTTGTCAAAATGGCCCAGGTCGTCTTTTTTCACCATTTTCTGTTTGCGAGGTCTTTCTTGGGTTTTACTCTGCCTGCCAAGCCAGGTTTGAGCCCTTTGTTAGTTTTGCCTTTGTGCTTCAGTACTGAAAACCGCCTCTGGCTCCAGTGTCTCTGGAAGGGCAGGAAGTGAGGAAGGTTCGCAAAACTCCCCCGTCCTTTGTCTTTAGGAATGCCTAAATTAACCCAGTCCTGATTGGCTGGCTAGCTGTCCTTTCAGGACAGCCACCCTGCTGTTTGAGTGACAGCTAGGCTGTGCATGAATAGGAAAACCCTGCTCAAAAGGCGAGGATTTTGGGACTAGAGTCAGAGTCAACCACTGGGAAGAACAACCCAATGAAGAAACCGCAAATTATGCATCCTCCTGGACCTTTGAATTTCCCGGTGAAGCACTGCTGCTATGCTGAAACTCCTTTTTCTGATCAAGAGAAGCTGCGGAAGGGACCACTTCTTCCTCTTGGGTTAGTGGGACCAACTAACCCCGAGACGAACTCTACTGGACCATATTCCCCGACAGGCTGTACTTCTTTGCTGCTGCAGGAAGCAAGTACAAGGGGTCAAGAAATCTGCAGTCGAGTGCAACGTCTGTAATCCAGTCCTAAGGACCCTCCAGAGGCAGGACGACCAGCGCTATAGTCCCCTCACCAGAGTGCAGGGGTGAAGGAAGCCCAACCAGTGTCCAAGATCCGCGGTGGTGCAGTTTACCCAACGCTGAAACCGCAAGGTGCCGCTGATCTAAAAAGAGCCCGTAGCTGAAGTTGACCTCCGAATTGCTGCAGCAGGAGTCCTCTAAATGTCCTCCCTCTTGTTCCATCGACTTAGGCCCAGGAACCCAGAATCTGCATCACTGCAACCAGACAGAAGCCAGCTGGACCACTCTTCTTCTAACCAAAAGGTACTGTTCTGACTTGCGGTAATTACCTCAGTGTCTTTAGCTTTCCTCTTCTCATTTGAGATTTCAGTAGCTACTTTGCTAGAGTTGATTTCAACTCTACCCTTCACAAAAGTAACAACTTGTGACCCAACAGTGATTTTTCTTCAACACACATTAATTTTGTGCAAGACTTATCTAAGAAGTGCCTCAGCTCCATAGTCTGTGCTCCAATTGACTTTGGCAGTCCCGACTCCCTGCATACTCTTCTAGTCCACTTGACTTTGATATTTACTGTCCTTCAGGGGTGACAATTTGGTTTTCAACTATTATTGCTGGGAAAGGTTTTTATCTAGACTTCATTGGAAGATTCAAGTGCTCACATGCTCTGAGAACCCGTTTAACCTTTTTCCTTACCGTGACCTTTTTCTACTAACCGCAGTATTTACAAAGTGTACTAGTGATCTATAAATGAAATTATTGTCCTTGTTTAGTGAAGTCACCTCGGGGTGTACGAAGTATGCAAAAAGTATCTCTAAAGAGTATCTACCAGCTTTGTGTTTATTCTGGAAAAGTATTTTAAAGTATATTTAATTGGTACCTATATTGCCCCTTTTAAAGAATGCTCATTTAAAAATATCTGTAAAATAAAAAAATATTTATAACTGAAACCTTGAGTGCAAGTGTTACTTGGTTACTTATATTTGTGGATTTCATTGCTACAGCTCTACAGCTCACATTTACCCCCCCTTGAGATAAGCCTGGCTGCTCAGTCACACTACCAACTTGTGTAGTACAGGCCTATACCTAATACGAAGAGGACAAGTGTTGTGTAGTCTCCCAAAGGGTTACTAGATCAATTCTTGCTTAACATTAGGAATAAGGTCAAAAAACAAGGAGAGTGAGGAAAAAGGTCTCACTCACACCAGGGTTAAAATAAAGTCCTGAAGTCCAGCAAAAGAGCTGGGGGTCTCTGATGTTGAAGGGCATTTGCACAGAAATGAAAATTGAACCCAACAGTAGTAGGTTATGTTGATTCATATCGCACACCGCTACCACTCAAAGGCAGTCTCCAGGCGCTCACGTAGCTCTACAAGAAACAGGGTTGGTTAGTGAAAGAATAGCAATAGGATAGGTCCAGAACCAGGAGAAACTGTCCTGTGTGTGCTGTCCTGCAGATGGTTTCACTGGCTTGCTCCAATGCCTGGGTTGTTTCTATGTGAATAACGTAGGAGTGTGTGTTTTATATGTAGATTGAATGGCATTTCAGGTAGTGCCCACTGGCTTGTTTTATCCGTATTGGTAAGGTCCAGTGTACAGGTTTCTTGTTGTAAGCTTTGGTTATTGTGTTGGGTGTGTTGAGTAGCTCAGCCGAATTGACATCTGGTTGCTGCATTTTAGCGGAAGTGGTGCTTGTATTTGAGAAGTGTGCAGCTAGGCCGAATTTATCAGGGGGTAGGGGACAGCTGCCTTCTAATGTTGTATGGAGCAGAGTGGAGAGTCAGTATATCAGGATGTAAAAGAGTAATTGCGCAGTTGCAAGAGGACTCCCCGTTCTAGTTTACCTTCATGAGCCTACCGAAGCGACTATCAACCCCAATGCAGGAGTTTTGTACTTCAGGAGCCTCTAGTTCAACAGTGAACTGAGCTCTGTTCAGCAAGCATGGCTGTACCTTTCTCGGGCCCAACAATATAAGCAATGCTGAGTTTGGCAGTTTCTCACTTACTGAGCGATCCTTGTTGCTTCCAGATAGATGTTGAGCAATCGGGCCAGTTATGGCAAGGGTTGCAGAGGGTAATGGTAATTAGAGTAGTTAATTTATTTTATTTGTATTTATTTGTTCATTTGTATAGCACCTATACACAGAGAAGGGTTTCAAAGCGCTCATGCAGCTGGGAGGGTGGGGGGGTGTACAACAGTCATTAGGAGCCCTTGACCTTCTGCATGATACAAGCCTGTACAGAGTAGGAAGAAGTGCAAGTAATACATATAACAGAGGCATGGTAGAACAGACAGGCTACTATACAATTCTAAGTTGCATACAATTATATGGCAGCATGATATAAATACAGTGGAGGGGGGTGAGGAGGGAAGGGAGGAGGAGCATAGGAAAGGTAGACTACTGGACAATACTGGCAATACTACGCTCCAAGTGGTTAAGCAGAATTAAGGTATAAGGGAATGGGCAAGTAGGAAGGAGGGGGAGATGGTGGGGGAGAGGGGTTGAAAGCAGAAGGAGGGACAATACACCAACAAAACATGGAGGATAGAAGAAAAGGAGAGTGCTAGCAGAGAGGCTGGGAAGAGGAGGGGAGGAGGAGAAACAGGGGCAGGCAGTAGAGGTTGCAGATGACACAGCCAAAATCGAATTTTGGCAGGGAAAGGTGAAACACATTCAGCAATTGGACACAGCTAAATTGGTGCGAGTCCAGATGAGAGCGAGTGAGGGCGGGACAGTCTCAAGTGTAAAGTAAGAGGGTCGAAGAAGTTCGTTAAGGGAGCCGACTTTCAGAGAAACGTTGGATGTTCAATTTATTTTTGTGTGACCGGACTCTCCATGTGCACACGTGGGGGTGTAGTGGAGGGCACCCAGACCCGGCAGCAGACAGGGGACAGGGGAACGGACAGGGCCTTAAGATGTGGGCCTTTAGAGAGGGCTGTGGGGGAGTCGGCTAAAGCCTGTCTGTCCCCCACAGGCCAATTTGTCCAGCACCCAGGCCGATCAGCAGGAAGGTAGGGTGAAAGGACGGCTCAAGGCCGCCTTCTACAGTGCTGCAACACGACAGCCATCATGGAGTTGCCACGAGGACCATCCGGCAATGCAGATTTGCAGAAGGGGCTCCCTTATGGCCAATTTGCCTGCCGCCCCAGCATGTTTAATGGGTAGCGAAAAGGCACAAACAGGGAGCACGGAGGTCGGCGCATTCGAAAAGCGCTCAATAGAAATATTTTGCATTTCCTTTTTTTTTTTTAAGACGCTCATCACAATTCCTACCTCGTGTGCAGTGTGGTTAAAGGGGAGAAAATGCAGCATCATAGACGCTGGATGCTCCCTCTGGGTGTGTAGGAAGAGCAGGTCAGTGTTAGGCAAGAATGTATGCAGTAACCCTGTGGGAGACTACACCAGGTTTGTATTAGGCAACCCACCTATTGGTATAGGTCTGCACTACACAAGTTGGTAGAGTGACTGAGCAGCCAGACTTCTAAAGAGGGGTAAATGTGAGCTGTAGAGCTGTAGCATTGAAATCTACACATAAGAGTATCCAAATAACACGTACACACAAGATTTTCTAGTAAAATAATCATTCAACTGTCAGTTTTAAATAAGCACTCTTTAAAAAGGGCAATGTGCAACATAAGAATTATACTTCATAACACTTTCTCAGAATCAAGATAAGCAAGTAGATACTCTTTAGAGATGCTTCATACACACTTCCTACACCCTGAGGTGACTTCAATTACTAGGACAGTATTAGCATTTATATATCACACTGGTAAACCTTGCAGATTCTAAGGTTATGGAAAGGTTAGGGAAGGAAAAAGGTTAGACAGTTTCTCAGTATAGGTGAAGACAATTAAATCTTCCAATGAAATCTAGACAAGCCTTTTCCAGCAATAACAGTATACAACAAGCTACCACCTATGATTGACAACAGTATCAAAGTAAATGGACCAGAATAGTCTTCAGGGAGCCAGGACATCCAAATTCAATTGGAGCACAGTCTATGGATCTGAGGCACTTCTTAAATCAAAGTCTTGCACAAAGTGAGTTTGAAGGAAAATCACTTGTAGGGTGACAAGCTGTTAAGCCTGTGAGAAGAGAGTTGTAATCAACCCGTAAAAGGTAAGCAAATGCAATTACCCAATGAGAAATGCACGGCTGCAGGCAGTGAGAAAGTACCCCAAGCCTAAACAGTACTATTGGTTAGAAGAAGAAGGGTCCAGCTGGATTCTGTCTTGCTACAGCAGTGCAGACCCTTGGTCCTGAGCCTCAGTCGTGGGGACAAGAGGGAGGACGTCTGGAGGGCTCCTGCGGCGGTACTCTGGAGGTCATCGGCAGCTACGGGCTCTTTTCAGTTCAGCAGCATTTTGCGGTTTGAGTGCTAAGCGAACAGCAACGACGCAGATCTCTGATACCGGTTGGGCTTCCTTTACTCCTTGGATCCTGCACTCTGGTGAGGGGACTCGAGCTCTGGTTGTCCTGCTTCTGAAGTGTCCTTCGGAGACTCCTGGAGCTTCTAGTCGCATTTCAGATGTTGCACTCTACTACAGATTACTCAACCCCAGGCACTCAGTTCTTGCAGCAGCAAAGTAGTACAGCCAGTTGGGGAAGATGGTCCAGTGGAGTTTGTCTCGGGTTAGTTGGTATCACTAACCCAAGGGGAGAAGTTGTCCCTTCCGGAGCTTCTCTGTCGAATTGAAAAGGGACTTTCAGCACAGCAGCATGGCTTCACCGGGCAATTCAAAGGTCCCGGAAGATGTAGCAAGCTTCGTTCACGGTTTCTTCGTTTGGTTGTTCTTACCAGTGGTCGACTGCCTCTAGTCCCAAAACCCTCACCTTTTAAGCAGGTTTCTCCCATTCAGCCTAGGCTGTCAATCACACAGCAGGGTGGCTGCCCTGAAAGGACAGCCAGCCAGCCAATCAGGACTGGTTGCATTCAGGCACTCCTGGAGACAAAGGACAGGGCGAGTTTCAGGTACCTCCCTCACATCCTGCCTTACCAGACGCACTGGAGCCAGAGGCGGGCTTCAGGGCTTAAGCATGTGTTGGGAAGGAAATAGTCCTATCCAACCCAGCCTCCCCCCCCCCCCGAGCCACAAGATACATGGGTAAGGCAAAAGGAGGCAAAGCCCTGCAAATAAGACACATGCAAAGAGCCAAACGCCATATAGAATTAGACTAATAACATCGCCCATACAGTCACCCCAAGACTCCATTTTGTATCACGCCTAGACGCTATCTTTTACTAGGCCCAAAAACTACCTCCGAGGCTGCAGCACTCGCACCCCCAGCCTTTCTCAGAGGGACCAAGCCATCAGGCCAGCTCAGCAAAAGCCTTGTACCCACGGAAGTCCATCTGTTCAATGTTGCAAATCCCCAGTATCGTTTCTCGAAGAATTCGCGCTGCAGAAAGCGTGAGACAGGAAATGGCCACGGCACAAACTCCCATCCATCTCCACTAAACTGCCCATGTCCCTTTGACCGCCACGTCGCCAAGCAAGAGCCCAGCTGGCCTCTCAATTCCAAGACCGCCCCCCCCCCCAAAACCCCTGCAATTCCTTTCCTAAGCCCCTGGTCTTGCCCATTTCAGATTACCCACCACAGATCTAATCGATTGTATACGAATTGATCGTTTTACAACTGCTCGAATGACAATTGACCTTTTCACAATTGACCGAATTGTGAAGGTCAATTGTACCATATGTGGGGGGAACCCCCCCACCCAACGCCAAACCCCCCAAAACACACATATATATACACACATACATATATATATATATATATATATATATATATATATATATATATATATATTCGGTCAATTGTGAAAAGGTCAATTGTGAAAAGGTCAATTGTGACCCTTTATATTGGAACAATTGTAAACTAACAATTTGGGTAATACCATCTAATCCAGTGGAATAATACATTTTCCCAAAAGCAACACGTCTGTTCATATCATGAGGCACCAAGGAAGGCAGGCAGTAGATCAAGGCCAGGGGAGAAACTTGGGTAGGGAACGGTGGTATTAACGAAGTCCTGAATGTGGAGGTCGGCATGCCCATTTATTATTCGCACTTCACAAGACCCCCTTTCTTCACATGATGCCTCAGTATCTGCCATTGTGCATGAATTGTTGGTTCCTGTTTAGCTTAGTTAGAATGTTTCACCATCACGACTCGGCCTTCACCGCGGCGACAAGCCGAGCTGACACATCACCAAGATAGACTGGTATGCAGCAGCCAATTAGGGTCTGGCATCCGATATAGAGTAGGACGATCAATACATCCCGCACCAACCAGCAGCCTATTACCCTAAACTAAATCGTCACTAACTATGCTTTTTGCCATTTTTATTGTGCTGCCAGTGTAATTTTTGGCAGAGAGCTCTCAGGCAGCAGAGTGCTTTGCTGGCATATTAATAATATATAAAACTTTGTTTTCCTTGCAATTTCTCTCAGTCTTATTCCCTGACTGGGTTTGTTATTATTGGGAAACTTGTATAAGGTCGGTGCCTTGACCTGCCAAAGGCAAAAACAAACAAAGTGCTCAAATCTGCCCAAGAAAGACCTCACAAAGAGAAAATGGAAAACAAAAGTCAGGGGCCATTTTGACAATATGATCACCCATGGGTGCTGTACTGCAGCTGAGGATAATGCCTGCGGTAGAAAAGCACAATGGTAGGAAAATTAACCCACTGCCACCAGCCATTTAAAGTAGGGAGGGTAACATACACAAGGTTGCATGAGCATGTAGGATAAGGAGCAACTAGGTAACCCCACAGCACTCCACATAAAATGTGTGCTGGATGTACAAAGAGAAAAAGTTAAGTAAAGTCAATTTCACTTTACTATTCTTGGGATCAGTAGTTCACACAAGCTGAAACAAAAAGGTATTTAAACCTTATGCTAAATCTGAAGGATTTATCTGGGACACTGCACTGAAGGTGCTGTGTGTCACCATACAAAATGTAGATGCCTATGGAGTTTGTCAGACTCCAAAAAGAGTGAAAACACAATTCAAATCGGGTCAAAACACATGAGGCAGACAAAAGGTATCACTCCAGAGTTAGAATTAAAAAGTGCTATGGTCCTGCAAAAGAGCTGGAGGTCTCCAAGGTTGAAGGGAAATAGCACAGAAATGAGAATTCCCCCGAACAGTTGGCCTTCTATACATCTGTCCACCAGGCCAGAGTATAGACAATCAGTCCTAACAGTCCAGGGACACTTATGAAAACTCAGGACAGCTGGTTCCTTGAGAACACCAAGACTGTTTCATCCCAACAGTCCAAGGGTTGAAGCACCGTCGAGGGCCTTCACAGATCAGGTAGTCCAGAAGGGATTCAACGGGCCAAATGGGCCTCTTTGGGAGTGGTCCACGGATCAGTCAGCTGCTCTTCTATACAGGATACTTGGCTCCAATGCTGATTTGATTAATGGCTGCAGGAGTCCTCTTGCCCGAAATTCCATCTGGAAGCAGGTCCAAACCCCCCCCCCCCCACCCTCCTCCCAATGGTAAGGATCTGCACCATTCAAACTGTCAGCAGTGGTCCAATCAGGGACCACTGTGGGTTTCACTCATGTCTCACCCTCACACTTTGATGCACCACAGATGTGGAGTGGTACCACAGTCCCAACCCCTTTCTGGGTCACGCACACACTAAGGCATCACACTAGCCCGTGAAAGCAGCAGCTTTCCCAGTAAAGTGCATGACCTTCTATAGGATCTTCTGACCTGAGAAGGCAGGAAGAAGGCCAAAAAATATGGCCAAAGAACAAGAGATAAATGTATGGCACAGCCATTTTAGGGCACTAGCCACGTTTATTTGCCAGAAACTGTAAATGCAAATGCACACACTAAAAGTTATGCAGAAATGCGATTGCTGCTTCCAACTTGTCTTTAGGTACATACACAAGTAACCCAAAATCCCAAGTGTAAATGACTAGGGTTATACAAAGGTATCTCTACTGCAATGCATTGTAAGATGCTGTCTGCACTGTTAAAAAGCTATCTGTTAGGAAGAATTCTCAAAAATGTGCTAATTCCCTCCACCTTTTATCCAGCAAATTTGCTGGATTTTGAGGATTTGATTTTATTTTCCTGGAGGGAGTGTGACCTTTTTTCCCCACTCTCTTGTGTATTTGTGTGTGAATTTTATCTCTATTTCTTTTTTGGTTATGGAGTCTAACCAACTCCATAGGCATCATCTTTTACAATTGTGTCACAAAGCACCTTCAGTGCACTGCCACAGGGAAGTCTTCCAGATTTCCCAAGGTTTAAATAACTTCTCTGGGATCAACTACTGTTTCCCAGAGCAGTAAAGTGAAATTGACTTTACTTCGCATTGTACTTGGTAGACCCAGCACACCCCATTTTACAATAGATTGCTGGAGGGGTTACTTAGTATCCCCTGTGTCTAAATGCTCATGTAACATTTTTTATGTTACCCTTTCCTTAATTGACTGGCTGGTGGCAGTGGTTTCGTTTTGAACTACCTTGGGTTGCATTTACCGCAACCGTTCGCGGCTACGGTAAAGTAACGGCAGGAGCCATCTTTTTCAAAATGACGTACAACCATCTTTGCTAAAATGGTGCCCAGTGTTTTTTTTCGCCAGGTATTTGTAGAAAGGTCCTTCTAGAGAGTTTCTCTGCACGCCAAACTAGGTTTGGTCTCTTTGTTCATTTCGCCTTTTGCTGGGTTTCTGAGAGAAACCAGTGTCTGGGGTAGGCAGAAAGTGAGGGAGGTGCCCGAAACTTCCTGTGTTTAGTCTCCTAGGTGACACAAATGCACTCTGTGGTGATTGGATGGCTGACTGTCCAGCAAGGACAGCCACTCTGCTGGGCGAGTGGCAGCTAGGCTGGAATGAATGGGAGAGAACTGAATAAAAGGCAAGTCTTTTGGCTTGGAAGGCAGAGTCAACCAGTGGACGAAGGAACCGAAGAAGAGCTTGAAAAGGACGCCTGCAGCAACTCCTGGACCTTTGGTTTGCCCGGTGAAGCCCTGCTGCAATGACTACTTGCCAAGTTTGCATCTACAGAGAAGCCCCTGCAAGGATGACTTCTCCCTTTGAGTTGGTGGGACCAATCAACTCCAAAGTAAGCCACCTGGACATCCATCTCAGAGCTAGTTTAATTTCCTCAGAGTGCTGCAGGAACCGCATAGCCAGGGAGAGGGACACCAGATGGTATGCATTACTTTTAAGCTTGCCTAAAAGCTTTTGGAAGATCCTCCGGACTCCCACAAAGCAGGACTGACCAAGCCTGAGCCCCGCTCAGCAGAGTGCGGAACCCCAGAAGCAAGGACAGTACACATTGACAGCCAGGAACCGCGCTTATTGCTATTTGCTGTACCACAAGGAGCTGAAACATGAAACGGCCACTGAAAGGAAAGTTTGCTGATTGCCAGTTTTGACAGTGCAGTGCAAGAGTCCCCAGGGGCCCTCCCTAAGTCATTAGCTGCATCTTTTCTTCTTTACCAAGGTACTGTAAAACAAGTCTAAGAGAAATTACCTCTTATGGTAGAAGTGCTTGTAACTTCTGCAACTCACAAGTCTAATCAGCTTGTGGCCCTACATTTAATTCTTTTTTATCAAAGACTACTAAGAACTTGTACAAAGACTTTTCCATTTACCTACCTGAAGTGCTACATCCTATACAAAGACTTTTGCCCATTGACTTTGGCTTAGAAGAGTCATTCAATTCAAATAGGCTAAGTGCCATCTGAAAAAAATTGCCCTGCTTAAGAATATTTATAAGTTCTTGTGTTCTAATAACCTATGCCTTTTACCAACTTTTAAAGAGTATTCTGAATGAAAACAGTAAGGTATTAATGTCCCCAGCACCCTTGTTACAGAAGTCGCCTGTGGGTGTAGGTTGTGTCTGTGGGCCATCCCAAAAGGGCCTTGTCTGACTCAGAAACTGTGTACAGTATTGAATTATATTTGTGTTACTAGTATATTGCTCCCTTCTGGAGAAGGCTTTATAACTGACAGATACATTATTTTCTAATGGAGTGTCCTCCAACGTATTCCACATCTTTGACATGTAATGTCCACAGCTGTGCTGCTTGGGAATTTTTTTTCGGCAGAGGGCGTCCTGCGTCGATGGCGTCAGGTCAATGTCCCTCGAAGGCCTCTGTTGAGGGTGACATCACCGGATATTAGAATATGACGCACTGCGCACGTAGCCTAAGTTTTGTTTTTTCTGTAAATGTCTTCATCTAACCCCTCTGACTCGGCGGTCTGGCTTTAAGACATGCCGGGACTGTAAGTCCAAGATGTCGATTACGGACCTGCACCGCATCGGCTTGTGGTGTCTGGGCGAAAGTCATGATACCGACGACTGCTCGACGTGCCAGTCGTTGACTGCTAAGGCCTTGCGTGAGCATAAGGGGACGTTACAGGTAGGTCGGTTCTCTAAACCTAGTAAGTCCCGAAAAGCTGCGGGTGTTTCCACCGACGATTCGAGGGGTGACTCTCCTCGTCAGAAGGAGCCCCGAGGATCTCCATCTCGGAGTGAGTCCTGCTACTACTCAACCTCATCTCAGCACTCCCGGAAGCGGCGTCACCGGTCGCCTTCCCAGTCCTCGTCGGATGATGGCGCCGGGAGGAAAGTGGCTTGTCCCACTAAATCCTCGACTCCTGAGTAATGGGAGGCCTTCCGGGAGCAAATGCTGGTGATTTTTCAATCCCAGAGCACAGTTCCGTCTGCGCCTTCAGAAGAAGCCGGCAGGGAACTCACATGCCTTCGGGCCCGGGTCCTCGGCGCGATAAACATCGGGAACCGTCGAGGTCTCGTTCGGACAAGGCTCCGGTTGATCGACAGAGACGTGCTAGATCCAGATCTCGTTCTTTGTCCCCGGCGAAACCGCAGAAATCTGGTAAGGGCTTGAGGTCGGCCTCAGTGCTTTGCCTTCGCGCCAGCCGTCTGCGCGCTCAACGCCTTCGGGGCCATTTGGCCAGAATTTACTGGTCGAGGTCCCTGGTACTGTGGATCCTCTGAGAAAGGCTAAATTCAAGACGGTGAAGCCTGTTGCAGACTCCTGGCCCACTCCTGTCCCTAGGCAAGAGTTCTTTCATTCTCTGCATGATATCCATGAGGATGAGGAGAGGTCAGATTTGGTGTTTGAGCCTGTTGAGTCTAATGAGGCTCCTATCTTTTCCGGTGACAGTTAATTGGAGGAGTTACATCAGCCATTACATGACACCAGTGGCCTTGACACATCTCCCGAGGTGGAGTTTGGCAGGCTTGAGCCTGGGGCTCATGCTGAATCTTCCTATAAGAGGTTGATGTCTAGGGTGACTGAGTATCTTGGTTGGTCAGGTCCTCCGTTTGCTTTTGATCAGGATGACCTAACTGATATTTTTGGATCAGGGTCCGTCAACTGACCAAGTGTTGCCTTTTCATTTGTCTATCCAGACAACGGTGACAGCTACTTGGTAGACCGCCGCCGCCCGCCGCCCCGACAACCCCCCCCCCCCCCCCCCCCCCCCCCCCCCACACACACAGCCGACCTTGTTAGCCGGCCCATGGCTGCGAGCACCGTTATACGCAGGTTTGCGTGGTTGCGGAAGTCTGGTTTTGCTCCGGATGTACAGGCCCATCTTCTGAACATGCCCTTTGATGGCTCATTTGTTTGGCAGCAAGGCTGACGAGAGCCTTGAGAGGTTGCAGACCTCCAAAGCTGCTGCTAAATCTTTGGGCGCAGCTGTGCGTCAACCTTCGCCTTTTCATCCTAGGGGACAACAGTGGAGAAAGGGTTCCTTTTGTTACTACTACTTTTTTGGTAGAACGAGAGGAGCCGCCAATCAAAGGGGTCAACGGAAAAGTACCCATGGTGGTCGAGGAACTAGAGGTGCCAAAGCTGCTCAAGCAGCTGCCTCTTTGCCTTCAGGCACTGCCGCAGCCACTCCAAAGCAGCTATGAGGCCATGTTCCATTCTTTGCCGGTTGGGGGCAGGCTCTCAGCATCTCAAAGAATGGCGAGCTATTACTTCGGATGTGTGGGTTCTGGATACGATAACCCACGGCTACTGCCTTCCCTTCCTAAAGTGGCCTCACGACAAACGACCGGGGACTCTTTGAAGCTTCCGGACCCACTCCTTATGCAGGAAATCTTGACCCTGCTGGAGAAAGGCGCTATAGAACTGGTGCCAGTAGCAGAGAGGAAAAAGGGATGGTATTTCCCCTAATTTTTGATTCCAAAGAAAGACGGGGGACTGAGAAAGATGGTCACTCTTTCTCAGGTCCTTCGGCCCTTTGACTTCAGGATTGGTTGGTGTCTCTGGACCTAAAGGATGCTTATTTTCATGTGCCGATTCATCCAAAGCGCAGAAAGTACCTGAGATTTGCGGCTGGCAACTCTAACTTTGTTTCAGGTCTTCACCAAGCTAATGGTGGTGGTGGTGGCAGCATATCTCAGGCAAGGGGGGGGTTCACTTCTACCCCTACCTGGACGACTGGCTGATCCAAATGAGTTCTCCCGAACAAGCTCTGGATCATCTCAGACTTACCTGCCGCTCCCTTCACAAGCTGGGCTCAAGTTTCAAGAAGTCGCATTTGACACCTTCCCAGCAGCTCCAGTACATCTGGGCTATGTTGGACACTTCCTTGGGTCAATGCTCGCCTCCCAAGGTGAAGGCTCATCACATTGTACAGATGGTGAAAACATTTCAACATGCCCAGTGTCTTCCGGCTTTCGAATTCTTAAGTTTGCTTGGCCTCATGGCATCCTGCATTTTTCTGGCGCCAGACTGAGGATGGGTTCTCAAGATGCAGTGGTTACAGTTCTCAGGCAAGATGTCGGATCCCGCTCAGATTCCACTCTCGGTCCCGCAGGCTCTTCTGTGGTGGGCCAGCGAAGGGAATCTGATGAAGGGGGAGCCGTTTTGGCAACCATGGCCGGAGGTGACAGTGACGGACGCTTCCCTCATAGGAAGGGTTGGCTTATGTAGACGATCTGACCGCCAGCGGTCGCTTGTCTCTGTGGGAGTCCAAACTCCACATCAACCTGTTGGAGCGGAGGGCCATCAGGCTGGCCCTGAAGGCTTTTCTGATGTCTGTGCGGGGGAAGAGTGTCCTGATCATGACGGAAAACACAGTGGCCATGTATTACCTTAACAAAAAGGGGGGGGGGTCACTCCTGTTGTGTAGAGAGGCGATGCAGCTCTGATTCTGTGCAATCCAGCAAGCAATATTACTCTTGGCAGTCCATCTGGCCAGAGGAGTATGCAGCGGCGGACGCTCTAAGCAGGTTTTCCCAGGAGTGGGAGTTGGCTCAGGAAGGCATTCAGGAGATCTTCGCCCTTTGGGGAACCCCTCAAGTGGATCTGTTCGCGACCGGTGCCAACCGGAAGTGCAAGGGAATTTCCTCTGAGAGGAGCCTTGGGGGACGCATTAGTCGTGGATTGGTCATTCCCACTTTTGTATGCGTTTCCTCCGGTCCCCGTCATTCCTCAGGTGCTAAGGAGGTTGCGGAGGTTCGGATCCCACATGATCCTCATTGCTCCGAATTGGGCCAGGAGAGCGTGGTACCCGGACCTCTAGTAATGTCTAGCTGCCCTCCACGCCATCGGGGCGGTCAGGGGGTGAGCTGGGGGGGTTGGATTCTCCATCCAGAGGTCAAGACTTTCCATCACGCTTGGTTTCTGAAAGGTTGAGGTAGAAGGATTGGGACTTGCCCGGATGACGTGATGGAGGTGTTGCTTTCGGCCAGGCAGCCGGCAACCAAATCCCTGTATCGTTGGCATACGTTTTGCAACAGGTGCAGGTGACACAATGTCGATCCTTTTCATTGTTCCGTTCCAACGGTTCTTTCTTTTCTTTCTTTCTTTCTTTCTTTCTTGCTTGCTTTCTTTGGCCCACAGGGGCCTTCAAGTGGGTACTATTAAAGGTTACCTGGCAGCGCTGTCTATTTTCAAGCGCTCGTCTGAAGAATGTTCTTATTTTAAGATTCCTTTGATTTCCCAATTTCTAAAAGGGCTCACGAATGTGTTCCCGCCGTCCCCGTTCCAGGTGCTGGTTTGGGATCTGAATTTGGTCCTGAAATTCCTGATGGGTGCACTGTTTGAACCTCTGCACTCTTTTTTTTTTAAATATGTTTATTTATAGCAAGGCAGTAAAGGTTACAGACAGTATCGGGTGGCAGTACGATATTGCAAAGAAAAGATTCTAGTTTTGAGTCCCTTTCCCCCCCTCATTCCGGTTTTCCCGGGCCAGAGATTCAGTTTAGCTCCCCCGCTTGATGCGTATTCTCCTTGTCTCTCAGGGCCCAGCGGGTGTTGATTGGCTTGAACGTCATTGCGGGATATCGCTGATCATAGTCCAGCACTGGGGCCCACACATTCTGGAAGCGGTGCAGGGACCCCGCTCTCGCAGCGGTAACCTTTTCCGCTATTAAGATGTCCCACAATTTTCCCCACCAGTGGGCCAGGCAGGGGCCGTCCCGCGACTTCCAGAAGCGGGCCAGAACCGTCTTGCCCGCCAGGAGGCACTGTGTGAGGAGCTTAGCCCTGTTGCCGGAGCGGGGGTAAATTCCAGGGACCGGGATCCCCAGCAGAATTGTCTCAGGGTCCAGTGGGAGGGCGGAGCCGGTGATTTGTTCAATGGTGGAGAGACACCTGGCCCAAAATTGCTGGATCTTGGGGCATGTCCACCACATGTGAAAGTAGGAGCCTGGTTGACTGCAGCCTCTCCAGCAGGCGGGGTCCACTTGTGGGTTCATGTGGTGGAGTCTGAGAGGGGGGTAGTACCAGCGTAGGGTGAGTTTATATGCACATTCCTTGTTGGTGACACAAGTGGAGGAAGAGTGGGTGCGGGACCATATGTCTACCCAAGCTTGGTCATCGATCGGATGGCCTAGGTCCGCCTCCCACTGAGCCATAGATCGAGTTTTTGTCGCCAAGAAGTCCCCCAGGAAACGTCTATATATAGCCGAGATTCTTCCTCTAGCCGGCAGGTCCGCAAGAGTTAGCTCCAATGGAGTCGGGGGGCGAGTTGCCGCCTGGAGGGTCTGGGGGTGCGAACACCAGTGGCGGAGCTGGCAGTATGTGAATCTGTCCCTTTCTTGAAGCCGAAAAGTCTCCTTGCACCGCTCGAAGGTCCGGGGTCTGTTTTCGGAGTACATCTGCCCCAGGGTTTCCAGGCCTCCGTCTATCCAATTCTGGAAGTTGCGAGGGAGAGATCCCGGGGAGAAGTCGGGGTTGTGAAAGATCGGTGAAAGGGGGCCTCGGCCCCTCGGGATTCCCTTCTGCTTTAGAGCCCAATCCCAGGAGCTTAGGGTCTGCTTTGTTGTTAGTAGGATGTCCTTCCAGCGTGCCCTGAGGGAGGGTTGGATGTGAGGGAGGAACCGGAGGGGAAGCGGAAGCTGGGCCTGCTCCAGTTCCACCCATCTGGGGCGGGCTGTGCTCGTCTGCCAGGCGTGTAGATGTGACAGTTGCGCCGCTGTCCTATAGGCCTGCAGGTCCGGGACCCCCAGGCCTCCTAGCCTGGCGTTGCCAATCAGGGTTTTGTGGGGGAGCCTGGCCTTCTTGCCTTTCCATATGAATTTGGATATCTTCCTCTGTAAGTCATGGAGAGCCTGGGCTGGGAAGGGCACCGATAGAGATGAGCAGGCATAGAGGAACCTAGGAAGCAGGTTCATCTTGACGGCCGTGATCCGGCCCATTAATGAGATCTCCTGCGTGGACCAGCGTTTCAAGTCCCCCTCCAGCTCCTTGGTCAGTTTGGGAAAGTTCACCTGATAGGTCTCCTTTGGGTTCGCTGGGATGAGAACTCCTAGGTAGGGGATCGAGTGGTCCCGCCATTCGATCGGGCACAGAGCCGTTAACGCCTCCTTGTCCTCTGGGCGGAGGCCGACTCCTAAAGCCACTGATTTGGTGAAGTTGACAGTGAAGCCGGTGACCTCCCCCAATTCCTTTATTTCGGCCAGAGCGTGTTTCGCTGAGGTGTTGGGTTCGGTGAGTGTCAATAGGACATCGTCCGCGTAGAGAGCGATCTTGTGGTGGGAGGAGCCCACCTGAAGGCCCTTAATGGACTCATTGCACCTGATCTTCTGGGCGAAGGGTTCCATTGTGAGGGCGAAGAGTAGGGGAGACAGCGGGCAGCCCTGTCTCGTCCCACAAGACAGAGGTATCGGAGCTGAGTGGATGCCATTGATCCTGAGGATGGTTCGAGGGTGCTTATAGTTCGCCAGGATCATGGCTCGGGCTGTGGGGCCGAACCCAAATGCTTCCAGAGTGCATTCCAGATAGGACCAATCGACTCTGTCGAAGGCTTTGGTTGCGTCCAGGGCCATTAGGGCAAGGCCTTGGGAGTTGCGGTGGGCGATGTTCACTAGGTTCAGAGTCCGCCGGATGTTGTCCCCTGCCGCTCGGTGAAGAATGAAGCCTGTTTGGTCGGGGTGGATTATATCCGGGAGGATGAGTGCCAGGCGGTTAGCTAAAATCTTCGAGTACAGGTTGGCGTCGATATTCAGTAGGGCGATGGGTCTGTATGACGCCGGATCTCTCGGGTCTTTCCCCGGCTTAGGAAGGAGAACCGTCACCGACTCCTGCATTGTGGCGGTCACGGATCCCGAGACCTTAAAAGAGTTGAACAGGGCCACTATGTGAGGGATGAGCTGGAGCTTAAAAATCTTATAGAACCTCGGGGGGAATCCGTCTGGGCCCGGGGCCCGTGATTTGAGGGCCTTGATGGCTTCGTCAACTTCTTCAGCTGTTATTGGGGCTTCCAACTGCTCCCGTGTGGAGTCTGGGAGACGCGTCAAGGCTGCGTTCCGTAGGTATTCCTCCTGCTTTGATCGATCCCGGGGAGGCGCTGTCATGACCTGGATTAGGTGGTCTGAGGCTAGTTGTAATTTCGCCTGTTCAGAGTGGTGTATCACCCCCTGTGGGTCCTTGAGCCCTATAATGGTGTTGGTCCGTCTTGTTTTAGCTAGCTTGGCCACCAGCAGCTTATTGGCCTTGTTGCTTTTGGCATAGTAGAATTGTCTGGTCTTCGCCAGGAGTTGCGCAGTGTGTTCTGCGTAGTGGGCCTCTAGTTTCTTCCTGGCCGAGCGGAGCGCTCTCTGTGTTCTGGGGGACCAGCCACTCTTCTTCTGGGCTTCCTCAGCTGCTCGCAGGTCCTCCTCCAGGGATAGACGGATTTGTTTCCGGTTTCGGTGGTATGCCACGCCTTGGGCTATCAACGTTCCCCGAATTACAGCTTTCATTGCATCCCAGTTATTGGCCAGGGAGGTGTCCGCAGCTAGGTTCTCCTCAAAGAAGTTCTTGATGGTGGTGGTTATGTTGTCTCTGATTGACATATCATTGAGGATCGGGTCGTAGAGCGCCCATCTGCGTGTTGCCTTGGCGTGGGTGTTCTGAATGCTCAGTTCCATTATTATTGGGGCATGGTCCGATAGGATTCGCTGGCCTATCGATACCTCATTAGCGAGGGCGAGAGTTTGAGGGGAAGCCAGAAGGAGGTCGATTCTGGAGAAAGTTCGGTGTACGCCCGAAAAGAAGGAGTAATCTTTCTCGGTGGGGTGAAGCACCCGCCATGTATCCACCACCTCTAAGGTTCTGAAGAGCCGCAGCAGACTGAGGGCCTGGCCGAATTCGCCAAGGGCGGGGGGGTTAGATTTGTCCTTAGTGGGGTCTGGGACCCCATTGAAGTCCCCACCGATTATTGTCTGGCCTTCCACAAAGCTTGAGAGGGAGGAGCCCAAGGAGTCATAGAAGGTTGCCTGTCCTGAGTTGGGTGCGTATGCCGATACCAAGGTGTAGAGGTCCCCCAACAGGAGGCACTTGACGGCCACAAAGCGGCCCTCCGGGCACATCATGGAGTCCAGGGTCTGGGGGCGCAAGTCTTTCCGGAACATAATCGCTGTGCCCCCTTTTTTGGAGTTCCCCGAGGCGAAGAACTGGTGTGGATATATGCTGGATCGAAGCCGGCCAAAGTCTGCCGGGAGGAGATGAGTCTCTTGGAGGAACACCACATCGGCCTCCTCATCTTGTAGCTTCTGGAGAATCGATTTGCGCTTGGGGGGGGAGTTGAGACCATTAACGTTCCAAGAAAGGCATCTCAGCGTCCGGTGTTCCGGGATCGGGGAGCTAGGGGTTCCATGCGTAGGGGATGGAGGGGGGACTCCAGGTTGTTCATCAGCTGCCATCGTGAAGAGGGTGGAGAGGTGAACTGTACCGCACTTGCAGTTTTAACCGAGGCCCCCAACGGGAGGCCAACTTTTTAACTAGCGGGGTGGGAAACATTGTGGGTGTAACCCCACCCCAGGCCAACAGGGCCATTTGTGTCTGGCAAAATAACGTTTGCATCCAAGGGCTCTAAGATGGAGCGGATCTTGGAGGGGGGGCATAGGCCGTGGAGGAAGCCCGCCGCGCTGGGCGAGCGTGGGATTGTGTTGGGCCGGAGTTACTATTTCTGAATATAGCTGAAAGGACGTTGGGCGTCCGGGACGCCGGAGGTGCGGGAGGCATCCGGGGCCGCTCGGACTCGGGTTATCTTCTCCTGTTTCGGGGGGCCTTGGACCATGGAGGACGTCTGGGTTGGGGGGGGAGGGCTGACGTAGGGCTTCCCGAGGCTTCCAAGTCTGGGGAAGTGGTTCCCTCAGGGGGGGAGGATATCTGCATGATTTTAGCGGCATCTTCTAAGTGGGATATTCTCCGGAGGGAGCCATTATACGAAAATTGCAGGGCTGTGGGAAAAAGCCATCTGTATTTGACTTTACGCTCTTGGAGGAAGAGGGTTAAAGGTCGGAGAGCCCTTCTTTTCTGTAGGGTTGAGAGGGAGAGATCCTGATAAATTTGGAGCGGGTGACCTTGAAAGGAGAGTTCATCTCCGGACCGACTGATGGCGGAGATAGCTTCTTTAGTGGAGAAATAGTGTACTCTCGTTATGACATCTGGGGGCTGGTCGGAGTCTACTCCTCGTCGCGGACGAAGTCTGTGGGTCCGATCCAGCAGCAGTTGGGATTTATCTAGATGCGGGAGGAGAATTTGAAAGAGGTCTCCTATGTATCCTGCAAGATTTTGGTCGGGGACTGAGGACGGAACTCCCCTAATACGGAGGTTATTCCGACGAGCTCTGTTTTCCAGGTCCTCTTGTTTGTATTCGAGGATTTCGCACTTGTCCTGGAGGGCTCTTACTGTTTGCTGGATATCTCCCATGGCGGCTGTTTGGTCTTGGGAGCGATCCTCGATCTCACTCAGTCTCTGCTCCACTTCGGTCACCCTATGGTCTGTTTGTTCCAATTTGGAGGTAAGTTCCGACATGCAGGACCGAAACTCGGCTTTGATGTCTGCCATAAACGCCAACAGATCACCTCTGGTGGCTGGGGAGTCACCCCCCTCCTGGGAGAGCCCTGGGGTGGGAGTAACTGAGTCCGGTTTCTTTCCCTTATCAGGAGCGGTGAGCATGGTGGCAATGTCCACATTTTTGATAGCTTTCGACTGTCTCGACATGTTGGTGAGTCGTGGGTGGGGAGATGGTTTATGCGGCCCACCCTGTGGATGAGCGTCGAGGCTCTTGATTGAGAAAAGGGAAGCTGATTCCAAGCTTGGCCGGTGTGTAGTGGATTCGAGTGAGGGGGTGAACTCTCCAAATCTTGATGGTGGGCAGGTATGTGGGGCGTAAGTTCCGGTGGGGGGATTGAGTAACGTGCGCCCCCTTGAGACTAGGCCAGAGAGAGCAGAGCGGGTCGCCCCAAGGTGTAGGCAGTCAGGTCACCTCCGAGGCCGAAGGGGCCTACCCGTCAGGGGCAGCCCGGGATGAGAGTGTGGCCAGGTCGAGGCTCCAGGTGGGCGGCGTTGGTCAGGCCCTTCTCGGGGCTTGCCGCTGTGGGTCCCTCGATGTGACCCAGCTAGGACCGCTCCTCCTCCGAGGACCCAGGCTTGAATCGCCCGGTGGGGATGATAGTGGGAGGGGTCCCGGGTCCGAGCGGGGGCTCCAGATGGTGGTGTGGGCCGGGGCGCCCCAGGAGTGTGGCGTATGGAGGCCGGATCTCTGGGTCTTAGGTGGTGAGAGGTAGGAGCCCGCTGGAGGGCGGAGGGGGGGGGGGGGGCGGTGATGGCACGGCCCCCACCTCAGGCGCTGTGGAGGGATTTCTCTGCGTGGCCTCGGCGAGCCTCACCCCCAGCAGCTCCTACCTGAAGGGCACCGTCCGTATCGTCCCTCGTCGGGCAGTGCAGGCTCGGGCTGGTAGCGTCGGAAGCAAGGGTCGCCCCAGGGAGAGCACCGGAGGAGAGGTCCGGGGGGCTGATGTTGCTCCGCCGCGACCCGGGTGCTCGAGAAACTGAGCCGCGTCCGAATGCGGCCTCAGAAAGCTCTCACCGCCCTCCAGGGCCGGGAGACGAGCACGGCCGCCATCTTGGGATATCGTCGCTGCGGCCGGCTCGGTGAACCGGAGCGGCTAACTTCGTCTCCGTTGATCGTCGTGGTCCCCGCTTCAGCCCGGGTGGGCCTCAGGTCCTCCGACGTCCTTGGGATCAGCTGGGCTCCGGTATACGGGCGCGGAGCCGCATCAGGGGCCCAGAAGCGGCGGGCTTCGCACGGCGGGCCTCAGGGGAGCAGCCACATCGGTGGCGCTCCAAGCCACGCCCCGAACCTCTGCACTCTTATCCTTTGAGACTGTTGACCTTCAAGACCGTTTTCTTGATTGCAGTTACGTCTGCTCGCAGAGTGAGTGAATTGCAGGCACTTTCATCTAAGCCACACTTTACTGTGTTCCACAAGGATAGGGTTGTACTGAGGGTACGGCCATCCTTTCCATCTAAGGTAGTGTGTGAGTTTCATTTGAGCCAGAAAGTGGTACTTCCCGCTTTCTATCCTCCCCTCATCCTAGAAAGGAAAAGGAGCGACTCCATGATTGGACCCTAGGAGAGCTTTGAGCTTTTATATTTCTAGGACGTCCAGGGTCAGAGTGGACAACCAACTCTTTGTGGGGTAACACTGGACACCGATTGGGCCAGGCTGTTACCAAACAGACCTTGTCCAGGTGGATTATCCTCACCAATACTGAATGTTACAGATTGGCTGGCAAGCACCCTCCTGAGGGGTTGTGAGCTCACTCAACTAGGGGCGTGGCCACATCCACAGTCCTGCAGCGGGGAGTTCCTATTAGGAATATTTTTGATGCAGCGACGTGGGCTTCCATCCACACCTTCAACATTACTCCTTGGATACGCTCCATGGTCAGGATATGGCCTTTGGTAAAACGGTGCTTTATTCTGCCATCCGATTGGGTATTCTAAATTCTTCTCCCTCCTCCATTCACTGATACTGCTTTGGGAGTCTGTCAAAGATGTGGACTACGTTGAGGGAACAATCATTTCAAAGAACAAGTTACTTACCAACTGGTAATGTTCTTTCAACTGGATGTTCCTCCAATGTATTCCACATCGCCCTCTCAGCCTGCCGTTCTGGAGAATTTCCTATGCTATTGCAGCTTGCGTTCCCTCATGGTTATGTGCAGTCAAGCAGGGATTGTGTACGAGCATGTCACAGGCTATGGTGGAAAAAACAAACTGAGGCTGCGGGCGCTGTGCATCCCATTTATAACATCCGGTAACGCCGCCCTCGACGGAGGCCTTCAAGGGACATCGACCCGACGCCATTGACGCAGGAGGCCCTCTGCCGAAAAAAATTCCCAAGCAGCACAGCTGTGGACATTACATGTCAAAGATGTGAAACACGTTGGAGGAACATCCCGTCGAAAGAACATTACCAGTTGGTAAGTAACTTGTTTAATTGGTTATGCAAGATACCTTGAGTGTAAGAGTTTATTTGAATACCTGTAACTGTGAATCTTTGTGTAACTCCACTACTGCTCACATTTCCCCTCTTGAGATGAGCCTGGCTGCTCAACACGCTACCAAAACTGTGTAGTACAAGCTTCTACCAAAGGTTGGGTTGCCTATACCTGTAGTCATAGTTGTTTTTAGTGTTCCCAGAGGGTACTGCATTCAAACTTTGCCTAACACTATCAAAAATGTTAAAGATAAAAAGACAAAAGGGAAACCATTTCCCAATACAGAGTCTAAAAGACTGCTCAGTTTCCCCAATATAAATGTTTACAAAAGTGCAGAGGAGTGAAGCTGAAGGTATCACTTCCCTGTAAAAAGTCAGGACAGGTTCAAAAGCAAAACACTGCGGGATCTATACAAATCTGAAAGGAAATCTGCCAAAAGAGAAATCCTTCCTTGCACAGTGCAGCCCTTTGTTCTTCAACCACACCAACTAACTCGCCTCACCTCACTGTCCTTCTCCCGTAGCCGGCCACTGTGGGTGAATCTCAAACAATCGTCTGGTCCTGGGGTCTTGAAACGACCCCCATCTACAGAAGCTGATGGCTGAACCAGAGGACAACTGAGTAACGCTTCATCACCAGATTTCTTCACAGATGCTAGACACAGGTAGCAGCTGAATCTTCAATTATCAGTCTTGTCAAGGGCCTTCTGGGCCCTCCTGCACTTGCACTGATTGGTTATCGTTGGAACCCCCAATAATTGCTAAATGTGCAAAGGCCATTCCTGAAAAATCCAAATACATCTGCTGTAGATTTGCTTCTATGACAGGATACGGCTTTCCAGACGCCGCAGTGCCGATCCCTTTCTTCGGGTTGGTTTCCCGGTCTTCCAAAATGGTATACTATGGCATAAACTCAACCAGAGATGCGGAAAGTGCTTATTTAGACATTTTAAGAAAAGATAACTTTTCTTCAAAAGTCTGCCAAAATGACCAGAACTATTTACCCATACCCCTTTAAAAACACTTCACTGACCTAGACAGTAAAAGCATTTATCTGCCTGTAAATTCATTTTCTACTCTATGAAAGAAGTCAATGAACTTTTGAGAAAACTCCTTTGACAACCTTTTAAACATTGATACTTGCATATTTGCTTTGTTAAATTTACTTACCTATTAAATTGAGTCATCCTCTCTTCCCTTTTTCCAAATGAAGAATATATTTATACAAATTGTGTGTGTGGATAATCAAATTAGGGATGTGTGTAGAGTGTGTACTGTACACCTCTTAATCACCCCTCCCACCTTCTAAGCATGGGCTGCTATGCCTTTGTAGCACTAGGAGAGCCTGAAGAAGTTCGAGAAGTGGGACTTGCCTGAAAGACCAGAGAGGGTTTAAGTAAAACACTAACCAGGATGTGGGGCGAGTTTAATAAGCAAGATGGGGGGAGAGGTGGGTGGGTCGTCACTAAAACATATTTTGTAATTATGTTTTAGTTCAATTCAGTGGTCAAATTCATGGACATGGTATGCATACTGGCCAAAATGTCCATTGCAATGGCGTGGAAGACGGCGGGGGGCCCACAATACACCAGATGGCACAGTATATTGGAACACTGGTCGGGGGTATGGGGGCAATGGAGTGACCAAAGCTGGAGCAGAGTCGGGCCCTGCATACGAGGCCTGGAAACCATTGATCTGGGACATGTTCCACCCATCAGACGACAAACCCCCATGAACGAACAGAGCCCACAACTGGGATATATATAATCAACGGGCGATAGACTGTCGAAACCTGGTAAATTGACCAGGCACTTGCTCACCCACAGTGATCAAGCAATAAATACGTTTTTGTTGTTATAAAATGACCTGTTGAACTGTGGCAAAGACGATACATTAAGAAACTAAACGTTAATGTAATTCATAAATGCCAATAAAAACATTTTAAAATAAAATTAGTTCAATTCAGAATTGTTCATAATACAAACATTCATTCAAAATATATGGGATACATTACTCAACGTAATCGTATTTCTGATGCTTGTATCTGCTTAGATTCACATGCTGTGCATAGGCCGACATCTAGTGGAAGCTGCGGAGCATTACAGTTTGTTTTTCAAAACTCGAAAATGGGCGTCGACATAGGGCGCGCCAGTAATACTATCCCTAGTGTGACATCTGCTGTACCCATGATCCCTCACGCGTCTAGGACCCTCTGATTGTATTTATTCTGACATGGAGTA
This sequence comes from Ambystoma mexicanum, assembly GCF_040938575.1. Classification (NCBI taxonomy): domain Eukaryota; kingdom Metazoa; phylum Chordata; class Amphibia; order Caudata; family Ambystomatidae; genus Ambystoma; species Ambystoma mexicanum. The sequence continues at coordinate 211,200,714 of NC_090929.1, forward strand.
GCGCGAGTACAGATTATCCAAGCAGATAGAAAGATAAGACTACAAGCATCCATGCGCCTTCTCTCAGAGGGGAGGAAGGGTGGGTCGCATGTGAATCTAAGCAGATACAAGCATCAGAGTAGGATTACGGTGAGTAATGTATCCCTTCTGAGGCTTGTGGAATCTGATTAGATCACATGCTGTGCATAGATTATTAAGCAGTGTTAGAAGGAGTTGGGATGTGAGAAGGGTCATGAGCAAATAAATGTCTTCGAACCGCTTGTCCCATTTGAGTATCTGTCTTGGAATGAGTGCCAATGCAGTAGTGCTGAGTAAAAGTGTGAATAGAGCTCCAAGTAGCTACTTTGCAAATGGTGTCAAGGGGTACATTTGCAATGAAATCCAGAGTGGCCCCAATGCCTCTTGTAGAGTGGGCTCTTGGCGTGAAAGGCAGAGTTTTTTCAGAAAGGGAGTAAAACAGCTGGATACAATTTATAATCCACTTAGAGAAGGCACCTTTAAAGACGCGATCTCCCTCTCTGCCTGTAGCTACGGAGACAAACAGTTGGTCTGTTTCCTTAGCGGCCTGGTCTTGCCTACATAGTATAGGACCGCCCTACGCACATCTAGGGTGTGTAGTTTCACCTCAGCAGAGCTTTGGGGTTCTTGGAAGAAAGCCGGAAGCTCAATTGACTGGTTAACGTGGAATTTAGAAATAAATTTAGGTGAGAACCTAGTGTGTGTACATAAAACCAGTTTCTCTTTATGAACAGTAAAGACAGGATCCTGCACTGACAGAGCCTGAATTTCAATGACCCTTCTTATGGATGTAATGGCTACTAAGAAGGCAGTTTTATATGTCAGGTGTTTGAGACTGCTTTTATGCATGGGCTCGAATGGGGGGCCCATGAGTTTAGCCAGCACCACATTAGGGTCCCATCCTGGTGGTGGGTTAGAAATTGAAGGGTGGAGTCTCTTTACCCCTTCCATGAAGGCTTTAGCCACTGGTACTTTCCACCACGATACCTTGTTATGGGAGGTGGTGTATGCTGACAGTGCAGCCAGCTGTACCTTTAGTGAATTAAATACCAACCCTGCATCCAGCAGGTGGAGCATGTAGGTGACAATAGTGGAATGAGTGCAATCAACTGGGTTGATTTGCTTATTCTAGCACCAGATAACAAATCTTTTCCATTTATCAAAATAACAGTGCCTAATGTTGGGCTTCCTAGATTCCTTTAGGATGTCCATGCACCTCTGTGGTAAGTTGAGGTGTCCAAACTCTAGGACTTCAGGAGCCATGCTGCCAAGTTCATTGAGCTGGGTTGAGGATGCACTGTTTGACCTTGGTGCTGGGATAGTAGGTTGTACCAGCACGGGAGTCTGATGGGTTCGCACATTGCTAGCCTGCGCAGGTATGGGAACCACGGTTGTCTCGCCCACATGGGAGCAACTAGGATGAGCGTCATCGATTCCCTGTGCATCTTGTTGACCACCTTCCTCATTAGAGGAGTTGGTTGAAAAGCGCAAGCAAACATCCCTGACCAGTTCATCCACAGGGCGTTCCACTTGGAGCCTGGCTGGGGAAACCTGGATGCGAAGTCTGGGCATTGTCTGCTTTCGCTTGGGGCGAATAGGTCTATAGTGGGGAAACCCCACTGTGAGAAGATGTCTTCAACGACCTTCTCTGTGTAGAGACCACTTGTGTTCTCCTGGGAAAGGATCTCTGCTCAAGGCGTCTGCTAGTGAATTGAGATCCCCTGGAACATGTTTAGATGACAGGTAAATGTTCCGTCTGAGTGCCCATATCCAAATTTTCTGGACAGATGTGGCGAAGGAGTCCCTCCCTGCTTGTTTAGGTAGAACATCGCTGTTGTACTGTCTGTTAAGATCTGCACTGACAGGTTCAACAGGTGGGGCTCGAACGCTCGAAGCGCTCTGAATACTGCCAGAAGCTCTAGCAGATTGATATGATTCTTGCCCACTGTGTGAGACCAGAGACCCTGAGCTATGTGGTAAAGGAGGTGTGCTCCCCACCCTGACAGGGATGCATCTGTAGTGACTACAGCCTGTACTTCTGGATCGTAAAAGGGTTTCCCCTTTGACAGGTTCTCTCTTGTCCACGAGTGAAGACTTTGTACCAGTGTTGGCAAAACGACCACTAGATCGTCCCACTGACCACTTGCCTGAGACCACTGTTTCGCCAACCATTCTTGCATGGGACGCATGCGCAGGCGCACTTGGGGAACCAGGTAAATAAATGATGCCATCATGCCTAGCAAACGCATCGCTTTGCGCATCGTTATCTGGCGACTGGGCTGATATAGAGGAATTTGTAGTAAATTCCGAATTCTTTCTTTCGATGGAAAGGCCAACCCCTCTGGATTGTTTAGTACAGCTCCTAGGAACTGTTTGGAGGTGCTTGGCACCAGGCTTGATTTTTTTCTCGTTTATGGAGAAACCCAATTCGAAGAGGAGGTCCATCGTTCTATGTTTGAACTGCAAATTACTGGGGTCTCCCCCTTGATGAGCCAGTCATCCAGGTAAGGGTACACTGGGATAGCCTCCTTGCATAGGTGTGCCGCCACCATTGCCAGAACCTTGGCGAATACCCTTGGAGCTGAGGCTATACCGAAGGGCAGCACCTTGAACGGTTAGTGCTGACTGTCCACCTTGAAGCCAAGAATCTTCTGTGCGCTGGGAACATGAAAATATGCACCTTTCATGTCTAATGTTGTCATGAAATCCCCCTTTTTAGGAGGGGGATTACCTCTTGGAGAGTAGTCATGCGAAACTTTTGGGGCTTGACATACTTGTTTGCAGGGCGCAAATCTAAAACTGGGCGCATTGTCAAAACTTTTTATGGCACAAGGAAGTAAGTTGAATAAATACCCTTGTTTACCTGTTTGCCCGGGACGAGTTCTATCGCGTCCTTTTCTAGAAGATTGACGATCTCCTCGAGGAGGATCTTCTGGTGGTCCAAGGAATGTACTTTTTGTCGTGGGGGGTGGTTTCGAGGACGCTCGAGCAGTTCTATGCAGTACCCTGCGGACACTGGACAGCACCCATCTGTCTGATATGATCCCTTCCCAAGCTTGGGTGAAGTTGGTAATGCGTCCCCCTACTGGAGATGCATGGGAAGGGCCCCTGATCGCGGCATCACTGTTTTGCAGGAGGCGTGCCGTCTCTGCTGGGGCTGCCTCTACCCTTACCACAGCCCCTCTTGTTTCCCCTGTTGTAACTCTGGGTAGACTGCTGGTTGTTACCCCATGATGTACCCTGCCCCTGAGAATAGTTGGAGCCTCTTTGTGAATATTGGCCACATGCAGTGCTCCAGATAAGATTTGGAACTGGGAGTATTTTACTCCCTATTTTGGTAGTAAAAAGAATTTTTTGAGCGTAAAAATGTAAGTCCAATTCCCAATGAGAGTATTTATAAGCGAGTAAAAATATGATTTAACTGAAAAATGGAAATGTTTTTGTAATACTTATTAATTTGCACAGTTATTCATGCACATTAAAAGATGCAGGTTTACTTCTTCCAAATAAGCCTTTCAAATAGGAGTTTCTTCCTGTGGTACTACGTGCGCCACTTGTCCAAACGTATCCATGGAGCAGTGAGGGTGAAAGCAGGGGTGCAAGATTCTACATGTCTTTATCCTGTTTTTTGTTGGGAGTATTTTTACTCTCAATTTTAATTTTTTGGGAGTATTTGCCATTTTCTAGTGCGTAAAAGTGGCCGATACACACCTTATCTGTAGGGCTGGCCACATGGGTGACGAAAATTACCATTTCCTCTTTGATTTGGGGGTTTGTTGGTCAACTGTCCCAGGGATTTCAGAATCTCATACTAGTCTTTGGCATTTTTTTAATGCGTCCTCTACCGCCTTGCCAAACAGTAGATTAGGCTCCACCGGCGTGTCGATTAAGGATGCTTGTGTCTCGGGTTTAAACCCTGACTGTCTTAACCAAGCATGCCTCTTAATGACAGTGCTCTCTGCTATTAGCCTGCCGGCGTTATCCACAGCATCAAAGGTTGCCTTAGGGATGCAACCGGACACGGCTCTCCCCTCCAACTGTGCCAACTGATCCTTTAAAGGTTCTGGTGCTGAGTCGAGTGCAGCTACTTGCTCCCACTGGTGGCAGTTATAACTAGCCAGCAGAGTGGTGGAGTTGGCAATCCTTGCCCAATAGGTGGAAGTGGAGGCTACCTTCCTTCCCAACCCGTAGATCTTCTTGCTCTCCTTGTTGGGGGGAGCCTCACACGAAGATAGAGGCGTTCCCGCCCTCTTCCGGGTATTAGTCACTACCAGGGAGTCAGGTTTCAGTTGCCCCCTTGCTGATTGGGCTGCCCTGAACAATTTTTCGATTCTGGGGTTTAATGCCCTGGTGAGGTTAGGATTGAGAAGGGAGGGATCAATTCTTCTTTGTATAGACTTGAGAATAGGGATGGTATGGGCAATGGGTTTCTTTTCTCCTACTAGTTCCTCGGCAAAGTCCCTCTCCTCCTGTGCTCCCCGAGTGTCTATGCGGAAGTGTTCTGCCACTCTAGACAAAACCTCATTTAGGAGAGGTTGGTTGTCGACTGGAGAGTCGGTAACCTGAGGTTCTTTGCCTACCGGGGAGTCTATTCTGCAGACTTCTGGGTCATCTTCCTCCTCCTCCTCTTGGTCCTCGTCATCCCCATAGTAGTCCACCCCAGTTTGGTCATCCAACGTTACCAATTATGGATCCTCATCTTGTAGTGGATCCTCACTATACTAAGTGTATGGCTGTACGTAGAAAGGGTCAGAAGACCAACTGCGTTGGTGCCTCAACTGGAGGTTTCTTACCAGGGGGTTGTGAGTACCTAGACCCTGAGGGAGTAGCCCCGTCAGGGGTATATGAGAGGAAGTGATCTGGGTTCTTGGCATAGCAGTCTGCTAGGGATGACATTCTAGACATAACTGTCTATATCCTCACTGGACCATTCTTTGGAGCTGGTGATTATCCTTTCCTGGGAGCGTTTCCCTGCTATGACCTGACTGGACCTATGGGCTTGTGCAGGGGTCTTGGCTAGCTGTTTATCAGAAGACTTAGCACTGTCTTTATGTAGCAGAGGTGCAGAAGAAGGCTGGGATGTTTTCTTCTGCTGTTTCTCCCCCCCCCCCTATGAGTGGAAGAGTGCTTCCCTGGTGAGCTTTTCGACGTCTGGCGCTGAGATTCGGGGGTAGAGTCCCTTTCCTTAGAGTGAGGACGTCGGGATACGGGAGCAGCCGTCAAGCGGTCTGCTGACGCCGATGCCTGGAGCGCGGCCTGGGGATGGAGGTTGGCTTCGTCTTCCGACGATCGTACCTCCATAACTTTGGTGAGTGAGGCACTCTTGGCAACAGTGGATGGTTGCCTGGTGTCATGCGGCAATCTTGACCGAGAACGCCCAGGACACCGAATCGGTGGACCACTGTGTGCCTCTTTCCGAGAACTCGACACGCACGTCGAGTCTAGGTTGGACTTCGAGTGTTTAGTGGAAGTGGTGTGGGTAGCACTCGTGTCGCCGGGTGTGCTCCCCATAGCTGCCCTGCCGGACAACCTTCCAAGGACGGGGACTTGCTCTTGGCTGTCTTTCAACACCACTTTGCCCTCGCCGTCCGATAGTACGGCGTCGCTGCCATCACTGAAGGTGCCCTCCGCTTCCATGACTTCTCGTTGCCTGGCGTGGTGGGCCTAAAGTTTGGTCGAACGGTCCTTTAGAGTCTTAGCCTTGAACCGGCTACACGCTCTGCAGTTCACCTCGGGGTGGTCCCTCGGCAAGCAGAGGTTACAGGTGGCGTGTCTGTCAACCCAAGGGTACTTGCAGTTGCACTTGGGGCAAAATTGGAAAGGTGTACCCTCCATGCGCACCCTGTGGCAGCAGGCTAGTGTGTGTATAGAGTTATGTACCACCCCCCACTCTCCCTACTTGCAGGGCCGAGGCCAGAGGCCTTCCGAGGCCCAAAGTCCCCCATACAGCTCTCAACGGTTGTTTTCTTCTCCGGGCCGGCATCAAGCTTCGAAATTTGGTGACTCGACGTGGGGATGGAAGAAACGGGGAAATATTATACTATTTGCAAAATTATGGCTAAAAGCCAGGGAACTCCGCAGAATGCTTCCGACAAGTATGGCAGAAAAAAACAATTTGAGGGTCCTAGACACGTGAGGGATCATGGGTACAGCGGACATCACTAGGGATAGTATTACTGGCACGCCCTGTGTCGATGCCCATTTTCGAGTTTCGAAAAACAAACTAATACTCTGCAGCTTCCACTAGATGTTAGCCTATGCATAGCATGTGATCTAAGATTCCACAAGCCTTAGAAATATATATATAAAAATATATCACAAATGAATGTATACATAACCACAGTTTAATTAATAATTCTACCCATAAAAATAAGATGCAAATATCAACACTTGATTAAGATCAACAGAAATCATATGCTGAATACAGCTTTACCCCCAAATTACAATTTTGCTTTCAGAACATCATGTATTTCATGGTAATCACCATTAGTCTTACAAGTTCATGGGATCCTTGAGGTTTCTGAACAAGAACTCAATTTTTGTCCAAAATTGATAAAGTGCCACATGTTTGGTTGTGTTCTCTGTTTAGGCAAATGTTCCAAAAGTCTATGGATTTCATGCTCTCGTATTCGTGGACTAGCTTTCCCAAGGAGGTCATATAGAAGGGGACCAATTAGGGACAGCCAGTGAAAACGTCTCGAAGTTAGTGGTACAAAGGCAAATTAGACAGTATCGCTCTTCTGCCTACAGGCCCTATATAGCTCCCCAAATAGCCCGTAATGGTAGTATATCACAGCACATCATAATGCGCATTCGTCGTATTCCTGGATGAGGCCACTGAAAGCAATACCTCTGGGGCCTACAGCCTCACAGTGTTCACAGCTGAGTAGCCTTTTAGTTTAGGTGATAGTAGTTGCAGCACCATTCCCATGTATTTAGTTTCCTGCAAAAGGCACCTTTTACTGTGCTGAAATCATTACAGCGATTTGGATCCGGGTGGCATTCCATTAGGTCAAATTAGTCATTGCTCATTGTTCAATTTAGTGTAATTCGTTCCTCGTACTAAAGGCTCTTTAATTTAGGCACTTTCATTGAGAACTCACCAGGGAACAGTTGGGTAAACAATCTATAAAAAACTTTAAAAATACACAGGTCCTTGGGAGGGTCAGGATGGAAAAAGCAGTTCCATCTTGGTCCATCAAGGCGCGTGTCCAGACTAAAGTGTTCGAAATGAAAGAAAAAAAAATCTACGCCAAAATAATAATTATTTAACAGAAAGACTTGAAGCTAGGTGGACAAGGAATAATGATGGCAAAAACAGTGATGTAGTCCTTGTGGCAGGTTGCGAACAAAATACACTCATTTATTTACTTAGAAACAAAAATGATGCATATGCTCTTACCGAACTGACATCCCAGATCTTTAATGTTTTGTCATCAGAAGCGGAGACAAGAAGGTTGGAATCTGATGACCAAGCAACATCAGATATTCCCTGATTAAAACAAAAAATGAATACAAATCAGTTTAAAATGGCCTTTAGCAAAACAAAACAGTAATTCCTTAGTATTAGGTGAGTTTTCATAGAGTCCGACGTGGAGGTAAGACTTTAGTAAACTATCCCAGTGGTTTGTAGATCCCCCAACTCTTAGTATCAGTCTGTACTACTGCTGACACATTGGTAGAGTGACAGTGCAGTCAGGCTTATCTTAAGAGGAAAATGAGATCTGTAGGTAAGCACACTGAACCCAGTTAGACATGTACATCAAAGAAGCACTCACACATAGTTTATATGAAATTATATATTATATTTACACCAGAACCACCTTAAATACTTCATACGTTTACACACCACCACTTTGTAATACTTTAGAATACACTTCACAGGACGCTACTTAGTTTGTGATTGTTCGCGATTACATTTGTTGCAACGCTAGAAAGTTAAAAGGCAATGCTATCATATTATCAGTAACTATGTGCACTTGCGGTTCTTAGCAGAAATACAGTAAAACAAGTTACTTACCAGCTGGTAACGTTCTTTCGGCTGGATGTTTCCTCCAACGCATTCCACATCTGACAAATAATGTTCACAGCTGTGCACTTCGGAAACTTTTTCGGCAGAGGGTGTCCTACGTCGATAGCGTCGGGTCCATGTCCCTTGATGGCCTCCGTCGAAGACGTCATCAAAGAATGTTATAAATAGGACAGACGGCGCACGTAGCCTCAGTTTAAGTTATTTTTCCCCCAGAACGTGTGACCAGTCTGATGCCTGTTGGACTGCATTTAGCCTTGCGGAAACAAACTGCAATCGCATAGGAAATTCTCCTGTGGAATGCGTTGGAGGAACATCCAGTCGAAAGAAAGTTACCAGCTGGTAAGTAACTTGTTCTTCGAATGGATTGTGTCCTCCAACGCATTCCACATCTTTGACAGACTACCAAAGCAGTACCAGTAAATGGAGGAAGGAAAAGAATTTAGAATACCCAATTAGATTGTGGAATAAAGAACCACTTTCCCAAAGCCCATATCCAGGCAATAATGTTTTACAAATGTATGGATTGAAGCCCAAGTAGCGGCATCACAAATATTCCTAATAGAACACCCTGCTGAAGGGCGGTGGAAGTAGCCACGCCCCTAGTGAAATGAGCTCTCAACCCTTCAGGAGGGTCTTTACCCGCCAACCGGTAACACTCTGTAATGGTAAGGATAATCCACCTGGACAAGGTCTGTTTGGTAACAGCCAGGCCCAATCAGTGACCAGCATATCCTACAAAGCGTGGATCGTCCACTCTGACCCTGGACATCCTAGAAATGTAAAAGCTAAGAGCTCTCCTAGGATCGGGAGGAGGGTAGAAAGAAGGAAGAACCACCTTCTGACTCAAATGATATTCAGAGACTACCTTGGGTAGAAAAGAAGGACGTACTCGCAGTACAACCCTGTCCTTGTGAAACACAGTAAAGGGTGGCTTAGATGGAAGTGCCTGCAATTCACTCACTCTGCAAGCGGAAGTAACCGCAATGAAGAACACAGTCTTGAAGGACAGTAATCTCAAAGGAAAGAGTGCAAGGGTTCAAACGGAGCACCCATGAGAAATCTCAAAAACCAAATCCAACACCGGCACCTGGAAAGGGGACGGCGGGAATACCTTAGTCAGTCCTATAAAAAACTGAGAAATCAAAGGAATCTTAAAGTAAGAGCATTCTTCAGACGAGTGCTTAAAGATAGACAGCGCCACCAGGTAACCTTTAATGGTACCCACTTGAAGGCCCCTGTGGGCCAAAGAAAGTAAGATACAAAACCATAGGAATGGAACACTGAAAAAGATCAACATTGTGATCCCTGCACCAGTTGCAGAACTTAGGCCAACGGCACAGGGATTTTGTTGCAAGCCAAAAGCAACACCTCCAGCACGTCATCCGGGTGGCCCCAATCCTTATACCTCAACCTTTCAGATACCAAGCCAGGGGGAAAGAGAAAGAGAAAAAGAAAAAAAAAAAGAGAAAAAGAGCTCTCGGCGGGGAAGCCAGCCTAGAGGGCAGATGGACATTTCCAGAAGGTCCAGGTACCACGCTCTCCTGGCCCAATCTGGAACAATGAGGATCATGTGGGAACTGAACCTCAGCAACACTTGAGGAATGACGGCGACTGGAGGAAACGTGTACAGCAGTGGGAATGACCAATCCACCACGAACACTTCTCCCAAGGCTCCTCTTGGGGGAAATTCTCTTGAGCAGAATCCCTCACACTTCCGGTTGACACTGGTGGCCAAGAGATCCACTTGCGGGGTTCCCCAAAGGGCGAAGATATCCTGAAGGACTTCCTGAGCCAACTCCCACTCGAGAGAGACTGTGCTCTGCCTGCTCAGAGCGTCCGCCGCCGCATTTCCGTCGCCGGCCAGATGAACTGCCGAGACCGAAATTTCCTGCCGGATGGCCCAGAACCAGAGCTGCATTGCCTCTCTGCGCAACGGGAGTGACCCTGCCCCCCCCCCCTTTTTTTTGTTGAGGTAATGCATGGCTACTGTGTTGTCCGTCCTGACCAGGACACTCTTCCCCCGTACCGAGGGCAGAAAAGCCTTCAGGGCTAGCCTGATGGCTCTCAGTTCTAACAGATATGTGAGTCTGGACTCCGGTGGAGACCAACGACCGCTGGCAGTCAAGTTGTTGGCATGAGCGCCCCATCCTGTGAGGGAAGCGTCCATCACTACAGTCACCTCCGGCCACGGTTGCCAAAACTGTTCCCCTTCATCAGGTTCCCTTCGTTCACACACCACAGAAGGTTCTGTGAGACCGAGGGTGGGATCATAACAGGATCCGTCATCTTGCCAGAGAACTGCGACCACTGCATCTTGAGGACCCATTGCAGGGATCTCATCCACAGCCTGGCCTCTGGCACCAGAAAAATGCAGGAAGCCATGAGGCCGACCAACCTTAAGAGGTGGCACCGAGAGGATTCAAAGCTAGCTCGGGAGAGCGCGCCTGGATCAGCCAGTCGTCCAGGTATGGGTAGATGTGAATCCCCCTCACCTGAGGTACGCTGCCACCACCACCATGAGCTCGGTGAAAACCCTCGGGGCGGAGGTCAATCCGAACGGCAGGACCCGAAACGGAAAGTGCGAGTCCCCAGACACAAACCTCAGGTACTTCCTATGCGCGGGATGGATCGGCACATGGAAGTATGCATCCTTGAGGTCTAGAGACACCAACCAATCCTGAAGTTGAAGGGGCCTGGAGGACTTAAGAAAGAGTGACCATCTTGAACTTGTCCTTCCTGAGATGATTGTTCAACCAACTTAAGTCCATGATGGGTCTCAATCTCCGTTTTTCTTTGGGATCAAAAAATAAGGGGAATACGATCCCTTGTTCCTCTTCGCTACAGGCACAAGTTCTATGGCGCCTTTCTCCAGCAGGGGCAAGATTTCCTGCACAAGGAGCGGATCCGGACTCTTCAAATAGTGTATTCCCGGTGGATTGTCGTGAAGCCGCTGAAGGAAAGGAAGGCAGTAGCTGTGCGCTATGGTATCCAGAACCCACACATCTGAAGTAATGGCACGCCATTCTTCGAGATGCTGTGACAGTCTGCCCCCAACCGGCAAACCATGGGACATTGCCTCACGACTTTTTGGAAGCGGCTGCGGCAGTGCCTGAAGGCAAAGAGGCAGCTGCCTGAGCGGCTTTGGCACCACGATTTCCCCGACCACCACGGGTACTTTAACGCTGGCCCCTTTGACTGGCGACCCCTCTCATTCTACCAAAAGAGGAGTAGAAACAAAAAGGAACCTCCCCTCCACTACTGTCCCCTAGGATGAAAAGGAGAGGTTGACGCACCGCGCCGCTTGAAGACTTCACCGCAGCTTTTGAGGTCTGCAACCTCTCAAGGCTCTCCTCAGCCTTGCTGCCAAATAAATGTGAGCCATCAAAGGGCATGTTCAGAAGACGGGCCTGCACATCCGGAGCAAACCCCAACTTCTGCAACCACGCAAATCTGCGTATAATGGTGCTCGCAGCCATGGACCGGCTCACACGGTCAGCCGTATCCAAACCAGACTGTAGGGCCTCACACATGGCAGCCTTGCCATCCTGCACGATAGCAAGGAAAACATCCCTTTCTTCACCCTCGGGAATACGCTGAGCCGCAAAAGCAACAATTCCACAGAGTGTGTGTAAACTTTGCTAAGGCATACGTGGAGTTGGCCGATTTCAAGGCCATGTTCCCAGCAGAAAATACCTTCTGGGCCCAACCGTCGAAGCGCTTGTCGTCCCTATTTGGAGGGATGGTAGGGTACGCCGCCTGCCTCGAGGTGGCCGTAGCTGCCTGAACCACCAAACGTTAACGGAAGGGCGGTATTTCTTAGTTACATTTTCATCCACAGCCGCAAGAGAATCCGGGGACTGCCAAGCAGCTGCCACCCTTTTCTGCAAGGTAGAATGAAATGGCAAAACATGGTCAGAAGACGGACCTTGATCCAAGATGTCCGTCCGATCATCTTGCACAAAGTCTTCTGGAGGACTAGACCAGCCCAGATACTCCGAGACTCGTGCCATGAGTCTCCTATAAGACTCCTCCGCATGAGCCACAGGCGCGGGTCTACCAAACTCCACTTCTGGGGAAGTTTCCAGTCAACTTGCATCATGGAGGGTCTGCCTCAAATCCTCCAGCTGACTGTACCCAGGAAAAAAACTATCATCGTCAAGGTCACCAGGTTCCTCAACCTCCGACCTTTCCTCCTCTTCAAAAATGTCATCCAGAGGGAGTTCAAACCCAGGTCTGGGGACAGAAGAGGGTCTGGAGGCCAAAACCGGCCTCACTGACTTCGATGTAGCCTTCCTTTGAGGATCCATGATGTGTGGGTACGCCAACAGTAAATTGTGAGAAAAGAATTCCCCAAGGCACTGATGGCGCCGAAGGCTTCGACGTCGAGAGTCCTCAATAGGTTGCTGTTGCAGTCTCACTGGGGACGAGGACTGAGACCTAGAGACATCTCTTGCAACCTTGCGAAACCTTTTCCGTATGGGACCTCGACGGCACCCGATGTGTGTTGCGACGTGAACCCGAGCCCGAAGGAGTGCGAGCCACACACCGAGACCAATCCAGGTCGGCGTTGTCAGAAGGCGCGACCGGACCAGTGTCCTGCAATTGAAAAATGGCCATCATAGATTTCTTGAACGCTGCCCATTCCTCCGGAGTCGGGGACTTCGTAGGGCACGTAACCCTCCTCGACATCATCCTCCGAGGAGGACGACAGGGAAGGCAACCGGTGACGGCGCTTCCACGAGTACCGGGACGAGGTAAACGAGTGGCGGGAACCACTCCGGGACCGAGATCCCGGTATTCCTTCCGACGCAGAGAGTCACCCCTCGAGTCATCACTGGAAACCCACTTGGACTTGGAAGGACCTACCTACCTGGAGCTTCCCCTTCCACAAGGCCTTTGCAGTCAGCGACTGGCATTTCGAGCAGTCAGTGTTGTGCGACTCGCCAAAGCACCACAAACAAATGCGGTGGGTGTCGGTGAGTGACATTTGCGACTTGCAGTCCCGGCAGGTCTTGAAACCGGACCAATGAGTCGGAGTCGTCGAAGAGAAAGACATCTTCAATGAAGAAAACACACGAGGTGCGCCGATTCTCACGAAGTTAACACATTCACAGAAAAAACAGAACTGAGGCTACGGGCGCCGTGCGTCCTATTCATAACATCCTATGACATTGTCCTCGAACGAGGCCCTCGAGGGACATGGACCTGACGCAGGACGCACTCTGCCGAAAAAAAGTTTCCTAAGTGCACAGCTGTGGACATTACATGTCAAAGAAAGCGTTGGACACAATCCATTCGAAAGACATTTTGTCATGATGCCTACCCCCGGGGCACCAAACCAGGTCCAGCAAACCCGGAAGCAGGCATAAAGTTATTTTGAGCAAGCCCAAAAACCCCTGCTAGGGGCCGTTTGGGTGCGGTCCTGGCGCCTATGGCGCCAGGCTCATATGGAGAGTCAGTCCTGGCCCCATAGGCACCAGGCTCAGAGTAGAACTTACCTGATGCAGACCATGCTGCAGAGCTCCAAGCCAAATAAGGCTTGGAAGGGACTATTTTTTACTCGGGTTGGGGCTGGGAAGGCATACTTACCTGGGACTACTTTGGAGGCCATTTAAACCACACCCGAAGAGCAGCACACGCTTCGCGTTATTCTGCATCCAGCAGCGTAACGGTCACCGTGTCTGCAAGCCTGCATCCAGTCTTCTGCCACACCCGCCTAGAGTCTGCAGCTCCTAGAAAAAAAGGGAGGAACAGAAGGAGAAGAGGTTAGAATAAGAGCAAAACCTTCTATCCTTATCTGAATTCCCGATCCACCGCGCCTTCGAGCTGGAAGAAAGAAGCATTTTAAGCGCGCCGCCTCGCCTGCTGCAGCGCCGCACTGAACTCACCGGCCTTCGCAGCATCCTCACGATCCACCGCATCCTTCTGCACATTCCCGCCGCACTCTGGCACCTAAAGGGAACACAAGAACAGCAAAGGTGAGCCAAGGGAATAAACAGAGGCAATAGTAACTACCCCCATAGACTTACCCGATTACTGCCAGGGGTACTATTCCTCTTCACGGGTCAGCGCAGTCTCCCTTGCATCCTCGCCATACCCCGGCCTCTAAGGGGAACAAAAGGACAAGGTGAGACAAAGGGACAAACAAGGGGAATTCTTCTCACCACAATAGACTTACCTAATTTTACTGCCGGCGGCATTATTCCCCGAACTTCATATTTTCTCTCCACACCTGAATAAGGGAGCAAGCAACAGGTTACATTGTGGCCTTATTTTATTGAACTGTGTAGGATAAGCCAAATCCTTACCTGAACTTCGTCAGCTACCACGACAAATTCTTCGTTGGGGTCAAACTGCAAGGAATCGGACAAGAGTGAAAGTCAGACATGTGAACTCTTACGAACTACATACTTTTCGTAGTCAATATTGTTCTGGAACTCACCAATTCCTTCGAGCCAGTGAAGCAACTGGTTATCAACGCGCCCCTGCGCTCAATGCAGGATGGAGAGCTCACCTTTTCAAACCATCAGGTGAGACTATAAAAGGGAACATCAAAGGTGATCTGTGGGGAGAACAGCGGGGGTGGTGGGATTTATGCTCAACTCCACGGGTGGTTAATTCCCTTTCTCCATTTGCAGAAGAATATTCCTACGGGCCAAGCAAACGAAGCTAGGTGGGCCAGTCCAGTCCGTCATCGCGGCCCTACGCGTCACATTGGTGGAGACCGCAGCTGTCCAGTTCAGATCGACGCCTCTGTGGGAGCCAGGTGAGTGTAACAGATTACTCTGCATACACATAAGCAAGTGACTTTAGGGAAGGAAAATGATTAGTTAGTATAACACTAGCACTGTTCAAGCGTCTACAGATGGTTTCTTCGCACAGCAAGTCTGAATTCGAAAACGCACCCCTAGATAAAGGCAGTTCGGAGAGGGCTCAAAGTCTTGACAAGCAGCAGAATACAAAGAGTTCCTATGGATTTCTTCAAATCTCTTGTCTTTTCGTAAGCAGCAAGTTAACCAACTGTGGAGACCCTGTTAAGAACTCGACAAGGGGACGGACACAAGAAGCAGCTTAAGCCCGAGGTAAGGGTGGCAAGGTAAGGGTGGTGGGGGGGCCTACCCTGGACACCTCTGAGTGCACTCCAATGCTCTGGCGCAACTTCACAGATCAAGGTAAGCAATATCTTTGTCGTGGTTGTATTCTCTTCGATATGGCTGTGCTGGAGCCCACCTCCAGATTCCTGGGTCCAATGGCAAAAGTCAGGACAATGGACGGGACCTCACAGCAGCAGCCTCGAGGAAGGACCTCAGGCACGGCTTTCATCAGCTTCTTGGGTCACTCTCTGGGTTTGGTGCCTTTTCTGCTGCACCGACAAAGGATGCAGTTCGCCCAGTCAATCATCTTTGCTTCACAGTTGTGCACTCTGCTAAGCCGGTCTGGGCGAGTTGGCTAGGATCTCTGGAGTGTCCTTGAAGGGTCAGCAAAGATTTGCACAAGTGCAGCCTTTCCAATGCCGTTGGAATGGGCAGCAGGTTTACTGGCATTGGGGTTTCCCAGCTCTGAAAACTCACAGGACCTCGGGAGATGGTGGTTAGCGAGAATTCTGAAAAATGTGCTAATAACCTTCTACCTTAGAGACCCCCAGCACTTTTGCTGGAATACAGGACTTTTAATTTCTAACCTGGAGAGAGTGAGCCCTTTTTTCATTATCTCATGTATTTTTATTGTGATTTTGACGAAGTGTTTCTTTTTAATTTTTGGAATCGGACAAACTCCATAGGCATCATCTTTTACATTGTGAGACACAGCACCTTCAGTGCAGTGGCACAGGGTAGTCCCTTAGATTTCCCAAAGGTTTAAATACCTTCTCTTGGTGAAACAACTGTTTCCAAAAGCAGTGAAGTGAAGTGAAATTGACAACTTACATTTTGTAACTTTCCAGCCCCAGCACACATTATCTTACCATTGGGTGCTGGAGGGGTTACTTAGTATCCCCTTTGTCTAGTTTCTCATGTAACATTTTTATGTTACCCTTTCTACAATTAATGGCTGGTAGCAGTGGTTTACTTTTCACTAACATTGTTTTTACAGCGGGCAACGTTTGCAGCAACAGTAAGGCACCGATGGGTGCCAATTGTGTCAAAATGGGCCAGTTTTCTTTTACCATTTCTTTGTGGAAAGGTCCTTCGAGTTTTTCACTGTGCGCCAAACCAAGTTTGATCTCTGTTTATTCGCCTTTGGCGGGCTTCAGGAGTGAAACCCGCCTCTGGCTCCAGAGTGTCTGGGGAAGGCAGGAAGTGAGGGCGGTGCCCAATACTCCCTGTACCTAGTCTCCAAGGAGACCTAAATGCACTCTGTGATGATTGGCTGGCTGACTGTCCGGCAATGACAGCCACCCTGCTGGGTGAGTGGCAGATAGGCTGGAATGAATGGGAGAGAACTGAATAAAAGGCGAGTCTCCTGGCTTGGAAGGCAGAGTCAACCACTGGTCGAAGGAACTGAAGAAGAGCTTGAAGAGGACGACTGCTGCAATTCCTGGACCGTTGGTGTGCCTGGTGAAGCCCTGCTGCAGGTCCGAATTACCAAGTTCACATCGACAGAGAAGCCCTGCAAGGGCGACTTCTCCCTTTGAGTTGGTGGGACCAATGAACTCCCAAGTAAGCCACCGGGACACCCATCTCGGAGCTGGTTGAATTTCCTCAGAGTTGCTGCAGACTGACACCAGATTGTGTGCGTTGCTTGTAAGCTGGCCTAAAGCTTTTGGAAGATCCGTCGGACTCTCACGAAGCAGGACTGACCAAGCCTGACCCCCCTCCCCCTCAGTTGAGTACAGGACCTCAGATGTGAGGAAAGTCCACCTTGACAGCCAGGAACCGTGCTTATTGCCATTTGCTGTACAGCAAGGAGCTGAAACGTGAAACAGCCACTGAAAGTAAAGATTGCCCGTTGCCAGCTTTGACGGTGCCAGTACAGTGCAGGAGACGCCCCTATCCCCACGTCCTCCCTCTTGTCCCCACGACTGAGGCCCAGGAACAGTGAGATATGCAGAGCTGTACAGGAACAGAAGTCTTCAGCTGCATCTTTTTCTTCTTTACTAAGGTACTGTAAAACTAGCCTAAGAGAACTTAACTCTTACTGTGGAAGTGCTTGTAACTTCTGCAACTCACAAGTCTAATCAGCTTGTGGCCCTACATTTGATAGATTCCTAAGAAATTGAGCAAAGACTTTTCCATTTACTTACCTGAAGTGCTGCATTCTAAACAAAGACTTTGGCCTATCGACTTTGGCTTGGCCTATTGAATTCAATGACTCTTGTAAGTGCTATCTGAAAGTATTTTCCCTGCTTAAAAATATTTTAAGTTCTTGTGTTCTAATAACCTTTGCCTTTCACCAACTTGTAAAGAGTATTCTGAATGCCAACAGTAAGTTATTAATGTCCCCAGCACCCTTGTTACTGAAGTCACATGTGGGTATAAGTTGTGTCTGTGGGCCATCCCAAAAGGCCTCGTCTGATCCAGAAACTCAAAGTGTATAGTATTGAAGTATATGTGTGTTTTACTGTTCAATTGCTCCCTTCTGAAGAAGGCTTTATAACTGACTGATAAATAATTTAATTGTTTGTGCAAGAAACCTTGAGTGTAAGTTTATTTGAATACCTGTAACTGTAAATCTTTGTGTAACTCCACTACAGCTCACATTTCCCCTCTTCAAATAAGCCTGGCTGCTCAACACACTACCAAAACTGTGTAGTACAAACTTATACCAAAGGTTGGGTTGCCTATACCCGTAGTCATAGTTGTTTGTAGTGTTCCCAGGGAGTACTGCATACAAACTTTGCCTAACACTGGTGGCAGCGGTGGGATATATTGTAGAGTTGTTACATTTAGAGTTTACTTTACCTTTGTTTAAATAGTAACCTTCACAAGGCTAAGCTCCACTAGAAAAGCAATTGTAACATGCCAGATATGGATAACATCAGACAGGAAGCACTGATCATTTTCACAGTAGAACAACTGAAAGAAATGTGTAAAGTCAGGTCTCTCCCTGTTAAAGGAAAGAAAAATGAACTTACTGCAAGATTGTTAGAAAATCAAAGTCTGGGTAGTAGGCCTGTCACACCTACTAATCTAGGAAATGTGGAAAAGGATGAGGATTATTCAGAGTCTAACTCTAATTGAAGAGTCTGAAGAGTTATAGGCTTCTCAGGATGTGAGCCCTCTTTACTTCAACAGGCCCTTATGCCTCAACCTTTAGCCACAAGGACCCTACAAGGTCCAGTACTGAGTCCAGAATGTGTCTCTCTTTAAAAGACGAGGCTTGAGTTAGAGTTTAAAAGATTACAAGTCCAAGCTGAAGCCACACATCAAGATCTCAAACTAAGGGAAATGGAACAACATGCTCTTGAAATTAAGAAATTGTCTCTTGAAAATGTTTCTATCCCAGAGTCTTCTAGGTCTTCCAGTCCCAAGAGACCTTTCATGCCTAAGGAAGCTGTGAGTAGGTATGAGGTGAAACTTGATCTTTTGGATTGGTTGGGTGCTTTTGAATATAACTATGTGATTCAGGCCTTCACAGGGAATCAGTTGATTCCTTGGCTTTTGTCTAGGCTCCCACAGGTTGCAACTGATGCTGTAATGGAGGTGGGGGAACTTGAAAGATTGGAGTATGAAAATGTGTAGCTAGCTTTGATGGCTAGATTTGGGAAAACTCATTCCCGGTACCTTCGAGGTTTAGGACCCTCAAAAAGACGGATGGTACCCGGTGGGCTACCTGGGTGTAAAAACGTTTGAAAAACTTATATGGTCGTGTTAAGGGTTACAGAGTGAACTCCTTTGAAGGAATGAGAAATCGTTTTTTGTTAGAATCTATTTTGATGCCTGCTCTCCTGAGCAGAGACAGCATTTGGCTGACTGTAAAGAGATTGATCCCAAGAAGCCAGCAAAAGCTGCTGACTTGTGGGTTGCCAACAGGGCTACTCACAAGGGTTCTGGGGCCACTCTCAAAAAGGATGAGAAGCAGCAAAAGTAAGATGACAGAGAATTCTAAAACGTCCAATCCAAAAGAGGGCCACAAACAGAAAAAGCCTAAGCCACATGGGAAACCAAGTCGGTCTAGTGAAACCTCTGGTGCCAAACCAGAGGGAGGTCAGCAGAAGCCCCCATTTGTCAAAACATTTGGAAAATGTTATGCTTGTGGGTCGGGGATCCCAGATGCAAGGGTAAACATTCAGGGGTCCACACTACCTCCTTAGCCTTCATCCCTGAGGGAGGAGTACATATGGCAAGTGGAAACTTTCAACTATTGGCTGAACACCCCATTGGGGTCTCTGCCAGTGTTTTAGTGTCCTTGGGTCTGTGGGAACAGCAGAATATATATATGTGTATAACTATTCCAGATAACACCAAGGAATACTACAAGGACAGTGTACTTGTAAATGGTCAGGAGACCCCTCCCATTAGAGACAATGGGGCCAGCATCACAGTGGTAAATGTACACTTCTTCAAACCTGAGGATGTTGCTAAGGCACCCAAAGGTCCCAATAAGCTTGCTGGAGGCCCTATCCAAATGGTTACAATACTACAGCTATCATCCAGTGCAACAACATGACTAGGAATAACTGTTAGTGTACAAAGTGAGGTTCCTGGGAGAGTCCTTCTGGGGAATGACTTAACAACTCTTGGAGTGGTATCAAGCACCCCCAGTCCTCGCAGTAAAAGGAGGCAGGAGCAGACAAGGAAGGCCAGAGAGCTCACTTTAAATGACTCTCAGTGGGTTGTTATAGAAGAACCTATAACACCCAGTCCACAGGAGAAGCCAACTTCTATTTCCAAAAAGGAGACAAAGGGGAAACCCAAGTTCTCAGAAAACAAAAAAGATAGCACTCCTGTGCATCTAACAAGGACATCCCCGAGAGGACAGTCCAAAGTCACACCTGTGACTACTCCACCAGCTGAGACCGAGTGTGAGAAGCAACAAGGAGAGGTTGAGTCAGCTGCTGAAAATTCAGAGCTGGAAGAAGACCTTCCCCCTGTTGGAGATCTGGATCATAAAGACCATCCTGTGCTGCAGTCTTAACTGGCAGAAGGTGGCCCACTGTAGGGCACACTTCAGCAGAGGTCAAAAAGAGTGTCCTACTCTAGAAGGACTTCTCCAACAGGCAGCTTCCCAGCTGGAAGGGCAAGAGCCAGGGAAGCACAGGTTATACTGGGAGGATGGCCTTCTCTACAGTGAACCTACTGAGTTTACAGGAGACTTGTAGTGCGCCAGGAGGTGAGACCTCAATGTTAGGCTCACCTGGTCTCTGCAAAGGCGTTGGGGCACGGTTGCAGCCCTCCCTGAACTTGAATCACCCCCTTCAGGCCTCTCCCTCAGTAGAAAAGCTGTGAGCAGTGGTACATGGCGATACTGCTCCTGCGTGGAGATAAGAGTGTGCGAGTGCGCCAATCTGCGATTGTAGTACCTCTCGAACCCTTCACCCCAAAGTACAGTTTCTGTGAGCATACTCTGGCCCAAAAAGCTCACCTGTGAATTATGGACGATAAGCTCTCTGTCCTGCTACTTCTGGCAGGGGTGCGTTGAATGGGATCCCTGATAAGCATTAGTCCAGTCCAGCTGCGACTGTGCGTCTCCTTATGATTGGTAAGTCTTTGAGCTCTTGTGATGCTGTTCGTTCTGTTTAATGTTTTTATATGTTGCTTTATGCCCGCAATAATGTCTCTTCTGTTTTCTTCCCTTAGATGGAAATGCGGCCTCAATGCAGCTGTGAGACTCAAGACGCGGCCGGATGGAAGATGGATGCTACCGCAATGTTTGACAGCAAGTAAGTGATGGTTTAAGCAAAAGCGCAAAGTAGGGAGAAGTGCAACCTTAAATTGACTTTTTTCGATGTCTAACCTGGTCTTCTGTTTTTCCTTTAAGGCGCTGCTGTCGACGAGGGAGCGTGTCATGCTGCGGTGCCAAGATGAAGATTTCGGCGTTCCGGAAAGTGTAAAGATGAATACTTGGTTCGCCGATGAGATGTACAGGTAAGAACAGCTTCCCCCAGTTAAGTATGCTGGCAGGAAGCAGGGTGAACAGGAAGCAGGATCTTCAAAGGTAAGTCTGACCTCAGGCGACAGTGAGCGTTACGCTGCTTGCAAGTGCAGAATAACGCGAAGCCTCTGCCTTGAGGATCGTGGCAGCTTATATAGCTGAGATCGTGGGCACACCCATTAGGGCCGGCTTACCAGCCACACCCTGCCACTCCTAGAGTGAGCACATGCGAAGGCAATCCATTAGCAGCCACACCCCAAGAATGCACTTGGGGCTGCTTAATGGATGGAATATTCAAGGTTAATGCATCTGAAGTGCTATGTCCATAATAAAAGCTTTTTGGTGTTAAATGGATGTTGTTGTTTACGCCAGGCGCCAGGACAGTGTCTACCCAGGTCTCCTGTGCATGTGACCCCTGCATGCCTGTGCCCCTGACTTCATGACCATGACACTAAGTTCCTACAGTGAGCCCATGAGATTCCTTTAGCTGGTCACTTAAATTATAAGACTAAAGAAAGGATTTCTCTACATTTCCAATGGCCTAAATTGGGGTCTGATGTAGATTGATTCTGTAGGAGCGGTCACACTTGTCAGACATCTGGCAAGAGTGGAGCCAAGAATGTGCCACCCTTTGTGCGCCTACCAGTGGTGGGAGTTCCTTTTGAGAGGGTAGGAATCGACATTGTTGGTCCCTTAGACCCTCCCACATCTTCAGGCAACCAATTTATATTGGTTGCTGTTAAGATGGATTTCTGAACTCTGTCCTGGAGGGGCAGAGGTTCAGAAGGCCAGCCTAGTTTCTTGGAACAGGGTAACCTCTGGACAAGCCAGACCAATCAGGGTAGCGATGGCGGCGGTCAAGACTAGGTCTCAAGAGGGGTGAGGGTGACTGAAAGCCCGCAATGAGCACACAAAGCAAGGCTGCTTACAAATTACTCCAGACAGGTGTTATATTAAAAATATAGACACATTTATTACAAGGCCTTTGTAACATCGACCATAGTAAAGAATTACGGTAAAAGTCCAATAAACCAACACATCACAAGCAATACAATATATTAGAAGCAGAAATATGCAGACCACCTAGATGGGGAGGAAACCAGGCAGTGCAAGTAATCGTTAGACCCAGTTCGACATCAGAGGCCACCTAACTAGAAGGAAGTCCGAGCCCTACGAAGAGTGGAGCCTTGTGCTCAAAAGTACCTGCACACGCGGGTGCCAACGGGCAAAGGGGAGTCTCTTCAGGGAAATCAGGCAGTTCAGAGAGGTGAACAAAACTATGATGAACAGATCCCCGCTACTCAAGTGCGGCCTCCACTTGCGGGCAGAAGCAGGGCGCGAGTGCGGAAAAGGGTTGCTGTTAACGACAGCGGTGGAGAGCCACAGGCTCCTGCGGGAGGGCGACCGGTTAGGGTATTGACTACTCACCGGTCCCCGATGCAGGCAGACCCAGGCTTCTCCGGTTCCGTTTCGGTACTGGCAGGTTCAGATGCCATCAGCAGGATGTCTCGACGCCGTGTGGATTCCACGACAGCAGGAGTCAGGGTCGAGGGTGTCCCAAAAGCAGCGAACACGCACAGATTGTTACCACAGCAGGGCAACTCGGCAACCGCGTGTATTCCGGTCCCAAAGCACACGTCTCACTTCAGACCTGTGTACGAATCGTGTGAGAGTGCCGAGGACTCGGAATTTAGCAGTAAGCCAGACGGCGGTGACAGAGCAAGGTTCCTGTGTAGGCTGGTCAGTCCACTGGATGGCCCAAGGACGCTTCCGAAGACTTACGTACAGGATTTGGTGAAGGTGCCGAGAATAGTTGTTCTCCACTATTCTAAAGGGTCGAAGCGCCTTCCTTCGTTCGATCAGAGGCCGAGTGGTCTCGCAGGACGACAGCAGTGCAGGGTGCGAAACCTTCAGCGGGTCACCAGCGATTCCTCGACTCAGCTTCTTAGTTGCAGGGTACTTGGCTCCTTACCCTTTGTTCGTGAGAACTCATGAGATCGACATGGTAGTGGGGTTTTCAGCCTCCTCTTATCCAGAGTTCCCTTCACACCAAAACGGAGAGGGCCCAATGGGAGATCCGCTCACAAACACTCACACCATACGTGGACCTATCACGGCCCACGGTGGTCCCAGGCATTCAGGACACTCTAGACTCTCTGGCACCCAGGATGGGAACATACATCCCAGCCCACATCCTGGGAGGCACACACAAGGCATGCAGAAGCCCGCAAAAATGTTGGGTTTCGCGGGAAAGTGCATGACCAAATAAGGACTGCCCCGGGTCGGCTTGACCTGGGGGAAGGTGAACGGGCAAGACGGTCAGCGGACAGGACCAAGAACCTCGTGGCATGGCCATTTTGGAGCGGTTAACATGGCAAAAAGGGGTTCAAAACACAAAGACGATAGCTGCCACCAGTCCCGTCCGTGACACACTTGCACATTTCATGATAAGTCCAGTGAGAGTTTCTAGGGCCTTTGGAATGACTAGAGCCCCAAGAGCGCGGTAATGTAAGTTACGGTGCACTCTTCTTTCAGGTTGCTCAAAAGCTGCAACACGAGGAAAGGACTAGGGGAAACGAAGTCTCCCGGTAGTGACTGTCTTAAAGGCATGTCAGTTTCCCCGTAAGAATTGAGCGAAAGCCCAGAGGAGTGGGGGGGAAGGCTGCGCTTCTCTGGCAAAGTCTAGATCAGGCTGTAAAACAACAGCAAAAAGTTTGCGGGTTGCCACATGGAAGGAAAATTACCTACAATTATGAAATCTTTCCTAACACATGCTACCAGGTATCCTGAAGCTATACCTATGAGGACTGTCACTGCTCAGGCAGTTGCTAAGGCCCTACTTGGTATTTCTACCATACTAGGTTTTCCTAAGGAGTTTATCTCCAACAAGGGATCAAATGTTATGTCCCACTACATGCAGGTCATGTGGAAAAACTGGAGTGACCTACAAGTTCTCAACTGCCTACCATCCCCAGACGAATGAGTTGGTAGAAAGGTTTAATAGAACTATGAAGAGCATGATAGGTGCTTTAGAAGAACCCCTTAGAAGAAAGTGGGACCTTTTACTGCCAAGCCTTCTCTTTGCTTATAGAGAGGCCCCTCAGGGGTTGGATTCAGTCCCTTCGAGCTCCTCTATGGTTATCCGGTTAGAGGTCCATTTGACCTTATCAAGGAGGGGTTGGAGAGTGTTCCATCCTACAAGCCAGTGTGAATCACTGACTATGTGTTAGGTCTCTGAAGGAGACCTACACAAATGATGACAGAAGTTCAGAAAACTTGAAAGCATGTCAGGCTCTGGTGAAGCATTGGCATGACCAGAAGGCCAACATGACTGAGTTTACTCAAGACCAGCTAGTTCTAGTTATGGTACCTACAAGGATGGATTGGACCCTTCAAGGTTGTGGGAAAACTTGGAGGTCAATTATCTGGTGGACTTGGGCAATCCTAAGGAGGCCCCCAGGGTCTTCCACACCAATCGACTAAAGGCCTATGTCTCTAGACCAGACCTGGGAGCTTTGCTTCTGATCGGGAGGAGGAGAGTGAGCCTCTACCTGACCTCATCAGGGGACAACCTTTAGATGGAAAGATAGGAGTCAATCTCTCTTCTGATCTGACACTGGAACAGGAGGAGTGCAAAGCTCTGTTAAATCAGTTTGCCCCTCTGTTTTTTACTATCACCAGGCTTGACCCGTTGCGGCCAGCATGATATTCTCACTGGTAACTGTTTATCTGTTAAAAGCAGAGGTTACAGACTGTCAGACCATGTAAGAACCCACAAAGTAAGAGGTCAACAAGATGCTTGATCTCAGGGTAATAGAGCCATCTACAAGTCCATAGTCTAGTCCAGTTGTACTAGTGCCAAAGGCAGGATCCAAGGAATTGAGATTCTGTGTGGACTATAGAGCCCTTCTCCTCTTTCTCACCCATATCAAAAGATGAGGTCCTCTCTATGAAAGTCTTTCAAACAGCTGGTCCCCTGCTCCTCCGGAACCATCAACAAGATTGCCTCTCTTGCTCCAGCCTTTGCTGATATCTGCAATCACTCCTTTGCCATAGGCTCCTTCCCACCACTCCTCTATCCCTCCCTTGTGCACTCTTCCCACAAAACGTCTTCTGTTGACCCCTCCTGCCTGGCTAACTACTGCCCCATCGCCATTCCTTTTAGGACAGTTTTTCTGAAGTCCAATTAAGGGCTTAGTAAAACCATTCAACTAAGGCAGTGCAAGACCCCACTCTTAGTACAAGGCTGTACCACCCGAGTTCATGGTAGCGTCGACAGAGCAGCCAGGCTCATTTTAAGAGGGAGAGAGGGCTGTAGAATCAGTACAAATGAAATGGTAATACAAATGGTCCAAAGAAACACTATATATGTAAAAACAAAGGATTTGTTTAAATACAGGTAGGCCCAGTTAAATCTAGGGGTAAATAAGTACTATCACACATTAAATGTAATCAAAATTATAATAACACTACACTATACTTGAAGGTACACAGACCAAAGCATAAACCTTATTTGGAACACCCAACCGTAGTTCTAGGGAAGTCAAAACTTTTTCATACACATTTAGTATAGGTCACACCTATTTGTGGGGAGTATAAACTAATGGTTACTTTCACAATAACATTCAGTAACGCATGGGTAGTAGACCCTACCAGTTGTACAGTTACTCTCAGTACAAATCACTTAATCAGTCAAATGGACAATATACTTTTTGTGAATAGTGGAACACTTATTTCAGGTACAGTAAAAACCTATAAGTACTTTTGTGACAACACACAGTTATACTAGGCGAGTAAAATCTAAGGATGTAATATTCAATCATAGGTGCTTTTGAGATCAGCGAGACACAGATTGAGATAAGCAGTAACTGGTAACTTATTTTTGGATGGCCTACAGATCACCCAAAGTAAGTAAAACCCATATACTTTTTCAATCTCACAATGAAGTTTAGGTTAGACCTTTCCCATCAATACAAGTTACTTATGTACGACTTATAAGGGACATTCGAGAACCAAAGTGAATAGGTTCAGATAGCACAGGGAAAGTAAACCCCAAATGGTACACTTTACTGAATGACAAAGTAATTCTAGGTAAGCAACAACCTAATACAGACTTATTCTGGACAGGCTAGCAGCACAAGTCAGGGGAAGCAAGACCCAGTTGGACACTCATACAATTATGTTAACAGGCATAATCTGGTGAAACCAACACATTACTTTAGGGAAGAGGCATAATCAATTTACAGGAGAGTAATATACCTAAACATCTACTTTCTATTAGAATGGCAAAACAGTTTCTAAAGAAAGATATTAACCATACTTTTAAGAATAGTGCATCACACATCCAAGAACTTTAACTGTTCACTCAGTTACAGTTACCAACTGTTAGGCAAGATTGCATGCAGTACCCATTGGGTGCATTACAATAACCCTGACCTCCTGGCAATTGGGACTCAACCTTTGGTAACTACACAGGTTGGTAGTGTTGCTGAACAGCCAGGCTTATCTCAAGAGGGGTCAAAGTGAGCAGTAATTTTGTGACAGTAGCAGTAATTCAAATAAACACTTACACTCAAGATTTCCCGATAACAAAATTACAAATTTATTTCACAGATGTATACGCCTTCTTCAAAAGGGAGCAATACATGTAGCAATTAAAATGCACTTCAAAACACTTAGTTTTTCTAAAACAGATGATACCCATTGAGGATGGCACACAGACACTTCCTACACCCTCAGCTGACAAATTGCTAGGCTGCTGTGGACATTGATTTATCACTTGATACATTTAGAGCAATACTGAGTTTGGTGTAAAAGATAGAATAGAGGAATAAAACAAAGATTAACGAGTAATTCATAAACAGGTAAGTACTTTTGATACCTTCCAATGCAGAGTAAAATTAACCCTTTCCTGGGGGAAAGGGCAAAGCACAAAGTATGAGGTAAAGAGGAGTCTTTCAGGGAGCCAGGACAGCCAATGTTAATTGCATAATATCTAGGGGAGCTGAAGATCTTCTTTGCAGGTAGGTAAAAAGTCCTGCACACAATTTTTAGAAATGTTAGTTGAAAATAGAACACTTGAAGGGTCACAAGCTGGGAGGCTTGTGAGGGGCAACACGTTAATAACTCTGCAAGGTAACCAAGACAGGTCTCAACTGAGATCAAGAAAGGCTGCACAACAAGAGCTATGTTCTTAGGCTTTACAGTATCTCTGGTTAGAAGAAATGATTCCAGCTAACTTCTGTTCCTCTAAAGCTCTGCAAATCCTGTTCCTGAGCCTCCGTGGTGGGGACTCCAGCTCTGCAATGGGAAAGTCAGCGGCAGCAATGAGCAAACTTCAATTCAGCGTTTCTTCAGTGTTTCAGCTCCTCGCATCTGACAGCAAATAGCAACATTGCGGTTCTCGGATAACACTTCAGACTTTCCTTGCTTCTGGGGTCCAGCACTGTTGAGGTGGCTCAGGCTTGGTCAGTCCTGCATCAGGGAAGTCCGGAGCATCTTCCTAGATCTTGGGTCTGACTTAAAAGCAATGCACACAATCTGGTGTTCCTCTCCCTGGCACTTCTGTTGCAGCAGCAGAAATACAGCCAGCTCTGAGAAGATGTCCAGACGGGCTTACTTTGGAGTTGATTGGTCCCAACAACTCAAGGGGTGAAGTCATCCTTGCAGGGCTTTTCTAGTCGAGGCGAATTCAGAGCTTCAGCACAGCAGCAGGGCTTCACCGGACAAACCTATAGTCCAGGAGTTGCAACAGGTGTCTTACACATTCTTTGGATTCCTTCGGTCAGTGGTCGACTCTGCCTTCTGTCCAAAAGACCTCGCCTTTTATGCAGGTTTCTCCCATTCATTCCAGCCTAGCTGTCAATCACACAGCAGGGTGGCTGTCCTTGCCGGACAGCCAGCTGGCCAATCACCATTGGGTGCATTCTTGTAACCAAGAGGATTAGGCACAGGGAGTTTAAAGCACCTCCCTCACTTCCTGCCCCTGCCAGACATACTGGAGCCAGAGGCGGGCTTC
This sequence comes from Ambystoma mexicanum, assembly GCF_040938575.1. NCBI lineage: Eukaryota > Metazoa > Chordata > Amphibia > Caudata > Ambystomatidae > Ambystoma > Ambystoma mexicanum. The sequence continues at coordinate 211,228,814 of NC_090929.1, forward strand.
ACTCATGAATCCCCACCAAAGACAATATGAACAAAGGGACCAAAACTGGTTTGCCGCGCAGAGTAGGACCTTGGTAGGAAGAATTCTCAGAAATGTGTCAATTCCCTTCTACCTTCGAGACCACCAGCTCTTTTTGCTGGACTTAAGAACTTTTTATCTCTCAGATAATTTTAATGCGATTTATTCTCTGTTTCTCTTCTGACTTTGTAGTGTGACAAACTCCGTAGGCATCTTTACATTGCGTCACACAGCACCTTTGGTGTAGTGACACAGGGAAGTCTTAGATTTCCCAAAGGTTTAAATACCTTCTCTTGGTGAAACTACTGTTTCCAAGATCAGTAAATTGAAATTGACTTTACTTACATTTTGTAACTTTCTATACCCAACACACACTATCTTACAATAGGGTGCTGGAGGGGTTACTTAGTATCTCTTTTGTCTAGTTTCACATGTAACATTTTTTATGTTACCCGTTCCACAATGAATGGCTGATGGCAGTGGTTTACTTTTTACTATCATTGTGTGTTTTTACCACAGGCTGCGTTCGCATCCACGGTAAGGCACCCATTGGTGCCCATTTCGTCAAAATGGCCCCAGTCTCCTTTGTTCACCATTTCTTGTCAAGAAGGTAATTTGAGAGTTTCTCTGCGCAACAAACCAGGTCTGGTCCCTTTGTTCGTTTTGTCTTTGGCAGGATTCACTAAGGAACCCTGCCTCTGGCTCCAGTAGGTCTGGCAGGGGCAGGAAGTGAGGGAGGTGCCTGAAAATCCCTGTGCTTAATCCCCTTGGTTACAGGAATGCACCCAACGGTGATTGGCCGGCTGGCTGTCCTTGGAGAGCCCGGTGAAGCCCTGCTGAAGCTCCGAATTTGCCTCAACTAGAGAAACCCTGCAACAGACGACTTCTCCCCTTGGGTTGGTGGGACAAATCAACCCCCAAAGCAAACTTGTCTGGTCATCCTCTAGGAGCTGGCTGTACTTCCATTGCTACTGCAGGAAGCGATTGACAGGGAGAGGAACACCAGATCGAGTGCATCGTCTAAGTAGGTCCCGAGCTCCAGGAAAATCCTCCGGAATCCCATGAATCAGGACTGACCTACCTTAACAGAGTGCTGGACCCCAGATGCAAGTAAAGTCCATATAGGTATCCGAGAACCGAGAAAGCTGAAACCACGACCTGCCTCCGATATGAAGTTTGACCATTGCTGCCGCCAATCTTCCATTTGTAGTGCAGGAGACCCTAGATGTCCTCCCTCTTGTCACCACGACTGAGACCCAGCAAAACAGGATCTGCAGACCTACAACTGGAACAGAAGCCAGCTGGAACCAATTTCTTCAAATCAAAGGTACTGTAAAACTAAGGGGTTGCTTACCTCTTGTTGTATAGCTTTTGCTAGCGCTCAGTTGAGACTTGTCTTAGTTGCCCTTGCAGGGTTGCCCCTCACACGCCTCCCAACTTGTGTCCCGACAGTGATTTCATATTCTGCAAAGACCTCTAAAAGATTGTGAAAGACTTTTTTGTACCTACCTGCAAGAAGTGCTTCAGCTCACCTAGACTTTTGCTCAACTAACATAGGCTGTCCTAGCTCCCTGAAAGAGTATTCTTACCTCCGACTTCACTTTCTGCTTTAACTATACACCAGTAAAGTGTTAATTTACTTTGCATTGGAGGGTTCAAAAAGTACTTACCTGCTTAAGAATATTTGTGAACTATTGTTTTCTTTCCCCCCTCTTTTCCTTTTGACACTAAACTCAGAATTGCTCTAAATGTACCAGTGATATCAATGTCCAGTGTCCTAGTTATTTAAGTCACCTCAGGGTATAGGAAGTGTCTGTGTGCCATCCCAAATGGGCATCTACTGATTTATTGAAACTGAGTGTGTGTGTAGTTTTGAAGTATATTATTGTGTTACATATATTTGCTCCCTTCTAAAGAAGGCTTATTCAAACAGCCTTAAATAATTGTTTAATCAAGAAACCTTGAATATAAGTGTTATTTGGATAGGTTACAACCCTACAGCTCACATTGACCCCTCTTGAGATAAGCCTGGCTGCTCAGTCACTCTACCAACTTGTGTAGTACATGCGTATACCAAAGGTTTTGTTAACTATTGCCAAGAGAACAAGGCTGGCGCATTCTCCCACAGGGTACTGCATTCAATCTTGCCAAACCCCAAGCCACCTTCAAACCTCAGGGTCTCACAGCTGGACAGAAGTCTTAGCTTCTTTAGGTTTCTCCAGGATCTCTCTAGAGTGGGTGTAGGGGACAACTTATCCCAAAATCCAGGTAAGAGCCGAAACTCCCACTAGCCAATAGCAGAACTAGCCCCACACACACACACACACACACACACACACACACACACACACCCCCCCCCCCCAGGAGTAGTCCCATCAGAACACTCGGGCACACTGAAACCAGTTTGTGGAGTGGACCAGACAGTTCCAGCCCACGTCCTGTCAGCAAACACATATAGCCCCTCCAGTAGTCATCCAAAAGCCTCGGCTTTCCTGGGTACTAGAATCCATATAAGCATTTTCCTGGATTCTAAGGCCAGGAAGAAGGCTAAAAGACTATATGGCCAAAGCACAAACGAAAAAACGTTGTGGCATGGCCATGTTTGGTCACTAGCCACTGTTAGTAGCCAAATTATGTAAATGCAGTAAGGCGAACACGAAAAGCACCAAAGAAATGGTAAAAAGTCACTGCTGCCACCAGCTTGTCCATTTAATACACCTAGAGTAACCAAAAATCCTTTGAGTGTTAGTCTAGGGCAAGATGTTGTAAGATGCATTAAACAATGATAAAGTTACCAAAGTGATGCAAACATTTGAAAATTTGTAACAGTATCAAGGCTAAGGGAAGGTTTCCCAGTACAGACAGCCTAAAGGACATGTCAGTTTCCCCATAACAGATGAGAAAAACAGTAGTGAAGTAAAAAGTACAGGTCAGGATAATAAATGTAAGCAAAAAGTTTGGGGGTCCATTAAAATGGAAGGAAAGGTGCAGTAAACAGAACCCTCCCACAAGGCTGGTTTTGAAAATCCCTTCCAAAGCATAATTTTAATTTAAACTTAAATGCATTACTAGGTATAAAGTATAGATTACAGTTAACAGTGTTTCAGTTGAGATATTTTTACTCCTGTAATAAAAGACCCATTGGGAATGGAAACAACCTAGAGAAATTACACCCAACTTCAACAAGTATAAAGAAAGAAACTGCCACTTCAAAATCAGAATCGCAGAGTACACCACAGAAATAAACTAGAGCAGATATTTAGGGGTTCCATTATAACATTTAACTAGGGAAGCAAAAAAAAAAAAATGTGCCTCCCAGAAGATGATCGACACATGGAATGTTTGACGATGCCATTCAAGAGATGACAGTTGCACACGCACTTACCTAGAAATTAAAAAATAGGTAAATAGGCAAACAGGACAAAAACAGGGCAATTGTAAAAGGCAAAAGTCTACATAAAAATAAAACAACGTTCTTACCAGTTTATGACCAGATATAGTTTTTTCAAATTTCCCATCAAAGGCTCCCCAAATTTTGATAAGTTTGTCAGCCGCTAAAACAGAAGAAACACTTATGTACAGCACATCTCTTTCAAAGTGATTATCATTTAGTTGAACACCTGTGAGGCTTTTGTGAGGTGATTGAGCCCCCCCTCCCCAACAGCAAATCAGGTCCAATAATCAAATTAATTTTCATCTAGGTTACACATGATTAAGGTGAAATTACCAGTGCAGACAAAAACAAAAATGTTTTAAAAAATGAAGACAGCAGGTAGTATTGGCTGATCAAGTTACTGAGTGTTTGCCTTTATTCTCCAATGTACAAAGGATTAAAGTGGAAAAGAAAGGCAAAAATGTATCCAGCAATGGCTCTTTCATGGATGTCAGGCCCCAACAAAACATTTTACAGGGCTGTATACTAATTGACCTTTTCCCAATTGACCTCGGGAGAATTGACCTAATTTAGAAGGCTTATTAGGACATATATGCAGGGGGGACCCCCCCCCCCCCCACTGCAAACTCCCACCCAATCCAAAAAACCCTGCAACCCCTCACCCAATCCTCTTATAACATTTATAATCCAAAACCAATCAAATACATATATAAAATAAATAAAATATAAAGGTCAATTGTGCAGAAGGTCAACTAGAACCACTATAATTCAGTCAATTGTGCAAAAGGTCATTGTACAAGTTCAATTTGGGTAATACCATTTTACAGGGCTCACTTTTGTAGTTTAGAGTCTTCACTTTACTTTCTTAATGTGGATTGCATTAAAAAACAACCTCTGACAGCTTTAATTGCTACAAGGTTCTGTTTAGTAATGACACAGAAACCAACAGTAGATTTTCCAATGCCCCATATGTAAGGCAAAGAAAGACCCAACCTGGGTTATGGGCCGTTTCCTTGGATTTGGGAATCTCCCAGAGGTTAATTGGGCAGACCAGTCAAGCCTACACAAGGGATAAGAGTGGCCAACAGACACTGTTTAACATACTACACCCAATAAGAGCATTACCACACAATACACTGTTAGGCAAAGTTTGTATGCAGTGCCCTTTGGGACCACTACACACAACTAGGACTACAGGTTTAAGCAAAACCAACCTTTGGTTTAAGTCTGTACTACACAGTTTTGGTAGCGGGGCTGAGCAGCCAGGCTCATCTCAAGAGGGGAATGTGAGCAGTAATGATGTTACACAGAGGTATACAATCACAAGTCTTCAAGTAAACTCTTACACTCAAGGTTTCTTTGATAAATACCTATGGATTTATCTGTCAGTTATAAAACATTCATAAGAAGGAGGCAATTATAGATCACGCACAAATACACTTCAACACTATTTCTGAAATACTTTTCAAGGAGTAAAAGGCAAAGATTTTTAGAACATGAAAGGTTACAGTTATTCTTAGACAGTGCAAATATTTAGAGTTCACCAGAAGAGTCAATTCAATAGGATAGGCCAAAGTCAATGGGCTAAAGTCTTGGATAGGATAAAAGCAGTTCTGGTAGATAAACAGAAAAATCTCTGCAAAAGTTCTTAGGAATAGTTTGTAACAAGAAGAATCATATTTTGGGTCACAAGCGGATTAGGCCTGTGAGTTGGGAAAGTTTCAAGCACTTTCACCGCGAGAGGTAAGTACTCTGATTTCACAGTACCTTTCAATGAAGAAAAAGATGCAGCTGCTGACTTCTGTTCCAGGCAGTTCCTGCAGATCCCGCTGTTCCTGGGCCTCAGTCGTGGGGACAAGAGGGAGGATGTCGGGGGACTCCTGCACTGAGACTGGTCAAAAAGCTGGCAACTGGAAAATCTTCAATTCCGGTAGCTGTAGTCAAGCACACAAGCTGGTGAACCTCTCCCTGGTTATTCGGTTTCCTGCAGCACTGAGGAAAATACAACCAGCTCCGAGATTGGTATCCAGGTGGCTTAGTGTCTAGTTGATTGGTCCCACCAACTCAAAGGGAGAAGTCATCCTTGCAGGGCTTCTCTGTCGAGTGGAACTTGGCGATTCGGACCTGCAGCAGGGCTTCACCGGATAAACCAATGGTGCAGGAGTTGCAGCAGCCGTCCTCTTCAAGCTAGTCTTCGGTTCTTTCATTCCAGTGGTCGACTGTCTTCCAAGCCAAGAGACTCTCCTTTAATTCAGTTCTCTCCCATTCATTCCAGCCTAGCTGTCACTCACCCAGCAGGGTGGCTGTCCTTGCCAGACAGTCAGCCAGTCAATCACCACAGAGTGCATTTGGGTCTCCTAGGAAACTAAGCACAGGGAGTTTCAGGCACCTCCCTCACTTCCTGCCCATCCCAGACACTTAGGCGCCAGAGGCGGTCTTCACTTCTGAAGCCCGCCAAAGGCAAAGGAACAAAGGGACCAAACATAGTTTGGCGCGCAGAGACAAACTCTAGAAGGACCTTTCCAAAAAGAAATGGTGAAAAAAGAAGACCGGGACCTGTTTAACACAAAGAAGTCTCAGACGGCATCTTGAATAACATGGCTCCCGCGATTTAACGCTATCAGTGTTCGCGGTCGGGAAAAATCATGGTAGTTCGTTGCAAAACCACTGCCACCAGCCATTTCGAGAGGAAAGGCTAGCATTTGACTGCTACATGAGTTTCTAGACATAGGGGATACTAGGTAACCCTCCAGCACTATTGTAAGATAGGGTGTGCTGGGTCTAGGAATTTGTAAATACTATTAAAGTCAATTTCATTTTACTTAATCTGGGAAACAGTAGTTTATCCCAGAGAAGGTATTTAAACGGTGGGAAAGCCTGAAAGGCTTCCAAGTGCCACTGCACTGAGGGTGCTGTGTGACAAATGAAAAGATGATGCCTATGGAGTTGTTTAAACTCCATAACCAAAGTAAGAAACACAGAAAACAAACAGAATTAAGAAGTTCAAAGTCCCAAAGTTTAGCAAAAGAGCTGGAGGGCTCTAAGGTGGGAGGAAATGGCACATTTATGAGAATTCTTCCAAACGCCCTCCAAGACTGAACACACTCTGTATTACGGTCCCCAGCTACCAACTATGAGTCCCCCAGGTTCCATTTTGATTGTTTCCAGCAGGGAAGCCAGTATTGTGATAAAAGAATAGAGTTCTGAGCAGGCGGGGTTCCAGAAAACATGAATGATCACCCAAATTGGATCGGAGAACTCACCATTTAAATGTACTTTACAGGCCTGGATTCCATTAGTATTCATAAAAATCAGAGTGACTTACTTGATTTTTTAAAAGCCATCAGGAGACCACCTGAGGGTCTCCCTTTTGCTTTTTGTGAGGGTGGTAAACAAAACATTGTGAAGCCTTCGACTTTAATAGGGTTTACCAACCAAGTTTCCTGCAGTAGTACTATGATGCTGAATTCAAACAGGTAATCTCTCATACCCCTGGCTTTAAAAGTACTGCAGCCCCGCGTGTTCCAACTCACTAAATTCAGACCCTTTCTTCTAAAGCTCCGGTGTTCCTACTCAGTTTCTGCAGAACCTGGGAGAGAATTTCGGGCAGGAGAGTTAGGGCATTTTCCTGTGATTTCTGGCCAGTTAAATCCCATCTTTATTATTTGATTCCCCAGCTTGAGGTTCTCCACTCCCCCTTGAAATTTGACCTTTGTTGCCACTCTACTCTGAGGGAGAACTTGAGCACTGTCCCTTGACTGGTTGATGCAAACCTGCAAACCCTGTAACTCTAGCTCCTTCGATTCATTCAGAATAGCTGAATTGGCTCTCGTTGAGGTGAGGGCCAATTCAACGAAATGAGGGTCTTGCGCTAGGGTTACTATTACATTCTCAATGTCACTTGAGGAAAATAAGTATAGATTGTTAACTTTTTTGAAAATCTCCAGGATCACTGATCTATTCAGAGATGTATTAAAAGCCTTAACCAGAACCTTGGGATAGCCAAGTCATTGATATCTTCTGTTGCGATCGATACAACTGACAGTTCACTTGCTGATGGTAAAACACTGCAACCCTCTTGAGTTAAATGAGTAGTAATGGTCAGGGTCGGACTGGGACAAGAAATAGGACCAGTCACCAAAAAATAAAGTGGCCCACCGGTCGCCTCAAAAAAGTGGCCCACCCCTCGCCTCATGACCCTTGACCTCTGATTACATCACCGGAAGTGATGTCATTTGACCCCCACCCTAAAGTGACAAGGCCAAATGATAATCTGTTATTGTATAGTACTTAAGTTTAAGCTCTTTTTTATAGAAAAAATATGCATACAATATCACCCAACCTGTGTTGGTACTCATTTATCGACCTAAGAAGGATGAAAGGATTTTTGAGGGGAAAAAAAAAGGGAACATTTTTTTCATTTTCTTTTTTCAAACGGGCCCAGGCATGGCCAGAAACCGGCCCAGGCATGGCCAGAAACCAGCCCCAACTCCCTAGGGACGACATTGGCACGGCAATGGGCCGAAAGGCCGAGGGGCCAATCCGACCCTGGTAATTGTTGAATATTTCCACTGCCCATTCTTTCTACTGGCTGTTTGAGGCGGACTATCTTGATCTAGATTTAATGTCGGAGCAGGCACTAGATTTACTGACCCAGCCAAGGTTTTTTTTTGCATCTCTTCTACCTGTCGAGAGGAAAATTGGGGCAAGTTTTAAGTTGGCTCCAGTATGCGAAGCCTGGGTCTTACTCATTTTTCTGCTGTAACGACAGGGTTTTCTTCTGCAGAAATATTGGGGCCCATTTTGTGTTTTGCATGAAAGACTTCCTCCTGAGTGCTTTGAAGTTAACGATATGGTGCTCTGCCCAGTGCCCTTGGTTTCTGATGACAATAACTTATTTTGACTCCCTTGATTTTATTTGGGCAGTTTCCAGGCCACTCCTCATGTCTGTTCGGAGGCCAATACTCACCCTTGTTGCTTCAGGTTTATCTTCTGATGTGCATTGATGCATGGTGAGTGACTTTGAGCATGTCCCCACTCGCTGATCTTTTACTGTTGATGGTCCCTTCTTTTGAGACTTGATTTTTTTATGATTTCTCTTCAATCTTGGATGAGAGGTTCTTGATCTTCCCACCCCCCCCCCCCCCCAACTTGTCGCTTTCTTAATTTCCTTCAACCTCTAACTGACAGATTACCAGTTTCCAGGGTAAACTTGAGTCCATATCCTTTACCAGTGTACATCGGATCACATGGGAAGATTTTCTGCCAATACTACGATCTCTTCATCTCCTATGTTTGCCAATCTCCGAAATTCCTCCAGCGTGGATTCAGAGAGAGGAGTATCAAAGTATTGGTTTGAGACAGGGCCACCCTCTGATCCCTCTCCCTGCGGAAGAGGCTTCATTTTCAAGAGCAGGATTGCCTCCAAGAGGCTATTCCTCATCTTCAGTCTTTGTTTTGATAGTTGCTGCATTCTGTATCAAGGATATATCTAGACCTTTCTTGGTCAATTCGAGTCTCCTTTCTGTCAAAGGTGGAATTATGTTGGTGTTAATGGCAGAACCCAAACCCACCAATGTAGTTTTGCATTTTGTTGTCTCATTTGTTAACTCTAGGAGTATACCTGCTTGAGACTGTACTTCTGACTTAAGTAGTTCAAACACAGACTAGGGAGTTCAGTATAAAATTCAGTCTCTTCAGGTTGCCCCCGTTAGGATAGTCTATCTGCGGGGGACCCTACGTGTGAAGGGCCTTCCTTTGCCGAGAACCTTCCTAACACATCTTTCATCAGAGGTACATCTGACTGAGTAAACGACAGATTTCCAATTCCATTGTTCGAAGTCACTGAGTTCGTCATTAATCTCAGAGGAAGGATGGGCCTCTGTTTGAGGAAGGAGTTTGTGAAATATATGGCGCCACCCATGGGGTGTCTGAATCACCATCCACATCATTCAAACTTTTGTTCCTCTTTCTTCCAAAATGTTTTCATTTTTTTTCTTCGTATTTTCGTAGTAGTTACTGTATATTCCAGCCCGCGTTGCCAGTGCTGAACCAAGACAGACTGAGCATTCCGCTCTCCCTCTCCTTCCCTGTGCTGAAAGTGTAGTGCTTTGGTGTGGACTTGGGCCTGAGTTATTACCGAGCCGATGATAGGAAGGGGAATTACAGCTGATATGGCCATAGAAGAGACTTCCAACATTGGGTCTACTAAGTACAATCCGTCCACTTTCATGGCGTTTGCCTTATCCAACGTCAATGTGCTTCGCAAGTACATAATCTCAGTTTTGACTTAAAAACTTACTTAGATGCAACTTTGCCAGTAACCACTTCGGAATTGTCCTCCTGCTCTAGACAGGCACTGAAATATAGGCATACAGCGGTCCCTCTGCGGTTGTTTACAGTTACGCTAAGTAACAGCGCCTTTCAACTTAAATTGTCCAGGACGTGGTAACGAAAAACTATTCCGAACTGTTCACCGTTGTTCAATGGCTCCTTGTGTTAGGGAGAATTCTCTGTAAGGCTAATTTCCCAAACCTAGTGAGTCCCCCAGCAGCTTTGCTGGATTTTTTGGGGTTTATTTTTTTCTCTCCTGCTAAGAGTGAGATTCTTTTGCTCCCACTCTTAAACATGATTTGAGGTGTACCTTTAACTTTCATGTGTTTTATGGGGTCTTTTACTCCATAGGGTCTCATGTCTTGTTTTGATGTGGGTTACACAGCACCCTCCGTGCCGTAACCCAGGGGTGTCGTAGCGACCCCCCCCCCCAACATAGACTCCATACCCTGGGACTGACTACTTTCTCCGAGGGCATGTAAAGTCACCATTGGCTTTGCTAGTCCCAAATTATGAACAGAAACCAGTACAAACCATCATAATGTGGACGTACTGGTCGGGGCAATTCGATTGCCCCGGGGTATGTTCGAAGGGGCACGTCTCCGTCCCACCCTGATCGAGTTTTGGCTGGTGGCAGTGGATACTTTTTATATTCGACCGCAAATATATATCTATGGGATTTTCCCATTGTTCGAGGCTACAAACTTTATTTAATTCTTATAGCCTCGAACATACCGCCGGTTTATTTAATATTAATTCACCGGTTGGTATTTTTTGCCAGAACTCGATTCTAATATGGTGTTTGTGTTCTCTTCTGTGACTCCAACCCAAGTCGAGCCCTTTGTTCCACTTTTTGGCGGGCTTCTCCACAGAAGCCTCCAAAAGTGGTGCCACTCTGTCTGGGTACCACACAGGGTGTGGGAGGGGATTTAGGCACCCTGGACTGAGTTACCTTGGTAACTCAAGTCGCACTCTTGTGTGATTGGCCCAAGTGGTGAGCCGGCCGGCTCACCACTTAGCATGTTTGATTGACAGCTAGGCTGAGTGAATGGGGGTGTGCTGCATAAAAGCAGGGCTTTGGGGACTGGAACTTCAGAAGTCGCCACAGGACCTAAGAATCCGAGGAGGGAGAAGCTGAGGCGACCTGCAACGACGACACCACCGGTGAAGCCCTGCTGAACCGTCTCACCACTTTTCCCGACGACAGAGGAGATCTCCAGTCCGGAGAGTCTTCTTCCTTTGAATGGTGGGGATAACTAGTTTTGCCTTCTTTTCACCTTCCCAGAGCATCTCGTGGCCGCCTTGCCCGCTCCAAGCACCATGGCAACCGGAATACCACGGGTTACCACTACCGCGAAGAGAAGGGTAGTACCTTTTAACCGGAGGACTCTGCAGCTGGTTTCTTCCCTGGCAGTGCAACGACCTTCATCTTTCCTCCACGGCGAGACCTCTTCTTCCTCTGGACGAAACACCGACTTGCACCTGCTGCCAGGAACAACTGCCCCTGCTGGAGCTCCCTTCACACTTAAGGTACTGTGTCTTTGGGCATAACCCCACTGTGTGAACCTGGACCCCTTCTGCTTGCTCTCTCCAAGAGGGGGCCTTGCAATGGACTTCCTTGCTCCCCAGTAGAACTCTGCCTATCCTGCCTTACTGTGGTTCTTTGTAAAAGTATTGAAACCTGTGTGCTTCCTTAACTCTGCCTTTTTCCCCTCCCTTTCTTTACAACTTATTAGAGTGTCATCTTATGTTAAGCGCTCACCTCTGTCTGAAAATAAGTGGTGTTTCTCACCAAAACTTCTCTAATAAGTGAATAGGTTGATATTGAGGTATGATAGTGACTGTGTGTTGAATTTACTTACCTCGTTTTTGCTAGTGTAAACTACAAGTGTGTTTTTTAAATAAATAATTATATACTTTTACACCAAAGCTCTGGTCAGTGTTTGTTTGTACTACTGTGTCCCTGTACCTATTGTGTATACTCTGCATACTGCCCAACTCTTCTTGAGGGAGGTCTGACTGCTCAGCCACAGCTACTAAGTGAATCTGTGTGTTACAGACTGCTACCAAGTGGGTTTACTGCCAAACACCTGTAGTCTTAAATCTTTTGCAGTGGTCCCTAAGGGAACTGCACAGGTTTCTGCCTAACACCTTGGATAAGTCTTGGTTTCACAGGCTCCAGTACAAAAATCTCCTCCTCATTTCACTTTTCCATCTCGTATTGGGCCATCTTTGCATTTGCACGCAGAACGCTGTCGCCAAACAACCAAACAGGAGCGTCTCGCCCTTTCGTCTCAGGGCTTACGCTGCAAGGGTGTTGGGGGTGTGTTTTTAACACAGCTGATGCCGCGCTGAAACTCCCGGCAGCACATTCTTGTAGAATTAATGGGGCAGATCTCGCTCGTTCCCCATGCTGTAATGAGCTGCCAATGTTTCCCGTAACCAATGCAGCAGCAGCGGGTGGGTTGTAGATTTTCAATTGCCAAAATTAAAGCACAGAGAAATTACCAACTTGACACCAACTCCCTAGCCAAACGGGAGCGTCTCGCCCTTTTGTCTCGGGGCTTACCTTCAGAATAGTCTTCCTGCCTTTCTCGGCGTGTGGACGTGTCCCTCAACCAGTTTTTGGGCTCATTAGCCCCCGAAACGATATTCGCAAGGCTCTCGCAGATGTTGGGTGTGTCTGGCAGGGGTTTCGGCTGTTCTAGCGGCCTCGCCGTAGTTTGACGCAGACAGAACTTTCTGCGTCTGCGCGCCCTTAAGAGCCGTCTTGACGCTCCTATGAACTGTGGAGGGCATGCCGCCTAGGCGATTGCAGGGAGGGCGGCCGACCGTGAGGATCGGTGGGTTCCGTCGAAGAAAACCGGCGTACCCGTTGGCGTCTTTGACAGTCCCGACGAGTCAGTCGAGGCTGTTCGGGGGGGGGGGGTTGTTTATTTACCTTTGAGTAGAGTGTGCGCATCTCCGTCGCCGGGGTGTACACTCCCCATAGCAGAACCGGTGGCCCACCTGCCGGGGCCAGGGACGGACGACGCAGAACATGGCCGCTCTGCTGCTAGGTCTACGGCATCCGTATCAGAGCCACAGCAGTCGCTCAATTCCTTGTCACTCTTGGCGCCTTCAGCAGTGGTGCCTGCATCATGGCGTAGGCCGCCCATTGTTTAAATTGCCGTTCTTTAATCGACTTTGGACCTAAGAGCTGGCAAAACCGACAGGACGCCTTGTGGTGATCGAGAGAGACACTTATTGCACCTGCGGTGCATGTCCTTGTAATTGACTTTACAAGAAGGGCAAAATTTAAAAAAGGTGTCCTGTCCATAGTTCAGGTTTATAGCGACAGCAAAACCAGAAGGGAAAAGGAGGGGAGAAGGAAATACATTCTTGAAAAGAAATCGAACCCCGGACCCCACTCTCCCTACTGTGTAGGCCTGGCCGGAGGGCCAAAGCCACGCAGTCGACGAGGGTCGACCAGAGAACCAGCCGTTGAAGTCAGGGGTTGTCTTCCGCGGTGGTAGTCGCTGATGAAGGAGACGAATATATAAAAATGACCGGAGGTCGGGGACAAAAAAATTAGTTTGCAATTTTACGAGCTCTGGATAAAGTGACCCGCTAGCTGTGCAGAAAAAAAATCTATCTGAGGGACCTCAACGCGTGAGGGATTTTGGGTACACTACACGTCACGTTAAGGATAGTGTTACAGGCAGCCCATGTCGACGTCCGCTTTCGATCCTCGAAAGACAAGATGCAATACTCTGCGATTACAACTAGATGTCGTACTATATGAACATCATGTGATTCTATGCAGATTCACAAGCATCAGAAAAAGTACTACACATGGCAGAGGTGGGGGGGATACTTTACAGGTAGGCTGAGACTGCGACAGGCTGTCTCTGAATCAGCGATGTGAGAGGCTTTGTTGTTACCACCATCCTCTTTTTAACCTTAGAGTTATTTGGGGTGCAAGTTAGAGGCACCCAGCTGCTGCACGCAAGACTGGCTCGAGAGGAAGCAAAGTACCATTTGAATGTGAAAAGAAGCGGAACCCGAAAGAGCCAAGAGCCGTTGGGCTGTTGGGATGTTCAGGGCTTAAAGTTGAGTTAAGAAACATGCTGACTCGCCACAAGGCCTGTGCTATTGTGAAGCTGCATAGGGCGCACATAAGTTGGGGAATCTATAGGTGGAGGTGGGGAGACTGGGTTGCACAGAAAGGAGGAGGATCCAGAACTGGACAGGGGTTGGTTGCTGACCAGGCCTGCGGGTGGGAGTCCAGGAGAGGGGGTAGATGGGGCAGGGCAAGTGGGATGCCTGGGGTAACAGGAAACAAATGACTGAGATGAGCAACATTGAAGTCCTCTCCCAGAATTTCAGGGGGCTCAATATCTATGTTAAAGGGAACAGGGTGCACACACATCTGAGGGGTAAAGGGGTGCACACAGCCCTCCTACAGGAGACATCTCACCGCAGCCAGGCCAGCCACGATCATCAAGCAATCAAGAAGGGAGGAATACAGGCATATGGTTCACCTTATTCTGCGTCGCTAGGGGCACACTTCTATGGGTGGCCCCTTCAGTGCCCTGTAAGCTACTGGAATGTAAGCGTGACAATGAGGGTAGGATGGTTGTACTGCATTGGTTCCAGGAGCAGCGGGAGATCTGCATTATCAATACATATACTCCCGTCCCCCCCAATCACAATACTAACGCATTCTTTAGGTCATTATGTCCCAGATTGGCACCAAATAAAGGTGCCCTGTGGATATGGAGGGGTGGGGAGGGGATTTGAACTGCACACTTGACCCTGAACTGGACAGATCAGATGAGAGGTACAGGAAACAGGCACCACTGGTTAAGAGCCATCGGGAGGCAGCTACATGGGGACAAGAGGGTCTACTCCCAGTATTCAAATCTGCACAAGGTGCATAGACACAGACTACATGCTTACATGCACTGACTCATTAGGCAAATTTGTCGAGGATCCTGTTTTAACAATGCACTTCTGGTCGTGAAATGGCGTAGAGCTGCGTGTAGACCCCCAATCCCGACGTGGAAACGAAGTGAAGAAGCATTGCTGGTGGAGCAGGTCAGGGCCCACATGGGGGAGAAGATTGAGGAGTTTTTCGCCCAGAACTCTGGGAGCATCGAAAGCACGGGGACCCTGCGGGAAACCTTTAAGTTAGTGATGAGAGGCGAGGCAATGGGTAAAATAGGTAGGGGGCGGAGGGGCATTAACAAAGACCTGCTGCGCAGCATTGCTAATATAGAGGCACCGATGGAGGCATTGGGATAAAGGACGGAACAACCTATAGGGTGTGAGAAACAACTCACCAAGCTTAGACAGGCATTACCGCGGACTGGGAGCGGTTGGGTAAACACAATTACACCAAGTACGGAGAGACTCAATGAAAGCGGGGACAAGCCTGGGAGAGTATTGGCCTGCCTATGTTGTGCTGAGGAGAAGAGGGGAATGATTAGCTCCATGAACAGTTATATAGTACAGAAGAGGAGAGAAACGCTGGAGAAAGAGATGAGGCCCTGTCAGATTATAGTGCTGCCACGATTACAGCAAGAACAAGCCGAGATACTGGCTGCACAGTTTAGGTCGAAATTACCGGAAAAAAAATGGTCGCATTGACCAAAAATTCTAAAAATGATACCACCAATGGTTCGAACACCGAAAGTTCGAATCTTCGGTGGTAGCATTGAAGAAAAAGAAAAAAAAAAAAAACAGGGGCTGCTGGGGTGTCCACTGCATCACCCTGCTCACTATACTTCATGGTATAGTGAACGGGGGTTTCGGGGGGACACCCCCGCAACCTTCCGTTAAAAAAAAAAAAAAAAAAAGGGACCCTGCTGCGCCAGTTCCCAAACACGGAAGTGGAAGGGAACTGTTTGTTTATGTTGGGGGTGGGGGTGTGCTGAGGGTTTGGGTGGGGGATGTTATGGGTGTATTGTGTATGTGTTCTCGCATGAGAAAGGTGCAAACTTTTGGCAGTTCGCAACTTTCTCATGTGAATGATTTGCCTGCAGTACTTTCAGCCGCGGACAAGTCCCTTAGATTCGGCCACACCACTTACTGAGAAGCAATTGAAGACTATAAAACACCAGGGGCAGACAGCATCCCGATAGAATTAAACTGATTATGGGGCAAACTGGCACCGAATCACCTGCAGATGCTAAAAGCAGCATTTCGGGCGGGATTGCTGCCAGCAAGTCAGAGTCTATTATAGTGCTGAAACTTAAACCTGGCACATCGCAGCTCGAATGTAGCTCCGAGAGACCGCTCTCTATAAACCAGGAGTTTAAAATCCTGACTGCGCTACTAGCAAACAGGCTGCATAGCGTGATCAATGCCCTGGTGCACCCATACCAGGCAGGCTATGTTCCTGGCAGGAAAACATCCTGGAACTAAAAGACGAGACCAGTGGGATGAGTGGCTTCTTTGGGTGCAATAAAAGCATTTGACTCTGAGATGGGAGTGGCTGCACACCATCTTGAAGCACTTTGTGGTGTGTGCACCGGTTATACAAGAGACCGATGGACCGGGTGAGGACGGGGAAATATAGCTGAGAGGCATTGGAATTGGCAAAGGGAACCAAGCAGGGGCGTCCTCTCTCCCCCATGCGGTTTATCTTAGCGCTGGTACCCCTGGCAGCCTTCCTTAGGCAGAATTCTAATAAGCGGGCATACCGGTGGTCAGCACCACGCATGTGGTTTCACTATATGCGGCAACCCAGAGAAGATGGAGTTCTGGCAGAGGCTACCATTGTCAATGATGGGCCAAGTGGCGCTACTCAAGATGGTGGTGCTGCCACGCCCATTGTATCATTTTGTGACTATACCCCATGAACATACCACGGCTGTTCTTCCGTAGCCTTGATTCACTGGTAAGGGGATTTACCTTTGGGGGGGCGGGGGGGTCAAGAGGTGCAAGATCTTGCTGGGCACACTGACCAGGGACCACAAAGAGGTATGGGTTAACGGGGGGGATGGGGGTTAAGGCTGCTGCATTTTGAACCGCATTACCTAGCAGGTCAACTGCAGTTCATGACCTGGCTGGATGACGAAGGCTTGCTGGATGCTGTGCTATTGCAGGGTAAAGGCAGACCGTAATACTCAAAGGAGGTCCCTCTGGGTGGAAGATGCTAGTTTGCAAGAGACACCTGCACTAATAACAATGGGACAGAGACTATGGCGCAGACTGTGAAAGATGGTAGGAAAGCAGGACCTGAACTCTAACAATATACCCCTGACGGCAATCTGTGGGAGAAGTCAAGGGGAGGTCCGCAGCTTCAGGCTCCACTGGAAGCCGAATGTGATAAGTCTGGGAGATTTGTACCAAGATGGCGCATGGGTGGGTTTCCCTGAACTGAAAGAAATGACATCCCCAGAGGCCGGCTTTTGACATACCACAGACTGATTAAAACAGCTGAGGACAGATGGCTGGGAATAAAGAAGTGCAAGGAGGGAGACGCCATGCTGGACACATTTTATGACTTTGCAGAAGGGGGACATGTGATCTCCAAAATATGACATGATACTGGACTCACGCAGCACGCCAGAACTCGGGGAAAGAGCCAGGTGGGAGGAAGACGTTGGACAACCCTTCAGAGATGGGGAATGGGCAAAAGCATTGATCAATACACGAAATGTGTCAAGGAACGCCAGATTGCCTGCCCTGGAGAGCAAAGATGTGCAAGCGACACGGCAGGTATGCTACACGAGTTCTGGTCATGCCCAGTGACCAGGTCCTTTTAGCAAGATATAGCGGGCACGGTCACAAGGGGAGGGATCAATATGCATGAGTGGCCACCTGAGGCATGCCTGCTGATGTTGTTCCCGCGGCGGCGTACGGAAGCACACCTACCCAAGATGAATTCTCATCTGTGTCTTGGCCAAAATTAGGATTGCACTAGCGTGGAAGTCAGCAGAAGGACCCCTGAATAGAGAGGCATGGTGGGGAGCCAAAGAAATGGACAGAGGCCGAAACAGTGGTGTGGCATAGGGTGGTGTACCGGGGCAAAAAGGAGGTCATTAAGGATGTTGCGGCATAGAACACACTAGTCCAAATTATATTTGCACCCCCCGGATGACATGCCACCCTGCAATCAGCGAGAGGACAAGGAGGGAAGCAGCAGACAGAGTGGGAATGGGATTGGGCATCGGTTGAGATGAGGACTAGGAGCCGGAGGGGCAGAGGAGGAAGCTTGCAAAGTTTGGTTGTATTTTGTTAAGTGGAGGACTAAAGCCCAGACAATGCCGGATACGACTGGGCACATGGGGGCTGCATTGGTTTGGAGGTGGGCGCCAGAAATGTGTGCAAGGTGACTGGCAATAATCGCAGGACACTGGCTAAACACTGGGTGATTATGTAACCCATGAGCGCACAGAGCAAGATGAAAGTATACTTTCTGCTTTTTTTCTTTACTGTTGTGTAATGCCTATTGTCCGATTGTTGAAATGCAATAAAAAGAAGTTTTAATAACAAACTGATCATAGTAGATGCCCTGAACATTTAGCAAGCCTGGTACTGCATCAGGCTTCAACATTGCCAGCCGGGTTTCACAAGTGTGGTGCCAGAGAAAGATGGGAAAAACAGTCCCCTTCGCGACCCCCTTCCCAAGGCACTCAAACGCCTGTGATTTATTCGGGTACAGAAGTGGGAAAGGATTCCTCGCTCACTCAATCCCCCTTCAGGCCCTAGGAAGGATATCAAGTCAAGCAGTTGCAGGCAGGTCTCAACTTAATGCATGGTAAACCTGATACCTTGACTTGTAAGGTAGACCATATGCAAGTCCAGCTGAATAAGCAAGCAAAGTGATAGGCTGGATGAAGCCAAAACTCGTCTCTCTACACTCGAAAACAACACTACAGTTGCTTCAAGACTATGACCCCGATTTAAAAAAAACAATTAAAAACTCAGATAAACATGACTTTGAATCTAGATCTAGGCGGAATAATCTAAGAATGGTGGGTTGGGGGCACCGAATCGGCCAACTTCCGGATCCATGGAGCTCTTCGCGGAATCCATCCTGTACATGTTGCTGGGCCAAGAGTGCTTCTCGTCAGCATTTGTAGTTGAGCGGGCCCATGTTCCAAGAGGAAAGCCACCAGGTCTAGGTCTGGTTGCAATGACTAGACTGATAATAGCCAGCATGCCTAACTATAGAAACAGACTGCGCATTTTGTCGTGCAAGGGAGAAGGGAACCCTTACTTATAAAAGGTGATCAGAACCGTCTCTTCCCAGACTTATCCAACAAGCTTTAAGCCTCTTGGAGAACATTTATAGTCAAGAAGAGACTCAGAGAAAGGATTAAAGTAGGCAATGCTTTTTCCGGCAAAGCTCCGTGTTGAACTTAATGGTCGGGGAATGTTCTTCCAGGCCCCGGAAGACGCTTGTGGTTTTTTGGACATCTCGAATAATACACAAAAGTCAACGAGCAGAAGAAGCCTGATGACTCCTCTGAAAATGCATTTATTCAGGTTAGCCTTTTCCCATTTTGTTTTATGCTCTTACTCCATCTTCCAAATTCTCCTATTTGGAGCTGCAAGAAATCACTGCACAAGAGTGCCGAGTTTGCTGTTGCAAAGAAATGAGCTCATTGTTATTACAGTCTTGTACAGGCTGGCCAAAGCGCAATCAAAATGTTGTCTGTTCTGCTTGTACCAGGAAAGGGTTATCTTAAACTGTAAGAACATGCTGCTATGCAAGTAACACTTGGTTATAACAACAAAAGATAATGTAGGAATTTTTTCCTTTCAGTACGAACAGTCTGCTCTCTTGCAAAGTCGGAAAGCTAGCAAGTACAGCGCATGGAATCACTCACAGTAATGTAAGTGTTCACAGAAAACACTATACGTAGCCGTAAATGGCCTATGTCATCTATGACCTCACACTTTCAGCAGAGTTGTGGGCAGTTTGACCACTGAAGGATGGGGTAGTTGTTGAGTCGCTTTATCAGTATGCTTCTGTTTGGGGGTGGGTACGATGTGTTCATAGATTGGTTCTGCGATTAAACTTTTCGGTTCCCAATGATGACTGACCGGGTACATTGTACGACATGGAATATCCGTGGTCTTAATCGCCCCTCGAAATCACAGAAAGTATTGTAATACATGCAGACACCATGTTGATGTTGCTTTCTTGCTCGCCTCTCCCCCCACGGACGAAACCAAATTCACCAAGTCCTGGAGTAGTTGCAGGTATTTTTCCTCCTTTTCCCAATACTCTAGGGGCGTCTGCATTGCTGTGCGTGGGGCATCAGGGTTTCACTTTATTGACATGGGGAAAGACTCGGGGGAAAGGGTGCCGATTGTTACTGGTGTACTACAGGGCCAAGTTGTTATGATGGTCAATTATTATGGACCAAAGACTGACACCCTAGACTCAGGTTGACGCAGAATTACTGAAGTATTCAGCTAACCTGGGTGGGTGATTTTAATGCAGTTCTGGACCCAGACATGGACAGAACTGTGGGGATACATAAATCATTCTCTAAAGCTATGCCGACGCTTCAACAGATTTGCTCCTCCAGTGAACTTGTGGATGTCTGGAGGGACCATCATAAACACAAATGGTTACACATACATATCGGCAGTACACTAATCAGCTTCCAGACTAGATTATATACTGGTCTAAGAAAGTGGTGCAGGTTGGGTTACAGAATGCACCATTATGGCTCGTATATTGTCAGATCATGCACCTGCAACTGTTAGTATGGCTATCCCTGGTATGAAAAAAGGAGGCAATCGTTGGTTCTTCAAAAATGAGAGCCTTTCAGGTGCAGTGTTTCGGCCATGTATCCAGGGGGAGTATTATCAATTTCATACAAAAAAACAAGGGGAATGTTGCCTCTCATGCTGTACTTTAGGAGGCCTTCAAATGTGTTCTCCGTAGGGAATGCATGGCCAAAGAGGCTGGAATACTTAGAACTTACAACAATCAGTGCTGAGTAGGGCAGTAGTGGAAGTGGGTTTCCCACCAAGCCTTTTATACAGATGCAATTTCATAAAGAACTAGGGAATTTCAGAGGGCGCTGATAGAAAGGTGACATTTTGTACAGGCAAACATCTGTATGCCAATATGAGGAGAGTCGAGACTGCTAGATCCCACATTACAGCTATAATAAATCGTGCAGGAGCTTTGCAACATAGGGATGATGAAATCACTCAGGCTCTGCTGGGGTACTATTGCAATTTATATTCTTCCAAGGCTGTGACGAAACAGTCTCTGATACTTAAGTATCTGGATCAGATAGCACTGCATTGTTTAGTCAGGGTGAAAAGGAGTGGTTGGGTAGCCCCATCACTGCTCATGAGTTCCATAATGCTATCAGGGAAAGCCCCAAGTCCAGACGGCTATACAGTAGACGTCTATAAAACATTCTCTACGATTCTGGTTCCAGACCAGTTGAATTTGTTTCAGCAAACTTTGGGAGATGGGATATTTCGACGCGGGGTATGGTTAGAGCTACAAATAGAGTAAAGGGCACTTTAACTCAATTCGTTGCCATGAGTTACAAGTCACGCTATAATGTACTGTACTCTCCTCTTTTACCCGTTGTACATGTCCCTGGGATCCCACTAACTGCTGAAAAGGCTTATATTCAATGCATGGTTAAATTGGGTATTACCCAAAGGCAATATTTATTTCCCTTAGGACAATTTCTCACAGTAGATTTGATTAAACTCCTGAGTGGTACTACTTCACTCGACTTGTTTCTATATTTTCGGCTTAAGAAAGGTTTAAAAGAAACCGTTCCTATCCTTTCCGGTGGCGCCGGCTGTTGCACATATTCCTTATGGTATGATCGCCTGAGAGGGCAATGGGAAGTTGGTTTAAAGTTTATACGCAAAAATTATAGATAATAAAGCGGACTGAGAATGCACAATAGAAATGGGAGGAATCTCTATGTATCACTGTCCCAGAGAATGTTGCACTATTGTGCTCAACTAAAAAGGTAGCACTCAATAATAGATATAAGATAATACACTGTAAATTCCTGCATCAGTTCTTTTTCACCCCAGTAGGCCTGCTTACAGTTTTCCCCAGAGGTTTCGGGATGAAAGTTCACATTGCGGGTTGTCTCCGGCTGGCTTTATACATTTATCATGTCAAATGTTCGCCGATATATGATTATTGGACACAAGTGTTTAGCATAATTAGTGAGATAATTGGTAAGCACATGATTCATTCTCCTTTAATTGCTCTCCTGGGGTATACAAATGAATCAGCTGGGCATGTTGGACGTCTCTTGTCTCCTTCTGGTGCTAGCGAGCAGGAATGTTACCATGGTCCGGCGAAGGGGATGTCCATCTAGGCATGATCATTGGAAGTCTGCTATCTTGTATTGCCATGAAGTTGAAGCAGAATACTGTGCTACTGTACACCGCTCTGCAGGACCAAAAACATGGGATCCGTATATATCCTATTTGTTATCAAAAACACAATCGATCCAACCAATGCTGTAGACTCGTCTGATTGTTAATTGATGCTGTTTTGGGAATAATTGGTGGAAAAAGCTGTTAGATTGTACAAACTAAACAGCAGAACTTAAGTCAAAAAACAGTTTAAAAAAAAAAGTAATACTTAGTTTTGGCAATTTAGAGAAATGGATTGTTCACCCCAATGGAATCCATAGTGCCCTGGAGGGTGGTGCAAGTAACAGCTTAACTACATCCGTCCAAGAACACCAGAACAACGAACCAAGACCAAGCTAAGTACCTAGGCTCGAGACAGTACCTCATCAATGAACAGGTTGGTGCAGCAGGTTGGTCCCCACAGTGAGGAGACAGTTGTCTCTGGTTGGGTTTCTTGGCCTGGATGGCTGAAGAAGGAACTTTGGAGGCAACAGACTGATGCACTTTAGCAGTGGGACGTTCAGCATTGGATCTTCGCAGCACTGTGACGTTGGAGCCCTTCAGAGGCTTCGGGACAGCGACAGTTGTCCAGACTGGTCTTCGTTTCTAGTCAACGACTCAGCCAAGGGGACAGCTAGGAGTGGAAAATGGTCACTGCAGGCCCTGAAGGATTCCCAAAAGGTTTCTTTCAGCCAGATCTGCATTTCACAAGACATAGCACTGCAAAAGGAGCATCGCCTTTTATGCAAGAAAACTAGCTGAGCCCGCCAATCAACTTTCAAACCATTCATGCAAATCTAGTGAGGTGGATGTCCCAGGACAGCCAGTATCCCGGTTCAAACTGGTTCCAGGCAGTTACAGAGCAGGACAAGGGAGGGAGTTTTGGTTACCTTTCCCACTTCCCGTACTTTCAGGCACTCAGAGCCTTGGCGGCTTTTCTAAGGGAAGCCCACCAAAGACAAAAGACCCATCTAGACCTCCCCCACCCAGGAAGGTAGAAAGCGGCACAAGTAAGAACAAGTCACCATGAACAGGGCTTAAAAAAGTACAGCCACTATTTTAGGCAAATGGTGACTCGCCCACCCCTGCGAAGACAGCCTGCTTTAGAAGTTCAAATAAGTTGTGCAAAAAGGTACACTGCCACCAGCCTGTCAGATGAAATGATAACAGTAACTAAAGGTTACTGAAAGGTTTCCCCTCAGCACTTCACATAAGGTGGGTGGGGTGCTTATTTCACAAAATAAAATAGAGTAGGGACAAAAGGGCGACTCCCTGCCCTGGTTACAGAAAGTGGCATATGCTGCAATAGTAAAATGTAGAAGCCAGAAAAGACAGAAGCATAACTCCATAAAATATCAAAAGAGATTTTTTTTTAAAAAAAGAAAAAAAAGGGTTGCCAAATACATAGTAAAAGAATGAGTGAGTGGAAAAAGGGTCGTTCACACTCAGGAAAATTATATTTTAAAAAAAGACAGTTGAGTAAAATGTGCTGGGGTACTTCCAGGTGAAGGAAATCACTCCAACAATGGACTTACAAAGAGGCAACATGGTCAGGGCTAGAATTTTGAGTCTAGTGTGTAGATTTATAAACAAAAATGGAAAAATTTTAAAACATGCACAAACGTACCCCCAATGGCTACCAATACAGTAAAATGGCTTGCACCCTTCATAAAGCCAAAATGAATGCACAGCTACCAACAACCTATTCGCAAAAAAACAATATATAGTGAAACACACACGGGTAGAAATGTGGTGCCCGAGAGGACAATTATCAAAGAACCAAAAAAGACGTGTGGGGGGAGTTTTCAGGCCCCAAAATTTGGTCACAGAATGCACAAAAAGGGAATTCTGATGAACACTATGGCAGGACCTTTGGACCAAAGTGACTGCATGTTCCGTTAGGTAGAAGAACAAGTTACTTATCAACTGGCAACGTTCTTTCGACTGGATGTTCCTCCAACATATTCCACGTCCCGTGGAGTCCCAGTCTGCCCAGGATTCTATGCTGTGAGGAGCTGCTGCTACAGACTGTTTGGTGAACTTAACCTTTCTGGCCCTTTAAACTGGTTGACTCCACCCTAAAAAGGGTGTTACAGGTGCGAAGCGCCACGCGGAGTCCCGTAGAGTCCCAGTCTGCCCAGTCCGCCTCTGACGGCAAAAGATCTGGCGACTACCAAGAAGTCCGGAATTAGTGGAAAAATGACTGCACCAGGCCCTCAGACGAGGCTAAAGACGCTGTTCGAGCGACGGCAGTCGAAACTGCCCAGAGCACTCCGTCTAATAGCTTCCCCTGAAATATTTGACGAGGTAAGCGATGTTATGTCATTGGCAACTTGCACGCAGACATCAGTGGCACTACCTGTGCCTTCTCTACAATCGCTTGCATCAGGCTCTTTAATACCCAGTTTGAAGGAGGCGGTCATAACACAGGCATGGACTCCATTATTCACACAACAAGTACATGTCGAGACGCATGCTGTGGCACAAGTCTCGTCTGTAGTAACAACTGATGCACCTATCTTACCTGAAGCTTCACACAAGGTCTTGCTTTGGGATGCTGCTGATGTCCACATTGTTGAATGCGGACGAGACAGAGTACAGAAGATGTGGTCCTCCAAATAACATTACTATCGATCCTTCGCTGTTTCAATCTCCGTTCGATGTCACGGACACCAAACTACTTGAAATACTTGTTCCTTCAAATGCCATAGAACAAAGGGAAGTGTCGTTCAATCCTCAGCTCCATGACATACAAAAGAAATGCCTTGCGGGTCTTGAAGTGTGTCGACCGTCGATGCAGGTCGATTCAGCGGCAGCAAGTCAATCTACAATACATTCAGCCGATTATGGCTTGATTCCATCCGCTGATACTTCGACCTTGCCCTGCTCCTGCGTGAGCAAACAATCTCCAGTGCCATTTAATCAAAAACAGACGGTGTTTGCTTTCCCAGTCGCCTGGACGAGGCGCTTCCAATCATTCATGCACCTGCAGCTGCAAACTGGAACGCGCATGACAATCCAAGCTGGGAATTGAGTGATACTCGAATGTCTATGGGACGCGGAGCCGTCGGCCCTCACAGAGCCAATCCCCTTACATCCAAGAGGGAGGCACCAAACGTTGTCGTACCTGACACACTGAAAGCAAAAACCGGAGTCTTGGAACACAATCAAACTCAGACGTCTGCGCAACTAAAAGCAAGCTCTGATGCTGTTGAGGGAAGCGCGTTTGACTAAACGTCAGACCGATGACTTTTTGCAAATAAAAGACAAACTAGTGAACAGCTTTTCACTCCCAACCAAATCAGTGCTGGGTGATGTGGTTTTGAGTTCATCTTCAAACAATGTAAACACTACAGAGGTACGTCGATTGACAAACAGAGAAAGAACAAGTACCCCACAGACAAACAACATGAGAGCCAATGCAAGCGCTCAGGGGATAAGAAGCTCTTTAAACGTACCATTGCACCATCATTGCAATGAATCGACATCGGAAATGTCACAAAATAATGGAGCCTACTCAGCAGTCTCGAACAGCGGTTCATCGAATCAGCCACACATTGAACAGCCACATAAAGAGCATAACGTGGAAAGTGCTTCAAAGGAAAACATTTCAGTGGCCGCATCTATTCAAATACATAACAACGTGTTAGCTGCAATGTCTTTGGCATTGTTGCCATTTGTAAAATTGTATGAATCTCTGAATGAATCCATAAGAGATCAAGGGGCAATAATGGCAAACTTGGACAATAAATTGCCTAATTTAACTCACGGTTTGGAATTGTTAGAGCAGAAAAACGAAACGGAGGCAAACTTATCTCTCCAATGGCGACATAGATTAAGCGGCATGGCAATGAGAGAGCATACCAAGTCAGACAACCTCATGGAGGCCATTCTTGAATGCATGAAATGGTTTCGCCACCTTGACAAAAATTGTTTGAATGACCCATCTATCTGCCCTAATGCACATGGATGTCAATATTTTAGTAAATGTAAATGCAGTAAATGCAGTTCAAACAGGCACTCCACGAGAGGCGACGAGTTCCATGACTCAGCGGCCCGCACAGCCGGCGCAGGCAGTAGCTGAAAAAGCCCTAGTTTCAGCTGCCGCTCCAGCAGTCTTCGTTGAGTCGGGAAACAAACCTCAGGACCAGATTCCGCCCATCGTGATAGTGGAGGAAAGCCCCATTTCTGTGAGCCCGAAAACGCCAGTGCAAAATATCACAAAAGGAAAACATTGTAATACCTTTGATATTTTTTTGGGCAACGCAAAGACTCTAGAGATCTCCAAAAAAACATTTGAGGTTACTAACAATCAGAAGCCAGCTGTGAAAAACGACAGAGAAAGCAAAATCCTGCTAAAACTAAACAGTTTATACGAAATTTGTCGACACCAAGTAAACTAGGCCTTTTCCAACGAGCTCTCCCTGATAAGACTCAAGCAACCGCCTTAGATAAACTCAATCTTCAGGGAATGCCGAAGAAGAACGAACGATCGACTGCTCAACAGGAGAAAAACCCCAAAAAACGAATAAGGCTGGACTCAGAAACAAAAACAGTGGAGTCGGTAAAAGTCTTCTGACCTCGGAGATTGGTCAACCTATTCGATCGACGAAGACAACGACGCTGCAAGGGATGAAAACGAGAATGCCCGGGGAACAAATGTGCAAGATATGATTCCTGTTACTGCCCCATATATTCATTCGCCCTGCGGTTGCAGAACGAACAAAAGCAAAATGAATCAAACAAATATGGTAAGGCTGACTGTACCATAGCCCCAAAATCCGCCTCGAGGAAGCTGACAACCGAACCAAAGGCAGAGTCTCATAAAAGAAATCATTCAAACATAGCGCTAAATCCAAGAGTAACTCAAGTGCAAAGGTCAAAAAACTCCGCTCAAGAACAGCAAGTAAGTTTTGAAAAAAACCCAGTTACAAAAAATGTGACTAGAAAAGTTTGGATTGAAAATATATTCCCAGATGGCAATGAAGTAAATCTAAATAGAAGTAACGTGATGCGCTTATTCCATGTTATTCCATCACTGCGCACAATAACCTCAGATGACATCCGTATTGTAGAATACCTATCAGAGACTTGTTCAGACCAGCTTCTACTACATATACATTCACAGGCAGTAGAAAAAACACTTGTCAGCGAAAGACGAACTTCTGTCCTACGGATTTGAGGTCTCACATCAGATCGAAGACGCCAACGAACAACGGTCCGAGCGTACTTCCCTAGTTGAAGATCACTGTACGATGAGCGAAAAGCGAAGAGATGTTTTAAGGCAAGTATTTGAAATACAGCCTATAGAGAAGGAAACGTCCGTGTGGCTAAAGTGAGAGCATCAGTGGAAACCCAAAGAAGGATGCAACTAGATACGCCTAACGGAAAAGTGACTTGTGAACTGGTCTCATGGAACACACGTGGCTTTAGCCATCTTTTTCAAGACCTACCCTTCTCTTTAGACAACAACTTTGCGCTGTGCCTACAAGAAACGTGGCTGCGCGAAACACCGGCAAGAGATGGATATTCCATTTAGCTAAATCCAGCTGGTAAAAATCACAGAGGTCGCCCTTTCTCTGGGCTCTTAATAATGCTCAACAACTCATTTGGATGGGAAATAATCAAAACATTTATGCCTAACTTGTTTGTTCAAGGGATTCTGCTGGAATGTATGCCATCTGTATTCAAAGATTCCAAAAAGTTACTCTTGATCAACACATATTGGAACCATACCATGATCGCAACTAGCGAATACTTGGATTCAATAACATTAGTTATAGATGACTGTTGAGTGATATGACACCAATTACAGATAAGCATATGTGGCGATCTTAATTGTTCCTGGTTTGACGACATCGAGCCAATAAATTGGGCAACAAATGAAACAGCCGACGCTAATGTAGAGAGAAAAACACAATGGCAAGGAGCCATGGAAATAGGAGACTGTGATATGTTAAATGGGACGATGAAAAGTGATAATCCACCAAAGTCGACTTGGCATGGTGGACTGAGGCATAAAACCCTGGAATACATATGGATTTCAAACAGCGTGTGGGCTGACATTGTTGATCTGGAAATCATTAGGTGTGCTAGTAGTGACCTTGATCCAATACATCTATCCTGGAGATGTGAAAAATATACACCTTAAGGATGCTATGAGACCGCCGTTTTTTGTTAATCACGGAGGTAACAGACTAAGGATCAACACAGCTCAAGTAGTCAAATTTACAAGGAACTTTTAGATGGGGAACCTACCTCCAAAAAGCAAAATAAATGTTGCCCCTATGTTATCAGAATTTCGTGTCAAACAAATCAGGTGTGAGCGTGCCTAAAGTTCAGAAGCATGCATTTAGCAGTTCCATGCAGACGGAAAAAAAGTTGCTGCGAAAAGATCTAAAACTGCTCAAGAGACACCACGGTCACAATGCAGGCCCATTAATCAAAAAAAGGAAGTTGAAATACAGAAACTGGTTGAAGTCCTTCGTCTGTTTGCGAGATCAAGAAAGAGGAGAACAGATGTTAAAGTTGATCCTAAATCATAAGTCCAGAGAAACTTGGAAAATCTTAAACCAAGGGTCCCTAAATCAAGACGTAATGCAGTCAAATGGGATATCAAGAACGAAATGGGAAGAACACTTCTGCAATGTATTTAGTTCCACATCTTCAAACTAATTTATTCAGACAGAGTTTAGTACTGAGCCCTGGGATGACACAGAGAACATTATAGACATCGAAGAAGTTATTAAACATCTAAAGAACTCACGAGCCGCAGAGCCTGACGGCATTACAAACATCATGCTCAAAGAAAGTAAAGAGAAATGGTCTCACTTCATTGTCTATCTGTTCAAACTAATAGCATCAGTGAAAGAAGTCCCTGAGTCATGGCGAACGGCTATTGTCGTTCCAGTGTTTAAGAAGGGCAGTCGGGACGATCCCTCAAATTATCGCCCGATTGCTCTTCTAGACACTAATAAAAATCTTTGCAACCTGCCTACAACAGAAACTAGCTAAATGGGCCCTTGGTGCTGGTCTGATGGACTGTCGACAGTCAGGCTTCACCAAAGGTGTGGGAACCGAAGTAAATCTCATAATTTTAAACTTGTTAAAATTGGAGACGCTAAAGAAAAAGTCAAAACTATTTTTAGCATTCATTGACATGAAGCAAGCATTCGACTCAATAAATAGAGCCAAATTATGGGGAAAGTTGGCTAAGTGGAATTGTCCAACAACACTATCAGACCCGGTGAGAGCCTTACACTCAAACACCACTATGTGTGTACGTATGAATGCTCTAGGCGAGTTAAACAAAATTCCGACAAATAGAGGTGTTAAGCAGGGCTGCTCACTGGCAGCCTTACTATTCAAATTATACATCTCCGACATTTCATCAGCACTTTGCAATGTCTCATGCTTCCCACCAAAGGTGAATGGGCAGCATCTGAGTTGGGTAATCTACACCGATGACATTGTGTTAGTGGATCTCACACAAATCGGACTCCAGAGGTTGTTAATTGGATTCCAAGCATACTGTAACGACAATGAGTTAACAAATAATGAAAAGAAGACTAAGATTCTGACTGTTAGCAAGGTGTTAACAAAGAAAGATCGTGCCTTCAAATGGTCTATTGGTAATGAGAGTATAGAAAATGTTCCCTCCATTCACTATTTAGGAATTCTCTTCAATAATTCAATAAGCGAATCAAGATGGTTGACCGATCTAAAAAAATCGGATGGCCGGCTTTGGAGTGCAGGGAGCACGCATCCATGCAGAATATGGAAAATTCACAACAACTCTGGTGTTGACATTCCACAAACATAAAGTCGTTCCAGCAATTACTTTCGGCTCCGAAGCAGGTTGGAACCTGAGCTTCATCTGTTGGGACATACTTGAAGCAAAGTTTTGGAGACGTGTTTAGTCTCCAGTCATACGTCTCAATAAAAGCCATAAGATATGAGCTCGGTCTTGTCTCCTTATACACCACTGTGTTATGGAAATCTATAACAGTAAGGAAACTACATGTGAATGAGCCCATGCCTGCATACAGAATCCTGACAGAGTCGACACAACAACCACATGAAGGACTGCTGAGATGTTGGGTCAACAAAATAAAACATTGTTGATGCTGCTGACATCAAATGGGAAACCGTGATGGAACTACCACAGCTAGCCAAAAAAAAATTCCATCAGTGGAGTTGGATACAGAACGCAGAAAATCGTGCAAATATCAAGACTTCTTTGGATCTAGGTACCGCGATAAATGGCTTAGATAAGTTACCAAAATATCTAAGCTAATTTCCGTCTAGATATCATCGAAATACATTTGAGACTACGCTTAAATATGTACCATACAAAAGATGTATTATGGACTCGACATGATGCAAATACAACTGACGTCATATGTAGATTCTGTATGACCAACAATGAATCTTTGAAACATATAATATCTGAATGTGACAAGCTAGTAAATACGAGATCCCTGTTTTTAGGCATATACTATCCGCTCAATGACAACTAATGAGTGGTGGTGTAGGACGCTTTCCAGTCAAAATGTCCATCTAACCTGTGCAGTGATTAACTTTTTAGAAAAGATCCTTCCATATGATGAATTGACAATTTGAACACGCACCAATAGGGGAAGGACCTTGTGATTATTCTTCTGTCCGCTTATGTACACTTCTTTTCTTCTCTCTTCTCTCTTCTTGTTCGTGGTTCCGCGTTTTTTTGTTGTGTTCTTTTGTGTTCTTTTCGGTAACAAGAAAGTTTGTAATAAAAGTTTGAATAAACTAAAAAACTACAATAAAAAACAATATTCCACATCTTTGACATGTAATGTCCACAGTTGTGCACTTTGGAATTTTTTTTCGGCAGAGGGCGTCCTAGGCCGATGGTGTCGGGTCGATGTCCCACGAAGGCCTCCGTCGAGGACGACGTCACCAGATGTTATAAATAGGACGCACGGCGCCCGTAGCCTCAGTTTATGTTTTTCTCTCATAATGTGCTCGCTCACAATGCCTGCTTTACTGCACATAGCCTTGTGGGAACGTAAGCTGCAATCGCACAGGAAATTCTCCAGAGGGGCAGGATGGGAGGCCGATGTGGAATACTTTGGAGGAAAATCCAGTCGAAAGAACGTTAACAGTTGTTAACTAACTTGTTCTTCGAATGAATTGTGTCCTCCAACGTATTCCACAGACTGCCAAAGCATAACCAGAAAATGGAGGAGGGAAAATAATTTAGAATACCCAATCAGATGGCAGAATTAAGAACCGCCTTACCAAAGGCCATGTCATTACCATGGAATGTATCCAGGGAGTAATGTTTGACAAATTTGTGGATAGAAGCCCATGTTGCTGCGTCACAAATATTCCTAATAGGAACTCCCCGCTGCAAGGCTGTGGAAGTAGCCACGCCCCAAGTCGAATGAGCTCGCAACCCATCAGGAGGGTCCTTGCCCACCAATCTGACATTCAGTAATGGTGAGGATAATCCACCTGGACAAGGTCTGATTGGTAACAGCCTGGCCCAATCGGTGTCCAGCATATCCCACAAAGAGCTGATCGTCCACTCTAACCCTGGACATCGTAGAGATATAAAAGCTCAGAGCTCTCCTAGGGTCCAACCTATGGAGTCGCTCCTCTTCCTTACCAGGATGAGGATAGAAAGAAGGAAGTACCACTTTCTGGCTTTAATGAAACTCTGACACTACCTTTGGTAGAAAGGAAGGAAGGACGTACCCTTAGTACAACCCTGTCTTTGTGTAACACAGTAAAGGGTGGCTTAGATGAAAGTGCCTGCAATTCACACACTCTGCGAGCAGATGTAACCTTGAAAGACAACAGTCTCCAAAGGACAAGAGTGCAAAGGCTCAAATGGAGCACCTATCAGGAATTTCAAGACCAAATTCAGATCCCAAACCGAAACCGGAAACTGGGATGGCAGGAACACATTAGTGAGCCCTTTAAGAAATTGGGAAAATTAATGGAATCGTAAAATAAGAATATTCTTCATACAAGCGCTTGAAGATATACAGCACTGCCAAGTAACCTTTAATGGTACCAAATTAAAGGCCCCTGTGTGCCAAAGAAACCAAGAAAGACAGAACCATGGGAATGGAACACTGAAAAGAATCAACATCTTGACCTCTGCACCAGTCACAAAACTTACGGCAACGAACAGGGATTTGGTTGCCGGCCGCCTGGCCGAAAGCAACACCTCCATCACGTCATCCGGGAGGTCCCAATTCTTATATCCCAACCTTTCAGATACCAAGCATGACAGTTGAGAGTCTTGACCTCTGGATAAAGACCCTTGCGTGAGAGAACATCTCTCGGTAGGGAAGCTGGAGTGGAGGGCAGATGAACATTTGTAGACGGTCCGGGTAGCACGCTCTCCTGGCCCAATCCGGAGCAATGAGGATCATGTGTGATCCGAACCTCTGCAACCTCCTGAACACTTGAGGAATGACAGGGACCGGAGGAAACACGAACAGAAGTGGGAATGACCAATCCACGACAAATGCGTCTCCTAAGGCTCCTTTCGGAGGAAATTCCCTTGAGCAGAATCTCTCGCATTTCCGGTAGGCACTGGTCGCGAAGAGATCCACTTGTAGGGTTCCCCAAAGGGCAAAGATCTTCAGAAGGACTTCCTGAGCCAACTCCCACTCATGGGAGACCGTGCTCTGCCTGCTCAGGACATCCGCCCCCGAATTCTCCTCTCAGGCCAGATGAACTGGCAAGAGTGAAATTCCCTGCTGGATTGCCCAGAACCAGAGCTGCATCGCCTCTCTGCACAACGGGAGTCAACATACACCCCCTTTTTTGTTGAGGTAATGCATGGCCACTGTGTTGTCCGTCATGATCAGGACACTTTTCCCCCGCACAGACGGCATAAAAGCCTTCAGTGCCAGCCTGATGACCCTCAGCTCTAACAGGTTGATATGGAGTTTGGACTCAGACGGAGACCAATGACTGCTGGCGGTCAAAATCGTGGGCATGAGCTCCCCATCTTGTGAGGGAAGCGTCCGTCACTACAGTCACCTCCGGCCACGGTTGCCAAAACGGCTCTCCCATCGTTGACCCACCACAGAAGATCCTGGGAGACAGTGGAATCTGAACTGGAGCCGACATCTTGCCTGAGAACTGTGACCACTGCATCTTGAGGACCCATTGCAGGGATATCATCCTCAGCCTGGCCTCTGGCACCAGAAAAATGCAGGATGCCATGAGGCTGAGCAACCTTAAGAATTTGAAAGCCGGGCGACGCTGGGCATGTTGAAACTTGTCCACCATCTGCACAATGTGATGAGCCCTCACCTTGGGAGGCGAGCACTTGCCCAAGGACGTGTCCAACACAGCCCCGATGTACTGGAGCTGCTGGGAAGGTGTCGGATGCGACTTCTTGAAATTTAGGGAGAAGCCCAACTTGTGGAGGGAGCGGCAGTTGAGACGGATCCAGAGCTTGCTTGGGAGAACGTGCCCTGATCAGACAATCATCCAGGTAAAGGAAGATGTGAATCCCCCTCGCCTGAGATATGCTGCCACTACCACAATTAGCTTAGTGAAGACCCTCGGGCGGAGGTCAATCCAAATGGCAGGATCCGAATCTTAAAGTGCGAGCTGCCAGCCGCTAACCTCAGGTACTCTGTGCGTTGGATGAATCGGCACATGAAAGTAAGCATCCTGTAGGTCCAGAGACACAAACCAATTCTGAAGTCTAAGGGCCTGGAGGACATGAGAAAGAGGGACCATCTTGAACTTGTCCTTCCTGAGGAGTTTGTTCAACCAACGCAAATCCAAGATGGGTCGCAATCCCCAATCTTTCTTTGGAATCAAAAAAAATGGGGAATACCATCCCTTGTTCCTCTCTGCTA
Source organism: Ambystoma mexicanum (assembly GCF_040938575.1). Classification (NCBI taxonomy): domain Eukaryota; kingdom Metazoa; phylum Chordata; class Amphibia; order Caudata; family Ambystomatidae; genus Ambystoma; species Ambystoma mexicanum. The sequence goes on from NC_090929.1 coordinate 211,262,789, forward strand.
CAGGCACCAGTTCTATAGCGCCTTCCTCCAGCCGGGTCAGAATTTCCTGCACAAGGAGCGGATCTGGAAGCTTCAGAGATATTCCCCGGTGGATTGTCGTAAGGCTGCTTAAGGAAGGGAAGGCAGTAGCCATGGGCTTATTGTATCCAGAACCCACACATCCGAAGTAATAGCTTGCCATTCTTAGAAATGCTGAGACAGTCTGTCCCCAACCGGCGAACGGAACATGGCCTCAGGCTTGTTTTGGAGTGGCTGCAGCAGCGCCTGAAGGCAAAGAGGCAGCTGCCTGAGCGGCTTTGGTACCCCTATTTCCCTGACCACCATGGGTACTTTTTTGCTGGCCGCTTTGACTGGCGGCTCCTCTCATCCTACCAAAAGAGGAGTAATAACAAAAAGGAACCTTCCCTCCACTGCTGTCCCCTAGGACGAAAAGGCAGAGGTTGACGCACAGCTGCGCTCAAAGATTTAGCTGCAGCTTTTGAGGTCTGCCACCTCAACGCTCTTGTCAGCCTTGCTACCAAACAAATGTGTGCCATCAAAGGGCATGTTCAAAAGACGGGCTTGCACATCCGGAGCAAAACCATACTTCCGCAACCACGCAAATCTGTGTATAACGTTGCTCGCAGCCATGGACCGGTTAACGCGGTCTGCTGTGTCCAATCCCGACTGAAGGGATTCACACATGACCTCTTTGCCATCTTGCACGAGAGCAAGAAACTCCTCCCTTTCTTCCCCTTTGGGAATATGCTCAGCCGCTAGAGAAACAATTCCACAGTGTGTGTGAAAATGTTGCAAAGGCACAAGTGGAGTTTGCTGATTTCAGCGCCATACTCCCCACAGAAAACACCTTGCGCGACCATCCATTGAAGAGTTTGTCGTCCCCATCAGGAGGGATGGTAGGGTACGCCGCCTGCCTCGAGGTGGCCATAGCCACCTGAACCACCAAACTCTCAGGAGTGGGGTGAGAAGATAAGTAGTTGGGGTCGCTACTGGAAGTGCAGTTTTTTTTTAGTTAACTATTTGTTAACCGCTGGAAGAGATTCCGGTGCCTGCCAAGCAGCCGCCACCCTTTTCTGCAACGTCAAATGAAAAGGTAACAGCAGATCAGAGGACGGACCTTGATCCAGAATATCAGTTAAGTCATCCTGAACAAAAGCTTCCAGAGGACTAGACCAATCAAGTTACTCAGTGACACCAACCATCAGTCTCCTATAGGATGACTCCGCATGAGCCCCAGGCTCAGGTCTGCCAAACTCCACCTCAGGAGAAGTGTCCAAGCCACTTGGGTTTTACTCATTGCACCAAACCAGGTGTGGTTCCTTTGTTTGTTTCGTCTTTGGTGGGATTCACTGCTGAAGCCCGCCTCTGGCTCAAATGTGTCTGGCAGCACAGGAAGCGAGGGAGGTGCCTGAAACTCCCTGTCCTTAGTCTCCTTGGTTACCTAAATGCACCCAAAGGTGATTGGCTGGTTGTCCTTGAAGGACAGCCACCCTGCTGTGTGAGTGACAGCTAGGCTTCGAATGAACGGGAGAAACCTGCATAAAAGCGAGGTCTCAGACAGAAGGCAGTCGACCACTGGACGAAGAATCAGAAGAAAGAAATGGCAAGAGAAGCTTGCTGCACCCTCCTGGACCGCTGGTTTGCCCAGTGAAGCCCTGCTGCGGTGCTGAAGCTCCAAATTTCCTATCAACTAGAGAAGCCCGGAACGGACGATTTCTCCCCTTGTGTTGGTGGGACCAATCGACCCCAAGACAAACTTGACTGGAACCCCTCTCCCTGCAGGCTGTACTTCTTTGCTGCTGCTGGAACCGAGTGCCAGGGGACAAAAACACCAGGAACGAGTGCATCGTCTTTAAGCCAGAACCGCGCTTCAGGAAGATCCTCAGGACCCTGCCGGAGCAGGACGACCCAAGCCTGAGCCACCTCAACAGAGTGCTGGACCCCAGAAGCAAGGGGAGCCCATAACCGCAGTGGTGCGATTGACCAATAGCTGAAACCGCAAAGTGCCACCGATTTGGAAAGAGCCCATTGCTGCTGCCGACCTACAAACCGCATTGCAGGAGTCCCCAGACGTACTACCGCTTGTCCCGACGACTGAGGCCCAGGAACACAGGATCTGCAGGACTGCAACAGGAACAGAAGGCAGCAGGACCCTCTTCTTCCAACCTAAGGTACTGTCTTGACTAAAGGGGTATCTACATTGTTTGGTCTGTAGCTGGTCTGTCTCACTGGAGACTTACAGTAGCTGCTTTTTCTGCAGAGTTGCTTTCAGCTTTGCTTTCATGCGCCCTACAGCTTGTGGCCCAACAGTGATTCTTTTCTACAAACTCTCTATAGAACATTGTGCAAGATTTTTGTGCTTCTACAAGAAGTGCCTCAGCTCTCCTAGACGTTGTTCAAATGACATTGGCTGTCCTGGCTCCCTGCAGACTCTTCTAACCCATTGACTGTGTTGAACTGACCCTCATAGGTGGTACATAAGTTACTTGTATTGGTGGGAAAGGGTTAACCTATTCTTCATTGGGGGATTGTAAAGTACTTACAAGTTCAGAGAACTTGTTAACCTTTGTTTCCTTCCCCAACTTTTTCCACAAGCTCAGTATTGCATTTAAGTGTTAAAAGTGAAATATCAATTTCCAGTGTCCTAGCAATTGAAGTCATCTCAGGGTGTAGGAAGTGTGTGTGTGACACATCCCAAAAGGGTATCTACTTGCTTAACTTAAATCGGAGGATGTGTATTTTATATTGTTGCATATTGCTCATTCTAAAGAAGGGAATAGTTTCTTACCTGTAACTCCATTTCTCCAGCATTGGTATCTTTCATGGATTCACATGCTTAGAATATTCCCCGTCAGGCTGGGAATCCTCGTTAAGTTATATAGACATTTTCCATGGGAACAATTCCGACACTTTTTTGTCCCATCTACGTCGTTTTGGGCCGCGCACACCGGCGCCACTAGGACGTAGAGGTATATATATAGCTCTGCCCCAGCGGCTCCCTCAGATTTCAGCCCCCAAAGTAGTATGGGGGGGATCTCTGGTTTGCATGCTCAGGGGAGGCCGGCGGGCGCATGTGAATCCATGAAAGATACCAATGCTGGAGAAATGGAGTTACAGGTAAGAAACTATTCCCTTCTCCAGCATTGGATCTTTCATGGATTCACATGCTTAGAATAGATTGTATAGCAGTATCCCCCAACATTGGAGGCGTGTATGCAAACCAACATCACAATAATCACAATGCCCATTTACCATGGTAACACATTACGTTATAGCTTGTTAACCGTGAAAGACACGACACTTTAAAGCATAGTTGCCGAAGGATGTAACCCCACTTGGGGCTTACCTTATTGGAACAGGTGACTTAGTACTGCCCGCCCCATCTGTGTATCCTCAGCATGTTGCTGTGCCAGACAGTAATGTCGGGTAAACTTGTGTGGTACCGACCAAGAAGCCGCCTGGCAGATCTCCCCCAGCAGAATTCCGGACCACAAAGCCGTCGACGACGATGTAGATCTCGTCGAATGGTCCCTTGGACGCTTTTCTGGCGGCTTTTCTGCCTTGGAATGACAATAAGAAATGGCCGAAGACACATCTGGATAGTCCTTGTTTTGAAATTGCTTTACCCTTAGCCGCAGGACCATAAGCTACAAAGAGTTGTCTCGTGTCTCTGAAGCTTTGAGTGCGATGGAGAACATTTTAAAGCTCTTTTCACGTCCAATGTATGAAGAGTCTTCTCTGCCACGGAAGACTGTGTTGGAAAGAATGTAGGCAACACTATAGAAGCGTGTTTATGGAACATGGAAGGCACTTTAGGTATGAAATGCGGGTTAGTGGCCAGCACAACTTTATTACTGAAAAACCTCAAATACGGAGGGTCGATCACTAGAGCTTGTATTTCTGACAGGCGTCGAGCAGAAGTAATGGCCACCAGGAAAGCCAATTTCCAAGACAAAAATTTTAATGAGGTCGAGGACATTGGTTCAAAAGGGGGTTTTATCAGGGCTGCCAGGACCAGGTTCAGACTCCAGATCGGAGGAAACTTCTTCGTGGGAGGAAAGGTTCGTAACAACCCTTTAAGGAAGTGCTTAACTAGGCGTTCACTGAACAATGGAGTGGAATGTCTCTTCCGAGTAAATCTCGAGATGGCAGCTAGATGCACCTTTATGGATGAAACAGATTAACCATTTTTTGCCAGGAGCAACAAGTATGGTAGGAGTTGTTCCGGTGTGATCGCCCGCGGGACCAGACCTGGTTGACCTGCGCACCATATGCAGAACCTTTTCCATTTGTATGTGTATGAAGTGTTCATGGAAGGTGCCCTTGCAGCTTGCAAAATGCAGTGACAATCCGCCGGAATCGCTAACGTGCCAAACTCAGAGAAATCAGGAGCCAGGCCGTCAGACTGAGGCTGTCCGGGTCGTTATGCCAAACGACCCCTTTCTCCTGAGACAGAAGGTTGGGGATCTTCTGGAAGCTCATGGGTTCTGCCGCTGAGAGGTGAAGTAGATCGGAGAACCACACTTGTCTGGCCCAATACGGGGCTACCAGGATCACTCGACAAGGATATCTGTGGATCTATTGCAGGGTCCGACGGATGAGAGGAAATGGGGGGGTGGCATACAGAAACTTGCCCGTCCACAGGAAGGAGAACGCGTCCCCTAGCGAGTCTTGTTGTGGCCACCTGCTCGCCTATTGGGAGCATTTCTTGTTGTCTCTTGTCGCAAAGAGATCGAGGGCCGGATGACCCCATTCCGCGAAGACACAGTGCAGTTGTTGGTCAGTTCCCATTCGTGTAGACAATTCATCTCCCTGCTGAGAGCGTCTGCTTGCACATTTTTTACTCCTGGTAAGTGGAACACCAACAGATGTATGTCGTGTTGTAGGGCCCAATGCCAGATCTCCTGGGCTTCCGTCGACAGGCTCCTGGGGCGAGTTCCTCCCTGCTTTCGTAGATAAAACATTGTTGACGTGTTGTCTGTCATGATTCTCACCACTGAGCCCTTTATCTGTGGCAGAAAGGATTTTAGGGCCCAACGCACCGCCCTCAACTCTAGCAGATTTATGTGGAGCGAGGACTCTTCCGACGACCAACGACCCTGAACCTGTAAGGAGTCCAGATGCGCTCCCCACCCAGTTAGAGAAGCATCCGTCACCACTGTCTTCTGGAACGCAGGCTCCAGTAGGGGCATTCCCTTTGTTAGGTGTATGGAGCTTCTCCACCATTGAAGCGCCTGCACGAGCTGGTCGTTGGTCAACTTGTCCGACCAGCGTCCTTGACTCTGAGCCCATCGATCCGCCAAGAATTCCTGAAGAGGCCTCATGAAGAGGCAACAATCGTCTATCAAGGGTATGCAGGACGACATGGTCCCCAGCAGAGACATGTACCTTCGTACTGACACTCTGGTGTCGATCTCCCATTCCGATGCCTTTTGTTGCAGTCTGTGAATCCTTTCGAGGGATGGCTTCACCAGCCACGACTGTGTGGAACTCTGCCCCCAAAAAGACCAAGGTCCTTGATGGCAACGAGGACTTGTCGAAGTTCACTGCAAAGCCCAAACGTTGCAGGAGGGACAGGGTGGCATCTAGGCTTTCTTATGCCCTTTCCGGAGACGGTCCCCTCACTAGCCAATCGTCCAAATAAGGGTACACATGGTGACCTTCCTTCCTTAACCAGGCTGCTATTGGAGCCAGACATTTGGTGAACGTCCTGAGGGACGATTTTAGACCGAATGGGAGGACCTTGAACTGATAGTGGGTTCGTCCGAAGACGAATCGCAGAAATCTTTTGTGCTGTCGACGCATCGGGATATGGAAGTATGCGTCCTGAAGGTCTAGCAACGACAGATAATCTCCGGGTTGTACCCGATCACCTCCTGAAGCGTCAGCATTTTGAATTTTAAATTCTTGAGCCGTTTGTTGAGCGCTCGTAGATCCAGAATGGGACGCCATTATTTGGTTTCTTGACGACAAAGTACCGGGAGTACACTCCCTGTCCTTTTTCTGCCACCGGGACCAGTTCTATAGCCCCATTCTGCAGCAAAAGCGCCGCCTCCTGCAGTAGTATTCGAAGGTGGGGCTGAGCCGAGAACACCAGTGGAATGTGTGGTGGCTTGCCCTTGAACTGTAGAGAATGGCCCAGATGAATCGTGTCCAAAACCCATTGGTCTGTTATGCGCTCCCACTCGTCGACGCGACGAGACACTCGGCTCCCCAGGACGTCCTGAAACATGTCATTGTTGGTTCTTGGTTTGTTTATCTTTCGTCGACGATGGGTAGGCACCCCACCGTCTGGAGGTTTGGTAATCTCTGCCTCTACGAAAAGATTGGGCCGCACGCCTGTAGCCTTGGGACGAGTATGAGGGTCTGCTGAAACCTCGGTCTCTAGATGACCCAAACCGGGAGTTACAAGAAGCCCCTCTCAAAGGACCAAAGGAACGAAAATTCCTACCACTCTGGAGGGCTCCGAGTGACCGTGCCATGTCAGTATCCTCTTTCATGCCCTTCAAGGCCTCATCAACTTTTTCACCGAGCTGTTTTTCCCCTTCACACGGCATATCCAAGACTTTATATTGCACCTCCGGTCTGAACGTAGTGCACTTGAGCCAGGCTTGCCTACGTAGAACTACGCCATTATTGATTTGCTTAAAACCGGACTCGGCTAGGTCGACAGCAATGTTTATAGCATGGTTGGAGGCCTCCTCTCCTTCCCGTACTAGCAACATGGCTATGTTCCTCGGGCAAATGCTCCAAGATGGGAGCCAGTCGGTGCCACATTTCCCTGTCATACCTAGACATAATTGCCAAGGAGTTGGCTGCTTTAACTGCAGTCGCGCCGACAGACAGCACCTTCTTGCCGAAAGCGTCCTGTCTCCTGGCCTCGTTGTCTGGCGGGGTCGTGCATTTATGTTGAGACCTGGCCTTTCTAGCAGCCGCCGCAGATACCACCGACTCCGGCAAAGGTTGAGACATCAGGCACTTAGGAGTCGATTCCAGAGCCTTGAACTTTTTCTCCAAACGACCTTTCACTGCCAGTTCAGAGACCGGGTGACGCATGGTGTTCAGGCCCTCTTACCAGACATGGTCCAAAATCGGGACGGCGAATATGGATTTCCTTCTCTTGCCCATATGATCAAAAAGAAAACAATCCTTTTTCTCCTCTTCAGGGACTAGGCCAAACTCCGAACACGCGTTACTCATCATGGCATGGAATGCACCCACGTCGTCAGGTGGAGATGGCTGCGCCGGGCTTCTCGGATCTTCCATCTCTGCTTCAGAGTCCCAAGTTGGGTCCCTTTGATGGGGATAGTGAGAGGTCTGAACCTGATCCTTCACGGTCAGAGTCCTGTAGTTCTCCTTCTTGTGGGATAGGGCAATCTTCCGCCGCGTGGGAAGCAGCCGTAATCCTGGTCGTCGAGCGAGGAGCCGGGCCCGGCTCGTCGACCAATGGCGTAGACTGTAGCCGTGCTGGGGCCCTAGGCTGGGCTATTTCTGTGTCCAAACGCTGTAATAGCTTCTGTAGCGTATTTAGCACCTCCAAGGACAGAACCGCCTGGGGGTTCAGTAATGACGAGGTTGTAGGGATGGTACCCCCACCCAAGAGCGATATCGCGCTGGTCGGCTGCAACCCCAGATCGGTTGGGCGCGCGACCGTGTCACGTTCCTAGTCAGCCGACGAGATGGAGAAAGTCGCCTCTGGTTGTAGCAGGGCCTCCGGCGGAACGGGATCTAAAACGTCTGGTTGCCATCCCATCGACGGAACCACCGCCGACGATCTGTTTCCTACCGCCGCAGTCTGAAACGTGGGAGGAGCCGTCGATGACGCAGGCGTCGACGAACGGGTCGTCGACAAAGCCAGTGGCGCAGGGCCTTGAGGTGTTCCCGCCGCTTTTGGGGCCGACTTGGTGGCTGCGGCCCCTCGACTCAAGTTAGACTTATGAAGGTCTCCTGAAGAGGATTTAGATGGTTCTTTTCTCTCCTTTTTAGATGGAGGAAGAAGACTGCGTCCTGTGTGAAGAGGAGGCCTTCGAATGTTTCTCCGAATGTTTCTCCGAGGGTCGTTTTTCGGCAGACTCCGAGGGTCGTTGTTTCAGCAGCACGTGCCTTCTTCGTCTGGGGTTCCGACTTACTTCTTGAGGCCGTGGAGCCCACCTCCGATGCCGGGTACGCACCCGCCCCGTCATTGAGCCAATCGACAAGGCGTCTTTTTCGATCTTTGAGGGTTTTCTGGGAGAAACCCTGACAGATTTCACAAGTGTCCGCCGTGTGGTGAGGATGAAGGCAGTAAATGCAGTCCATATGACCATCCCCTTCGTACACCTTCTTAAGACCGCATGTAGCACACGGACGAAAACGCCTTTCCAGACATTCTCTTGAGAAGAACAAACAGTCGCAGAAGTAGAAAGTACAACCTAACCAAATAGCAGATACGCGAGGTAATCCCACCACTTTGGAAGACGGTTGAAATGACGGTTGAAATCTGAGGGAGCCGCAGGGGCGGAGCTATACCTCTACGTCCTAGTGGCGCTGGCGTGCGCGGCCCAAAACGACGTAGATAGGACACAAAAGTGTCGGAATTTTTCCTATGGAAAATGTCTATATAACTTACCGAGGATTCCCAGCCTGATGACGGGGAATATTCTAAGCATGTGAATCCATGAAAGATCCAATGCTGGAGAAGGCTTACTTAAAAATCAACTTCTACTAAAGGTTTTCTAATAAAATAATGTTTTAGTGTTATCTGGATACGTGACTGAATCTCTATGTTGCATCTCTACAGCCCCCAATTACCTCTCTTGAGATAGGTCTGGCTGCTCAGTCACTCTACCAATTTGTGAAGTACAGACCTATACCAATAGTTGGTATCTATTGCCAAGAGGACAAGGCTGGTGTAGTCTCCCCCAGTGCTACTACATCCAATCTGTCCTAACATTCTCTAACACATGACCAGGTCACAGGGATCCAGGACACATACATTCTTCGAGCTTAAAAAAAGAAAATCACTGAATACCTAGCAAAAAGCAATTTAAAATGCCCTTAAAGGGTAAAGGACTCATACCAATCACCAGAAGCACCGTGTATCAGTCAGCAGTTCTTGTGACGTGAAAGAGGAAACAAAATGCAGTGGGAACTGGTCTGATTTGTGTTGAAATATTGTTAAGCAAAGTTTGTATGCAGTACCCTTTGGGACCACTACACACAACTATGACTAGAGGTGTGAGCAAACCAACCTTTGGTATAAGTCTGTACTAGACAGTTTTTGGTAGCAGAGCTGAGCAGCCAGGCTTATCTCAAGAGGGAATGTGAGCTGTAATAATGCTACAAAGAGGTCTACAATCACAGGTATTCACAAACTCTTATACTCAAGGTTTCTTTGTTAAATACTCATTAATTTAATTGTCAGTTATAAAACATTCATAAGAAGGAGGCAATATAATCACACACGCATTTACTTCAGTACTGTACACTAGGTTTCAGAGGCGTTCAGATTACTTTGAAGGAGGAGCAAAAAGGCATAGGTTATCAGAACATAGAAAGAATACAGTTATTTCTCAGGCCGTGCAGATATTTTGAGTTCACCAGAAGAGTCAATTCAATTCAATAGGCTAGGCCAAAGTCAATGGGCTCAAGTCTTGGATAGGATAAAGCAGTTCTGGTAGATAAACGTAAAAGTCTTACCAAAGTTCTCAGGAATAGTTAGTAAAAAGAAGAATCATTTGTTGGGTCACAAGCTAATTAGGCCTGGAGTTGGGAAAGTTTCAAGCACGTTCACCTTGAGAGGTAAGTTCTCACAGTCTTGTTTTACAGTACCTTACAATGAAGAAAAAGAGGCAGCTGGTGACCTCTGTTCCTGGCAGTTCCTGTAGATCTCGCTGTTCCTGGGCCTCAGTCGTGGGGACAAGGACAACGTCGGGGGTCTCCTGCACTGGGACTGGTCAAAAAGCTGACAACTGGCAAATCTTCAATTCCGGTAGCTGTAGTCAAGCACACTGTTACGCTCAACTGGTAGCCACGGGGACGCCACCCAGCCCTGGTTGATGATTTGCACTCTCGAACCCTCTCCCGGTCCCTTGGTAAGGCCTCTGGTTAAAGATGGGTCTGCAATATAGGAGAGCTGGATTCAATACCAGATCGTCTTTATGTTTTCCCACCTCCCGTGGCCTCAACTCCTTCCTCCCCCTTGGGCCCTCACCTCACCTTAATATTGTAAAAGGTGGATTCTACGTCCTGCTCCTCGTGGCCGGGGCGCGTAGATGTGGGGGCGAGCAGCGACCAAGTTACTTCACTGGTGCACGCACCCCTCCTGTGGGAATCCAGGCCTGCAGCGACTTTGTAGGTTTGCTGCTTTACAGTCTTTATATGCAGTTCTTATGTTCCTCTTAGTTCGAATAATGTCTTGCTTCTTTCCTTTTAGGTATGGAAAGGTATTTTGGTGTTGTCATGCAGTTTGAAGATGAGCATGGGCCGGTAGACGAAAGCGCGGTGTGCGCGCTGCTGTCCGGTGAGTAATGCGCAGCGCTGTTTCGCCTTTTAGATTGCTAACCTGTGTCTTTTCTCTCCTTGCAGGTTGCTATGTTCCTCGACGAGCGCCGTAATGTTCCAGCAATGATACTGACCAGGAGATGACTACCCAGGTAAGAATTGTGTGGCTTTCTTCATTCGGGACAAAACGTGAGTAAACGCTTACTAATGCTGTCTTTTTTTCTCCTCTTTCCAGGTTATGGTATTCCAGGATGCATGCAGTGCCGGATGATGGAGTTTGTACCATCGGACAGGATACTGTTCCAGGTAATTTTGTAGTGTTCTTTCTCTCTGCAGGTCCTTGGTTTCAGTTAAACTGGCATCAAAGAACTGGACATGGTGAGTGTTATGCTGGCCACAGCAGAATAATGCATAGCATGTTCTGCTGTTTGGGTGTGGTTTAAATAGTCTCAGGTAAAGTAGTCCAGGTAAAATAGTCCCAGGCCTGCCACACCCAAAATACTAGACCGCATAGCTCAGTTGCTTGTAACTGAGCTGTGTGTGTGCCTCCATGTTGGCTGATTGTGACTCCCTCCCACCCCCCAAGTTAAATAGTCCCAAGTAAATAATCCTGTTCTAATGTTGGTCTTCATGATGGTTCTGAGCCTGGCGCCAAAGGCGCCAGGACTGACTCCAAGAGAGTCTTGGATGAGGTTTTAAGGCCTTTGACCTGGCCCTAACTGGAAGGCTGACTTGCCAGTGAGGGCCAGAGGCAAGGGGCAAGGGTCATGACACACAGGCTGGTGTCCCTCTCCCTCGTTATTCGGTTTCCTGCAGTACTGAGGTTAAATACAACCAGCTCTGAGAACGGTATCCAGGTGGCTTAGTGTCGAGTTGATTGGTCCCACCAACTCAAAGGGAGAAGTCATCCTTGCAGGGCTTCTCTGTCGAGATGAATTTAGCGATTCGGACCTGCAGCAGGGATTAACCGGACAAACCAACGCTCCAGGAGCTGCAGCAGCCGCCCTCTTCAAGCTCGTCTTCGGTTCTTTCGTTCCAGTAGTCGACACTGCCTTCCAAGCCAAGAGACTCGCCTTTTATTCAGTTCTCTCCCATTCATTCCAGCCTAGCAGTCACTCACCCAGTAGGGTGGCTGTCCTTCCCGGACAGTCAGCCAGCCAATCACCACAGAGTGCATTTGGGTCTCCTAGGAGACCAAGCACAGGGAGGTTCGGGCACCTCCCTCATTTCCTGGCCAACCCAGACACTCTGGAACCAGGAGGCGGTCTTCACTCCTGAAGCCCGCCAAAGGCGAATGAACAAAGGAACCAAGCCTGGTTTGGCGCGCAGAGCAAAACTCTAGCAGGACCTTTCCACAAAGAAATGGTGAACAAAGAAGACCGGGACCTGTTTTTACAGAGGGGGCTCAGACGCCATCTTGAAAAATAGGGCTCCCGCGATTTAACGCTACCGGTGTTCGCGGTCGGGAAAAATCATGGTAGTTCATTGTAAAACCACTGCCACCAGCCATTTCGAGAGGAAAGAGTAGCATTGGACTGCTACATGACTATCTAGACACAGGGGATACTAAGTAACCCCTCCAGCACTCTATTGTAAGATAGGGTGTGCTGGGTCTAGGAATTTAAAACGACTAGTACAGTCAATTTCACCTAACTTACTCGGGCAAACAGTAGTTTATCGTAGAGAAGGTTTTAAACCTTGGGAAAGCCTGAAAAGGTTTCCCTGTGCCACTGCACTGAAGGTGCTGTGTGGCAAATGAAAAGATGATGCCTATGGAGTTGTTTAAACTCATAACCAAAGAAAACACATTGAATTAAAAAGTTCAAAGTCCCAAAGTTTATCAAAAGAGCTGGAGGGCTCCAAGGTGGGAGGAATTGGCACATTTATGAGAATTCTCCCTAACAAATAGTCCCAATATTAACTGCAAAAATGTTTCTGTCAAGCCACGTAGTGTGCTTTTGTAGAGACACTGCATACAGACTAAAGGGTGGGGAGAGTGAAGAGGTAAAAAGGCCAACAGTACACCCATTGCAGGGGTCTCGAAATTGGAACAATACACAGAGAATGAATCCACTGTTGCAGCAAGAGGTAGGGGGCATGGCAGACATTGCACCTGGTAATGGCAGAAAACACAACCTCACCCCAAACGTAATGCACTATTTTGGTGCTGGGCTTGTTGAGTCAGTAAATGGCACATGGTATTGGGTGATAACCAAAGTACAAAGTTATAGTACCTGTAACGCTTAACACTCTGAATGAACGCTTAAATTGGAGCGGGTCTTTAGATCATCTGGGAAAGGTAGAAACATAATGGAGCATTGCAACATAAAATTACTTGGTGATGCAATGAAGAAAGCAAAGCTGAAGAACAGATCCCATATGGGGACAGACATTTGACCAAAATTAACTACATCCTTAACCCATCGACAAGCTATTTTAATATAAATGCATTTACTGATGCACACTAAAGTACTTACATGAGCTAGCTAGCCATTCTCCATTTGGACTGAATTTGACAGATGATACTGCTTTGGTATGTCCCGCTAACGTAAACTTCAGGGCATAGTTAGGTTTTACGGGTGCAGGCTGCAAAAGAAAACAGTAATAAACAGCTGCTTTGATACTGTGTTGATAGAGAGTTAATCTTTTATAGTTAAACCAATTTACTTAAACAATTCATTTCAAATAAGCACAACAGATGAAAAAACATTATGGGAACCCAACTGTAAACGCTATTTTTTGCAATATTCCTTCCACAGACATCAATGGACCACCAGTCTGGCTTCAGATCTGCCATAAGCATGGAAACTGCTCTTCTGAACATCCGTGAAGATCTGCTCTCCAACCTTGACTAACACTCCCTCTGTCCTCAGTCTACTCAATCTCTCTTCTGCCTTCGACATGGTCAACCATATCGCCCTTCTCAACCGTCTCCCTGATAACCTGGGTATCACCGATCAGGCTCCAGCCTGGCGGACCTCTATCCTCTCTGACTGACCCTCCCAGGTCCAACTTGGGTCCTTCTTATCATCTATGTCCCTCTCCACTTGTGGTGTTCCCCAGGGGTCTAACCTCTCGCCCTGGCATTTCAACGTATTACCCAAAATTGACCTTTTACAATGGATCTTTATATTATTTTAGTAATTTTATATATGTATTGGGTTGGTTTTGGATTATAAATAATTTAAGGTGATTGGGTGGGGGGTTACAGGGGGTTTTGGATTGGGTGTGGTGCTTGCGGGGGGGTTTCCCCCCCGCATATATGTCCTAATTGACCTAAATTCTCCAGAGGTCAATTCTCCCAAGGTCAATTGTGAAAAGGTCAATCAGTATACAACATTTTCAACCAATACCTGGCAACTCTCGCCCACTGCATTGGCATTTTCTGCTCAAATTTCCAGTGCTATGCTGACGACACTCAACTCATTTTCAGGCTACCCTCGGCCACCTCCTCTCTTTCTCTCACCTCGGATTGCCTAACTTCCATTCAAGATTGGTGTGCCGCCAATGATCTTTGTCTAAATGCCAACAAGACTGAGATCATCCTCATCTGTACACCTTCACCATCCTTTACCCTCATCTCTGGCCGGCCTCCCTTGGCCCTCCTCCTACCACTACCTGTGAAGCTAAGAACCTCAGGGTCATCTTCATCCACACTTTCCTTCTCCGCCCACATCTTGGATGTCTCTGAAAAGTCAAACTTCCTACTGCAACTCCTAGGTACTTTGGCTTTCCTCTCCTTCCCCCAGAAGCTCAGTCTCCCAAGCTCTGGTTCTCACCAGGTTGGACTATTGTAACAGCATCTTTCTAAATCTACCTTTCTCCACTCTCTGCCCTTTACAACTAATCCATAAGAGGACTGAAAGACTTGTCCTTGAACTCAAGCCCTGGGATCGTATCTCTCCAGCTCTGAAATCTCTCCGTTGGCTCCCAGTAGATGCAAGGATTACATTTGAAACCCTCTGCATTGTCCACAAAGCTTTCTGGGACTTGGGTCCAAAATACCTTCAACTCTCCCTCGGCAAATACCTCCCCTCTTCAGCTCTTCGCTCCTCTACTTCTAACTCCCTCAGGGTAAATTGTTTTTCAAAAAAACGAGCTGGGGGGTAGAACAGCCTCCCTGCCACTCTGAAACATGAGGAAAACCATCTACGGTTCCAGAAGCACCTTATGACCTTCCTCTTTGCTTCTGCCTCTCCCCCCTCCCCCCCTCTGCTGATCTGTTTCTCTCTTGGCACCATGCACCCTACCACCCTCTGTACTCCGAGCCCAGGTACCTGCTCACCCTGCCACCCTCCTGCACTGCCACCGGTCCACCCCTTGCCCTGGGGTCTGTATCTGTACCCACCCCCTTTTCTTTCTGCACTTATCAGACATACCCTGTCTGCAGCCTTAAACACAGCACTTGCTGGCTGCAGTAGCACCGTATATTGCCTTTATCTTTTTTTTTTTTATTTATTCTTTATCCATTCTCCTCTGCTCTTTCCACTTCTCCCCCCTTCCATGCACTTTGCCCCTTTTCCTTTTCCCATGCACTTGCGTGTTATCAATGTCACTGGGCCTAGTAGGATTGTTTTGTTCTCCCCTGTTCCCCTCCCTTGCCGCGCTTTGAAACACTTGTGTACGAGCAAGATATTAATAAATTATCATGTCTGCAATGTCTTGAACACTTGCCTGACATGGAGGCAAAGAAAGCCTTTTTAGCTGGACTTACATTCCTAAACTTGTTTATTTAGCGACTCTGGTCAGCCCAAGAGGTTACCAGTGCAGGCGGTACTGTGTTCACTTTCAGGATTTCCTTTGATTTTAATGTAGCTCACATCACATTGACATGCTGTAGAGGTACGCAGTAGCCTTTTATCCTGTAACATCCTTATGTGAGTCCAACACATTTTTCTGAGCATTACCGTGCACCATCATTTTTTTACCATGCAATGATATTTGAGTACCATATACTGAAATGGCTGCATTAAGCGTTTTAAGCCCTATCCACAGGAAATCTTGCTATTTGGCCTTCTTCCTGCCCTAAGGTCAGGAAATGCCCTATAAGCACATACACTTAGGGTCCCACTCAGGTTTCCCAGGCATGTACTTGGTTTAGCTGGGCTGCCTGAAATAGGGCCCGGCACTGTGTCCCCAAATAACAATTCAGCCTGGGGATGTCTGTTGCTGAATAGAAGTGAGGTTTGTGGCTGTCCACGATTGGAATCATCCAGTCATCTACCAATCTGCTGACCAGGCCTCTGCTGCAACAGTTGGTCGCAAGCTGGCATTTCGAACACTGCAAGCCTTCAAAAGTGTGGCCCAAGTACTTAGCAGCTGCTATCCTGCATGAAGAGAGGCCTTGCTGGAGCCGGTTCTTTACCTCCACCAACCAAGCCTGCTGACCCCTGACCAGTATTTTCTTGCTGGTGCACATCATCCACCATGCCCTGGAGGTCCATCCTCATTGTGGGCGCTGAGGTAGCTGCTGTCCAGAGATGTCTGGCCTGTCCAGCCGAGTCTGTTGGAGCCATCCTAAAACCAGAGCTCGGAACCAGCGCATAGCTTGACTCAAACCAAAGAAACCTCAGGGACTGCATCTGCAACCGCTGGAATTCGTATTGTTCCCATGGCTTCTGATTAACCTTGAAGTGGTCACTTGTAAAAATTTGTAAGGAGCACAAGCGTACTTAAAGGGATCAAGAGTAAGACTTGAACAAGTGGTATGTTAGGTGTTTGCTATAGACGTATTTATCAAAGTAAGGGGTATGGGGGGGGAATCCCAACCCTAATCCGAAGAGGTGTTTCCATGCCTCGTCAAAACTAAGGATCGTCTGTGTCAGGATGTTAAACAAAAGAGTGTCCTGTATCCGAAAACCATACTGATCCTAACATTCTAAACTCAATATAATGTATACAAGGGTATTTCCGTAAACTATACACTTTTAGCTTTTCCTTCAGAGTTCCAAAATATAAACTTTTAAGATTATGTCATTTAAAAGAACATTTGTACTGCGCACTATCACCACCGGAGTAGTCCCCTGGCACTCTGGCGGATCTGAAACAGAGGGGTGAGTTAGTAGGAGCAACTGGGAAAAATGCAAGAGAGCAGTGATGTGCTGTTGTCAGCTTCAGTTCGGTTAACACTGTTCGCTGAGTTTGTGTGCTTTTCGGTTGGTAGCCGTTGTGTTCTGTTGTGTGAGGCTATGTGCGATTTGTGTTGGGTTGTTGCGGCATAATGAATGTGCGGTTTGCTGTGCTTTAGAGGTGTGGTTGTGTTTGGTTAGGATTTGAGAGTTGTATGCAGAAGGGCGAGATTTAGTGGGTTTGTTAGTGGCATTGCTATCTAGATGTGATGCTTGCTAATTTCCAAGTTTCTGTCTGGGTTTGGTGCAAACTAATATTCACAATCCTGTCTAGATGCGAAGCAAGCTAATATTCACAATTCTATCTGAATGTGTATTTGTGAATATATATTTGTGTAGGGATTGTTCACAAAATGGTGTTATATTTATGTATTGATTTTGTGAAAAGTTTGATTTTAACCAGAACAAACAAAATATGAGTTGGCCAGTATTCAGGTGGTAAATGTGCCCAGCAGAATTACTGTTACTGACACTTGGTCCGGTGGAATTACCGCAGATTACAAGTGGCGGTGGTGGAATTACTCCCCATTTATTGAGAGTCGATTGGACTACAGGGCATTTTTGGTGGAATTACTGCTGCAGTCATTCTGCCAATCTCGCTGATTTTCAGCAGAAAGTGGGAGGATTTACCTCCAGCATAGTGCTGGAGGTAAACCCGCCACTCCAAGGCCATACTCTCAGTATGGCGGAGCGGGAAAAGTGGAGGTAATTCCATTACCATACATTTTTCCCTGCCCCATCAACATTCATAATGAGCCATATAGCCCACAGATCGCTTGATCTCTTTTGGAGCTATGTAGGACAAATCTCCAAATCTTTCGCTCTCAGGTACCTCCTTTTAATCTCTTGTGTCAAATCCCGCAAATCGTTGAAGTTCAATTCTCCTGAAATGTTACTGCTTCTGGGTTAATAAGACAAGGTTTCTGTTGGACAGTTTTTCTGAAGTGCTACCAACTTCGTCAAAACAATTCAACTGAGGCAGTACAAGACTACACTCTTAGTAGAAGGCTGTACCACCTGGGTACATGGTAGCGCCGACGGAGCACCCAGGCTCATTTTAGGAGGGAAAGAGGGCTGTAGAATCAGTACACATGAAATTCTAATACAAATGGTCCAAAGAAACACTGAAACACTTTGTATTGTAAAAATAAAGGATTTATTTAAATACAGGTAGGCCCAGATAAATCTAGGGGTAAATAAGTAGTTACACATCATATGAAATCATTATAAAAACACAACACTATACTGGAAGTTAAACAGACCCAAGTATAAACCTTATTTGAAATATCTAACAGTAGTTCTAGGGAAGTCAAAACCTTTTCTTACACATTCAGTATAGGTCACATATTCTTGGGGAATAAAAACCAATGGTTAATTTCACAATTACCTTCAGTAATGCAAGGGCAGTAGACCCTACCAGTTACCCACTGACTCTCAGTACAAATCACTTAGTCAGTCAACTGGACAATATACTTTGTGAATAGTGGAACACTTATGCCAGGTACAGTAAAAACCTGTAACTACTTTTGTGATAACACACAGTTATACTAGGTGAGTAAATCCTAAGTATGTAATATTCAATTACAGGTGCTTTAGCTATCAGTGAAACACAGATAGAGATAAGCAGGAACTGTGGTAACTTATTTTTGGATGGTACACAGCTAACGCAAGGTAAGTAAAACCCATATACTTTTTTATATCTCATAAGCAGTCCAGGTTAGATCTTTCCATGCTATAAAGATAACTAAAGTATGACTTATCAGGGACAGTTAGAACCACAGACTCTAGGTTAGATAGCGCACGGAAAGTAAAACCCAATGTTACACTTTACTGAATGACTCAGTTATTCTAGGTAGGCAACAGCCTAATGCAGACTTATTCTGAACAGGCTAGCAGCAAGTCAGGGGAAGCAAGACCAAGTTGGGGACACTCATACAATTATCCTGCAGGAATAATCTTGTGAAACCAACACATTACTTTTGGGAAGAGGCACAACCTAATCACAGGAGAGTAATATACCTTCACATCTACTCTGTTAGATTGGCAAAACAGTTTAAGGAAAGAAAAGATACTTTTAAGAATAATGCATCATACATCCAAGGTAAGTAAGAACTTTCGTAACTGTTCACTCTTAGAATGACAGTTACCAACCGACTCTTTACACGCAAGTAACTTTTAAACACATTCTAATCAAAGGTCACAAACCCTTAAAAGTCTTTCCCTTATTCCTATGTTCTCAGTGGCAGAAGGGGGGGGGGGGGCACTAATCCTAGTGACCAACAGGCAGTGTCGGAGTAGGTTCTTAAGTAGCAAAAGTCAGACTTCCTTAGGAAAACTGGGAAAAAAGGGGAGTACTTTACTTCTGAGTTAGATGAGGGTCCAGGGGCTTCACAGAAGACACCCTAGCAGTATTCTAGCAGTGGAACTGGGTGCACTGGATGAGAGGCCTCCCCATCACAGGAAACACCCCACAGCTACACAGAAATCCTTAGAGACTTAAGTTAAGTAAATACCCAAGCCACCACAGTACCTCAGCATTGAAGAAGATTATGTCCTCCTGCTACTTCAGGGTCTGCAGCCAAATACCCGGTCAGTGAATTCCTTGTTGTGGTGACTGAAAACAAGACCTCAGGAGGAACTTTGCAGCAGGGATCGATGCAGAAGGCTCTAGGCAAGGTTTTCCTAGCGGCTGAATGCGGTTCTGTGGCTTTGGTGCCCGTTAAAGGAGCGCAGAAGAAAACAGAAGATTGTGGTTCAATTCTCGTTGTTACAAAGGTCCAGCACACTCTTGAGGGGACTTTTCAGACTCAATTCGGGTCTCTGGAGATCCACCAGCATGCCCACGAAGTTTGAGCGAGATTCGTAAGACCGTTCAGTGGCTCGAGGTCCCAGGATATTGGGGTATTTCAGCAATGCAAGGTCACAGCAACACGTCGAATGGCTCAAAATGCAGGTGGTCTTGAGTCTACCGGGTCTCAACAGGCTCTGGTTCAGGGTTGTGGTTTTCAGAGTCCCCAGGTCGACTGGAAGGAAGGGCTGCAGCAGGCTCCAGTTACACAGCAGGCTCTCCGGTTGCTGGAAATAGTTTCAGCCACTTTTCCATCATCCTCCTCGTTTTCGGTTCCAGTGGTCGACTTCTCTTCAGCTTCGAGGTTCGCAGTACTTAACAGGAACTACAGCACAACCTCTGCATTCTCTCCCCACATTTTACAAGAAGGGGCTGTCTGGTTGTCCAATGTTATTTGGAATTTATATAGGGCTCTATATATCATTGGTATGACCTAAAAGCGCTGGTAAATTGAACATCCTTGGGGACCATAGTCCAGGTCAGTTGAGAGAATAAGGTGTCACAGGGTGCGTGGGTGCACCAGTTGTGTGCAGCTGGTGTCATTGCCTGATGGTAGCTGCATCCTAGTATTTAGGTGTGGTGTTATGGCCATCAATGTGTGCAGTTAGGCGGGTGGACACTAAGACTGGGTTTTGGCTGCGTTTGGCATGTAGGACGCTTATGTGTGCTGCTAGGCCTGTTTGTCATGGGATATAGCTGCATTTTATTAGAATGATGAGGTGTTTGGAGGGCGCTGTTGAGCAGCCAGCAAGATGGCCACCTAGATTTTAAGCTCCGTGACCCACAAACCAAAATCTGCACGCAACTGCGGAATCCTGCCACTTGTACACCCAAAAATCACACCTAATTGCCCCCTGAACGTCGGGCGCACACTGTGCGAAAACCGCTGTTAGCGGTACAACTGAGGCCGAGATACGACCATCTACGCTGCCCAGCCGTGTAGGCCCGTTGGCCCCGCATCCTGGGAGCTTTAAGCGCAGCGAGACCTCGGCGGCCCTGGGCGACACAGCCAGGAAACTGTGCAAATCTTGCTAAAGAGCCCCCCAGACGTGCTGTCGGCCGCGGCGCTGCTGCACAGAGACGGGAGTTCGGACCGCTGATCAACAGTAGGTGTTTCTGGGGGGGCGGGGCACGGGGGGGGGTTGCTGGTGGCCTGCCTACATTGCTGCCCCACATGGACCCCCGCAGGCCCTTGCCTCGTCGGTGGGGTGGCTGCGGCGCCCCCCCCCTCTCATCCCCAACATCACCTGCTATGCTCTCGGGCCGGCAGAGGTCTGTGGCGGTTTACCCCCTGCGAGCCAGATCATCTGTGGGGACGCTTGCTCCAGCCCGGCCCCCCTGCGCAAAGGGCCCGGTGCCGCGAAGTGCGGCTGGACACATATGAGCAAACTAGCTTTCCCAGCTCTCCCCCCCTCCCACGAGCCATCTGCCCGCTCCCGAGCTCTCCTGATTAGGAGCATATCAAGCCAACGGAGTGTGCAGCTGCGACAGCGGGCCACGCAGCCGCCCTTCAGGGTCCTAAATTGACATCTGCCGCGGCCTCCCCACACACCAGAGGGCTCCTCATACCCATGTGCTGGGAATCTCTCAATGCAGAACTGTGACTCTCAGGGCGCCATTAAAGGGGGAATCACCCCACTCTACCAACATACATAGCTTAGAACAGCATCATCTCTTCGTCCCGGTGGTCCACCCCCACCCAACCCACTAACAGCTAATCGCCCAGTGTGCCCAAACACACTTTAGAGCGACACTGGCTACACAGGAGCCCACCTGACTCCCCCCAGCTCTCTCCACCCACTGTGCCTGCGGCCACCACAGAGCACCTGCTGAGTCCACTAGTATAGAGCCCCCCTGGCCATTCTTTGCCCACGGCTCCCTCGCTATCACTGCCCAGCCACGGACTGGCCACCTCCAAACTTCTGGGCAAATACCGGAACCATCAAACTCAAGCCATCTACGCGCCATAACCACTGGTCTGTTACCACCCCCTCTACGGGACACCGGGCCTGTGGTCACCACCAAACCAGTCAAGTTGGACGCTGCTCTCCACCACAGTAATGTCCAACAGATCGCGAGGTGCTAGCAAGGTAGGCGCCATGGATAAGTTCACAAAGGAAGCGCCCAGGGCGGACCAAGCGTCGTCCTCCGCAGCACAGGAAGATGGCGATATCCTGGCAGACCCGTAATGATGAGAGTCCATGGCCAAAAACCTTGCAGCTTTCCATGAAAAGCTGGATGACATCAATGCGAATGTAGCCTCCTTGAGAGCTAAACTCAACCAAATTGGGGCCAGGATCACCGAGGCGGTGCAAAGAATAGGAACCAATGAGGACAATGTTCACACCCTACAAAACACAGTCACTGAGCTCGTCCATGACATGAAGCAGGTCAAAGCTAACTGCGATGACCTTGAAACGAGGTCGGGAAGAATTAGCATCCGCATAGTGGGGGTTCCCGAATCTACGCTAAAAGGTTGTATGGAGCTTGCGGTCGAACAACTTCTCAAAGACCTCCGCGATAACCCTGAGCTCTCACCATTCTTCACAGTTGAAAGAGCACATCGCTCACTGGCACCCCGGCCTAAACCAGGAGACTTCCCCAGACCAATAATTGCAAAACTGCTAAGTTACAAAGATAGAGACCACATACTCTGCCTGGCCAGAGAGAAAGGGGAACTAAAGCTGGATTCACAAATCATTAGGATTTTCCCTGACTTTTCGGTGGGGGTACAGATGGAGCGACGCCAATTCGGAGGTGTGAAAAAAATGTTAGGCGACAGAAAAATTGAGTATGCAATGCTCTTCCCCGCTCGCCTAAAATTCACTCACCGCAACAAACTACTTTTTTACGGTCCCAGACGAGGCAGTCAAATTCATCGAGGCACAAATCCCATTAGTGGATCCCCCAGAGGAACCTAGGGACAACGACTAATACCAGAGCTCCCAGGCTCCTACTGTAGACCCCACCGGCAGTGGCCAATCTATGGACTGCCCACCCAGTGGGTTGCTGGTCCCCCACCCCTTCTCCGTCCTACTCTAGAACTAACATAGCCCAAACATCAGCAGATCACGAGCACAATTTTTGGAAGGGGATACATCCTTAACTTGCCTGACTATAATACCACGCTCTGTGCCCGTACTTCGAAAGCCAAGCATTACTGTTATACACCAGACTATGGCAGTATCTGCTTAGATCTCGCTACCTAAGAACATGTTTGTCCTTTTTGTAACCTAAGTCCCATCACCCGTTCAAAAGATTAATGATGTTTCATCATAACATGTATTAACAAATGTGGTTCAGACGGCAGTGGCAGCCCCCACTGCAGCTGCAATGCCTTCTAAGGCGGAGTGTTTAGGTTTAAGCCCCGGTTGGGCTATTGGTCAAGCGTCGCCGAGTTGGGGATGGCACGCAGTTGGCCGCACCGGGGGTGGGTATTATCACACTGCTAGTTTTTACCAGGCGGTGGGGGTGGGGAAGTTGGGGGATGTTACACAAAAAGTGGCAAGATGGTAATGACTGGTTTTAAAGAGGCGTTTTCACGCCATTGCAGCACACATGGCGGTAGACAGACAGATTCTACACTTGGGATGTCCCATAAATTGTCAGCATGGCTATTAAAATGATGACATGGAGCGTTAGGGGATTGACAAATTTCACAAAGTCCCGTAGGATCCCGGCATATACACAAAGACATGGAATCAAGGTACTCCTATTGCAGGACAAAAACAAAGAGGTGATGGCTGGAAGGTTTAGACTGAATCTTAACCACCGGCATTGCTCGGGGCAACCCTCCAGACCATCGTTCTTCGCCTGCCAAGCCATTACAGAAGGGGGAAGACCGTCTGGGCATACCCGCCCCACTCGGGGTGACAAAGCAAAAACAAAGGTGATGGCTCCCAGACGTGGGTCCCGTGCCTGCTGGGCCTAGAGACCCAAGATACTCCTCACTGATGAGCCCCAACAAGGGTAAAACATGTTTGGGGATGCTTGTGGTCTCGTGCAGAAGGGATGTGATCTAGCAATTCAGGCTGGACTTCCCCTTTTGGGGTGGGGCCAAGCCTGATTTGCATTTGGTCTTTCCCCTTCTGTAATGGCTTGGCAGGCGAAGAACGATGGTCTGGAGGGTTGCCCCGAGCAAAGCCAGTGGTTAAGATTCAGTCTAAACCTTCCAGCCATCACCTCTTTGTTTTTGCTCCTATTGCAGGAGACACATGCTCTGAAACTCCTATCAAACCATTCACAGACCTGGGGCCCCAACAGATTCTATACCCAATATTCCACTCAAGCCAGGGGAGTCCTTACTCTCATCCAGAAGTCAGTAAAATTCACACTCCACACATCCCACATTGACACAGAAGGTAGAAGGTAGATATGCAATTCTTCACTGCACTCTAGCTAACGAAGAATGCTTGCTCATTAACTCATACGTGCCAAACACCGATTCCCCCAAATTTATAGACGCAGTGACCACTATCCTCATGAGATATGTGGAAGTCCCCATCATACGGGGGGTGAGACATGAATCTTATACTTGACAACGTCGTGGATAGAACAACCACTACCCGCAGGGTCACAACTCGAGCCGCCAAGCAACTCCATACACACACGAGTTCTGTAAATCTACACAATGTGTGGAGAACGCTCCATCCCCAAGAAAGAGATTATACTTTCTACTCAACAGTACACGATAGCTCCTCAAGAATAGATATGTTCCTACTGTCAGGGTGTCGGGTGGGGAGGGGAGGGTTTCGGATTTCAAGATCCTCGCACGCACGCTCTCTGACCACTCCCCTGCGATGCTGCAGATCCAACTGGTTAATACACTGGCTTTTCGACCCGCCTGGCGCTTTAAATCGGATGTTCTATCTGGCATTGTCTTTAAAGCTGAGATCCTATCAGACAAACACGTTTTTTGAGAACACCACCACGCTTGACACACCCAAAGGGGCCTGCTGGGAAGCATTTAAAGTATACATCAGAGGGATGTGCATCTCGAGAGAGGCGGGGGTCCTCAAAGCCATAAGGCAGGCCTTAAACAACTCCGAAACCAAGCTATAAACCCTAGAAGAGCAAGTTTCCACACCAGCTTCGGAAACCCTAGCAAAGATTAGAACAGCACTAGAACTATTTGAATCTCACGCCCTGAGCGAGGTGCGATACTACGCACCGTGGCTGCCCGAAGGTACGGTGAGGGAGACCGACCTGGAAAAACCCTGGCTAAATTGGTGCGCACGGAGGGAGGTAAGACCCGAATAGATAGCATTCTAGATGAACAGGGTTTAAGACACTGGTCGGACCAAGCCATCATTGACACCTTTGCTAGCTTTTATTCCAATCTATATGGCCCCCCAGCCTGAACACACAGCCCATGACCTGGACGACCTGCTAGAACGCATTCCTATGACCCTCACCTCCCAGAACACCAAGGAACAACTCGATTCCCTGTTCGCCTTAGTTGAGATAGTCCAGGTAATTTCAGACCTTCCAAAGAACAAGGCCCCGGGCCCTGATGGGCTCACATCAGAGTTCTATCAGGAACATGTTGCCATTTTAGCTCCCATATTGTACGGGGTCTGGACCGAATCACTCCGGCTAGCCAGCCACCCTCCCTCCTTGAGGGAAGCCCCAATAACCATCCTCCCCAAACCAGGGAAACCCCCAGACGAATGTGGGTCCTACAGGCCCTTATCGCTCATCAACACGGACATGAAAATCTTTGCTAAGATAATTGCGAACTGGTTCCTCCCATTCATGCCCCATCTGGTCCACGCTGACCAAAATGGATTTGTTTCCGGTTGCTCTACTTCACTTAATATCCCCCGTCTATTCAATGTGATGTCCAGAATTGATCCGAAGGCTGATGCAGTGGCGGTCACACTAGACGCCCAGAAGGCATTCAACATGGTCTCATGGCAATACTTATGGGTTGTGCTGGAAAAAATGGGAGTAGGACCAAAGATGATCTATATAAAACTACTATATACAGGACCAATGTCCAGGGTGCTAGTCAACTCTAATATCTCCTCTCCCTTTGCGCTACACAGGGGTACCCGTTAGGGATGTCCATTCTGCCCCATCCTTTTTGCGCTCGCCATTGAACCCATGGCAGACCACGTCAGGGATCGACACACCTGTAAAGGTATTTGCATACAGGACACACCAGAAATCATCTCACTGTATGCCGATGATGTACTCCTATACGTCAGAAACCCCTCAATATACCTAGACCCGATCATCCGGGACATAACCAAAATAGGCACGTACTCTGGTTTTTATCATCAACTATTCTAAATCAGAAATATTCCCTCTCACTATAGCAACCGTCATGTGAATTCCCCCTACGCTGGTCCCCAGGAGGCATCAGGTACCTCGGGGTGCAAGAATCACTAACCAAAGCTTCCTTACTGGCGGACAACTACAAGATGACGGCACAGCTCATTGAATCCAAGATGCTCAAATGGTGCAACCTCCCACTGTCCCTTGCGGGCATACTATCCCTAATAAAAATGATTGCGGTCCCCAAGCACCTCTATCTTCGCCAATGTACCATTGTGGCCTGGGAAGCAATATTTCAAGAGGCTCCACTCATGCGCCCACTTTCTCTGGCACTCCGGAGCGGTCCGCAAGAAATGGCAACATATGACCCTACCCTATGAAAAAGGGGGTTTCACAGCCCCAGACCTAACACTTTACTGGAACGCGGCACAGGCCCAACACGCCACACACTGGTACACACACCTGAACCCGCCCACTCATGTCAAATTAGAGAAACTGGCAGGTGATGGGACCAACGTGACCTTATTACTACACTGCACATTCCTGACGGACAACCCGTCAGACCCTGTGGCCACTACGATCAGAGCATGGAATAGTATTCTGCACTCTAAACAAGAGCATCGCCCATACTATAAATGGCTTCCCATATGGCAATTTCCTGGACTTTCCCCCCACATACGACCAGCATTTCTTGCGACACTGGGAAGACCTGGGCTACCGAGCTCTGACTGACCTATACCCGACGGTAAATTTATCATCCCCCAAACATGGCGACCCGAACACTCCAACTCAGCGCTTGAGCTACTACAATACTTCAGGCTAAGAGCGGCGGTCCGGGTAATGTGGCCCTCCTACCCAGACGAGCCCCCAGACTCACCAGCACTCCAATACATAGCAGACTCCACAGGCGGCAGGGGCATAATATCCTCTCTGTATAAAAAGCAACTGGGAAAACTAGAGGATGTATCCCTCAAACCACGGGAAGCATGGGCCAGGGAGCTGGAAACGGAAATCACTGAAGGGATGTGGAACAAAATGTGTGCACACATGCGCAAAGTCTCCCTTAGTGCCAGATTCTGTTGCATACAATATAAACTCAACAGGCTTTATTAATTACACACCACACAGAGTAGCGAAATTCACACACACCCCGACTCATACATGCCCCAAATGTAAATCTGAAGAGACAGATCATATACATATGTTTTGGTCCTGTACTGCGCTAAAAGCGTTTTGGACGGAAGTGACAAACGCTTTCAGAGATAATAGGGTCCCCAGTGGACCTTGACCCATTAGCCTTGTTCGGAATATGGTCTGGAGAAAATGGAAAAAAAAAGTCAACATTTTTAAATGCAAGTGCTTTTGTCACCAAAAGATGCATATTACAATGTTGGAAGCGCCGCGCCCCCCCCACCCCCTGCCCTTGAGATATGGGATACATTACTCACCGTAATCGTATTTCTGATGCTTGTATCTGCTTAGATTCACATGCTGTGCATAGGCCGACATCTAGTGGAAGCTGCGGAGTATTACAGTTTGTTTTTCGAAAGTCGAAAATGGGCGTCGACACAGGCGTGCCAGTAATACTATCCCTAGTGTGACGTCCACTGTACCCAAGATCCCTCACGCGTGTAGGATCCTCAGATTGTATTTTTTCTGACATGAGGAAGCATGAGGAGTAGCGTGAGTACAGATAATCCAAGCAGATAGACAGAAAAGGTAAGACTACAAGCAATCATGCGCCTTCTCTCGGAGGGGAGGAAGGGTGGGTCGCATGTGAATCTAAGCAGATACAAGCATCAGAAATACGATTACGGTGAGTAATGTATCCCTTCTGAGGCTTGTGGAATCTGCTTAGATCACATGCTGTGCATAGATTAGCGAGCAGTACCAGAAGAAGGAGGTGGGATGTGAGAAGGGTCATGAGCAAACAGGTGTCTTAGAACCGCTTGTCCCACTTGTGTATCTGTCTTGGAATGAGTGTCAATGCAGTAATGCTGAGTAAAAGTGTGAATAGAGCTCCAAGTAGCCGCTTTGCAAATGGTGTCGAGGGGAACATTTGCAATGAAAGCCAGAGTGGCACCAATGCCTCTAGTAGAGTGGGCCCTTGGCGTAAAAGGCAGAGTCTTGTCAGAAAGAGAGTAACACAGCTGTATACAGTTGATAATCCACTTCGAGATAGCGCCCTTAGAGACGCGATCCCCCTCTCTGCCTGTAGCTACGGAGACAAACAGTTGATCTGTTTTCCTTAGCGGTCTGGTTTTATTTACATAGTATAGGACCGCCCTACGCACATCTAGGGTGTGTAGTTTCACCTCAGCCGAGCTTTGCGGGTTCTGGAAGAAAGCCGGAAGCTCGATGGACTGGTTTACATGGAACTTGGATATGAATTTAGGTGAGAACCTAGGGTGTGTGCGTAAAACCAGTTTGTCCTTGTGGATAGTAAAGAAAGGATCCTGCACTGACAGAGCCTGAATTTCACTGACCCTTCTTATGGAGGTAATGGCTACTAAGAAGGCCGTTTTATAAGTCAGGTGTTTGAGACTACTTTTATGCATGGGTTCGAATGGGGGTCCCATGAGCTTAGCTAGCACCACGTTGAGGTCCCATCCTGGCGGTGGGTTCGAAATAGGAGGGTGAAGTCTCTTTACTCCTTCCATGAAGGCTTTAACCACTGGTACTTTCCACCACGAGACCTTGTTATGGGATGTGGTGTAAGCCGAGAGGGCTGCCAGGTGTACTTTCAGCGAGTTAAAAACCAACCCTGCATCCAGCAGGTGGAGCATGTATGTCACAACGTTGGAAGGAGTGCAATCAACCGGGTTGATTTGTTTATTCTGGCACCAGATAACGAATCTTTTCCACTTATCAAAGTAACAGTGCCTTGTATTTGGTTTCCTGGACTCCTTTAGAATGTCCATACACCTCTGTGGTAATTTGAGATGTCCAAACTCTATGACTTCAGGAGCCATGCTGCTAGGTTCATAGAGTTGGGTTCCTGATGCACTGTTTGACCCTGTTGCTGGGACAGTAGGTTGTACCAGGCTGGGAGTCTGATGGGTTCGCACACCGCCATCCTGCGTAGGTGTGGAAACCATGGTTGTCTCGCCCACATGGGAGCAACTAGGATGAGCGTCATAGATTCCTTGTTCATCTTGTACACCACCTTCCTGATGAGAGGAGTTGGTGGAAAAGCGTACGCAAACATCCCTGACCAGTTCATCCACAGGGCATTCCCTTGGGAGTCCGGCTGGGGGAACCTGGATGCAAATCCTGGGCATTGTTTGTTTTCGCTTGTGGCGAATAGGTCTATAGTGGGGAAACCCCACTGAGAGAAGAGATCTTCTACTACGTCTCTGTGAAGGACCCATTCGTGTTCTTCTGGGAGGGAGTTTCTGCTCAGAGCATCCGCTAGGGAATTGAGCTCCCCTGGAACATGTTGCGATGACAGGAAGATGTTCCGTCTGAGTGCCCATATCCATATTTTCTGGGCAAGCTTGGACAGATTTGGCGAACGAGTCCCCCCTTGCTTGTTCAGATAGAACATGGCTGTCGTGCTGTCCGTCCTGATCTGCACCGACAAGTTCAGTAGATGGGGCTCGAACGCCCTTAGCGCTCGGAATACTGCCAGAAGCTCTAGCAGATTGATGTGGTTCTTGGCTACTGAGTGAGACCAGAGACCCTGAGCTGTGTGGTGGAGATGGTGAGCTCCCCACCCAGTCAGGCATGCATCTGTAGTCACCACGGCTTGTACTTCGGGATCGTAAAAGGGTTTCCCCTTTGCGAGATTCTCTCTTGTCCACCAGTGTAGGCTCTGTACGAGTGTTGGCGAAACGACCACTAGATCGTCCCAATGACCACTTGCCTGAGACCACTGTTTCGCCAACCATTCCTGCATGGGACGCATGCGCAGACGCGCGTGGGGGACCAGGTAAATGCATGACGCCATCATGCCCAGTAACCGCATAGCTTTGCGTACTGTTATCTGTTGACCTGACTGATAATGCGGAATTTGCAGAAGTATATTCCGAATTCTCTCTTCCGAAGGGAAGGTCAATCCTTTCTGAGTATCTAGGATAGCTCCTAGAAACTGTTTTGAGGTGCTTGGCACCAGACTTGACTTTTTCTCGTTGATGGAGAAGCCTAATTCGTGGAGGAGGTCGATAGTCCTCTGAATGTTTGACCTGCAAATTCCTGGGGTTTCCCCCGTTATGAGCCAGTCGTCCAGATAAGGGTACACCGGGATTGCTTCCCTGCGTAGGTGTGCAGCCGCCACCGCCAGTACCTTGGTGAATACCCTTGGTGCTGAAGCTATCCCGAAGGGCAGTACCTTGAATTGGTAGTGGCGACTGTCCACCTTGAAGCGCAAGTACTTTTTGTGCGCTGGGAGCATGGAAATATGAAAATAAGCATCTTTCATATCCAAGGTTGCCATGTAATCCCCCTTTTTTAGGAGGGGGATTACCTCTTGTAGCGTGGTCATACGGAATTTTTGGGGCTTGACATATTTGTTGGCAGGCCGTAAGTCCAATACTGGGCGCATTGTCAAATCTTTCTTTGGCACAAGGAAGTAAGTTGAATAGATACCCTTGTTTACCTGGTGTCCTGGGACGAGTTCTATCGCGTCCTTTTCTAGCAGAATGGCGATCTCCTCGAGAAGGATCCTTTGATGCTCTAGGGAGTGCACTCTTTGTCGTGGAGGATGATTCCGGGGACGCTGCAGTAGTTCTATACAATATCCTGCGGATACTGTTGACAGCACCCATCTGTCTGAGGTGATCCCTTCCCAAGCCTGGGTGAAGGTGGAAATGCGTCCCCCTACTGGGGTTGCGTGGCAAGGGACCCTGAACTGAGCGTCACTGTTTTGGTGGAGGCGTGCCACCGCCCTTGTTGGGGCTGCCTCTGCCTCTTCCACGACCTCTCTTGTTACCCCTGCCGTAACTCTGGGTAGACTGCTGGTTGTTATTCCATTGTGTACCTTGTCCCTGGGCATAGTTGCCTCTTTGTGAATTTTGGCCGCGTGGGCGACGAAAATTATTGTTCCCCCTCTGGTTAGGGGGTTTGTTGGTAAGCTGGCCAAGGGATTTGAGAGTCTCATATTCATCTTTGGCATTTTTAAGTGCGTCTTCGACCGCTTTCCCAAACAATAGGTCGGGTTCCACTGGCTTGTCTATTAAAGAAGCCTGGGTTTCTGTCTTGAATCCCGACTGCCGTAACCACGCATGTCTCTTGATAACAGTACCTTCTGCTATCAATCTCCCTGCGTTGTCAGCGGCGTCGAAAGTTGCTTTTAAAATGCAACCAGACACGGCTCTCCCCTCTGCCGAGATCCGAGCCAGCTGGCCCTTTAACGGTTCTGGAGCAGAGGCAATGAGCGCCGCGACTTCTTCCCATTGATGGCAATTGTAACTAGCCAACAGGGTGGTGGAATTCGCAATCCTTGCTTGGTAGGCGGACGTTGAGGCTACCTTTCTGCCAAACCCGTAAAGTTTTTTGCTCTCCTTGTCGGGAGGAGCTTCTGATGAAGATAAGGGCGTGCCAGCCCTCTTTCTAGTGTTGGTCACCACTAGGGAATCTGGTTTAAGATGTCCCTTTATATACAGAGGGTCAGACTGGGCTGCCCGGAAAATCTTTTCAATTCTGGGGTTGACAGCTCTGGTGAGGTTAGGATTCACCAGGGAAGGATCTATTCTTCGTTGGATGGATTTGAGGATAGGGATGGTCTGAGCGACCGGTCTTCTCTCTCCTACAAACTCCTCCGCGAAGTCCCTTTCCTCCTGTACACCGTGGGTGTCGATGTGGAAGTGTTCCGCTGCTCGAGCGAGAACCTCGTTAAGGAGGGGCTGGTTATCAACTGGAGAGTCAGTAACTGGGGCTTCGCTTTGTACTGGGGAATCTACTCTGTAAATTTCCTGCTCATCTTCTCCCTCCTCCAGGTCCTCATCCTCTGCATAGTAATCTGTCCCGGTTTGTTCTTCCATAATTGCAAACTCCTGGTCCTCTTCAGGGAAAACTTGTCCCTGATAACTGGGGAGTGGAGTAGAATATGGAGTGGAGTAAGGCTGAACCTCGAAGGGTTCAGGTCTTTCGACCCGGGGCTTTTTACTTAGCGGGATAGGATCGGAGGAGCCTGAGGGTGTGGCCCCTTGAGGGTTATATGAAAGAAAGTGTTCTGGGTTCTTATCATAAAAATCAGCCAAGGAAGACATCCTAGACATAACCCTGTCTATGTCTTCACTGGACCATTCCCTGGAACAGGGTATTAATTTAGCAGGTGATTTATTTTCAAGGGTAGACTTGTGTTTGCTTGTCTGCTTAGGCTTTACAGGGGTGGAAGGCTGTGCTTTCCGCTGTTTCCCCCCTTCTCCGTGCGTGGAAAAATGTTTTCCCTGTCCCTTGGGGGCCCCAGCGACTTTCGACGCCTGGCGTCGAGGGTCTGGAAAGGTATCTGTGTGCTTCGGGCGTGGGGCCTCACTGGTGTTAACCGCGGTCTCGGTATCTTGGAGCGCGGCCTGGGGGTGGAAGTCGTCTTCGTCTCCCGACGATCGAACTTCCGTTAGTGTGTGTAGCGAGGCACTCTTGGCAAGAGTGGATGATTGCCTTGCGTCGTGAGGCGATCTCGATCGAGAGCGCCCAGAGGACACCGAGTCGGACCGTTCTTTTTGTGCCTCTTTCCGGGAAGTCGACGTCGTCGAGGACCGGTTGGTCTTAGTGTGTTTAGTGTGTGTTAGGTGTGTAGCGCTTGCGTCGCCGGGGGTCTTCCCCATAGCCGCCTTGCCGGACGACCTTCCGAGGTCGGGGACCTGCGCTCGTCGGCTGTCTTTCGACGCCGTAATGCCCTCGCCGTCCGAAAGTACGGCGTCGCTGCCATCGCTGAAGGCGCCCTCCGCTGCCATGGCCTCCTGCCTGGCGTGGTGGGCCCAACGCTTTGTCGAACGGTCCTTAAGTGTCTTAGGTTTAAACCTACTACACGCTCTGCAGTTCGCTTCGGGGTGATCCCTCGGCAAGCAGAGATTGCACGTGGCGTGCCTGTCGACCCAAGGGTATTTGCGATTGCACTTGGGGCAGAATTGAAAAGGGGTACCCTCCATACGCACCTTAAGGCAGCGGGCTGCTAAGTGTAGGAATATATATAAATGTAACTATATATCAAGAGTGAAGAGTATGTACCACCCCCCACTCTCCCTACTTGTAAGGGCCGAGGCCAGCGGCCTACTAGGCCCGGGCCGAGGCCAGCGGCCTACCGAGGCCCAGATCCGTCGTGCAGCAGTCGACGGTCGATGACTTCTCCAGCCGTCGTCGAGGTTGAGGGTCGACGTTGGGGTGGGGAAGGGAATGAATAAGAATTAAAATTATAATAACAGCAAAAGTATGGCTAAGGCCAGGGAACTCCGCAAGATGCTTCCGACCAGTATGGCGGAAAAAAACAATCTGAGGATCCTACACGCGTGAGGGATCTTGGGTACAGTGGACGTCACACTAGGGATAGTATTACTGGCACGCCTGTGTCGACGCCCATTTTCGACTTTCGAAAAACAAACTGTAATACTCCGCAGCTTCCACTAGATGTCGGCCTATGCACAGCATGTGATCTAAGCAGATTCCACAAGCCTCAGAAATATATATATATTGAGAGTATTTCGGATCCCTGTCATGCCATCCCGCCCCAAAAATGGGTGGACCGAATTCTGCAGACGATAGTGACGAAGTTGAGTGGAGCTCCACCCCCCGTCCCCCAGGTCCAGCCAACTCACCATAAGTACCGAGCACTTGCTCTCGTTCGCGCCATCCATCCTCCCCCCTCCCCAATCTGAGCTGCTTGAAATAGTTAGGATGTAATGCATATATGCAATATTGTGATGCTTGTCTATCTCTGTGTAATCTGTGCTGTACCCGTTTTAACTTTCTGCCAATAAACAAGTTTTAAAATAAAGAGCCCAAGATTGATGAGGTGTTTATGGGGTAGTGTTCGTATGTGAGCAGCTAGGCTGAATTTGATCGAGGGGTATAGCTGTACTCCGAGTGATGATGTAGAGTAGAGAGCAAGCATAGTCATATGGGGGTGAGAGTTTGGGTTGAGTTCTGATCTAAAACAAAAAGTAACTTACAGATCTATCTCAGGCGGCCCTTTCTAGCTGCGAGTCGAGCGAGTGAGCAATTCTAATTGAGATGCGCATGCAAGTGAGTCACAGTGCCAACTCAGTGCTACTTCAGTATGCGAGTTAAAGTTGCTTTATAGAAGTGAGTCAATCTAACAAGAACAATTCCCAAGCATCTTAATGCCAGTATCATCAAGTGTTCATCCTCTAAATTTGAATCAATGTAACAAGACCCATGTAATAAGTAAGAGTGTGCGACACAGACTAGTAAATACAAAGTTCTATCACAGTGGGCACTTTCTAGGTTTGAGTCATGTGGGTTGATGTGAGCCAGTATTCACAATTCTATCTAAATGTGGCAAAGGCTAACATTTACAATCTTGCCTAGGTGTGATGCAGGTTAATATTCACAGAACTGTGGCAGTGGGTAGTGTACATAGATTTTTTTACTGCGTGCTGGGGTTGCCTGGAATTTGTGAGAAAAGTTTTGTATCGGAGGAAAAAGTTGCTTGAGGGGACGTTTTAATCTGCCTTTTTAATCTGAATTTTACACAAAAAAAATACATGTTCCTGTCCATTTTTTTACTGCCCGACATTCTTCAGAGGTGATGTTCATCTCCGCTTCAAGATGAATACACTTGTCTGTGATCATCATACAATTTCATCAAATATGTGGGCACTACCACGAGCCTCTCATTTCCAAAAACTGCGTCTACTATCAGTCAGGAAGGAACAATGCCATGAAATTAATGTCAAGCAGCATGAATGTCCATCATAAGAACAGGGTCCCTTACTGTCTCAATGCTCAAAAGCACAATATACATTTAATCAAGATTACTTGAAGGAGTATGAAGGAGTAAGTGGTCCACCCCCTGCTTCCTCATCTTACTTGAACTCTCTTCTGCCTTTGATGAGGTCAACCATGCCATCCTGCTCAACCGTCTCCACGATAACCTGGGTATTACTGGTCAGGCCTTGGCATGGCCGACTTCTTTCCTCTATCAACCCTCCCAGGTTCAACTTGGGTCCTTCCTCTCCTCTATCTCTACCTCTACCTCTACCTGTGGTGTTCCCCAGGGGTCTAACCTCTCTCCCTGGCTGTTCAACCAATACCTGGCACTGCTTGCCCACTGCATTGCCGTGCTCTGTCCCAACTTCCAGTGCTATGCGGACACGCAGCTCATTTTCAGGCTACCATCAGCCACCTCTTCTCCCTCTCTCATCTCGGACTGCCTGTCCGCCAGCCAGGAGTGGTGCGCCGCAAATGATCTCTGCCTTAATGCCAGTAAAGCTGAGATTCTCCTCATCGGCACACCCACTCCCTCCTTTCCCGTCACTCTGGCCAGCCTCTCTTGGCCCTCTTCCAGCTCCCACCTGGGAGGCTAAAAACCTTGGGTCATCTTCGACTCCACACTCTCCTTCTCCCCTCACAACTCCAACGTCTCCAAGAAGTCACACTAGCAGCTGCACCTCCTCAGAGGTATTCTTACTTTCCTCTCCTTCCCCCAGAAGCTCACCGTCTCTCGAGCTCTGGTTCTCTCTAGGCTGGACTATTGCAACAGCATCTTTCTTAATCTGCCTGCTTCTACTCTCCGCCCTCTGCAACTCCTCCAGAACAGGACTGCAAGACTTGTCCTTGGCCTCAAGCCCAGGGATCGTATCTCTCCAGGACTGAAATCTCTGCACTGGCTCCCAGTGGCTGCGAGGATTAAGTTCAAACCCCTCTGCATTGTCCACAAGGCCTTCTGGGGCGTGGGGCCTCAATACCTTGAACTCTTCCTAAATATCTTCCGTCTCAAGCTCATCCACCTCCAACTTCCTCAGGGTCAGTCGCTTCTCCAAGCAACGAGTTGGTGGTAGATCTATTTCTTCGGCTGGGACCTCCCTCTGGAACAGACTCCCTGAAACTATCATCTCTGGTTCCAGAAGCACCTCAAAACCTTCTCTTTGCTTCTGCTTTTTCTACTCCTCTCCCCTGCTGAATTCCTGGC
This sequence comes from Ambystoma mexicanum, assembly GCF_040938575.1. Lineage (NCBI taxonomy): Eukaryota > Metazoa > Chordata > Amphibia > Caudata > Ambystomatidae > Ambystoma > Ambystoma mexicanum. The sequence goes on from NC_090929.1 coordinate 211,298,616, forward strand.
TGCAACTAAAACTGCACTGGTTACCCGGCCACCCTCTGATCTCGGACCCAGGTCCCCTACCCCGCCAGTCACACACCTGCAGTGCCTTCTGGGCAACCCCAGCACCTGGGGACTGTCTTCTGTATCCCTTCAGTCCCACTACCAGCACTTGACACCCGATGCACTTACCCTTGCACTTGCCACCAGCTGGCCCTACTTTTACTTATTGTTATTTATTCTATTATCCCTTGTACTGCACTTTCCCCTCCCCCCCTGCACTTTCGCGATCTGAATAACACATTGCCAAGTAGGATCATTGTCTTGGTCTTCCCTCTGTTCCCCGTCCCTTGCCGTGTCGCACCTTGAAACACTTGGGTATAGGCGCGTTATAAATGCCTCATCATATCCTATCATACTCAGACAGAGCACATCTGACGCCAAATGGGATTTATTGTTGCCTTGTTTCAACCTTCATGCACGCGCCAACAGTGTCCCGATTGCCAACGCCTGAATCCACAAGGAACGACGTTCACCAGCTCCCTGTGTCCCTCCCGCAGCCTTCATCTTGGTGCTGCTGCCTCTGGTTGAGTCTCCACTGGCATTCCTCCACTCCCCCCAACATGAACCCCAACAGAGTCTCCAAGGCCACGTCATTCCCTGCTACCCCCTCACTACCACACCCAAGGACATGCCTCCAGGTCCTGGGAAAAAAAAGCTATTTCCACTTGCAGATATTTGTATTTAAGGGAATCTGGCGTACGCGACTCATATAAAGCCGCCTTTCCTTACAAATAGGGAATCAATATCAGCGTCGGGGTTCAAATAGCAACAAATGCCACTTTCAAGGGCTGGCAGGGCTGAGGACTGCATTTGAGTGTACCTGGATCGAGCTGCATGTCCTTCACCTGCCTTGCCCACCCCTGAAAGCATTATGTATTGCTATATTAAAAGAGTGTACTTAACACTCAAGTGATTGTTTGCTAACATGACGGGCAGAGTTATACTAGGGAGGGATGGAAGAGGAGGACCAAGGAGCTAAACCAAGTGGATTCCTCTGTCCTATTTGCAGAAATTGGACCTCTGAACTAAATAGACCTAATCCCTGCTTTCCGGATTTAATAAACAATGCCAACTATATAGCCTGGCTTTGAGTTACCAGTTAATCCCCCAAGCCATGACCACAACTAACAAATATAAATTCATACAATTCTGCAAGATCTTCAACTAATTTATTTGAGGAGGGCAGGGACCAAGACCAGGGAAAATAAATAATTCTCCCGGCAATGGTTCAGTACGCACAGTATGCCTCAGTCGAGTTTTGAACATTTCACAATGCGTGAATTGCAAAGGCTATAAAATGAGTAACGGCTATGAGTTCCATCAGCATGACAAGCCATGAACAGCCAGTGGGTAAGGGTCTGTATTTTATCAGAAGGCTAAGGCAGAGTTAAAACAAACATTCCCCCAAGTAATACATAAAACGTCAAGATATAAGATACAATCATTTTATAAAGCTTTTTGATGCATTTTGTTGAAAGGGGAGGATTTACTCCAAGCTTTGTGCATCTTGTTTTCAAGATTCTAAAATGAGTATTTATGAATTCGGAAAAAAGAAAAATAAGCGCTTGAACTAAATTGCATATGGCTACAAATAGCCACCGATATTGCAAATGTGTTATTGGAAGGAGATGTGGCACAGAATGCAGAATACATTTGTACAAGGACTGCCATAACCCATCATTGGCCTTTCACTACGAGGAACTGGTTTCTCCAGTCCATAAATTGGATGATTTTTGCAAACAGCACTGAAATAAATGTTCAATAATGCCAATCTGGCATTATTCGATTATTAAATTAGCGGTGTTTGTGAAGCATCATAGCACCAGTAAACGACAACATTCACTTAGTAAAAACGTGTACACTCCAGTCAAGATGAAAAAGATTTGGTGCCAACGCACACAAAAAAAACGGGGGAAAAACACTAATGTGTTTTAAATTCGAAACGGAGGATCCCCCTTTTCGAAGACACATGCCACCACCAATATTGCCCGTCTTTCGGCTACTGCAAAACCTTTCTGGCAAAGCCCAAAACGAATGAAGCATAACCCATCAGAAATTCAGCAACCTCCCCCTCCAACCAGGACTAAACAAGTTTGGGATTTTGCTTTCCAACAGTAACATTTTTAATTCTAATAATTCGGTAAAAAGGCCACATTTTGAAAAGAAAAAAAGATTCATTTACATTAATTTAATGTAGAGAATTGGGTGCCTTCTATTTAAAATATTTGGGACGTGATGTTAACAATGTTGATACTATTCGGGACTTGGATCTTTGGATTCGTTGTTTAAATTCTGATTTTAAATACTTGGACTTGGCACTTTACAGAATTTGGTTCCAAGTCACATTGAGGCTCTGAAACACCTGTGTATGAGCGAGATATAAATAAAATAGATCATACCCAAAGAGGATTAGAAGGAAATTAGGGTTCTTTCTTTCGGATATAGTTGGAGGCTCCTAACAATAAATGTTCGCTTGGAATGAACTAAGAGTGTCTGTTGACTATTGTATTTGTATGTGTTATTTGTAAGAGCCAAAGTTGGGATTTTATGAAGAGTATCCATTTAAATATTTTAAAACGTGTTTCAAATGTGTTAATGTGATAAATGTGAGATTATGTCTATGTTCTAGTATTTTACGATAAAGGTATGACATGTAAATGTTAATCTAATGGATTACTGGTAATTTTGATGAATAATGTGGAAAAAATGTATTAACACAAACACATTAAATAAATAATTTAAAAAGCTCTGCAAACATCACAAGACAATGATGAAACCAGTTTTAAAATCAACATTAACTCATTGAAACGAGTGCCAGCCTGCTCTGACTTTACGAGAAGCAATAGTGCTGGGTAGGGAGCAGCTGCCCCGCCATACAAGACAAGCCAAGCTTTGGCAGAACCTGCAGCTCAGAAGTCTCGCAAGAGATTTGCCAGGTTGGAGTGTGCTGCACTGTGGACAGCTTGGCGAGTCCGGCAGTGGCTGGGGGTCTGGAGAGGTCTGAAGCCTCAGTTGTTGATCCAGGGTAAGCACCATGCGATGCACCTGGTTCTCCTCCCCTCAGACTAGCCTGTGCTGTGCGAGTGTCGTGACCCTGAAGGAAGGCTGCGATGTTGCACAATTTGCTTTGGTAGAACTTTGATATCCAAAAGCTAACCAAAGGCAGTTGCCCCCCCCCCACCCCAAGGGAGCCAACCACTTGCCGAGTTCATATTCTGGAGTCCAGATTTCAAGATTTTTACCACGGGGAGCAGTCTGATTGAGTCAGCCGAGCCAGTGGATTATGGTTTCTTTACTGGTGTTTTGGAACTTTTTGTTTGGACCAAATAGCCATGCTTTTATCTATGTTTGTGGGTGGTGGCCAGATTTGGTCTTAAATTAAATTGTGTTATTTGACCATTTTATAGGCCATTAAATCATTTAACTTCTGCTTTGTTATTCATTTGCCATTTCATCCTCTCCGTTCTGTCTCCATGTTTGCTGGTTATATTTATTACCAATTTATTCATTATATTCCTTGCCTTGGCATAAAGTTATAAAAGTAAATTAAAACAAAAACTTGCATAACTGGTAAAAACATTTTTGGATCCACCGAAGATTCTATAAGAAACCAGTTTCTCCTAACTGCCAAACACCATCCATGCCCAATTCAGATGTGTACTAACGTTCCACCAGTGATCTTGCAACTTAGGCGTTACAATAAGGATGCCAGTTTCACCAGCATGTGTGCATCCAGGCACTAATTAACTAAATTGTCAAATATTAACATTTAAAACTACAAAAAAATCCAACTTTTGATAATTTACTGAAAGATAACAATATGAGCTTTGCAAAGTAGTTAATCAGCCAAAATATTGAATCCATACATTTAAAAAATAAATAAACATGTCTGAAACTTGTCCATTCAAGTGGTTGCAGGCATTAAATGGCCACTCTTCAAACATTAGTCTAACATTGTTGGACACTAAATAGTAACAAGAAAAACACAGGTTTGGCAGAAAAAGTCACAAAACCACAGCGCTTCTATGAATAAACATTAAGAGTGCACATAGGCTGCAGGTGCCTGAGAGGTGTGGGAGTACTGCCAAGTACAACCCACTGTTGTGGAAACAATTAGAGCACGGGCAATTCTCAGTTGCACTGCGCCCAATAGTGCAATATAGGCATGTGTTGCAAGTAATTGAAGAGAGATGTGGTTATAAGTATGATGGATTTATTTGCAAAGTAGCCTGACGCGTGTTTCGAGTCTAAACCAACTCTTCATCCGAGGCTGTAAATGGGAGATGGGACCCAAGATAAATTGATTGAAGGACAGTGCCAGAAAACTCTCACGGCTTCACAATTTCGGTAATTTCAGCACAGCAGGAAAAGCTAAAGTGATGTGAAAGGAAGCAGCCCGGGCTTTACCTGCTGTGCTGAAATTACCGAAATTGTGAAGCCGCAAGAGTTTTCTGGCACTGTCCTTCATTCAATTTATCTTAGGTTCCATCTCCCATTTACAGCCTCGGATGAAGAGTTGGTTTAGACTCGAAACACGCGTCAGGCTACTTTGCAAATAAATCCATCGGACTTATAACCACATCTCTCCTCAATTACTTGCAACACATGCCTATATTGCACTCTTGGGTGCAGTGCGACTGAGAATTGCCCGTCCACTAAATAGCAACTCCTAAGTCTCAATATTATATCGCCAGACAGTGACATCCTTAAAAGACATCTGTATTCCGCCAAAAATCACTTTACATTTCCATACTATGCATCATTTTAAAAGAGTGCTTCCTGTGATTAAATGTGAGGGGGTGGGGGGAGGGGGGAGGGGGGAGGGGAGGAGGGGTGGAATCCCTTCAAAACCTCTGTGCCGTGTTTTTAAGAACCTAGTTAGTTTCAACTACAACAGGCAAACTACAACTTTTGTGGTGCTTCGAGTACCATGCTAAACTATGCAAAAAGGGTCAAGTAAATGATGTTTCAAACCATGTTGCCAGACAAACCTTGCTTTGATTGCTAGAAGCGGATGGAGTAGATTGTGTTTTGTTAACTTCCGTTTCTGGTTTCTTCTCTTCTGTTGCCATGGTTTTTTGCGGTTGGAAAAAGTTGAAGATTTGCAGGTCGACAGAATATTCCAAGTGATGCAGCTATTAACTCAGTAGAAGGATATGCTATGCAGTATTAAACAGCTACAAAAAAGAAGAAAAATATGCTGATGTTACATAGCACATTATTTCAGACAAAAATTTGGCACTAAAAACCAGAACAGTGAGACCGCCAAAACTGTACAACGCTTAAATAGCAAAATCCGATAACTTCTGGCTGAGCATGTCAAAATTACGGACCAATAATTGAAATGCGGATTACATTTGCTTTTTTAACTTAAGCATGCTGTAGGGCTCACTGTAAGTACAGTGCAAGCTCATCCTTACAATGCTAAAGAACGTCACAAAAAATCCAACCAAAAAGATGAGGGAAAGTGCAAAGATTTTCCTATTCATTAATACACTTCAATGCTGGTGTGATATGAAAATGCTAGGCAAATAATTTACAAACTTGAAAGTGAAACTCCTAAGCACTTGTTTTATTTAGCCCCTGCAATGTCTAGATGCAGCAGTAATAATCGCGCTTTTCCTTTTGTGCCAAAGAAAATGGAAGGGCCTTCCTTCCCTATAAGCCTCCTGCTTGGATATATATTATCAGAACAAAGAAATAGGATCACAACTGTTTTCTCTCAGAAATAAGGGCACACAAAAACTGTCACAGCACTGTAGAGGGGGCGAGACATAAACCTCACATTGAAGGAGACCAATAAGCCAACTTATTAGTTAATCATGCTGTCACAACTGAACAGGGCGAGTGATCGATTACACTAGACCTGCTATAATGGAAAGGTGTACGAATTATTAAATTGTCGCACAACTTCAAAAAGAGACATTACCTGTAAGGGTGCAGAAGACTGAAACAGAGGGATCATCGTGGTTGGTATATACTTTTATTTGAGTGAGAAAATGAAAAGGAAACTGTATCTTGGCTTTAACTCTAAGAGGGAGTTCCCCTGCCACAACCAAAATATGAATGTCACTGTCAGGATGTCAAAAATAAAGTCCACAGTCCTATGTCAGAATCCTAGCTCTGTCCCGGACGGGTGTGCTAAACTAAATCAAAAAGGATATCTTCATGATCCAGAGGAATGTCTCCCTTCCCCTGGCCAACAGACAGCTCTTGGTTTGAAAGGTCTCAAAGTTCAGTTTCCACTGGTGGGGGAATGTCTTCCCTTCCACAACCAGCCTTTCTCAGGCTTCTCTTCTGTCTCTGGGCGTCCCAGAACATGGGTGATCCAACTGGTTCCTGTTGCTAGCAGATGCTGCGAAGAAAATTGGTTTGGATGCTCCACCAAACTGAGGTGGGTCCCTGACCCTGCTTGGGATACCGTGTTCTCTTCCCTACCAGGTACTTATTTTCATATGTGGACTTGGTTTACTCTCCTGCCAAAAGGAATTGCTCTTCCAGCTTTCTTTGCACCCTCTTCTGATATTGGACAGCCCTGTGTTGCCGTATCTACAAGTACTGTCCCGAAGAACATTGGATAACCTTGTTACACAATATGTATTTCTACTGTAGGGGTTCAAGACTTATATGTGCCCTAGGGGTTATCCCATTTCCCTCACTTTACATTCACTGTTTTTAGAGTTCCTTGTACCCTCTAGGGACCCCCAACCATAGGCTCAGCCATCCAAATACCTTTAGGGTCTTGGCTGTAGCCCCTCTGGTCAGTCGTGGGCTTCCGTGTGTCTCTCTGGAGGTCTACTGGTCAACTTCATTTGTGTTTTATGATCTTCGGCAGGCTTCTCTTCTTCAAGGGAATCTTGGCTCCAACGATGAGCTGACGAAATGGCTGCAAAAGATCTCCTTATCCAAAATCTGAGCTGGAAGCAAGCCCATCAATGGTAGCATTCCGCACTATTTGAAGAGCCAGTTGTCCGAAGACGGACAACTACTAGTTTCTGGTTTTACATATGTCCCATGCCCAGACTTTCTGGCACCATGGATGTTGATGGGAACTAGACAGTTGCCGTCCCCTTCCTGGGTGTGACACACACACACACACACACACACACACACACACACACACACACATATATTTCCCAGGCAAGTGCATGACTTTATAAGGACTTTGACCTGAGAAGGCAGGAAGAAGGCCGAACTACAACATGGGCACAGAACAAGCGAAGATCTCGTGGCACAGCCATTTTTGGGTACTAGCCACACTCGGTAATCGTGAATGTGCAGACCAAAAATAGGGTTCAAAGTTCCTGGGAGCTTTTTAGTAGATGCTTCCACCATATTAGTACCAGATTAGCTTAAAACCAATAGCTACAAGTAGCAACATTTGGCTCCCCAGGCCAACTGGAGTGCTACAAACATGCATATATAACATTATTGTGGAGTACTTGAAATAAAGACTAATGAAGTCAAGTCTAGGGAACATTTCAATATAATGGCTCATTCATAATCGGCAAAAAGTAGAAGGGAGCTTTTAATTTGGATGTTAAGATTAGCAGTGCACTGTGTACCCGCTCCTGGTTCCCCAGTGGTAGCTGCTGCCTACTGGGTGATGCCCGACGCCCAGAAGCTGGTTTTAGCTCCTGCTCATTGAATATGAATTTCAAAACCTGCACAAAATGCAGAAATGGTAAAAATGCAAAGAGGGGTGCCTATGGACTATTTTTACAATATACATTAATCCATACATTCATGAGAGCAACAATAAATGAAAATGCATTCCATAACACAATCAATATAATTCATGGATAAAACAAATAAGTATTATTGGCACTTCATTCCAATAAGCTACTCACACAGTCAATATAATTCATTAGTGCACAGAGCAATATCCAAGTCAATTATTGATGAGCAATTCATCTCAATCAAAATATATATTTCAAAGACAATATGTGGATTGAATTATTGTTCAGCAGACAAAAGAAAGTGGTCAACCCATGTTTCACATTATTGTATATTAAATTGTAATACAATGTGTAAGATTCTTCAGGGCCTGACTTAACCATCTGTTCCAAGTCCTGATTTATGTAGTCCAGTTAATTTATTTCATGGGTATCTTTTATGATGCATGTTGTTAACATCTCTTTATTTTATAAGATTTCTGGTGTTCAAAGAGGCACCTATTTTGAAGATCTGTACCCTGACTTTAAAAACTAAATACTGTTAAATACTTGTGAAATTCATCACAGAATCCTTCTATCCTGTTGGCTTGCATGGCATGTCAACCATGTGGATGATTCGCAGTATGGCTCATTATTCAAATCAATGCACGTTTACCTTTTACAGCCACCTCAGGACGATCCAATAACAATCGAAACATGTGCCTATCGTGGCTAGCTACTTTCTAATGGCTGCTCTTTTTTTAATGATTAATCAAGTACTGGACTTTCTCTTTGGATATCAAAAACCAATACATGAAATTAAGTTAGAAAAGTAAAGTGGTCATCACTGTTAGACTGAATTTCTACACTAGTGTGGTGAACATAGGTGTAGGAGGCCAACTTAGTTAGTGGACAGGTAAATCTGGGAGCTGTAGTCAAACCATTCAAGGTAGCATGGAGAGCGTTTAAGGCTAAATCTCAGGAAGGGGTGAGGCAGATAAAGTGTCCACAATGAGCACACAAGGCAAGTAATCAAGGATTACACATAGTTATAAAAATAAACTATATTTATGTATGGCCTAGTAAACACTATAAAAATGACTATAGGCAAGTACTCGCAGAACACTCATAATAGAATGCATATACAGAGCCCCTGTAGCCAGTGAAATAAAATCACAATCCCAGCACCACACAACACTGAAAGGCAAGGTAATAGTTATTTGCAATGCTCCCTGCAATGGAGTGGCCTACAGGTTCACTGACAATTAAGAAGAGGCACTCTGAGGGAGCACGGTTCTTACTCCTGCAGAGAAAGAATTAGTGGTGATGTAACCAGAATACTTTGTAACCAACAAGACATTGTTCAAAAAGTTATAGCCTGTACTAAAGAGTCATTGGTGTACTGGTTGAGTCTTTCCCACAGAGATATAAAGTCTAGTATATGAAAACAGTGATTTGAAAAAACACTTGGTACAACGTGCTTCAAGCACATTAATATTTCTGGATTTGCCAGAGGGGCACAAGAGAGGGCTCTTGCGAGAGACTACTGGGGAACCAAGGCATTAAAACGCGAGGAGCTCTAAGCAGTGGAGGTGCTTAGTGGGGTTAATGTCACACCCGGTTCACCCAGAACAGATCATGGACCAAGGTTTAACACTGTTGTGCACCTCTTCAACAAAGCGTATGCCTAATAAATTTGGTAGACAGCACAAATTAAGCATATCCAAGGAATCCAAACACCCTCTTTAACTAATGTATTAGATATTTGAACGTCATGTTTTCTTTGGACGAAGAGAGAAAAAAACCCAGAAATAAACAGTTGCACTCAACGTGTTTTTAAATCGACTGAAAGTAAATTTTCTGTGAGGTTTTAGTAGTTGTGCCTTTGTTTAAGATATGATTGACACAAGAGTCTAGTACTAGATAACTTGAGATTCCCACCATTCTGCCATTGTAAAACCAAGGACCATGGGAGTTTTTAACTTTTCATAATACACAATCTTCAGGTTACATTCATGACTGATGAGGATTTTTTTTTCTTCACAAGAACAGAATATCTAGAATCTACTTAATTCATCAAAGCATTCAGTGGTGGCGATCTAGACAACAAGATACAGAATGTACCCATGAAGTAAGAAAATCCCATCTATCCTTTTGCAGGGTGATTGATTGCAGGGGTCAAAGTGATTTTTCGTTTGCAAAATAGCATACCTTGTGGTGGCGCTCGGGAAGCAGGGCAAAAAGTACTGTTTAAACCTTTCCAAATTACATAATCATATTGCCATAATATAACCAATATCGCACACTGCTGCCATCCACACGGTCTCCAGGCACTCACATTTATCAGATAGGTATTGCGGGAAGGAGGGAGGGTGTTGGAAAGGGAGACATGGAGTTGTGCGTGTAGAACCAAGGACAACATCGGAGGCATTTTGTTTCTAGATGGGAGATATCATGTGTCTTTGCTTTTCAGAACTGTTTGGCTGGTGGCCTAGGCTTGCAAAACTGTTTGAGCGATGTAGAGTTGCGACTGTGGAAATATGTAATTTAATGCCGTTTTCTTCATGTAGAAGGGTTATATGGAATTATTTAAGGACCAGGGGCAAGGAGATGCAAAAATAAAATACAATGTATGCCCACTCCTTCCAGTGATGGAGCGGTACCAATGAACACCAACTGTGACATCTGATTAAAGAATTGCCAAAACTGTGAAGAAAATTAATTATGCAATAAATCCCACCTTGCTGTTGCAGATATAAGAGTAAGAACTAAAGTTCACATTTTACTGTTACATGTTTTGTCTTATTAAAATGGATATCAAGCATACCTCAAACGGTCACCCTCATTTGCAAAGTGAATTAAACTGGACTTACTTTCCTTACACTTCAAAAGCTCATTTCAAAAAGCAACTGTAGAAGTTATCCTCACCTTAGGTGTGGAAACTAAAGCGATGGTAGATATTGCATTTCAAGTTTTTTTTTTTTTTACCTGTTCAGAGTGATCACCTTCGTTATAGATATTGGAAGTTGGCTATTTAATAACAGTAGTTGATTTCAACAATGACCGCTGGACACATTTAACTGTCAATTGCCTTCTTTGTTTTTGAAAGCATACTGTGGCTTTCTTGTGTACCATGATATCTCCTGCTGGATTATAGAAGGGATGGAACGTGAGAGACGGATGGTAGGGCCAATAGGCATTACCCGATAACCTGTCTAAAAATTAATGCTACTTACCAACTTCGCCTCTGTGATTTATACTACAGACATCTTTGAAAAACAAGATTCTAAGTCAGTAGGAAAGGCTATTTTATTTCCATTGGGGGAAGTCAGAGTATTCTGCTTTTCAATTGCAAAGATTGATGGCGTTAGATGGCCATGACGAACAATGGTGGGCGACAGCATTAAAAGGCATGCCAATTTAAATGTTGCTTCATAGAAACCTTAGTTATAATGCATCGCTATAGGCGCCAAGTAGGTGTACAAATGAGTGTTAACCCATCAAATGAGAGGGATAACTATTCCTTTAAGGCAGATCAAGCATAATTGTGCGATGTGCAAAACCTAATGGCAACACTAAGGGTCACTACCTAGGAGTAAATACAATGATTGTGTGGGAATCAATAACTGATGATCATCAATTGATAACTGATGATCATCAATCAGGCAATCATTAAGCTTTTGCGGGAAACATTTGAACTGCAGAACGGGTCAATGGAAGGTATCTGGAGGGAGAAGTTGAAAACCTAACTATTGTTTTGGCCCAACGACATAATCTTTGTGCGTAACAGGAGTATTGATCTGTCCATTACAGCATCACCTCTACCATGAAACCAGAGAGTTTGAAGACATAATAGTTTAAGCTGCAGGGTAGAAGTAGAACAGCATCATTTGATAAATTGTAGCAGTTTGAAACATTCCTAGAGAAATAACTAGCCAATCACTCCTGGAAAGTTATGACGAGTTATCCAATCTGGGACATCTGTATGTCTGGAAATTGTTTATAGTAATCATTTTGTTATCCATTGAAGAATTCACATTTGGCAACCAAGTGAAAAAGTACAGTGGACCCTTGATGGTGCCACCCTACAGTTTACATTTTGAACACTGATGTAATCTGCACTTTACACACACTGCATCACATGAGTTAGTTCTACAGTGCTGAAGACTGGGATTTAAAAGTCAAGAGCCCACGTTGCCCAAACTATAGCAGACTGAAGATGAAAGCTGTTAATGAATATTTTTAGAAGCGTTATGTATTGAACAATGTAACATATAAAACCACCTAGAAGAGACTGGGAAGCTAGATACCAAAAACCATTTGTAGCTACTTTTGAATAGCAGGTTAATTTTACGCCATACAAACTTGCATATGTGTCCTGTTTGGAAACATGCATAAAAGGAGCATTAGGTCACATCTATATCAGCCTAACTCGTAAAAACATGTCACATCCTGACTTTATAAAATCCATCAACTCTTTCAGAGTTGCAGAGCACTGGAGAAAATCAAAGCACATAATGGACAAAGTTCATTAGTATCTCATGTGGACATTAGTTTTGCATCCTACCCTGTACTAGCTCTTCGTACCCAAACGTTAGTTCACTGCTTACCATGTGATGTCCACTACCTGGTAGCCGATTGTAGCTTCTGCTCATGAAACCTATTTTGATCCCAATTCAAACATCAATACCAAAGACCATACTATTGTTTGCATGGATATGGATAATACTTTGTGTGCTGTCATCGCATTGACTTTAGAATACATTTATGATTAAGCAGCGAGGCTGTAAATTCAGGAGAAACTGTATATATAAAGTAACGATGTTGCGAATGGTTGTAGGTCAAATGATCGAATCTAAATGGTCGACAGGTCAAATGATCGAATTTTATTTTTTTTGTTTTTTCACCCCCCTTTTTTTTGCTAAAAACCACTTTTTTCCCTAAACGAAAACCTACAAAAAATATATATAACTAAAAAAAAATTAGATCATTTAACCTGTCGACCAAATTGTGTCAACCATTTGTCTGTCGACCATTTGACTAGACACCGTTGCGAATAGCTGGAAACAAACTTGTCAAAAGATGCCACTTATGAAGAGCAGAGAGTTTAAGGGAGCACTACGACAATGTTACATTTTCATCAAACTCTGCTCAAGGAATGTTTGTTAAACGGGGACCGGTGGGGGGGTTGAGAGGGAAGATATACAAAAGCGTTTTATTGTTGGGTTTTTCTGTGATAAATGCAAGTTAAAAAAAACAAAAAAAGAAAAAAGGATTCCAAGATCGTCGCCGTACCTTGAGGACATCACATTCTCTGGGGCTATTCCTCGATATGGACTGCAGCTGTCCACTTTCTCTGCACCAGCCGATCCCCCGCACTATGCAAGTGCTTTTTTAATCTATGGCACAATGAGTCAAATTGCGGCGAACAAAGCTCAGCCCGCGATTGAGTAACTTGATATTTCAAGTCGGAAGCGTTGCTGAGGCGTGGCGCATCACGCAGTGTGGCTGCTGTCCCTCACGCAGGCCCAGAGCTTAGAAAGGAGCTGCCATTCTGTAGTGTGGCGTGAAAAGGATACTCAACCGCTTCAACAGGAAGCTTTTGCACAGCCTCCCACATGTGTCTAACGCTTCCAGCAGCCTGCCGGTAAGGAATGCTATGCTCGCTTGATCCCTCATTTCAATACTGATCGGGAGCAGTCCCTGCAAACAGTTTGCATGGGCAGGCTACACAGTACTTGGATCACAACTCCAATTGGCTGAATTATTCTTATCCAGTCCCCGGAACATCTGAAGTTGACAAGCCAGTATTGGTGGTAGGAAAGCATATTGCAGTGCTCCTGAGGCTCACTTTAACACAATGGCTACCAATTCATAGGAACAGGCACAAAACGTGGCTGGGCATTTATAACCCTCTACAACTTGTTCCTATCTTTTAGTGCATTATTCTGGGATTTATTGGAAGGTTTTGGGAGCTATCCTTGCAGTGTTTCAAATAAGGAAGGGCACTTTTCTTTCCCCCCCTCCTTCTCATAGACTAAACCCGGGAGGTACTGTTGTGGCAATATTCTTCAATGCATGTAATAACATCCTCCTTCTATGGGCATTTAGCAGCGGCATAACTCTCAGCACATGCCGAGGGCGAAAAAAATGAAACTTGCTCAAAAGGAGCCCACTAAGGGCCTGCGAGGTAAACAATTCACTTCAAAAGCTTTGGGGGATAGTGGGTCAAGTGTCTGCTTCGGTGGCTACATCAGTGCTATTGCCACCCACCGAAGGCACTAACAGTTGTAGAGGAGGTCCCAGACATGGCCTACACCCCAGCCCCCCATTTTGAGGTACCAGGAACATACTCGCCAAGGTATGTGACGTATGAAGAGCAAATGAACCAACAGAGAGCTGCACTAGGACTCTGCCCAGTGCCCATCAGAAGAGCAATGCCTGTTTAAGTGCCTATAACCAGGCAACCTTGGGCAGCACGGTACCCCCTTCGACAGCCGTACCAGCAGCTGACACGAAATGACGATTACCTACAGACTGTCCACGAAGAGACCCAAAGAGCCTTAATGGAAGGCAAGTGGTGACAACACAAGGGCCCGGACAGACTCACGGATAACGAAAACGACAACCAAAAAGATGACACGCCAGGACGAACAGCTATAAATATAGATGTAATGGATTTAGAAGAGGCAATGTTGAAACGTAGCTGTAATACAAGATGAAAGTATTCAACCAGCTAACGCTTGTAAATGGGCTTGGAACGCAAGAAGCTAAGAAAACGGTACTGCTTGCAATGCTTAGTAGAAGAATAGAGCGGCAAGCGCCAATTATATATCTACCTCAATGAAGCACATTCTACAAGTGCGACTCCATTTTGTAAAAGCAGAATTAAGCCCAGGATGCAAGGGGCCAACTAGGCCGAGATTCAAATTCCAACTAAAGCCAGAAGGAAGGAGCGGAATCGAAACCAAGCACAAAGCAGCTCATGCCTGGGAATTCGAGGTCAACTCAAAGACAGGAGGAGAGCGGCAACTCCGAAGAATCGAAACTTCAGAGCATAGCAGCCTGCCCCGTGAAGGTCGAGATAAGGAGGCCCCAGACAGGTGGCAAGGCTAAGAAAGAATCAAATACACAAAAAGAGGGAAAGTGAAGCAGATTCACGGTGAACAGACACGTGACTAACCAAGCGTGAAGAGGTACCAACGTCTGATGTCACCCAGAACCCAAGGATGCCATAACTTTTTCTGATAAGAAGCTACAGTTTCAAGGCCCTCCTCAGCCAACTAATTGACACATAGCCCTAAAGTACTGATTGATGGACGGGAGACAGGGTGAATCTTGGGGCACACTGCATCTGGGTATCCATGCTGCTAATTAAAGTGGAGATTTATGCCTAGGGGTGTTACCCACCCAATCACAATGGACCAAATAATCTAGGGTCCTATAGCTAGTAGAACTAATGAGACGTCGTACTTGTAGCGACGTCTATGACGAGTGATGTAGAGGGATAGGCATAGACTCCCACCCGATAAGAGTTATCCAATCCTCACACTGTTACCTTATACAGGTATAGCAACTATACTTAAGTTACCTTTCCCAACCAATATAATTGCATGACATTTTTGGAGTGTTACACGTCAGTGATGACGAGAATGTACTATAACTATTGCTGTCTGAATTAAGAATTTGGGAGTTGAAGCGAGAATACTGTAAGTCTGAGTATTAGAATACCATATCTGCATGGCATTACTGTATTACTTGCATGAACACACTACATTGCAATATGGCCGCCAGACTAAACAAGAAGGGAATGACCAGGGTGCTCCTCACCATAGCAACGTATATACTCAGAGAGGACGCCTAATGCGCCCCCTCGAGAATCTTTGCAACACGCAATTAGACGCTGTACTGCTACGAAAGGTAAGAGACCGTCTGGCATTTCACAGCCCCTTGTACTGTAAAATGCGTCAAATTATCCGCACGAGAGCGTGCGCCCAGACCTACCCAATCTCGCATCAATTTATACCGGACCTATACGCATGAATATGTATCTGTACGTCGGCTATCATCTCAGTTAGATTATTGAGTTATGATACATAACATTGCTTTTGAGAGCTTATTTAAGCAGGATTGCCTAAAGCAAACGCTAGCACCGACGTTGTTAATTTTAAACGTTTCGCACTGCAGGACTAATGTAACACTGCCGCGTTCCAATTGAATCTTTGATTTACTTAACCCGTACTGTTATAAAGGTGACATTGTTAATATTTCATACTTGTAGGGATCTAACCCGTTTATTGTGGAAGATTTTTGCCAAATATAATAGGGGAGCTAGAGGAATTCAAAGTAAAAATTCAAACACTTATTATGAGCTTTTCAATTAACATAATGTTGACTCATACCTACTACCAAGTACATTACCTAATAAGTGTCTTGTATTTATCCCTCTAAAAAAAAAAAAAAAAAACCTCTTCCGCTACCCCCTTTCCCCCACCCGAATTATTGTCTGGCTTTTTATTTTTTCGTCAATTTACTTTTTTTGGAATTATTGTTTCATATTCAATTATTGCACATTGTTCAAATCTGCTCATCTGTACACACCTATTTATGTGAATGTCTCCTTTTTGTACTTTTACTTTGTAAAACTTTTGTGTTATGACTGTATGGTGCTATGACGGATTAATAGCCCTGATTTGAAAAAGGTCTCATGGGAGACCGAAACATGTGTCATCACTTAGGGCACTTTGAAAAAGAATAAAAACAACCCTTTTGATCTTTGGACGCAGTCTCTTTCCGGGTTATTTTTACTTTATACCTATGCTCAAGGGGGTTTTCTCTTGGCGAAATCCAAAATCCGGTGAGACGCGACTAGTTGCATCTAATTAAGCTCTTTGAAACATACTTGTCTCAACAAGGCTAATGTCGCCATGTTAGACCAAACCGCTGCAGCCAAGAGTTCATTTCAAGCACAGTTCACTCTTTTAATATGGACATCAAACAATCCCCCTCGGATGTTGGCAGAAATTGTGAAAAGGTTGATGGGAATGAACAGGCAATCCAAGAACTTTTGCAGGAAAATAAACAAATGGATATTGCTTTGAAGGAGCTAGCCAGGGTCACTCATAATCTTCAACTGCAGTGTGAGGGCCTAGAACATAGATCGAAACTTTCAAATATCCGGGTAAGAAACTTGCCGGAATCGGTGTAAGATTCTAAGCTTAAAGATGCTGTACCACACATATTCATAATTTGATATCGGACGAAGAGACTCATCTCTGGATCACGTACATAGGACTGGCCCAAAAAGGAGTGACCCTCGGGCTCGCCTGCATGATGTTCCCACAGCGTGCTCATCACATGCACAAAAAGAACATTTTAAGGAAAGCCCGCAAGCAAACTTCAATTACTTAGAATGGTACAGAAATCCTGCTTTTTCAATCTCTCTCAGACTACTCTTCAAAAACTGCGTGGAATGTATCCGGTGACCAGAGTACTACAAGCACGAGGGATCAAATATAAATTGACCTTTCCCTTCGGTATGGTTTTCTCTCAATGGCACACAGCATAGGATCACTTCGCGAGAAGCTGGCATGGCCCTCTTACAAATTGAAGAGGAGGAAGTGGATGGCGCCATCGGCACACGGGGCTGCAGGGGGAATCCAACAATCCAAGCCCTGGGAGTGGTCAACAGTATCTCGCTGTGGGAGGAGGCAGAAGACCCTACAGAAAGAGGATTGGAAAGTTTGCTTAAGGAGACCTATTATTAAGCCTCCGGAATAAGGAATAACACTTGAAACATTCTGCAGAGACAAAACCAGGCTAACTAATATTGCAAAATGTGGAGCAACGGTCGGTGGTACCATCTTGAGTTTCTGTATTCTGGTAACAAGGTACTAGGTTGCCCCGCACCTTGCCCTGGGGAATTTGTGCGCTCACGGCTGGGGCAAACAGCCCCGGGTTATGTTAGGTACTGTGGCTCATACCAGGGGACTCTGTGGGGGGAGTTTTTTGGGAAAGTTGGGGTTGGGGGGGTGGGAGGGGAATTAGTGGATGGGCCCAGTTGGGTAGGTGGGGAGGGATGCATGGTATTGCTTGGCATGAAAGTAAGGAATGGCGGAACACACAAATGATATGCATCTGAAGTTACTCTAGTCAACTGGGACAGATTAAATAACAATATAACGGGCCTAACACGTCAGCAAAGCGCAGGAAGTTGGATGCTTTTTTGGGACGTCACCCACCGGATTTGGTGGCGCTCCAAGAGACGCATATATGTTTGGCAGACGGGTATAAACTGCGTCTTCAGCAATATCTGGTGGTGTTACAGGCCAATGCAGCTGGCAATGTTGTGGGGGTGCCGTTAGCGCTGAAACCCGACCTCCAATGTAAGGTCCTAAAAACAAAGATCCATAAAGAGGGACGATACGTCTTTGCAACTCTGGGAATAGGCCCTTAAAGATTAACGGTGGCTGTGATTTATGCTCCCAATTCGTTCAGTGAACGGGAGATAATATATGGGGACTTTAACATAGCATGGGATCCCCTTTTCGACAGAAGCAGGGGCTCTAGCTTAACATATCAAGCTCTATCATTGAAACATATATTTGCAAAATTAGCATTGGTCGATCTATGGCTGGCATTGATGGGGGAAATGAAAGGATACACTTTATTCATAAGTGCATTGCACCTTTGCCCGGATTGATTACGCCTGGTTCTCAAAACCACATCTTGGTAGGGTCACCCATATCGCTTGCCTCCCATTGACGCTATCGGACCATGCACCCTTGATCATAGATATTGATATTATAGGGACCACCCAAAGGATGTGCTCATAGAAATTTCCTTCCGAGGTACTTCCAGGGTCTGGTAGTAAAAGGGAAAATAGATAGCAATATAGTGGAATTCTTTGAACTGAATCCATCAGTTGACACCTCCCCAAATAGAATTTGGGATGCATTCAAAGCTACAATTTGTGGTGCCCTAATAGCAGGGTCAGCTTTGTTAAGGATTTCAATCAGGCGACACACACCTTGGTCTCGGCCTAGTATGTAGCGCACAACTGAGATGCTTTTCTCCTTATTTTATTCAGATTTAATTTGAGATGGTACACAACTCGTATCACACCCCCTTTTCAAATACCCTAGGTCACAATGGACCAAGAACCAGGCTGGTTGGTGAAATACAATATTCATTTTAAAATTCAAAAGAAAATCATACAGTTTATAATATGGGGCAGCAATCACCAATGGGGTGATAATTACAATGAGAATGTAAGTAATGCACTTGGTTTATTTAGTGCCAAGGACGAGGTATCTTGTCCTTGGAAGTGCATGTGCAGTGCCAAGGACGAGATAGCTTGTCCTTTTTGGCACGTTGTTTTGAGCGATCCCGGCAAAGCAGGGATCGCTCAAAACAGTAATCCAACCCCCGGGCTATGTGAGGGAGAGGTCCCCCCTCACTGCCAGGGGGCTGGATTACCTTCAGTTTCACGTCGGCGTGCGTAACGCACGTCGGCGTGAAACAAAGTAAATCCACCGCAGCAGCCATTTTCGGCTGCTGCGGTGGAGAGAGAAGGTAAGAGCCCCTCTTTGTCAGCCTCAATCTCCGGCTGTATTTCAAGCCGGGGATCGAGCCAGGTATCGCTGGAAAGGGGAGATTGTCCCCTTTCCAGCGATACCCATTGTGTGGCATTGCTGCCCGCGGATCGGGCGCAGGGCGCGCGATCCGTGGGCAGCAATGTCACCGGATCAACGCAGATCAGTTTGTGACGCGGGGAGGGGCTGCTTACTAAGTAAGCGGCCCCCTGTGGCCCCAAAGCATGGGGCCACCGCGCCAGAGACCCCTGGGGGCAGATAATCACTGCCCCCAGGGGTGAAAAAAAAACATAATAAATAAAAAAAATTTAAAAATCGAGCCGAGGTGGGAGAGGGTTTGGGGCCCTGGGGCCCACTAGGCCACCAGGGATTGAGCAAAAAGTGGTGTAGGACACCACATATGAGGCATTGCTGGTCATGGATCGGCGCAGAGCGCTCGATCCTTGACCAGCAACCCACTAGACCACGATGGATCAGTTTGTGAGGTGAGGGGGGGGGGGCTGCTTCAAGTAAGCAGCCCTCTCCCCCCTCCCGGCCCCCAAAGCATGGGAGCACATGCACAAAAGGTGGGGCAGGACCCCCAATAGATGGGGCAGTAGGGTTTGGGCACCCTGGAGGCAGATTGCCACACTAATCTGGCCATCTGCACCAAGCGAAGTTGGGTAAACAAAAAAAAAAAAATACAAATTCACAGGCTGCTTTTTGGGGGGGGGGGCTGAGGGCCACCCTAAATTGGCCGCAAATTATGTACTGCAACGGGGGGGGTGGCCCTCAACCCCCCCACCCCAAATGGAGGGCCCCACCTCATGCAACCCTCCCTGGGGGCTGATATCTGCTACTAAGGGGCATCTGACCCCAGGGAGGGATGCATGAGGTGGGGCCCCCCGGGAGGGTTGCATGAGGTGGGCCCTCCATTTGGGGTGGGGGTTGAGGGCCACCCCCCTTGCAGTACATCATTCGCTGCCAATTTAGGGTGGCCCTCAGCCCTCCATAAAAAGCAGCCTGTGAATTTGTATTTTTTCTTTTGTTTACCCAACTTCGCTTGGTGCAGATGGCCACATTAGTGTGGCAATCTGCCCCCAGGGTGCCCAGACCCTACTGCCCCATCAATTGGTGGTCCTGCCCCACCAAATGGCTGGGAGGGAGGGGGAAAGACACCTCATGCTGCCCTCCCTGAGCCTCCTAGGAAGGGCTGCATGATGAGCCCCCCCTCCGATTGGTGTGGGTGAGGAGAAGGCCGCCACAAATGGTGGGACAGACCCCCCAGTGGGTGGGGCAGTAAGGTTTGGGCACCCCGGGGCCAGAGGTCTGACTTGCGCGAAGCGGCCCAGAATTTATTACCCAGAACCCCAGACAAAGTGAACATTGTGTTTTTTCCCCACCAAATATCACACTTTGTTGGGGATTGTGGCTAATAAAAACTGGGGCAATTTGCGCAAGGCAGACCTCTGTGGATTCCCAGGGGTGTCCTCTTTTGGAAAATGCATGGGGTTCCCCGTTTTCCTTGCTGGCTTCGACACCATAGGCGCAAATCTGTAGGTTGCCCACATGAACACGATGGGCAGTGGCGAAAGGCTTGGGGTGACCAGTGGGTTACCCTTTTCCTTTTGCGCCCCCGGTAGGTGCACCCACACATGTGAGGTACCGTTTTCATCGGGACACTTGTGGGAATGCGGGACGGTAGGCCATGTGTTGTTGGGGGCGTGTTTCGATGGGTGCGTCGAGCGAAATGTGCGGAAAAAGCGTTTTTTTCCCCACATTTCGGACTTTGCGGGGCTGTCTGGGTAAAATATTCTGGGGCGATGTGCGCAAATCATACCTCTGCGGATTCCCACGGGTGTCTTCTTTTCGGAAATGCATGGGGGTCCCTTTTTTTCTAGGTGGCTGAAACACCCCAGGCCTAAATCTGTAGGTTGCCTCCCCAAACCCTTTGGGGGGGGATAGCAGTGGTTTAGCCTCATTCCTTCGCGCCCAGGTAGGTGCACCCACACATGTGAGGTACCGTTTTCATCGGGACACCTGTGGGAACGCGGGACAGTAGGCCATGTGTTGTGTTTGTGTGGCTTTCATAACGTTTTGACCCATTTGCTGGTGCCCTTTGTCTCGCAACCCTTTCATTTCCCAAATGTGACCTACATTTAGTCGCTGCTTTAGCCACCATACACTTTTGTAACCTGCACAAGTCACCTACCCTTGAAAAGGACTGCCTGTGCTCTTTCAAAAAATGTATGCTTGCCGTTCCTCACCACATTGGTTTTCCCGATTTATACATGCTAACTGCGTCTGGTCAAGCCGTGAGCGTAAAACTCCTGTGCACCATGGCTCAGTGTTTGGCTTGTGGTATTGCTTGTTTTGTAAAACACTACAAAAAATGTATGCTCTCCTAACTGCAAGAGTCGGGGGAATGTAGCGGAGCATTGCTTTTCTCAAAATTTAGAAGCCATTGCCGTACCAAGCCAACCATGTCCAACACATACCTTTTTTTTCAGTCATTTTCCTGCTTTTCCCCCATTCGATGGCAGTTTCCCCTACCTAGTTGTTGCTTGACCCATGCAAATCACCCCTTCCTAAACTTGGAATTTTGTCTACTTTTCAGAAATATATGCCTGTCTTCCAATTTGGCTTTCCTGCCCTTTTCTTCCATTCCGTCCATGCATGTCCAATTGGCAAAAATGGCCAAAATCGCCTACCTCTCACAAAACGGTTGATAACCACATCAAAATATTTTTTTTTTCCATTTCCACTCAACCTGTTCCTGAAGGCCAGGAAATTGGGGAACTCAGCACAGCAAACCATTTGTTCCTAGCTCTCACAAGGAAAAAACCACAGGCTCTTTTGTACATCATTTATTTGGCATTTTTTGAAAAAACCCAAAATGTTCGCCTTTTTTGCTTATTTTCTCTCACCCCCCTACAGCAACCTGGGATTCCTGGGTGGTGTTACGACCGGCTACATGTGGGGAAAAAAGGAGCCAAATTTGGCCGAGATATCTCATGTAACAAAAACGTTACAAGCCATTGAATGGCCACATACCAAAATCACCAAAAAAAGGCCCTGGCACTGGGGAGAAATACCCATGGCACTGGTTAACCTTCTAGTGGAACATATACAAAACACCAGGGAATAAGAGCACCTTCTGATTTAGGAAAGATAACACCCAAGTTAGGATTTCCCCCTGCAATGTTCCATCAACCCACAAATAATAAATTCTGAGGGGGATATAAGGAAGCAGCTGGTAATCAGGAATAAGAGGCAGGAAAAGGAAACAGAATCAGACCTTTCCTCCCCACATAAGAGGGAAAAAACAGATTTTAAACCCCTTGCAATGTTATGAAATGACACTTGGAAATGGGCCAATAAATAATTAATGGGTGTTAAAAACCTTGAAACAAATACAATTCCTCACTAAAGCAACAATGCAAAGATACTAACAATCGCAAGCCATGGAATACAAAGAGCATATAATTCAAAAAACGAGTGGAAATCTCAAAACGGATTGCAGCCAAATGACACGTGTAAAAGTTGCATTTCCTTTCAATTTCTGTGTAAATTTACTCACTGTTTCTTTTTAAAAGAAAACGGGTGAAATATTGGAAATCGTATTGCGGTTTTTAGTCTGGGGAACAGAGGTATATCGCAGGTATATTACAGAAGTGAAAGAATGGGGGGTAGCTGCAGTTTTGAATGAGATTTTCAGGTTGAAATTGGGTTCAGTTTTCGGAAAACAACGCGGTCAAAATGAAGACTTCAGTTTTGAAAGAAAGGCAAATGTTAATTGAAATGAATTATCTAGACTATATTGTTGAAGAGGAACACAGTAAGCACCAAGGTTGATTCGCAGGGTCAACCTTACCACCCCAGTGCTCAACCCCAACAATAAAATATAAGGAAATTAGTTGGGATTACTCAAAATATAACTAAGGGTTTACAGTTTACACCAGACAAAAATGAAAAGAGAGATGGCGCTAGCACTAGAATCAAGGGCAAGGTTGCACGGATAATTCTGACAGTTTTCACAAGTTATCAGAATAAGGATAGGATGGCTTAAGAGTGTGGGGTAAGGACAAATGCAAGACAAGATAGACTATGGATTTCTATGGGGTAGGGATGATTTTTGGACCGTCACCAGGTTCTGGTCGCCACATGGCAGCACGCCTGGCAAAGGAGAGCTGGGCAAAAGACAGCTGGGCCAGGTCAGGTCACCGGATGGTAATTCTGGTCGCTGGATAGCACAGGTATCGCTGGATGCAGTTAGTGGGCACTTCCCAAAGAATACCACAGCTTTCTCCCTTTGGTTATTTGGGATTTTAGAACCGAGGCCTTGCTGCAAGGGTCAGCAATGCTTAGGCCTTGTAGTTGGAATCTGGACTCAGCAGGATGAATGGAACAGGAACGCCGGCGCAGGAAAATCAGGAAGAGTGTCTGTCTAGAGTCTCGTCAGGGTCTCTTATTTATAATGCATAGTGACATCATCAAAGTATATGGCTGGGCAGGCTTAACTAAGCACACCTCTAACCGACTGGATTAGTCCGGGGTGCTAGTCCGCGCCTCACTCTCAACTGTTTGGATTTCAAGGCAGAATGTCAGATTTATGATGTGAGTTTTACAATGTTCAAAAACCTCCCACAGTTACTAAAAATCAGATTCTGTCACAAATGGTACATTTATACAGTTGAAGTCTCTTCGCAACTTACATAAACAGGTTACATATTTTATGCAGAACATTCCACTCCAACTCTGAAATCTGTGAGACATTGTTTCACCCCTTCTAATACTTTTTTGTAATTTTGAGTATGAAAGATTCGACCCAACATGCTTTAACTTTATACAGATGTGTGGATCGTCATAAGGGAGACAAGTATGAAAATTTGTAATGGGATCATGGATACTTTTCTGATAATCCCCTATTCTTTGCCATTTCTGTACCAAAGGTGTCAGTGAATTCTACAATGTCTCAAATATAACCCCCAAAATCACTTTTAAACTGCAAAATGTTTACATTTTCATAAAATCTTGCTGAAGAGAAGTCTTTAAATGTTTATTGATCAATAGTCTTTGGAAACAAATGGCAGTCCTTTGTCCGTCACTGGACCATTTATTTTTCTCTTCAGCTGCCACCAACTGTCATTTCCTCCAGAGCTAGGTGGGGGTTTCCCAGCTTGATTGAAGGTTTATTGCCCCTTCCCCACTTCACACTTCCTTGTCTTGGGAGTTCCATTGTCAGGGGGTTCAGCCCAGACCAGATTCTGTCCAACCTAGTAATTATCACTGGGGTGTTAGTATCTGCTGAGAGTTTATGATGGTACCCTTTCTTTGGGGGAAGCCTTAACTCTGCCAACTGAAATAACCTGTTTGAGAGCTTGCATAATACAGCCAAGTCGGTTTAAACCTTTATCTTATATTTGGTCCCGAATTAAAACAAGCCTGCGGAATAAAATAGCCCATATGTGTATTTTCACTAGAAACACACCCCTTCACATTGCTAGGTAATGGCAGGCTTTCATTCAACAGTTGTACTTTTGAAAACGGGCATTTTCCTCAAGTTTGCAAAGCGAATAATTATTATTTTTTGTTATTTTTTTATTTATTTTTTTTTTTTTAAACACACACGTGTGGTGCAAGCTGGTATTTCTTTTTAAAGCTCCATCAGATTCCCACACTGTTTTCCAGCCATAGTTATTTTCTTGTATGCCAGAGTTTTGTTTAAAGCACAGATGCATTGAAATTAACATGGCCCAGATAGTTGGAGTTCCCTTGAACCACTGATCTTTGATACTTTTGTGGAGAAAATGAACGCGTTTCCCCGTGCGCCTAAAAGTGTAGTTCCTTTGTTGATTTTTCACAGAGTTGGTTTGACAGGGCCTGTCAATTAGAAATCATGCTTGGTTTTGCTGAAGCACAATGGGATATGCTGGGCATGGCAGGGCATTATAACAGTTTAAGGAAGAGCAGATGAACATTGTCAGCAGCATTATTTTAAAGGTGAAAACTTTTTTTTAAATGGGGATTTTGGGCTGGCAGCAAAGCAACGCCGCTTTTTTCACTTTATTCCATTTGTATAGGTCAGAACACACTGGCACACTCCCTCACTGTGTCCCCTTGTTCCATCCTGCCCAATGTGTGCTTGACAAGACGGTGCAGCCATCTTTTTGTTGCTGCAAAATGCAGTTTTGAGGCCCTGGAGCTCACAGAAGCCAGCGCAGCTTTTTTGCCATTTCTGCTGAAATGCAGCTTTGTGATGTGGGGAAGCACAGCTGAGTTGGGTCAATATATCCCACAGCGTACAAGCGCAAACAAAGACTTTCTTTGGAAATGTAACTCGAATTAAAGCTTCAACAGATCATGTGGGAAGATGGAAATAAATACAGGCCCAGCAATTTTAAAAGCATATAAAACAGTGAATGGCAAACTAAACTAATTCACGCACAAAAAGGCAGAAAAATCCCTCTTACATCTACGTCAGTATTATTACGTTAAAGCTAGCAGAGCACATAGGTTATTAGCAAGACAACTACGTCAAAAAAAAGTATTGCAAACTTTTCAGTCGATCACACTGCCAGACGGGGAAAAGGTAACAGAAACCCTGTTGATTGTCTTGCAGTTCCATGCAAGTTTGATTAGTACAGAGGATCCAGATAAACAATCTCAGCTAACATATTTAGAAGCAGTTATCCTCTCTCGGATTTCGACGGTTGACAGGGAATCTCTCGAAAGTGAGATCACCCCAAAAGAAGTGACGAGTGTTATAAATTTGCTACCCCAAAATAAAGTCCATGGCCCCGACAGATGTCCAGCTTTATTTTCTAAGTCATTTCGGCAAGTACTAGTACCAAAGCGAACGCATCTGTATAATTCATAATCTCAAATCACATTTCCCCTACCATGGAGGAGGCGAAGATAGTACTATTTCCAAAGCCAGGTAAAGACCTAGGTAAGTGTGGCTCTTATCACCCTATAGCGCTTATAAACCTAGACGCCAAAATATATTCTAAAATACTCCCCAATAGGTTAGAAGGACTGC
Organism: Ambystoma mexicanum; assembly: GCF_040938575.1. Classification (NCBI taxonomy): domain Eukaryota; kingdom Metazoa; phylum Chordata; class Amphibia; order Caudata; family Ambystomatidae; genus Ambystoma; species Ambystoma mexicanum. The sequence continues at coordinate 211,324,925 of NC_090929.1, forward strand.
TTCCCTCCATTATCCATCCGGACCGGTCAGGCTTCCTAAAAAATGTTTTTAAAACGTCAGACCCATGACAACATTAGGCACCCATGTCACATTTTAGAAAATGTAAAAAATACACTATATTCCAAGTTATGGCTAGGATGGGATTCAGACCCCGGTTTATAGCAAAAATAAAAAGGTAAATTATAAATCTCTGATAGCTCGCCTATTAATTAACAGAAATCTCCCATCGCTCTTCAGAAATGGAATAATCAAGATTGCCCCATGTTACCTTTGTTGTACGCCATAGCCTTTGAGCCTTTTTTAGCATAGGTTCAACAAACAAAAGATATTCAGAGAATACAATTTGGGGGAGTCGGGCATACAATGACTTATGCAGATGATTTGCTGTTAGTAATATCTGAACCTGCAAAAACTCTGCCGGTAGTAGAGCGTGAGCTGAAAGACTATAGCTTGGTGGCCGGTCTAAAGATCAATCTCTCCAAGTCAGACATTTTAAATGCATCTTTCTCCTAGTGAAGTACACTTATTGCGTTCTCAAGCACTATTTGGGCACAAAATCAGATCAGGCTACTGGGAGTGGCTATCACCCCTGCCTAAGCCCATTTATACGAAGCTAATTATCCCCCTTTACTGAAAACAATGATGAACCTGCTTGAGGTGGGGTCCGTTATTGATCTCCTGGCTCGGAGGAATTAACGTGATCAAAATGACCATCCTTCCTAAGGTATTGCACTTCTTTCAGGTGCTTCAAATTGAGATTATGGCCCCATTCTTCAATTTGCTCTGCAAAATTATCTCTGCCTACATCTGGAATAATAAAACTGCTAGGGTAGCATACGAGGTACCGACCACTCGTTTTGTTACTGAAGCAGCACAACTCTGCGTAGTAAAAGACTGGTGGGACACAGGGGCAACAAAAAGTTGGTTACAGATGAACAGGAAGTAGGGGGTACAAATTTGGGCGATGCTCGTCCATTAAACATTCACAAGAGTAAGATAACGAACCTGGTAGAAGAGGTTTGGGACACAGTGGTTAAGCAACGTAGTCTTAGGATGTTTCCCTCACCTTTCACTCCACTGTTTAACATTCGAAATTTTTCACCAGGCCAGGACCCTATGGCCTTTCCAAAATGTAAGCAAGCAGGCTGTTTGAAATTACGGGATATGTTATAAGTAAGGACCCAAAATCTTTTATGCAATGTAAAAGTGATCTAGGGCTGAATGAAATGGAAAGTTTTCAATACTATCAGGTGTGGCGCTGGATTCTCGCCCCTCCGGTTAAACAGGCAGCAACTACGTACCAGACTTCTTTCGAAAAATGTGTTACCACGAATCCAGGGCATAAAGCCCAACTGTGAAATTTATATAAATTATTGAATGAATCTCCCCCCAAGTAGCCCCCATATTATAAAATAAAATGGCAGTCAACGCTCGGGCTACAAATTTCGGAAAAGGAGTGGGCGGAAATGTGGAAAGATATTCCCAAATATACCCGATCTATTCAAATACAGGAATTGTTGTATAAATTGCTACCTTAAGGGCACTACACTCCGGTCCGCTTGCACAAATTCAAAACCTCTTTGTCGGATCAATGCTGGCGACAGTGTGGAGCAATTGGGGACAGGGTGGCATATTTGGTGGAATGGTCCTTTTCTGGTGGGCTATTGGGCTGAAATTGAAATGAGCATGAAAGTTATTTGGTGTGCTAAAACCCAGGTGCATTTAGTCAAATCTGTTAATTCTGGAACCATGTATGAGACGTACCTCGAAACAAAAGTGTAGAACATATGTTACGTTACAATTGGCTGCATTATTATGCATAGCACAGAACTGGAAATCTAAGGAACCACCGTCACTTGCAGAATGGCTAGCAAAAATGTGGAACTTTGCTGCACTGGAATGAACTACTTACTCAATTTCAGGGGGGAAATCAGGCAAAATTCTCACAAGACTGGTCAGATGGGCTTGGATTTCTACAAAACAACAGTAGTCTCCGGTATTATCCCCAGCATTTGCTTGTGCTCGTCAGTCATTAACTTTTTGCTTTTTTTCTGAAAAAGAATCGCAATCTATACCATGTAAGGGATCGAGGGGTATTTGTTTGTTGCATTTAAAAAAAAAAAAAACACATTTTAAAAAAAGTTGAAAAGATGAACTTCGTATTCAAACGAATTTGGAGTGTGATAAGACTTGGGGCTGGATTAACATTTAACAGGATCACAACTAAAGGTGGCAAATCAGAGATAAATGCTCACAAGTGTCTCAACACAAATGTGGGTAGTATTTTTGGGGTGAATAGCACCTAGTACCCAAGGGAAAGCAGTCCCGCCTCCGTTGAGACACCCTACTCCACAACCAAGAATTCAAAGGTGTGGACCAACCAAAAGTCCTAACTAATCTAAAAGGAGTCCTGTAGCCACCAAAGTACTACCATCCCAATGACGCAATTAGGACATCTCCTGCCCCTTTCCCTGATATTATTCAATGGTGTACTTATTGCCTTTGAGAAGAGCGCTAAGCCGCTTTATGCAGGACCTGCTACCACAGGCCAAATGAAAGCTTTGCAGTAGGAACAATTTAGCTTTTTTATGCGATTACATCAGAATGCGGAATACAGACGTGCCGACGTCACGCATCCTAGAAGAGCGCCGATAACCGCTGCAAGATGCGAGTTGGTGGGGGGGGGTTCTCACAACATTGCCATATGGTGTACCACGTTTACAGCTCCTGAACAGAACTCTACTTGCTGCTAGGTAATTTGCCTTTTTAGAATTCTTTTGATGCGGTTCTTGATCCTAGTCTACTCTGCTGCTCCTACTACAGATAAAGCTATTCTGTATATCCTGACCTTGAATTGACCAACTACAACACTTATGTATGGTCCTTTCCAGCCGCTGTCCCATCTTTCCATGTAAAGGGTAACTCTAAAAACTGGGGACTCTTATTGAATTATTGACAACTGTACTACGCTCTGGTTTCTGGATTTCTCTCAGTTTGGGTGGCGGGTTGGCAGCAACCAAGAAATTTCAGAACCAGAGGTGGGCTACAGAGGGTGTATCCAGTAGCATTCCCGCCTTAGAGGAAATCACAGCACCTGGTTTCTTTAAAAGGCAGGTGGAGTGGATCCTCAAGGGTAGTGGGCGGCTTCCTTGAAACTCTTAAGAGTGTTCCAGGAACGGTTCTGACAGATAGCGAGAACCTTTGATCACCGAGTTATGGAGTGAGTACGCGAGGACCTTACCATCGCAGTTCAAAAACTGTAGGTCGAGGTGAATACTAGGCAAGAGCATGTAGTTCTCTTTCAAACATTTACTGTTTTGCAAGGAACAGTGGACCAGTTGGCCAAGACGCCCACCACTCGAGGCGCCCTTCCTCGTCCCAACTCCCATCCTATTCTCACATCAGCTACACTACCTGCCCAAGGACAAGGGGCTAATATACCCTTCTGCACCTATGCCACAGAAATAGAGCCGGGCGGGTAGTTTAAGTTGTTTCTTACAAAGTGTAAAATTAATTTCTTGAATCGATGCGCTCTGTACACATCCAACCAAGCCAAGGTGACATTTACTTTATTTGGACAAGACCGCCCTGGCCTGGGCCTTCCCTTACATAGATAGTGACAGTCACTGGATACACTGGATTTCACAAAGTTTCAAACCATGCTTGATCTGCTATCTGCCATTGAATCCGTTTGAAACAAACTGGTGGATATACACCAAGGTTATCAGGATCTTCTAGCGTATGTTGCACATTTTCGGGGATTACCACCCCAAACTGAATGGCCATAAGACGCCCAATTAACCTTTGTTCAAAGGGTAAAGGATGACCTAGATGCCCTTAGTCATGTAGCTTCAATCAGCGCAATACTTAAAGAAAGGCAGTGTTAGGCAGAAACCTGTGCAGTTCCCTTAGGGACCACTGCAAAAGATTTAGGACTACAGGTGGTTGGCAATAAACCCAATTGGTAGCAGTCTGTACCACCCAGATGTACCTGGTAGCTGTGGCTGAGCAGTCAGACTTCTCTCAAGATGAGTTAGGCAGTATATAGAATATACACAATAGGCACAGAGATCCAGTAGCACAAGCAAACAGTGACCAGAGCTTGGTGTAAAAGTATATAATTATTTAAAGACACACTTGTAAATTACACTAGCACAAAGAAGAAAATTCAACACATAGTCACATATATATATATATATATATATATACAACCCTAATTACTTATTAGACAAGTCTTAATGAGAAACACCACTTATTTTCAGACAGAGGTGAGCGCTTAACATAAGATGACACTCTAATAAGTTATAGAAAAAGGGAGGGAAAAGGCAAAGTTATGAAAGCACACAAATTTCAATACTTTTCAAAGAACCACAGTGAGGCAGGTTAGGCAAAGTCTACTGGAGAGGATGGAAGTTCAAATGTCAGGCCCACTCTTAGAGAGAGCAAGCGAAATGTGTCCAGGATCACACAGTGGGGTTATGCCCAAAGAGTCTTTGTAGAAAGTTCACAAAAGATTGAGATCAAGTCAGGAAAAGTTAGTTAACAGGTCCCAGGCTAACCCAGGTTAGAAAGTTGAGGATTTACTGTCACCCCGAACGATTTGTCACACGGGAAGCCAGGCGGGACATAGTACCTGAAAGTGGGAAGAATGCTCCAGCGGGGGCAGTTGTTCCTGGCAGCGGTTGCAAGCCGGTGTTTCGTCCAGAGGAAGAGGTGGTCTAGACGTGGAGGAAAGCTGAAGGTCGTTGCGCTGGCAGGAAAGAAACCAGCCGCGGAGTTTCCCGGTTACAAGGTACCACCCTTTTCTTCGCGGTAGTGATAAACCGTGGTATTCCGGTTGCTGGGGAGCTTGGCACGGGCAAGGCCGCCACAGGATGGTCCAGGAAGGCGAAAAGATGGGCAAACAGGTTATCCCCACCAGTCAAAGGAAGAAGACTCTCCGGGCTGGAGACCTCCTCTGTCGTCGGGAAAAGGGGTGAGACGGTTCAGCAGGGCTCCACCGATGGTGTCGTCGTTGCAGGTCGGCTCGGCTTCTCCCTCCTCAGATTCTTTAGGTCCTGTGGCGACGTCTGAAGTTCCAGTCACCAAAGCCCTGCTTTTATGCAGAAAACCCCCATTCTTTCAGCCTAGCTGTCACTCAAACATGCCAAGTGGTGAGCCGGGCCAATCACACAAGAGTGCGACTCAGTCCAGGGTGCCTAAACCCCCTCCCACACCCCCTGTGGTACCCAGACAGAGTGGCACCACTTTTGGAGGCTTCTGTGGAGAAGCCCGCCAAAAAGTGGAACAAAGAGCTCGACTTGGGTTGGAGTCACAGAAGCGAACACAAACGCCATTTTGGAACCAAGTTTCGGCAAAAAATACCAACCAGTGAATTTATATTAATTTAATAAACCGGCAGTATGTTCGAGGCCATTTTAAAAAGTGGTAGCCTCCAACAATGGGAAAATCCCATAGGAATATATTCGCTGTCGAAAATAAAAAGTAGTATCCACTGCCACCAGCCAAAACTCGGTCGGGGCGGGGGGGGGACTGGACAGTGCCCCCTCGAACAACAGACCCCGGGGCAATCTAATTGCCCCGACCAGTACGTCCACAATATGATGGTTTGTACTGGTTCTGTTCACAATTTTAAGACTAGTAAAGCCAATGGTGACTTCACATGCCCTGGGAGACAGTAGTCATTCCCAGGGTATGGAGTCTATGTTTGTGGGTCGCTACGACACCCCTGGGTTAAGGCACGGGTGGTGCTGTGTAACCCATATACCAAAAACACATGAAGCCCTATGGGGTAAAGGACCCCATAGCCCATAAAAAACATACAAAGTCAAAGGAACACCTCAAATCACGTCTAAGAGTAGGAGGAAAAGAGTCTCACTCTTAGCAGGAGAAAAAAATAAACCCCAAAAATCCAGCAAAGCTGCTGGGGGACTCACTAGGTTTGGGAAATTAGCCTTTACAGAGAATTCTCCCTAACAGGCAGGCAGGGCTGGGGGGGTGGGGGAGAGTCAGACGAGACAGAAGTCCAAACCTATCCGGGAGCACAAAAAGACCCCTTTCTGCAGAGGAAAGAGAAAGACAACAGAAGTTGAACGTGTTTCTACTGTAGGGACAAGGGTCACTCCGTAAGGCTATGCCCGAGATGTCAGTAATGGTAACAGTGCGTGGAAAAAGACAACTTAACATGTCGGGAGACACTCCTGCTCTCCCGCAATAGAGAGGAAGGCGAGTGGTTCTATAAATTACTCCAGATTATAAGTCTGTCCCATTGTGCCTACTCATACTTCACTTGCATTTATCGAGGTGGACCAGTGTACTTCTGAATTCAAGTGGGAGAAGGTCTTCACCTTAATTGATAGTGGGTCACCGGTAAATTTGTTGATTTGACCTTTGCTCATAAAAATAAGTAACATCTCAGGAGGATAGCTCACGGCCAACTTGCTCACCTTGGATGCAAGACGACACGGAGCAACACAGGTTCGATCCCCAGGTCCACGCTTAGAAACCTCTGGGTATTAAGCACATTCTCTCCAAGGATAAGGCAGTACCCATCTTGTCAGTAGACTTATTCCAGGATACCAGGCACCATTCTTACGTACCTCCCTCCGTTGCTTAGGATATGCACGCAGTATCAGACTATACACTTAGCTGTCCCTCATTTTCAAGTAATATTATGCATACCTTCATAACGATTTCATAATCCCTCCATAGTCTGGAAAGTTAATCGACTTGTATTCCAGGGCAACCAGTTGTCTTCCATGTGTGCACAATTTCCTTTAGCAACTTGTTCTCACGAAAAACCCAGAAATATGTGCCAACGTTTCAGAAACCTTGAGACCAAGTTTGCTTAGTCAAGAACATTTACCCAAAGAATATTGGGATTATGTGGAGGTACAACGCAAAGGAAGCCGAAAAGCTCCCTACCCACAGAATTTGTCTGCCAGATTGAACTACTTCCAGGTGCTTTGGGCAGACGTGCACCCTTTATGAAAAGGAAAACATTCACAAACAATTAGTTTAAGAAAATCTTGCCACACCTAAAGTGGCCCTCCGCACTATGAGGTGAAGCTATACCAGACTGTGGACTATGAAAAATCTGAGTGCCTTCTCACATTTAGCCCTCCTAGGATCCCCCTCAGGTACCCAAAAGAAAGGCAACGCTGGCAGATGCCGACCCAAGAGTTACATCACTGCGGGAGAATCATCCAAGTGGAACGTCCTTGGGGATTGGGGAAAGTGTGCCCGAGGGCAAGAAACGGTATCCACCCTTTCCTGACATTTATCTGCCCTACACTCCACTCCCTAAGGCTTTGTAGAATATTGCCGTTCATATTCTAATTTTCCCCCTGAAATTGCACAAAGTATTGAGAAGAGGATGATGCCTTCAAGAGTAATACTGACTAACTATAGAAAACACGAGGCATTAAATTACCAAATTGGGAAGTCTATTATATAGTGAGCCAATTACAATACGTTGCCAAATGGCTCTCTGAGGAGCCTACCGTAGAACACAGGTTGCTTCAAAAGGACTGCGCCCCATACTTTGAGAGAAATGATATGGTTGCCCAAATCGGAGTTAGGCGAGGGGGGGGTCGCACGGGATGCTGGGTCTTGGGTGGGAGATGTGGCAAAGGGCATGCCGATTGATGGACAAGCCAACCCGTGCTCCCCGCAGATCCCGCTGGTCACAGTGGTGGGAAGAGGGGAGCAACTGAGGTTGATGATTAGGAAGCACTGGGAACCGGCGGGGATAGCAATGGTGGGGGATGTGTGGCAAAAAAAAGGAAGATACTGGAATTTGGGGAGCTGGTGGAATTAATGCGGCTGAGTGAGGGGCAATATATCACGTATCATGGGGTGGTGCAACAAATTAAAGATACCTGGTTTGAAGTGGAACTGGCGGAGGAACCGGACACCACTTTGGATATGATATATGACATAGCAGAAGGAGGGCATGAAACATCTAGAGCGCACAAAATGATAATGTCTCAAGTAGGAAAGGAGGTGGTGAAACTTAGACTGGACTGGACTGGGAAGAGGAATTAGGGGCCCCGATGAGTGACGGGATGTGGAAGAGAGCGCAAGGATACCACAAAAAAGTATCGAGAAATGCTAGGCTGCAGCAGATAGAGCTGTATATAACTCACATGGCATACCTGACGCCACAAAAGATAGCTAAATTTAAAAACGCCGGGTGCCAAGTGTGCCCAAAATGTAATGAGGAAAATGCGGGAATGGTACATATGTTTTGGGCGTGCCCACTGATAGAGAGATACTGGGGAGAAATAGCACAGACAATGGAAGACAAGGGGATTCGCATGAAGGTGGATACAGCGTGGGTCTGTTTGCTAGGAGGGTTCCCCAGACTGTGTAAGCTTAAACATGTAAGGAAATTGAAAGATCTAGCGTATGTCCTGGCAAAGAGAAGAATTGCTATTGGCTGGAAGGCATGTCATAGGCCCAAAATGGATACATGGTGGAGGGATTTGCAGAAGTGGGCGGAAGCAGAAACACTGGTATGGCAGGAAGCGTGTAAAGGGGAGATGGAAGAAGAAGCCGGAGCCCTAGCGGGTTGGAGGCAATTGATAGCTGAACTATTTGGGCCCTGGCACGATGGAGCAAGAGACGGAGACTCAATTAGCGCTGCCGAAGAGGAATCCCCACCCCAAGACGTGGAGAATAGAAGTGTGGGAGAGGAGGCTTGGGGGGCGGGGGGAATACAGTGCACTGGAATACAACAAGTTATGTGTATTTGTGATTGACGTTACGTATCCACTGTAAGTTTGGTTTGGTTGTATTTGGAAAATTAATATAAAAAAAAAAACAATTTTACTATAGAAAACACCACTCCACATGTTGTGGTTATGTGGTCAAATACAATTATTCTGGGATGGTGTTTTCCAGAGGATGGAGTTGGTTCTGGATCTCTCTATACCCAGAGATCCACTTGTTGCTGTGTTAGGTTTACTGCCTTCAAATATTGGTTTAACTACAAGTAAACTGTTTTGGATATATAGAGCTCTTTTGCTAGCCAAGAAGCAGATTTTGAAATTTTGGAAAAGTGATACCTCTCCTAACATTGATGACTGGCTGCAGAGTTTTTGTCCAAGAGGGAGAAAATATCCTTTAAAGCAAAAGATCAGCTTGATAAATATGAAAGGATGTGGGGTGCATTTAATGATCTCTACGCTTAAAATATTTGATTGTGTTCTAGGTTTATTTTGCTTTGTTTTTGTTTTTTCATTTTATTTCTTTCGTTTACCTTCTGTCACCTTACTCCCTGTATTCAGTTCCCCTCTGTTACTTCTTAAAGATTTATCTAGGAAATGATGGGTGAATAAGTATCACCTTGTGCATTTGAGATATTGTATTATGTTCTATTGCTTCTGTAAAGTTCTAAATGTATAAATAAAGTTTTGGAGAGAAAAAAAAAAGAACACCCCTACAAGTACAGGGACTAAGAAGAGGAATCCTGGAGAATACAGGACTGAAGGCCAGGCATGTCCCAGTAATTGGTTTAATTGGAATCGGCAAACCAGGCGAGTGAATCACACCTGAAACCCCTTGGGAGGGTTCAAGTGTATACAAGGTGAAGCACCAGTGAACTTGGAGAGCAGCAGGAAGGCCAGTCCAACCAGCGAGAAGCCAAGGGAGAATGGGACGCCGAGACGCTAAAGGACTGCACAGTGAAACAGAGTACAATTGGCGTGGCAAGGAAGCTGTGTCTTCAGGAAGCCGGTGATGGCAGGAGAAAGGAACCGTGGAGCGTGTCGTACCCTTTGTTGTGGCCAAGCAGTGTTCGTTCCCCTGAGTGGACATTCCAGCCCAGAAGAGTCCAAGGGGCAGGAGGTGAGACCCTGATCTCGATTACAAGAAATAGTATCAACCAAGAATCTAAAGAAAAGAGCGACGAGACCATCAGGTTTCAGAACTCCGGTGCGCATATGAATGTTGCTAAGCTATATTGTATCGGAGTGGTCGCGTGCAATCGGCGCATTCTCAAAAGACTGATCAGAGCGGAAGAAGAACGAACTGAAACAAATGCAATGTTAGAAGTGAAGTATTTGGAAATATATTAGAGTGGTCACGTCAGAAGAAACGTTACGTGCTCAAAGTCTCTGATCAATTAAAGACACTGAGAAAGTAATATGAACTATTAACACTATGGAAAGGAGCATGAAGGCTGTGAAATGGAAAGCGAGGGGAGCTAGTGAAATGTGAACAAAATACTGTAATAGCAAAACTAAGCTGTAGGAGTGAAGGCTGCAAATAATAGCCAACAAAATAAAACTTGGAAAAGAGCCAAAGAAGTGCCAAGAAAGACAAATCAGTCAATGAACTTAGGAGTCTTCTGATTTGGTTGTGAACCGCTAAACCAATCCAAGTCAAGGTGGCAGAAAGCTGGGCAAGTGCAACTGGTTGCGTGACCTGTAGTGAGTGGGCTGTGCGGCCTGTCAACTGCGCATAGACCAGGAGTCGCCAACAAATCTAGAAAAATTGTTAAAATCAACCCTGAAACAAGATAAAGCTGAACCATGTGAATGTTTTGTGAACCAGTACTTGAGAAGTTTGGGGAAAGGAACCTTGAGCTCCTTAGGAACTTTGTATACTGAAACCAATCATGCTTTGAACTTGGGGGAAGAGAAAGCCAAGCCCTGATGGAACAATAGAAACTTATAATTGTTGGAACTGTATCCTGAACTTGGGGAAGGGAGCAAGAGAACGCTCCAGATTATTTTTGAACGCTTTTGAGTTAAAACAACCCTGCACTACATTTCAGTATTAGACATGAGGGCAAGGATAGGTTTGGACACAGGCAGAGTTTGATTTGGACTTACGTACATACATTCCTTAGTTTCTTTATGTAGGGAAATCCCCACCATAGTTTTAGGTCACGTTAGGCTTTACACCCATCCTCATACTTAATATGGTCTCTATTGTTGAATTCACAATCCGATGTCTGCGTCATCTCTTGATCATGCCCATCCCACAGGACTCACTCATTGTGTCTTTTTTGCCTGTTTGCACACCTGAAGTAGTTCCCTGCTCCAGGAAGTGAGGCTCTCCAGAGTATGTTTACACTGACTACCATTCTGCACTTACTGTAACTAGCACCTAGATAACAGTGGGTTGTGTGCACTGCTATAAATGTTAAATAAAATTCAGATTCAAGCAAGAATTATATTCATCAGAAGTCAGTGTTAATGTTTCCGATTCCCATATATATCATTTCTCTGGTTATCACAAGTTTTCCCTACCCTCAATGTGGGTATCTATGTGAACAAGTTATTAAATACTCAAATCTCCCTCTCTGAAGACGACAAATACTGCGTCTCTCCCAACACAATCCTCCTGTTCCCTTCGGGTCCTTCTCCCAGGTGATCCACCTGGCTAATACCACCCGCAGGGTTAGGATTAGGTATAGTCTGCCTTCTCCTGGCCACCTAGGAGAAGACTTTAGTCAGCAATTCTGCGAGGATTCATCACACCGCTGGTCCCAATTATCAGACCCTTTAACTGCTGTGGTCCCCATTCCTGTTTGGCTGCAACAAGACCTGCTTTGGTGGTCGGACATCATCCTGCGGATGGGGGCAGTCTTTCAGGACCATCAGTTCACTTCCTAGCACTGCTCGGGGAAAGGAGACCCCTGCCACCCACCCTGATAAGTGAAGGCCGTTCAGGCCAACAACCCTAGACCCCACCTGCACTTCCATGCTGACCCCAGCCCTTTCATCTTTCTTAAAAGGAATGCCTACACCTCCTTTCACCACTCCCCTAACCCCCGTTTAAGAAAACAAACAGCCTGCTCTCTCCAGGCACCTATTGGTGTTGTTGGTCACATGACCCAACTACTATCTTACTCAACCCCATGCCGCCCCCCCCCCCGGGCAGCACTGGCCAGGCAGCCGGCAAAGGGCAGTGGATAAGGCATCTTCCCTGTCTGCCGGCTGCTCAGCCCGACAATGCAGCCCCCGTCGATCCAAAGGACCACCGAAAACAAGATAAGGGATGATGCTATTTAACCCATCATGTGTCACCTTGTTTAACTCTACCATTTTGAAACCTGCTGTTACGGTTAAGTCTCACAGATGTACCTGCTTTTTTGCAAAAAATTGATGCTGGGAGCCGAATTATGACAGATGTCTGAGCATTGCTCTGCAAGAAGGAATGCGTAAATATGTACAGTATACCTATCAGGGGGGCTTTGCTAATGGCCCGAGGCAGTATCTGATGAAGTGGTGTTTTCCTGCCTTGATCCGATTTGCCTTATCAATGGGTTTGGACTGTCAGTCTTTGGTGTCCAGGGAGCTTTGCTGGCCATAACTTGTGTTTGTGACAGTCCACACATTGAAACTGCACCTCACATTCTAACTTCATGTCCGAAGTTGTCTCTGTATTATACTAGGGCGTATACAAACTTTAACCCAAATGAAAGTGATCAATTTTGGAGCCTTTTATTTGTAACTGACACGTATGTGGTGGTCTCTGCCGCTTACCATCTTTGGTTAAGGGTAACACCCAAGTTGGAGGGGGAAAAAGGGCCGCCTACTGGTGTTATCCTGTTGCAACAAGGGCACTAGCGGAAGGTCGGGAGCCTTTGTCGATGAAATGAAACAAGGGCACTATTTTAAGTTAATTGAGCATGCAAGGTGGAAAGAGAATGAATGGCTGGTAAATAACTTCCTTTTTAACTGCAAGGTTTAGTATTTTTCTTTTATGTGTTTCTTGTTATAAACTGCCTTTGTAAATTACCTTTTGCCATTTCCCTGTATGTATGGGATTTTATCATTTTAACAATGTACAGTAACATTTCACATTGTAATTTTGGTAGTGTAAAAGGTTGACAAACTGTACGCACTTAAAAAAAAAAAAAAACACTTTTTTAAAAGAAGTGTGACCACTTCAAACTTCTCCAGCTTCAATTCTCGCACTTTAGGGTTTGCACCATTTTAAGTTGTGCCGCTTTGAATTTTGCAACTTTAAAATTTGCTACTGTGATTCCAAGATTGGCGTCAGTAAATAGGCACGTGTGATCCCTCGCTCCGACCCTGGCCGTAAAATAAGCAGAACCATCTACAGGATTTGCAGGTGGGCTGGGCACTACCGAAGACAGCAGAGTGCAGTGCATACAAGGAAGCTACAAAAGGGCAGATCAGCTCCCCCTCACCCCTATTTTGTGAATAACGAGGAACGACTATGCGCCAGATATAGGGTGGAAGCCGCATACGAACAATATCACCGAGCCACAGGGACCGATACAGTACAAGGAGCCCCGGACTAGCAATTGTGGAGGAAGGAGGAAATTAGCAAAATGCCTGTGGGATGTACAACGATAAATGGAGCATGTTTGCAGGAGTTTGGTGCCGGAGTAAAGCTGAGGCCGCACGGTAAAGGGAGGCTCTGAAAGGAGCCAATACGGTTGCCACCCACGGTGATGCCGCAGGGGATGAAGAAGTGACAGTGAAAGATTTCGGCCGACGCAATACGATATCCCCCAGGTCAGCGGAAGTGGACCGGGCACCTTGGAAGACAATCGTGGGCTGAGCCTATCAGTGGAGGCAACCTGAGGCAGATACACTTTTCCCCCCTTTTGATTGAAGGTACGCATACATATGTAATGTTGTGCTCACACTTAGAGTTTGTACTACTCACCATATGTGTTAAAAGAATGTACCCTTTGTTAAAAGAAGAGGCCTTCTCTTTATACAGCGGCATTTAAGACCTGCTGACCTGGCAAGAACTTGTTTTTAACAGAAGAATTGTGTTTGGTCACTGTATGTCGAAGCATGCTGAGCCTGCTAAAACTATCTGCAGATTACGGGTGGGGGAAGGAATGAGTAAGCATAGCCTTGAGCACAGAGATACGGGCACAAAGGGGCACGAAAGAATGTGAAGACCGGGATAACAGGAAACCACAATAGCAGATGTTGAACTGTTGACCGTTGATGCAAAGTCATGACTGGGAGGAACCGCCTTGTGGTGGACATAATCTATGTGCAGCAATGTATGACAATGTAAAACAGATGGGTATAAAAGGACCACGATGTGCAGGGGAAAGGGCGGCACTTTGACAACTTGCTTTGCGAGACGGTTGAACTTGTGGCCCATTCGCGAATGCTTGTGTGTTAATAAAGCAATGTTTACTCAACTCTTTTCTGTTTGAGTTTTTATAGGGTCCCTCTTGTACTGGTTATGGTGACGGCGAGAAATCGCACCCACATGATTTACAGAGCATTTTATGGCTCTGAAGAATGGGACATTCCTCAGACATATGAAAAGTGGCGGCCCGACCACGAGGAAAGAAGTGAGGGGAGGAAGGCGAGCGAGCTACGGAGTATCACCACAACACCAGGAGGTGCCGACGAGCAGCTGAGGAGGAAATGCAGAATAACGCAAAGTTCTGTGGAAGACAGTAACGACACATGGAACAGGATCAATATCAGAGTGGCCTTAATGCAATTGAGACCGCATTGCAGTGAGAGGCCTCACAGTGGGAAAGGGAAGGACACAGCGGATAACCATTGAAAAGCTGGAGGAAGCGTGGAGGCCCCGGGACACATCGGACCAAAGGGCGCGAAATAGTAAGTGCCATCTAGAGTGTATGTGATTCCTGGGAGTGATAGCAACAGCGTTCGGCGAGTGGCTGCAAATTACCACGCTGAACGTATTACCATGCTGAATGTAAGACAAGTGCCAATGTAAGGATCAGAGGCTCACTGACACTGGATTAGCAGTTATAGGTGTGAATTGAGGGAACTCGGAGATAATTATTGAATTGAACAGTGGGCACGCTTCTTTACTGAAAGAGCTACAGCACAGGTGGCTGATCGCCGAGGAGGATCTTACTGAGATGGTGGGGATAGAAACAATATATGACCTCAGAGGTTGACATGCAGTATCGAGAATATATGAACTAATCACTGGCCAACAAGGCAACAAAACATCTTGGTCCAAACAGAATTGGGAGAGGGACCAAGAACTATTCGTGGATTGAGTGTGGGAGAGGGTGCTCTTGTACCACAAAAAGGTGTTACGGAAAGCTACATTGCAGTTGCTACAGTTGTACGTGACCCACAGGGCATACTTGACCCCTCTAAAAATGTTGCAATTTAAAACTGGCACAGAGCAAAGGTGCCCGAAATGCAGTTATGTGAATGCTCACATGGTACATATGTTGGGCTTGTCCAAAGGTGGCGCAAAATCGGAGGGAGATTGCACAGCTATTGTCTAAAGCAGATATAGTGTTGAATGTACAATCCCCCGTGGCTTGCCTGCTGGGCGTCTTCCCAACACCTAAAGAAATGAGACTTGTCCAAGTTGAAGGATATGGGTTATATATTGGCTAAATGTAGGATAGCAATGGGATGGAAAGCACAGAAGGGTCCGGATGCCGGACAGTGGTGGAGAGACTTACAGAAATGGACACGGCAGACACCTCTGTGTGGCAGGAGGCAGTGCGCTTGGGCCATGGTGAAGGAAACAGACATTGACTTGTGGAGAACCATTCTCCAAGATTTGTTCAAGGACACGCAGGTAGAGTCTGGAGTGGATATACCAGAGGAAGGACCCACGGACATGGGGATTCTGACCCTTAATTGTTATGTACAGTAATACTGTAAGATTTTATAATGCTGAGCAATCATGAGTGGCAGGATGGTGGGAGGGGAGCCTTTGGCAGAACTTCAGATGTGCTATAGTTATAGGTCATCATGTACCAAGGCTGCAAGCTGAAAAAATAAAAAATTTTATAAAAAAGTTCTTTCAAATTATGATTATAATTTCAAGATGGATTGAAGCTCCTAGGCAACGAGGCGGATGCAACATAACCTTACATCAGAAGCAAATTTACAGCTGCTTCTAAGTCATTAGCTTACTTCGAAGAAGCAAAAGCCAAAATGACAAAAAGCACCCACATGAAAGCCTGTCACTGTGGGAGAGAGCAAGTGCTAACAGATCCAAGAAGGGTGTGTTTTGGAGAGGGGTTTGCGGGGGGCACCGAGTAGTAGGTGGAAAGGACCATAGGAATTAACATGGTCTTGGATTGTCAATTAGTGGGTCAAGAGCCAAACACCCTCAGGTAAAAAAAGGCATGGTATCCAAGTAAGACAGACTGTCTCGGGAGGATAGCTCAGGGGCAACGTGCTCGCCTTGGAAGCAAAAATACACGGAGCACCACAGGTTAGATCCCCGGGTCTGCGCTTAGAAACCTCTGGATAGTAAGCGCATTATAAATAACCTATCATATCATATCACAAGTGATTACAGTTCAATGGTGTTTATTAAACTGTATAATGGTTGTGATAAACGCCTAATCTAAATCTAAGATGGGAGCAAAATACTACCATCAAATAATGATGCAGTCCTAGTGGAGTCTAGTCAAATAAAAAAGGGCCTATACTAAGAAAACCTATTACTGTCGAAATGGGAGAGGGACTTGGGGGAACCCATCACTGGGGAGATATGGGGTCAAATCTGGCGATGGGCAATGAAAAGCTCGAAGTGTGTTTCTATTAAAGAAGCAGCATATAAATGATGCCTGAGGTGGTACATAACGCCACAACGCATGCATTCCATTGACGTGGGCTACCCCTCAACATGTTGGCGGGGCTGTGGGCAGACCGGGGATTTGATTCACATGTGGTGGGCTTGTCCGGTCGCGGAGACATACTGGAAAGAAATGTTAAGTCACATCAAGGAAGGGACTAAGGCTCAACTACCTTTTGATCCAGTGGTGGTGTTGCTGAGAGCAACAGTGGAGGGAATCTATGCTGCTACAGGATGTAATGCCTCCCTCATCACTCATATGATGAATGCGGTCAGAATTTATTTAGCACAGGCATGCAAGAAAGAGCCAAGGGCCGGTGGTGGGTGAGGTTATGGGGAGTGATGAGCATGGAAAACGCCAAATATTCTTTGCAGGTCCCTATTCTCTGATGCTACTCCAGGTGCGGGGTGGAGGAATAGCTTGATAAGCACAACGGAAATCTGCCAGTAAAAGTGTTCTAACTCAATCTTATAAAAAAGAGGGGTGGGGGGGGGAATTAAGGGGGAGTTATAAGAAGATATCAGCATGGACTGCACAAACGAGAAAGTCTACTGTGAATTTGGATTATTGGCTCATTCAAATAAAATATATTAAAAATAAAATAAAAAACCTATTGCCAATCCTTACTGTTATGCTAGTAAAAAGTGAGAATGTTCACAAGAAAGAAGTGTTCACAAAATGATAATCAGGAAGGTCTCCCTTCCCCATGTTTTTAGCATGGGAAACGGCAGGAATCTTGAGCAAAGTACACTCCTAGACTTCTCTGGCAGAAGCGTACAGTTCCTTTTCTCTTCATCAGGGCCTTATGTGCCAATGACTGCTCTCATACAAAGTATATTGCTTCGAAAAGCCTGATATGCAAAAAAAAAAAAAAAGTTCCTTCTGCTAACCTTCACGTCGGGTGGTTGATTACCCTTCACCGTTGGATCCCCCCAGCCAGGCTCCGATCCTTCCCTCAGTCGTCAGCCTCCCTCAGTCAGGCTCAGATCGACCATTCACTGTGGGCATCCCTCAGTCAGGTTCATACTTGTCACAATGTAGTTCACTTGGTTTCTTCACGATATGGGTTTCACTTCCCTTAACTGTTCTCTTTGCGTCCCTCAGTCTGGTTCACTACCGCCTTCCACTCACAATCCCCTCATTTGTAATATTCAAAATTCAAAAATCTTAGTGTCTTTTTAATCAAAACTCATATTTTGGTTGGGTCCCCCTCGGCCGGCAGGCTCAGACCTTCCAAAGCACTTGCCGATTTTCAATAGAGACTTCCGAAGGACGATCACGTCTCGCCGGTTCACTACGTTAGCCTATGGAAAATGAAGGCTTGTCTTAATCACAGTTTGCATAGCATTCCCCTCAGCCGGATGCAAACACCTGTATCACAATTCCCTCAGTCAGGTTCACAATTTCGCAATCAACAAAACTTCTGCAATGTACAAACTACTTCAACGTGTCAAGGACTTTTGGATTGTACAAGGGGTTTGGCTTGTCCCTCGTATGACCACCTTGACACCTCACGCAGGCCTTCCCTATGGCCTCTTGGTACTTGTAGTTTCAATACTGTATTATTTTTGTTCAGGAGAGAGGGTACCAGCTAGAGTCCTTCAACTGAGCGCCCACGTGGCACCGAACTACTCTATCTCTGGTACCAAGTTAGTTCACAAAAAATCCTCTGTCTTTTAATCTTCTCAATATTGCTACTGCAACCATTTCCCTGCCCTGGCTATCAGTGCGGGAGGGTTCCATGTACCGCTGAAATCCACCACACCATTTGCCAGCTGCGATTCCCGGTCTTATGTTTCTTTTGTCAGAGGCTTTGCGGGTCTGGGTTGAAAAGGACAAGGGAATCTCCTGCCATGACGTCCTCACCGCCTTTCTCCTCCATGCTGCCGATGATAACGCGCTGACTTGCCTATCCATTGATAGGGTGGAGTCAAGGTAGACCCCAATGGTTTACACTGTAGAGGGGTGGGAATGATAGTATTCTTGATGCTGAAAGAGCTGTATTTGTTGTACAGTTTTTTTAGGGATTCTTTGGTTCCTACCAGTAGTATTTCTATTTTATCCCCCGTTTAGACATAAGCCATTGGCAGCCTTCCAGGCCTGGATGCGTGCATGTGTATCTTGGAGGGTTTTGGGGTACAAATATCCTTTAACATATGATCTGATACAGGCAGCGGAAATACTAAATTCGCAACCCCCTAACCCATAATGAACCAACTGGCAGTCAATCACAAGATGATCAAGATATAACAACAAATCAATCTGACATCAGCAATAGCATTGTGAGCTCTCTCAGCACCTAGCGAATTAAGATGCCCTTCCTTAACGTTAGCACAAAGAATAAAGGCTTCAGTGGAAAAATATAAAGTAACAGCCCCCCCATATAGATGAGAAACCTCACATAAGGACCTGCACCGCGAGAAAGATCTGGAAAAACGAAAGTTAAACTCTCCCAACAAATGATAAACACGCCAACCTTTCATAAAGCCAAGAGAGCTGTCTTACAGCAACAACTTTTCATGACATAGTACCTGAAAAACACAGTTATACAAATGCACAAAGATTCTGCTCTGAAAGCACACGGGAAATAGCGACAGAAAAGCAGTTAGCCATCAAACTACTTGTTCGGTTGATGAGAAAAAAAAACTGCATACGGGTTAGTCACTCTCTCCTGCATGCATCCGTGGCAACTCGCTGTATCTAAGCAGCAAAAAAAAAGCAGGGGCCTCCTGGAAAAGCAAGCAGGACTACTGGGCCGGCACAGCCGAGGACCGGCTTCCGCCAAATCCCTCTCCAATGTACATACCCCCGAACATGGAGAATGTCCGCAGCGCTAGTCCGGTAGCTAGAACTGTCTCTCCACGGGCTACCACCCTGACACCGCTGAACGACTGCTGCAGCAAAGAGAGAAACGAGCGCTCTGCAGCAGGCAGGGAAAGCGGCGGTACACTGGCAGACGCGCATGCTCAGTTGCGAGCGGAGAAGAACGCATGCTCCCACAGACAGGAAGAGGAAAACGTCAACGCACAAGCTTCACAGTGAAACAAGAGCTCACGGGCTCAAAGAGGTAGCCGGATAGGGGAAGAAATAATGCATAGTGCATTACATATACAGCATGAATTGCCCAACTGTGTCGCCAAATAAAAAACGAAAAGTACGCGAGTATACATTAATTTGTATTAGCAAAGAGAAATATGTAGCTAACAAAATATTTTTGTTCAAAATAAGCGTTCGCTATTAACAATACTTAGCGCAAACCGAGTACATTTAGTGAATTGATGCCAATTTTAAAATATATGTTGAAATATCTTGTGTTCAGAATGATCATAGTTACCAATTACAAGATGGCCGTTGAGTTTACTGTATGGTTGAAAGACTACTGTTCAGTAGCTGTCTTTTGTTGCCCTTTTTCTATGACCACGATTTAAGTGCTGATGATGTTTTGGTCTTATTTCCTAAGAGCCCCAGGTGCACGCTGACATGATTTGTACTGACCTAATTTTATCGTTCTTGTAACATTTAAGTACTACTTTAATCAATACGCCAGTTACCTTTTTGCGCGAGAAAGGCATAAAATTGCAAGCCTAAATATTTGGAAACCATTTCATTTTTTGTTATAGGTAAAACGACTCCCGTGTTGTTATAGAATTACTTTGGCCTCCCGAAGGACCTCCTAGCAGTAGTACGACGCTTAGACGAGAAGACATCTGTATAGGTCGGGCTAGACAGCAGTGGAGCCATTTCAGCGCCTATAAGAACAGGTAAAGCGATAAAACAAGGCTGCGTGCTGGGTTCTTTACTGTTTAATATATATTTGAACGATCTACCCGAATATTTAAGTCGTGTATACCTGTGCCCGCCTGGAATTGCGTGCAAAAAGTTGTTTTGCCTTTCTTACGCTGATGCCCTTATGCTGTGTTACCACACATTCTCCATCCTAAAAAGATATTAAGTTGAACTACAAAACTACCCGGAGCGTTTTGGATTAACAATCAATTATGAAAAGACCAAGCTGATTGAAAATATGCACCGAGACTGGTGAGATAGGCACAGATCTGTATTACAGCGGGCCCACCTCCTCACATTTCCGATAACTGTAACTTTTTTCAAAGCCCGTATTCCAGCTTCACGAGCCGCACAGAACGGGCCGCATGTCTTGTGAAGCTGGAACACGGCCAACAAGGAAAAACACAGATCAGTACATATCTTCCTCCTTAAAAATATTAAGTGCACTCACCAAGTAAATACAACACATCTAAAAAAAACTAAGTATAGAAGAGTAAAAAAAAGAATGATGTAATAATTGAGCACTTAACAATTAGTTAGATATAACCTATATAAAGACAAACTAATTAAAACTGTAAATGTACAAAAACAACATTTTTTCACTGAACAAAGTCCTTCATCCACCTAGATTTACGTGAAAGTCTCTTATTGTCATCACCCTTATTGATTTCTATAACACTTCTATTTTCAGGAAAATCACTCTCCCTTTGCTCTCTTGTAGATTGTCCTTCACTCTCACCCAACACTTTCTCCAACTCTCCACTAACATTATTTCCTGCTCTTGCCAACGTGCCCTGCGACCACACCTCTCCTCCATCCATTATGACAACACTACCACATACTGCAGAAATCCTTTTGGGACCTATGAACTTACTTTCCACACACTTTTGTGTAGACCTGGGATTCTTTACCCATACCCAATCTCCAACCTTCCATTCTCTATTCTTGACACACTCCCTCCTGTCAAACGACACTTTGCTCCTCATTTGGCTTTTTTCAATCATTCTCATTATGGCACCCCTATCCACCGCTACAGTCCCTGCCAAACCTAACAACCCAGGACACAACTTGGTTCCAGGTTCCCTTCCTTTGAGTGAAACAAAAGGAAATATGTTGGTAGTGTAGTGAGGAGTTGTTAGATAACTCCACATCATGTGATTAATTACCTCCCTCCAAGGAAGGCCATTACACATTGCAAGCTGGATTCCCCCTTTGATATACCTATTTACTCGCTTGACCAGACCATTCGCTCTTGGGTGATAAAGTGCTGTTCTCACATGCTTGATGCCATAGTCCCACAAGAAATTGTTCATGAAATGAGAGACAAATTGTACACCGTTGTCTGAAACTTACTCAGCCGGACAACCTTCCCAGAGAAATACCCTTTCCAAAAAAGAAACTAATTCAATAGCCGTCATTTCTCTGACTGCCTCCCACTCCAACCATTTAGAATGGAAGTCCACCAGCATAAACATGTATTTAACCTCCTCTCCTAACCCTGTCATGATTTGACGTTTTAGCCCCTTCTGGACTATGTGGTCCATAAGACATTGCTACATTCCTTCCAAGGTACACCCAACATGGCCGACGTTAGTGCGTGACTCCTGCTCTAGCGTTTCCAGGAGTTCGCCAGTCCCTTGAAAAGAGGCACGCCCCCGCGGTGCTTCGCATCTCAACGCTAACTTCCCGAACTTCGGCAAGTGTGGTCGTACTTTCCTTGTGCTTGTACTCTTTCCCAGGTTCTATGAGCCCCTCCTCTACCCTAAGCTGTCTTTTCAGTGCTCTCCTTCCTACGGCCTTGCTGCCCATGGCGCTTATTCCTTACTGCCCTTGTACTTGTCCTGGTTCCTTCCTGGCTTCCTTCCTTCCGGGACTCTGCAAATCATTGCTATTCTGCCCTGGAATTGAACGCATACTCACCTCGGTCGGATTCACCTGCACGCTGGCAACGGAGGATACGCGACCGTGACTCTACAAGACCGGAGCTGTCTGGAAGAAGGAAAAACCCCAGTCCAAGACGTCGAAAGATAAACAGGTGAGATTTCAGGCAAAGTGTGACAGTTTGAGAGACCAAGGATTGAATATTGATTCAAGCCGCCGTTCAAGACCTCATGAGAGGTATGCAAGAACTGACTACTGAAGTACAGAACTTAAAGGCCGAAAATGCAGCATTGAAACAACTCGTGCTCTCCAGGGATTCGGCTTTCCAAGAAAGTGCCATAGTAGGGGGTATTGTGGACAAATATGATTGAACCACCAAGGCATTGCGCTCCTTCCTCGACTCATGTTTAGTGCATTTTACCCTCAAACCTTACTATTTCTCAACACCCAGAGCCAAGGTAGGATTTATAATCTCCCACCTTTCGGGAAACGCCTTGACGCCCTTAGTTAATGCAGGGGACCCACTCCTAGACAACTATGAAGGATTTGTAGATGCCTTTAAAACTATGTTTGATCGACCTGAACAGGTTTACAGTGCCCAAGAGAAAATACTGGAGTTTCAACAGGGTTCTCATGGTATATTGTCATGTGTCACACGTTTCAAACAATTGGTCAAGGAGGCTGACTGGGCTCCAGAAGCCTGTTTCACACTGTTTAGCCATGGATTGAACGAAGAAATCAAGGACGAACTCGCCCGGGTAGCCTGTCGAAGCTCTTTCCAGGCTTTGCTGGACCTGTCCTTGCAAATTGATTTCCGCATCCAGGAAAGGAAGTCTGAAAAGAAAAAGACACATTCTTTTCCAGCAAAGGCCCCCTTGGATTATACCAGTCGTATGGAGACGGCTTCTAGTCCCCAGCCGGACCCTGAACCAATGCAACTTGGCTCCTTACGGGGGCCCATCTCTTCACAAGAAAGGACTCGTAGAATTGATACAGGACTTTGTATGTATTGTGCATCTGACAAGCACCTAGTGAGAAATTGCCCAATAGCTCCTCCGAGGCATTCGGGAAATGCCAGCTCCCAATCTTGAACGGAGCCCAGCTTCGGGAGAAAGATTTGTGTTCCAAGCAAACCCAGACAACCCACAAACAGCCTGGTGATTCTTCAAGTGTCTCTGTCAATCACCAAAAATGAAATGTATCCCGTCCTGGCCCTGGTAGACTGCAGAGCAATGGGCATATTCCTTCACCATTATTGGGCTCTGAAACATCATATTCCCCGGAAGACCAAAGACATCATCCAGGCAGTCTAAGGTATCGATGGAAATCCGTTATCTTCAGGACCCATAACCCAACAAACACGGAACTGTTACTAACTATAAACAATCACCAAGAGATGCTACACTTCGACATTATAAAGGCTGCTCATTATCCGATGGTGCTAGGCATGCCTTGGCTTCAAAGACACAATCCATATATTAACTGGACTGCAGGTTGCTTGTTCTTAGGATCAGAATATTGTCTTTCACATTGTCTGTTTCAAGGGACACAACCCTCTTCCTTGGAATCCCAGGAGACTAAGAGCTCGCCTATTAGTGTGTCTACCGTCACCCTGATACCTGAGCCTTAACAACAATTCTCGGATGTTTTCTTATCAGATATTGTTCAAGCATTACCTCCCCACAGACCTGAAGACTGTGCCATTGAAACCGATCACTCTGCAGTCATACCATTCGGAAGGATGTTCATACTTTCGGAACCTGAGAAGAAAGCCCTACGTGGATATTTGGACACTAATCTTTCCAACGGCACCATTCACCCATCGAAATCCCCTGCAGAAGCATCCATATTCTTTGTGCCAAAGAAAGATACCAAGGAACT
This sequence comes from Ambystoma mexicanum, assembly GCF_040938575.1. Classification (NCBI taxonomy): domain Eukaryota; kingdom Metazoa; phylum Chordata; class Amphibia; order Caudata; family Ambystomatidae; genus Ambystoma; species Ambystoma mexicanum. Next base: position 211,349,019 of record NC_090929.1, read on the forward strand.
TCGACCCTGCCTGGACTACAGGAGGCTCAACCAATGCACACGAAAGGACCCTTACCCATTACCACTCATCTCAGACATCCTGGAAGCAGTCCGCATAGCTGTGATTTTTACCAAACTTGACCTTCGGTGCTCCTACCATCTGATCCGCATAAGAGAAGGTGATGAGTGGAAAACTGCCTTCAGGACACCCTTCGGGCATTTCGAGTACTTAGTAATGCCATTCGGTTTATCTAATGCCCCAGCAGTGTTTCAACGGTTCATGGACAGAGTATTCTCAGACATGCTGTTCCTCTTTGTCATCATTTATCTGGACGACATCCTAATCTATTCAAGAATCTCGCAATACACCAAGAACATGTGTCTCTGGTCCTACAACGTTTACGAGAGAATAACCTACTCGCCAAACCAGAGAAATTTATTTTTCACGTTCCTATTGTTCACTATCTGGGATCTATCCTAGGTCCTCAAGGATTGGAAATGGATCCAGCCAAGGTCGACTCAATCCTCTCGTGGCCCAGACCCACATCAGTAAAACAAATACAATCCTTCCTGGGTCTTGCCAATTTTTATCGGAAATTCATTCCTACCTTTTCTGCTATGGTACAGCCCATAGTTGCCTTACTAAAGAAAGACGTTCCTTTCAACTGGACCAAAGATCAAGAATCTGCCTTCCACGAGTTAAAACAAAGATTTACTCAAAGACCCATCCTGGCTCAACCTGACATTAACAAACCCTTCCTGGTGGAAACAGATGCCTCAGATTACGCCACAGGGGCTGTTCTAAAACAAGAATCGGAAGACGAAAAAGAACATCCCATAGCCTATCTGTCTCGTACTCTAAATTCTAGGGAAACACATTATTCTGTATTGGAGAAGGAATTGCTTGCCATCCAACAGGCTTTTACCGAATGGCGTCATCTGCTCTTGAGTGCCAAATATCCGATTCAAGTCCGGACTGATCACCGGAATTTGCAAGTTCTTCAGTCATTGGAGTGCAGAAACAGGCGCGGGCTCGCTGGGCCTTTTCTTTTGCACAATATCAGTTCCAGATAAACCATGTTCCAGGAGTGACTAACATTATTGCTGACGCTTTGTCCAGGCGGCCTGACTATGAACCTGAGGAAACCTGTGCCCTTCCAAAGATGTTTCCCGATTCCGTCTTTATTGCCGAGGCAAATTCCTTATTGGATAATACTCACTCAGAAACACCTTTTTCGGATCTCTGGAAGGAATACCTTAAGACAAACAGATGGGGACTCTCGGCTAAAGACAGATACCTATTTAAGGATAAGAACCTAGTGATACCTACACAAGAACTGCGATTGAAGATAATAAAACTCTGCCATGATACCTTCCATTCAGGACATCGAGGCATATCAGCAACTCTCCGACTCATTCAGAGGAACTTTTGGTGGCCCAGAATGGCCGAAGATATAAAGAAGTACATCCAAGCTTGCGCAGTCTGTAGGCAGAATAAGCATGACAATAAGAAACCAGCAGGACTTCTATACCAGCCTGCCTTACCGGACTGACCCTGGGCGACTATTGCTACTGATTTCATCGTAGAGCTGCCACCTTCCAAGGGCTTCACGACCATAATGGTGACCATCGACCTGTTTTCCCATATGGCCCATTTCACTCCCTTGGAAAAGTTACCTTCAGCACGAGAAATGGCAGGAATTTTTGTAAACCACCCCTTTAGACTTCATGGCCTCCCTTCCAAGATCATTTCTGACCGGGGCCCTCAGTACATCTCCCAGTTCTGGAAATACCTGTGTAAAATGTTAGGCATCCAACGCGCCTTGTCTTCAGTGTATCATCCTCGGACCAATGGGATTACAGAACGAGTCAACCAAACACTTGAACAATATCTACGCTGTTTTGCCTCCAAGGTACAGGATGATTGGTCTGTCTTGATTCCTGTGGCTGAATTTGCTTACAATAACTCCGACCATGCTGCCATTACGACCAGCCCATTCTTTTGCTCCCAAGGATTTCATCCATTTGTTTTACCTACTGTTCTGCCTCACTCCACCCCGGTTCCATCGGTTGACTTCTGGATAGAGCATTTAGTCACAGTACACAAAGATGTGAAAGGAGATTTGGAAAAGGCCAGGATGGATGTTAAATGATATGCTGATACCAGGAGAAGACCAGGTCCAAAAAGGTCTGGCTTTCCTCCAGACTCTTACCTCGACATTTAAGACCTAACAAGTTGGCTCCGCGTTTCTATGGCCCCTTTTTGATAAAAGAAATCATCAACCCTGTAGCCTTCAGGCTTCAATTGCCCCACTCCTCGGAAAGGATTCACCATGTTTTTCACACGTCCCTACTGTAACCTTATTCACAAGACACTAGGACCTCTCCTCGACCTACCCCCGTGTTCAACAATGAACAGGTCGAATTCGAAGTTTCCAGGATTTGTGACTCCAGATATAGAAGGGGTCGCCTACAATATTTGGTGGAATGGAAGGGATACCCATCTAGTGAACGAACATGGGAACCTATGTTCAATATGAATGCCCCTCGCTTGCTACGACGTTTCCACTTGACCCACCCGGGCAAACCAGGAGGATCGCAGTTTAAGAGGGGGCATGCTGTCATGATTCGACGTTTTAGCCCCTTCTGGACCACATGGTCCATAAGACATTGCTACATTCCTTCCAAGGTACACCCAACATGGCCGACAGTGCGTGACTACCGCTCTAGCGATTCCAGGAGTTTGCCAGTCCCTTGAAAAGAGACACGCCCCCACGGCGCTTCGCGTCTCAACGCTAACTTCTCGAACTTCGGCAAGTGTAGTCGTACTTTCCTTGTGCTCGTACTCTTATTTCCCAGGTTCTGTGAGCCCCTCCTCTAACCTAAGCTGTCTTTTCAGTGCTCTCCTTCCTAGGGCCTTTGCCGCCCGTGGCGCTTATTCCTTACCGCCCTTGTACTTGTCCTGGTTCCTTCCTGACTTCCTTCCTTCTGGGACTCTGCAAATCATTGCTGTTCCTCCCTGGAATTGAACGCATACTCGCCTCGGTCGGATTCACCTGCACGCTGGCGAGGGAGGAAACGCGACCGTGCCTCTACAAGACCCGAGCTGTCCGGAAGAAGGAAAAACCCCAGTGCAAGACATCGAAAGATAAACAGGTGAGATTTCAGGCAAAGTGTAACAAACTCTATCGGTCCCAGGATATCCACCGCTAGCTTCTGCCAAGGTTGACTTGGAACCGAATTAGTTATCAAAGGCACTTCCCTCACTACCTTGCTTTTATCACCCAGTTGGCAAGCATTACACTGTTTTACTAAATCTTCAGCCATTCTGTCTATCCTGGGCCACCAGTAGCTATGTCTCAACCTCCTCTTAGTGGCTCCCTCACCCATATGACAGTGGTGGGCCAAATCCAACAAACTCCTTCTCACTCCTTCGGGAGGTACTACAAAGCTCCCCCTCCTCAACCTGTCACCCTGTAGACTCAATTTGTCTCGTATTTCCCACCAAACTTCAATTTTCTTTTCAAGTAGCTCCTTATCAGGTCACCCTTCAACCGTCCATTGTCATATAAGTCTGAAGTCTTGATCTGCAAGTTCAGCTTGCTCCCACTCGTCTCTGCCCACACTCACTAACTCGGCAACAACTGTATTGCTCTCCCCAAAGCGCACGGAAAATCATAAATCACCAATGCAATTATAGAGCAAATACTTTGAACGCAGAAAGACTCAATAACTCGCAACCACACACTCTTAGAGAAATAATGAGCACTTATACAGCTATTTATTCAAAGCTTAGAAGCAACCAGTGATAACATAGAAATAACTCACAGAAGTAACATGGACATAAATCAAAGAAGAAGCGAAGAATTCAAAAGGAAATACATAACTGTGCGCGTAACTGGATTCCTCATCTCGCCCAGAAGCAGCTGGAAGACCCCGGGAACAGCCAGGCCGAGAGCACAACAGCTCACAGGAATGCCGGATGTAAGCGTCCTCCTCCGGCTGAAGTCTCACCTGACCACCTCTCGGTTTCCGCATATATACACACTCCGAAAAGGGGTGGCAGTTCTCGAACCTTCTGGAAATTGCACTTGCGCAGTTGATGAGCAGCCGTCGGTTGCCAGCTGGGTCAATCGACAGCCACCCTCAAGGAGCAGAGTGCCTCCCTCCTCTAAAAACATGCTCCACGGAGAACAGTAACAAACCATAACAAAGTTAGCTTTCCCAACAGAAATGTCCTTGACCGCATACCAGTTTTGGAAAACATGTTTTTCTCAGCACCGTGAATCTAACACTCAGCAAAATGTGTGCAGTTTTTCACTGCGGCATGAAGTAAATATCTATCATGGCTCCGAGCGCTCCCAGAATGCACTGCGCGCCAGCGCCATTTTAGTTCAAGCATAACAACAACATACTCTTCACACTCTTGAAAATGAATTGTTTGATCTTGATCCACTGTCAATCTTGATAGATAATCCGCTACCAGATTTTTATTTCCTGGTAAATAAACTTCAAAGTTGTACAACTGGAGCCCAAGACCCCATCTGCTTATTCTTGGGGATCCTACAGCCCATCTGCTACTGTTAAATAATTGTACTAAGGGGTTATGGTTTGACCGTACCGTAAACCTCCTTCCCCACAGAAAATATTTTAAATGGTTTACTGCCCAGAACATGGCCAACGCCTCACGCTCTATTACAGAGTAATTTTCTTCAGCTCCTCTAAGTGGTCTAGAGGCAAATGCTATAACCCTTTCAGCCTTATTACTGTTATACTGCAGCAATGTAGCTCCCAAACCTAAAGTGCTGGCATCAACTACTAACACTGTTCTGTCATTAGCATCACATTTTCCTATAGAAGGAACCTGAACAATCCCTTGTTTGATCAAGCTTCCTCACATTGTGTGGACCACTGAAATTTGACCCCTTTTTTAATAAGGGCCTCAATGGTGTGGAAATACTTGCAAAGTCTCTCACAAACTTATGATAATACTCTGCCAACCCTAAGAAAGACATAACTTGGTCTTTGTCTCTGGGACATGGAGCTTTCTCAATGGCCTCTACAAGACTATATTTGGGTTTTATGCCATGTCTTGACACCATGTGACCTAAGTAGTCCACACTATCTACAGATAGTTTACATTTACTCCTTTTAACAGTTAAACCAGCTTCCCCCAACTTTGTCAACACAACCCTCAACAGTTTATCATGCTCTTCAGTAGACTCTGCATACACTAGTACGTCATCCTGGAAAATGATCACATTCTGAATACCCTCCAACACCATCTCCATCACCCTCTGAAAAACAGCAGCTGCTGAAGCCAAACCAAATGGCATTCTGCAATATTTAAATGGGCTTTCGGTAGTGATAAAGGTAGTTAGATGTTGACAATCCTCCGAAAGTGGAATTTGATGGTAAACTTGTGACAAGTCAATTACAGAAAATGTGTTTGCTTTACTCAACATAGCCAACTCCTCGCTGATAATAGGTAAAGGGTGATGATCCACTAAGATGTTCTTATTAAGGTCTCTCAGGTCCACACATAGTCTTGTGTCCCCACTGGCCTTGGTAGCTACACCAACTGGCGACAACCATTCCGACCCTTCCACTCTCTCTATAATGCCCCCTTGGAGTAATGCTTCAATCTCCTCCTTTACCTTGTGTTTGATATTTTGTGGAACTGGTCTGACTCTGTGTATACTTGGAGCAGCTCCCTTCTTTAGCTTAATTCTGTGTTCATACCCCTCCAATTTCCCTCTCAGTGAACGCATTCGGGAACTCTTTTTCCCTCTGATCTCTCACTTCTGCGATAGTGACTGGGTTCTCAGCATTTGCTTAAATCATGATCCCTAGTTTCTTCTGCTCACTCTAGCCCAACAATGAGGATCCTTCTTTAGTGACAAATATGTCAGCTTCACAACTCCTCCCTTTGAACTTGATGGTGGTTGAAAACTTTCCACGTAACTCTATTTTGACGTTTCCATACGCGTAAGGTTCTATGTCTGGATGCTTAAATTGTTCAATGTTCCCATATACACAATTCTCATATGTTTTCCTAGATATAATAGTCCATGGAGAGCAACTGTCCACTTTCATTGTGACCACTCTGCCATTGACCATGAAGACATCAATTGGCCCCTGATCAGCGTTGGACACCTCTCTTATTTCCAAAACATGCTTGACTTGTTGATACTCTCCAGCATTTTCCTCTTGTTCTGGGCACCTGGTATTGGCGTTGGCTTCAATGTTTTCCACTGAACAGTTTTCCCTGGAGACTCTGGCGAAATGTCCCTTCTTTTTACACTTGAGGCAATTTGCACTTCGTGCTGGACAGAATGGGTTTGACGAGACATGTCTATTGCTGCCACACTTAAAACACTTTAAACTTCTAGCATTGCTGGGCTTCTTGCTGTTTCTGACTGCCGTCACCTCATTGACCTGCTTGTCCGTCTTCATGCTGGCCATGTACTTAGATGTCTCCTCCATACCCCTTGCCACTTCCACCACTTGCTCTAGAGGCAGATCTTTTGACAACAACTTTTCTTGCACTCTACTATTGTTGGTGCAGCACACCAACTGATCATGAATAAGTGAATCCGCCAACTGTCTAAACTCACACGAGTAGCTGAGAGTACGAAGTGTAGCAATAAAAGTTTCTACAGGCTCATGAAGTTCGTGGGGCTTTGAAAACATTGGTTCAAAGTGTAATTGTAATTTCCTGATTACAACAGAAAATTGATCTTCCTCTCCTTGACCCATTTCAATGGGCTCTGCCAAACCATCAAAGACACTTCGCCCTTCAGTCCCTAAATTAGCAACACAGCCTCCTTTCTAGCTGGAGCAAATTTGCCTCCCCCAATGGCCACTGAGTAAGTATCGAACAGCTTCTTCCATCTGTCCCATCTGATTAGCGGCGTACCTGGTTCAGCCAGAAGAGGTGGAGGAGGGGGCATACTCTCAGCCGCCATATTTGTTTTTATGGTGCAGTTGTGGTTCTAACTTTTTTATGTTTAAAGTAATCCAGTCAACCTGTGCACATATAATTCAGTAAGCTCTGACTGAGTAAGTTGTACAAGTAGATGAGCCAACTGTGATGTGATTACACCATCGATATTTGCTACTTGCGACCTGAGAAGACTTTCTGACCCTTTTTCTGCTGCAGGGTCGACACACTATCTAAATACTCTCCTCTCTCTCTGTTGTTTGCCCGCAGACTCTGCAGCACCTGAGTTGCTTAATAGTTTCTGCTCCTTACTACAAAGTTTAAATCACCAGGGCTGCTTTTGGGCATGAGTCAACTGTTCTCCATTATTTATCTTGCCACTCTACAACAGTTAATACGGTAGCTGGGCATAGCACCAGATACAACTTTTGGGCAGGGCTAAGTAGAGCACGTAGATGCACTCCGTTGGCCGCTTCATGCTCAGGGGAAGAGCGGAACGGTTTAATTGGATGAGCGGGGAGTTCCTTGTTGGCCGCTGCAAAGCCCTGGAAGGGGGGGCGGGCGGAGCGGCTCACGTGGAGACAGTCAAACACCTGTTTCCGGACTGAGCGGGGAATCCCACGTTGGCCGCTGCAACGCCCTGGAAGGGGGCGGAGCAGCTTGTGTGGAGACAGGCAGACAGCTGTTTCCAGACTGCCCGCTGTGCCAGCTTCATCTCCGTCCGCTCCAGATCCTCAACGGCAATCTGATACATATATACGTGGCGGGCCCGCTGCCTTCCGCAATCCTCGTCGCCAATCAAAAGATGCACCGAGAGTGGTGAGATAGGCATAGATCTTTATTACAGTAGGCCCACCTCCTCACAGCTCCGCTAACTGTAACTTTTTTCAAAGCCCGCATTCCAGCTTCACGAGCCGCACATAACTTCTCTGCATGTCTCGTGAAGCTGGAACGTGGCCAACAAGGAAAAACACAGATCATTACACTGATGCACTTTGCATGTAAACAGACTAACACCCCTAGGGTGGAACTGGCAGGGAACCGTATTGAGTATTTGGAATGTTTCCAATACCTGGACATAGAAATAACTACGAGAGGTGAAAATGCAGCGGCAACAACTGGGAGAAGGGTAAAGCCATACCACTCACACTCATGATATCTAAATGTATTAGGGAGGTCTCAGGCTATAGTTGTACAGCATTTGGACCCTTTATGAACAATATTTTTGCGCGTCCGTTCTATATGGGTTGGGAGGCGCTTTGCATGCCAGATCGATCATGGCTGAAAATAATTGAGGGCAAATTCTGCGGGAGGATGTTGGATCTTCGCATTCCAATCAAAATAATTTGTTCGAAAATGGGCCTAACCTCATTAGTTGCGATGGCCTCATAGAGGCGATGCTTACTGTGCTTAAAAGCTAGACCCGCACCAATCTGCCCTCTATTGTAATTGCTGGCAAAGGGAAGCAACCCTAATGTATGTAGCAGTCTTGTCTCCCTCACATACAAGACCTTTGAAGCTTTAGATTGGCAGCCTGATTGGGCAGAAGGCTACCATATGGTAAGAGATTTGCGGAAAAACTGGAGTGATGGGACTGGGCTGCACTACAGCCACACTGAGTAGCTGTAATCAAATGAGTAATCTCATGCACATAGACATCCGACTTTTACTTAGGATAAACAAATTACCAGTCCATGCAATCACTGGCCCTGATTGTAAAATTGATAAAGAGGACAAAATATGCAGTCTCTATAACGTTGGGGGAATGATGGAGACGGCACGCCATGTCCCTACCCTGTTCTGCGAGCAAGGCACCCTTTATTTGAAATTTCTGGGACTGTTTGGTGAAAATCCTGACAGCATTAAGAGTGATCCATTTTGGTGCTATTGCCTGAATACCGACAATATATCCTTGCACATTGCACTTTATCATGTATGGAATAGGGTGATGGCAACTGCGAATTTGGTCTATGTAAGGAAGGCATGGTATCAAAGTAAGACAGACACAAGTGACCACAGTTCAAGGGTGTTTATTGAACTTTCTCAAGGGTGTGATAAGCACCTATCTAAACCTAAATTTACAGATGGGAACAAGCTACGACCAGCTAATAATAATAAGGCAGTCCTAGTGGAGTGGAGTCAAAATAAAAGGACCTATACTAAAAAACCTATTGTCCATCCTTACCGGTAAATACAAGTAGTGCGGGGTAATGTTCATGGAAAAATAAGAAGTGTTCACAAAATGATAAGACAGAATGTTCAGACCCTTGGCCTCCCTTCCCCACGTTTTCAGTACAGGACAAGACGGTTCACTCGAGCATAGCACACTCTCAGGTTTCTTCGGCCCAAGGACAGAGTTCTATTACCAACATCAGAGCCTTCTGTACCCAAGTCTCTTGATTCAGAGGGCCTGATGTACCAAAACAAACAAAAAAAAAGTTCCTTTACAAATACTCAAGTCAGACGAGTCACTCTTCAGCCTAGATCCCCTCAGCCGGGCTCAGATCCTTTTTATACCACAATCTTTAGTTTGAATCCTCCTCTTCCGGGCTCAGATCCTTTTCTCCAATGCTAAATAAATACAAATACAAAAATTATAGAATATCTTTTCCCGGGTGACACACGGTTCACCTCGAATCCCCCTCAGCTGGGCTAAGATCCCTTTTACACAATTAGTCTCCCCCAGCTGGGCTCAGATCAATTGCAGTTTGTATTAGCTATCGAAGACTTTCGAATGTGCATAGGGTTTAGCTTGACCCGTTGCATGACCACTTCAATTTCACAGTTCACAATTTTACACTCTCAGTTGGATACCTAACCGAAACTTTCGAATGAGCACCCACGTGGTGCCGGACCTCTCTGTTTATGGTGTCTATCTTGGTTTCAAAAGTTCAGTCACTCCATGGATATTTAATTATATTCACGTCGCTCATCACATACGCCTCACGCTCTGTTATTTGCAGATTTCTTCATACAATTTTGCACCTTGGTTCTAACACAGACCGGTCTGCAATCAGTCTCCCTGACTCGCTGGCTGTGCTGACTTTACTTTGCTTTGTTGTAGGAGCCAAGGACAGTACCGCGATGGCAATCACTCCTCCACGCCTAGGCTACCGATGCGGGAGAGCCCCGGGTGCCTTCGACATACAATGCACCTTTCTTCAGCTTTAATTCCCAGTCTTATGTTTCTTATTCTGGAGTGCTTGTGAAAGTAGCGGTTTTCCTCCAAAAACTGCCAAGGGCAATTCCCTCCTTGCAACCCTTTCTGGTCCTGCTGTCTTTCTCCTCATATTAAACTGCCATCTCGGAACCGCTGCTTCCTTGTGTGTTTTGCCTTGCTCAGAGTGTGCTTTCATGCTCTGCCTTTTATCTATGTGGGCACATTTATGGAAATCAGGTGTGTAACTATCAGTAATTGCCTGACTCTGCCTTACCGTTGTGTTGGGACAGGTCAGGTATACGGATTGGGTGTTAGTCTGTTTTCTCTCACAGTGAGCTGTCTGTGAGAAAGTGTTCATGTCGGGAAAGGGGTCAGGGGTTGAGTTCCTAAGTATCCTACCTGGTAGGATAGGGAAGATGTGTTACAGGGAAGGGGATACCATGTCTCACCGCCCGGTGTCCCACTTCCACTCCCTGAAGACCCCTCTTCCAGGAGATCTTCCCACACTGGATGAGGACCCCCAGGTTGGAAGGTCCGCAGGAACTGGATCCGAAAGCGATGGCCGTGTCCTGGCCACCGGGATTACAGATCCCCGGGGACTAGCGCGTGAGACACACTCTGGTTTCTCACATCTGATAGATAGGAATGCCCCTCCCTACTTACTTGGAAGATTGATGCACTTTCTGAAAGACTGAGTTTTTTGTAGATCGTAATTTTAATGATAAGTCATGTATTTACAGTTTTTCTTATGTATTGAATGTATATGATATTAGATTGTTTCATCGTGACACATAATATATGTAAAAGTTCTATGAACTATATACATATTAAATTAAATAAAGTTATAGAATTACAGTCCATTGTTCGGTATAGCATAAATGTCAGTGGGCCTCATTACAGGTTTGCCTGTAAGAATTTGTAGTTTCCGTGATGCCAGTCCCACCATTTCCAGCAACCTGTGATGCCGGAAATAATGCACGATCACAGGTTGTCGGGAGCACGCATAACGTAAACGGTGGCACTGGCATCACGGAAACTCAGTGAAAAGTGGCCAAAATAATGACTTCACCGTCACCAACAGTGGCGGTGCCCCACGGATCCAGCATCACTATGCCGGAGTCAGCATCGCTGGCAACAGTGCCATGATCGGAAATAAAGTGGTCCCCGGAACAGGAAACAGTCCGGCGGCCATCATAAAAACACAATCCATTGCAATCTGCAGCATCCAGTTGTCATCCACCCCTCCTAACTGCATAAATCCATAGTGGACCATGTCAACTCTCATCTGTGAGACCCGGCAGCGGAAGCCGTGCTTCTCTGAGGTGGCGCTCAACATGATTTCTGAGAGCATTGTCCTGCATGCAGGGGAGTTGTTCTCAACAGACCAGCACTGCCAAACACAGCAGTGGAAAAAGTCCATATAGGAAGAAGTGGCACAGAAGGTCTCAGCAGTGGGGACAACCCCACGCACAGTCAGGGATTGCCACAGGCGGTGGGATGACCTCCATCTGAGGGTCTAGAACCTACTCTCAGCACACTGCAGACAAAGCATGGCCACAGGTACCTGACCCTCCTTGGCAATTAGACTTCTTCCTCTGGGAGGAGAAGTGCAGCAGTGAGCTGCACATAGAGTCCATAGAAGGGGATGGCGCTGCAGAGGCCGGAGCCGGTACACTCGATGAGGCCGGTGAGTACACATATCCCCAAAATACTGAACAACCCCCCTGGCCAACCAACCGCACAAACATACCACCACATCACTGAGATGGGAATTTCACCGTCCCCATCCCACAGAATACACCCTGCAGGCACACACCCCCACAACTGAACCAACACCCAGTGTGCTGTTGTGGCCATACACCCTGGCCCCCTCACAATGACCCATGCCTGTAATACATGTTGAACATTGCTCAGGCACCTTGTACTGCCAAGTGTAGAGGCATCTTCCCCCTCACAGACACACAGCACCCTGCCACAGTGTACTGCATGCGTGCCTGGCGTTCCACCACTGGCACCAAGACACAACAATGTTGTCCCTCAGCTCCACCCACACATGGCCACCCTTCCATATTTGATGTTCAAAATAAGCGTTTGCTATTAACAATACGCAAACAGTATATTTAGCTAATTGATGCCAATTTTAAAATATATGTTGAAATATCTTGTGTTCAGAATTATCATTCTCAACAAGATTGCACAATCTACAAGATGGCCATTAAGTTTACTTTATGGTTGAAAGACTACTGTTCAGTAACTATCTTTTTTGCCCTTTTTCTATAACCACGATTTAAGTGCTGATGATGTTTCGGTCTTAGTTACAAGCTAACATGATTTGTCCCCCACGGCAATGACACGTGTCCCCCACGTCCCTGCAAGACCTGCCAAAGACCCCCAATACACATACTGGACCTGCAACTGGGTCATCCATCAGGCCCAGCCTTGCCCCCTCCAAACCGACCCCTCCACATCCCAACCCCCCCACACCCTGACAGAGCCCCATACCACCACCCACAGCAAATGCCAGGACAACACGCCAGTAGTCCCAGAAGAGCAGTTTATCATGTACTAACATCCCACAACCTGAAGCTGAGTCCGCACAACCGAAGCACGTGTGCACCATGCCATGTTCAATGACATGTCCCCTCTACAGCTTGCCTCAGAACCTACACATTACATGTATCAGTGCATCTTGAACCCACACTGGTAACTAACATCCTGCCTTTCTTCCACCCTCAGGTACCTCATCTGACAGCAACAGAGTACAACCAGGCGCCTCAAGGGGAACCAGACACCGACGGCGGACAACTCCACGGACCACCATCACTAAGGATACTGCAGCAACCACTGCAACTGTCACAACTGTCACTCCAACCCAGGCCACACCTACAGTGGCTACCCCTGCTGCCCCTCCACCCTGCCAGCACCTATGGTGGCTACACCTGCTGCCCCCTCCACCCTGCCAGCACCTGTGGTGGCTACACCTGCTGCCCCCTCCACCCTGCTAGCACCTGCTGTGGCTATGCCTGCTGCCCCCTCCACCCTGCCAGCACCTTCTGTGGTTACGCCTGGTTACGCCTGCTGCCCCTCCACACTGCCAGCACTTGTGGTGGCTACACCTGCTGCCCCCTCCACCCTGCTAGCACCTGCTGTGGCTATGCCTGCTGCCCCCTCCACCCTGCCACCACCTATGGTGGTGCAATTGCCTGCATGGTGTAAGGAACTAATGGTGGCAACAGTAAACACAGACTCAAGTGATCACAGTTCAAGGGTGTTTATTAAACTGTTTGGGTAGGTGTGATGCTTGAACTAAAATGGCGCTGGTACGCAATGCATTCTGGGAGCACTCGGAGCCATGATGGATATTTACTTCATGCCGCAGTGAAAAGCTGCACACATTTTGCTGAGTGTTAGATTCACTAGATTCACAGTGCTGAGAAAAACATGCTTTCCAAACCTGGTATGCGGTCAAGGTAATTTCTGCTGGGAAAGCTAACTTTATTATGGTTTGCTACTGTTCTCCGTGGAGCGTGTTTTTGGAGAAGGGAGGCACTGCGCTTCTTGGGGGGAGCTCTCGATTGACCCAGCTGGCAACTGACGGCTGTTCCTCAACTGCGCAAGTGCAATTTCCAGAAGGTTCGGGAATTGACTCCCCTTTGTGGAGTGTGTATATATGTGGAAGCCCGGAGGTGGTCAGCTGAGACTTCAGCCGGAGAAGGACAGTTACGTCCAGCCCTCCTGTGAGCTGTGGTGCTCTCGGCATGGCTGTTCCCAGGGTCTTCCAGCCGCTTCTGGGCAAGATGAGGAATTCTGTTACGCTCACGGTGATGAATTTCCTTTTGAATTCTTTACTTCTTTTGTGATTTATGTCCATATTATTTTTGTGAGTTATTTCTATGTACTTCTAAGCTTTGAATACATAGCCGTATAAGAGCTGATTATCTTCTAAGAATGCGTGGTTGTGAGTTATTGCGTCTGTCTACGTTCAAAGTATTTGCTCTGTAATTGCATTGGTGATTTATGTTTGTTCCGTGCACTTTGGGGAGAGCAATACATTTTTGGCGTCACGAACAGGATACTTGTGATGAGTTGTGCCGAGTATTCAAGAAGCTGTTGAAACGTAGATAGGATTTGGTTGTCTTGTAAGTGAAGTTTTTGAATAGTGAAGTTTTTTTTTCCTTTTTGTCAGTGTGTGAGTGCCTGTGGAAGTGATTGCAGTGTGGAGAGAAAAAATATATAGATTCAACGAGGTTTTGTTTGCGATAATAAGTAGTTTGTTCGGGAAGAAGAGCGTTACCGCTGGCGGTGACTGTTCTGATGTTGTTATTCCAGGCTGGACTAAGAGTCCATATGATAAGTTGGCTCAGGCGTGGGCATGTGGTGGAGGTCTAAGTGAAATTTGGGATCAAGGATTGGGAGATGCCGATCCGGCTGATGTAATGGCATGCTTGCAACAAGTTCCAGTAGAACGTGGTAAAGAATGTGCGGCATTAGGTAGACGAGGTTGGGTTCTTTTGCACGCTTATAGGAAAATACATCAAATGAAGGTGGAAATGAAAAATGAGGTCTTGCGATTAGAAAGAGAGCTAGCTGCAGAACGGCAGACTGCGTTAATGCAGCAGATTCAAATGAAACTGTTTAAAGATAAGGCTGACACATATCAGGCGGTGGCCGAGAGGGCAGCAGTCAGAGTAGCCCGGTATAAGTATAGGAAAAGACGGGGAGGGGTCAACAAAAGAAAGGTGGCAACTGTAATCGCTACCGCTGGCGTAGACTGGGATCCGAATAAGTGGGATGGTGATATTTTTGATTCGACCAGTCTAGAAAGTAGTTCCGCAGATGAGTCTGACCCCAAAATGGAAGTGAAACAGAAAACAGTGGCGCCTAAGCCCGTTAGAAGACGGCGAGCCGGACCCCACCCGCAGAATCCTGCTGGCGGAATGGTGGATTTAACCACGCTGGAGGATTACACACAACAGGAGGTTGGGGAAATTATTACCCGTTTGAGGCAAAAATCAGGGGAAGCTTTACTGACATGGATGGTGATATTACTAGATGGGGGTGCTGCAGGGTTGTTGGTAGATTCTACGGATTCACTGCATTTTTTTTTTTACCCCTGTCAATTGACACCAATGTACAGGAGGTCTTAAGAGCAGGACCGCCCCCTGACACAAATGGTCAAGATACGCAGGTGTCTTTGTTGCACCTGGTAGCCCAAGCATGTGACCGTAAATACCCTATCACCACAGATTGGCCCAGTGAAGAAACAAAGTGGCATACGTTAAGAGAAGCAATTCAAAAAATCAGAGAGCATTCTATGAAAGGGGCTATTCACATAGATGCTCCTGATCACATGGGAGCCGTGCCGCTCTCAGTTTCAACTCGAAACATGGAGATTAGAAGTGCGCCACCCGCATACAAAAGTGTAATTATGACTTTGCTCGTAGAGAGGGCGCTAGAGAGCCACCCAAGATGGCCGCTTCCTGAGAGAGCTCCGTGGGGCTCTAATGAATCCTGTAACATTGATGCTCCTGTGATGGTTGGAATGACCCATCCTACAGCTGTGCACATTCACAGAGCTTCACTGATCATTTTGAGATAAATCTCGACCCAGACGCCTGGCCACAGCCCGAGATACTCGCTCTCAGATCTGAGGCCTGCTGGCTGACGGACTGAGTGGTTGCGGCCCCTGCGTGTGTGCGGAGCGGCGGGGGCGGGCACTTGGCGGGAGTCTCGGCGGCGGGACCAAGAGCAGCGCTGAAAAAGAAGGGTGGACCTGTGCGTACTTGCACCTGTGAGACGAAGTGGTCTCCGTCCCCCACGGCGGCCTGTCGCGAAGGCGGAGGAGCGACGAGTCGGGGTGCCGGAGTCCCGAGACAGCCCAGGTAGGAGCAGACTGCAGCGCGGGCGGGACACGGCATAGTCCGCCCGGCCCCCGCCAACGGCTGACCGCGCTGTGGCGCGCAGACCTGGTGTGCAGCGCGGGGGAGCAATCCACGCTCAAGGCCGCTTCCTAGAAACCTGAGGCACGACACGCGTCCCGGTGAGGCCTCCCACAGCGCCCATCCGTTCAGCTACAGACGAGGAGTGGCCTAGTTCAGGTAACCGGATATCTGAAAGCTAGTAAATTCCGGCGGCATTGATCCTGGGAACAAGAAGCTGCAGCCGACCCGAGGTGGCTGGGCCGTGGCCTTGGGGGCCTGACGCTCTGATACACGCCGCACGAACCATGGGCACGCAACCCCCCGCTGACTGCACCGTGTGCCGCCGCCCCTCGGCGCAGCTGGTATAGAAGGCCTGTGGCAAATACTGGCATACAAACTCCTTCAAAGCAGCCGCAGTTACAGTAGTGCGGCTGTGTAAGCAGCAGTGTGCCGTGCAGGCCCCACGCTCGGTGCACGGACTCTCCGCATCAAGCACCGAAGGCATCGTGCTAACATCCGGAAATGTATGCGGTGCGGCTGACGTCTGAGTCCACCAGGCACCGCCATAAACCAAGACATTCGCAACTTAGCCGGGCTCCACGGACACTCTCCCCAAGCTGTCATGGGGAAAGTAGATAAGAACCAGAAGAAACTGACTTTTGAAGCCAGCTCACAGGCCAAGCCCACGGCCAGCAGCAGACCCAACTCCCCGCCACCTGACACAATGTCAACCGAGGACCAGGCCCCGGATCTGGATATAAGGGAGATTCTGATGGACCTGAAAGCTGCCATCAGCGGCCTGGGATGCAAATTGGACACCCGATCGACGAAGGTAGATCAGCTTCAGCACAGGCTAGATAAACAAGCCTATCGACTCGACAATGTCGAACAACGCGTGTCCGACCTGGACGATGGATCTGCGGCACTGACATCCCGTGTCTCTGCGCTCGAAACCCAGATGAAGGTGGTGTGCGCCAAGAATGAGGATTTGGAGGGCCGCTCCCGTAGGAACAACATCAGGATCATAGGGGTGAGGGAGCGACAAATCCCAGGTAAAATGGAAGACTTTGTGGAACAGATCTGCATAGCTCTCTTCGGTAGAGAAACGCTGTCTCAGCTATTCGTGGTAGAAAGAGCGCACAGAATCCCGAACACTAGACCGGCGCCCGGCGCGCACCCTAGACCAGTCATCGCAAGACTTTTAAACTACAAGGATCGCAACGCCATGCTCAGGGCGGCCAGAGATAAGGGGAAACTTCAATATGATGGCGACTCCATTCAGGTCTTCCCAGATTTCTAGCAGGCGGTGCAAACGCAGATGAGATCCTTTACAGCAGTCAAGCGACGCATACAGGACAATCAGATCCTTTATTCCATGCTATATCCAGCAAAACTGCGTATCCAACAGGAGGGGAAGGCCCAATTCTTCAATACCCCCGAAGAAGCCAATGACTACCTGGACCGGACTGGCTGTAGACATGGCGGGAACAATCCGAGACCCCGTCGGGATGAGCGAGCGAGAAGAGACCCTCCGTAATCTACAATCCCAGTAATGGGCGGATGTGACCAGCACGCCTCCTTCTTCCATGCTCAATGTACATCACAGGAACGAAACTATGTCGCTATAGGAAGCCCGGTACCCTCTTGGCAGACTACTAGTGCCCGTAGCGCGGCTATGCTTGCACATCTGTTTTATAGGGGGGATTACTGTGGGCCAGTTGGGGGTTGCCCACACAAGGGAGGGACTCGGGCCAGACGCAGCCGCTTTACTCACCCTGCTCTCATTTGCAACGTTGACGATATATAACTTTGATAACCCGGAAGCCAAGCCCACTAGTCACTCCAATACTTCAAGGCACCATTATCACTTTCACGTCCTGACAGACGAGAATTCACCCGGCCTTCGGAATGCCAGCCATAATATTTAGAATAGCCACCTGGAACATCTGTGGCGGCAATCAGCCGGCAAAGAACAGGGAAATCCTTCAATGTCTCCATAGGCATAAGGTTAACATCGCCATTCTCCAGGAAACCCACCTCCTGCCGGCATCGGAATCACAGTGGGCCAAGTCCTGGGGTTGTCACAGGTATTTTTCATCATACTCGTCCTTTGCCAGAGGGGTCGCTATTCTAATTGATAGGAGAACAAACTTCAGTCTCATTGAATCGGTGAAGGACACTGAAGGTAGGGGCCTGCTGGTGAGGGGAATAATTGCAGGGAAAGAAGTGGTGATTGTAAATTCCTACGCTCCCAACACTGATGGACCTGAAAATTTCAACTGGGTGATTTCCCAACTAGGGAGGTCCAACGCAGAAACAATCATATGGGGTGCTGACCTTAACACACCGATGGACCCTACTCTAGACAAATCCCATAACACCACAGGGAATCGGTCCAAAGCCAGTAGTCAAGTTTGCGAGATATGTCAAGCGTTTGACCTGTCTGACACATGGCGGCATCACAACCGAGATGCGAAAGACTTCACATTCTACTCGCCCGTTCACAACACCAGCTCCAGGATAGATTACATCATGGCCCCAACCCATTGTCCGTTTGCCTGGGGAGCGAGCCAAATCCTACCACACACGCTATCCGACCACTCAATGGTCACACTTGACGCCTCCATGGTGGGCGCAACAGTCCCCGGATTGAACTGGAGATTCAAGCTGGGTGCGCTTTCGGACACTGTTTTCGCAGAAGAACTGCGTGAGGAAATAACATCCTTCATTGAGAGAAATCAAGGCTCAGTCAAGGCGACCAGCATCATCTGGGAAACGCTAAAGTGCTTTGTGCGCGGAATATGTTTGGGTAAGGAAAATGGTGTACTGAAGCTGATCCGCAGTGAACTCTCCGGCAGCGAAACCCGTCTGAAGGATCTAGAAATGAAGGCTAACTCAGCTCCAAGCCCGCAAATCCAGGCAGAACTGAAGGAGGAGCTTCAGAGGTTCAGGTAAACAGCCGAAAGAGAGCTAAAATTCCTAGGGCGGAAACACCAGATCCGACAATATGGAGAGGGTCAGAAGCCAGGAGCCCTGCTCGCCCGATTACTATCGGTGGACAAAGCCCCGACCCAGGTGGAATGTGTTAAAGACGCACGAGGGCAGCGTGTCTATGCAGAAGTGGACATCGCCAAGACATTTCGGGACTTCTACCAGGACCTGTACAGCTCTAGAGGCAATTCGGACTCTGAATCTCTGCAAGAATACCTAGACGACACTGAGCTGTACTGGGTGGAAACAGACCTACGAGAACCCCTTAATGCTCCGATAACGACAGAAGAAATACTGGAAGCAATAAAATCCCTCCCGAGCTCCAAGGCACCAGGTCCAGATGGATTTACCGGAGAGTTTTACAAGGCCTACGCAACTTCCCTTGCCCCTCTCTTGCTACGCGTATATGAAGAATCCATTGAAAGCGGATGCCTTCCCCCAACACTACGGGAAGTTAATATAATTCTTTTACACAAAGCCGGCAGACCCGCTGACGAATATACATCCTATAGACCAATTTCTTTGATCAACCTGGACAATAAAATCCTGGGCAAAATTCTTGCATCCAGGCTCCTCCCCCTTATGCCAGCACTAGTGATTGGAGACCAAGCCGGATTTATCCCAGGGCGCAGCACCACCTATGGCATCAGGCGTCTGTTTGGTGTCATGGAGGCCCTGGGCCCATCGCAACAGGCAATAGCGGTGCTTCTTGACGCCGAGAAGGCATTTGACTCTGTGGAATGGCCATTCATGCTAGCAACGCTTAGACAAATGGGTTTTGGCAACTTCTTTATTAAATTGGTGTCATTATTGTACAACAGCCCCCGATCCTACATTACACTAGGGAACACTAGATCCACATGCATTTCACTTGAACGCGGAACGAGGCAGGGATGCCCACTTTCAGCTTTGATCTTTGCTCTTATTATAGAACCCCTGGCTTCCAGACTACACAAATTCCAAATACACAGAGGCCTCAAATTAGGCCCCCACAAATTGATTGTCTCCCTCTATGCTGACGATGTTATATTATTTGTCAGCAATCCCCAGGATAACCTTAACCCAGTTATGCGGGAGGTATTAAGATTTGGGCAAATGTCAGGATTGAAAATCAATCACTCTAAATCTGTGATATTCCCCCTGACCCCTCACACAGTGCAATTTGCTGATGACCATGGCTTTAAATGGGAGAACTCAGGGGTACGCTACTTAGGTATATTTATGTCACGAAACCATCACGAGATATATAAAGACAACTATGTCTCCACGCTCACCTCCATTCAGGAACGGGTGCACAGGTGGAAAACGCTCCCACTAACGCTGTGGGGCAGGACCTCTCTTACGAAGATGGTTATACTCCCCAAGCTTCTGTACTTGTTTACCAATATCCCGTTACTCCTCCCCAAATCCTTCCTCTTGAAAGTCAAGGCTGCAGTCCTGGAACTGCTATGGGCCGGTAAACTGGCGCGCGTGGCTTACGACACCCTAGTTCTGCCGACATCAAAAGGAGGCCTTGCGCTCCCAGACATTGAGAAGTACTATTGGGCATCTCAGGCACAGTTTCTAAGCCACTGGTACACGATCCACTTCGTGCGTCCACATGTGCAGGTGGAACGTGCTCTGGCCTCTCCCGACTTGCTCAGTGCCGTTATCATTAGTCAAATCCCAGTTCCGTACAACACTCTAAATACAGTCCTCTCTACGTACGCAGTCTGGAAGAAAATGGCTGCTAAGTATGGGGTGACCGTGAGATACTCCCCTTTGCTACCGATCAGGTTCATCCCGGGTGTTCCGCTCACGAATGAAAAAGTATTTTTAATATGGGCCGGCAAGCTTAATATTCACTCCTTCGGTGATGTCTTCCCGGGAGGCACCTTCCTAACGTCTCAGATGGCCAAAGAAAGGGGCGGAAGCACCTCACTAGATATCTTTCTTTATTTCAGACTGCGCTATACCCTGCAAAAAATGCTTCCCTCTTTTCCTGAACAACCCCCTACATGGGATCTGCTGCACAAAACCATCCAGGCCGAGGGTGAGGGGAGGCTGGTCTCGGCACTTTACAGGTCCCTGGTGGCAGACACCGGGTCACCCAATGCCAGAACTCAACAGAGATGGGAATTGGACCTCCAGATGTCGATAGATGCTGGGGACTGGTCCTACATTCTATATCAAACCCAAAAAGACGCGGTGAATACACGATATAAACTAATACACTTTAATTACGTGCACCAAACGTATTACACCCCTGCCAAGAAACACTGACATCACCCTGAAGTATCGGCCCAATGTGAACTTTGTACAGCGGCGCATGCCGACTTTTTCCACCTGGCATTGGACTGCCCCGGAATCCAGCGGTTCTGGGTCTCAGTCCTGCAGATCGTTGCCAATATTATTGGGGAACAAGTAGCTCTGCTGCGGTTGGCGGCCCTCCTCGGCCTCACAAAATACTTACGTCCTGCATCCCGCAGACTGGCAGCTCTCCTCCTGGTGCTGGCCCGTAGGCGGATCGCTATGGCCTGGAGCCGGGGCCCCTTACCCAAAATTGAAGATTGGAAAAAAGACATTACCTATTGTCAGGATGTAGAGAGCGAATTTATAAGAACTCTACCACTGCACGCTCGACCCCCCGACATCTGGGGGCCGTACATTACATATCTGCTAAACAGTGCAACCCCATCCGCTACTGAGAGCTCCTGACTCCGAAATAGATCTGTGAGATTGAAAGACACTATATATTTGTGCCTTAATGGTGATTGACAATTAACCAGGAAAGTCCTGATGCTTGTTGTTGTGGACATGAGTGGGGTGGGGCGGCTCCGCGGTCGAACCCGTGAGCGGGAAATGTTATGTTTTCTTTTCGCTTTATTCTATTCCCTTCCTTTCACTGCCCCTTTCGTCCCTTTTCCTCTCTCTGTTTTGCCTTGCTACGTTAACGCACCCTGAGGGTGTGCTTGTGTTTTTTGTTGTTCTGAAAATTTCAAAAATAAAGTTTTTAAAAAATGACTTTGCTCGTAGGTATGACGGGCAAGGCTACTGATGAGGTAGCAGATGCCATTCGGCAACTTGCAGATTTGGGGGAGTGGTATAAGAGTGATAACAAGCAACGGGAGAGGGAGGGGCGTAGTGAGAGAAGAACCGAAGGCAGGCGGCAAGATAGCAGAGACTCCTGAGCGTCCTGAAAAGACATGTTTTTGGCTTTGTTAAAAGATGGTGTGCCACACGAAGAAATTGATGGCATTGAAACCAGAGTAATGTATGAATTATACAAAAAACGAGGACTTGCAGCCAAAGAGCGCTATAAACAGGTTAAGAAACAAGTAGTCACCACGCCACAGGGGGACACCTCACCTTCTGCTCCCCCTGCGGAAGAACAAGACAAAGGGTCTATGGGGGACACCTTCCCCGTACCAGCCAACATACGCTGATTTGAGAAAAGTGGTGAGTGCGATGCTAGAGGCGGAGTCGAGTCACACTCATTCGAAGCTTGACTAGGGCTTTGGCCAAGCTCCGGCAGCGTCAACCTGCATAAAAGTGAATAGGCGGCCTCATGTTGATGTTAAGATTTTTTGGGGGCCAGGAAATACACAAAGGGTGTGAGCATTGATAGACACCGGGGCGGAGGCCTCTTTGATTCATGGTAATCCAACACGATTTAAAGGCAAACAGTTTACTATTACAGGTCTAGGGGGAAAGGAGACCCCCGCAGTACAAACGAAAGTGGAGATGAAAATAGGCAATTTTAATAGGCAGAAATACCAAGTGTTGATTGTCCCGATACCTGAATATATAATTGGCTTTGACATTTTGGAAGGGTTAACCTTGGGACTTGTCAGTAAAACATACCAGTTTGGGGTGAGTGCATTAATCTGTACACCCATTACCATAGGCAAATTGAAGATGCCCCCAGTGCAAGTGCCAGTGGCAACCAAGCGGGTAGCAATGAAACAATACCGCATTCCTGGGGGGCACAAGGAAATTTCAGACACCATCAAAGAGAAGGTGGAGGCGGGTGTATTACGCCCTATTACCTCATGGAACAATCCTCTCTGGCCTATTAAAAAGGGAGATGGGTCGTGGAGGATGACGGTGTTACAGGGAGTTGAATAAACACACTCCTCCCTTAGTGCCCGCAGTCCCAGATGCTATTACCTTGATTGAAAATGTCCAAAAGTTTGAGGGGACTTGGTATGCAATGATCGATTTAGCTAATGCATTTTTCTCCGTGCCAATTGCTGACGAGTGTCAAGAACAGTTTGCATTTTCGAGGAGTGGACGTCAGTACACATTCATGAGGCTACCCATGGGGTACAGACACAACCCGACTATCTGTCACCGGCTGGTGGCAGAGCACTTAGACAAGATACCGTGTTAACCTGACATACAAATCTCTCATTACATTGATGATATTTTGATCCAAGGCAAGGATGAGCACAGTGTGCAAAGCCAGTTAGATGTCCTTATGGAAGGATTGAAAAAGGAAGGGTGGGAGATTAATCAGAGTAAAATTCAAGGTCCAGCTGAAACAGTGATATTCCTAGGGATTCAGTGGCATCATGGGCATCGAGAAATGGTGCCAAAAGCCCGACAGAAAATACTTGAATTCACCACTCCAATGAACAAAAAGCAAGCTCAGCAGTTTATAGGACTGTTTGGGTTTTGGAGACAGCACATTCCTCATTTAGGGCAGATATTGGCCCCCCTCTACAAGGTGACATGAAAGAAATATGAGTTTCAGTGGGGGGAAGAGCAGCAGAAAGCCTTTGAGATGGCGAAAGACACCGTGCAGCAGGTGCTTGATTTATGGCCCTTGAAGGAAGGAGAAGTGGAATTAAATGTGTCTGTACAAGACAATTATGCTAACTGGAGTGTGTGGCAGAAACAAGACAGGAAACGTGTGCCATTAGGGTCTTGGAGTCGTAAATTGCCCGTCGCTGGTAACTTATACACTCCGCTTGAGAAGCAATTGCTGGCGTGTTATTGGGCTCTTGTTGATACCGAGCAGATGACGGTGGGCCATGACGTATTCATGAGACCAGAAATACCAATCATGCAATGGGTACTGAGCTCTCCTAAAACGCATAGAATAGGACATGCTCAAGAAGCCAGCATAATTAAGTGGAAATGGTATATTCAAGACAGAGCCAAATCAGGAAAGGGTGGAGTGGCAACATTACATGAGCAAGTAGCCAACATAACGCCCTCAGATTACAAACCACCGGAAGTGCCTGAAAAACGTGAGTCTCCCGTGAAATGGGGATTACCTTACAGCGATTTGACCGTGGAGCAAACAGAGCATGCTTGGTTCACGGATGGCTCAGCGCGATATGTGGGAACTGAGCGGTACTGGAAAGCAGTGTCGTACAATCCCAAAGCAAAAAAAATGTTGACAAGACAGGGAAAGGGAAGAGCAGTCTGTTTGCAGAACTTTACGCAGTTTACCAAGCATTGAAACAAGAGACCCCTGGTCAATGTTATGTGTACACAGATTCATGGTCAGTGGCAAATGGATTGGCAGTGTAGTTGCCAACTTGGCAAAAGAATGGGTGGAAGATTCATTCAAAAGAGTTGTGGGGAAAGAACTGTGGTAAGGTATTACAGAAATGTTATCACAAAGTGAAGTCACTGTAAATCATGTGGACGCGCATTGTGTCACAGACTCATTAGAACGTTGGTTTAATTCTGTTGCAGACGAACACACCAAGATTTCATCTGTGGATGCAAAGGCTCAGAAAGACGATTTGGAGGGTTTGGCCAAATGGGCCCATCAGAAATGTGGAAGAAACAAAATTGGACGGATATGGCACACTCTATTAGTGTAGGTAATCTTGTAATGGATTAGGGTGTAAAGTAGGAAATTGAAACAAATTAGAGAATAGATGTGAGGTGCAGAGGAGAGATAGGCAACCTTGACACCTAGGTTGCATAAAGTAATAAGAAACAGAAAAGTTCCCAATTAAGGAACTCACGTCCCCTGCACACTTTCTAATATCTGGATGACCAGACCAACAATTAATTTGTATTTTAAACAGTATTTCTAATAATATCTTTTTAAAGAAACATTTAGCATGAAAAAAGCTTAGGGAAGTCAATTATTGAAGAAATCAACATTCAGTCAGAGTAGGACACAAGAACTGAAATTCATGTTTATTCTTGATATTGAAATTGTAGAAGGCGCAACGCGTTTCGAGTGGTACGACACTCTTCATCGGGGGCAAATCAAACAGTTCTAAGGAAAGATATGTACAAAATTTACATTAGAATAATGTTTTCAATTGATAACAATTTTACAAAAACATCTTGTACAACCAACTTGAAAACAGTATATAGGCTAATTAAATTAGCATCATTGGCGCAAAATATCATAATTTTGAGGTGCAATTACACCCAAGGGCTAACATTTTCAAACTCAATAGTTCCCTTAATGTTACAATTTATAAAACAAAGTGAGTCAGCATCATGAGCTTACCTAATAGACTGGACAATGTGTTAAGAAATATTGTAAGATCATGTGGTGGTTATAACAAAAGTGGACTGAAAAACAGAAAAGGAAATTCTAACCTTATGAATATATAAAAATATCTTCAAGTGAAGAGATAGTGGATCTGGGAAGGGGATCCCCAGTAATCGACCAAACAGTACTATATTAGTAATGTCAACGCACTCATATCTGTAGAAAGGAAGTGGGTATCAGAGACTAGTAAATAAGTGCAGTAATCAGGAAAGGCTCGAACAATAATCAACTTGGGACTACACTTACGATTGATAGCGATCTATCTGGGTGGAAAATCATCTTTAGCCATGGTGTGAAACCCACGGTAATCAGGAAACCAAGAAGGTGGCTTGGAAATAATAAAATTGTAGCCAGTGACTGGAAGAGTTGTTCAACAGATGTCCACTGTCACTAAAAGGAATAGAAATAGAGAGGTGAAAATGTTAGCCCTTGGGTGTCATTGCACCTCGAAATTATGATATTTAGCGCCAATGATGCTCATTTAATTAGCCTATATAGTGTTTTCAAGTTGGTTGTACAAGCTGTTTTTGTAAAATTGTTATCAATTGAAAACATTATTCTAATGTAAATTTTGTACATATCTTTCCTTAGAACTGTTTGATTTGGCCCTGATGAAGAGTGTCGTACCACTCGAAACACGTTGGGCCTTCTACAATTTCAATATCAAGAATAAACATGAATTTCAGTTCTTGTGTCCAACTCTGACTGAATGTTGATTTCTTCAATAATTGACTTCCCTAAGCTTTTTTCATGCTAAATGTTTCTTTAAAAAGATATTATTAGAAATACTGTTTAAAATACAAATTAATTGTTGGTCTGGTCATCCAGATATTAGAAAGTGTGCAGTGGACGTGAGTTCCTTAATTGGGAACTTTTCTGTTTCCCATCAGAAATGTGGGCATCTTGGAGAAAAGGCTACTATCAGGTGGGCACAAGCTCAAGGAATCAGTCTTCCTTTAGAAGTACTGAAAACAATCATTTTGCAATGTCCCGTGTGCCAACACCAATTGCATAGACCTATCCCTCAAATTGTTCGAGGCTCATTGATAAGAGGAAAATGACCAGGTCAAATTTGGCAGATTGATTATATCGATCCCATGCCAATCAGCAGAGGTTGTCAGTATGCATGCACTATTGTGGATACATACTCAGGATATTTGATGGTTTTGCTGTGCAAAAGTGCAACCCAACTGAACACCATCAGGCTGTTAGATCAGATCATATTACGTTATGGAGTGCCTTTGCAGATTCAAAGTGACAATGGGTCACATGTCAAAGGCAAATTAATCCAGGAGTTTTGTCAGGAAAAGAGCATTGAGTGGGTGTACCACGTCCCGTGTCACCCCGCTGCTTCAGGGTTAATTGAACAAATGAATGGGTTATTGAAAGAACAGTTGCGCAAATCTGGAGGTGGCACTTTGGCAGGCTGGCGTGATCGTGTGTTTGATGCGGTGCAAGTATTAAACAATAGGCCTGTGTATGAACATGAAACTCCTTTGATGTGATTAATGACTCTTACTTCACAGGTTCAACCCAATTCAGTCAGAGAAACACTATTGTACTGGGAAATTACTCCAGGTTCTTTAGCTCCCTATCGAGCAACTCCAGAGTCAGCAGGGGTAGACTTGCATTCCCATGAAGAAATCAGATTAGATCCAAGAGGAATAGTTGTAATTGAAACAGGGATTGGAGTACAGATTCCTCCAGAGCATATGGGATGGATTGCCCTTGGATCTGGCGTAGCATTAAAGAGAGTTCAAGTGTTGGGAGGAGTAATTGATGCTGGTTACCAGGGCGAGATTAAAGTCATCCTAATGAATAGTGGGGATCAATTGTTATCAATCCACAAGGGTGATCGAGTGGCCCAATTATTAGTCATTCCCATTAAGTTATCCATGATTAAGAAGGGGGAGCCTCCTACAGTGTTAACCACCTGTGGGGACCGCGGTTCTGGCTCTTCAGACAGTATGGTACTGGGTGCAAAGGTGTGGGTGGAAAAGCCAAGTGGCCCACCAGTGCCCGTAGATGTCATTGCATCAGGGAAAGATCAAGTAGTTTTAGTTATGGAGCCTGGTAGAAAAAATGGCAATATGTACCCGCAGACAAATGTTACCTGAGAGAGTGATGTGCAACACTGATATCTCTTTTCTGGGTTTGCTTTGTAGATCCTGTGTCTGGTTGGTGTAACGGTGGCACTAAATGGACTCCATTTGGGAGAGTTAAACAGTCTGCTACTACCAATGAAAATTGTCACATCTGTGCCAGTGATCAAGGGGATACTGATAGTGATGAATAATGTTGTCCCCAAGCAGCCTTATGCCAGTGCCGAAAAGCCAACCAGACAGAAGACATGGATTCGTGAAATGCGACAAACACATCAGGAGCCAGTGAAAACAACCTTGATGCCAGTCGTGCAAGATACGTTCGTAGGAAGGAGAAAACACTCTCCTATGATCACTCAAGAAGAGAATATGTGGATATATCTGGCACAGCAAGCACTGAACATATCACACTTTTGTCTTACTGATGTGCCTAATGCCGAAGCTTTATTGACTACGTGTTTAGTAGCGGTCCCAATGCCTGTTCCGGTTTTAAAGCATATCTTCAGCGTCACACACAATGATTCTTTAGTTCAAGACTCAGATATTAGGCAATCTTTTTCAGTTTATGAATACTGTCGGTTCTGCCAAGAGACTGACCGTAAATGGAGAAATTTGACACATGTTATTACTTATAATATAACCCAAGGTGATGTATGTTACGTTATGACATGCAATGCACAAGAAATTGGCAAATGCCGACAAATAGAGTTGAGCAATCAGCACAATCATGCGATGTTCGAGAGAAAACTATGTTCGCGAGTGCCACGCAAATGCACCAGTGTGAATAACACTGTCTTGTAATCATACAGTGATAACTGCCAGTCATTTGAATCATGTGAAACTCCCAACAGGATGGCTCTTTTCATGTGGTAATATTACATACACTTATATTCCAGCTAACATTTCTGGAGGTCCATGTGCTTTAACTCGATTAGGAGTTATGATGTTTCCTTTACACCCAGCGATAACTCGAGGTAAAAGGTCAACTTTCGAATCTGTAGGTCTATCTCCTGACTCTGATTCACATTTACATTTGTTATCAGAAGCTGAGGTTCTAGCATTAACCCTTTCATTAGTGGGAGTTTGGGGTTTAGCTGCTGGAGTTTTTACAAATCTTTGATGAAATTAGCATGTTTAGTAGTCAAAAGCCTTAATCATGCTTCGCAGGCATTAGAAGAATTACTCCTTGATAGTCAAGTTATTAGAAAAGCAACTTTGCAGAACATAGCTGCTGTTGATTATCTATTGCTAAAACATAATTTAGGGTGTAACGCATTTGAAGGTATGTGTTGTTTCAATTTAAGTGACCATTCACGATCTATTGAAAGTTATATTCAAGGTTTGAGGGATCTCATTTCTCAAGTGTCTCAAAATCGTACTGGAAATTGGTGGGATTGGTTATTTTTATGGATACCTGATATTGGGGGTACAATACGTTACGCTTTTGCTTGCATTCTTATTATATTGTCTATCATAATTGCTTGTTGTTGTTGCATTCACTGTATTCCCAATTTAGTTTTAACATTTCGTAGGTTTCAGAGACCGGTTCCTGTGCCACCGGGCTATGGAAGGTAAATATCCAAGGGTGGAATTGTGATGCTTGAACTAAAATGGCGCTGGTGCGCAATGCATTCTGGGAGCACTCGGAGCCATGATGGATATTTACTTCATGCCGCAGTGAGAAGCTGCACACATTTTGCTGAGTGTTAGATTCACGGTGCTGAGAAAAACATGCTTTCCAAACCTGATATGCGGTCAAGGACATTTCTGCTGGGAAAGCTAACTTTGTTATGGTTTGCTACTGTTCTCCGTGGAGCGTGTTATTAGAGAAGGGAGGCACTGCGCTTCTTGGGGGGAGCTCTCGATTGACCCAGCTGGCAACCGATGGCTGTTCCTCAACTGCGCAAGTGCAATTTCCAGAAGGTTCGAGAATTGACTCCCCTTTGTGGATTGTGCATATATGCGGAAGCCCGGAGGTGGTCAGGTGAGACTTCAGCTGGAGAAGGACGCTTACGTCCGGCACTCCTGTGAGCTGTGGTGCTCTCAGCCTGGCTGTTCCCGGGGTCTTCCAGCCGCTTTTGGGCGAGATGAGGAATTCTGTTACACTCACGGTGATGTATTTCCTTTTGAATTCTTTACTTCTTTTGTGATTTATGTCCATATTATTTTTGTGAGTTATTTCTATGTACTTCTAAGTTTTGAATAAATAGCTGTATAAGAGCTGATTATCTTCTAAGAATGCATGGTTGTGAGTTATTGCGTCTGTCTACGTTCAAAGTATTTGCTCTGTAATTGCATTGGTGATTTATGTTTGTTCTGTGCACTTTGGGGAGAGCAATACAGTAGGTTGCAAAAACGTGTATTCTAAACCTAAATCTAAGATAGGAGCAAGCTTCTATCATCAAACAATAATAAGGCAGTCGTAGTGGTGTCTTTGTCAAATAAAAAGGCTGATACTAAGAAAAACCTTTTGCCATTCCTGAAGCTAAATACAAAAGAAGTGTGGGATAATGTTCCTAAGTGTCATGCATCCAAACGCATGAAAGGTATGGCGGCGGTTTCGATGGAGCGGCCATTGGAAGTTCCAGCACGCCTGTTGCTATCCTTTGGGTGTCGGTCTAGTCTTTTTTACGTTCTCGCTTGTGACCGCCGACAGCCGGAAAGTATTTACTTCTGGGTTCCCGGACCGTCGGCGCGTTGCAACGTCTAAGCATCTCCTTGCTGCCTTGTTGCTGTACGCTGTGTTATTTCTATTTCCTTACGGTTGCTATTGTTCTGTTTCTTTGCTGTTTTCCCTTTTCTTTTGCTTTCCGCTGGCTTCAGCATACTCTCTCTCTCTTCCGTTTTCGCAGACCTGCGGGGTGCCCTATCCCCGCAACCCATTGCTCTCTCCCTGCTCCTTACCTGGATTCCCCGATCTCCTTCAGCTTCCCGACGAGTACTGTTCGAGTGGTTGTCTTCAGTACCAGCCGGACGTCCTTCCAATTGCCTCCGCGGATCTCCATCCATGCGGGTGTGTCTGCCATCTACTCTCAGATTTCAACAAGGGTTTTTTTTTACGCCAGTGGCTTTTTCCCCTATCGCCTATCTGCGGTGACGGGGCCGCCGCGGCCACAGTTTTCTGGTGGCCGCTGTGGCTTCCCACTGCGGGAGGTTCACTACGTCTTTCGCTTGTACCTACCGGGAGTCATCCAGCTACACTACGGATTCAAGTTCTTCAGGTGAGGAGATGGAGGAGGGAAGCGGGTCGGACGATTTGGACTCAAGTTGTGACACTAAGAAAGAAGGAAGTGTTGACAAATAATAAGTCATGATGCAGTATTCTGGGTCTCCATTCCCCATGTTTTAAGCACAGGACAAGGTAGGATTCTGGAGCACAGCACCCGCTCGAGCTTTCCCAGCACAAGCCAACAGTTCCATTCCCAGCAATCGGCCCTTCGGTGGTTAACTCTCTTTCTACGAAAAGTCCCTGGCCTTTGATGACCTGGTAGGTTTCAAAATAATAAACAGAAGTTCCTTTCTGTATACACTTGGGTGATACCTTTTCACCCCTGGATCCCCCTCTTCCAAGCTAAGAGCCTTTTCTTATGGTAGCCTCCCTTCGCCGGGTTCATTATGGCTTTCAATGCAATTTTGTCTGTGACATTCACAAATCTCAATGTCTTTTCAAACAGTTCACTGTGGACATCCTGACAGGTTCACTCTTGTCAACTTTGTCATCAGTTTTTACGAGGCGGGATTCACTCCCCTTAGCTTCACAATCATGTCGGTCAAAGGCTTTTGACTGTACATAGGAGTTTACTGGACCCCTATATTACCACTTTGATCCAATGTCTTGCCTTTCCAAGGGCTTCTGGTAATGGTAGTTTCACCAATTGGGTAATCGGTCAGAGTTTCCTGAGTAAGCACCCACGTGGTGCCAAACTCCTCTGTTGCTGGTTTTCCCCCTTTTGCATCAATGGTTCTTTGTACTTTCCCAGTTCAATTAGCTGTTTGCTACTTTTCGTTCAACACAGTTCGGTTTCTTATCGGCTTTCCCCTCGACTCACCGGCTGTGATGAACCGCTTGGCTTTTCTTCTCTCTGGAGTCAAGGTTGGTGCCACAGAGACAAGCGTCTCTCCCCGGCTTGGTTATCAGCGGAGGAGAGTCCTGTGTACGGTTGACATCCACTGCAACACACGCTGGCTATTGTTTGCGGTCTTACGATTCCTTCTGCAGAGGTTTGATGGGCCTTAGTCGAAAAGGGCAAGGTTGCTTCTCTCCTTGTCACCCTCTCGGTTCGTGCCGTCTTTCTCCTCTTGAACTGCTGTGCTGAGTTAGCTCTCTCGGCGTGCGTCTGCCTTGCTCGTATTGTAGTCTCATGCTACACCTTTTATCCCTCTGGAGAAGGGAAAGGGCCGCCAGGTGTGCGTGAATCTGGTCAATTGCCTGACTTTGCCTGACCCTTGTGTTGGGACATATGTAAATGGTTCAGGTGTTAGTCCGTCCTTCATGATATGCGAAAGTATTCGCGTCAGAAAGGGGGGGGCAAAGGTGTCATAAGAAGGGCGATACCACGTCTCACCCATCAGTGTCCCACTTCAATTCCCATAGGACCCCGCGATCCAGGTGATCCTCGCTCACTGGTTGTATTGCTCTCCCCAAAGTGCACGGAAAATCATAAATCACCAATGCAATTACAGAGCAAATACTTTGAACGCAGAAAGACTCAATAACTGTAACGCTCACCTGGTTCCCTCGGAGGCGCTGGTCTTGGCCTGGGCGCTGCAAACGTCTTCAAAGTTAGGCGTAGGGTTCGTTTGGCTCCCGGATTTGGCCCCTTACTCACCGAAAGCTTGACCTGCAGAGTGAGGTGTCTGCAAGTGGAAAATCAAGGTATTAGTGGCTGGAAGGATGGGAGAAGTTCCTAGCCCCTCTCTTCCTTTCTCCCCTTGGTACTCAGATGATTGTTGTGCTCACCTTAAGTAAGTGAATGCTGAGCTCTCCATCCTGCGTCTTGTGCAGGGGCGCTGGGTCCAGTTACTTCACTGGATGTGAGTTCCGCCTCTTGATTGCAGAGGGTAGGTGACAGCGATGCCGCCGTTTTGCTGCACGAGCGTGACTTGTAAGTATTAAAGTTCTCTTTGGATTGCTCTCTTTAAATGTCTTTTTCCTTATGTCTATGTCTTTTGCTTTTAGGATGCTGTCGATGCCAAAAGAAGATGCTCTCCCAGATTCGTGGCAGAGAGCGTAACAAGAAGATGGTGAATTCGAAGGCACGTAAGTAGGAAGACTGCTTTAGGGCCGTAGAATGCACCTTAATGTCCCCTTTTGTTTTTACAGGTGCCGGAATGCAGCGCGAACAAAGTTGGAGCAAGCGCAACACAGGTAAGCAGTATTGTAACTGAACGTTACTAACCAATGTTCTTTGTCTTTGCAGGCCCGATGCCGGACGCGGAATGCAGAAAAGAAAACGACTTGGATGCTGCCGATGGCTCGGGTGAGTTGAAGCGCTAACTTTGCCTTTGTCTAACCTGTGCCTTTTGTTTTGCAGGAGCTGCTGAAGATTGAAGATTGGTTCCCAGCAGGTAATTTTCGTAACTACAGGATCCGGAGCTGAAGATTCGCTGGAGCTGACACGGTGAGCGTCCTGCTGCAGATGCAGAATAACGCGAAGCATGTGGTACCAATCGGGTGTGGTTTAAATAGCCCATAGGAGTACTTAGGTGTCTTCTTCCACAGCAGCCGCGCCCAGGTAAAAGAGTTCCTGCTTCCAGAAGAGTTCCAGCATCAGTGATCCAGGGAGTGGTGCCTGCCCCACCCAGAAAGAAAAGTAGTTCCTGTTAGAAGAGAGTAAAGCATCATCTGGCTGGTAAGTAAGCAGCATGGTCTGCTTCAGGTAGGTTCACCCAAGCACTTTTACACTTGATATGAGCCCGGCGCTTCCTGTGCCGGGACGGGTCCTTACTATGAGCCTGGCACCACCGGTGCCAGGACAAGGTCCAAAAGGTCCCTATTGGGACTTGCTGGTGCAGATAAGGCATGTTATGAGCCTGTTTCCAAGGGTGTTGGGTAGGTCCTGACTCCTTGAAAGCAGTGGTCATGACAATAACTCGCAACCACACACTCTTAGAGAAATAATGAGCACTTATACGGCTATTTATTCAAAGCTTTGAAGCAACCAGTGATAACATAGAAATAACTCACAGAAGTAACATGAACATAAATCACAGAAGAAGCAAAGAATTCAAAAGGAAATACATCACCGTGAGCGTAAATGGATTCCTCATCTCACCCAGAAGCGACTGGAAGACCCTGGGAACAGCCAGGCTGAGAGCACAACAGCTCACAGGAATGCCGGACGTAAGCGTCCTCCTCCGGCTGAAGTCTCACCTGACCACCTCTGGGTTTCCGCATATATACACACTCCGAAAAGGGGTGGCAGTTCTCGAACCTTCTGGAAATTGCACTTGCGCAGTTGATGAGCAGCCGTCGGTTGCCAGATGGGTCAATCGACAGCCACCCTCAAGGAGCAGAGTGCCTCCCTCGTCTAAAAACACGCTCCACGGAGAACAGTAACAAACCATTACAACGTTAGCTTTCCCAGCAGAAATGTCCTTGACCGCATACCAGTTTTGCAAAGCATGTTTTTCTCAGCACCGTGAATCAAACACTCAGCAAATGTGCACAGCTTTTCACTGCGGCGTGAAGTAAATA
This sequence comes from Ambystoma mexicanum, assembly GCF_040938575.1. NCBI lineage: Eukaryota > Metazoa > Chordata > Amphibia > Caudata > Ambystomatidae > Ambystoma > Ambystoma mexicanum. The sequence continues at coordinate 211,383,323 of NC_090929.1, forward strand.
TCCATCATGGCTTCGAGCGCTCCCAGAATGCACTGCGCGCCAGCGCCATTTTAGTTCAAGCATAACAATTCCACCCTTGGATATTTACCTTCCATAGCCCGGTGGCAAAGGAGCCAGTCTCTGAAACCTATGAAACATTAAAACTAAATTGGGAATACATTGAATACAACAACAACAAGCAATTATGATAGACAATATAATAAGAATGCAAGCAAAAGCGTAACGTAGTGTACCTCCAATATCAGGTATCGCATGAGAATAACCAATCCCACCAATTCCCAGTACGACCTTGAGACACTTGAGAAATGAGATTCCTCAAACCTCGAATATGACTTTCAATGGATCGTGAATGGTCACTTAAATTGAAACAAAACATACCTTCAAATGAGTTACACCCTAAATTATGCTTTACCAATAGATAATCAACAGCAGCTCTGTTCTGCAAAGTTGCTTTTCTAATAACTTGACTATCAAGGAGTACTTCTTCTAATGCCTGAGAAGTATGATTAAGGCTTTTGACTACTAAACATGCTAATTTCATCAATGATTTGTATCCCCGCAGCTAAACCCCAAACTCCCACTAATGAAAGGGTTAATGCTAGAACCTCAGCTTCTGATAACAAGTGTACATGTGAATCACAATCAGGAGATAGACCCACAGATTTGAAAGTTGACCTTTTACCTCGAGTTATCGCTGGGTGTAAAGGAAACATCATTAGTCCTAATCGAGTTAAAGCACATGGACCTCCAGAAATGTTAGCTGGAATATAAGTGTATGTGATGTTGCCACATGAAAAGAGCCATCCTGTTGGAAGTTTCACATGATTCAAATGACTGGCAGCTATCACTGTATGATTACAAGACATAGTATTATTTACACTGGTGCATGTGCGTGGCACTCGCGAACACAGTCTCTCAAACAGTGTGTGATTGTGCTGTTTGGTTAAATCGATCTGTTGGCATTTGCCATTTTCTGGTGCATTGCAGGTCATAAAATAACATACATCACCTTGGGTTATATTATAGGTAATAACAAGTGTCAAATTTCTCCATTTGCGATCGGTTTCTTGGCAAAACCTACAATACTCATAAACGGAAAAAGCTTGCCTAATATCAGAATCTTGAACCAAACAATCATTGTGTGTGACTCCGAAGATATGCTTTAAAACCAGTGCAGGCATCAACACTGCTACTAAGCATGTAGTCAGTAAAGCTTCAGCATTGGGCACATCAGTAAGACAGAAGTGCGATATGTTGAGCACCTGCTGTGCCAGATATATCCACATATTCTCCGTCCAGAGAATGTTTTCGCTGTCCTGAAAATGCTTCTCGCATGACTGGCATCAAGGTCGTTTTCACTTGCTCCTGACGTGTTTGCTGCATTTCACGAATCCATGTCTTCGGTCTGGCTGGCTTTTCGGCATCGACATAAGGCTGCTTTGGGACAACATTATTCATCACTATCAGTATCCCCTTGATCACTGGCATAGATGTGACATTTTTCGTCGGTAGCAGCAGGCTGTTTAACTCCCAAAAAGAGTCCATTTAGTACCACAATTACACCAGCCAGACACAGGATCTACAAAGCAATCCCAGAAAAGAGATATCAGTGTGGTACATCACTCTCTCAGGTAACATTTGTCTGCGGGTACATATTGCCATTTCTTTCTACCAGACTCCATGACTAGAACTACTTGATCTTTGCCTGATGCAATGACATTTGCGGGCACTGGTGGGCCACTTGGCCTTTCCACCCACACCTTTGCATCAGGTACCATACTGTCTGAAGATCCAAAACCGCGATCCCCACGGTTTGTTAACACTGTAGGAGGCTCCCCTTCTTAAACGTAGACAACTTAACTGGAATAATGGTCACTTGGGCCACTCGATCACCCTTGTGGATTGATAACAATTGGTCCCCACTATTCATTAGGATGACTTTAATCTTGCCTTGGTAATCAGCATCAATTACTCCTCCCAACACTTGAACTCCCTTCAATGCTAGGCCAGATCTAGGGGCAATTCATTCCATATGCTCTGGAGGAATTTGTACTCCAATCCCTGTTTCAATTACAACCATGCCTCTCGGGTCTAATCTGATTTCTTCATGGGAATGCAAGTCTACCCCTGCTGACTCTGGAGTTGCTCGATAGGGAGCTAAAGAACCCGGAGTAATTTCCCAGTACAATAGTGTTTCTCTGACTGAATTGGGTTGAACCTGTAAAGTAGGAGTCATTAATCGCATCAAAGGAGTTTCATGCTCATTCACAGGTCTATTGTTTAATACTTGCACCGCATCAAACACACGATCACGCCAGCCTGTCAAACTGTCATCTCCAGATTTGCGCAACTGTTCTTTCAATAACCCATTCATTCGTTCGTTCAATTAACCTGGAATCAGCTGGATAATAAGGTATGTGATACAACCACTCAATGCTCTTTTCCTGGCAGTACTCCTGGATTAGTTTGCCTTTGAAATGTGACCCATTGTCACTTTGAATCTGCAAAGGCACTCCATAATGTAGTATGATCTGATCTAACAACCTGATGGTGTTCAGTTGTGTTGCACGTTTGCACGGCAAAACCATCAAATATCCTGAGTATGTATCCACAATAGTGCATGCATACTGACAACCTTTACTGATTGGCATGGGACCAATATAATCAATCTGCCAAATTTGACCTGGTAATTTTCCTCTTCGCAATGTACCTCAAACAATCTGAGGGATAGGTCTATGCAGTTGGTGTTGGCACACTGGACATTGCAAAATGATCGTTTTCACCACTTCTAAAGGAAGACTGATTCCTCAAGCTTGTGCCCACCTGATAGTAACCTTTTCTCCGAGGTGCCCACATTTCTGATGAGCCCATTTGGCCAAACCCTCCAAATCGTCTTCCTGAGCCTCTGCATCCACAGATGAAATCTTGGTGTGTTCGTCTGCAACAGAATTAAACCAACGTTCTAATGAGTCTGTGGCACAATGCGCGTCCACATGATATACAGTGACTTCACTTTGTGATAACATTTCTGCAATATCTTGCCACAGTTCTTTTCCCCACAACTCTTTTGAATGAATCTTCCACCCATTCTTTTGCCAGGTTGGCAACCACACTGCCAATCCATTCGCCACTGACCATGAATCTGTGTACACATAACATTGACCAGGGGTCTCTTGTTTCAATGCTTGGTAAACTGCGTAAAGCTCTGCAAACTGACTGCTCTTCCCTTTCCCTGTCATTGTCAACATCTTTTTTGTCTTGGGATAGTACGACACTGCTTTCCAGTACCGCTCAGTTCCCACATATCGAGCTGAACCATCTGTGAACCAAGCATGCTCTGTTTGCTCCACGGTCAAATCGCTGTAAGGTACTCCCCATTTCACGGGAGACTCACGCTTTTCAGGCACTTCCGGTGGTATCTAATCTGAGGGCGGTATGTTGGCTACTTGCTCATGTAATTTTGCCTTCCCTGATTTGGCTCTGTCTTGAATATACCATTTACATTTAATTATGCTGGCTTCTTGAGCATGTCCTATTCTATGTGTTTTAGGAGAGCTCAGTACCCATTGCATGATTGGTATTTCTGGTCTCATCAATACATCATGGCCCACCGTCATTTGCTCGGTATCAACAAGGGCCCAATAACACGCCAGCAATTGCTTCTCAAACGGAGTGTATGAGTTACCAGCATCGGGCAATTTACGACTCCAAAACCCCAATGGCACACGTTTCCTGTCTTGTTTCTGCCACACACTCCAATTAGCATAATTGTCTTGTACAGACACATTTAATTCCACTTCGCCTTCCTTCAATGGCCATAAATCAAGCACCTGCTGCACTGTGTCTTTCGCCAGCTCAAAAGCTTTCTGCTGCTCTTCCCCCCACTGAAACTCATATTTCTTTCGTGTCACTTTGTAGAGTGGGGCCAATATCTGCCCTAAATGGGGAATGTGCTGTCTCCAAAACCCAAACAGCCCTATAAACTGCTGAGCTTGCTTTTTGTTCATTGGAGTGGTGAATTCAAGTATTTTCTGTCGGGCTTTTGGCACCATTTCTCGATGCCCATGATGCCACTGAATCCCTAGAAATGTCACTGTTTCAGCTGAACCTTCAATTTTATTTGGGTTAATCCCCACCCTTCCTTCTTCAATCCTTCCATAATGACATTTAACTGGCTTTGCACACTGTGCTCATCCTTGCCCTGAATCAAAATATCATCAATGTAATGAGAGATTTGTATGTCAGGTTTACACGGTATCTCGTCTAAGTGCTCTGCCACCAGCCGGTGACAGATAGTCGGGCTATGTATGTACCCCATAGGTAGCCTTGTGACGGTGTACTGACGTCCACTCCACGAAAATGCAAACTGCTCTTGACACTCTTCAGCAATTGGCACAGAGAAAAATGCATTAGCTAAATCGATCACTGCATACCAAGTCCCCTCAAACTTTTGAACATTCTCAATCAAGGTAATGGCATCTGGGACTGCTGGCACTAAGGGAGGAGTGTGTTTATTCAACTCCCGGTAATCCACCGTCATCCTCCACGACCCATCCCCCTTTTTAATATGCCAGAGAGGATTGTTCCATGCGGTGGTAATGGGGCTCCGAGCACTCCCAGAATGCACTGCGCGCCAACGCCATTTTAGTTGAAGCATAACACTGGTCCACTCCCAGGAACTGGATCCACTAGCGATGGTCATGTCTTGGCCACCTGGATCACAGATCCCCGGGGACTAGTCAGGGAGATACCTTCAGGTTTCTCACATACCCTTCCTCCATGCGATGTAGCCACATTTGTTTCACAGGGGAACCGGGAAAGAAAATCTCCATTTCCCTTATCTTTTCCTGTGTTCCACATTGAAACAATAGGGTTGTAGGTCTAGAAACTATTGCATGACCTGAGGGTTAGAGTCTTTGCACTGGCTAATCCAAACTAGGGGTGAGTGATCTGTGATGAGTGTGAATTTCTATCCTAAGAGGTAGTATCTAACATGGATTATGGCCCATTTGAAGGCCCGGGCCTGTAGCTCTGACACAGAATAATTGTTTTCCTGTGGAAACAGTTTGCGGCTGGTAAATAATATGGGGTGTTCCAATCCATCGCAAACTTGGGATAGGACTGCTCCTAACCCTGTAAGGGAGGCATCTGCCTGCAAGATTAATTCTTTAGAAAAGTCGACTACCGTTAGGATTGGGTTCTGGCACAGAGTTTGTTTCAGGGTGTTGTAGCATATCTCATCCTCATCATTCCAATGAAGTTTCTGGGGTTCAGTATTCTTAAGTTTATCTGTTAGTCAGGCTTTTTTATCCAAAAAGTTGGGGATAAACCTACGGTAATATCCTATTAACCAGAGAAAAGCTCTAAGATCTCTTTTGGTCTTCGGATTTGGTGTATCTAAGACCGCCGTCACCTTCTCATGTTGGGGTTGTACATTCTCTACAATGAAGCCTAGGTATTTACGGCTGATTGGGCAATCATCACTTAGCTGGGTTTGTAGTTAGGCCAGCTTTTCTGAGGACTTTCATGATGTTAAAAAGATGAAAGAGGTGGTCCTCCCAGGTCTTAATATAAATGATGATATCGTCAATGTAAGCTCCACAGAAATCAGAGTAGGGCTGTAAAATTAGATCCATGAGGTGTTGGAAAGTGGCTGCCGCACTGTGTAAGCTAAAAGGCAGGACTTTAAATTGAAATAGTCCTAGAGGCATGGAGAACGCTGTTTTTTCCTTTTCTGGCCCATATACAGGGACTTGCCAGTAGATAGAAAGGTGGCTGCTCCGAGCTTATCAATTAGGTCATCGATGATGCAAGGCATGGGCTATGCATTGAAGTGTGAGATTGCATTAACTTGACAAAAGCCTATGCAGGATCTCCAGGAACGGTCAGGTTTAGTGACCAACACGATAGGAGGGGTCCATGGACTTGAAGATGGTTTAATAATATTGGCTCTAAACATTTTGTTGACTTCCTCAATCACTATCTGTTTATTGGGACATGTCAGATAAATGGCTCGGGTGTTAGTCCATCGTCCTTTGTGATATGCAGAAGTGTTCGCATCAGAAAGGGGTGGGGGGATGAAGCTTTTTCATATCCTATGTGGTAGGTTGGGCTCAGAGGAGACTGGCTTTGGTCAGGGACCATTGAGATTTAGAGCGAGACAGTTGAACTGTCCATGAACGCGCTAGGAAGTAATTATCGCTGTGGTTATATATTGGCCAGCGAGACCCTGCAAGATCGCAGTTACAGCAGTCTCAACAGTCAGTCCATGACTTAAATATCCAGTGCCTGAGCTGATTTTACCAGAGCAGTGAAGGCATATTCCTTTTTCCCAAACTGTATGAGGATGAAATACAGTCAACGAGGATCACATGCTGTTGCAAGGAAGACTGAAAGTGCACATCCTGACATGCAAGTTGGACGTGAATGAGAAATATTAGACTTGAAGGCCCTGAAGAAGGATCTATCATCCGAAACGCGTTGGCAATTATGACATCAGTAAAGGAGCCTAGTAGATGTGAATGAACACACGCATGTTGAAGAATTGTGTCCTAGATCTTGTACAATATAGTTGTGTGAAGCCTATAACACAACTGTGCAATGTAATGTGACAGACTAATGAGAACAATCTTTGTACATGTATATGGACACCTGTACCATTGTTTGTTGGTGAATTATCATTGTTCTTTTGACATTTGTCTTCCTAATTATAATTTGAAAACCATCGATTGAATTTGAAGTGGTTCTTCCATTTAATGGGTTTGTTTAATGTTTCTAATATTGAATGGTGTGGGCCAGTTGAAGGCCCTGGTTTGAGTAACCCAATTTAGACTCAGGCAACAATAGCCTGGAATTGAATGCAATTTATAACATTTGTTCAACAATGGAATTAGATACCTTGTCTTGAGACAACCCGCTCCTTCGGTTTAGCTCAATACATGTGTAGAATTAAATCTGGGGAATATTGTATCCCTAGGGAGTGCCTAGTGGGGCCACTTGTTAGTATTTGACAAGTCACACTTAGGTTTGGGAAATGGTGTCATAAGAAGGGGGATACCGCGTCTCATCTGTCAGTTTCCAACTTCCACTCCCCGAGGACCCCCCATCTAGGTGATCCTCCCTCACTGGTCCACCGCCAGGAACTGGATCCAATAGCAATGGCCGTATCGTGGCCACCTGGATGACAGATCACCGGTGACTAGTCAGGGAGACACCTTCAGGTTTCTCACAATGGCCAACAGCAGGAGAACGAACACTACCCCCACCACAGCAGCCACATACACATGTCCGTGACTCCAGCACAGAGGAGGCTGCTGATGAATCATGGATAATGTGTCATTTGATGCGCTTTAAAATAGACTTGTATACTTTTCTCAAACATCACTTCATTTTATAGATGTATGTGAAGTGGTCAAAGAGGCAATGGAGCAAAAGGAAGACACCATGCTAATTTTCAGCCCCAGCCCCCTAAAGGTTAAAGCGGGGCAAAGCAAAACTACATGTCACATAACCCACCACGAGAATAGTAAAACAACACGTCCCATAAACCACCACGAGAAATGGAACCAAGGTGGGGGAAAGGACAGAATTAACAAAGGGAACCGATATAGGTACAGTCCAGTCATGCAGTATAGTGGCCGGAACACCCAGAGAAGTACAGGGTGGACAGCCAAACAGTGCAGGGAACGTGGTGGATGGGGAAAGGAAAACTGACTGCAGGTGTGGGAAGCGGGCGGGAAAGGCGAGTGGAGACTGAATGGAGGGGAGGGACAGAGTACGGGTTAAAAAAAGCCCCGGAGAACTCACCAGGTGTCTCTCATTACAGCGGCAGCCCTGGCCGGAGACCACAGAGGAGTGGGAAGAATCCCCAGGTGCTGTACATTGGGCGTACTAGGAGGCTGAAGGAGCGGCATCGCAGAGAACCTTATCAAGAGGTGGACTTGCTGCCAAGAAAGGCTTGAGGAACGACATAACAGAGATCCACATCAGATGCGGTCTCCATGACAAGGAAAACCCGGCCGTAAAAGCCATTGCAAAGGACAGTGCTTCCGTGGGTTTATCTTTATTTTTTGTTTGTTTGAAAACCCATTTTGGACGGCTGGCGAAGGAACGGAAAGCTAGCGTCCAAGGAAAAGTAATTTAAGGGAACTGTTTATTTTACTCAATCAAAGAGGCGAGAAGCCTAGAGGACATTCCTGAAAACTCTCAATTGTTTAACCCTTTACACCGCAACCCGGCCAAGCTAAAGTAAGCATGTTTTGTTGTTTAAACTGAGGGGCTGTTGGAAAGGTTAACACATCAATAAATCTTAAACTGTTAACCCAGCATCCGACTACAGCCTACTACTTTACAGATTATATGCCATCTGATATGAGTCATCATAGATTTATACATCTTCTGCGCAGCATGTATTTATGCTGCGAGTGTCAAGGATGGCACTCTGTCAATAGTGGCACAGGGCCCCCAGGTAGGGTTTGGGTGGCTGTACTGATGTAAGGTGACAGATAAGTACACACACAGCAGGAAACTCAAAAAGAAAGAAAAGTAGGCAACTGTAGTTGTGGACAAAAAGGGGCAGGAAATACAAAGATATAAACAAACTGGATTCCCTCTTGGGGTGTATGCAGAAATGGAAAAGAGTGTTCCACGGACCTTTGGAAACTCCAGCCTTCAGCACAGATTACTATCACAGGGGCCCACTCTGTATGCTCATGGCTGGGAACAACAGCTGTGAGTGTCTGTAACACTGAAAACGCGACAAGGGAAGGGGCAGAGGTTGCATGCCGGAAACCAACAGTCAAGCTCTGTACAAAGAATCAACATAAGACACAAGAGAGACAAGAACAGAAATAACCAGGGAAAAGGAAGTCTAAGAGAAATCTAGCAGAAGGGAATGAAGGAAAAAGCAGTACAATAGAAATGGGTAAACTAAAGGGGAGGACAGAGGACTCAAGGAAGAGAAGGACAGGGATCAAGAACAAGGAGTTGCAAACAAGGAAGAGAGTGAGGGAGCAGCAGCCAGGAAATAGGGGGGCTGCAAACAAGGAAGCAGGCCTGCAGTAACGGATGGCCCAAGGTGCAGAAAAACTGTAGTGGATTGCAGAGGACTGTAGTAGGCTGAAAGGCAGAGAGTCCAGAGGAGCGGGACTGAGAGCTGTAGTAGGCGGCAGACAGAGAGCCCAGAGGAGTAGGGCAGCAAGGAGCGAGCCCAAAGGAACAGGGCGTTGAGACAGGGAGCCCAGAGGGTCAGGGCTGAAAGCAGAAGAGAGTAGTAGGCTGCAAGGCAGGACGCCCAGAGGACCCGGGCTGTAGGCAGCAGAGGATTGCAGGCTGCAAGGCAGGGAGCTCAGAGGAGCAGGGCAGCGAGGCAGGGAGCCCAGAAGGCTAGGGCTGTAGGCAACAGAGTGTAACAGGCTGCAAGACAGAGAGCCCAGAGGACCAGGGCTGTGAGGCAGGGAGCCCAGAAGGCTAGAGCTGTAGGCAGCAGAGTGTAGCTGCAAGGCAGGCAGCCCCGAAAGAGCACTGGATCAAAGCAGGAAAATGCAGCAACAGGAACAACATACAAATTCGAGTCACAAGGCAAAAAGGGGCAGGGAGGACTCTTGATGCAAGAGACTGAGCTCCTGCAGGCAGCTGCTTAAATACAGCCCTGCCCTGTACTGAGGCAGGCTAATTGGCAGCACCTGGAGCAGCACACCTGAAGATAATCTGCCTCCTCCCTCTCTGGTCCTGAGATGGTGGAAGCAGCACTGATCGCTAGGGCTTCTGGGGATTGTGGTTCCAATACTGACAAATGGGAATGGCCAGGCATTGATAGCTGTAGCAAGGTGCATTATGGTACATGTAGTTAGTTGAAATAAATAGGAAAGTACCAATGTCGTACAAATGGAAGTTAAGGACCAAAATGTGAATAAGGGTTGTTTAAAGAGTATTATGAAGATAAACAAGTACCATATTGTCCATGATGGTTGCCAATGTGTGCGCCAGTGGCACAGGCGTGACAGCGAGATTGTTCTGACTTGAGTGTCGTGTAGACCGTTGAAACCTCCGTCCTCAAGTGACGCACAGGGGAACTAAAAGAAACCCGCTGTGCGACCTTTGGGGCCACAGGTGGGAGATGTTACTTCCCGGATCCACGGAACCTCTGGAACACCGATGCTGCTGTCAAAAAGAACGAGGTTAAGTACCAGGCAATTACAATATATCACATTAACCAAAGGATCTGAATAGTCTTACCTATCTGGTGTTAGGAAAACCCAGGAAACCTAGAAGGGAGGTTCGAGACTCAGGTGAGGCGGTCCCTAGAACAGTAGAACCGCAGAATAGCGTGGATGCAGGATAAGCCACCTGTAGGACTGAAGGCGTGACTTGAATCCCAAGAGGGAAATGGCGTAGGAGTTCAACAAGGTACCAAGGGATAATCCAAAGGCAAGTCAGGGTTGTGTCCAAAATCAGCAACAGGTAAACCGTTCCAAGCAAAGGTACAAAGGAGTATCCGAAGGAGTCCAAGATAGAGTTCCGAGGTCAAGGTAAACAGTAGAGCAAAACGTAACGCCAAACAGGGTCTGAAGACAGCTGAGAAGCAATGAGTGTTCCGTGTCTCAAGCCTTATATACTGTGCGTTTCTGGGTCATGTGACGTTTCTGGGTCATGTGACGTCCACCAAGGTCATGTGAGGAACACCACTCTGGATCACGTGATCGGCGTGGAGATGTAACACCGCCCCTTCTGCTGTATGTTCTCCATGGCAACTGCCAGTGCAGGAAGGGTTGCAATCGAGCCCGTACACCATACCTGGTACGGAGCTTTCGGTCCTTTGGGTTAACCGAATCACATGAGCCTCGAACCCTGGAGGGAGGTGTTGGGGAAATGTGAGCAGTGTTCTGGTGTGCAGTGGATCGGTGAGCAGAGGATCGCCTAACAGAGATGGACATAATTCTGTTCTGTTTTGGCAACATCAGCGCTACGAAACTGGGCATGTAGTGGGAACACCTAGTTCTCTTTCTGTTACCATGCCACGTTCGATTTGAGTGGCTTATGTGAAAGTCCATCCTTTACTTTCCATAGATTTCAAACTGCAGTACGTACAGAGTTCCCACTGTTGCAACACCAGTGCATTGCCACCTGCTCTGCTCTGAACAGGACGGGTAAGCGGTATTCTTTTCTTCTTTTCTCAATTTTCGGGAAGCAGTGCAGCTTCTCTTGGAAGCGATATTCAGCGAGCTATCAGCTTTGACCTTAAGTCATTCTGGCGGGCGCTCGTGTGTCATTAAGAACTAGGCTGTGATTGATTTAACATGAGGTACGCAGTCAGTTGGGACTGGCATGCTCAATTAGTGTGCATTGAGCAGATATGTTTTCTCCCATGGGTTTGGCTATTTTCACCAAATAGACACACGTCTATCCAGCATCCATGTAGCTTTCTTTCATAGAGACGTTAGAATAAAATTAATACTTTATTTCAACGGTATGAGATTGGAACTAGATTATATAGTCCTAAATATAGTTCACTCACTTTTTCAAGTAGGTCTCATCCCAATGTCTTCATTTGGAGGCAGCCTAGTGAGAACATATGGACTTCTGACGGTCTCTGTGCCTGCAAGAATAATCTGGTTTCCAGGCTAGACGTTTTGCCCTTCATTGATTTAATAATGGAGGTGAGTTTAATTTGCTTTTCATCCGCATGCTTTGTAGTGTGTCATTTGGAATTCCACATTTTTGAACTAGGAATTGTCTCAATCCTAGTTTCTTTTGTTTATGTCTCCTCAGATAAAACTGTCCAGTATCTGACTTTTTGATTGGACTGGGCTATGAAGCAATTGCTTCCCGTCTCTATATTGGAAGAAGCCAGGGTAATTATTGTTCTCCAAAATTTAAAATATTGAACTCATTCTGGTACAATTGAGTGGTTGGCAGGGTCAGGTTTCATTGTAGTGTAATTTAAGAATGTTATTTATTTTTTCAGAAAATATTGGTCCATATTCCCCAAAAGGCGATGTTACAAGAATGGACAAGAATAATATTGATGGATATTCTTTCAGTATAATACATGTGTTTGAATGTATACTGTTTAACATATGCCCGTTTTGTCCTGAGGAAGACTAACATCCATTTTTTACAACTAGATTGTCTAATCTTCGAAACTACGATTAATAGGATATTGGGTGATATGATTGATATACATTTGTCCAAGATACCTGTAGTTGACACTCAGCACTTTGATTTTTAGCACTTTCTGCACTTGTTGAGTCTATGGCCCTGGATCAACGGTCCAGTGACCCTACACACAGGCCACCCACTAGCTCCACGGCAGCCAGTTCTCTCCATGGCAGCCCAAGGGGGAGGTTGATGCGCCTGTCAGGCACACCACACAAGGGCAGCCCAGCTGGCAAGCGGACCCGTAAATAGGCCAAGGACTAACATGTGCCATGGGTGTGTCTTGGGCTGAGGCATCAAGGACAACATGACACAAGTCGGTAGGGGTTGTAGGGAGGGATAGTTAGGGAGGGATAGTTGGGGGAGTGGGTGTTGGTGAACCTGTTATTTCTAATCATACATATCAATACACTGGGTGTTGCATAGAAATCATGAGTGGACATCCATTTTTCATGTGAGTGTGTGATTTATTTGGTGTAGATTGGGGTTGATGGCCTAGGCCATGTGCATGTGTGATGTGCTCAAAAGTAGTGGCTCATCAGTTCATAGCGTGTATCACAGCCCTCCATGGCATCCCTGCGATGGGGCAATGCAATGTCATCCTTGCTGTCAGTGTCGTCCTCCTCTCGGTGCATGTCCATGTCTGGGGGAAGGGGAATGTTGCGCCTGATGCACCTGTTATGTAACATGGCACAGGCCATGACTATCTTGCCCTCCTTCACGGGGCTGTACATGAATGCACCCCCAGACCTACTCAGGCAGAGGAACCTTGCCTTCAGAAGCCCAGTTTGTTGTATGGTGCACCGTGTACGGATGTGTGCACGTTTAAAGGCATGGTCATGCTGGTATTGTGGTTGCCTGACGGGGTTCATCAGCCATGGCATCAAAGCGTATCCTGCATCACCTGCATGGGAGGGACACAAGGGGGACGAAGTCATTGTGGTGGTAGTGTCATGGAAGCCAAGTATGTATGTTGGTCTGTGTCACATGGGAGTGACACAAGACGTAGGCAATGGCACAGATGACCCTAGTATCCGGTGCACTATGTTTAAAGCTTCCAGTTTCCCATTTTTACTGATTTTTACCCATTCCTGCAGGCGGAAATCAACCTGCTTACAGTCTGTATTTATTTATGTAAATGGGAAATAAGGGTAAAACAGGTCTCTCTGGTGCTCTATGCTGTATGCATCGCAGTGCAATCTCATTGCAGATTGGCAACATGGATAGTGCAATAGTTGTATGGAAATTGTAGTGAAGGTGGTAAATTTGATCACGGCATATATCCTAAGGCAGCAGGAGTCACAGGAGCTATCATTTGCTGCTATGGAACACATGAACCTAGGATTTCTTTCCTATATGTCTGCATGCATGCTTTAATTAATGGATTTTTGATTTGCAATGAAAGCAGATTAATACTGGTTGTGAATTATATTTTTATATGACACCAGAGAAATGTGGATGAATACAGAATGAAAGGCCTAGAAATAAATGTGGATGAATATAGAGAGATAGGCCAGTTAATATATGCCATGCACTGGAAGTCTTAATGATGATGCAAGGGGGGGCGGGGTGGTTTCAGTTAAAATTTCCATCACCATTTCAATCCCACTTTGCCCATTGACCCTATGGCAACACCAGCTTCCACCTTGTCCACTCCGTGTGCCACTTCGGGTTCTGTTTGCATGTCGTTCAATGGTCATCTCACCCATTTGTTCATCTGTGTTCAAACATTGCTATGCTTCATTTCACATGCATATGGGTATGTACACTTGTGACAGGCAGGTGATCTGACTACGTGCTATGGGGTACAGTGCTTGGGTCAGAGTTACATTAGTCTGACATGGCTGTGGTGCAGGTGGTGGGGGATGTGCACAGTGTGTAGATGCTGGGGTGGGTGGCATGGGTGAAATGCATTCTGGTACCTGTAGTGCATGTGCTGTGCCTGTCTATCTGTGCACAAATTGTGAAGGAGTGTGCTCCATTTGCCCATGCACCACATGCCAGCCATGCCCTCCCACTCATGCATGCTATCTGTGTACATGACATTGCATTATGCGCATGCACTGTTGACGGTGGACAACCCATCCCCCCTTTCCACAATGCACATGCTATGGTACTTTGACTCACCCAACAGTCAGGTCTGCTCTCCGTTGTGTCGTGCCATGTTCCCTGGGAGAGTGGAGTTCCGCAGTACCATGGAATCATGCATGGAACCAGGGAAACATACACAGCAGTGGATGATGAGGAGGTCTGCATCACGCACAACCTGCACATTCAGGGAGTGGTACAGGTTGCAGTTGCGGTAAACCGCCTCATTTTCATGTCCGGCCACCAGTTCAACATGTGTGCAGTGCAGCACACTGATGACGTTGAGCATGCCTGAAAGGGCGTGGAACCCCACTTTGGTGGCATTCACCTGGGCAGGTGTTCTGGGGAGGGCGATGTGCTCTAACACATGCCACAGAAATGCATCCAGGACCTGGAATAGCACCCTGGAGAAACAGGGTTGGGAAAACCCAGGCAGCTCTCCCACGGTGTGCCGAAAGGTGCCAGTGGCCAAGAAATGCAGCACTGATACTTTCTTCAGCAAGGGGGGTATTGCAGTCCTGATGTTGATTAGGCTGCTGATGTCATCATGGATCAAATTAACAAAGTGTGTAATGGTCTCCCTGTCCAGCCAATACAGGGTGTGGATGTGTGCTGCACCCAGGTTCCAGGGTGTAGCCCTTATGCAGGGTATGGATGGCTGCCTGTGGGGTGATACCTGCTGACCATTGTTCATGGTCATGGGCATCATCCTCCACCTTCTCCTCCTGCGCCTCGGCAGCCTCCTCTGCCCCTCTGCCTCTTCCAATTCCTCCTCATATTGGAGCCCTGCATGCAGGACCCCCAGCTCCATAACTGCTACTGCAGCTGCCAGCATGGTTGTGTTGGGAGGAGGTGTGTGGGGTGTGGGTGTGGTCATTCTCATTGCTAATGGTGTGCAGCTGGGCTGATTATGTACACCTGTGACCTGTTGCTGCACTCCTGAGACTTCTTTCCGCCTGATCCGCGATGCAGGTGTTTCCGGCAACGGTGATCACGGTGGAACTGGCATTTCCATGCCGGTGTTTCCGTGTTGGCAGTACTCAGAATGTGCCTGTGCGACCGACGTGCCTGTGTTTTAGGCACGGGCTTCGGGTGCGATCGCTGGTCGTGGTACTGCCAGCAACAGTAGCACCGTGGGTTTTGTTTGCAGTAACAGTATTTCTGGCATTGTAACTTGTAGTAAGGCGGTCTGGAAAAGGGTGCCTGTATGGTGCGACCGGACCACCACACTTGTAATGAGGTACAGTATGTCCCATTCCATTCAGCAGATGGTAGTGTAACTCTTTTTACTTGTTAGTTATGTACGTGCTAACTGATCCCTGAATAGGTAAATGAGAATAATACAGCCTATAGGTGGGAAACAGGATATGGGCTAGGGCTACACTCACATAGGAGTACTCAAATTCATTAAAGCACACATGGCCAAGGCCCAAGGAATTTTAAGCTATAAATTGACACACAAACAGAGAAGAGTAGCCACAGTTCTGCAGGAAATGCTTTATTTAAAGCATCCCTGGTGCACTGCCTGTACAGTCCTCTCCTGTTGCTTGTTCTCAACTGCCACCTGCTCTCCCCATCTCACCACCCGGATTCCATAGATGGAATGGTCATGAGCATACCTATCACAACACCAAACCCCTCCCCATGGACTAGAAAGGGAGCAGAGTCGAGGAAGGTAACAACATAAAAAGAAAAGGAGTAGAGGAACAGTAAAAAAGTGGAGACATGAAAGATAGACAAAATGGAGAAGGCATGGAATAGGTAAGTGAAGCAAGAGCAACCACTGAAGTAGAAAATGTTTCAAACAACAGCGAACTAAACAACACACTGGTCCAACATTATAATTGTAAAGGACAACCTTAATCCTAGCAACATATTTGATAATCCAGCAATTTTGCAGAAGACCGTCTTTTGCTCTTCGCCCACTCATAATCCTTCTCATTGCTTGGGGTTACTGTCCCCTTCAACTCTCTCTCCAAGGGTTACTATGGACAGTGTGTACTGAGCGTGAGACATCTCCGGCAACTAATTTCCCTCACTGCCGTAAGCTCTTTCTGCATTTCTCATAATTGTAATCTCCGAGCCTGTCCCTTCGAAACTTCACTTCCTAAATTCTCCTTTCTCTCATTCATCTTATCCCACCTGACAACTCTGTAGAGGTTCCACACGCCCCCTTTAACTTGTACCGTGTCCTGAAGCCTCTTAATTACTCTCAAGGGTTTAGAAAATGTGCATTGTCCTTTCTTTACCCAATCGCCTACTCGCATGTGGAGGCACCCATGGCTGCCCAGTCTTTCTGTGGGCCTGTTTCATTCTTTCTCTGATTTTGCTAAATTCAGGATTTTCCTTAGTCTTATTTACCCATGCTGGGTTCGATTTCATGTTGGTCTCCCTTTCCCACATCACCCTGAATGGGCTAAATTGTGTTGGGGGATGTGTGGATGCTCCATAAATGTTTCTTAAAGGAGGCTTTGGGTTTATCCAATTCGCCAGTGCTTTTTGGATAGACGTTTGATTATCCAGTTGAGATGCTCAACCATACTGTTAGTTTGAGGGTGATAAACTGAACAAGGATTACTTGTTATGCTTCTTATTTTTCAAAATATTTGGGTTATTTATTTACATATTTGTCTCCACTGTGGCTATTATGACTGTGACAGGGGCCTGCCCCTTTCACGAGGGGATGGGGAGTTCCTCTCAGCCTGGTGTGGGAGATCTACCAGGGTTTTCATCAGAGCCAATCGTGCCCCCAAGGCAGGGTGAGGGAGCTGGAGGGCTCCAGTGTCAGGAATGGCACTCTGTCAAGAGTGGCACAGGGTACCCAGGTAGGTTTTGGGTGGCTGTGCTGAAGTAAGGTAGCAGATAAGCACACACAGCAGGAAGTTCAACAAGAAAGAAGAGTAGGAAACTGTAGCTGTGAGCCAAAAGGGGCAAAGGATACAAAGTTACAAACAAACTGGATTCCCTCTTGGGATCTATGCTGAAATGGGAAAGATTGCTCCACGAACCTTAGGAAACTCCAGCCTTCTGCACAGATTGCTATAACAGAGGCCCACGCTGTATGCACATGGCTGGGAACAACAGCAGGGGGTGTCTGTAACACTGAAAACGCGACAAGGGAAGGGGCAGAGGTTGCCTGCCGGAAACCAACAGGCAAGCTCTGTACAAAGGGATTACATAAGACACATGAGAAGACAAGAACAGATATATCCAGCGAAAAGGAAGTCAAAGAGCAATCTAGCAGAAGGAAATGAAGGAAAGGCAGTTAGACTGAAGTAGATAACCTAAGGTGGAGTACAGAGGACTCAAGGAAGAGAACAAGGGAGCAGCAGTCAGGAAAACAGAAGGGCTGCAAAGTAGGAAGCAGGTCTGCAGTCAAGAGTGGGACTAGGTGCAGGCAAACTGTAGTGGACTGCGGAGGACTGTAGTAGGCTGCAAGGCAGGGAGTCCAGAAGAACAGGACAGAGAGAGATTAGTAGTAGGCGACAGACAGAGAGCCCAAAAAAATAGGGCCGCAAGGTAGGGAGCACAGAGGAGCAGGGCTGTAGGCAGCTAAGTGTAAAACAGGCTGTAAGGCAGAGGAGTGTAGCAAGCCGTAAGGCAGGGAGCCCAGAGGACACGGGCTGTAGGCAGCGGAGCGAGACAGGCTGCAAGGAAGGAGCCCAGAGGACACGGGCTGTAGGGAGCAGAGGGAGCAGGCTGCAAGGAAGGAGCCCAGAGGACAAGGGCTGTAGGCAGCGAAGAGGTGCAGGCTGCAGGGCAGGGAGCCCAGAGGACAAGGATTGTAGGCAGCCGGAGTGAGGCAGGCTGCAGGGCAGGTAGCCCAGAGGACATGGACCGTAGGCAGCCGGAGTGAGGCAGGCTGCAGGGCAGGGAGCCCAGAGGACAAGGACTGTAGGCAGCCGGAGTGAGGCAGGCTGCAGGGCAAGGAGCCCAGAAGAGCAGGGCAGCAAGGAGTGAGCCCAGAGGAGCAGGGCCGCTGACTGTAGAGGGCTGCAGAGGACTGTAATGGGCTGCAAGGCAGGAAGCCCAGAGGACAAGGGCTGTAGGTAGAAGGCAGCGGAGCGTGATCGGCTGCAAGGCAGGGAGCCCAGAAAGGGCACTGGATCAAAACAGGATAATGCAGCAACAGGAACAGCATACAAAGTAAAGGGTCAAGGCAAACAGGAGCGGGGAGATCTCAAGATGCAAGACACTGTGCTCCTGCAGGCAGCTGCTTATGTACAGCCCTACCCTGTTCTGACGCAGGCTAATTGACAGTACCTGGAGCAGCACACCTGAAGACAATCTGCCTCCTCCCTCTCTGGTCCTGAGCAAGTGGAAACAGCACTGGCCGATAGGGCTTCTGGGGATTGTGGTCCCAATAACAATGAATGAGAATAGCCAGGAATTGAGGACTGTAGCAAGATGCATTGTGGTAAATGTAGTTAGATGAATAAAATAAGAAAGAACCAAAGTCGAGCAAATGGAAATTAAAGACCAAGGCGTGAATAGGAGTTGTTCAAAGAGTATTAGGAGGATAAATGAGTACCAAGTAGTCCATGATGGTTGCCAATGCGTGTGCCAGTGGCGCGGGCATGACATCCAGTCCCTGTCCCTTCTACATGTGCCTGCTTGCATGAATATGGTAACACCTTTTTTTGCCCATGTCTGTATTGCAGAATCCTGGTAAGTCTCTTTCTTGTCCCAACATCCAGGACATCAACATCCAGCATGTCTAGCGGTGGAAGAAAAAGCAACCAACCTGACCAGGAGAGAGTCAACAGAGAGCTGCCGTGCCTCAGAGCAGCCTGCACAATTGACCAGCTCCTCCAGCATGCTAAACAACACAAACCACAATGAAGGTGATAAATCCAGCAGTATATGAAGAGATCCACTCAGCATGCCAGCAATCTTCACTCACCAGGCAAAACCCACTGAGAAAATGCTTTTACCTGTGATGGCCTTGGAGCAGACCTCCAGGCAAACCAACTTAAACTACATTCTATAAAGCCCTAAAAGAAACTGGGACATTGAATGCAGTGGGCCACCATTGACTAGAGCCAGTGGAACTGCATACAAGAAAGGGGCAGGCCTAAGACACAGTTTTCTCACTGGTAACACCTCCGCTTGGGAAAGGAATGTTAGCAGGTCACCTAGCGGAACCAGGTGAGGGCGAAAGCCAAAGGAGTGAAAAGGGGGGGGTAAAAAGGGGAACCAGAAACAGGAAGGTCTGGGTCGATCAGGTGAGGTCAAGGGAGGAGAAGGAGGACCAACAGAAAGTGGAACAAGTTGTACTTAGATGTGAATTAGGTGAAAGGGTGAGAGTGAAACTGGAAGAGTAGGCGGTGAATCAGAAGGTAACTGGAAAAGTAAAAAGAAGATGACTGTGGAACAAGGTGTGGGTGAAGAGTAGTAGTAGCAGTGTGGAGAGGTGTAGTAGTGTGGGGAACGGTAGTGTTGAGATGGGAGAGTAGTAGCAGTGGAGTGTAAGGAAGGCATGGTATTAACAGTAAGACAGACACAAATGACCACAGTTCAAGGGTGTTTATTGAAGTTTAACAATGGTGTGATAAACACCTATCTAAGCCTAAATCTACAGATGGGAGCAAGCTACGGCCATCAAATAATAATAATGCAGTCCTAGTTGAGTCATGTCAAAATAAAAGGGCCTATACTAAAAAAAAGCTATTGCCAATCTTTACCACTATATATACATAGTGAGGGGTAGTGTTCATGAAAAAGAAATAAGTGTTCACCAAATGATATGTCAGGATGTTCAGGCCGTTGGCCTCCCTTCCCCACGTTTTCAGCACGGGACAAGGTGGTTCACTCAAGCAAAGCACAGACTATGGCTTCTTTGGCACAAGGACACAGCTCCATTACCAGCATCAGTAACTTCTGTGATGCAAATTTCTTTGCTTTTCCAAAGTCTCTTGACTCTCCTCTTTTGAGTGTTCAATTCGGGTGTTTCACCCTGGGCCCCCCTCAGCTAGGCTGTCATGCTCCGTCCCTGGAAAGTATGGCAGCGCTGGCGGCTCCATTAGAATGTGCCGTCACGTTCTTCTCATTTTTTTCAGTAATGGTCTAGCCTTTTTCAAGATGGCTGCCGTTACTATTTCCTGGAGCTGCACTTGCAGCTCCGAGCGTTGCAACCTTCTTTGTGTGGTAAAACACTCGTAGTTTCGTCTACTGCTCTCCTGTTTCTATCTTGTCCGACCAGTGCATGCCTTTCCCTTCCGACGTTCGGATTTCCTGGAACGTCTGCTCTCTCCAACTTCTGTTTCTGGTTTCTGTGGCATACATCGCTGTACTAGCCGCGCTCAGCAGAGCTGTTTCTCATTGCGGCACCTTCATCTGCTCCCGCCCCGGCTCGCATCTGATTCGAGTCACCTTCTTTCTGTCTCCTTTGCTCCAATATTGCTGCATTCTGAATCCTGTAGGATTATTACCCCTTCTTGTGATATGCCCACAAGAGTCATTCTGCCTCTTACTGTTAATTCAGAGCTGTCTCTTCCTTTCTCCCATAAGTGGCTCTTCACTTATTTAACATATTTGATTACCCGAAAGGACTGTACCTCACGTCAGGATTTCTCATCATTCCGGACTCTTTATTAGTGGACTTCAGAACCATCTAGTAGTGCTAAACGTCCACATCTACACAGGGCTTTTTTAGCCATCAGGATTTTTCCCTGTTGGGGGCTAGCTCCTATGAGTACCCTTTGTCTGGTGTGTACTTACCCAGTCAAGGTGGCCTCTGGGGGAGCCTGCCCTTATCTCTTCGAAAAGAAGAAGGAAAAGAAGGAGAAGAAGGAGGAAGTGACTAAGAATACAAGGACAAAAAAGAAGACGGAAACCCAATACAGCTACCTTGAAGAACCAGGTAAGGAGGAACGGAGGGAAGAATCACCAGTGCCTGGGGCTTGCAATCCCTGGAACCTAACATGGCCTCTCTTGAACAGTATCAAGAGTTGATAGCTGCTTTGCAAGGACTGACTGTAGAGGTGCAGTCACTCTTAGCACAAAATGTTCCGCTAAGACAACAAATTGCTATAATGGACCTTCATAGAAGTGACCTTCTGTCATGAAAAGCCTTTAGGCGCTTGCAGTAACCTGCACTTGCACTAACCTACTGAGCTATCTTGCATATATTTAGAGCTTATTCGGAGTGTGGAGGAAAAATGCTGAACCAGCCAGGCCTCTCGAACTGAGTGAGCCAGCATCCTTGCGAGGGGTTAACTGCGAAGGCCCTTCTTGAAGACATAAACATCTAGCTTTGCAAGAAGGTCTGCGCAGCCTTTAGGAGCCAGGCACAGCCTTGCTCGTCTTCGCTCTGCGAGTCAGGTGCACTGATAACACAGGAATGTCAGGCCTTCCCAAAACAACATACACGAAGCCTGGGAGCCAAGACTGGCTGTATCCAGTCTTGTAACTTTCCAGGCGAAAACATGTTTGCTGCCTGGAAGGGAGAGCCTAGAAGATTCTCGAAGAGCTGGTACGTCATAGTGATTGATGTGCAGCCCCTAATAAGAGAACTATACCTGGGCCAGTGAGGGAGGGACTCATCCTGGACTGTTTGTGAAACGCGCGCATGTAGAGGAACAGCGCCTGGACGACCAGCCGTGCACTAGAGGGCTGAGACTCCTAGCATCACATCCCCGCTCTGGTGCAGGCCTGTGGGGGGCTTGGTCAGTCCTCCCCTCCCTTCTCGAGGGGTGCCAGGCACTTTGAGTGGTGAGGGCCCTGGGTGTGATTTGATCGTATCTCCATCCATGATATCTAGGAGCGCAAGATCAATAATTGCATATTCATCTGTGACTGACAATTGGTATTATCCAGCTTGCACTTTCATTCCCATATTATTGTAAAATGCTGCTTAGTTCTCATTAGACACTGTAGTAATAAATGCAAGCATCACATTTTCTGTGTGGTTGGCTTTCTTCCAGATTGAGTTCACTGTGCTTCACATAGATATTCACTTGTGTGAGAAGGTGATTAGGAATGATTTTATTGCACTAAGGGCTAGTCCCAGGGAAGTGCGGGTTCTCCCTTTTCACTACATTTGGCGCTGTGAGCAGAGTTTGTGAGCACAATGCCCTTCTGGAAGAAACAAGTAAAGGATGAATGCAATGTGGGGGATAGTGCTCTCTGTCACATTTCAGGATGGCCGGCAACAAACCCCTGGTCGGGTGTGGCAGACATTTTGCATCGGTATTCGGCACCGAGGGCATGGGACATGCTTGAGAATGATGTTTCCCTGCCGGTAATTAGTGAGCGCTTGGAAAGTTTGTCGCTTGGGAAATGCCGATGGGAGCTAAAAGCAGCAGGAAAGATAGGCTGGTTATTCCTGCAGGTGCTCAGGAAGTTGCATGAGAATGAATTGCTTAAAGATGCGCAGATTCGCAAATTGAACTATGAGATTTCCCTGCTCCAGGAGCAACAAATCATTATGAGAGAGACCCTTGAATCGTCCGTTAAGCGGGCTGATCAGATGGAGGACAGGTGTACCTCTTTAGCTGTGCATGTAGCCACGCACAAGCGCAGACAGCAGCGGGGCAATCCGTCAAAGATAAGGATTCGCACATTAATTATGAAAGATAATTGGGACCCAAATTTATGGTCGGGTGAAGTTAGTGATAGCGAAACCGAACAAACATTTGACTGGAATGAATCCGTTGAATTCAGACTTGCGGAGCTAGACTGCTCTGATGAAGAGGAGCTGGAATGTGCTCCAAAGAAATGTGTTTATCCAGCGCGGCCATTAATCACTAACAAGTCAAATGGCCAAGCTGGCGGTGGAAACATTCAGAATACTAGGTTTGTCCGCGATTATATACAGACAGAGCTTTTAGACATTGCCAAGTTATTTAGACAGAGGGCAGGTGAAGCACTTCTGAAGTGGTATCTACGTTTGTGGGATTCAGGTGCCGATGGGATCGTCTTAACCCCAGAATAATTGTTAAAAATGGGTTCACTCACTACTAATGTAATGCTGGGGCAGAAAGTGCGCAGTGCGCTAGGGCAGCAAGGCTCGCATTCCTTGTTTAATTGGCTTCAGACTGCCCTATTGAATCTGTATGCGAGTCCGATGGACATGGAAGAGAATTGGGGCCTTTGGGGGTCACTAATGGAAGCGACAGATCAGCTTAGAGAGATGGGTTTACAGTGCGCACTGTACAGTGCAAATTTTGCAGGGCCTGACATGGAGTTGTTCACAGCTGGAATGCACGCGCGCTTGTTGAGAGATGCTCCGGGTCATATGTAGGGAGCATCGCTTTCATTGCTGGGCCCAGCGCAAGGTAAAGCCATTGATGAAGTGGCACTGCTGCTAGGGCAATTAAAAGTGATGTGCGCAAGGCGGCACGCCTAGTGGCGGCAAATAATGATTCAGAGAAAAAGCGTAGCAAAAATGTAAAGTCTAAAGAGAAAACTGACACAATTGAGGTCACGTACAGGCAAATGTGGGTGGACCTGCTAAAAGCGGGAATTCCAAAGGAAGAGATAGACGTTAAACCCACACCTGTGCTGCTTGAGAAATGGAAAAAACTGAAAAAACAGGGATCAGGAAAAACTAGGCCTTCTGCACCCTCTGAAGAAGAGGTGTTGAAGCCAAAAGTGCGAGCAAAAGGTTACCCTGATTTGGCAAAGGACAAGTGGGAGGTCCCAGACCCCATTTTTGATTGAAGGGCTGGCTCTGTCTTTGAGGTACGGTTAATAAAGAGAACCAGTCCCAGAGACAGATGCCCCTTTGTGCCACTAACGTTGTATTTGGCTCTATTAGACACGGGAGCTGAGGTAACCATTTTGAATGGCAATTCCAGTAAATTATCTGGTCCCAGAGTTTTAGTCAATGGCTATGGGGAAGCAGAAACTGTTGCAAAAGCCTTTAATGTAAAAATGTCAATTGGCGAGGGATTGCCTTTCACAGCAAATGTCTTGATTGCAGACATACCGGAATATATACTTGGCATGGGTGTGTTGTTGGGCAAAAGTGTGACTACAGATTTAGGTGAATTTTCTTTTGGCAATCGGAAAATCCATGTGAGAGTTGTTAACCCTGTGGTGGTTGGGCACGCAAAATGGTCCCCCTTGCATTTACCTCCTCCTGCTGAGCCAGTGTGCGTGAAACAGTACAGGTTGCCAGGAGGGCACAAAGAGATTGGTAAAACTATTGAGTCTTTGGTGAAAGCTGGCATAATGAGGCCGTCATTCAGTCCATTCATCTCGCCGATCCGGCCTGTTCACCGCCCAGATGGGGCATGGCGTCTGACAATTGATTATCGCGTTTTGAACAAGAAGGTGCCACCTTTAGCTGTGGCGGTGCCAGACATCATTACTCTGATTGAAAACCTTACGAAAGAAGTGGGTGAATGGCATGAGGTCCTCGACTTAGCCAATGCATTTTTCTCCATTGATATTGACACTGAATCACAAGACCAATTTGCTATCACTTGGGGAGACAGACAATTTACCGTTACTAAATTGCACCATGGGTATTTGCATAGTCCCTCTCTGTGTCATGGATTGATTGCCAGAGACTTAAAGATGGTACAGTTGGATGATGTGTATATTGCACATTACATTGATGATATCATGCTGACCAGTGCTGAGAAAGAACATGTAGAAAAAGCTGCTGAAAAGTTGATTACACACATGCAGAACCGGCGGTGGGCCATAAATCCCAAAAAGGTACAGAGGCCCGCTCAAGAGGTCACATTTTTAGGTGCAATCTGGTCTGGGTCAGTTAAGAAAATTCCCAACCCTGTAATTGATATGGTTCAGCAGATGACTCCACCAGCAAATAAAAAAGAGGCACAAAGGTTCATTGGGTTAATGGGTTTTTGGAGAAATCACATACCTCATTTAAGCCTGATACTGAAACCCATCTACAA
This sequence comes from Ambystoma mexicanum, assembly GCF_040938575.1. Lineage (NCBI taxonomy): Eukaryota > Metazoa > Chordata > Amphibia > Caudata > Ambystomatidae > Ambystoma > Ambystoma mexicanum. The sequence continues at coordinate 211,408,438 of NC_090929.1, forward strand.
GTCACCAGAAAGAAACATGATTTTACATGGGGCCTAGAGAAACAGTCTGTCTTTCAGCAGGCTAAGGACGCTTTGCAGAATTTGTTGTGTCTTGACTGTCGTGTATTCAGAAGAGTCCTCTGTCCACAGGTGCCCCACAGAGAGAATCTAAATCACTCAGGGCAGTAGGTGTCACTGAGCTGCGTGTGCCGGGCCCACCTGTTGTCAGAGTTCGGACAAAGAAGCTGAGTGGAACGTGGTACCAAAGGATTAAGGAAGTAAAATGTCCAGAAGGTAGTCCGTGAATCGTAGCAAGGAATCCAATGAAGCAAGAACCAGAAACCAGGGGAAATCCAATAGCAGTCCGTACAGTAATCCGAGGTCAGTGTCCAAGTAATCCGAAGGAATAAATGTAGCGCCGAACAGGTGTCCAAATAAACAGCTGTGAAGCACCGAAGTGTTGCCATGCAGCTGTTTAAGTACCGGCGCTGCCTATTACCTTCCGGTCACATGAGTCGTAACTGCATCACGTGAGCGTAACTTAGGGACACGTGAGCGGGGGATGCTGGTCATGTGACGCGGAAGAAGCCGGTCTCGCAATCGCCAAGGAACACGCCAATGGAACGGGCGTCTCCGCGAGTAGGCAGCATGTCGAACCATGCGCGGTGGCACATGGGAACTCGGGGAAAGCACAAGTGAGTCCCGAAACCGGGCAAGAGGACGGGATGGGGTGGAGGTGTGAGAACAGGCAGGGGGAACACTAGGAACACTGAGGGGTGAGGGTGAGTGTGTGACAGATCCCCCACCCAAAGGCCCACAACCCCTTGGGCACGAAGGATTGTCCCTATGGAACTGTGCCACCAGGTGGGGGGCATTGACATCAGCAGCAGGGACCCAGGACCTCTCCTCCGGGCCATACCCTGACCAGTCCACAAGATAGTGAAGACAACCCCTACAGATACGGGAGCCCAGGATAGCAGAGATCTCAAACGCATCCGGGGTGGACAGAGACAACGGAGCCACAGGGACACGAAGCCGCATAGGAGCGGGACAGGGCTTGAGTAAGGAGACATGGAGAAGTGGGTGAAGCCGCCAGGATCCCGGGAGTGCAAGACGATAGGTCACAGGGTTGATAACTCGGGTGACTACATAGGGTCCTACAAAATGAGGCAAAAGCTTGCGGCAGTCGTAAGTGACGAATAGACAACCCAACACGGGACCCCACGGAATACAATGGGGCCATCACCCATTTCCTATCCACCTGTGCCTTCATGGACGCCTGAGCCTCGACGAGGTGGGTCGAGACCTGCACCTGGATGGAGGACAGGTCCCCTACACAAGCAGCGGCAGCCGGGTTCACAGAGGATGGTAGATCCATGAAGGGTAAAACACGGGGGTGCTGACCATACAGGACATAGAAGGGGGAGAAACCCATGGAGGAATGCACAGCGTTGTTGTATGCAAACTCTGCGAGATGCAGCACTCTCAACCAGGATGTTTGCATCTGCAAAGTTAGACAGCTGCAAGGTTTGGTTGAGCCTTTCAGTCTGGCCGTCCGTCTCGGGGTGATATGCCGAGGAGAAGCGGACATCCATACCAAGTAGTTTGGTCAGAGCACGCCAAAAGCGTGACGTAATTTGGGAACCCCTATCTTAGATGAGACCCGAAGGAAGCCCGAAGAGACAAAAAACGTTCTCAAAAAAGAGCCTGGCCAGTGTAGGAGCGGAGGGAATGCCCTTGCAGGGAATGAAACTAGCCAACTTAGAAAAGGAATCAATGACCACCCACAAGGTATCAAAGCCCTGGACCCGGGGCAAATCAGTGGCGAAATCCATGGTCAAGGTAGGCCATGGCCTGGGAGGGACAGGTAAAGGAAGCAGGAGACCCACAGGGCGACCCCTACAATGTTTACATTGTACGCAAACCGCACAGGAGTTGACATAACATTCCACGTCCCTCTTCATGGCCGGTCACCAGCACCATCTTTTCAGTAACACCAACGTGTGTTTCGGGCCGGGATGTCCATGAACAGGGGCATCGTGGGACCACTCCAAGGCCATGTTGCGGGTATCTTAAGTGGGCAAGAATAGGCGATCGGAAACAAAGGGTAGTCCATCATGAATGGCAAGATCCCATTCGGACAACTGGTCAGGGTGTATGGTGACCCATCTCCGAACAGCTTCGAGTAAAGGCAAGGTTGGTGTACACAAACAAACTACCTTGCTGACATCCAGAAGAGTATCCGGAAACACCGGCAAGGCCACCCCCCCAGGGGAACGCGACAATGCATCTGCCTTGCCATGGGTTGAACCCGAGCGATGCTTGATAACAAAATCATAAGCCGCAAAGAATAAATGCCATCTGACCTGCCTGCTGTTGATACATTTCAAGATGCTAGATCCTGCAGGTTCTGATGATCTGAATAAACCATGACCCGGTGCTTAGCACCCAAGAGATGGTGTCGCCAAACACGGAAAGCACCATAACGGCTAGCAATTCTTTTTCGGTCACAGTGCAGTGGGATTCAGCATCAGTGAATTTGCGGGAGTGAAAGGCCACGGCGTGAAGCCGACCAGTGGCAGAGCAGGTCTGTGACAAAACCGCACCCAAGGCGAAGGAAGAGGCGTCAGCCTCCACGATGAACGGTAGTTCAGGGTCCAGGTGTTGTAGGATAGGAACGGTAGTGAAGGCCGTTTTGAGAGCCTCAAAGGCTCATTGGTGTGACTCTGTCCACAGGAAGGGAGTGCAAGGACTCGTCAAGGAAGTAAGGGGCGCCACTAGAGACAAGAACCCAGAGATAAAACACCTATAGAAATTAGCAAAGCCAAGAAAAGACTGAAGTGCCTTCAGGGTTTTGGGGACCGGCCAGTCCAACACCGCCCGCATCTTAGATGAATTCTTGGCCAACCCCCCCAGACGTGATAAGAAAACTGAGGAACTCCACAGAATCTGCATGGAACTGGCACTTCTCGGGTTTGGCAAACAAGGAGTGTCTTTGTAGACGAGAAAGCACTTCCCGAACATTTTGTAAGTGATCCTTCATATTCTGGGAAAAAATCAAAATGTCATCTAGATAGACCACGACAAACACGTCCAGGATATCGGAAAAGATGTCATTCATGAATCTCTGGAACGTGGCCGGTGCATTACATAGACTGAATGGCATGACCGTATATTCATACAACCAGTAGCGGGTGCAAAAGGCGGTCTTCCATTCGTCTCCAGGGCGCACACGGACTAGATTATAAGCCCCACGGAGATCCAGTTTAGTGAAGACAGTTGCGTGTGTGAGGCGATCTAGCAGAGGTGTGATTAAAGGAATGGGGTAGAAGTCTTTTTTTGTGATGACATTAAGCCGGCGATAATCCACGCACGGCCTCAAATCGCCCTCTTTTTTGGGGACAAAGAAGATGGGGCTAGCTGCTGGAGAAGTGGAAGGACGTATATGGCCTAGGCAGAGGGACTTTTGGATGTAATCCTTCAGGGCTATGTCTTCTGTAGGAGAGAGAGAATAAATTTGGCCTGTGGGAATAGCACTACCTGGAACTAAGTCTATTGGGCAGTCGTAAGAACGGTGTGGAGGAAGGACTTCAGATGAACCACGATCAAACACCCCTGTGTAATCCTGGTATTGGGTGGGAACAAGTGTGGAGATCAGTCCTACTATATGCTGTTCAGTTGGGGGAATTGTAGAATCCTCTATGGTCAAGTGAGCAATGGCCCCCAAAGCCTGAGCTGGTGTGTTGTTGCTAGTGGTTGCTGGTAGGCAATAGTGTTGGCAGAGATCAGATTCGAAGTGCACGGTACCTGCTTGTAACGCTCACCTGGTTCCCACGGGGGTGCTGGTCTAGTCTGGATTGCTGTGGCCTCTTCTAGCGTGATGCGCAGGACCCGGAACACTGATTGGACAGGACCTCCAAATCGTGCTTGCCTGGCCCGTAGGAATATCCTTCTGCAGATGAGAAAGGGGATTAACAGTCTGCAGAATAGTGTGCTAGCTCCCCCCTTTCCTCCTTCGTTCCTCTCTAACTTCCTCCAAACCCCGGTTTAAGCTCACCTTATGGTTTGGAAGGATGAACTCTCCATCCTGCTTCTGGTGCAGGGGCGCGCGTTTGTCCAGTTACTTCACTGGTTTTCAGAATGGCGCTGGCAAAATCCACTTGACTTTCCTGAGCGATGCGCCGTAAGTATGAAAGTTCAAAGTTCAAGTGAGGCCCCCTTTATGTTGTCTTTCTAACCTGTGATCTGTCCTTTATTTCAGGTGCAGAATGAAGGCGATGCGTCGAGGGGTTAAACTGCCGAGGTGAGTAGTGATGAGGGCGATCCCTCTAAATGTCCTTATCATTCCCCAGAAATGTCTCTTGTCCTTTCCCCATAGGGGCCGGGGTACGGTACCTGCCAACGGGGCGGCGCCGACCCGAAATGTGGAAGAAAAGCCGGTAAGTATTATGGCTGTTAATCAGGCTTTCCTTCTGTGTTCCTTCTGCTTACCTTTTGTTTCTTTCTCTCTCCCCTAGGTGCAGAGATGTGGCGTCCGATACTGACAGCCGCGATGGAGCCAGGAGATGTCTCGAGGACAGGTGAGTGAAGCGTGGCGCTGCAGCGAGCAACGCAATGCTTTTAAATGGAAGTCTTTCTTCAGGGATGCTGGCGAGAAGATTCCGGATGCAGGTAAGAAGTTTGAAATAGTCCTTGGTTTTCACCTTTCTCTTCTCTTCATTCCTTGCAGGTCTTCCAGGTTCGAGGCGGGCGTGGCTGGAGTCCAGGAGCAGGAGCAGACACGGTGAGCGTTAAGCTGCAGGAAGCAGAAAAACGCGAAGCATGAGCTGCTGTCTGGGCGTGGCTTAAATAGCCTCCAAAGAAGTCCCAGGTATGTATCCTTCCCCAACTAGGTATGTATCCTTCCCTGGCCACGCCCGAGTGAAAAAATAGTCCCTATGAAAAAATAGTCCCTTTCAGGTCTCAGGGAGGCCTGAAGCGTGCATCATGGTCTGCATCCGGTAAGTGCACAAAACACCTCCCTTTATGAGCCTGGCGCCTATGGCGCCAGGACTGATGTCCAACATGAGCCTGGCGCCAAAGGCGCCAGGACTGAGTCCAAAGAGCCCCTATAAGGGGCCGCTGGGCTTTTACCCAAGAGCATGATGCCTGCTTCCGGGGGTGCTGGGCCTGGCCTGGTGCTCCGGGGGTAGGCATCATGACAGCACTCCCCCCCAAGGCCCCTCCCAAGGTCGTTCCTTCTGGTGGTTTCGGTTTATTTGGGAAATTCCGATGGAACCTTTTTACCAGCCCAGGTGCATGTACGTGATCACTGGGTTCCCAAGACCTTTCCTGAGGCCTGTACCCTTTCCAATCAATTAGATAGAAAAGTTTTGATTTTGAGATCTTAGAATCCAAAATGTTCTTCACCTCGAATTCAGGCTCCCCATCTATCTGAATCGGTTCTGGTGGCTTTGTTAATCTGGTTCCTGGGTGCACTGGTTTCAAAAGTGACACATGAAAAACGGGGTGAATCTGCATGTTAGCTGGTAGATCAAGCTTGACTGCCACTGGGTTGATTATAGCTTTGATCGAGTAAGGGCCTAAATACCTTGGATTAAAAGTTCGAGGCCCCTTGAGTGATAGGTGTTTGGTAGCCAACCATACTTGATCCCCTATTTGGTATGGAGGCGCCTCTTTTCGATGCAGATCCGCATTCTTTTTGTATTTCCCTTTCGCATGTTGCAAATGTGCAGTTGCATCCTTGAAGGCTTGAGTAATCGTAGAATGCAAATGGTCCACTGCAGGCATTTCAAGGCTCAGAGGTGAGTCCAAGTCTGAAGTACGAGGGTGATGTCCATATAGGGTATAAAAGGGGCTCTGACCAGTTCCAGAGTGTATCGAGTTATTGTATGCATATTCAGCCACCCATAAAATGTCCTTCCAGTTACCCTCCGATTGGTGCAACATACATCGTAGATATTGTTCAAGGGTCTGGTTCGTTCTCTCCGTCTGACCATCGGTCTGTGGGTGGTGGCTGGTCGAGAGTCTTACGTCGATTTGTGCCAGTTGACAACACTTTTTCCAAAAATGAGAAATAAACTGGCTTCCCCGATCGGAGACTAGTATGGATGGGAATCCATGCAAACGGATGATATTTTCGAGGAATTCCTTGGCAAGAACAAAGGCTGAAGGTAATCCTTTCAACGGAATAAAGTGGGCCATTTTGGAAAATAAATCCACCACGACCAGAATAGTATTGTAACCATTACAAGAGGGCAGATCCCTGATAAAATCTAGTGACAGGGTGTGCCAAGGTGCTGGTGGAATGTCTAAGGGCTGAAGAAGACCGGCGGGTCTTGTCTTTTGACCTTTGTTTTGGGCACAAACTCCACAGGACATCACGAAAGATTTAATATCCTTTCGCCAGGAAGGCCACCAGAATTGTCGTTTAACCTTTTCCTCTGTTTTGGCAATGCCAGGATGTCCTTCCATCAGGGTATCATGATGACGGGAAATAACCAGTTCTTGCAATTCCTTTTCTGGCAAAAATAAGCGTCCTTGGAAGTAAGGTAAGCCATCCTTGACTGAAAAGTTAGACCCCCTTTTGATCCAATCCTGCAAGGCTGAAGAGTCCAGGAATGTCTTCAAGGATTTGTAAAGTGGTTATCCCCAAAATTCTTTGTTCGGGAATTATCGGTACAGGTTCGGAGTTTGTGTCTATTTATTCCTTTCCAATTCGGGATAGAGCGTCCGCCTTACCATTCTTATAGCCAGGGCGGTAGGTGATTACAAAATCGAACTCAGCAAAGAACAAAGCCCATCCGAGCTGTCGAGACGATTGAGCCTTGGCAGTTTTTAAATATTGTAAATTTCGGTGATCAGTGATCACGGTGATGGTATGCCGGGCGCCGAGGAGATAATGCCGCCAAGCCTTAAAGGCGGACTTAATGGCTAATAGTTCCTTATCGGTGATCGCATAATTTATCTCCGGCGGCGAGAACTTTCTGGACCAAAATGCTACGGGGTGCAGTTGGTTGGTTTCAGGGTCTCTCTGAGACAGGACAGCTCCCATGGCTAAGCTGGACGCGTCGGTTTCGACTATATATGGGAGATCGGGAGGCGGGTGCTTCAAAATAGGTGCGGACGTGAACTTAGCTTTCAACTCCTGAAAGGCCTGTTCGGCTTCCTTGGTCCATTCAAAACGTTTATTTTTTCGCAAGAGTGCAGTGATGGGTTGCACCACACGTGAAAACTCCGGGATAAACCTGCGATAAAAGTTGGAAAAACCAAGCATGCTTTGGACACCTTTCACCGAACTAGGTGATGGCCATTTGAGGATGGCATCCACTTTCCGTGAATCCATTCGGACCCCTTTAGGTGTCAGGATGAATCCGAGAAACTCAAACTCGGTGGTATGGAAAACACATTTTTCCAGCTTGGCAAACAGTTTGTGCTGGCGCAGTTTCTCTAGGACGGCCCTGACATGCTTTCTGTGATCAGATTCCGAAGAGGAGTACACAAGAATGTCATCGATATACACGACAACACAGACATCGATGAGTTCCCGAAGGACATCGTTCATGAAGAATTGGAAGGCTGCAGGCGCGTTGCACAACCCGAAAGGCATCACCTGGTATTCGAATAGTCCATATTTTGTACGGAAGGCCGTTTTCCATTGGTCGCCTTCTTTTACTCGTACCAGATGATAAGCCCCCCAGAGATCTAACTTGGTGTATACGCAAGCGTCCTTCACCTGGTCCAGGAGTTCAGGGATCAGAGGCAGAGGGTAACGATTTTTAACAGTTATCTGGTTCAATGCGCGGTAATCGATACAAGTTCTACGGTCGCCTTCTTTTTTAGGCACGAAGAACAAAGCTGAGGATGCCAGGGACTTTGACGGGCGAATGAAACCATTGGCGAGGTATTGATCTAAATATTGTCTCAAATGCAGATTTTTCTCTGGTTCAGTAAGGGCGTAAATCCTGCTACAAGGGGGTTGTGCACCGGGCACCAGATCGATTTGGCAATCGTACGATCTGTGGGGAGGTAACGTGTTGGCCTGTTCCTTTTGGAAGACGTCCTGAAAGTCTTGGTACTCTGGAAGTAGTTGCACGGGGACAGAGGTTACTGATGCTAGATTAATCTTTGGATTTTCTGGGTAGCAGGTTTGTGCACAATCCGGGAAGGTTATTCTCTTCGCTCGCCAATCAATTCGAGGATTATGTGTCTCTAACCAAGGGATTCCGAGAATAAGCTGAAACTGTGGAGCCTTGATTACATCAAACACAACTGCCTCCCGATGGCCATCCGGACCTACAAGTGTCACCTCAGCTGTGGAATGTGTTACCGGTCCAGAGCCAATTTCGGTTCCATCTACTATGGTGATGACATCTTTGTTGGTTTTAGGACGCAGAGGGAGGTTTATCCTAGAGACCAATTCTCGATCCACATAGTTTCCTATAGCCCCACTATCGATGTATGCCTTTATAGCATGCAACCGTTTAGGCTGTTCCGGATCTACGAGGACCATTGGCACAATGAAATGCGAGGTCTGAGAGTTCGTTTTGAAGCTCGGCAAGCGGACCCCTACACTTGTCGGGCGGAGTCGTTTCCCGAAACAGAGTCTTCATGGTTTTTATCAGCGGCTCCTACCACCTTCTTGGGCGGTTTAACCGGGCAATCTCGTAGAAAGTGTCCAGAGGACCCGCAATAAAGGCATAATTGCATCTGTCATCTTCTTTCCCGTTCTTTTTGAGTTAGGGGTCCTTTAACCCCTCCGATTTGCATAGGCTCCGAGCCTTCAGCCCCCTTGGGGTTAGCGTGGGTCTTGGCCAACACTCGGGTTTCAAACTTGGACCGATCTGCTTTTCTGTTTTGCAGCCTGTGATCCAATTGGACCACTAAGTCTATATATTTAGTGCATTCTTGGGGCGGATTTACAACTTGTGCCAGGACATCTTTAAGTTCTCCGCGTAGACCTCGATAGAATAACGTGATTCTTTTATCCTCTGGCCAACCAGTTTCCACAATTAGTCTATTGAAGGTTGCAATGTAGGATAGAAGGTCTTGATTGCCCTGTCGCAGAGATAGAAGTTCGTCATCCAGAGCCTGTCCCTGGGAGTGTCGAGCAAATAACCTTTCCATGCTTGTTTGAAATCCTTGAAAATCACAAAGAATCGGGTCATCTTGAGTTACCAGTGGGACTGACCAATCGGCAACACAGCCGCTGAGATATGACAACACAAAGGCTACCTTGGTCTGATCATTAGGGAAGGCACCAGGTCTGCATAGGAAGTGCAAACGACACTGATTCATGAATACGGCGAATCGTTTGGGGTCCCCAACAAAGCGTTCAGGTGGGGCCAGCGGCATGTTTCCAGGTAGATTAATCTGCACCGGGTTACTGGAAACCACAGGAGCGGGGTTCCCCCCGGAACCGGGTAAAGGAGTTTGTCCAGCTTGACCTTGCAAAAGCTGTCTAGCCAGGTCATCAGCTCTATCCTTTATTACAATCGCTTCCCTCCTGAGGGCACTAGTCTCTTGACGAGCGGCGTGTAGTTCGGCCCGTAATTCCCCCAGTAATTGGGCCAACTGGTCAGTTTCGGAAGTTTCCATAGCGCCTGGGTGGGAATTTGTAGGAAGGCTTCGCGTTCTGTAATGCTCACCTGGTTCCCACGGGGGCGCTGGTCTAGTCTGGATTGCTGTGGCCTCTTCTAGCGTGATGCACAGGACCCGTAACACCGATTGGACAGGACCTCCAAATCGTGCTTGCCTGGCCCGTAGGAATATCCTTCTGCAGATGAGAAAGGGGATTAACAGTCTGCAGAATAGTGTGCTAGCTCCCCCATTTCCCCCTTCGTTCCGCTCTAACTTTCTACAAACCCCGGTTTAAGCTCACCTTATGGTTTGGAAGGATGAACTCTCCATCCTGCTTCTGGTGCAGGGGCGCGCGTTTGTCCAGTTACTTCACTGGTTTTCAGAATGGCGCTGGCAAAATCCACTTGACTTTCCTGAGCGATGCGCCGTAACTATGAAAGTTCAAAGTTCAAGTGAGGCCCCCTTTATGTTGTCTTTCTAACCTATGATCTGTCCTTTATTTCAGGTGCAGAATGAAGGCGATGCGTCGACGGGTTAAACTGCCGAGGTGAGTAGTGATGAGGGCGATCCCTCTAAATGTCCTTATCATTCCCCAGAAATGTCTCTTGTCCTTTCCCCATAGGGGCCGGGGTACGGTGCCTGCAACGGGGCGGCGCCGACCCGAAATGTGGAAGAAAAGCCGGTAAGTATTATGGCTGTTAATCAGGCTTTCTTTCTGTGTTCCTTCTGCTCACCTTTTGTTTCTTCCTCTCTCCCCTAGGTGCAAAGATGTGGCGTCCGATACTGACAGCCGCGATGGAGCCGGGAGATGTCTCGAGGACAGGTGAGTGAAGCGTGGCGCTGCAGCGAGCAACGCGATGCTTTTAAATGGAAGTCTTTCTTCAGGGATGCTGGCGAGAAGATTCCGGATGCAGGTAAGAAGTTTGAAATAGTCCTTGGTTTTCAACTTTCTCTTCTCTTCATTCCTTGCAGGTCTTCCAGGTTCGAGGCGGGCGTGGCTGGAGTCCAGGAGCAGGAGCAGACACGGTGAGCGTTAAGCTGCAGGAAGCAGAACAACGCGAAGCATGAGCTGCTGTCTGGGCGTGGCTTAAATAGCCTCCAAAGAAGTCCCAGGTATGTATCCTTCCCCAACTAGGTATGTATCCTTCCCTGGCCACGCCCGAGTGAAAAAATAGTCCCTATGAAAAAATAGTCCCTTTCAGGTCTCAGGGAGGCCTGAAGCGTGCAGCATGGTCTGCATCCGGTAAGTGCACAAAACACCTCCCTTTATGAGCCTGGCGCCTATGGCGCCAGGACTGATGTCCAACATGAGCCTGGCGCCTAAGGCGCCAGGACTGAGTCCAAAGAGCCCCTATAAGGGGCCGCTGGGCTTTTACCCGAGGGCATGATGCCTGCTTCCGGGGGTGCTGGGCCTGGCCTGGTGCTCCGGGGGTAGGCATCATGACACTGCTTTCCAATCTATTAATGGATTGTGCTCCTGGAGCCAAGGTATCCCCAATATTAAGCTAAACTGGGGCATCGAGATCAAAACTCAGGGTTTCCTTGTGTATAGCCTGTAGGGTCAGGAGCATTGGGACTGTCTGCTGTTTGATGGGCCCAGAAATCAGAGATGTACCATCGACTGCCTGCATCGACTCTGGCCTGGTTTTAGTTAGCAAAGGTAGTTCCAAGGTTTGAGCAAGCGCAATGTCAATATAATTACCCGTGGCCCCTGAGTCGATGATAATAGTAACCCGGTGTGAGACATCAGGCGTGGGTTGGAGAATAGCCTGTACATGTATGGGCCTGATGTGACCGAATGCAGGAATAGGATTCGGGGTGTAACAAGGAGCGCTCAACCCAGCCCCCGGTTCTCTTGTCGAGCACTGCGAAAACCCCAAGACTTGAGGTTTGGCCGGCGGGGACATTCCTTCACGAAATGACCAGTTACACCGCAATAATAACATGCATTGTCCACCCTCCTGCGTTCCCTTTCTATGGGTGTGATCGGGCTCCTTATGCCCCCAATCTGCATGGGTTTGTGACTGGTGTTGGAGGCAGCAGCAGTGACAGATGGGTTTGACATATGAGAAAAACCGGCTTCAGCCCTGCGTTCAGAACGCCTGGCATTCAACTGTAGGGTTAGGTCAACCAAGTCTTGGTAAGAGGTTGGCAGAGAGGAAACAACAGCAAGAGCATCCTTCATAGCGTTGTTTAGGCCTCTATGAATCACAATAGCCTTTTTACTTTCAGGCCATGAGGTCTCCGCTGCAAGCTGATTGAACTTTGTTATATACTCAATTAAAGACCCTCTCCATTGTCCCAGTTCCAGGAGTTCCAGATCTTGGGACTGAACCTTGTGATGACTGTCGAACACCCGGGACATTTCCGTGACCAGTAAATCAAAATCATAAAGTGCTGGGTTATCATTTTCCAGGAGTGGGTTAGCCCAGCCAGCAGCTGTACCGGCGTGAGAGTGTGAATGCTGCTTTACTGGTTGAGTCTGGAAAGGCTTGGGGCCTACACAAGAAATGCAATTTGCATTGATTCAAGAAAGTTCTAAACTTACTAGGATCCCCATGAAACCTCTCGGGGGCAGCCAATGGAAGAAGTGAGGGGAGTACCACGGGTATGGGATTCGGAGGGGATGGAACTGGAGGCTGGACAGGGTGTGGGGCTGATGACGCTGGTGAAACATCCCCAAACTCAGCATCTGCAGGCAGGGGGTGGCTAGTGCTTTGGATGTTGTCTAAACGTTGGTGAATGGCAGTGTTTGCTGCGGCCATATCTGCACGTAACACGGTTATGGCTTGGACCATAGTGGCCAAGGGGTCCTCCGTGGCTCCCTCCATTGACTACACGACAAGATGGCTTCACAGTCTGTTATGTCTTGACTGTCGTGTAGTCAGAAGAGTCCTCTGTCCACAAGTGCCGCACAGAGAGAATCTAAATCACTCTCTGTACAACCTTTGAGGCCACAGGTGGGAGATGATCTTCCGGAACCGTGGACCTCTGGGAACCCCGAACCACTGTAAAGAAAGCACCGGTTAAGTAACAAGCCTAAAACAGCAATAACAAACCAGACAACAAGGAAGTGGAACGGTCTTACCAATAAGTGGCCGTGGAGTATCTGCTACACCTATAGAGGAGGTTCCGGGACCCAGCAAGGCTGTTTCCTTTTGCAGGGCAATAGGTGTCACTGAGCTGCGTGTGCCGGGCCCACCTGTTGTCAGAGTTCGGACAAAGAAGCTGAGTGGAACGTGGTACCAAAGGATTAAGGAAGTAGAATGTCCAGAAGGTAGTCCGTGAATCGTAGCAAGGAATCCAATGAAGCAAGAACCAGAAACCAGGGGAAATCCAATAGCAGTCCGTAGAGTAATCCGAGGTCAGTATCCAAGTAATCCGAAGTAATAAATGTAGCGCAGAACAGGTGTCCAAATAAACAGCTGTGAAGCACCGAAGTGTTGCGATGCGGCTGTTTAAATACCGGCGCTGCCTATTACCTTCCAGTCACATGAGTCGTAACCGCATCACGTGAACGTAACTTAGAGACACGTGAGCGGGGGATGCTGGTCATGTGACGCAGAAGAAGCCGGTCTCGCAATCGCCAAGGAACACGCCAATGGAATAGGCGTCTCCGCGAGCAGGCAGCATGTCGAATCATGCGCGGTGGCACATGGGAACTCGGGGAAAGCACAAGTGAGTCCCGGAACTGGGAAAGAGGACGGGATGGGGTGGAGGTGTGAGAACGGGCAGGAGGAACACTAGGAACACTGAGGGGTGAGTGTGTGACAGAATTACATCACACTGGGCCCTATGACGAAAACTGATCCTTTTGAACTGGAAATTCTTGTCTACAATGATGTTGCTGTGTGGAGCTTGTGGCAAAAGCAAGGACAGAGTGCCGCAAGGTTTCTGGTTAAGAAAGCTCACAGATCCTATGACAAGATAGACTCCATTTGAGAAACAAGTTGCTGCAGTGTACTGGGCTCTAGTTGAGACTGAAAGAATCACAGGCGAGCAACCAGTGACAATTTGCACAGAAATTTCGATCATGGGCTGGGTGCGCGACTCTGCTGCAAGCGGAAAAAGTGGCAGAGCGCAAGACGCTACTCATGTCAAATGGAAATGGTATTTACAGCAACATGTGAAAGCTGGCCGCACAGGGTTTTCCAGACCGCAAGAACCAATGCTGGAGGCAGTGGATCTGGAAGCGATGCCTGAACCAAGCACCCATGTGGCGTTGCCAAAATCCCCCTACAAAGTCGCACCCGCCTATGATACATTGACAGAGGAAGAACAAAAGTTTGCATGGTTCACGGACGACACAGCAAAGTATGATAAAGGGCAAAGACACTGGTAATATGTTGCATTCCAGCCCCACCGAGAAACACTGCTGATGAGAGAAGGTATGGGAGGATCCAGTCAATATGCTGAACTACAGGCGGTGGCCTCCGTGATTGAACAGGTGAAAGAGACAGAGACTGCATACATATACAAAGACAGTTGGGCCACATATCAAGGCATGACACATTGGGCACCGGCATGGAGAAGAGACGGCTGGCAGATCAAGAACACTCCGATCTGGGGAGGGCCGAACATCTGGGAAGAGATGTGGTGCAAAGGTGAGAGGTGCGAAATCTGCATTGGGCATGTCGATGCACACATTCCCCCTGACACCTCACTGGCTGCCCTGTTCAACAACAAAGTGGATCATATTGTGAAGATTCGCCCAGTGACAACACCTGAAGAAGCTGAGGTATTGCAAGGAATGGCGGACTGGGCACACCAAACCTCAGGGCATCTGGGGCAAGCAGGAACCTATGAGTGGGATAAGAGGAGACAATTTGCCATTACCATGGATCATGCCAAGCAAGCTGCCTCCCAATGTTCCTTGTGCTGCTAAGTGAAGCACTACCTGCTGGAGAGGAAGCCTCAAGGCCTTTTGAGAAGAGGTGAAAGAGCTCCTAGCATATGGCAAGTTGACTACATTGGCCCTTTACCACACGAGAATGGAAAGCATTATGTGTTGACCATGGTAGACACATATTCTGGACTGCTGTTAGCCTATCCAGTTGCCCATGCAGATCAGCGGGCAACCTTGCAAGGAATGGAATACCTCATCAGGCATTATGGCAGTCCGGATGAAATCCAATCAGATCAAGGCAGCCATTTTGCTGGACACAATGTGCAGAACTGGGCGCTAGAACAAGGCATGAAATGGACACTGCACATCAGTCGATACCCAGAATCCTCTGCTCTGGTGGAGCGCAGCAAAGGGCTGCTCAAGCAACAAATAAAGAAACTGACTAAGACTCACACTCTCAAGGGGTGGTCCAAACATCTGGCACAAGCACTGTTTGAACTGAATAATCGTCCATTGGGAAACCGGCAGGCACCCTTTGTGAGACTGACAAGTGAGAAAGTGGAATCCACAAAGACACTTATTGTGTGGAAGACAGACAAAGAAGCAAAGCTGCCTGTGCAGGCCACAGCGGGTAGCAGTGGACTTGATTTATCTACCTATGAAGATGATGTTATATCAGTGGGACAAACCAAATCCATATCGCTGGGTATTGGCATCAAATTGCCGGCTGGCACCTATGGACGCATTGCTGCACGATCCAGCCTGGCAAAAAAAGGCATTGACATTCTGGGAGGTGTGATTGATCCTGATTATAGAGGGACTGTTTCGGTACTCATACATAACGCTGGTGCTTCTGCAGTACTATTAACCAAATATGATCGAATTGCACAATTGATTTGTGAGCAAGCAGTTGTTCCCCTAGTGGTTGAAAGTAAGCAAGCCCCAGAGACTACACTGAGGGGGGGAAGGAGGCTTCGGTAGCACCAGCAAAAAGGTGTGGGTTCACCATCCAAACAAAAAGCCTGAGGCTGGGGAGGTGTTAAGTCAAGGTGTTGGAAGTACTTATGTTGTACTTTTGCAGAATTCTGACATGCCTGTTTATATTCCCGCTACTAGGCTCACACCACGAACGTAGAGCAGTATGAAGGGGATGGGACTTGCCTTGCTGTGGGTGCTCCTGACCTGCCAAGCAAACGCTTTCTCTGTAAAGAATGGGTTGATGCAAGACGCTACATGGACTCTGAGAATCGCATGCACTACACCTGATGCTCCAGTCCTGCGTGACAACTACAACCGCACCGTAACCTGTGAGAAAAGCACTACAAATGAGTATCTACATGGAATTGCAAGAGTTCTGGCTTGGCACATTGTCGGGCATCTTTTGTCACTGACCCATATGACTGGCGCTTATGAAATCTTAGGCCCAAACTTTTCAGTGAATGGATCCAATAATTTGTTTGATGTTTCATGTTTCTTCTGCCCCAAGAACTGCAGCGAGTGTACTCGCCAAGATTTTTTGGACTATAACTTGACTATATGCATTTCATACAATTGTGTGTTGAAACAGCCACTGCCGGATATGGTGTTTGTATCTAAAATTAATATTGTATAAGGCAGGCATCCCACATGGAGAATGGTGTTCTTCAAATCACACAAAATAGAAACTGTGAACATGCTAGATTTTCCAGTAGTAAGACAACATTTAAATTGCAAACACGTAATGCACGCATCTATCATTACAGAGGTACACTTAGACATAGATTTATCACAAGGCAATGTTTCCTTATTACTACTAAGCTGCTACAAATGGAGTCAATTTCTATGGCCCATCAACAAATTGCGCGTAGCTAGGGTGCTAGATACATTCAATAAATTAGCCACTATGGGTTCTGATGCCAGCTCTGCTATAAAACTTCTTGCCCAGTGGGGCCCATTGATAAGCCCTACCCTGCGCAACACTGCTACAAGTATTGGCAACCACTGGAGATGGCAGAATTGTAGCTATAAAGACATTTTTTCTGCCATAGGGCAGGTCAACAAAACTGCTAAAGACACACGATGAATGTTATGGCAAACTTTATTAAATCAGCAGGTGTTGGCTTTTCGCTCCGAGTGGGGGCGATTATCCTCAACCCACTGGCACACAGAGCTACAGTTACCAGAATACATATGGATTAAACCGCTTGCTTTTGATTGCATGAATAACACATGCCATGCTTTAATGCAAGTTAGTAGAACCGCTTATGCTTTAGAAATATGGTGTCCTTTTATAGTCTTGCCTATGAAAATAAATGGTTCCTGGTGGGTTCCGCAGATACAAGGGGAATGGTTAGACAGCCAAAACTACACCATCCACAGTCACACCTGCATGCCCTGGTATCAGGGGTGGGTGTGTCCTCAAACTGGAAGGATTCCGGACCCATGCATGCATCCCACAGCAGGGTAATGCACCTGGATGCAATACCACATTAATGGGACTGACATTTTCCGGATAGATCAGCATAAAGCCTGCGTAGTTACTAATCATTCCTTGCTTATTAGCAATAATAGGTTTTTAGGGAATTCTCAGGTGTTTTGCATAGATCAGGTTGTGACTATCTTAGACATTGTTACTCACACCTTATATTCACTAACCCAGTGGTCTCACACTACGCTGCATGCCGAGCTCACACATTTGCTTAACTGGACTCTACCATATGGGGTGATTACTGCCCGGCTTCAAGCTATTAGACAATTTGCTCAAACTGCTTGGAAAGATTTCCAAACGCTAGCTACCTCAGTTATCTTTGCAGAGTGCAAGTTGATGATAGACAGATATCAATTAATTAAAACTGCTGACCATCTGCAATCGGTTACTACTCACCACTGGTGGGATGTATTCACTGGATGGTCTCCCTCCTCTACGAGGCTGCTTAATATAATGTTGCATCCCTTGCTGTGGCTGCTGATCTCCCTAATACTGATTGCTATCGTTTTTATTGGGCTCTTGCGCAGGATGACATTTCTCTATAACAGAATGACTGCGCTGGAAAAACAGTTGATCGGCCTACAGCACACCGTACATGCTTCTAAATCATGGCACTGAGTCAGCATTTTCAAGCCTCACTTCGAAAGGGGTGGAATGTCATGAAAAGCCTCTAGGCGCTTGCAGTAACCTGCACTTGCACTAACCTACTGAGCTATCTAGCGTGTAATTAGAGCTTATTCGAAGTGTGGAGGAAAAATGTTGAACCAGCTAGGCCTCTCGAACTGAGTGAGCCAGCATGCTTGTGAGGGGTTAACTGCGAAGGCCCTTCTTGAAGACATAAACATCTAGCTTTGCAAGAAGCTCTGCACAGCCTTTAGGAGCCAGGCACAGCCTTGCTCGTCTTCGCTCTGCGAGTCAGGTGCACCGATAACACAGGAATGTCAGGCTTTCCCAAAACAACGTACACGAAGCCTGGGAGCCAAGACTGGCTGTTTCCAGTCTTGTAACTTTCCAGGCAAAAACATGTTTGCTGCCTGGAAGGGAGAGCCTAGAAGATTCTCGAAGAGCTCGTACGTCATAGTGATTGACGTGCAGCCCCTAATAAGAGAACTATACCTGGGCCAGTGAGGGACTCATCCTGGGCTGTTTGTGAAACGCGTACACGGAGAGGAACAGCGCCTGGACGACCAGCCGTGCACTAGAGGGCTGAGACTCCAAGCATCACATCCCCGCTCTAGTGCAGGCCTGTGGGGGGCTTGGCCAGTCCTCCCCTCCCTTCTCGAGGGGTGCCGGGCACTTTGAGTGGCGAGTGTCCTGGGTGTGATTCAATCGTATATCCATCCATGAGATCTAGGAGCCTAAGATCAATAATTGCCTATTCATTGGTGGCTGACAATTGGTATTATCCAGCTTCCACTTTAATTCCCATATTATTGTAAAATGCTGCTTAGTTCTCATTAGACACCGTAGTAATAAATGCAAGCATCACATTTTCTGTGTGATTGGCTTTCTTCCAGATTGAGTTCACTGGGCTTCGCATAGATATTTACTTGTGTGGGAAGGTGATTATGAGTGATTTTATTGCACTAAGGGCTGGTCCCAGGGAAGTACGGGTTCTCCCTTTTCACTTTTCACTACACCTTCCCCCTCTGTCTTTTCCCATCGGAAAGTATGATGGTAACCCCAGAACCCTCAAATAATTCCTGGATGCCTGTTTGGTGTATTTGACCTTTCGGCCTCTGGTTTATGAACTGGATAGAGCCAAGGTGGGGCTTCTTCTGTCAAACCTAGTGGGACACGCCTTGGCTTGGACTACTCCTTTGATCACCCAGTGTGATCCAGTCATGAAGGTCTATGCTTTATTCACTCAACAGTTTAAGTCCAGATTCGATTGACCTGAAGTTCAGTACTCATCATATGAGGCCATGCTAGACATAAAACAAGGGTCTCAAGATGTTCAGTCTTATGTGTCCTCCTTCATGAAGTTGGCCATTGAAGCCGGATAGCCAGACACCGCACAACAAACTCTGTTTAGGAGGGGATTGCACAGAGACATAAAGTATGAACTGGCACGAGTAGCAAGACCAGCCACTTTCCAGGAACTGGTGTCTCTGTCCCTCCAAATTGAGTTTTGACAATCCGAACGGTGTCAGGAGAGGAGAAAGACAAGGTCATTTCAGCCTTCCATTGTCAACCCTTCGACACCCAGAGAGAGACCACAGACAGAAGAACCAATGCAAATCGGTACTGCCAGAGGGCCCTTGAGGCAGAATAATGTAAGAGACGCCGGGAACAAGGACTGTGTATGTACTGTGGGTCTTCTAATGTCACGCCACAGTCACAGAGTCAGTGTCCTCTCTGATGCCAGCTCTCCGCCGACTCTGTGTTCCTGCTAGCCTTGTCACAACCCCTGCCGTTAACGCACGTCGCCTTGGGCTTGGGAAACCGTGGCAGAGACCGTACCCACTGCGGTTCCGGACACAGTCTCATTGGCGGTTGCCGTGGCGACGGCAGGACTCTCAGAGAGCTCCTGCAAGTACGCGCATTCAGCGTACGCTGTCATGTGAGGCGTTGCCGGTGCAAACTACATAAATACGTTCCCGACGCTACCAACATCATCTGTGTTGTTAGCCGCCGTGTGGCGTTCCACGTAGCTCTTCGTTTTGTTCCTTGGATTACTGGCTCTTCAACTTTGGCTATGGACTATTGGACTTTGCTTCTGGACATCCTTCTGCCTCACCTTGTTCTTTGCTGGAGTACTCGGTAGTTTTGTCCTCGGACTACACAACGGATTGATTTTGGATTCCCCTTTCTACGCAGTTTGGAACTTTGGACATTGCAACTTCTGGAGTTTATTCCTGCTCTGCTGGCGGGTAGCCCTACTTCCAACCACCATCAGGGCTCCTTCTGGTTGCTGGAACCTACCTTTCACCTCACTGCACCACCTTGGGTGGGGAAGCATCTCCTGTCTATTGGCAGTTCAGCACTCATTCCCTACTTCAGTATCCTACTGCTTTTATACTTACCTGTTCCTTTTCTTTTCAGCCATCTGGGGACCCAGTGCTGTTGTTCCAGCCACCTGTGGACTCAAAGATCGGCGAGTGTGTCATTTTGCTATCTTTGGCTGGTACTTGGGGATGGAGGTATTAATGGTCCATGCAATATCCACGTCTTCACAGACTGAGAAGTCTTTTATTGCATGGACTATGGATACAGCAACGAGTGACCCAGTGGCCGCTTTAGTATAGGCCATCACGGTCCTAAGGGCGGATATATCCACCGCCACCACGGCCATACATCAGCATTTACACGCTATACAAAGCGAACGCCATGCCCTTTCCACTGATCCATAGTTCGGGGGTGTGCCTGCTCAGCCATCCGCATCCAGCAATATACAGCACCAAAACCATGTGTATATTCCCACTCCTTTTCCCTTGGCCGCCCCAGAGAAATTTCATTGAGACCCCAAATAATTCTGCACATTCTTCAATCAGTGTAAACTACACTTCCTATGTCGATCCCAGGCTTTCCCAAACTCTATCACCACGGCTGCCTTCACCCTGTCACACCTCAGCGGCATAGCGGCTGCTTGGGCTAACCCTCTCCTCGAAAGCAACAGCCCAGTGCTTTATGACTTCGACCAATTGGTGGCTGAAATGACTCAGGTTTTTGATACGCGTTACAAGGCGCAGACCCGGGATCCCGAACTACTGGATTTGGTACAAAGAAAAGCCAGTCTCATTGATTATATTACAGGGTTTAACCAGCTTTCTCTTGAAACAGCCTGACCCGAGAACAAAAAACCTGTGGTTTTCTATAGAGGGCTCAGTGATCCTATGAAGGATGCTTTGGCCGTAGTACCCACATTGCCCGTCCAGTACCCTGAAATGATTGACCTAGCCTTACAAGTGGATGCCCGTAGGTCGGAGCGAAAGACAGAGTCCAGTAGATCTCCATTGCCCCAGTTTTAAGCACGTTCTCCGTCTGAGGTGTCAGGGTAAACAATGCAGATAGGGGGTGTCTGTGGTCCCCTGACTGCTTCGGAATGGCAGCGTCGCCGTTTATCCAATGCCTGCTTTTACTGTGGTCTAAGTGGTCACTATGTGAAGGAATGCCCCAAGCATCCCAAGAGACCCACAGTTTTTCAGGCTCATCCCTAGAGGAAGGGGCACGGATGTGCCCAACTAGGATGCCCCCACACACCAAGCCTGCCTTCTTTCATACTGCTCCAGTAGCATTAGAGGCCTTACTCTTGCTGTCCAATGACACAAAACACTCAGTACGCTTAGTCCTAGATTCAGTAGCCACAGTGAACTACATTGACATAACCCTAGCCACCTCCCTGAACCTGCCTATGCAGAACAAGAGCAACCCTGAGCCGGTACAAGCCGTGGATGGTTCCCAGTTAGTGTCAGGTCCGATCAAACAACAAACCATGCCACTCACACTGGTCATCCATGACACCTATAGGGAAATGATAACATTGGGCTTGATTACCACTCAATTTGATATCATTTTAGGCATTCCTTGGTTACGGGAACATAACTGCCTTATTGATTGGTCTTACAGTAGCCTCTCCTTTGAGTCCTCCTACTGCCAAGAACATTGTTTGCAACAAGATGCAGCGCCTCGTTCTCCCTACCAGGCCCTGGTTGCTGCCATTTACCTGACCTATTGGACACTGCTAAAACAGACGCACCATGCTTGGTCCTACCCATGTAGTAGGCGCCATCATACCTCACATCCCTTCGGAATATACCACCAATTTACTCATGTTTTCGACAAGGGCTGCGCCAAACTCCTTCCACCTCACCAGCCTTTGGATTGCCCCATCGACCTACTCCAGGGGGCTGAGATCTTTTGTGGTCGCATATACTCCTTATCATCGACAAAGGACCAGGCTTTGAAGGAGTATATCGCCTTGTCTCTCAGGTCAGGCCATATCAGGCCCTCCCAGTCGCCTGCTGCCAGTCCTATATTTTTTGTTCCTAAACGCCAGGGCGATCTTCGTCCCTGTGTGGACTATAGGCGCCTGAACCTGATCACCGTAAAGGACTGGTATCCCATTCCACTGACCTCCCCCCTGCTCGAACAGCTGGGCCATGCCACAATTTTAACAATTTAGACCTTAGGGGAGCCTACAACCTAGTCCGAGTTAGGAGTGGAGATGAGTGGAAAACGTCCGTCTGAACTCGTCATGGTCTCTTTGAATATACAGTGATGCTGTTTGGGTTGTGCAATGCCCCGGCCACATTCCAGCGGTTCATGAATTCGATCTTTCATGATATTATCGACTCATATGTCATTGCGTATCTCAGTGACATCTTGACCTTCTCTTCCTCCTACCAAACCCATGTAAAGCATGTCCTGGAAGTCCTCACCCATCTCAAAGCCAATTCTTTGTATGCTAAACCCAAGAAATGTTTGTTTCACGTGACTGAGACAGACTTCCTGGTGTTGCGCATCACACCACACGGTTTGGCGATGAACACCATAAGGTCAAGGCGGTCCTAGACTGGCCTGTTCCTCACACCATCAAGGCTGTGCAGTCCTTCTTAGGCTTTGCAAACATTTACAGGCGCTTCATCTCTGGCTTCTCTTCCATTGTTGCTCCCCTCACAGAGCTCACTAGTCCCAAAAAACCTTATCTGTGGGCCTCTGCACATCACAAAGCTTTTGACACGGTAAAGACGACATTTACTACTGCCCCCATATTACAACACCCCGATGCCAACCAACCATTCATTGTAGAGGCTGATGCCTCATCCTTTGCATTAGATGCAGTCCTTTCCCAAGCATGCCCAACTACAGGTCTGCTGCACCCAGTGGCGTTTCATTCCCGTAAATTGACCCCTACGGAGACGCATTATTCTGTCACGGAAAAAGAGCTGTTAGCGGTGAAGGACACATTTCAAGTATGGAGGCATCATTTGCTGGGGGCCAAGTGGCCGGTGACAGTCTATACCGACCATCGGAACATACAGGATCTGGCCGTCTTGAATAGCGTCAACAGTCACCAGGTCCGCTGGCATCTGATATTTTCCGCTTTTGACCTTGTCATCCGGCATCGTTCGGGTACAGTCCATGGCAAGGCAGACGCCCTTTCTCGTATGACAGGGGCGGACACACTTCTCGTATACCCAGATACGCTTCTTGACAAATGTCATTTCGTTTGCTTTTGTACACCACCCCTGCCTATACTTATAGACAAATGCCAATGGATCTCCCAACATCCAGAACAGGTTCACGACTGGAATCCTGTGCTCCTTGAAGGCTTTCCTTTTGTCCAGTACTGACTATTTATACCCACTCTTAACACACGACTTCAAGCCCTAGAGTGATCCCATGACGCTGCCGTCAATGGCCATCCTGGACAAAAGCGCAACCTCTCCCTTCTCCAACCCTGGTGCTGGGGGCCATCAATGCGTCGGAACATCGCTGATTATATCGACAACTGCTCCATATGTGCCCAGTGTAAGAACCAGAAGGGTAAGCCATTTGGGCTCCTGCAACCCATGCCCATCCCTCAAAAGCCCTGGCACACAGTGGCAATGGATTTCATCACTGATTTACCAAAAAAGCAGGGCCACGACACTATACGGGTAGTAGTGGACAGATTCACTAAACCTTCTCGCTTTATTCCTTGCAAGGGTATACCTTCTGCCCTGTCATTAGCCCGGTTGTTCCTTGCTAACACCTTCTGCCTTTTTGGTTTGCCCTCCGTCCTAGTATCTGAAAGAGGGTCCCAGTTTACGTCTAGGTTCTGGAGGGCTCTTACGGCTCTTCTGGGCATTGATTCACGGTTCTCGTCGTCCTATTACCCGGAAATGGATGGGCAGATGGAACGCGTTAACGAAACACTCAAGAAATACCTGAGTTGCCTTTGTTTACAATATCAAAGCACATGGTACCAAGTCCTCCACCTTGCTGAGTTTGCATATAACAACGCACCACACTCCTCTACCGGTTTCTTGCCGTTCTATTCAATGGGCAGCCTCCCCATGTCTTACCATTGTCCAATCTACCGGTCTCCACCACTCCTGCAGCCGCCGCCTGTCTAAAGAGACCGCACAGTGATACATGAGCAAACCCTCACCCATTTACAATAAACCCAGAATGCCATGTGCCTTTCAGCTGACAAGAAACAGAGCCCAGCTCCGGCCTATGTGGTTGGTGACAGGGTATGGTTATCCAACTCATTAACATACCAGGTTGTCGCGAACTGCTGCCCAGATATGTAGGCCCTTACGAAGTCACCACGGTCATCAACGCTGTTTCCTATCGCCTGGCCCTACCTACCTCTTGGCGTATCAGCCCCGTCTTTCACACCTGCCTTCTGAAACCTTGCCCCCGTCCACGCGGCTGATGCTGCCTCCCGTGCCACTGTTGCAGGGCTCTGCCACCGATGAATATGAGGTCCATGCCATTATGGATTGACGCATCAACAGGGGCCACCTGCAACACCTTATTGACTGGAAGGAATACAGTCCAGAAGAGTGGACCTGGGAGCCTACCACTAACGTCCATGCCCCGGCACTGGTTTCTCGTTTCCATCAGGATCATCCCATGTGCCCACGTGGTCATGGGCCATTGATGGGGGACTCTGTCACGCCACGGACACAGAGTTGGTCTCCTCTCCGATGCCCGGCTCTCCGCCGACTCTGTGTTCCTTCTGGCCTTGCCACAACCCCCACCATTACCGCACATCGCCTTGGGCTTGGGAAACTATGGCAGAGACCGAACCCACCGTGGTTCTAGCCACGGTCTCATTGGCGGTTGCTCTGGCGACTGCAGGACGCTCGGAGAGTGCCTGCAGGTATGCGCATACAGCGTATGCTGTCATGTGACCCGTTGCCGGGGCAATCTACATAAATACATTCCCAACGCTACAGACAGTGCTTCTCAGCTGTGTTGTTAGCCGGCGAGTGGCGTTCCTTGTTGCTCTTCGTTTTTTTCCTTGGATTACTGGCTCTTCGACTTTAGCTTTGGATTAGTGGACTTTGCTTCTGGACATCCTTCTGCCTCACCTTGTTCTTTGCTAGATTACTCTGTAGTTGTGACCTCGGACTCTGCAACGGATTGATTTAGGATTCCCCTTTCTATTGTTAGGGCCCAAGGACTAAATCGAGCAGTGGTGGCTTGACATGTCGTGAGGCAATTGAGTCTTTCTGACAATATACCCCTCAAGAGTACAAAAGGACAGATTGAGGTGAGTATTGCCTGAAATATTTGGTACACCCTGGTGCCCGGACAGCTGGCTGCAAGTGAAAGTAACCAAGTATTAAAATATGACTCAAAACAATGAAATAACTAGGCAAGATTATGAACAGATACTCACAAGCAAGAATGGTGGCTGGGACTGATAAGTTCCAAGCTAGATTGGTGAGTGTCCTGTAACAAGAGAGGTAGCTATTACTATTAGTACAAGATAGTAAGAAAAGGAAGAACCAGGCAGTAGTGTGCTTACCAATGATTGTTCTGGAGGAATTCTGAAGAGGAAATTGCTGTACGTAAGTGGTAGTCCTGGGAACACAAAGTCTTATTTCCTGTTCCCGCTGGCACGAGGACACCTAAACAAGTCTTTGATCCTTGCGCCGTTGCGCTAATGTCCTTTAAGTTCTTTAGAGTCTTTGGACCGAAAAAGAAGGAAGACGTGACAATGGTTTGGAGATTAGGCAGTCCACACAGACTTCTGGGATCACCAAAGACTAACGAGGTGCAGCCAATTGAAGAGAGACGATCCAGTAACGTTCCAGTTTGTCAGCAGGCAGTTAAGACGTGTAAGGATGAGGCGAATGCAGTCCAATAAACGTTCCGGTTTGGCAGCAGGCAGGTAAGACGTGAAAGGATGAGGCAAATGCAGTCCAATAAACGTTCCGGTTTGGCAACAGGCAGGTAAGACGTGAAAGGATGTGGCAAATGCAGTCCATAGACGTTCCGAATCAACAAGAGATACCAAGTAAGCAATGACAAGGGACGAGGCAAGGGAAGTCAAAGAACAGACCAGGGGATTGAAGAACAGGATAACAAGGTAACAATATACGAAGCTGTCATGATGCCTGCCCCCGGGAAACCAGACCAGGCCTAGCAGCCCCGGAAGCAGGCATCACGCCATTTGGAGCATGCCCAAAAGCCCCAGTTAGGGGCTGTTTGGGGGCAGTCCTGGCGCCTTTGGCGCCAGGCTCATAAGAACAAGGTCAGACCTGGCGCCATAGGCGCCTGGCTCATTTATGAGAACTTACCTAAAGCAGACCATGCTGCTTACTCACCTGATGCAGACCATGCTGCATGAAGACCTAAGCCAAATGAGGCTTAGGAGGGACTATTTTAATGCAGGGACTATTTTCTTACCTGGGTGGGGCAGTGGAAGAATACTTACCTGGGACTTCTTCCAAAGCTATTTAAGCCACGCCCGGACAGCCACACGTGCTTCGCGTTATTCTGCAGTAGCAGCGTAACGCTCACCGTGCCTGCAGCAGCTTCCAGTCTTCTGCCACGCCCGTCTACACTCCGGAGCTCCTGAACCCTGCAAGGAAAACAGAAGGAAAGGTTAGAGCAAGAGTTTATTCATACTCACCTGAATCCTGCATCTTCCCGAATCCATTAGTCGCTCTTGCCGCGCCTACTGCAACGCCGCGCTGAACTCACTTGTTGCCATTTTCAGCATTCCATCACGCTCATCTTCAGTCCGCGGCCGCTCTTCATCACCAATGGACATAAAAACAATAAGGTGAGCAACAGAGAGTTATCTAAGGCAACAAAGGCAAATATTAAGACTTACTTGAGATCACCAGGGATACTCACCTAATCTCGGGTCGGCGCGAGCTTTTCCGCATATCCGCCGCACCCCGGCCCCAATGGGGTAACATTCCGCTACAGACTTACCCGGTTGAGGTAAACGCTTCAATCCACGGATCTTCCTCCGAATGGATGCCTGAAAAGGAAAAAGACCACAGATTAGAGCAAGCTTCCTCTTTATTCCGAACAGCTTTTATAAACACTTACCTGCGCATCTCTGGTTGCCACGTGAACTCTTTCCAGATCCATAAGGGCAACCTAGGGGAATTGGACAGAGTGAATTCCAGACGTTTTGAACTCTTATAACTATTACCTCTACGGCGTCAACTCTGTCTGCAACTCGCCAACTTCCCACACCAGTGAGGCAACTGGTCATCTATGCGCCCCTGCACTTGAAGCAGGATGGAGAGTTCATCTTTCCAGATTATCAGGTGAGAATGTAAAGGAGTCCCAAAGTAATTCATAGGGAGAAGGTGGGGTTAAGCTTAAACCTCACAGGTGGTTAATTCCCCTTTCTGCATTACAGAAGAGTATTCATACGAGCCACACAGACCAAGCTGGGTGGCCCGGTCCACTCCGTCATCTCGGCGCTCCGAGTATCGCTGGAAGAGGTAACATCAGGCCGGTCCAGATCAACGCCTCCGTGGACACCAGGTGAGCGTAACAGAAGCTTAGAAATTACAAATTCAGAAGTAGCTCCGTGAAGTGGGGGCAGGGTTAATATAGAGATCAGCTGACCGCACGCACAACGCGCTGCCGTAGACTTGAATGCCTATGTGTATGCAATGGGCGCCAGCGTTTCCAGGGCAACCATAACGTTCTCTGAAGGGACACGTACTCCTGGACGAACAAGGGTTCTGAGGGATTAATGTGAATCCCAAATTCATAGGTATACTGTTGAACCTACTAGGGAATCGGAATTGTTTCCTCTTGTGTGTACCAGGTCCATGACAAGAAAAATAGGAATCAAATGGAACCCTGACAGTTTCCTCCCCCAAAGAAAGATCCCCGGAGTGAGAGGCCAAGAACCTGGACATGAGGAGAGGAGCATGCACATTTGACTCAGGCTCCCATGTACGCTCTTCAGGACTGTAACCTTTCCAGTCAATGAGAAAATGACGAACCCCACGTATCTTCTTAGTATCCAGAATAGCTTTAACCTCATACTCCTCCACACCCTTGACCATCACTGGGGCTGGACGAGAAGGGAGGTGGGTGCCTGCAGGGCATGGTTTCAGAAGGGAAACATGAAAGACTGGATGTATCTTCCACTGGGAAGGCAACTCTAAACGGACTACCAAAGGATTGAGCACTTCCTTAATAGGAAAAGGACCCACAAAATGAGGTAACAAACATCTACGACCAGGCATATGGAGGTTCTTAGAAGCCAACCAGACCAGCATTCCGGGTTGATAATCGGGGGCAGGAGTCCGGTGCTTGTCAGCATAGAGTTTGGCCTGCCGTTGAGCGGCCGCCAAGTGATCAGAGACCGTCTTCCTCAGGGAAATGAATTCACGGATGCAGTCTTGAGCTGCCGGGTTGTCAGTGGCAGGAATAACATCCCCAGGAAGCGAACTGGGATGTAGACCATAAAGGGCAAAGAAGGGAGTGGTGCCAGTAGACGAATGGACTGAATTATTGTACGCATATTCTGCTTCTCCCAAAACGTTTAACCATGGTTCCTGATGTTGAGCAATTAGACAGCGTAAGAATTGTTCCTTAGTGGTATTCGCCCTCTCTGTCTGACCATCAGTCTCGGGGTGATAGGCCGTGGAGCAACGTCCACCAATACCCAAGGCAGTGACAAGATGATGCCAGAAATGGGAGGTAAACTGTGAACCTCGATCAGTGATGATGATTTCTGGCAGGCCAAAACAACGAAACACATGCTGCAAGAACAAATCCATTAGGACAGGAGCAGAAGGCAGACCTTGGCAAGGTACGAACAAGGCCATTTTAGAAAAATAGTATATGACCACCCATATGGTATCACAGCCTCTGACAAGAGGTAACTCTACCACAAAGTCCATCGAAATCATAAGCCAAGGGTTCTTTGGGACAGGCATGGGATGAATCAACCCCATTGGTTTGGACGCCGTACCTTTGCATTGAGCACAAATAGCACAATTCCTGATGTATTCCGACACATCCTGTCAAGGGTATCGTGAATCTCCTCTTGATCCTGTAGGATCTCGGCCTCCCTTACTTCCCTTTCCTCCTCACCTCGTATTCCCCGGCGTAGATTCAGGGTCCGGTTTTCCTTAGGCTTGGCCTTCCCTTTTTTTTGTAGATGAGAACGGCCGAAGGAGGCCGCCACCGTGACACCCCAAGGGTGATCGGTGGTGACCCTCCGCGGCCGCGGAGTGAGGGGAAAAAGCCAGAGGCTGAAAAAACCCCAGAGGTCTGTAGAAGATGCGTCGGTAGTAGGAAGCACTTGACACTTGCAGGGCTGAGTAAACTGCTGGAGAAGGCACACTCCTTTCCAAAATTTGACAAACAGGTCTCCAAGGAGGAAACGCTGAGACCGGTAGGAATTCGGAAGTCCAAAGTGTCAGCAACAAGGTAAGCGGGCTAGGCAAGGCAAACCCGTAGTGTATTCCTGGGGGCTGTACACAGAAGGAGCCGATAACAAGAGAGGGCGAGTGGAGGAAGGTAAGTAAGAAAGGTGGAAGGGTAGACAAGGCGGAAAAGGCAATAATAGTAAACAAAGGCGGGCGGAAGGGGAGGTAAGGAACACGGGAAAGAAGCAATAGGAGGACGTAGTAAAGGTGGTAGGACGGGAAGGGAATGGAGAACGGGAGCGAGGAAAGGGGGAGAGGGAGGAAACCAGAATCGGAGCGAGCTCCGGAAGGTAACTGTAACAAACAATACGGTAGCAGGGACACTAGCACGGAGAAAACAAGCAGCAGCCAAAACTGGAGCGTTGCAACGCACCCGAACACAGGAAGGGGCGGGCTATATCCTGTGTCGGGATACGTTGCAGAAAAGACTAGACCGCTGCACTGGGTAGAGGAAGCGTGATCGGAACACCCGTACGCCGCTTCCACCTATTCCAGAGCTTCCAGGCTCCCCGAGCCGTGACAGTATGCCCCCTCCTAAGGTCCACCCCTCCTGGCTTGCCAGGGTGACTACGATGGTATTTGCGTAGCAAGAGGGGCGAGTCCAGATGTCCTTTAGGTTCCCAGGAGTCTTCTGATCGTGGGTATCCTTTCCAGTGGACCAGATACTCTAGACGACCCTTATGGTAACGTGAATCGCATATCTGAGAGACTTCGAAGATGTCGGTCTTTGGACCTTTTGGCACAGGAGCGGCAGTCTTCCTACGAGACCATTTGTCCTCATGAAAGTCTTTAAGCTGAGAAGAGTGAAAAACGGGATGTATACGTTGTAATTGAGAGGGTAATTGCAAGCGGAAGGCCACTGGATTAATTTTCTGGGTTATCTTATAGGGCCCTATGTATCTGGGAGACAACTTGGAAGGGCGCACCCACCTTGGTAAATACTTGGTCGATAGCAGGACCTTGGAATCCACGTTCCATTCAGGAACTGATCTCCGATGTTTGTTCGCCTGGTAACGGTGTCTGTTTTGAGCTTCTTGGAGCCCTAGTTTGGCCTTACGATGAGCTTCTTGGAGGCTTTCCGCAATAGATTCTACAGAAGGGACTGTGGATTCAATGCCGGTCAAAGGATATAAGGCACGGGGATGGTAACCGTAGGTGCAGTAAAAGGGACTCATACCGAGGGCTGAATGACAAGAGTTGTTGTACGAGAATTCGGCCGTCGGCAACAGTTGAACCCAGTTATCTTGGCGTTGATTGACGAAACACCTTAGGTATTGCTCAAGTGTACCATTTAGACGTTCAGTCTGGCCGTTCGATTGGGGATGGTACCCGGATGTTAAAGCCCTCTCGATGCCTAGTCTTTCGCAGAGAGAGGACCAAAATCGGGAAGTATACTGGCTGCCACGATCAGAGATGATCTTAGTAGGAATCCCGTGCAGTTTGAAGATGTCTCTTAGGAACACCTCGGCCATACTTGACGCGGTTGGTATGCCTGGTAAGGGGGAAAAATGGGCCATTTTGGTGAATGAGTCAACGACAACCATGATACAGGTACAACCACTGGATTCAGGTAACTCTACGATGAAATCGGTAGAGACAGTGGTCCATGGACCGGTAGGGATAGAATCCGGTTCAAGCAGACCTAAAGGTCTTTGAGTGGAGGCTTTATTGCGGAGGCAGGTAATACATGACTGGACGTATAACCTGGCTTCTTCCCTTATTCGAGGCCAGAAGAAATAGCGTAATAGGAGTTCCTGAGTGTTATAGATGCCACGATGACCTGCCACCTTGGCGTCGTGGCACCAGGATAGAGCCTTTTCCCGGAGAGAAGGGGTTGGTAGATACAATCTCTTGTCCACAATGTATAGACCGTCTTGGATAACATAATCCATTTTCTTCTTTAGACCGGTCTCGGCCTCAAACCTTCCGGTAGAGTCTTCCTTGACTTGTTGTAGGAACGCGGACAACGTTCCTATGGTACGGGACTCAGGAAACATTAGCTCAGGCTTGGTCTCCAGTTCCATAAAATAATCACTCCGTCGTGATAGGGCATCGGCTACTACATTCTGGTTGCCCGGAATGTATGTGATGTTAAAGTCAAACTGCGCGAAGAAGTGCGCCCATCTTGCTTGTCTGGTGTTGTAGCATTCAAACTGGCGTAACACCTGGAGATTCTTATGGTCCGTTCGGAGTGTGAACGGATGCATTCCCCCTTGGAGTAGATGACGCCACTCTACACAGGCCAGTTTCATTGCCAGCAGTTCTTTCTCAATAACAGAGTAGTTACGTTGACTGGGATTCAAAGTCTTGGAATAGTATGATACCGGGTGTTCCTTTCCTTGGTACTCCTGAAGTAGGACGGCTCCTACAGCGGCTGAAGAGGCATCAGTTTCCACCACAAAGGGAAGGCTTTGATTGGGTTGACGTAATATAGGAGTCACACAGAAGGATCGTTTTAGCAGCTGGAAGTTCTTTTCTGCTTCGGTAGTCCACCGGAATGGCGAAGAGGTCTTTTTGAGGAGAGAGGTCATCGGAAGCACCAATTGGGAGAAGTTCGGAACGAACTTCCGATAAAAGTTCGAGAGTCCTAAGAATCTCTGAATGTCCTTCACAGAAGCAGGAGATGGCCACTCCAAAATAGAACTGACTTTGCGAGGATCAACGGCTATCCCTGCCGAAGAAAGAATGTAACCCAAATAGGGTATAGTTGATGCTGAGAAAACACATTTCTCCAGCTTAACTGAGAGTTGATGGTCCTGTAGTCTGTGAAAAACTTCCACTACGTGTAGACAGTGTTCTTCTTGGGTGCGAGAGTAAACCAATATATCATCGAGATAGACGATGACCGAGTTGCCTAGGAGATCCGAGAAGAGTCTATCCATAAAGCGCTGGAAGATAGATGGAGCGTTGACTAACCCAAACGGCATCACCTGGTACTCGTACAACCCAAAAGGTGTCCGAAAAGCCGTTTTCCACTCGTCTCCTGTTTGTACCCTGAGCAAGTGATACGCATTGCGCAGGTCCAGTTTAGTAAAGACGGTGGCAGAATGTACGGCCTGAATGATCTCGGAAATGAGGGGCATAGGATAGCGATCTTTGATGGTGACCTTGTTAAGACCCCTGTAGTCAATACAAGGACGTAGTTCTTTGGTGTCCTTCTTGGGGATGAAAAACAATGATGCACCGGCAGGGGATTTAGAAGGTCTAATGAGTTCGTTGGCTAAGTTCTTGTCCAGGTATTCCTTCAAATGATGTCTTTCCTGGAGGGTTAGCGGGTACAGGCGACCGAACGGAACCAAGGACCCTGGATGAAGGTCAATGGCACAGTCTTCTGGCCTATGCGGAGGAAGATCCAGGGGGATCTTCTCGGTAACTACATCGGTGTACTCAGCGAGATAAGCAGGCAAACAATGGATTGTTTTGGGATCTTCACCACAAAAGGTGTGTACTGTAGAGAATTCTGTTTGGGGTAGACAATTGGTCTTGCAAAAGGAGGATTGGAAACTCAGAACGTTCTCGGACCAGAGAATGGTAGGATTGTGTCTTCTTAACCACCCAATCCCGAGGATTAATGGGAAGTGCGCAGCCCTGATCAAGTCGAAAGACAAACGTTCAGAGTGTTGCATGATGTGTAAGACAAGGGCTTCGGTAGTGTGCGTAATGAGACCAGAGCTCAAAGGCCTTCCGTCAACACCTTCTACCTTTTGATCTTCGGCCTTGGCAATACGGGAAATGCCTTGCCTTTCGGCCCAGAGAATGTCCATGAAGTTGCCTGCGGCTCCGCAGTCCAACAGGGCTTGTGTCTGAATGGTAGTCTTGTTGATGATCAAGGTGACCGCCATAACCATAAGACGGTGGTCTTCGGTGCACTCTGGAGAAGTAACAGAAAGGGTGACAAAGGGACTAGCTTCGCTCCCTCGGTAGTGCGTCCCCAGCTTTACCGAGGGTGTTCGTTTCCCGAACGCCTGGGTGGAACGTCGGGGCAATCTCTGAGTAGGTGAAGCGGCGATCCGCAATACATGCACAGGTTCCCTTCTCGTCTTCTTCTACGTTCCTCTGCGGTGAGAGGGGAACGTGTGCTTCCGATCTGCATAGGCTCTTCTCTTGTGAGACGAGTGGCGGTAGGGGGGAAGGAAAGAGAAGGGCCAGGGGGTATTGATGTACTGCTCTTAGTCTTGCGGCGTTCTGCTCGACGTTCTGCCAGTCGGAAATCTATCCGGAGAGTAGCCGAGATCAGGTCAGCAAAGGTAAGGGGACGTTCTATCCTGGCTAGTTCATCCTTCAACTCCTCACGCAGTCCCCTTCTAAAGATGGCATACTGTGCTTGTTCTTGCCATCCTGCTTCTGCAGCGATTTGCCTAAAGGAGGTGATATATGACATAACATCATTGTTTCCTTGTCTGATGTCTAGCAGATCTTCGGATGCCAAGTAGGTACTCTCGGTACGTAGAAACGTCTGTTTCATCAAAGTCTTGAAGGCCTCGTAATCTAGGAGGACGGGATCAGATCTGTTCACTAGAGGAGTGGCCCAGGCCAAGGCGTTACTGCACATATGGGTAATCATGAACCCCACCTTAGCATGGCCAGAGGCGAAAGTATGTGTACGGAATGTAAAATGCAGATGACATGCATCCAAAAATTCCTGGAGTTTCTTGGGGGTTCCATCAAACTTTCCCGACACAAGAGGTAAGGGAGGCAGGTCGGTGGACGGAAGATCCCGTTCTGCGATCCGTTGTTGGAGAGTAGCATTGGCCCCTTTTAGATTTTGCACCTCTAGGTTGAGGTTTTGAACTGCTGCTATCAGTTCTTGGATCTGTTGAGGAGAGGCCATGGCGGTATCGTGGCGTTGCAAACTGTCAAGGGTATCGTGAATCTCCTCTTGATCCTGTAGGATCTCGGCCTCCCTTACTTCCCTTTCCTCCTCACCTCGTATTCCCCGGCGTAGATTCAGGGTCCGGTTTTCCTTAGGCTTGGCCTTCCCTTTTTTTTGTAGATGAGAACGGCCGAAGGAGGCCGCCACCGTGACACCCCAAGGGTGATCGGTGGTGACCCTCCGCGGCCGCGGAGTGAGGGGAAAAAGCCAGAGGCTGAAAAAACCCCAGAGGTCTGTAGAAGATGCGTCGGTAGTAGGAAGCACTTGACACTTGCAGGGCTGAGTAAACTGCTGGAGAAGGCACACTCCTTTCCAAAATTTGACAAACAGGTCTCCAAGGAGGAAACGCTGAGACCGGTAGGAATTCGGAAGTCCAAAGTGTCAGCAACAAGGTAAGCGGGCTAGGCAAGGCAAACCCGTAGTGTATTCCTGGGGGCTGTACACAGAAGGAGCCGATAACAAGAGAGGGCGAGTGGAGGAAGGTAAGTAAGAAAGGTGGAAGGGTAGACAAGGCGGAAAAGGCAATAATAGTAAACAAAGGCGGGCGGAAGGGGAGGTAAGGAACACGGGAAAGAAGCAATAGGAGGACGTAGTAAAGGTGGTAGGACGGGAAGGGAATGGAGAACGGGAGCGAGGAAAGGGGGAGAGGGAGGAAACCAGAATCGGAGCGAGCTCCGGAAGGTAACTGTAACAAACAATACGGTAGCAGGGACACTAGCACGGAGAAAACAAGCAGCAGCCAAAACTGGAGCGTTGCAACGCACCCGAACACAGGAAGGGGCGGGCTATATCCTGTGTCGGGATACGTTGCAGAAAAGACTAGACCGCTGCACTGGGTAGAGGAAGCGTGATCGGAACACCCGTACGCCGCTTCCACCTATTCCAGAGCTTCCAGGCTCCCCGAGCCGTGACACATCCTTAGTCATACTAGGCCAGACTGCCCATCGTTTTAGTAGCTCAAGAGTCTTGCGTCTACCCGAATGTGCAGCCATTAAGGCATCATGACACCACTGGAGAGCCAACACACAGGTTTCAGGTGTAGGAAGATAAAGCCGCCCTTGTACATATGGCAGTGAGTGGGTGATTTCCATCTCATAGTCATGGAGTTCTGCAGGATTAGTCATCATCCAAGATTGAATCAAACCCTTCAAAGAAGAATCAACAGTACAAGAACAATTGACAAAAGAGGGCTGTAATACCTTCCCTTCCCAGACAGGCGTCTGTCCACCTTCGTTCAATCTGGACAAGGCATCTGCCTTAGAATGCAAGCTGCCGGGACGGTAGGTGATTTGGAAGTTGTACATTAAGAACAATTCATGCCAACGTGCGTGGCGGGCGGTGGTACAGTGTACTGATTTAAGAGCAAGAAGATAACAGTGGTCGGTGAAAACCTGTACCGGAGCCATAGTACCCAATAGATGGTGTCTCCACACCAGGAATGCATCACGTATTGCGAGTAATTCACGTTCAGTGATCGTATAATTCATCTCATACTTGTTACGTTTTCTAGAATGATAGGCCACCGGATGTAGAAGACCTGTGTCCTCACATACCTGGGAAAGAATAGCCCCAATAGGTTGATCAGAGGCATCGGCCTTGGCAACAAATGGACGCTTTTGGTCCGGATGCTGGAGCACCGGGGCTGAAGTAAACGTGGCTATAAGCGTGTCAAATGCTTCTTGGGCTTGATCAGTCCATACAAAGCAATTCTTGGAGCTGGTTAGAGTAGTCAAGGGAGCTGCAATAGCAGAAAAGGAGTGGATGAAC
This sequence comes from Ambystoma mexicanum, assembly GCF_040938575.1. Taxonomy (NCBI): domain Eukaryota; kingdom Metazoa; phylum Chordata; class Amphibia; order Caudata; family Ambystomatidae; genus Ambystoma; species Ambystoma mexicanum. The sequence continues at coordinate 211,444,308 of NC_090929.1, forward strand.
CGCCTGTAAAAGTTTGCGAACCCTAAAAAGGATTGAAGGGATTTTACATTAGTTGGGACAGGCCAGTCCAAGATCGCTTTAACTTTAGTATTGCTCATCTTAACACCCTCACTGGTGATGTTGTAGCCCAAGAATTCCACCTGATCAGCATGAAATACACACTTCTCCAATTTAGCATAGAGACTGTTTTCACGCAATCTCTGTAAAACAGTGGAGACGTGTTGAACATGTTCTTTGTAGGTAGAGGAATAAATGAGAATATCGTCAAGATAGACAACCATGAACCGGTCCAGTAAATCCTTGAAAACATCATTGATGAAATACTGGAACGTAGCTGGGGCGTTACATAAGCCGAATGGCATGACCAAATATTCAAAAAGACCGTACTTCGTCTTAAAGGCTGTCTTCCATTCGTCACCTTCTCTGATTCTCACCAGATTATAAGCTCCACTTAAATCCAGTTTGGTAAAAAACTTGGAGGAACCCAGTTGATCCAAAAGGACTGAAATCAGGGGAATTGGATACTGATTCTGGACTGTGATTGCATTCAGTTCTCTGTAATCGATACAAGGGCATAGGTCTCCCTCTTTTTTGGGAACAAAAAAAAAGAGGTGATGCTGCTGGGGACCTGGAGGGACGAATGAATCCCGTACTTAGTGCTTGGTCTAAATACTCTTTGAGCACTATGCCCTCCTTTTGCGTGAGTGAATAAATTCTACCAGAAGGAATACAGGCTTCTGCCAGTAGTTCAATCGGGCAATCATAGGGACGATGCAGAGGTAGTTTTTCTACCGCCTTTTTATCAAAAACATCCCTGAAAGAATCATATTCTTTAGGAAGGAGCACTGTAGTGATAGCCCCAATACTAAATGCTGCATCCAGGATCATGGAACTAAGGTTTCCTGATTCAACCGTAGATACATGACAAGACTCCTGACATTGGGCCGAGGTAAATTCAACAGAACGTGACACCCAGTCGATAATGGGATTGTGTTTTGTTAACCAAGGCAGTCCCAGAATCAGCTTGAGTTGTGGAGCTGAAATGACATCAAAAGGGAGTACCTCTGAATGTGTGTTACCAATTGATAACACAAGGTCAATGGTTTGTTCCGTCACTAGACTGGAGATCAGAGATGTACTGTCCACTGCATTAACTCTTTCTGGTGTTTTCTTTGAAAGCAACGGAATGGAATGATCACGAACATATTGAGCGTCCACATAGTTTCCGGTTGCACCTGAATCAAGAATGGGTTCAACAGACCATGGTTTCTCAGATGGACAAGAGAAGGTAGCCAAAACCGAGAAGGGAACCGAGGATCTGGGGTCCATGACAACCTGACTCGACAAAGGGACCCCATCTATTGTCGAGCTTTGGCGTTTCCTGCCTTCTTAGGTTTCTTGGGACAAAGTTTCAAAAAGTGTTCTGACGAACCACAGTAGAAGCATAAATGATTGGCCCTTTGAAGCTCTCTTTCTGTGGGGGTAAGTGGGCCTCGAATGGCACCAATCTGCATTGGCTCGGATGTCGAAACAGGTGTCAACACAGGCGGGACGGCTAGGGTTGTTCTTTGTTCACCCTTTCGTTCCGCCTAGCGAGCGTCAATTTGCAACACAAGGTCAACCAGTTCTGGGAAACCACTAGGCACAACCGGTACCGTTGCTAAAACGTCCTTCAAACTTTCCGAAAGACCTTTATAGGACAAGGCAGCTTCCTTTTCATCTGGTCAATCTGTTTCAGCAACTAGCTAATTGAATTTTGACAAATAATCCAAAAGGGAAAGGTTTTTCTGTTGAAAAGAAAGCAATTCCAGGTCCGTAGCCTGTGACTTATATCTGGTATCAAAGACATGGGTCATGGCCGTAATCAGTGCTTCACAATCATAAAGTAGCTGGCTACTTTGTTCCAGCAGGGGATTGGCCCATACTGCAGCAGTACCCACAAGGTTAGACAAAACAAATGCTGCCTTTGTAGTAGCATCCGGAAAGGAGGCAGGTCTACACGTGAAATGTAAACGGCACTGTTTAATGAACGTTCGAAAGGTCTTAGGATCCCATAAGAACCTTTCTGGAGTAGCCAACAAACACTGTGCTGCCATGTAGACAGTGTCAGATTAGTGAACTTTAACAGGATAAAAGCGCCTGGTGATCGAAGAGGAGCTGTTGAACCCGTAGTGCAGTAATATGTTCTTCCCACCAATGTAACACTCAGTTGTGCATAAAAACAGTCTGAGCGCTCAATTGGTTGAAAGATGTTTGAAGAAGGAACAGGACACTCTGGAACTCCGGGTGACTGCAAGTTTCTTCCAGATATGTGGCAATTTGTACAGGACACACTGATAGCTCTCTAGTCGTCAGTAGGGATAAGATGCAGTACAAATCCGACAGGAAAACGACAGTAGAATGGAACTAAACAGTTTTCTGTAATGATACAAGAACGTACATAAGGAAAAGAAAAACGTAAGAGCCAATAACTAAAAAATGAACACTAAATGAAATTTCTTACGTGTACATCCGTATGAAGGACTGCAACGAGGAAGATGCTAAGCTCCAAACGGCTCCAAAAGGAATGTCCGAGAAGAACACAGTCTCACAGATGCTGAAGATTTCTTGAGTCCGGTGCAACCCTATTCCCGCCGGCACGAGTACTCCTAGGAAGTACAGCAAGGTCCCAAAAGTGCTAAAGGCAGTCTCTAGTCCAGCACTTATCTCCTATTCCCGCCGGCACGCGTACGCCTAAGGGGAGAGATCCTTCTTCTGGGTGATGTTGTAGAACAATCCAAGTGTTCCGGTTCAAAACCAGGTAAGCAGACAAAATGAAACAAGAGACATGAATCGAAGTCAAAAGAAGTCCGGGTCGAAGCAGTACCGTGGGCAAGACAAGAGGAATCCAATGGACAGGCAAGAGGTCGAGAAGTAGCAAGATCAGAAGTACCGTGGGCAAGACAAAAGCAATTCCAATAGACAGGCAATAGGTCGAGAAAGGACAAGATCCAAATAACAAGCGCCACTGTAGAATTCCGAGGAAAACAATCAGAAGCACCGAAACGGCAAACGGGGCGGACTTCAATATGCGTGGCCACAACGCGAGAGTCACGTGACCGGGAAGCCGGAGCAACACGTGACTGCAGACGTACTCGCGGCCAACGTCGCCATGGCAACCTCCAATGCCTTTGAAACAAACCTGTCAAGGAATGGAAGCGATTGCTGCTGTTCCTAGCTAATTTGACTCTCAAGAGTCCGCCTGGTAAGCGGGAACTTGCAGGAGAAGATGGTGTTCTGACAGTATCCTCCCCCAAAGGTCCCCCCAGACCCCGAGATGCTAGAAACCGGGATAACAGCATGGGGGCATGGATGTTGGATTCAGGTTCCCAGGAACGATCCTCCGGACCGTACCCCTTCCAATCCACCAAAAACAAACGTACACCACGAGACAGCTTGGTATCCAATATAGCATTAACTTCGTATTCCTCCACCCCTTGCACCAACAAGGGGGGGGGACGTGCAGGTAGCCTCATCTGCTCAGAACATGGCTTGACCAAAGACACGTGGAACACGGGATGTATTTTCCAGGCAGGAGGCAGTTCCAATTTGACCACAAGTGGACTTATTACCTCCTTGACAACATAAGGACCCACAAAGCGAGGTAACAGGGTCTTGCGACCTGGAATACTAAGATTTTTGGTAGAGAGCCAAACACGCATCCCTGCAGTGTACTGCGGTGCTGGCTGGCGATGGCGATCGGCATACTTTTTTGCCTGTTCTTGCGCGTGTGTCAAGTGTTCCATGACGCTCTTACGTAATGACGTCAGGTCCCTAAAACAAGATTGGACCGCCGGACAATCCGAGGATGTAAATAAATCCAAGGGCAGAGATCGAGGGTGTTGTCCATACATGGCATAGAAAGGAGAGGCCCCCGTAGAAGAATGCGCAGAATTATTGTAAGCGAACTCTGCCATGGGCAGTACGGAGAGCCAGGTTTCTTGATGTTGTAGAATGAGGCATCTCAAGTACTGTTCCATGGTAGCATTGAGTCGCTCGGTTTGGCCATCGGTTTGTGGATGGTAGGCTGTGGAATATCTGTCGTCAATGCCCATAGACTGTGTAAGATGTTTCCAAAAACGAGAGGTGAACTGAGCACCCCTGTCAGATATTATGATCTCCGGAAGACCAAAGAACCGGAAGACATTATGTAAAAACAGGTCTGCCAGGATAGTAGCGGATGGAAGACCCCGACAAGGCACAAAAAGGGCCAACTCAGTAAAACTATCAACTACTACCCAGATAGTGTCAAATCCACCAATCGAAGGTAGTTCCACTACAAAGTCCATAGAAAGCATAACCCAGGGTTTAGCAGGTACTGGCAGGGGTTGTAGAAGACCCATTGGTTTGGCCGGGGCGGTTTTACACTGAGCGCAAACTGCGCAGTTTGCAATGCATAACGCAATGTCTTTTGACATACCAGGCCACCAGCACCAACGTTTGAGGAACTCCAACGTCTTACGAGGACCGGGGTGTGCAGCCAACATGGAGTCATGACACCAAGACATGGCAATTCTGCGGGTATGAGAGTCTGGTATATAGATTTTACCTTGAACGTAGGGTAAGGATTGAACGACGTCCAGGTTAAGATCTTCCAGCTCAGGATGTCTTTCTGAGACCCACTGCTGAATGGCAGTTTTCAAAGATGGTTGCAATGTGCAGCCACAAACAACCTGGTTGGGCAAAAGTAGTCGACCTTCCTGTGGCCGAGGTACCGGGTCTTCGTAAAGTCTTGATAAGGCGTCTGCCTTGGAGTGTAACGTCCCCGGACGGTAGGTCAGTACAAAGTTGTACATAGAGAAAAACTCATGCCAACGTGCATGGCGTGCTGTAGTGCATTTTAATGACTGAAGGGCCAGAAGATTTCTGTGATCCGTGAATACTTGAATTGGGGTCTCTGCTCCCAAGAGATGATGCCTCCAAACAGTAAAAGCCTCCCGGACAGACAACAATTCACGTTCAGTGATGGTGTAGTTTACCTCATAACGAGTAAGCTTACGTGAATGATAAGCAACAGGATGGAGGACCCCTGTGTCGGGACATAACTGGGAGAGGACTGCCCCTACTGCCACATCTGACGCATCAGCCTCTACAACAAACGGTTGTTTGACATCAGGATGCTGAAGTACCGGAGCTGAAGTAAAGGCCTCTTTGAGAGTCTCAAATGATTTTTGTGCCTCGGGATTCCATTGAAACGGATGTTTATTACTCGTTAAAGCAGTAAGTGGAGCCACAATGCTAGAGAAGTGCCTGATAAATCGCCGATAAAAGTTCGCAAACCCCAAAAAGGACTGCAAAGCTTTTAGTGTGCCTGGGACTGGCCATTCCAGTACTGCCTTGACCTTGGTTTGGCTCATTTGAACACCCTGGTTAGTGATGTCATAACCCAGGAATTCAACTGAAGTAGTATGGAAAATGCACTTCTCTAGTTTTGCGTATAGTTTATTTTTACGCAAACGTTGTAGCACTTCAGTGACATGTTGAATGTGTAGTTCAAGAGAAGGTGAATAGATCAAGATATCGTCTAAATAGACGATCACGAACCGATCAATCATGTCCTGAAAAACGTCATTGATAAAATGTTGAAACGTGGCAGGGGCATTGCATAGCCCAAACGGCATGACCAAATATTCAAAGAGGCCGTATCTGGTTTTGAATGCCGTTTTCCATTCATTTCCCTCTCTTATCCTCACCAGATTATACGCACCTCTGAGGTCCAGTTTGGTGTATATTACTGAAGAGCCTAGCTGGTCCAAAAGTACAGAAATCAGTGGTATGGGGTACTGATTCCGTATCGTGACTGCGTTCAGGTCCCGATAATCTATACATGGTCTCAGGTCCCCCTCTTTTTTCGGAACAAAGAACAGGGGAGATGCAGCAGGAGAACGAGAGGTGCGAATGAACCCAGAAGCCAAAGCCTTGTCCAAATATTCCTTTAACACTGCATCCTCTTTTACATTAAGAGAGTATATCCTCCAAGAGGGGATTCTAGCTCCCTCCTTTAGATCTATGGGACAGTCATATATGCGATGAGGCGGTAACTTTTCTGCCTCACCCTTGTCAAAAACATCTGCGAAAGCCTTGTATTCCGTGGGTAAAATAGTATTAACAATACCACCCACCATTGAAACAGATTCCAATAAGGCTTGACATGGGTTGTTTCTTACTTGGGTCAATGGGCCACAATGTCCTGAACAATAAGTCGAGGTAAACGAGACGGATCCAGTAACCCAATCCACCAAGGGATTATGGACCCTAAGCCATGGTAGACCCAGAATTAGTCGAAATTGGGGTGCAGTGATGACATCAAATGATATGACTTCGCTATGACAGCCGTCTATAAGTAAGTTCAGGGGCACTGTAGACTCCGTTACCAACCCTGAGAGCAGTGTGGTACCATCAACTGCATTGACCACTTCAGGTTGTTCCTTTGGTATCAGTGGAATGTTCCAGTCTTTCACATACTGGAGATCAACATAGTTTCCAGTAGCCCCAGAATCCAAAACCGCTTCAGAGGACCAGGTTTCGCCGTCCGGAGATGAAAGAATGACCCGAATGGTGAAAGGAACTGAAATTGTGGAGCCCGGAAGATCAATGCTCGACATAGGGGCTCCCTCTATTGTCGGGCTTTGGAGTTTCCCGACTTCGCGGGTTTCTTGGGACATAAACTCAAGAAATGACCAGAAGAACCACAATAAAAGCATAATTTGTTCCTTTTACGCTTCTCTCTTTCTTCGCTAGACAGTGGTCCTCTTATCGCCCCTATTTGCATGGGTTCCCCATTACCTGAAATCGAACTCGTCAGGCTGACAGGGACCGGGGTTAAAATCCTTTTCTCCCCCTTCCTTTCTGCTTTACGGGCATCGATCTGAAGAACTAGATCCAAAAAGTCAGGAAAGGAGACGGGGACCACAGGTACTGTAGAAATGACATCCTGGAGGGAGTCTGACAAACCCTTGTAAAACAAGGCTGCCTTCTTGTCCTCTGGCCAGTTGGTTTCAGCAACCAATTGGTTAAACTTAGCCAGATACGTCAATAGAGAAGAATCGCCTTGCTGTAAATTTAACAACTCCAAATCAGTGGCCTGAGATTTGTATCGGGTGTCAAAAACTCTCGTAAGCGCCTCTATGAGAGCCTCACAGTCAAATAACAAATGACTTCCTTGCTCTAAGAGAGGATTAGCCCAGACTGCGGCAGTACCCCCTAGATTAGACAATATAAAAGCGGCCTTAGTGGTTGAATCGGGAAACGATGTTGGTCTACAAAGAAAATGCAGTCTGCATTGATTGATAAACGTTCTAAAGGCTTTTGGATCACCCAAAAAACGTTCAGGAGGCGCCACCGGAAACTGTGCAGCCATAACTACCGGAACCGGGTCTGCCCTGGCCTGAGCACCGGCCGTACCAGACCCGGAAGCCACTGCGATTGATGGAGGTTCAATGGTGCTAACCCTTAATCCCGCTTGAATATCATCAATACGGCGATGGGTAGCATCATGGGCAGTTTGCATGTCAGCACGTAAATCAGCCACTAATTGAACCAAAGTAGCCGAAGGATCAGTGACTGTGTCCATTTTAAGGCTTCTGATTCTGTCAGATTAGTGAACCTTAACAGGATAAAAGCGCCTGGTGATCGAAGAGGAGCTGTTGAACCCGTAGTGCAGTAATATGTTCTTCCCACCAATGTAACACTCAGTTGTGCATAAAAACAGTCTGAGCGCTCAATTGGTTGAAAGATGTTTGAAGAAGGAACAGGACACTCTGGAACTCCGGGTGACTGCAAGTTTCTTCCAGATATGTGGCAATTTGTACAGGACACACTGATAGCTCTCTAGTCGTCAGTAGGGATAAGATGCAGTACAAATCCGACAGGAAAACGACAGTAGAATGGAACTAAACAGTTTTCTGTAATGATACAAGAACGTACATAAGGAAAAGAAAAACGTAAGAGCCAATAACTAAAAAATGAACACTAAATGAAATTTCTTACGTGTACATCCGTATGAAGGACTGCAACGAGGAAGATGCTAAGCTCCAAACGGCTCCAAAAGGAATGTCCGAGAAGAACACAGTCTCACAGATGCTGAAGATTTCTTGAGTCCGGTGCAACCCTATTCCCGCCGGCACGAGTACGCCTAGGAAATACAGCGAGGTCCCAAAAGTGCTAAAGGCAGTCTCTAGTCCAGCACTTATCTCCTATTCCCGCCGGCACGCGTACGCCTAAGGGGAGAGATCCTTCTTCTGGGTGATGTTGTAGAACAATCCAAGTGTTCCGGTTCAAAACCAGGTAAGCAGACAAAATGAAACAAGAGACATGAATCGAAGTCAAAAGAAGTCCGGGTCGAAGCAGTACCGTGGGCAAGACAAGAGGAATCCAATGGACAGGCAAGAGGTCGAGAAGTAGCAAGATCAGAAGTACCGTGGGCAAGACAAAAGCAATTCCAATAGACAGGCAATAGGTCGAGAAAGGACAAGATCCAAATAACAAGCGCCACTGTAGAATTCCGAGGAAAACAATCAGAAGCACCGAAACGGCAAACGGGGCGGGCTTAAATATGCGTGGCCACAACGCGAGAGTCACGTGACCGGGAAGCCGGAGCAACACGTGACTGCAGACGTACTCGCGGCCAACGTCGCCATGGCAACCTCCAATGCCTTTGAAACAAACCTGTCAAGGAATGGAAGCGATTGCTGCTGTTCCTAGCTAATTTGACTCTCGAGAGTCCGCCTGGTAAGCGGGAACTTGCAGGAGAAGATGGTGTTCTGACAGACAGGGCCTGACTCAGTTCTAGATTGAGCCCTTCCTGCAGCAGTATCCGCACCAGAACTAGATGTTCCAGCCCCTGACTGCAAGCCAGCATGTAACTCATTGATACGACGTTCAGTAGCATCATGTGCTTCTGTCATGTCGGCCCTGAGGTCAGCCACCACCTTGGACAAAGCTGCCAAATGATCAGCGGCTTCTTCCATTTTAAAGGCTTCTGAATATGTTAGGGCCCAAGGACTAAATCCAACAGTGGTGGCTTCACACGTCATGAGGAAATTGAGTCTTTCTGACAATATGCCCCTCAAGAGTACAAAAGGAAATATTGAGGTATGTATTGCCTGAAATATTTGGTACACCCTGGTACCCAGACAGCTGGCTGCAAGAGAAAGTAACCAAGTATTAACATATGACTCAAGACAACGAAATAACTAGGCAAGATTATGAGCAGATACTCACAAGCAAGAATGGTGGCTGGGACTGATAAGTTCCAAGCTAGAATGGTGAGTATCCTGTAACAAGAGAGGTAGCTATTACTATTAGTACAAGATAGTAAGAAAGGGAAGAACCAGGCAGTAGTGTGCTTACCAATGATTGTTCCGGAGGAATTCTGAAGAGGAAATTGCTGTACGTAAGTGGTAGTCTTGGGAACACAAAGTCTTGTTTCCTATTCCCGCCGGCACGAGGACGCCTAAACAAGTCTTTGATCCTTGCGCCGTTGCGCTATTGTCCTTTAAGTTCTTTAGAGTCTTTGGACCGAAAAAGAAGGAAGACGTGACGATGGTTTGGAGATTAGGCAGTCCACACAGAGTTCTGGGATCACCAAAGACTAACAAGGTGCAGCCAATTGAAGAGAGACGATCCAGTAACATTCCGGTTTGGCAGCAGGCAGGTAAGACGTGTAAGGATGAGGTGAATGCAGTCCAATAAACGTTCGGGTTTGGCAGCAGGCAGGTAAGACGTGTAAGGATGAGGCGAATGCAGTCCAATAAACGTTCTGGTTTGGCAACAGGCAGGTAAAACGTGAAAGGATGAGGCGAATCCATCCAATAAACGTTCCGGTTTGGTAGCAAGCAGGTAAAACGTGAAAGGATGTGGCGAATGTAGTCCGTAGACATTCCGAGTTGACAACAGATACCAAGTAAGCAATGACAAGGGATGAGGCAAGGGAAGTCAAAGAACAGACCAGGGGATTGAATAACAGGATAACAAGGTACCAATATACAAAGCCTAGAAATTACAAATTCAGAAGCAGCGCCGTGCAGTGGGGGCCGGGTTAATATAGAGATCAGCTGACCGCACACACAATGCGCCGCCGTAGACTTGAACGCCTAGGTGTATGCAATGGGTGCCAGCATTTCCAGGGCAACCCATAGAGTTCTCTGAAGGAACACGTACTCCTGGACAAACAAGGGTTCTGAGGGTTTAATGTGAATCCCGAATTCATACGTATACTGTTGAGCCTACTGAGGAATCGGGAATGTTTCCTCCTGTGTGTACCAGGTCCATGACAAGAAAACGAGGAATCAAACAGAACCCTGACAGCCACACACTTTGGAACTTTGGACATTGCAATTTCTGGAGTTTATTCCTGCTCTGCTGGCGGGTTGCCCTACTTCCAACCACCATCAGGGCTCCTTCTGGTTGCTGGAACCCACCTTTCACCTCACTGCACCACTTTGGGTGGGGAAGCATCTCCTGTCTATCGAGAGTCCAGCATTCATTCCCTGCTTCAGTATCCTTTAGTCTCCTGTTAGGTAGGTCCAACCCCTGGTTGATTGTTTTATGCACTGCTTTGATACTTACCTGTTCCTTTTCTTTTCAGCCATCTTGGGACCCAGTGCTGGTGTTCCAGCCACCTGTGGCCCCAAAGATCGGCTAGTGGGTCATTTTACTCTCTCTGGCTGGTACTTGGGGACGGAGGTATTAATAGTCCACGCGATATCCACGTCTTGACATCTAAACATCTCTTGAGGAACTACCCAGAGGTTCCACCCCGACGACAGGGAAATGCTACACCCCGACCTTAGACAGGGAAAGGTTTGGGGGTGATTTCTCCAGTCCCTGCAATGTTACCCAACGGGAAGAAGCCAGCAGTGACAACCGACTGATGGTGTTTAGCATTCAGTTGCCCTTTGGATCTATGACACCCGTGAAAGTCCTGGCCATGCTTGACTGCGGAGCGGCTGGTAATTTCATTGACATTACCTGGGCTAAAGAACAGGTTATACCTTTACAAGAGAAGAGGAATCCCATTCCTGTGGAAGGGGTCAACCGTTCCCCCTTGAATTTAGGGCCAATTGTGCAAGAGTCAAGTCCCATTTTGGTCTCTATGTTTCAACATCAGGAACAGATCATATTTGATGTTATCCGGGCATCCCATTTTCCTGTCAAAATGGGCATCCCATGGCTGCGCAAACATAATCCCAGCATCGACCGGGCCGCAAACACGATATGCTTTCAGTCTCATTACTGCAGTCTTCATTGCCTTCAACAGCAGCTCCAGGTCCGTAGGGAGGGACTCAAAGTCTCCTTAGGCACATCCGTAATACAGTCCATTCCCCTGCACTATCATGAATTCTCTGAGATCTTCGAGGACAAGATACCCCATACTCTGCCACCACATCGAACAGAGGACTGCGCTATTGACCTGATTCTCAATGCCTCTGTGCCGTTCGGTAGGTGGTACCCTCTTTCATTGCCCTAACAGAGAGCCCTTAAGGAGTATCTCAATGTAAACCTTCCGAATGGGTTGTTCAGAGAATCCCGGTCCTCAGCAGGAGCCTCGGTATTCTTCATTCCCAAGACAGGTACTCATGAACTCCGAACATGTATTGACTACCGCAGACTCAACAACCTTACAGTGAAGGACCGTTACCCCATATCCCTGATAAAGGATGTACTTGAGGCTGTGCAGGGATCCTGTGTTTTCACCAATTTGGACCATCTGGGGCGTACCATCTCCTGAAAATAAAAACCGGTGATGAGTGGAAGACGGCCTTCGGGACCCACTTGGGGCATTTCGAGTATCATGTCATGCCATTCGGTATGGTTAACGCGCCCACAGTATTCCAGCGGTTTATGGATAAGATCTTTGCAGACCTCCTGCATTCCACGGTAGTCGTTTATCTCGATGATATTTTGGTATTTTCATCTAACCTATCTGAACATCGAAGACATGTATGTGGTCCTGCTTCGATTACACAAGAGCCAGCTGTCTGCTAAACTGGAGAAGTGCACATTCGAGTCATCCTCAGTCTCATACATAGGCTTCATCCTCTCCAAGGAAGGAGTACAGGTGGACCAGGGGAAGATCAAGGCTGTGTTGCAGTGGCCAGAACCAGGAAGTATCAAAGACATCGAGCGCTTCCTTGGCCTAGCAAACGTTTATAGGAGATTCATCCCTAGGTTCTCAGAAATTGTTCTCCCTATCACCTCCCTACTCAAAAAGGGAACCAAGTTTGAGTGGAATAAAGAGGCAGACACTGCCTTTCGCTCCCTTAAGCAGACTTTTGCCACAGCACCCGTCCTCATCCAACCTGACCAAACACTTCCCTTTGTGTTAGAAACAGACGCCTCAGGGGGTTCCTTAGGTGCAGCTCTTCTACAGTCAGGAAAAGAAGGTCTTGAACATCCAGTGGCATAGTATTCCCGGCCCCTCAACCCTAGTAAGAGAAACTACTCAGTCCTGGAGAAGGAACTGCTTGCCATTTGACAAGCCTGTAAAGAATGGCAGCATCTACTCCAGGGAATCGCTGATCTCTTTCCTGTTCGTACTGACCACAGCAACTTACGTGTTTTACAACAGATGGAATGGCACAATTCCTGTCATGCCCGCTGGGCATATTTTCTTCCCGTAGTTTGATTTCACCATCACCTACCTCCCGGTAAGGAAAATATCTTGGTTGATGCCCTGTCTCGCAGTATGGGAGCTAGTTCTGGCCAATGCATGGGTCATGAGAGGTTGCTGGCAGGCAAGAGGTTCCTAGGCAAGATCAATACCTTCCTACGGGATGTCAGTCAGGCTACCAGTCAGACCTTCATTCCTTATGTAAGGGGACATCCTCTGGAAATAAGGAAGGGTCTTTACTTTCATGACAGATCCTTGTATTTACCTACTGAAGAGCTACGCTCTCTTGCCATCTCATGGTGTCATGATCTTCCTGCTGCGGGTCACAGGGGTCTGAAAGCAACACGATCTGGTTTCATGGCAGTTCTGGTGGCATTCCATATATAAGGATGTGAGAATATATGTTTCAGCCTGTCCAATTTGTGCTTCAAACAAATATTCCACCCTAAAACCCATCGGATTGCTCCAACAGGAAAACCACCTTCTAGACCTTGGGAACATTTGTCTACAGTCTTTATTGTGGATCATCCTCCATCACGAAGCAACATGGCCATCATGGTCACAGTGGACTCCTTCAGTAAGCTAGGGCATTTCTCCCTCTTGCGATGACTACCTTCTGCTCCCGAAACTGCTTCAGTCTTTTTGCGGGATGTTGTTCAGCTCCATGGTGTTCCCCGTACCATAGTGTCCGATAGTGGCACTAAGTTTACTTAGTTGTTCTGGTCAGCCTTGTGAAAACAGCTAGGCATTCAACAAGCACTATCTTTGGGGTACCAACCTCAGAGCAGTGGCCAGACTAAGCACCTTAACGCTACCCTTGAGCAATATCTAAGGTGCTTCTACAACATGGAACAAGATGACTGGGCCGAATACCTTCCATGGCAGAATTTGCCTATAATAATACCAAACATACAGCTATTGGCATGAGTCCCTTCTTCTGTACTTATGGGTACAACCCAACACACATCCCTTTCTCAAGTTCTTTACCCACCAAGATACCTACGATTGACCAACTTCTGGAAACTATGAAGCGGCACACAAGGAAGCACTTCTGTCCCTGAAGAACAGCAGAGAAGGATACAAGAGTAGGGCAGAGCAGAGACGAAAACCAAACCCTCCTTGGGAAGTGGGAACCTTGGTATGGTTATCTACCAAATACCTTCCACGGTGGGCTCATGCTGGAAAGGGTTCCCCCTGGTTTATTGGTCCTTTCCCTATCGTCTCTAAGGTTAACCCGGTGGCCTTCAGGCTTCGCTTATGATAGGATATGATATGGCATCTATAACGCGCCTATACACAAGTGATTGAAGGCGCGACAAGGCAAGGGAGGGGGCAACAAAGGGAAGACAGACAACAATCCTACTAGGCCAGGTATCATTCAGATCGCGCAAGTGCATTGGAAGGGGGAAATGGGAAAGTGCGGGGGGAGGGGACAGTGCAGTACATGGGATAATAGAATAAATAACAATAAGTAAAAGTCAGGCCAGCAGGTGGCAAGTGAAAGGGTAAGTGCAGACATCAGGTGTCAAGTGTTGGTAGTGGGGCTGTAGGGCTACAGAAAACAGTCCCCAAGTGCGGGGGTTGCCAGGAAGGCAGTGCAGGGGAGCGACTGGTGGGGGAGGAGACCTGGGCCCGAGATCAGAGGGTGGACAGGTAACCAGTGCAGATTCAGCCAGGAAGTCAGCAGGGGAGAGGAGGAGAATAAGCAGAAGCAAAGAGAAAGGTTTTGAGGTGCTTCTGGAACCGCAGACGATTCTCCTCACATTTCAGGGAGGCAAGGAGGCTGTTCCAGAGGGAGGCCCAAGCTGAAGAAAGAGATCTACCACCAACTCGTTGCTTGGAGAAGCGACTGACCCTGAGGGAGTTGGAGGCGGATGAGTGAAGACCACGAGAAGGAAGATACTTAGGAAGAGAGAGTTGAAAGTATTGTGGCCCCAAACCCCAGAAGGTCTTGTGGACAATGCAGAGGGTTTTTAATGTAATCCTCGCAGCAACTGGGAGCCAGTGAAGAGATTTCAGTCCTGGAGAGATACGATCCCTGGACTTGAGGCCAAGGACAAGTCTTGCAGTCCTGTTCTGGATGAGGCGCAGAGGACGGAGAGTAGAAGCAAGTAGATTTCGAAGGAGGCTGTTGCAATAGTCCAGCCTAGAGAGAACCAAAGCTCTGGAGACAGTAACCTTCTGGGGGAAGTAGAGGAAAGGAAGAATACGTCTGAGGAGGTGCAGCTGGTAGTGTGACTCCACAAAGATTGAAGAGAATACACCCAGTGTTCCACACCTCTCGCCTCAAGGCTTATGTACCAGACCCCCACGGACAAAAGGTTCCACGTCTTCAGGTACCCAAACACCAGGAACCTGATGAATAAGAAGTATCCAAGATCATTGATTCCCGATACCGGCGTGGAACCTTGCAGTATCTAGTGCATTGGAAGGGTTACTCAATTGCTGAAAGAACCTGGGACCCAAGACATCATATCCACGCCCCTTGGTTGATCCAACTGTTTCATAGACAACACCCTTTTCCCCATCCCACCGGGTAGGATACTTAGGAATTCAACACCCACCCCTTTTCCGACATGAACACTTTCTCAAGGACAGCTCACTGTGAGAGAAAACGGACTAACACCCGATCTGTATACCTGACATGTCCTAATACAATGGTCAGACAGGGTCAGGTAATTACTGATCATTACATACACCTGACTTCCATCATACTTCCCCACACAGATAAAAGACGGAGCACGAAATCACACTCTGAGGAAGGCAAAGCGCATGAGGAAGCAGCAATTCCAAGATGGCAGTTTAATAGAAGCAGAAAGACTGCAAGACCGAAGAGGGTTGCAAGGAGGGAAGTGCCCTTGACCTTTTCAGAGAAAAACTGTTACTTTCATGAGCCTTCGAGAATAAGAAACATAAGACCCGGAGTCAAAGCTGAAGAAACCTGCATTGTGTGTCAGAGGTACCCGGGGCTCTCCCATGTCGATAGCCAATGCGGGGAAGATAGTTTGCTGCCTTAGTACTGTCCTTGGCTCCTACAACAAAGCAGCGCCAGTAAGGTCAGCGCAGCCGGTGAGTTGGGGAGACTGATACCAGACCAGTCTGTGTTAAAGCCAAGGTTGCAAGCGGCAACATTGTATAGAGAAAACTGAAGAGAACAATGTGTGACGCATATGTGACAAGCAACGCGAATATCAGATGAGTGACTGAACTTTTGAAGCCAAGACAGATACCGTAAACTGAGTGGTCTGGCGCCACATGTGGGCTCATTCGAAGGCGTCTGTTAGGTATCCAACTGAAAGGTGGCAAATTCTAAAAGGAATTGTCAAATCGAAGTGGTCCTGCAATGGGTGAAGCCAGGGCCTGTGTACATTCGAAAGTCTAAGATAGTTGATGCTAACTGAAATTGGTCCGAACCTGGCTGAGGGAGACTAATTGTATTAAGAAGGGGATTTGAGCCCGGCTGAAGGGGATCCGGGGTGAACCGTGAGTCATCCAAGAAAGAATATCGTATGAACATTGGGAAAGAGGATCTGAGCCCGGAAAAGGGGGATCCAAAGTGACGATCGGGGTGAATAGTGAATCACCTGAATGGAGTACTTGTAAGAGGAAAATTACTTTTAGTTTGTTTTGTTGTATCAAGCTCTCTGCATGAAGAGACTTTGATAGGCAAAGAGACTTGGGCATAGAAGGCCCTGATGCTAATCATTGAACTGTATCCTCGAGCTAAAGAAGCCAGAGATTGTGCTACGCTCAAGCGAACTGCCTTGTCCCATGCTGAAAACGTGGGGAAGGGAGGCCAAGGGCCCGAACATCCTGACATATCATTTTTGTGAACACTTCTTTCTTTTTCGTAAACACTAGCCCCACGCTATTTGTATATAGGGAAGTATTGGCAATCTTTTTTTGTATAGGCCCTTTTATTTTGACAAAACACCACGACTGTGTTATTATTATTAGATGGTCGTAGCCTGCTCCCATCTGTAGATTTATGATTAGATAGGCATTTATCATACCCTTGTTGAAGTTCAATAAACACCCTTGAACTGTGTTCACTTGTGTCTGTTTTACTGTTGATACCATGCCTTGCTTAGATGTGCTGTCAGCAGTGGGATGTGACTCAATTGAAACAAATTGGGGAACCCTACAATTCCAGAGGTTTAGTCATAGAGCCTCAGACCCCTCTATTGCCACAAAATAATCAATAGGCTTCGATATCTGTAGCAGTAGAGAGGCTACTATCCCTCCAGGGAAAAGGGGAATGATTCCCACAGATTCAGATTTGATACCCCCTCCTTGGTGTTATATAAGATTGGCCCCAAAATCTGACATGGACTGGAAGATCGGTGTAGACGTTCTAGCAGTCATCGATCACAACTTCCGGGGAGACATGAAGGTTCTCTTACAGAGCCATGGTGAAATCCCATTTGAAGTACCTCATGGGGACAAAATTGCACAAGGAATTCTTGAAAGGGCTGTATTTCCTCATTTTGAAGAGAGTGAACCAGAAGAAATGGAGGGAGATACCTTAGGCTTTGGGGAAGCTGATGAACCATCTACCACTGAAGAAAAAAGGGAAGAAGAATTTACCATCTTTCCTGATCTGGCCATCGCCCAGCGAAATGACCCAGCCCTCGCTGAGGCTTTATTAAAAGCATTTCCCCAAGGGGAGGAAGGGGAGGAAGTAGAGAAGGGAAGTCCTTTTTTCTTCTGTTGCTGTATAGAAAAGAAATATCCACAGAAGGCCTTAGTAAAACTCAGTTAGTAATCCTTAAAACCCACTGGAAGATCGTATAGAGATTGCGCATTCTCATCTGACAGGTGGACGCTTAAGACAATCCAAGACCCAGGCACACATCAGTGGGACGTTTTACTGGCCAGGTATCCATGCTGCTATAAAAACCTTAAAGGAATAGTGCGCTCAAAAATATTATTGTCCCGAGCATTCGGGCATGTGGTTTTAAGCATACGTTGACCGATCGTGAAAACATATCCTATGCATCTTACCGTAGTTTTCCTCACTTTTACACATGTGAAATCAATCAGCAGGGCGCGGCCATCTTGTGCTAATCATATCCATTTATCCATCGCCCTAAGGTGAACTGCCCTATCGGCACTAAATCATATCACCCGCCCCTGAAGCTGACATCACCATTCCTTGCGATATTCTCCGCATATCTCCATGACGTTACTGTGCAGCGTAGCCAAACGCGCCCAGTTATCACTTACCTCTTCACGTCGGTTGACGCAGAACCCGGAATATCAACACACATCCTCTCATAGCACAGCGCGTTCCAATTCTGAATACAAAACACTATTTTTAAAAGAAACCGCATAACTGCAATTTAGAATGTGCTTTTATTTCACAATAAACGATCCGAGAACATCCGCTGATTTCCATATTCAACCACATTGGTAATTTCTTTCTTTGTTCTTGATCCACAAATGTTTATCGTGAGTCACACAAAAGTGTAATCGCGATCCAGACATTTAGGTGAATCTGCACGTGCCTGCTGAAGAAGCCGTCAATTGGTATCTGGAAACTATGACATTCGCAGAATGGGGGGATGTAATTGTATAGAAAACATAACAGAAATGTGTCTCAGTAGCCGTTCTTTATTCTAATTTATCAATTTACACATTAATTATGCACCGTGTGAAAACTAATGATGAACACAAACATGAAACAATGCAAACACAGAGAAAACATTGTGGAATGTTGGAGTCTACGATGTGCTTGAGAGGTTAGTGCTATGGAGTATGTTTAGCTTGCAATGTGATGGGGATGCGGAAGGTGATGGAAGAATTATAACAACACATAGACGGCATTTTAACTGAATATTAGCATAGAATTTGGCATTGGTGGGAACTGTGGGATCCCTTTCATGGACTACATGCCTTTCGGTGCTGGACAGCCCATGTGCCCGGGACAAAGACAAGTACACACTGGTTTTTTTTGTGTGTCGTTACAATATGCCAAAATCAACAACCCATTACAATGTTAGCCAGCAAAACCTGTCATAAAATGAAACCTTGACTCGTTAGTCTATAAACTCCTCTACAGTAAAACTTACATAATATTCGGCATTTCCATTCTCTCGGCGTAACGCAGAGTGTCCGTTCAGATCAACGAATTTTCATAAAATGAAATTACATGTTCCTTTGTCCAGTTTTGGAATGGTGACCCTTATCATATTTGATGGTGTTACACACCTCCTTTCATTCATTCCATTGCGAATCCTCCCTTTCTACCAAGGACGAAAAACAATCGACCCTGCTTAGAAGTCCCTATGCTAAGTTTGCTTTTTGGTGAAGGGAAGTCACAAATCAAAAACATACAGTCTATAATGCACACTTCACAAGCAAAAATGTATTTATTTTGCATTTTTAAAGCGCTCATACAGCTTGCGGGCATCGAGGCGCTGTTACAGGAATTGTTTTTTTTTCAGTTGCGTAATTGTTTTTGTTTTTATGTCTTAGTTGCGTATTTATAACATGCTTAAACACCCAGAGGTTTCTAAGCGCGGACCCAGGGATCGAACCTGTGTTGCTTCGTGTTGTCTTGCTTCCAAGGCATGCACGTTGCCGTTAAGCTATCCTCTCGGGACAAAAATCAAACGCGGTGACCGTCACTCCCATGGGAGCGATTAGTCCTGCAGACCAACGTGGCATTTGAAATATTTTTGAAAAAGAAACAAATTATTTAAGGGCATCCACCAATACTGCGCGAAATGTATAGTGATTTACTTATTTTATGAAAACAGTAACAGTTAGTGTCCTCCCCATTGTCACATCTGCGTGCGCCCTCTTTTCGGGGAAGAATGTGCTTTGCAGATAACGTGAGACACTCACAAGTCCTAAATAGAAGAGCCCTTCCATTTCCACTGAACTTGGTGCGCACTAACAAAAGTTGGAGGAGAGGCGGTATATCTCGCCCCCTGAAGCATTCTTGTACCCGGTCAAATGACCTCTAAGCTAAGGTGGGAGACACCTCCACCCCTCTTGTACCTATTTGCATCACCCATGTTTCATATAAATGTATTAACGCTCTGCTAATGTGTATGCTTTGAACCTCATTTTGCTTAGTTCCAAATGCCTTATTTTAGAGTCCCTCTGCCCCTCTGTTGAACTGCTCACTCCCCAGCGCCTCGCACAGCCAGCCCCCACCACCTGTCAGCTCAGTCCGTCTCCTGTTGTCACGGCAATGCAGGTATTCATTTTTGCAAGTAGCGAGTCTCAAGCCCAGACAAAATGTGCTTGTACGAGAATGTCAGACCAAGCCCTGCTCCAACCTTTGTGCACAATCCGTCTCTGCTGACTGACTCATGCCATCTCCAGCCCCCTTGTGCCAGGCCGCGGTCCCCTGAACCCATGACCTTTGTTCTCCTACCCCTGCACCACCTCAAATTCACCTCCCATATACCTAATCTGGAGTGGTCATATATTTTGGTAACACTAACACCCATCCCCACTGTGTTTCAAATCATTAGACACCAAAGACCGCAAATCAAAGATCGACCCTTCAGATAAAGCATCCAATAGCAACGACCTCTAACACATGCCCCCATAAGAACACATAGGTCAGAATGCACCTATTTCACACCAACAGCCCCCTTTCATGCATTGTTTTGCTTACAGTCAGTAGTTCTTGCATGCCAAGTTTGTTTTCTAGCCTACATCTCATTCCTTAGTGGGACGCGTATTTATTCAGCAATTTGGACACGTGCTTGCTAAGGCAACTGCAGACCCTGATATCCATCTGACCCTCCCCCGATCAGAGAATGACCCACAAGAGCCTGACGAAAGCGGGGAGTGTGAAAGCACAGAGTTACACTGTATGGCATCCTCCAACAGGCACTACTTGCAAAAAGATATTGACAAAGAAGATACAATTGGCTAGACAATTTGGACGCTTTACTTGGACAATTGACAAAGAGGATACATTTGAAAAGACAATTTGGATGCTTTATTTTGACAATTTATACTTTTAATAGCTTTGAAATTCAAGTTGAACAGATTTCCATTGGTCATGTACAATGTATAAACATTGTTGAACATATAAATAGCAGCTAATCATTTGAACCAGGAAGTGAACTGTTCCATAAGGTCTGCTTTCGGTGGACAGGGCACGTTTGCAATGTTTTGTGGCAATGTATGTGTCCTAGGAACAAAATATTTTTTTCCATGAGTATGCATATCCAACACAGTTAAAGTAAGATCTTTCACAAAATCGAATTCCATTTCCTGGTATATTGACTTGACCACCCATTTGTTGCTTCGTTTTTGCAAATGCCATTGTATAACGAAGCATCCCAAAGTTTCCTGCAGTTCTCGAAGGTTCTCTTTCTATGTTCTCGTTATGCGCTAATACCACTAGTAGTGTTCGATATTGCATCCCGTCTATGCCGAAATGCAATCTCTTTGGCCTGTACTTTAGGCACATATTGTGGAACACCTCCAAATCTCCTGTGTGACAGGATTCTGTGAGTCCCTTCAGATCTCTTGATAGAGTTTTATCAAACACGATCTTTTCAAGAGCTTTGTGTGGAGGTGAAGATGGAACCAACCACTTCTTCTTGCGTTCCTGCTCCTCCGATAACAGTCCATGTGCACATTGGTGAAAATGTAGGTTTTCTGTCCATGAGTGGATGTTGGAACAGCGGTGCATCAATGAGCGCCATTTTTCAAGTAGAATATCCACAGACCCATCACAAGATTTGGAGCACCGCCAAAGATGGTTACTGAAACACTGGGACCACTGTAAATTATTTTCAGAACCCTTTTTTTTTACCAGTAGCTGTGATTTTTTTATTGATTGATTTGGCAACTTGCTATACATCAAATTGATGGCGAATGTTTGAGAACTCCTCTCGCATTGCCTTGGCTATTGAAACATGTCTGTCGGTGTGGTTGTTCAGCTCCTTTGGTTCCCTCCTCTTCCCCACCCTTTGGACTCTCCTCACCTGAGCTGCTTGAATCGTTATCCGTAGACTGTACATTTCGCCTGGCCAAGTAATTTCTCTCCCTTCTTGGGTGGATGTGCTTGTCACGGAAGGAAGCCACAGTTACCGCTAGGGAACAGCAGTTCCGTGGCCCCCTTTCCGGAATCAAGCCGGAGGAAGGGAAAAACCCAACAGGGAAGAAAAAACCCTTCGTAACACTTGGAACCTCTTCCTTTTTCTCCGTAGGTGCCAACAGTAGCTAAGCGGACAGGTGATGATGCAGATGACGAGTAGCACGAGGAGGTTCTTGGAGAGAAGTGAAGAGAAGGAGCAACATAGGCAGAGGAGGATGCTGAGAGGACTGCCGGTGCGGGTGTGGTCGCACAGTGATCTCCGGGGAAGGACACCCAAAACAGATGGGAAGAAGAAAAGGAACGACAGAACTAGAGGACCGAGAAGCCCAGCAGAGAAAACAGGAGCCAGAAAGTCAGAGAAGGTAAGGTAAGGAGAGGCAGGTCCAGAGGGGGAAACACGGACCTGGAAAATACTGGAGGAACGCCAAAGGCGGGGAGAAAAGTTAGAAGAGAAAAGGAATCCGCGCGAAGCGCGTAGCAGGAGCAGAGAAGCGAGGTAGGGCTGCAACAGAATACGAAGCGCCAAGCCTCGGGAGCAAATAACCCGGAAGAGAAACTTCCGAACCGGGTTGCAACGCAGAGTCTGCTGGGAGAATGGAGGCTTTGAAACTCCCGCCAGGTTCCGCCCACGAGGCTGATCCGTGTTTGATGACCATAGAAAGAGGACTAGAACACACTGCCCCTGTGCCGCCACCTATAATGCGGAAGAAGTCGCCAACCGCGGCGGCGGTGGATGACAGTCAGTAGCTATGAGGTCGATTTGCATTCCCCTCGATTGGAGATCTTCCAGGGATTTTTATAAAACCATGTTTCTCCATGGCCACTGAGGATTTACATTCGGACACCTGCATGACCACCAAACAAACAATTTTTTTAGTTTCCACGTCCTGAAAGTGGTATGTGCAGTACTTTGCTGAAAATCCAGGGCTGTCACACTGTCCATCGCCAGCTAGCCTGAACCGTTTGTCAGAGAATGTCCATTCAATTGACATTTGTTAAATTTTCTGGCCATTGGGCATAAGCATCTTGAGTCTGCTTATTGACTGGACCACGTTGCGCCACAAATAATAGTTGCTCCATGGTCAAACCTGTTTGGTAAGCAACAACTTCGGTTTCATTTGTTGTCTGTGTCTTCATACTTCTTTTCCATCTGGGCCACTAGGAGATGGGTAGTAAAAACATGTTCAATGTAAATCCAACATACAGTATATAGCAATTTAGATTTTAAAAAAACATGTTATGAAGACACCAGCGCAAACACTTTTCGTAAATGAAATTGTTTGTAAGTTACCCTTGTTTTCTTTATTTTCTGTGAAACCATGTTCTTCAATTTAACGACCGCACCAGCAAGCTGGTCCTCCACCTCTGATCCATTTGCCTCCTCTTCTAATTCCCAACCATGTATACATCCCTTGAATATAATATTCATTGAAAAAAAGTAAATGGTATTTGAAATCAAATTCTTTCATCGCACACATCACTGACATACATACCCTCGTAAACAGAGTACATTATTTAGTCACAATAGACATTTCAAATTTCACCTGATTGATGGCAAGTGTACTCAATCAGAGATCACAGTGCAAAACCTGCTGATTGTAATGTTGCACTCAAGCATTTTGCATTGTATTGTGCATTAGGGTAGAAATTGTAACGTTAGAACTGAAATGATAAAAATTTGAAGCCCTGCACGTTTATATGAATGTCACTTCATTATAGTATCAGATGTAGGATTTACTTTCTTTCATTCAAGGGAACTGCCAGTACGCATACCTCATACTCTGTACCAGCTCCAAAGTATGATATAATTGTAGTTGAAGTACCATCATCCCCCTGCAATACAGTACTTGTTTTAGTATGGATGAAAACAGTGAAATTGAACAGAGACAATTGGATGCAGACAATGGTACATATAAATAAAAACCCATAAATGAAGAATTATGTAAACAAACAATAGGCTACGTAAACTATTTCATATTATTTAAAATTTCATGCATGACATATTCCTGTAATCAAAAAGCGAAATAAAACTACCTGATAGACACGCAAAGTTGTTGTTGACTCCGGAAAAGAAATGGACGCAGAATCTTGCTCCTTCATTTTCAGTGTATTGTCACGAAGTGGTAAAGGTAAAATTAGATTTGCATTAGATATGTGGGATGATCCAATTCTCAATAATATGAACTTCTGCAAGTTTGTATGGCTCACCATTGGTATACTGGATGTATCAGTGATGTCGTCACTACCAATGGTCTCTGCTTCAGTCAATATGCTCACCTAAAAGAATTGACATGTGAAGCAACCGATTGCGAAAATATTATGCTTATTTCGAAGGGCTCTACGGCATAATTTTCTATGTTCATAATTCGTTTCTATGATGCTCTTAAAACCAGGAACAGATGTCTAGCAAAATGTGGTATAGTTATAAAGTAATACAATCTAGTAAATATGCAAAGTTTAGTAAGAAACATTTACACCGAAAGCACCAATCCGTTCATGTAGTTACCTGTTCAGTAGCCCCATGCTACAGCGAATTGATCATCCGGGACTCACCTGGTCCAGTGTGTGCATGAATAGAGTTGAAATTGCATTTGGAAATAATTTACGAGATGTTCTGGGTTGATGTTTCTAGGTGTACTGCGATTGGTCGTACATATCTGGGGTAAAGTGCAGGCTGCAGATGCGGAATTGATCGCCCCTCAAGTCCCCCAAGACATCCTGGGCTCAACTTTCAAGCTCGCCCGGCGCAAATCCACAATATCTGACCCATTCTCTTATTAGATCTATATTCCTCAGGAATGTATGCATTATTGTGCCCTTAGATTTGTTATGGGTCTTAGATCAGCAACTGCCAACCATACAAGCAGGCATTCGTGAAAAATCTGTAAAAGAAAAAGTACACATAGTTACAAAAATGTTTTATGTGAATGTGAGAGAGCGATGGAATTATATCATTATTTTTCTATGCAATGTTTGTTTTGGTCACAGAAGCAAAACTTGTGTAGCGAATTCGACTATACACTAGGATAACTTTCATACAGAATTGAATTGAATTGATTGATGTGATACAAATCGTAACGTGTTACTCGTCCATTGAATGTACTTTCATGCATCAAAAAGAAACATGCTTATAGACATTGTCCGCGAAGGATGCAATTCTATCCCAATTTACACTTCATGGATCAATCAACTTGGGCTTTAAAGTGTAGACACATTACAAAAGTGAACAGCTGTGCATTCAGTAACATTTGGGGAACAGAGAAATATTGTTTTTTGGTTGTACGTGAAAGACACATAAGATGACCACTATGATTTCCCCAAATCCTGAGTGATGTATAGAATTGCAAGACTACATTAATTTGGTGGTGAAAGATCAAAGTTACGACAATATAGGAGACAAACAAGAAATGTAAGTGGTCTTAGTGGTCAAAGTGAAATCAAATTCTAGAGTACACTTACTCGTTACTTGGATTGCCAGGGTGAACTGTTGCGCGAAGTTCATGCATAAGCACCATCATAATCCTCAACACGGACCGTGTGAGGCAGGCTGCCCTGAAGTCATGCAGCTCGGTAACGCATTGCGGCCTTGTCTCGTCTTCTGATATGTAGGCCAATCATCCTGAGTTTTCTACGATGCAGCAGTTCTCCTCCTCGGTTGGCATGACCTTGCACCGATTGCCGGTACACCAGGTGGAGACGTCATCCTGTTAAGGTGTGAGTCACGAGAATGTTGCGTACCTGTATGTTTGGTTGATCTCGACGGGGCAGCCAGACTGACAAGAAGAATTGGTGACACGAGAAACCAGCCTCTCCTCCACCCAGAATGGGTACTGGGTAAAAGATGGACCGATTCCCAATGTCACAAGCTGCTCTCTCCTGATTTCCGTGACGTCGGGACTGTGCAAGCACAGGCAGGAGAGGCTGAAGGAACAAGTTCTTGAAGTGATGGAGCTCCAGGTCCAGGAAGGACCGAGACGAGTGAGGGAGCTCAAGAGTCCAAGGATGGCAGAGGCGATCACCAGGAGAAGACACTGGATGCTGTAGTGCTCAAGAGTCCAAAAAATGGCCGGGTATACACCAGGGAGATGCTGGATACAGAGGAGCTCAAGAGTCCAAGGATAATGGCCGGGTATACACCAGGGAGATGGTGGATACAGAGGAGCTCAAGAGTCCAAGGATGGCTGAGGCGAATACCAGGAGAAGGCACTGGATGGAAGACCACAGAGCACAGGCTGGCACGAAGCAGGAGAAAAGGGAAAATCAAGGCAGGGCTACCTAGCCTGGCGAAAGGAGGGGAAACCTGGGAAGGTGGGAAAACTGACGTGGACCAGGCTGGGAGAGGAGTCCAGGAAGGCAGGGAACCCCAGCAAACCAAAAGGGAAACAAAGGGAAAATCCAGGGGAACCCGGGGTGAAGCAGGGAGCTGGCAAGGAGAGGACAAGGGAAAAATCAGGAGAGGAGATCCCCAGAAAGGCTGATCAGAGCACGGCTGGCGCAGGAACAAAGGGGTGAGCGAGTAACACGATCAGGAACAGAACGCGTTGAGACGCGATCTGCTCCCGATCCTCACTCTCCCTTTATGGGCCGCCGGCGCCCGCGAGGCCTGGAATGCAAGCTGATTGTCGCCGGGCGCCGGCGGACCCAGAGCGAGGCTTGGGCAGCAAGCCCCTCCAATCACGGGTGCCCAATCCACAGCGCATGCGCGGAGCCGTGATCGCGGTCTCCCGCGCATGCGCCGAGGAGCTGCAGCCCTGGTCCCCGAAGCTCTCCCTCCGGCGCCTCTCCAAGCGCGGAAGCGTGAATAGGTGAGGTGCCAGGAAGGGAAAGCGCGTGTGACGAACCCCGGTCTCCCGGTAAGCGTGACACATCCATGCGACGAGGCTCAGGTGTTCATCCGGTGATTCGTCCTCCCAACTGTCGTCCGAAGTCCACATCTTTCTCTTTTGACTAATTCCGCCTTGGAATACTCCAGCTCGTACTGGTAGGGCTGTATTGCTGCCATTTTACAACAAAATTAAAATATATAGTAATGATAGTACTAGTATCTGTTCGCACGGGCTACGAACAACAAAGATAGCTGAACAGAGCAGAAACGAGTCACAGGATACACAAAGAAAGACAGTGAAACGCTTGAAAAAGCAACTCTGATGTTGTCTGATTAGAAGCGGTCTGTTTATACTTATTGAGGAAAGAGGCATCAAGACATTTCCATGGAGACACGTCATTAGCTGGAGCGCAGAGAACGTTGACACGAGACGTGCATTGGCGTTGTGAAATGGGCCGTACGTGTCTAGTGATGTCAGCTTCAGGGGCAGGGGATATGATTTAGTGCCGCCAGGGCAGTTCACGATGGATAAACAAATAAGATTAGCAGAAGATGGCCGCGTCCTGCTGCCTGATTTTCACATTTTTGCCTGATTTTCACATATGTAAAAGTGAGGAAAACTACAGGAAGGTGCATAGGAAATATCTTCACGATTGATCAACGTTTGCACTGTTCCTTTAACTCAGACATGTGAAATATGTCAGGAAACCAGTACTCGCATCCCATTGCCTGCCCCTCTGAATCCTTTACCAATAATGGAAGTCCCTTTCCGAAGGATTGGGATGGACATCATTGGACTTTTAGCAACCTCTAGACTGGGTAACAAATATGTCCTTGTGATTGTCGACTACGCAACCAGATACCCTGAGGCATTCCCTATGCAGAACAACACTACCAAGCAGATACTAAAGCACCTCCTACCATATTTGGCCAGGGTTGGCTTTCCTAAGGAAATCCTGATGGATCAAGGATCCAATTTCATGAGCAAGCTCATGGGTGAAGTCAAGGAGCTGTTCCATATTACCACCTTACAGATTTCAGTTTACAATCACCAAACAGACGGATTGGTAGATAGATTCAACAAGATGATCCTAAGAAAGTTGGTAGATAAGGACAGGAAGGACTGGGACCCTATGATCCCTTAGGCACCATTTGCAGTAAGAAATCTCCTCAGGCATCCCCTTGATTCTCTTCTTTTGAACTACTTTATGGTAGAAAACCTAGAAATGTCCTGGACATGCTCCGGGAGACATGGGAAGAAAGAGAAGAGGCACCCATTCCCCTGTCGCAAACTGCTACCAGATTGCGAGAGCATATGAGACCGGTTCGAAATCTAGTCTATACTCATATGGAAAAAGCCCAAATACAACAAAAGTCCACCTATGACAAAAAGGTAAACCTAAGATCTTTTTCTGTAGGACAGAAAGTATTGGGGCTCTTGCCTACTTCGGAAAACAAACTTGTCTCTAAGTGGCATGGGCCATATGAAAAATTGGAACAAACAGGAACCTGTACTTATAAAGTAGCACAACCTGACAGGAAACAAAAGATCTATCTATATCGCGTAAATCTGTTAAAAGAGTGGAAGGAAACCCCATCTGCCCCCAATGCCACTATACTATCCTGTTTGACCAGAAGAATTAGATAACTAATTCCTCAAGAGCTATCCAATCAACAACAAGAAGATTTAACGGCTTTAGTTATATCATTTTCCGATGTATTCTCGGAGAAACAAGGAAGAGTGAAAGGCAATTATCACAACATTAGAACACCGAACGGAAAAGTGGTCCATCTGAAACCAGATAGACTCCCGGAAGCCCGTAAACAGATAGTGGTTGCGCAAGTGAATAAAATGTTAAGAGAAAATATTATTGAACCCTCTTCAAGCCCATGGTGCTCCCCTATAGTATTGGTCACAAAACTTGACCATCCCTGGGGATTTTGCATAGAATTCAGTCAAGTTAATGCCATTTCTGATTTCGATGCCTATCCCTTGCCACGCATCGAAGACCTGATTGATAAACTCAGAAACGCCACTTTTCTATCAATCCTATACTTAACCAAGGGGTACGGGCAAGTCACAGTGTATGGACCTGATAAGGAAAAGACAGCTTTCATGACGCCCCTGGGACTGTTCCAGTTCAGAGTCCTCCCTCTGGCTCCAGGCACTTTCCAACGACTTATGGACAGAATATTGCAGCCCTACTCTGTTTTCTGTGGAGCTTATATTGACGATATAGTCATTTATAGTAAAACTTGGGAAGACCATCTTTTCCATCTCTTTACTATTATGAGAGCCCTCAGAGAAGCTGGCCTAACTGCCAATCCATCCAAATGCAGACTTGCCCATTCAGCCGTGAAATACCTCAGCTTCTTTGTAGTGAATGGTAGTGTCCAACCTCAGCGCGAGAAAGTGAAGTCTGTCCTAGATACCACTACGCCTAAAACTAAAAGAGACCTCAGAGCCTTCTTAGGGTTAATTGCTTATTACCAAAGGATTAGCTCAAACTTCTCGGACATGACAGCAAGGCTGACAGACAAATTAAAGAACGCTGAACCCCAGAAAATTCATTTGACTTATGAGGACAATATATATGTTACAACAACCTAAAACAAACCCTGTGCCAGAACCCAATCCTAAAGGTAGTGTAAGGAACTCAGGGTGACAACAGTAGAGACAGATACAAGTGATCACAGTACAAGGGTGTTTATTAAACTGTATAAATTGGTTGGAAAAACCCCTTATCTAAACCTGGATCTAGGATGGGAGCAAGCTGCGTCTATCAAATAATAATAAGGCAGTCGTAGTGGCGACTTGTCAAAAAAAAGGGCCTATGCTAAAAAAATAACGATTGCCAATCCCTACAGCTAATTTCACAAAGAGTGTGGGATAATCTTCACAAGAAAAGAAAGAAGTATTCACAAATGATAAGTCAGGATGTTATAGCCGGGGGTCTCCCTTCCCCATGTTTTTAGCATGGACAAGGCAGGACCTTGGAGCACAGCACACTCCTGGGTCTCACAAGCACAAGGTTATAGTTCCTTTCAACAATGCAGGACCTTCTGTGGCCAATTCTATTTACTGCAATGTCTCTTGCCTTAGAAGGCCTGCTGAACCATAAACAATAAAAAAAACAAAAGTTAATTTGATAATCTTTCACACTGGGCGATTGCTTTTCGCCCCTTGGATCCCCCTCAGCCGGGCTCCGATCCAGAAATGCAACGTTAGCCTCCCTCATTCAGGTTCACTACGGCCTTTCACTCAAAATGTAGCACTCGACAGTCTCACTATCTGTTTCAACACCTATTCATTGTGGGCATTACTCAGCCGGGTTCACACTTGTCAGCACAATGTTCAGGGGTATATCACTGTATACTCCCAATTTGCAGGCATCTCTCCGTTGGGTTCATATTTGCTAATTTCACAGTTCACTCAGTTTTATCAGAATTCAGGATTTACTTCTCTTAGCTTTCCCCTTGGCATCCCTCCTTTGGGTTCACATAGCCATTCTAACACAGTTCATGATTCAATCATTTCATCAGAAAAAAGCAGGGGATTCCCTTCCCCTAGCTTTCTTTCGGCACATATCACACGACCCCTTAGGTTCTTTCCTTTTACCTAAGTTCGGGTCTCAGCCCCCAGTCAGGCTTTCCTTAAAGCCTCCCAGCCAGTCTTTCCTTAAAGCCTCCAGCCAGGCTTCACACAGTTTTCCTCTATGTGTCAAAGACTTTGGAGTGTACAAGGGGCTCTTTCGGCCCTCGTAGGAGGACTTTGACACTGCACACCAGCCTCTCCTATGGCCTCTTGGTCTTCGTAGTTTCCACCAAAATGACACAACCCAAAATGTCTTCAGGCAGAGTCCTTCGAATGAGAACCCCCGCGATGCCTGACCACTCTGATTCTGAACCCTTTACTAGGGTTTCTTTAAAGTTCAATTACACAAGCTCTTTGTTCAACAATGTTGCCGCCTGCAACCTTGGGCCCAGCATAGTTCGGTTTTACTATCTGTCATCTCCGACTCACCGGCTGTGCTGAACTGTGGAGTTTCTTGTCTCGGGAGTCAAATGCGTCACCACGGTGGCAAGCGCTTCTTCCCGCTTTGACTATCAGCACGGCAGGGCCACATGTGCCGCTGACACCTGTCACACCACACGCCAGATCGACTTCCCGGTCTTATGATTTTCCTTTTCCGGAGACTGCGCAGATCTGAGTTGCAAAGGGTAAGGGCAATCCCCTCTTCGTCTTCCGTACAGGTCTCTCCTCCTTTCTCCACCTCTTGGCTTGAACTGCCAGTCTGGAATAGTTGATTCCTCTTGCGTTCGGCATTGCTCGAAGTGTGCTTCTGTGCTACGCCTTCTATCCCTGTGGGAAGGGAAAGGGCCGTCAGGTGTGCATAGTTATTGTTGATTGCCTGACTCTGTCTGACCCTTGTGTTGGGACATGGCAGGTAAACGGCCCTGGTATTGGTCCGTTGTCTGTCTCGGTGTAGGAAAGTGTTCATGTTGGAAGGGGGCGGGGGTAGAATTTCTGAGCATCCTACGAGTTAGGATAGGGAAAATTTGTTATAAGAAAGGAGGTACCACGTCTCACCCGTCTGTGTCCCACTTCCACTCCCAGAGGACCCTTCATCCAGGTGATCCTCCTGCACTGGTCCACCCCAGGAACTAGATCCAATAGCAATGGCTGTGTCCTGGCCACCTGGATGACAGATCCCTGGGTACTAGCAAGTGTGACACCATCCGGTTTCTCACAGTAGTAGATTTCTCGAAGGAATTTGTATTGCAAACAGACGTCTCCATTACAGGGCTTGGAGCAGTCTTGTCACAAATTTGCGACAGATTGTAACATCCTATCTTAGTTACGACTCTCAAACTTTTCCCACGTGAAAGAAATTACTCTGTGCTGAAATTAGAAGCCCTCGCCATCGAGTGGGCCATTACCCATCTTAGATACTACCTCCTAGGAAGGAAGTTCACACTCATCATGGATCATTCTCCAATAATTTGGATTAGCCAGCAGAAAGATTCTAACCCTCAAGTCATGCAATGCTTCTTAGACCTATAACCCTACTGTTTTACTGTGGAGCACCAAAAAGGCAAAGGCCAAGGGAACGTGGATTTCCTTTCTCGGTTCCCTTGTTTGTTTGTTTGTTTATTTGTTTGTTTGGACATTTATATAACGCTACGAACCTTCAGGCATCTGTGCGCTGCTTATTTCCCATGGTGTGTGGTGCTCATTTATCGACCTCGGAAGGATGAAAGGCTGAGTTTGGCCCTGCCGGGATTCGAACCTGCGTCAGCAGGCTCTTCACGGATGTCAAAGCGAGCGCTCTACTCGCTTTGCTATCTGACCGGCTTGTGAAACAGATGTGGCCCCACTGCATAGGGGAAGGGTATGTGAGACACCTTAAGGTATCTCACCCGCTACTAACCAGGTATGTGTCATCCAGGTGGCCAGAACATGCCCATCGCTTTTGGGTCCAGTTCCTGGGGGTATACCAGTGCGGGAAGATCACCCGGATGAGGGGTCTTTGGGGAGTGGAAGAGGGACACTGGACAGCGAGATGCATTATCCCCTTCCTTCTAACACCCAACCTACCAGGTAGGATACTTAGGAACTCAACCCCCACCCCTTTTCCAACACAAACACTTTCGCACGGACAGCTCACTGTGAGAGAAAACGGACTAACACCGGAGCCGTATACCTGACATGTCCCAATACAATTGCCAGGCAGGGTTAGGCAATTACTGATCATTACACCCATCTGACTTCATCACACATTCCCACACAGATAAAAGGTAGAGCAAGAAAGCACACTATGAGCAAGCCAAAGCACACGAGGAAGCAGCAGTTCCAAGATGGCAATTTAATACAAGGCGAAAGACGTCAAGACCGAAGAGGGTTGCAAGGAGGGAAGTGCCCTTGACCTTTTCAGAGAAAGACAGTTACTTTCATGAGCCTTCGAGAATAAGAAACATAAAACCCAGAATCAAAGCTGAAGAAACCTGCATTGTGTGTCAGAGGTACCCGGGGCTCCCCTGCGTCAATAGGCAAGGCGGGGAGGATCGTTTGCTGCTGTGGTACTGTCCTTGGCTCCTACAACAAAGCAGCGCCAGTAAAGTCAGCACAGCCGGTGAGTGGGGAGACTGATACCAGACCGGTCTCTGTTAAAGCCAAGGTTTCAAGCTGCAACATTGTATAGAGAAAACTGAACAGAACAGTGTGTGAAACGTATGTGACAAGCAACACGAATATCAGATGAGTGACCGAACTTTTGAAGCCAAGACAGATACCGTAAACTGAGTGGTCTGGCGCCACGTGGGTGCTCATTCGAAGGTCTCTGTTAGGTATCCAACTGAAAGGTGGCAAATGTAAAAAGGAATTGTGAAATCAAAGTGATCCTGCAACGGGTCAAGCCAGAGCCTGTGCACATTCGAAAGTCTTTGATAGTTGATGCCAACTGAAATTGGTCCGAACCCGGCTGAGGGAGACTAATTGTATTAAGAAGGGGATCTGAGCCTGGCTGTGGGGGATCCGGGGTGAACCGTGAGTCTCCGAAGAAATAATATCCTATGAACATTGTGAAAGAGGATCTGAGCCCAAAAGAGGGTGATCCAAAGTGATGATCATTGTATTAAAGGGATCTGAGACCGGCTGAGGGGGATCCGGGGCGAATAGTGAATCACCTGAATTTGGTACTTGTGAGAGGAAAATAACTTTTTGTTTGTTTTGTCGTATCAGGCCCTCTGCAAGAAGAGACTTTGTTTGGCAAAGGGCCTTGGACACAGAAGTCCCTGATGCTAATAACTGAACTGTATTCTCGTGCTAAAGAAGCCAGACATTGTGCTATGCTCGAGTGAACTGCCTTGTCCTGTGCTGAAAACGTGGGGAAGGGAGGCCTAAACATCCTGACATATAATTTTTGTGAACACTTCTTTCTTTTTCATAAACACTAACCCCACACTATCTGTATTTAGAGGTAAGGATTTGCAATAGGTTTTTTAGTATAGGCCCTTTTATTCTGACAAGACACCACTAGGATTGCGTAATTATTATTTGGTCATAGTTTGCTCCCATCTGTAAATTTAGGATTAGATAGGCATTTATCATACCCTTGTTGAAGTTCAATAAACACCCTTGAACTGTGGTCACTTGTATCTGTCTTACTGTTGATACCATGCCTTCCTTATAATCCTGCCGTGAGGCGGACTTAAGACAAGCCGCAGAGTCAGTGACTTTCGAAGAGCTGCAGAATGTCAGAGTGAGAATCTGGAGGCCCGGCACACCCAACAACGGAGGAGGTGTTGTGAAACAGGAAAGCAGATTCCTGTGTCAGGTGGTGGCGAGATCACATCCATATTGTGGTGGGCAGGACACCCGACAAAACACGCCAAGACCATCAAGAAGGTGAGTGGGAGCACATACAGCTTCTTAACGTTAATCCCCTTATGCGGCAGAAGGGAAGCTGCAAACAGGACCACGATGAAACCAAGTACGGGAAAGGTGGTATCAAAGCGGATCACCCGAGCAAATGCCATGGCTCGCAACGTTCCCCGACATACAGAGAGGGAACAGGGAGAGCGGGAGGCCGCTGGGGGAGCTGAATACGAGATGAGAATCAAAGTGAGAAACAAGTTACTTAATATAAACGTGTGTAATTGGAACTGTGTAAAGCTGATAAAGAGAAGATTGAATAACACTGTATGGGAAGTTTATGAAGACTCAGAACAAAGATCTGAAAAAGGAGGAAAATGACTATGAGCAACAAGATGAGAAGGGGAGAAACTGTGGCATAAATGCTTGTAATAAAGGACAGACAAGACTATCAAGCGAACAAGATAGTTACAAAGAGAGGACCCAGGAGAGGGGAAATACCAAGTGGGAAGAATCTACAGCCAAGCTGAGAAAGCTTGGATCAATAATTGAGAGGTCTAAAGCATCCAACAAGAATGTGAGAAAGTATCAAGAGGAAGGTTGTCACAGATACATCACTAAAGATAGTACAAAACCAAAGACTGTTCTTCCTAGGGATAAAGAGAGACTATCACGGAAGATCATGCTAGACATGCAGCCCAATGAATAGAGACTGTGATACAAATATACTGTCAGAAAGATATTGGCACACCAGGACAATCAAGCCCATCTCCTGGACTTCTTTAAGTTAGTTATCTTAGTGGTGTAGGGTTCAGGTAGAATTAGGTTCAGACTGAGGACTTTTCTTTCTTTAGGACATCCTGACGACAGATGAACACCTTTGTTTCCTTTGGAAAGGTTGGGAAACTCCCTCTAGAAAATGGGAAAGATAGACCCTTTTCTTATAATTTGAATACAAGTGAATTTAAATGTCTTAAAGAGTCTGACTCCTTCTTCCGACCTACCACAGTGCACAGTGTTTCACATTTGCATGCTGTAGCTCATGCAGGACTGCCTTCTTGTTGGAACTCCCTCTTCCAGTTCGGTTCTAGCATGGGTCGGTGTAATGCAGCACTGGTCTTGGTCCATGAAGTGCTCCTGGTACTTTTGTCTCATCATGCCTTTTCATCACTCATCTCCTCACACAGAGCTGACATTAACAGGGAGGTTCTCGCATCTGGATTTTCAGGTCTATTGGTTCTCATTTTACCTGTACATCTGATGCAGAAGGATTGTTCCCATGGAGAAAGTCTGTAGGTCTCCATTTAGGCTTCACCCCATCACCAACCAGTATATATAGGTTAGTACATTGCCCAGATGGTAAAGGGATGTCTAGGACCTTGAATGCACATCACATCACTCAAGTCAGGGCAGGGACACAGTGGTGGGGTGGGCAGGTCTCTGTAGCATTTTGTATAGTCTGCCTCCAGGATCCTCACTGCTCTTGCTTTGTTGACCTGCTTGGCCGGTTGCCCTGGGTTACAGAGCCCACCCCATTTGGGTCTAATGCAGAAGGAAGCTTGTGATGAAGTCAGTCCAAGACAAGTCACTTGTGCCTCAATACATTGTATCTTTGCTTATGTTTCAATATTGCTGTGCCTTATATTCTGCTTCAAACGGTATCTCCCCTTTCACTTCTCTCTTCTGTTGGACATGTTCCCTCTCCCCATTAAATTCCCACTTTGCCATTGATCAGGCTACTGGCACCCACGTGTCATTAACCTTAGCTTTTCAAACCAACATTTACTTGTGCACTCACAATCCCCTTGATGCTGTGTTTGCTGGGATGCAACACTAGTTACAAGTGTAATAACTACATATTACACTGAAGATGGACGCCTTCGGGCTTTGGCGCCTTACAAATAAAATAACATAACATAACATAACAAGATAGTGGTTGAAGTGTTTGCATTAATGTAACAATTGTTTACCCCTACTATACTTTCCCAACCGCCACATTCAAGATCCTCCGCCATTTCTGAACTTCACAGCTAGCCATTGCATCATGCAAATGAAGTTGACATAACTGTGCCTGGGCTTCACATGCAATGCAGGATGCTTAGGTATAGTTCCACGCTCGATGCATTCTTTGTTGAAGGCAGTGACGATTCTCTGTTCCCTGTAGCATTGTATATAAATGAAAATCAGAAGATGCAGGTAGCATTTATGTATGGGATCCATCATGGCTCTGACAAGGACTTTGTTCATCAAAAAGGGCACTTGGTTAATGCCTTGTTCTACCCAGGTGGGTAGTTACGTATTAAAGAGCAAAAATGAGCAAGGTCATGGGATACCTGGCTGATGAACGAAGGGTGAACACACAACTATGGGGGTTACACCTTGGTAAGTGTGTACAAGTGTGTACCTTGTTCAACCCCACATTGTTTTGATGTATATCACCTCACTAAATCCACTGGTCTCCTTCCCAAGGACTGCTCACTGGATGTGTAAGCATTGAAAAGACGTTACAAATATTTGAAATTTGTCACTCACAAACTGGTTACTATACCTTCAAAATGTGTAAATACTGTTGTATCTTGTGTTACTCTCAATTAAGTGTATCTACAAACACATAAACTGCAGTTGTATTAAAATCTATCTGCAGTACTCGGAACTGTCCTGATACATTTTTGTCAGAAGTCATTCACAGTTACTTGTACACACTTACCAAGGTGTAACCCCCATAGGTGTGTGTTCACCCTTCGTTCATCAGCCAGGTATCCCATGACCTTGCTCATTTTTGCTCTTTAATACATATCTGACAAGGACTTTTACATGTGTTATGCTGCCTTGAATTAGAATATTTACGGGCATTAGGGATAGCTTCCTTAAGCCCTCTGGTGGGGTTCTTTAGGTACATCTTTTCTGACTTGGGTACTATTAGGGATTCCCCCAAGCTCACCAGACTTTCTAAGAAGTAGTCGTAGCAGAGCATCCCAGGACTAATTCTTCAGGAGAATGAGTGGGGAGGTTAATAGGTACAGTATACACTTCATCACCCAGTAAGAGAATGTCCACACATCATATTTTATCAAAATATCTAAATATAAGAAAAGGCAAAGAGAAAAATTACTACATTTACATGTAAGAAAGTTTTATAAAGTAAGATGCCACAAGGTAACAAGTAAGTAAATGTCAAGGTGCCCCCCCCCCCCGGACTCCTGCGTACCTGTATGTCTTGATCTCCTGAGATCCAGGTTACCCTTGCTCCGGTGCTCCACAGTCCGGATGCTGTATGGTCTGGAAGCTCACTCCCGGCCCTTGATCCAAGGATTAAACTTGGCCAGGAACCGGGAGCCCTCTTCCAGTACCACAGGAAGGACTTCCCACAAATTATTGTGGCACCAGAACAGCGCAAGCACTGGCGTGGGAGCCCAGAAAGGTGAAGGAAAACAGTGGGAGAAAAAGGGTAGGGGCCAGGCAAGAGAACTGGACCTGAGGAAGGAGGGATCCGGGGAAGAAGCACACAGAGGAGGGAGAACTGGACCCGAGGAAGGAAGGGTCCAAGGAGGAAGCACACAGAGGCAATGCAAGGAGAAAATAGACCAGGCACCTCTAAGCAAGGAACCAAGAAACAGACTGAGACTACACTGGCACAAGGAGTAAGGAAACGAGTAGTGTCGATTCTCCTGGGACAAGGAACGTTGCAACGCATCATCAAAAGCATTTGTTTCCCTTAAGTGCACTGGGTATCAGAGCGAGGCTCTGTCGCGTCCATGAGGGCTCCACGGTAACCGAAGCAAGCCCTGTAGACAACGCATACGTAGAAACTGGCCGCAGGTCTCCCGCGCATGCGCAAAGGCTGCTACATGGCGGCACCCAGGAATCAGGAACGAAAAACCGGACCCGGCATCAATGGACCCCGACGGAGGCGTTCCCGGAGGTGCCAGCTGGCTCTCCATGGAAGGTGAGCATGGGCGCTGCAGAGAGGGCAGCGCTGTGACAGTAAAACAGTTTAAAGTGGAGTTTTCAGCATCAAGTGAAGTATATTTCCTAGAGTAAGAAATGCAGTACAGGTAAGCGACACACCATTCCTATTTAGGCCAGAAATTAAGCACAGGCTCGTTATAGGTACCTGGGGTGGTCTTTGGCAGAAATGTTACCGTTTGCAAAAGTGTCCCTATGGAGCAGTTCCTGGAGTTCTGGTGGAGTGAGGCCTGCAGAAGGGTTCCATGTGTTAATATCCCCGCAAACATATCGCCATACAAAAATATCCCCATATTTTTGCAGAAGACCCTTGATAATGAAGAGTGCCGGGGGATGAAGAGGTAAATGAAGAAAAGGCTTGCCAGCAGCATAGGACAGTTAAGAGAGCAATACCCTGGGATCGATAAAGCAGTTCTGCAGCAGACGGTTGGCTTTTTCCAGACAAGGTGACTGTGCACTTTGTTTGGTAGCCACCTTAGCTTGTAGTGATGACACAAAAGTGCAGTAGGGACCCCCGAGGCCCTTGGAGAGGCTGCAGTTGGTGGTGGTATTTGATAAAAAATATCCCATGCCATTAACAGGCACAGGATTGGGCTTTTGAGGATGTGGTTGGCTTGAGACGTTCCAAAAGATGAACGAATATCTAAGAAAAGCATGCAGGGTCACACTGGAGAGGAGCCAACCACAGGAGGAGGACTGCTTTGTGAGTTTGGTGGTGCAGTTGCAGGATTGCAGGTAGCAGAAGCCCCAGGACCTCAATAGATTGGGAGATGTAACCAGGGTGTTTGCCAGATGCCCTGGGATGAAGAGACTGATTGGTTTGGCCTGGAGAGTCTGCAGAGTTATGGCAGCGATTTGTCACCCACTTCTGTATCGAGCAATACAGGCAGGAGTTCAGAGAGGAGAGGCCTTCCGCAGGAGCTGTGATCCAGTTGTTCCCAACAGAATTAAGGGGAAGCACACCTTGCAGCCTGTTCCTTGTGGTCTTCTGGAGAGGCAGAGCTTTGTCGTGGTGTTCAGTGGACTGTCAAAAGATGCTGGTGTAGAGCTGCTGTCTTTCCCTGAGAATCTGTCATTCCAGGAATGCGGTTAGAATTCCAGCAGTAGACCAGATGAGTGAGTAAGAGGTCTGCTTTTATCCCCCTCAGAAGGCCGTGAGTGAACACAGTGTGTATCACACATCAAGAAGCAATCAAAAGGAGGGGTGGCTGGTCAGCCAATGAAAAATCATCCATCCAAGTACATCCATGGGGGGGCACATCCGGAGGTGCCTCTAGTGTTGTGCTGTTGTGCCTGGAGACGCTGCACGACTGCTGCTTTGTCTGGACACTGACTTTTATCCAAAGACCAGGCTGCATGCACAAGAAGAAGTACTGCTTACATCAGGCGTGTCGAAACGCCACGAGGAACTACTCCTACCAGTAATTTTCATTGAATAATTCATTAATTCAAGTCACGCCTTAGGGACTTGCTGGTGGACTTGCTGCTTAAGTTTTCACCTATACCACTGACTCACGCCAGTCACGTTTACTGATGTTTCGTTTTTTCTCTTCCTTGCAGTAACGCTGTGTGTGTCTGGCCCCACCCCCCCTACCTCCCACGAACACCTCATAGAGCATGGTGCACGTGCATCAGGAAGTGCCTGAAGTGTTGTGCTGTTGTGCTGTTAGGCTCGGTGGCAGGTGCGCGTGCGATACTAGTTGTAATATGCACCTGACGTTTCATGTAAAGCTTGCAATTGCAGTGGTTTGATTTTGGATACTCTTATACAAGGTAATTCTGATTCTAATTCCTTATATCGCAAGTGTTGTTCAGGTGGTTGGGTGCACAGCCGAACAGAGAGGCATGGTGAGCAAATATTTGGTGTGTCGTAATCTCAACCTTTCATTGCAAAGTTGGGTGACTAGTTTGAAGTATCACCTTAGTGAATGGCGAGTGGATTGAGGAGTGGTAAGGGCTTAGGATCTGCCTTTGTCCTGCTTGCCTCCTTTAATTACTCACGTAACGGTGAGGAGGTACAAGAACCTCACGTGGCTAACAAATTAATGAACAGTGTAATTAAAAACACTGCAATGGAGGAAAAAATACGAGATGGAAATGTGGATGAAGTTCAGGAACATAATTGCCCCAAAAGCACTCAGAACAATTCCACCATGATATGAACTCTGATGAATTCCAACTAAGAAATATTGGTAATAAAGTGGAGAACACAGATTTCCACGCTAACTCCCTTATGGAAAGTTCTATGTCTCGATGTACCAACTCCTTAAGTAAAGAAATGCAACTGAACACAAATAATGTATCTCTAAATTCATCAGGTGAGTTTGGGATAACGCATATGACGGATCTAGATAACAAGATCCGTCTTTGAATTGGAATGTTAACTCCACTAATCCAAAGGGAGAAATTCTATAAAGACTCAATTGATGAAAATTGTGGTTCCAAGTACCTGGCGGTATGCTATAAAGCCTGGGAAGGGATGGAAAACCCTATAGAAAAAATAGGTCTGTCTGGGGACAGTATAGGCAATCCAGAGCCCTCCGACCAGGGGTCTAGTCTCAGCAATAATAAAAAACATATAACATCTCCACCTATCCCAGACTATCCTAGGGATAACTCTTTTCCTGTTATAATTCGCATTCTTGATCTGTTGGATAAGGGTCATGACCTTACACACCTCAAATTACGTGACATTAAATTTAATATTCAGGAAATCATGGCGAAATTTAACAGATTAGATGGTTATATTTTGGCAAAGGACACCTATATGAAAGAATACGTCTCACGTGAATCGAGGAAAATAAAAATAACACATGAGCAAGGTAAACAGTGGGATGGTGTACCATTGCCATCCCTTGAGAAAGAGTTAGTCCCAGAAGGGCATGATATCCTAAACATCTTAGATACTGTTCTTGTTGCTTTAAACACCACCAATGCTAACATAGCGGATATAAAAAAGGAGGTTGGTACTCTTCAATCTAAAGACTTGAGGCAACAGGAGTCAACAAATGATGAGCTTCTTGATAGTCCCACCACATTGACCAACCTAATAGAACTACAAAACAGTGTAGAACTGTCTGTTGAAATCTCCCCAGCAAATCATGGTTTTTTATCTCGACGTCATCGAAAATTGCAGAAACGTGCTTTAAAACGTGCTGAAAAAAAGAGGTGATCCGCCAATTAAAAATTTAAAAACTCTAAGAATGAAAATGCTACTAAGATGACCGGGAATCAAATAAACCTTGAATCCTCCTTAAAGGGAGAAGAAGATGTGATAGATGTTGATCAACTCTCTAAGGAAAGCCAACTCCATCTTAGTAGTAAAATGGGCACCAGGAATGATGATTTGGATGAAATGAAGTCAGCATTATTGATAAAAGTTCCCAAAGTGCCGACTAGGGGGAACAAAGCTTCTAAAAAAATGTAGATCTGAAGATTGTTCCAAAAAATAAAATTGTCTTAGTGGAAAATCTAGGGGAAGACTCTACAAAAACACAGACATTACTATCCACTCATTTCCCATCCGAAGGTAGGAAATGTACAACGATCATTGTGAATAATGATCAAAAGGAAAACAACTCTAATAACAATTTGGAAAAAGATACTGTCAGCAATCCCCCAGTGCTCGTATACTGAGAAATGTGTAATATGCTTCCGAATGTGGGAATTAGTAAACCTGCGGCAAAAAGTTCTACTATAATTAAGAATGGGATGGGGAAATGTAAGGAACTTATATTATCAGAGGAAACTCACAAACACGATTCTACTAATGTTCATGTTCAAGAACTAGAAAGTAGAAATTCTGCTCCCACTTCTTCAGCGTCGAGGGTGTACACAAATTCTAATTCAGCACTAAGCACAGATATTATATGTAACCATCCAAATAAGGAAGGATGTACGCAAACAGCAACTCTAAAGTACACTAATTCTGACTCTAATTTACCAAATAACCCTAGTATTAGCAACTTTGGTAATAAAGGGATGGCCTTTGACTTAACTGGTCCCAACTCTAAAGAAAAAATAAAGAAAAAATAACTGAATCTGAACTAAAAAAGGGAATAAACATGATGGGTCTGGTGGGTCGACATGAAATACTAGGACCTGCTAGAATTAATAGAAGATATTTATTATATCTAATATATAGGATTCCCTCCCTATGATTGCTAAATTCTAATGACTTTGAAAAGATTGCATTGGCTTCTCACAATAACTACCGCATGACGTGTCATCTTTATTCTGAGCCGGTATTGAAACTCATCTGGTCATTTAGAAATGAGCTTGCAGAATTGGGGTTTGTTCTGCACACATTTTATGATGAGAAAGTGGCTGAAGAATTTCTATATTATAAATCAACGAATCATGTAGATCATGAAAATAAGGAGAATGGGAACTCCCAAGGAGAACAGCTTTGCATTTCCCAAATTATGGATA
Organism: Ambystoma mexicanum; assembly: GCF_040938575.1. Lineage (NCBI taxonomy): Eukaryota > Metazoa > Chordata > Amphibia > Caudata > Ambystomatidae > Ambystoma > Ambystoma mexicanum. The sequence continues at coordinate 211,486,630 of NC_090929.1, forward strand.
TTGCTCGAAACAATAGTGACCTTGCATGGTTGGAACCACTACTAAAAACAATCTATGCAGCAAAGCCAGGGCCCAACAATGCATAGAGCAAGGCTGATTTGAATCTTAAGGTGATGTTGCGTCCGTTAGGTGACTTGCAATATGTATAAATAACCCCATAGATTGTTACTGTAAGATGATATACTGTTAAGGATTTCAATCAGGCAATACAACCGGGTCTCGCCTAGCATGTAAAGCACAGATCAAATATTATTTATTATGTCTATAGGTTCAATATCCTGAGTGATATACCATTCATATCACACCTGTCTCAAAATACCCCCCCCCAGGTCACAGTGCACCATGAATCAGGCTCGTTGGTAAAGGGAAACATGTATTTATTATTTAAAATTAAAATCACACGTAAGTTTTAATATATATATATATGGGGCAGCAATCACCAATGTGGTGACATACAAATCAGAAAATAAGTAAGGCAATTGAATTCACTTTTGAGCAGCACAGAAGATAAAACACAGGGAAAAGACAGTTTTGGTTTGTGAACAGACAGCGCTTAGATTAAGATTTCCCCCTGCAAATGTCATAACACGTGTACCATGGAGGCTGTGGACGACATGGAAAAGGGGCTAAACGGCCGTTGTGGGAAGCTGAAGCAGTGGTCTAGTTTTCTTTTTTGTTGTTCCTCGTCGCGCCCGGCAGTACAAGTACACGCCCACCGCGGCGCGACGACGCATTGCAACCCTTGTCCACTTTGGATTTACATGCTGTGTTCCCCACTCTTGTCTACCGGTGCTTTCTGCGACTTCCTTCGTTCTTGCATTTCGTCCCTGCGTGCTTCGTTTCCCTTTGCAACATCCTGTCCTGTGTGCCTTCTGCTGCTTGGCCAGTGACTCCGCCTTGGCTGCTTCCCTTCCTGCTCTCCTTGTGATTCCCCCTGCTTCTTTACTTACCGGCAGTTCCAGCCTCCACAGAGCTGTTGTCTACATTACGCTCAAGCTTCACGGCAGCTTCCGGATACCTTAAAGCTCCCGTTCGCTACTCAAGTCATTGCCAGCCTCATTCCTCCGGCTGCTTCTGCTACACTATCTGGCAGTCCCTGCATCTACGGAGCAGTTTGTTAACGTTGCGCTCAAGCATCACGTCAGCTGCTCCCGTTCGCTACACGAGTCATCCAACAAGTGGGTACAGAGTCCAGCGCATCACCAGGGCTTTTTAGTGTGGCTTTTCCCTGGTATTGGGGCTTGCTCCCTGGAGGTCCCACTGCTAAGATGTTAGCTTTTTAGGCAAGGTGGCCTTCAGTCGAGCTCGTCCTAAGAACATCATAAAAAAGTCAGAAACTGCTTGGAGAGAAAGGAGGACCATATCTTCAGAGGATTCCTCAGAGGACCTTAATCCAGGTGAGGAGGAGGAGGTCTATCCGGGCATAAATCAGGGAGTTCCTTCAGTAAATTCTGAGAGTCCCCCATTGAGTTTTGAGAGCAAAGTTCTTAATTCAAACATGAGCAATTCTACACCGATGTAAGTGAGCACCAGGTATTCAGGAATGAACAACAGAATACAGTGTTAGACATACAGTGTTGGAATATTATCTTCCCTCCCCAAACAAGAGAGAAAACGTTTTTGGAACTTGGACACTTTTAAACTGACAGTTGAAACTGGCTTTGTGGAATAATGAAAAGTGTTCAAAAATGCTTACATTTATATAAATTCCCATGGGAGCAATATTAAACAGGTTCTAACAAACATAAACTACAATATGAGCAACAATACACACTTTAAATCAAAATGGGAGTGTGGAAATACTTTGAATGAGAAAAAGACAAGTGTGAAACTTTTGCAAATATGCGAATTCGTGCCTAATTTTCGCTATGTGATTTTCAAGAAAAATGGGTCAAATACACTGGGCCTCATTACGACCCCGGCGCTAGACCATGGTGCTATTAGCACCATGGTCCATGCCGGGGTCCGCCATGGTGAATGGCGGAATTACTGCCCCATTCCAAGGTTGGCGTGGGATGATTTTTAAGGGTTTGGGATTTTCACAAGACTAAAGGATTTTAAAGAAATTATTCCAAAAATCAAGCAAGGTTCCAGACTGGTGTGACACTATTACAGGTTCTTAAGTTAAAGAGAGGATGGGTTATAAATGGGGATAGGACAAGGCAAATATACTATGGGTTACTATGATTCCTGTTGATACTTACAGTCCACTGTAAATTAAGATTGGACCGTCAGGGTTCTGGTCATCCGGATCGGGTCTACCGTCAGCAGGGCACCTCTGGCAGGATGGTCAACTGGGCGGTTCTGGTCAATTGGACTGGCACGTCAGACTGGATTTGGATTGGATTGGCCCTTCTGGTCACTGGACACAGTCGATTAGCGGGATGGCGAGTTTCAGCAGGCAAGCCTTAATGTTAGCAAGTCAGACTGGATCAGGATTATTATTTCCTGAAGTTTGGGATGGTTCAGGATTTGGGCTTGGCTGAAGAAGAGTTCAGCAATTGCTGGGCCTTGGTTTTGCAAAGAATTCTAGAATCAGGACCAGATGAAAAGTTCTGGAATGGAATGAAGAAGTCAGGAACAAAGCACTGCACGGAAATCAGGATGTAGTCAGGAATCAGTGTGTCTGTGTATGGTGAAGTTCCTATATTTATCATGCCAAGTGACATCACAAAGTTTATGGTAGGGGCAGAATTTCAAACCACACCCCCACGGCTGTGGTAGGTCCAAGGCACTTGCCTTTTTCTGGTTGGAAGTCAGAAAGAGCTGAAATATTTTACGATGTGATTTGGGAACTCCCACATTGATTTGAACCACAATTTAACTTTCCCACAAATGCACATTTCTATAAGTATGCCCTCTAATAAAATCGAACACATGCATTACATATTTGATGGGCTATCTTTACATTCAACTCCCATCTCAGTGAGTGCTGTCTTTGTCGTTCTGTGGAATTTTGTTAATTTTACTTATAAAGATTTGGCCTAACAATTCCTAATTCAGTACAAATCTGGGCAAATACCCCTAGAACATGGGTCTACAATATTAGACTTGCAGCATTAATAGTTTTGGCACAATCAGTGTTTTGGTGTATATTTGGTTTCTTATGCAGTACAGGGTTCACTTACGTCTTCGAAGAAGGGGCATACAATTAGATTTACAACTACCAATTTTTAGATTGGTCCTCCTTCATGTTGCAAAGTTAAAGAGTTTCAAAACTTAATCACAAATAGGCATATAAACAACAAAAGTTCTTGTCAGTTTTTTTTTACTTTCATTCAACTGGCAACAGGTGTCAAATTCCTTTGATCAGGGTGGGGTTCTCTGCCCTTGAGAGGGAGGAAGTTTCCGGCCCCTCCCCTGTGGGGATCAGTATGCAGCCTGCCATTGTCCTTGGCTGGGCCCCAGACGAATGTCTAATCAGTTTATTGTTGTCAATATGTGAGAACCTCCAGCATCAATTAAGCCTTCCTGTAGCAGCAAGGTGTTAGCCCTTCCCAGGCTGAAGCTGTCAGCTCAGAATTCAATATTTGATTAACTCAAGACTGGGTTTGGACTTTAAAGAATTACCTGCAGCTTTCATTACAACATATAACTTGAACACAGTTTATAGGTAGATTGACATTTAAAGAATTAGGCCTTTCCATAAAAACATACTTTTAAAGCAGGCAATTTTGCACTTTCTTCGGGGACAAACACCTTTAAACTGAGTCTTGTACATCCAATTTTCTTATGCAGCACACACACATTTAACTCAGCACTATTCTGTCCTTGAGTGCTGGGATTTGTCTGCAAACTGGATGTACGTATCCAGTCTTTCCTTGGTGTCCTCTCTGCACAGCTGAATTTGTTACATGTTGCCATTTTTAGCTGCATTTTTCCCTGTGGAACTGAAGACAATGTTGCTGGGCTGCCTTTTTCATAAGATACATTTCTTAGCTGCTGTCAGTCAATGAGGCCCAGCTTCTCTGGCCACACTGGATGATCTGTAATTCTTTTACTCTCAATGATTCACTGAGAAATGAATGGATCTAGCGCCAAAACAGCACTGTAAAGGTTGCAAAAGCTGCATTTTAAAAGGCATTTTCAGTTTTTAGCCGAATTCTGTGGCCTTGCTTCATGTTAACTGTAACAGCACCCACTGGCATTCTCCTGCGGTGAGAATTCTGTTTCCCCTCCACTTTGACTGTGTGTGGCAAGGGTGTGCAGCCTTTGGTGAGTGTGACCCATCGGCAGTTTTGCAGATTTTTGCGCGCAAGGGGTTAGCATATCCATTTTTGGCCGTTTCTTTCCCCATTTGTAAATTGAGGCAGTGGGGCACATTTGGATGGGTTAAAATATCCCACAATACGAATCAGATCATATCTTGGCTGTTTCTGTAGATCTAAAGGGTATCGAGTGTAACGCACTTCTATTGATCAGTCTGTATTGGAATCCGGTGAAATATTCGATTGGAGACATTTTTGATGACATTGATAGATGTCTTGAATATGTTCTAATTATAGATCTTGATTTTGAAGTACTAACAGGTGGAGATTTCAACTCTGTATGTAGTAAATCCACCAAATCGCCGAATAAATTTCTCCTCCCTAAACTGAATCAGACATGAGGGGACAAATGGAGATCTTACTTCAGGGATTGGGAAATTTCATTAGTCCAATATACTAAACTAGCTTCTACCTACCTATACATGGAAAAGAGGGGTATCCAGCTCAATGATCGACTATTTCTGCATATCTGATGCACTTACATCAAAGATTGTAAATGCAGAAATAAACGATTTTACTTATAGCGATCATGCCCCGATACAACTGTCACTCCTAATCAAATGTAATCCACTACAGGTAATTAACTCATTCAAGCTAATTGAATCCAAACACACTGAAATCTCAATTGGATGGAATCCCGTAGGTTGTACAAAATTAGTAGAAATCGTTTTTGCTGAATTATTCTATGGGGGCGATCTTACTTTCCCCGAAGCTAAGGATTCCCAATGTTGGAATACAATTGTGATAGTGACTATTAAGAATGTTCTATCATATCTGTTAAGCATTCAAAAGCCTTGCATAACTGATACTCTGCATCCTTTTGATTATGACATCAAATATCTAAAACAAAAGAAAAATAGGGATATTAGAAATTTTAAAAGATCTAATATAAGTGGATCTCAATACATGTATTTGAAAAATAGAATTATACAAAAATACAAGAACAAAATTAGAGAAATTCATATACTTAAATATAATAAACAAATTTGTGATATAATTAGTGCTATTTGTAATAACAACAGCAGATATATATGGTCCGCAATTAAAAGCAACTCGATTAATGGCGGTACTACCTCCAAAAATGTAATTCAGGCAGATTCATGGAGGGCCTTTTTTGGCTTCAAATTCGAGTTACCTGCATGGTTTACTGACAAAAAATTGCTATTCCATCGAATTGTACATCTCAAGCGTTTGAGTGGACGGTAGAAGATATCGAATGGGGAATTAGGAAATTATCCAATTCAAGAGCCGCTGGGCCGGATCATATTCCTGCGTGTGTATACAAGGCGGATGTACATTTTTGGGCAAGGATTCTAAAAATCAAATTCGATAAGATCTTGATTTCAGGCGTACTGCCTGAATCATGCGTGACTGCAATTCTCATTCCCATTTATAAAAAAGGGGACCCATAAAATCCTGGGAATTATAGGCCTATTTCACTGACGGACGCAGCAGCCGAGATTGCTTCTATTCTTGTTCTATTTGAACTTGATTCTAAAGTGCCAATTGGATTTAGAAAATGCATGAGTACTTCTTTGAATGCAACCATAATGGCACACCTTTTAGCAGGAACCAAATAAAAAGAGCTAACTACCTTGTACATTGCATCAATTGACATGACGGCCGCGTTTGATATGGTGCTTCGTGATTTGCTATGGTTAACAATGTATAAAATTGGCATCCCAGTATATTTAATTAACTGGATTGCTAAATTTCACCATAACACATCATTGAGGATTCGTACGACTAAGGAGGGAGCACTAACTGAGGCCGTTAACTCCTATATTGGAGTGAAACAAGGCTGCAATTATGCTGCAATACTATTTAACCTATATTTAAGTGACTTAGACGAGATATGGCACAGTAACAATATTTTCCCTGCACGTCTTTGTTCCCTTAAAAATAATTGGATAGCGTTTGCAGACGATATTATTTTGTTCGATTTGACTCCCACTGGCCCAAAGAAAACTGCAAATGTTCTCTGAATATGCCCAGCAGTTCAATTTGAAACCAAATCCAGCAAAAACCAATATCATGATATTTAATGCTGGTAAAAAATTGAAAACATTTTCTTGGAACATTGATGGCAGGCCGATCGATCAACTGAAGGAAGTGATTTACCTGGGATATCGCTTGAGTAATTTATCAACATTAAAGGTGTGGAATGAATATTTGCATTCAAAAGCCAGGCCTCTGTCATGCCAGATGAGGGTCATATTTCAAAAGTATTGTACATTTTCTTTGAATCCTCTACTGGCCTTTTTAACGTTGAAAGTGGAACCGGTGTTATTGTATTCTTCGGATATATGTTTACACAATCTGAAAAGTCAACTGAACTCCATACAGGGTACTTTGTTAAAATCAGCACTCTTATTATCTCCATCTGTTCCAAATAGTATTATCAGGCACAAGTGTGGTTTGATTTCCTTGGGATGCAGATGGGAATGGCGCTCTTTGGCAAATTAAAGTAAAATTACTAACACACCATTGAATTCCCTTTATCAAGATCTAAATACTATGATTAAAGGTGGAAGCTCAGGTTCCCTTAGGACATTTGGTGTAAAAATGAAAGTAATTCTAGATTCCTTAGGAGTCGACCTAGTGGATTTACATAGGAGAACAGGTTATATAAAACAAAAACGTTTTGAACATGATTGGATAATCACTTTTGAAGAACTTTCAAAATGAAAAACCTATAAAGAATATGCAAAATACACACGTAAAAGGGATGGCTATTGCCTATACCTTTCAATTTTTCTGTGTAAAATTGCAAGGAGCCAATATATGAGATTCAAACTGAATCACATTCAGACCTTAGAAAGAATAAAGCATTGGGCCCCTCTTAAAGACGGTACTTTGAAAACGAATTGTTGATTTTTAAACTGTAATGAAAATGTTGAAACATTTGGTATTGGAATGCCCGTTTTTCACACATGCCCGAACAACTCACTTAATGGGATTTGTGAATATTGATTATGTCGACTGTATGGAAAGTCTATGGGACCGTCTGATACTGGGGCAAGGGAAATCACTCATTTATGCCCTTGTGGCTTTTATAAAGGTAATTGAAGAAGAATTGCTTTTGTTACAACCATGAGGAAATGATTAGATACGTTTTAGTATCTCTATGTTTTGCACAAAGGTCTGGAAGCTAAATGAAGATTGAGCTGGATTGTCTAGATCGTTATGACGGTTTCAAATTCCTAATTTTAAAAAGTCTGTATAGAATGCTGTTCTTTTATTTTATTGTTTTCAATTGTTCTTAATTGCTTTCAATGTTTTCTAAATGTTTTAAATGTGACTTAAAGATGAAAAAATTATATCTGACGAATTGGAATGTAAAATTTTGTAAAGGTTTATATTCTTTTTTAACCATAAAAAAATAAAATAAAAATACATTCATGCATTCTGGAAGGGTCTCACACAAAGTAATTAATCCACACTGCCCCAGATAGGCATCTGCTAGTCAAACCTGCCATCAGGCTGACTACATGCCCCCCGTCCTGGGATAGAGCCATCCATTGGCCCATGATGGCCATCTCCTCTCACATACATAGGGACAAGGGATATTCATGCATGCAGAGCTTGCAGGTTTCCAGTGGCCATTCGTGTGTGATGGCCATCCAGTCCTGTTTCTTCCCTTTGAATTATTTGACTTGTAGTAAAACTACAAGTCTCAAAATTCCAAGCAAAAACAGGACTGGATAGTCTTCTCACGCATGACCACAGGAAATGTGAGTGCGCGGTTTGTGTGACCCCTCAGCTTTTGGAAAAAGACCACTGCCATTTTGGTGAAGTGGAGGAGTGGGCCAAAAGGGCCCAGCCAGGTAAAATGGACCCCACCCTGTGAAACCATATTAAACAAGCGAAAAATCCACCACCAACCTAGCCAGAGGACTAACGGAAAAGGTTTTTCCTTCATTGGTTTCTCCTTCATTGGGACACTATGGGGCACCGTAGGGGTGCCTCTGCCTTAAGAGCCATAGTGGCTGTTAAGGTGCAGATCACATAACAGAACTACACTCTGTCAGGGTCAGGCGTTGGATTAAGTATGGCAGGGAGAAAAACAAAGTTAAAAACTCAGAAAAGCTAGCAAAAAGTAAGATGGGCTACCTCATCAGGTAAAATGGGGGATTTCAACCTAATAGGGCCCATATAGCCTGGTTTGTCTCCTACATACTATGAGGAGAGATTGAAGTACAAAAAGATATTTTGAATTATGTTAATGTGATACTTACTTGCCCCTTCCTGGCAACAGGTTTTACTTAAATGTGTTGTTAGGGTGTTTCGCAATCAAACGTTCCACATAATTGTGATCACTACAATATTTGCCGTCTTTTTTTATTGGGTGTTTTTGAATTTATGGCCATGTTATCTAGAATGTATTAGTGCTTGCTGTAAGAAAAATTATAAAGTAATGGAAGGCAGACACATTTGTTACATGCAAAGCTCCATAAAATTAGTGTCAGATTGTGTTGCACACTTGGCGTATTCATTTCCTGGATACGAGCAAATAACATTTGGCAGTGTTAGTTCTAGTCTTGGGTATGATACAAGAACATTGTGATGTGTGTAATTTGAGGCACAAATGTTTTTTTTCAAGTTCAAGGTGGATGTTCAGGTGCTACCGTTGATATCCACATTTTTTTAATAATAATAATAATAATAATTCTTTAATGTGATATAGAATGAAAATAAATTCAAACTTTACACATATATTAATAATCATTCATATAAAATCAAACATATAAAATCATAAACATAAAATCATCAATCATAGGTCACTGCTAATGACATCTAGTGCAAAGACATAATTACTAACAACCTTCAATATTGTTTGCCAGTACTTTAACTGGTTTGTAAATAATCCTGAGCAACTAAGTATTAAGTATTGATGATTGGGTATGCTTGAGTTCCCAATCCAGGTTCTATCTGTTGCCAGACATTATAGAGTGCTATAAATAGATGCATGTTGGTTGTGTTGGTACAATACTGCCAGAATGGAGATTTAGGTATACTAAGAGGCTCATGCACAAATTCCCCTAGGAAATATACAATGGTCTTCTTTAGTGCCATACATTGCGTTAGAACATGTCTGGCTGTCTCTGGGCACAAGGGAGATTTGCACACTCGGCAGGTTCGCTCTGCTATGGGAATATTTTCCCTTGCTCCTATGATAGATAAGGTGGGTAATTGTTCTAATCGAAACAGAATAATAAAATGGCGGAGTCTTCTGGTGGGATATAGGAAAAGGTAGTCCTGCGGTTTCATGAACTTATAAACTCTGTAGTTCACAAAATGGTATGATTTGAGGGTGTCCAGATGAGCGAAGTTCTCCAGCCAATCCCAAAGGTCCACCTTTTTCTCCAGTGCATTTAACATTTCTTTGGTCACACTTGTCCCTTTAAGAGTCCAACCAATTTCATTAAGGAATTTTCCCATATCTTTATATAAAGACGAAGTGGTACATTTTTTACTTAATCCCTGATGTAAAACTATAAGCAGAGGGTTAAGAGATCCACTTGTCATCTTAAGATAGAACCCAGTTCTTCTTTTTAATACCATAGCTTTAAGCGAAGGCAAGCCCAGTTCTAATCTTATCAGGGCCATTGGGACCCCTGGGGGAAGCCCCAACATTCGTCGCCAGAACTTTCCCTCTAGCACTTGGAGCCACGCCAAATTCATCGTCAGCAGCGATTCCAGACCATAAATGACCATCGGTGCGAAAACTTGCATATAGAGGTGGCGTGTTCCCCACAAAGTAAAGCCCCCTTGTTTGCTCGTGAAAGATGCAATGAGTGAGATCACTTGAAGGACCCTGGCAATACGGCCCTGTTTGCATAGAGCGTAGTCACCTAGAGGCTCTATTTCCACTCCTAAGTAGCGGTAAGACGGGGCGTACAAAATTGTTTGTCTATGTACTGTCAGGTTCACACGGGTTACTTTTTTCCTAGTGAATCTCAGAACGTTAGTCTTCTCCAGATTGATGGTTAGGCCATTGATCTTGACGTATTCCCAAAGAGCATGGGCAGAACGTCTCAGCCCACCAATGGTGTTATCGAGGACTACCAATATCCACATTTTGGCTTGTTTGGATGTTCAAATGCCATGAGACACGTCAGAGAAGGTGTGCACGGAGAAGCAGGTAGTGACTTGGTGATGTAATGGTTTGGCTGTCTGTGTTTTGGCGCATGTTTCATTGCATATGAAAATATTCATGTTGTTGGGTATCTAGGTCCTAAACCATCAGTGTAGGCATCTGGTAAGGGTACAATGACTACAAGTGGCTGTTTCGTGTTGCATTGCATGTTAATTCGATTTTGCAGTTTAGTTTAAGAAAGTCTTTCTGTGCCCTCCTGGCTCATTATCTTTTTGTTGATTTGCTTGTATGAGAATGTTGTGGTGATACCTTAAATAGTGTTATAGTAATTAATCTCATCCCCAAGTTAATGTCTCCAGGGTGTTAGATGGTTAGATAATCAAAGTTGTCTCTGGCCTTTTTGTTTCATGCTGGTAATCTTGCCATCTTTGTTGCTGTGCATTTTGCTTCTTTCATTTTGGTGGTCGTTTGGGATGTTAAACCACGCAAGTGTAGAGCAAATCTATTGTAGGATGTTGTCCCGTTTCTTCCTCATTTCCATTGTGATGTGATGCCTTGTTCTGTGTTGGTGTGCTTGGAATGTTCAAGTTTAATGTATAGGTTTAGGATGGACAGTTAATACAGACATGGAGAACCATAAGATGTGTCTGGTAGGTATGTGTGTATATGTCAGGAAGGGCCTGAGGGTAGAGGTGTGCCCACTAAGCTAAAGGGATAAAGGCACACAAGAAGCTGGACTACAAGGAGTCCTGTAGACAAGAAAGGATAGGCAACAGCGGCTGTGAACAAAAAGGGGCAGGGAATACAACGATATAAACACGTTGGGTTCCCTCTTGGGGTGTACGCAGAATGGGGAAAGAGTGTTCCACAGACCTTTGGAAACTCCAGCCTTCTGCACAGATTGTTATTAGAGGGGCCCGATCTGAATGCTCATGGCTGGGAGCAACAGCAGTGGCTGTCTGTACCTGAACCCTAAGGCACGAACAAGGTAACAGTACTCACAAGAATGAAGCCTGTACAGGCCCAGCAGGAACCTAACAATGACTGCTTCCTGAAACAGGAACCAGTACACTGTAAACAATGGCACGAAGTACAACACTGAAACGCGACAAGGGAAGGGGCAGAGATTGCCTGCTGGAATCCAACAGTCAAACTCTGTACATAGGATTTACATAATACTCAAGTGAAGACAAGAACAGAAATATCCAGGGAAAAGGAAGTCAAAGAGAGCAAGGTTCAGAACAGAGAACCGGAAGATAGGAAGGCAACCGGAAACTATACACAGGAATCAAGAACAGTAACTAAGGGCTGGAAAGACAAGAGAAGGCTAGCAGAGGGAAATTAAGGAAACAGTATAACTGAAGTGGAAAACCAAAGGGGAGGACTGGAGACTCAAGGAAGACAAGGACAGGAATCATGAAGAGAGGGCTGTAGACAAGGAAGAGAGCAAGGGGGCTGTAGCCAGCGAACAGAGGGCTGCAACCAAGGAAGCAGGGATGCAGTATGGAAGGCACAGAAGTGCAGGCAAAAGACAGGGGAGAGAGGGCTGAGAAGCAGGGCAGCAAGGCAGGAAGCACAGGGCTCCAGAACAACAGCAGGAAATGGAAGCCACAGGACACAGCAAATATCCAATGAACAGGGCAACAAAGGGCTGGTAGAAGCTCAATGCAAGAGGCCTGTGCTCCTGCAGCCAGCTGCTTAAATACTGAGCTGCCCTGTGCTGAAGTAGGCTAATTAGCAGCACCTAGAGCAGCACACCTGAATGTAATTGGCCTCCGCCCTCTCTAGTCCTGGGAAAGCGAAAGCTGCACTGTTCTCTAAGGCTTCTGGGGATTTTAGTGCTAGAACTGCTGTATAGGAATAGCCAGGAAATGGGAACCGCCACAAGGTGCATTATGGGACATGTAGTTTGTAAAAGTAAATACGAAAGTTCCAAAGCCTTGTAAATGGAAAGTAAAGACAATAATATGAATAGGTGTTGTTCAGGCAGTATTACGGAAACAATTGAGTCCCAAATAGTCCACGATGGGTGCCAATTGGTGTGCCAGTGGCACAATCGTGACAGTATACATGTGGTATGAAATTTCCAAGGAGATGGCCACCTCTCTCTAAGGTGGAGCCACCTCTTTGACACTAGGGAGGTGAGCTTGCTTAACATCCAATAGGGGACATGGTAAGAGGGACCCTCTGGAGGTGAATCCCCCTTACAGGATAGAGACTCCAACAGGGTTATAAGTCACTACCCTCCAATATGAAACTGACACATTTGTAGGGTACGTAGGAGTGGTATTTTGCTGTGTACACTCTTTACTAATGGCTGAGTTAGGTTCTGACTGTAGGTATGCCCAATCTCCTGTGAAGACTAAGGAGAGTCCAGTGAACCAGCCCACTGGAGGAGTGTCCCTGGAACAGCCAATCATGGAGGAGGATGAGCAAGCCGGGCAGAGCTTAACTGTGCCAAAGATACCAAAGGAGGTGTGGCGTGAGAGAGAGAGAGAGAGAGAGAGAGAGAGAAAGAGAGAGAAAGAGAGAGAGAGAGAGAGAGCGAGCGAGAGAGAGAGAGAGACCAGTGTTGGTGGGCAGCAGTGTCACACGCACCCGTTTGGTGCAGCAAAGTGCAGCTAACGGTTGGCCAGAGAAGCTGTGAGAACAAGGGAGAAGACCCTCAGAAGGCTGAATCAAAGCCCAGCTTAAAAGCTGTGTATGTGATCCTGCACCGACCAAGCTACGAGAACAAAGAATGAGACCCGGTAGGCAGAAAGCGGATACCAGCTGAAAAGGTGCATATGCCACTCTGTGCCGCGAGGAGAGCCAATTAGACTTGACTCGCCTTCCGAGGAGCACCGCTCAAGGCAGTCAAGTACACAGTGGTTCAACAGGAGAGGGAGGTGGGTGAAGGAGAGAGGAAGAAGAACCCCGAGTGAGGAGTAAGGAGGAAAAGAGCCTCAGAGTGGGGAAAGACTGAGAGAACCCCAGAGTAGGGAGGAAGAAAGACTTAAAGAATCCCAGAGTGTGAGGAAATGGAGGGGCTCCTTGGCTGGAACACCTTGATAGCCTTCCAGCACACTAATAACTGTACTTCTTGCACTAAGGGCAAAGGCCTTTACTAAAAAGGGACAGTGTTGGGTCAGAAGCCTGCAGCCATCCCTTCCAGATTTCCACATTATTTCTTTGTTTTATCTTTTGTTTTCTTTTGGAAGATAGGGAAATTGGTTAGGTTAGAGCAGGATTTCGGACAGAAGACTTTTCTTACTCCTGACAAGTACCCTTTTGGCTTCCTTTTGTTATAGAATAGGGTTTGTGCTTGTAGATTTAGGGAAGATTATTTGGAGTTGACAAAACTAAAACCCTTGAAACAATGTCTGGTAGTCTGAGTCTCGATTCTGACCTACCACAATGGACAGTATTTAGACGAGTAAAAGAATGGATTTTAAAATGATTTTTACTTGCACTAATAGTTGCACTAATAGTTCTATCCTCCTGCAGACCTCGTAGTATCCTATTTTGGCCCTTTATATTTTTTAAATCTCCCAATGCATGCTTTTTTATTTAAACTTTATTTAAGCTTGGTAGTCAGGGAGTACAGCACCATGAAAAGGAAAAATCAACAGATCACGTTCACAGCAGCAGTGCATGGACAACAGAGAGAAAAAACATACACAGCTATATACCTTCCATGTGGTTTTTCTGCATGGACTCCCCCAGGCCCCTTATTGGTCAGGTAATCCCAGCCCCCCCAATCAGTTCAGCACTTACATCTTCGGACTTAGTCCGGGGGTTGATTAGCCAGGTATGCATGGAATATGTCTTTATGCCTGGAAGTAGCCAGCAGTGTCCCAAAATAGGCCTCCTCATAATTCTTAGCTCATGTCAGATCAAACAGCCAATACTGAGTCCGCGGCAGGAACTTGTCCTTCTGCAAAATGCACTGCTTGGCCATCATGCATCCCATATTGACAAACATTCTCAACCGCTTCACAGGAATGTCCGACCACAAGCCAAATAGTGCCCAATTGGGGCCAGCATGCAATTGGTGGTCCCACCACTTCAGATAGTGTTTAAGCACCGACCCCCAAAATTTACCTAGACGCACGCAACTCCAGAGCATATGTAGGTGGTCAGCATTATTTAAGCAACATCTCGGGCAAGCACTATCAGCCAACTGTTACATTCTGCCATTCTTACCAGGCGTGTAGGACAGTCTATTCAGAATATTATACTGCACTAGTTTGAACCTGGAGTTCAGCGATATAGTTTTGGGATGAGAGCACATCTGCTTCCACGGACAGGTCAATACCCATTTCTAATACCCATGTCTTCAGCCCATCAGAGCCTAACCCTGAGATTCAATAGCTCTACTTTGCTCATTATCATTATATATAGTTTGGCTAGTAGCTTGTGCCCACCCCAGGAGTTGGTGATATTTACAAGGAAATCATCCTCAGGGGGCTCAGCAGGGTAGTCAACCCACCATGTGCAGACCGCTTCACGCAGTCTATAATACTGTACCATTTCCAGAGCAATGCCCCTATGTTCCTACTTCCATGTGTGTGGTGTGATAAACTTCCCCTCCTGGAATATTTCACCCAACGCCCTATATCCCATCTGCTCCTAGTGCATAATAATTGCCTATCCCATGTAGGTGCGAGGCCTGGGAATCTCCACAAATGGAGCCATTTATAATATGAGTGTGCCCCTCCTATTTTCGTGCAGATAGCATGCCATGCAGTCACTGTACTGAGGACTGGATTGTAGGGGCAGTCATCTTTATACCCTACATCAAGCAATAATGCCCTAGTGTCTGATCCGCCTGCCACTAACCCCTCCAGTTTAATATGTGTTGGGGCCTGCCCATTCCCATACCAATATTGTGCCTGAGCTGCTAGCCAATACATTTCAAAGTGTGGCGCTGTAAAACCACCCTTGTCATATGGCAGAGTCATTTCCAACCATATCTTCCGGGCGGCACCTGCATGCTACAGAAACTGCGAGACGGACCCGTGAATACTTGCAAAATGGGATTTGCCTGTCCAAAGGGGGACATTGACAAAAATATAATGCAATTCAAGGAATAACACCATTTTTACGAGAGCCAACAGGCCCGCTAGTGAGATGGGGCCGTCGTCCACCTAGTTATTCTCTCTTCCACATATTGCTGCCACGGAGGAGCGAACTCTTTTCCCTAGATATAACCCCTGGGTATTTAATACAGTCAGGTGCCCATCGCAGGGGAAAATCCCCACGTGGTTCTCTTGTAGTGGCTGTCAGTGGGAAGATCTCTGATTTAGCATAGTTTACTACAAGGCCAGAGTACCCACCCACACGTGTAATATCACGCATGATGGGGTCCAAATTTACTTGCGGGTCTCTGACAGAGTAGATCATTGTCTGCGTACAATTAAATTATTTCTGAGGGACCCTTAAAACGTATCCCTCACTTCCCGAGGCATTCTCTGACTAAGTCCGCCATTAGCTCAATATTTAGGGCGAACAACAGTGGAGATAGGTGGCAGCCCTGACGGGTGCTTCTCCCAAGGGCGAAATGCTCAGAGACTTCAGAGTTCACTACCACCCTGGCCATTGGTTGGGTAAATAGCAGGTTGACACAGCAAATCATATTGGCGCCATGCCCCATCTTACCCAATACAGTGAAACGGTATTCCCATGACACCATATCAAACTCTTTCTGCCATCTAGCATCACTGCCGCTGCAGAAGCCTCAGGGACTAGCCTAGCTAAATGGTGAACAACTGCCAACTGAAACAAACTCAAAGCCATTGCAATGGGGGCGTACGATCACCGCGCTTGGCACTTCTTTCAAATCTCTAACAGGATATGCATTTCACAGTAGCCGTGATAAATGAACCCAATGCCATTGACCCATACATATTGACTAGCATCCCAAAATAGTATAGAAGGCAGGATGCTCAAGTTGTCGACATGTCTTCCGTGGCCCTCCAGCAAGATGCTGAATCGGTATCTTGGTCACGTTACGGCATCATCCGGAACCGTAAAGAAGTCAAATCTGCCCTGGAATTGGAAACAAAACCGGGTTGGAAATAAAATCGCATTTGGGATATTGCACTCCTGTAGCATCTTCTTGACCCACAGAAACTGCTGGCACTCCTGCTGCACCACCACAGAAAAGTGAGGGAAAATCTGGATAACTTGGGAGCGCAGCCAGAGCTCCTTCTTACTCCCTTGCCAACCTCAGGAGTAGATCTCTGTCGCAGTAGCTCAGGATTCTGGCTATTATGGGTCTCGAGAAGTCACCAGGCATAGGCTTCTGGGTCAGCACTCTATGGGTCCTTTCCACTGAATTGAATTGAATTGATATTTTATTTATATTGTGCTCGTACACAAGGGTTTCACAGCACATTGCAAAGTGTGCAAAAAACGGTGACTGTTTGCGACTCCCCAGTAGATCTCTGAGCAGCCGTTCCACTGCTTGCTGCATGCCCCCTGTGAGGACAACCTCCTGAATCCCAATTATCCTGATGTTATATCGTGCAGCGAGTTGGCAATAACAGGAAGGCGCTGCTGCTCAAGTATTAGTCCAGGGGCGTCCAGCAAGTGCATCTCCCCAGGTGCCCCCAGTCAGCACCACTTGCCCCCTTGATGTAAAGCACCCCGCACTGGTCACAGGACAAGCAATTTGGTCTTAGCAGGCCCTGTGGACAACTAGGTCCAAGGCAGCACCCTGCCAACAAACCCATACTCTTCAATACTGAACCCACACTCTTCAATACTGAATATCAACCACAGTGGTGACCGTACAGAGCACAGGGCCAAGTGTTCCAATATGCGGCGAATTGTATGGCACTGCGGATCACAGCATTGTTAAAGCCGACCCTGCCATGCTAGCAGCAGCATGTACATGAATTGCCAGGTGTTCCAACCCCAGACACCAGAGCTCGCTGCTGCCCCTCCTTTAAACAGCTTTACAATTGATCACTGCAGCTGCTCTGGGGAATAAAATAGTCGGGCGGGCCTCCTGCCGGCCACCGCAGACCTCTGCGGTGTCAGCTCCCATATGGGGAAGCTGCAACCCCATTCGTGCAGCCCAGCTCTCTTTTACTCCGGGGGCGCAGCCCAACTCGGCAACCCCAGAGGTACAAAATGATACCGCAGAGGCAGTTCAGAGTATGGGCCTCATGCCTCAGCCAGAACCAATGCCGGGGGCGGACCACCAATCCCTGCTTCTCACAATGTCTTTGGGGCGGTCGCAAGCCGGCCCTGCAGTCCCGGGGGTCAGGCACACACTGCTGAGGCGGTTTACAGTTAGGATCTCTGGCCGCCGCCTCCAGTTTAGCCCCGGCCAGGCCACAGTCGTGCAGGTCTCTGCATACAACAGGCAGTGGGAGATCCGGGCTGCAGATGATCGATGCAGTTACTTGCAGGGGATCATAATCCACAAATAAAAGTGTTAAATCTATAACACGTTCAATGATATCCTGCATTCAATAATGTAGGTCAAGTAATTGAGACAGAGCCACGATATTAAGTAGTTGTTCGTTTAATCTCTAATCTTGAACTGAATTTACTTGGCGGTAACCCCACCTTGGCACACCTTGGCACGTGACCAGACCCCATGCCTTCACCAGTTAACCAACATGGAAAGGGCACTAGGCGGATGCCTCGCCAAACATATACAGAGCACATTACAAAAAGATAGTCTCATGAAGGATGAACACCACTGTCCCAAAGAGTGTTGTGCCCTGAAGCGGAGCCTTCAAGCTAAGTCGCCATCTTGCTTAGCTGCTCCACAACACTCCCCCAATTCATGCTTTTTGACCCCATACGTTTTGTTTAACTGATTTTGTTACTTTGTTTTTTACATGCATAAGTGTATTAATAGGGGTAGGAAAACATATTTTGAAGCATACCAAAGGATACCAGTAAGAAGAACAAGTTACACACAAAATGATCACATTGTTTTGCTTTTAGTTAACAAAAGGTTGCTATTTGGTTACTCATTTCTGAGAGAGCAAGATGTCAGTGTCTTAATTTGCTGAAGCTTAATTGGTAAATATAATCAGTTTGCACTCATTATTCCAAAAGCATATCTGTAAGGAGGGAGTCTTTCGCGGGAGATGTAAATGAGCACCCCCTTTCAATCCCACAAAACTGAAGAAATAAAATGTTTTCTTGCTTTAACAGCAGAATGTATGAGCTAAATATTGGTGGCACTTCAACTCGCAACATCTGGATGATTTACCAATAACACATGACCTTCCCTCCTGATTATAGGTTACGGCGAGGTGAAAACTGCTGCTCCCACCTTGGTAATTGGCGCACTAGTCTAGTCATGCCTGTGTGAGCCCCAGCGCGTCACCCTTCTTTTGGAGTTGATCATAAACATGCCTGTTGAGATCAATTGTCTCCAAAAAGCCCAATTATTTCTTACCATAGTTGGCAACTTTTCTTACCATGCATTAATCAACTGTTGTGTATCTGCTGCGGAGCAGTACTTAAATCCAGCTCTGGGTCCTGTGCTAATTTCCCAAAGATAATTATGTGAATGGATTGCACCACTGGGATACCTGCTGGAATCCGACACCGTCCTCTGGAAAGGAGCAGGCCCTGGGCTAAAACTGTAGGGGATCCAGCCAAAAACAAAGTACACCCTTGAGCGTTTAAAGGGAACAGACCTCTGCTATTTTTATTTCAAAAGTGTTTGTGTGAGAGCTACGAAGGCGTTAGTTTAAATGCCCTTTGGTCGCACTGGCTGCCTATATTATACATACATGTTCACAATGTGTATATTTAGACAGATATTGACAATGAATTATGTTTGAATCGGAAATTAATCGCCGAAGAGCAGGGGGATTGGATGAATGGACATTTTCAGCCATATCGGGTGGTTTGCATAACACGCAAAAAGTAATGAGAACACCCAGAAATTGTAAAATTACTTTTCATTCCCAGAAATGTCAACTTTCCATGCATTTGCGTTGGAAGCCTTTGTAGATAATGTTAACTCATTGTGTAAATGCAATTGGATACCACCTGTGCGCAAACTCAAATTAGCACTTAGACGATTCCTTGCCAAAACAGCGAAACGTCCCTGGGACCTGATTAGTGGAGCGACACATGAAAACAACTGACAGGTGCAAACCTATTTGCCCACTCCACCCTGCCACAAACACACTACTCGAATTAAGTCATTGAACCGCATAAAATGTAGTTCCATTTCACACTGAGACAGTACAGGCTAACACTTAACTCGTTTTCATACGATTATTTCAACTGGCAACCTTTTTCTTGCGGCAGCGGTCCCATATAGCTCACTTATGCCGTGTGGGTGGCTTAGCTCCATGTGTAAGAAAAGAAGGCAGGGGATTGTTTCTAGAAGCGTTGGAAGGAAAAAGATATTTGGAAATATTTTGACAGAATGAACTACAATGCACTTCTCCTTACTGGTTAAAAATCCCTGGGTGTCGGTGCTAATGCAAATGTATGATATGATATGATAGGTGAGCTATCCTCCCGAGACACACAGCTTTTAATGTTTTCCTCCTGGGTTTATGAAAGATTAACCTGCATGGATACTGCCCAAATACCCATTTATCCTCCAGGTCTGGAAGACTGCTCAAGAGGAAATTAATTTGCGTTGTGATAGGTTTTCCTGCAATCCTGCCATGTATATTCATTAATCTGAACATAGTGAGAACCCTGATATGATTTTTTTATTTTTTACCCCACTATGATGGATGTTCACACGTATGGTTGGTATGGAAAGTCAAGTGGGGAAAAAAAGAAAAAGGAAATAAAAAGTGGATGAAAGAGAAGGGGAAATGGGTTCACGTGGGTGAGAACTCAATGAAAAAATGAAAACGTTGCCTACATGGAAACAGAAATGTTTGCTCAATTTTCAGGATGTCGCAAAAATGGGCATTTCACATTTGACATGCAACCAATGCTGCCTGTTATTTAAAAGGTTCCAGAGGACTAAGACTGTTGAGTGCTGTACAAACAGCAGGTTGTTGAGTAAATGGAGTTTTCTGTTCACACTTGTTAACATAACTAAAAACTGCAGCTAAGGTGAAGGGGTGGTTTTTATGTGATTATTGCCAGAGGAGCCCAGCAGTTGTATAAGCAGGGCCCAGGAAGTCCCCACAAAGCCCTGGGAATTCTAAAAGGTTTGCTGGCACAGACCATTGACTACTTAGGCAGCAGCCTCAGTGCTATATTCTCAGAAGGGAACCTTCATACTGAAAGATTCCCTAGCCTGGAAGTATCTTCAGGGTCACCCACTTATCCCATTCAGTATTTTAGGCTCACTGGCGTTTACATTGCTTGCTGAAAGAGTTCCTCCACACGCTTCCGTTCTGTAACGTGGCCTTATTGTGGCATAAAGTGCTATACATGTAACAAGCATGCCATAGCCTGGTTTATGGGGTTGTAGGAAGGTCAAGCAATGATACAAGGGAAAATGTGTTGTGGGATTTCAAGTATTTGATTAATTAACGGTAAGACAAGGTTTGGGTTCGTTAAAGGCCTACAGGAACTCCAGAAATAATCTACAAATGAGGAATAACTGTAGCACAGTGTTAAAAAACACCAAGTTGCGATTTTGAAGGCGCTCCCAACATCTTGGACTGATGCTTTCAATAAATCTAACACTCAAACCTAATCCTAACAAGTACCAGTCTCTCCAGGGATGCTCTATTCTATAAATGAAAGCTCAAAGGTGATTTGTAACCAAAAAGTACATTTATGTCCAGCCGCATTCTAAACATAAATACTAAAAATGGTTACTTGAGAAACCTCCAAGTTCTGACCTACCCACAGCCTTTCAGTTTCTGCTCAAGACCTCTTCAGTTTTTCCTCTCTAGTCTCTTAGTTTCTCCTCAGAACTCTATCACTCTCTCCTTCCATTGCCTTTGGGATGTTGACTTTACTTTCTTTCCACAAAAGCCAAGCTGTTTTTTTCTTGCTGCAAAGAGTATTTCTCCACCCCCCCAATCAGGGTCCTTGTCTGGCGGCCGATAGTAGCCACCGGCTGGTGATCTCACTTTCTCAGGATTTTCTTCAACTTGGGGTCCTCTAGCAAGAATCCAGTTTGCAGGTCTTCTGCCTACTACGAGGTCCCGGTGGTAAAACATTGCTGTAGTCTCCACCTCCTTCACACAACTGGTTCTGGGGCATGGTCTCTGCCTAGGGTCTGGCAAAGTTTCTTCTGGATAACTGCCAGCAGGTAGGCTACATCTGCCCACATATTGGCCAGCCTCTTTCTCCATGGAGTGGCAAGTAGCATGCCTTCTTCCTCCTGGCTTGTGCCCCTTACATGTCTTCCTCCAGCTCTTTTTATACACCTAGGCCCAGTGGGAGCAGCATTGTACTCCCTATGTTTAAACATTGAGAGTAAATGTGATTTCAAGGGAGTAAAAATGTGTTTTCTCCTTCACAAGAGAGTAAAACATATGTGAGATCCAGCCAATGCATGCACAAAGTTAACTGTATGGACATCATTATCATGTGGTCCACATCATGACAGAAAAGCAGATTTCCCTCACAATTAACAGATGAATGTAAAGGCAACGCCATTGATTAAGGACCAACAACCTGGAACAACTGTCCAATCACTCGCCCAGAATGGTAACCCGACTACTGGGATCAATGGCGAGATGAACCAGCACTGGTCGTGGCTTGTGGCCGTGCTTAAGATGTTTGCGAACTTGAGACCTATACAGCAGCAGCTTTAACCTTCAGAACCTTTCACTAATCTATTGGAATGTGTGTGTCTACTGTAACCTAGACAAGGCTTTGAATTCGACGGATTTCTTTCGAAATAAACCTCTTCTGCTTTTTCTGGAAACTATGGCTGTGATCCACTTCGATCTAGAGGGGTATCCCACCCTTACTAAACTAGCTATCAGAAATCTTAGAGGGCGCCCCTATTGAGGTTTTGCAATCGCCATCGACCTGGGTCTGAAGGTCAAGTCTGAGGAAATGAAAACTACTGTTGACAGACTATTGGCAGTAGCATTGTCTTTAGAAAACTCAAAAATTGTTATTTTGGTTATCATTTTATATTGGAACCCTCTTAGTTCGACATGCAACTCTATGCTAGAGGGTTTGGCAGATTTAATCTCCAAGTGGTTTTATTTAGGCTAGCCCCCTAATATTATTATAGGTGGAGATTTTAATGACAGTAGTGCATGGGGGTCAAGGCTAAAGGACAAAGGTGCTGCCCCTATGGGGCCCATAGGGGCCACGAACATTCATGGTCATCAGTGGGACAGTTGAATTGGGACCTACAGCTATCCCTACCTATATATACTTCAGGCAAGAGGAGCTGATGACTTGGTGTAGAGGGTCTTCGTCGTCACGGATAGACCACATATATACTTCCAACTACCTACACCTACTGAGTGGTCCTCTAATCATTCGCAAGCTATGATTTAGTGACCATTCAATTTTACATCTCACCTTGGATGTGGACGTCAAATCACACCCACCTCTGATCTTTTGGTTGCACTTTCCGTTGACAAGGAGTGGGGATAACTGTGAAGTGGACTTCGATTAAGTGTCATGAGTACTTGACTATTCAACAGAAAATAACGAGATCGGTAGCTCATAAAGGTGGTGACATCATGAATCTCTTCAGGAATGACAGATTCAATGCTACAGTCAGTGAAAAGGGGGGTTTCTGGTACCATCTAAATGGCCTCACTCAATATGAGTAGCGCTTTTGATAGAGTTCATTGAACTCTCTTGTGGAACAAGTTGCATGGGTATTCTATACCCTTGAAACTAGTCCAATTATTTGGCCAATTTGCATATGAATACAACTATCAAGAGTAGACTGACAAAATGGGTTAGTGTCAGGACCGGTCCAGACCTTTGTGGGACTTAGACAGGGTTGTTTCCTGGTACCTAAACTCTTTAACCTTTACATCTGTGACCTAGAACATCTTTGGTCAGAGGCAACTACCTTTCCAGCCACACTAGGCCGATGACCTGTTTCTTTTGTTGATAAAACAGCAATTAGCCTTCAAAGAAAGCTAAGTCTGTTCTTCACTTACTCTATTAAGAATAATCTCATGATTAACGGGGAGATATTCCAAGATTGTCATTTTTTCGAACAAATTCAAACCTAAAGTAATGCATTGGAAGGTGGGTGAATATAGCATGGAGAGGTTATTCTCGATTCGCTATCTAGGATACAACCTCACAAACACTTGTTCACTGACAGCATGTAAGAACAGCCTTACGGAGAAATCTAAGAGAAAAAGAAGATTTGGAATCTGGTAATTTGCACCAACCTTGTAATTTTATTTTTCTTTCAACACATAGCTTGATTTCCTTTCAGCTCACATTGGCCCTGGAAACATGTGGGCTATATTCCAAATATTGAGAAATGATTATGGCTCCCTCGACACGTGTTTCCCCATCTAAATATTTCGGCGGTTCATCAGGAGGGGTATGTCATGATTCTGACTTAGGACCTAAAAGTAAATATGTTTAGTTTTAAATGATTCTCTGTTTTGCCTGTCTATTGCATTCATACATTTGATCAAAATTAGACTCTAGAAATAGTGTTTCCGCTTAGTAATTGGTAAATACTTACAGTATAGTGCATTCGTACTTTCCAGAGAGAAATCTAGGCCATTGATCTGTCAGATGAAAAGGCTAAACCTACATCTTTGTAAATACTCCCTCCTTCCGTTATTTAAATGCTACTTAGCTAAAGTGGACCCATCAATTTTGAATGCTTTGGACATGACCACTCTTGATCTGGGGTTATAGCTTAATACCATCCAGTGTATAGTCTGGAAAGAGACCGTGGGACTGTCAAAGTCAGTTCCAAACTGCATCATTAGGCATGAGTTGTGTCTAATTACATTGCAGGCCTGGGTCCAATGGAATGTTTTGTCGAATTATTAAAAAATGCTTTGCTCTCCTGTTAATTTCTTGTATGAGAATCTGGGTGAAATACTTGCCAACCAGTCCTTAGCATCATTAGCCATGTTCAAAGTCAACTGTAAGAACATTTTGGACGTTATCAGCTCGACGGAAGACAAACTAACCTCAAGGCCATTCATAACAAAAAAAAAACAACAAAAAAAAGCTCTTTGACATGGATTTGTGTTTGACTATCGACAGCTTGTCTTGTTACAAGACTTACACCGAATACGTAAAATTCCCCAGGAAAACGGAGATACCTCCCAAATTTGTCTACTTGCTTACCTGTAGTAAAACCTGAGCGTCATATTAACGGGTGCGAAATTGGACTTCTGAGGATGGCCCAAAGCATCACTACAAACTGTGTCATTGTGTCTCTATTCCCGAGACTTTTAATCACTTGACTTTCTATTGCAATGAACAGGTCTTTGACTTAAGCACTTCAGAGTTGCAGTTCCAAAAGGTTTTGAAGTCTTAGGGGAGTTATTTTGGGCCAGTCTTATGTGGGGTAACAGTGTCTCACTGATACTGGCCCTCTATGGCTTTCTGGTAGACACATTTAAAAGAATTGACAAACATTCTTAGGTGTTTTCCATATCATGAAACTCCAATCTATTGAGAAATGTAGGGTCATGATTAAGGTTTGTTAAACATGTCTTTTTCAAGAGTTTGCGTAGAGACTTATTGTTTGAAACAGCTAACAGCATTTTTTTATTCTCTTTTTGTTTGTTATTGTTGAATCTGTCTACTTGTATTTGAGTGGATCTTTTCATTTTCGTTTTTCCTATGCTTTTTTAATGTATAAGTTCATTTGTGAAAGGTTTAATCAAAACCAAAAACACAAAAAAACAGATAAAGCACAGTATGTAGAAGCACAAGCACTCTCTCACAAATGAAACAGATGAGCACTAACGCTGTGAGCTTTCCCTGCATGCAAAGAACAGGTACAACATACACTGCTTAATGCTTCCCTCACACAGAACAGATCAGCTTGAGTAGAAGCCATTCAGGCTTCTCTCACACAGAGAAGGAAGATCGGGACAACAAATTACTCATGTTCTTTTGGAAGAATTATTCTTTAACTATCATACTATCATATAAACAGGTGGGGTTGATCCATGCAAGGCAAAGCAAGCATAGAAAATACCCACACAGAACTGATGCGTCTCTGCATTTAGAAGTTCCCCTCACATTAGAACATGTAAAACATATTCTTCAGGCGTGCACACTCCCTAATATAGAAAGAGTATGCCATGGGCCTCAGCAGATCATTCTTTCCTCACATGGAAGAGGAAGGTCATGGGTCTCAACCATACAAGATTAGCACCAATAATGTCACAGCAGTAGAAATTCCACTCTAATAGAGATGAAACTGCATGAGCTGTGCCAGCACCCCCACCCCGAACAGATAAATGAAGGGCCCTAAATGCAAGCTAGACTTGCATAGAAAGGGAACAGCATAGGCCTCAGCAGTCCAAATTCTCATCACAAAGGACTTGCGCAGCTGTGGCTAAGTGATGCACGCTCCCCTCACATAAAATAGGAATAGCTTGCTAGCAGTGGGAGCACCACCCACATAGAACAGGAACAGTTAATTGCCTCTGCAGTGCAAGCTCCTTACAGATGGAACTAATGTAGCATTGATAGCTACTAGTTCAAATAGGGCAGCTAACTTGGCTTCCAGAATCAGTTACACATCCCAAAGTAGGAAGTTAGTAAACCATAATTAGACGGAATTCAGACTTATAATAACAAATGATTTGCGTACCAATTCCCAGCCACTATTCAGCTGGTTCATTTCCCAAAGCATGTTGCAGAAGTTGATATTAATATTATAGGAGGATAAGTCACTCAATGCGACTTTCATTTTTTGTGCACATTTGATCTCTTCTGTATATATTTACATGTTTAAGATGCAGGCAAACCTGGCCAATTACACAGTAAAGCAAACTTGGCTTGTATTCTGTGCTTCGGGGTTTCTTTGTAGAATTGTCTGATGATTAAAGTCTGCATTTACTGGAACCTAGTTAGGTTTCCTTAATGGCATGCAAGTGTTGTGATACGATAGTGCAGAGAGGCAAGTGCTCAATGCCAAAATCTATATCTAATCTCATGGTCAAATGTTGGCTGGCCCGAGTTACCCTTCGATCCTTCAGAGGTCACTAAACTATTGACTGAGGTAATAACAATCACACTGCTTAGAAGTTAAAGGAACCTTGCATAAAGTGCTACATAAAACAGTTAAAGACCTGTCTAGATTACCACTAAAGCAAGTGAGTTTTGTGACTATTTGCTAGGTATCATCACTTCTCCTCAAGGGGAGGGCCTTTCCCATGAGGCTAGGGAGGGGCAGCCGCTACCCAAGGTTTCCCCTAGGGGTGGTATAATGTGGGAGGATCTCATGGGGAGGAACTCCCCCTCTGGGGATAAAGACGATCACCTTGGGTACAACACATTACTTAACATCACTCCCTCACATGCCTTAGCCCCCCTCAATTGCCAACCACTATATTGATAGTAAACAAATGTATTTCTGTGGTATGTGAGGGGTCGGAGTATAAAGACAGACACAGTGTTTGTTCGTTCACAATTGCTTTTATTCAAATAATAAAAGGGTTTGGAAAAATGCCTCACTAGCCCTAACTAAAACTAACAAATGAGACAGTCCTTGTCAGAATGTCCACAACAATGTACACAGTCCTGTGCCAAAACCCCTTAACTGACCCTCACACACACTGCTGCAAAAACTTACTACACAGGTTAAAGTAGATATTCTATAAAATACCAGAGTTCAATGTCATTCGGTAATTGCCAAGGGGCCAATCCTCATCCTGGTCTTTCCCACAGTAGAAAGAAAAATGCATAAAGAAAAATATGTTCCCCAAAATAAAAGTACAAGTAAGTTTCTCTTGCTTGTTAGAACACCCACTATTTGGGAAGAAATCTTCTTTCCTGTGTGAGAAACCTGAAGGTGCTTCACCCACTAGTCCCTGCGGATCTGTCATCCAGGTGGCCGGGACACAGCCATCGCTATTGGATCCAGTTACTGGGGGTGGACCAGTGTGGGAGGATCACCTGGATGGGGGTCCTTGGGGAGTGGGAGTGGGACACTGATGGGTGAAATCCGTACCACCTTCCCTATAACACCTTTTCCCCATACTACCCCGTAGGATATTCAGAAGTTCTACCCCCCCTTTTCAACACCAACACTTTCCTACACTGTGACAGACAACGGACTAACACCTGAGCTGTTTACCTGACATGACCCAACACAAGGGTCAGGCAGAGTCAGACATTTGACAATAACCACACACACCTGATGGCCTTTCCCTTCCCCACGGGGATAAAAGTGTAGCATAAAAGCATACTTGAAGCATGGCAGACCGCACGACGAGACAGCTATTCCAGGACAATTACAGCTATTCCAGGCCAACAGTGCAAGAGGAGGAGAAAGGCGGCAATAACCGAAAGGACGACAAGGAGGTAAGTGCCCTTGCCCTTTTCGACCCAGACCCCCGAAGCCTCAGTGAAAGGAATTATAAGGCCGGGAACAATAGCTATCATGTGGAATAACAGATGCCAACGGTGCATGGAACCCTCCTACACCGATAACCAAGTAAGGGAGAGACGCTTGCTACTGTGGTACGCCCTTGACTCCAGAGACAAGAAATACCAAGCGGTTCATCACAGCTGGTGAGTCGGAGGGAGAACCAATAGTAAATGGAACTGTGTTAAATGAAGGTTGCAGATGGCAACATAATGTGAATCAAGAACAAAGACTTTGTGTGATGCGGAATTGTTGAAACAATCCAGGGGAGTCCGGTGCCACGTGGGTGCTCATTCGAAAGACTCTGACTGGTCCCCGCTGGTTAAAACTACAGATCCCAGGAGGCCCTAGGAGAGCCGACGCAAGAGGTCAAAGTGGTCATACAAGGTAAAACCCCTTATACAGTCGAAAGTCTTTGACCCGTAACCAAGAGGAAAGCAAAGGGAAGTAAATCCTGCATTGTGTTAAGTAAAGTGAACTGTGTAGCTGGCAAGTGTGAACCCGGCTGAGGGATGCCTGCAAAACGGGGTGATATGATATGGCATTTATAACGTGCCTATCCACAAGTGTTTCAAGGCGCGACAAGACAAGGGGGGAAACAGAGGGAGGACAAGAACAACAATCTTACTAGGCCTTGTGACATTCAGATCGCGCAATGCAGCGGAAGGGGGAGGGGAGAAGTGCCAGGGGTTAGGGGGAATGGAGAGTGCGAGACAAAATAAACAGCAGAGAGTGCAGCCAACGAGTGGCAAGTGCGGGTGCTTGGAAGTGCAGCTAAGGGGTGGCTAATAAGTGTAGCAGAGGGGGCTGTAGGGTTACAGATACAGACCACAAGTGCAGGGGGTGCCAAGAGGCAGTGCGGGTTACAACTGGACAGGCAGGGACCTGGGTCCGAATTCAGAGGGTGACCAGTGCATGGATCAGATAGGAGATCAGCAAGGGAGAGAACGAGAGAAGGCAGAAGCAAAGAGAAAGGTCTTGAGGTTCTTCCAGAACCGGAGATGGTTCTGCTCAAGTGTCAGAGAGGCAGGGAGGCTGTTGCAGGGGGAGGCCCCAGCCGAAGAAAGAGATCTGCCCCCAACTCTTTGCTTGGAGAAGCGACTGACCCTCCAAGAGTTGGAGGTGGAGGAGCGGAGGGCTCGAGTAGGAAAATATTTGAGAGAGTTGGAGGTATTGCAGTCCCAGGCCCCAGAAAGCATTGTGGACAATGCAGACGGTCTTGAACTTGATCCTTACCATCACTGGGTGCCAATGAAGAGATTTCAGTGCTGGAGAGATACAATCCCTGGGCTTGAAGCCAAGGACAGGTCTTGCAGTCCTGTTCTGGATGAGTTGTAAAGGACGGAGAGTAGAGGCAGCTTTAGAAAGAGGTTGTTACAGTAGTCCAGCGTAGAGAGGACAAGAGCTCTGGAGACAGTGAGCTTCTGGGGTAAATTGAGGAAAGGAAGAGGACCTCTGAGGAGGTGCAGCTGATAGTTTGACTTCTTAGAGATGTGTGAGATGCGAGGTGAGAAGGAGAGTATGGAATTGAAAAGGACCCCCAGGTTCTTAGCCTCACTGGTAGGAGCAGCAAGAGGGCTGAGGGGGGGCTGCCAGAGAGTGAGAGGAAAAGAGGAAGCTGGTGATCAGATGAGGAGGATCTCCATCTTACTGTCATTAAGGCAGAGATCATTGGCAGAACACCACTCCTGAATTGGGGACAGACAATCTGGGATGAAAGAGGGAGAAGAGGCGCCTTAGGGGAGCCTGAAAGAGAGCTGAGTATCTTCCACATAGCACTGAAAGGTGGAGCAGAGAGCAGCTATGCAGTGGGCGAGATGTACCAGGTATTGATCAAACAGCCAGGGAGAAAGATTAGACCCCTACGGAACACCACAGGTACAGAGAGAGATAGAAGAGAGGAAGGACCCAAGTTGGACCTGAGAGGATCGATCAGAGAGAAAGGAGGTCAGCCAGGCCAGGGCCTGATCGGTGATAACCAGGTTATCACGGAGCCGGTTGAGCAGGATGGCATGGTTGACAGTATCAAAAGCAGAAGAGAGATCGAGGAGGATAAGGACAGAAGAAAGGTTGGCGTCGAGGTTTGAGAGCAAGTCTTCACGGATGTTCAGAAGAGCTGTTTCCATGCTTCTGGCTGCTCTGAAGCCAGACTGATGGTCATGGAGACAACCAACAGATTCAGTATGGAGGTTAAGCTGGGAGATGGCCAGCTTTTCCAAGAGATTGGCAGAAAAGGAGTAATGGAGATCGGTCGATAGTTACCCGGACAGGAGAGATCGTCAGAGGGGTTCTTAAGGAGAGGGTGCACAACGAAGTGCTTCAGGGGGAGGGGAAGGTTCCCGTAGTGAAAGAGTGATTGCAGAAGTCAATCAAGGTTGGAGCAAGGGTGTAAATGTGGTCCTTGGTGGTTTGGGATACTTTCATAGATCGGACTTGTCTAAAAATATCTTCAGGGGTGAACAGAGGAAAGGAAGAGAAAGGAAGAGAGGCGGCCACAGGAAATCCAGGAGTAGAGGAAGAGGATGGAGTACAAAGATAAAGTACCACAACCCCGTGAACATTGTGTTGACAAGAGTGAACCTGGCCAAGGAATGGCCACAGTGAAAAATTGTTTAAAGAGACATTGGGCCTCATTACAACTGTGCCGGTCTGGAAACAATGATGCCGGTAAGAGTATCAGCACCCTTGTTTCCGCACCGGCACAGTACAACTCTGCGGGTGGGTCCCGTCTGGCCTGCTTGGGTCAGACCTGCCAGGCGGGACCTCACCCCCCTCGCAGAGTTCTCACGGTAGCACCGGCACCATTCTTAACGGTGCCGGTGCTCCCGTGTCCCCATTCACATGGAGTCCTATAGGGACTAACAAAATTACTGACGCCCGACTTCCCGGACACGTAATGAGGCCCATTGAGACTTGTGAATACAGCAGTCAAATATTCAGAGCAAAACGCTGTAGTGAACCCGACGAGGGAGGCCCATGTTGTAAGAAGGATTGGAGCCCGGTTGAGGGGAATCTAAGGGTGAAGAGAAATGCTGGCGAGGCCCAGGAGTGTGCTGTGCTCAAAAGCCCCACCTTGTCCTGTGATAAAAACGTGGGGAAGGGAGACCCCAGCCAAACCATCCTGACTTATAATTTGGTGAACACTTCTTTCTTTTCTTGAGAATATTATCCCACACTATATTGTAACTTAGTTGTAAGTATTGGCAATAGGTTTCTTTAGTATAGGCCTTTTTTATTTGACAAGACGCCACTAGGAATGCCTTATTATTATTTGATGGTCGTAGCTTGCTGCCATCTTAGATTTAGGTTTAGATTCTGCATTTTTCTCAACCATTATGCAGTTGAATAAATGCCCTTGAACTGTGATCACTTGTGTCTGTCTTTACTGTTGCCACCATGAGTTCCTTACACCTTTAATGTGGTTATTGAATGCCAAGGGGGACAATCCACTTCCCCTGGTCTTTCCTTGGATTGTTAAAAGTGAACAATTACCTAAGCAATGTTTGTCTGTTTTTAACAGACTTGGACTGTTCTCCTGAGAAATATTGTCAATGTGGTCCCCCAAAGTCACTGAGATGAGGAAGAGTGGGGATCTCTTTCTCTTTACAGGCTGGTTCTACTCACCTGTTCGTTAATGTCCCAATGCTTCCCACCAGCACTATAGAGAACAACGTTCTTTATAACCTTCCCAGTTGTTAATCACATTGGGGCTTTTAGCCTCCCAATCGTTCCTTTTATATATTATTTATTTGTGGCCACTATCAAGTGTTATGGGGATTCTCCTCCACTCATCTCTCCTTGCTTACCACACATTCAGGTTTCACAACCTTGCTCCCGGCCTTCTAGTACCTATCCTTTTAGTTACCTGAGAGGCCGCTTGGAGCTTCACAGGCGTTAGCTTGCAGAGCTTCTCTCTCTCTCTGAGGTCCTGTATGGATCTACCAAATGTCGCAGTGTAGAGAGCGGCGGTGCGTGCAGCCCTGTCTCCAAATATCTGCCTGGTGAACGCCACCAGCGCTCGTCTGACAACTTTGCTTTTCCTCGTATAGTTGCCATCTGTCCTTACTGCAAAAGTTGCCTGTGTCCTGACACGGACCTCCAAGCTCATCCTCGGCTCCCCCAACCAATGCGGTAGCTTTCTCTGCCGGCTCTCCGACTGTGTGGGGAAAATGATGCATTTCTCTTCTCCGACCTCCCACGTTAATTGGTTGTATTGGTGTGGGGTTTGTATCTCCAGCACCTGCCTTTCTCCTTTCGTCCTTCACGCCACCATCCTCTGTATGATTTGTTTTTTTCAGATAGTGTAGTCCTGAAACCACAGCCACTGCCACTATTGCTTCTACTGCTACCAAAACTACTTGTGTTCTGTTTTCTGCTGGGTTCTTTTTGGCTTAATGCACAAAAACCCAGACTCGTTTAAAAGTGGAAAAGGTCGCTTTAATGTGACAGGCCAAAGCTTACAATCAAACGCTTAACTGGCTCCATGGCCTAACAAACTAAAGGAATATTTTAACCACCACTTAAATAAATTAAACATTTTCATTTTCCCCCAACAATTAAATAATTCAATAACCCAATTCCTCCCTAATGATCCCTTGGATCCTACCGTCTCCTTGCCCCTTTTCCAGGCGTCCCGCTTTCTCCCAGGGGCCATGCCCCTCCAGGCTCAATACCTGTTCCCCCGGGGTGACCTGCTTGTGCAAACAGCGCCACCCCATCCTTTCCCTTGTCATTCCCCCATTGTGCTTCCCTCCCCCCACATCAAAAGGGGCCATGCCCCCGGCGCCCCGACCCACTTCAACACCCTTCAAACTCCCCTCTACACCAAACTCCCCCTTCCTATGACCTGCAGCCAGCCTGACCTGCCACATCAGCAACATATATTACACACAACTTTCCCAATGCCCTGACCTGTCACACAAAACCACCAACCCTACCTTCCTAACAGACCCCAAAACTCATGAACCCGCCATGTCATCTAAAAAACCCCCTGCATCATCCCATGAACAAAGGATCCCACCATATTACATACCCAGACACTACCCTAACGAAAGTGAAAAGGGTGGGAGGGCGGGACAATCATCAAGTCCTAACTGTCGCCTGCCTCCCGAACCTTCCCTGAGCCCTTAAATACCCCCCCAGGAGGCGCTCTGCCCCACGGCCACTCGCTGGCCATGTGCATCGCCAAAAAACTCCCCGGGGGGAAACGCTTCGCGTTCCCCCCGGGGCCCCCCTTTTGGCTTAATGCACAAAAACCCAGACTCGTTTAAAAGTGGAAAAGGTCGCTTTAATGTGACAGGCCAAAGCTTACAATCAAACGCTTAACTGGCTCCATGGCCTAACAAACTAAAGGAATATTTTAACCACCACTTAAATAAATTAAACATTTTCATTTTCCCCCAACAATTAAATAATTCAATAACCCAATTCCTCCCTAATGATCCCTTGGATCCTACCGTCTCCTTGCCCCTTTTCCAGGCGTCCCGCGTTCTCCCAGGGGCCATGCCCCTCCAGGCTCAATACCTGTTCCCCCGGGGTGACCTGCTTGTGCAAACAGCGCCACCCCATCCTTTCCCGTGTCATTCCCCCATTGTGCTTCCCTCCCCCCACATCAAAAGGGGCCATGGCCCCGGCACCAGAAAAACCCTCCCCCGAGGAGTTCTTTCTGCCCCACCCCCCCCAAACTTTTCTACCTCAAACTTTTTACCCAGTCTCCCAGCCCAGAAACTAAGAAGAGCCACCCGTATTCCTCACCAGGTCATTCTCCCCTGCATGCAGAATCACCACCTCTGTAACCCCAAGCGTTCCCTCATCCCTGCCCATATAGGAAGCAGCTGATCCCCCCGCAGGCCCCCCAACCCGTGCCGTCTCACCCCCACTTCCTTGTAACTGCACCCCTGTTACCTTCCAAACCCCTTTTTCCCACTTCCTTCCCAACCCACTTAACAATTCAATGGCCAACAAATCAAAACTTGCGCCAACTCCCCTTCCTTTCGCGCAGCATCTGAAAAAGAAAATACAAAATCACTGACAAGTCAAAAATATTTCAACAACCCCATTATCAAACTCCCTGCCGTACCCCTTATATTTCCCAGACCTCCAACGTCCCAATCTTTTCACCTTGTCTTCTGAAAAAACCCAGCCCGGTACCCAAAGATGCTGCGCCCATCCTAAAGTAATGAGTCCCGAAATCCTCTTCCTTTTCTCCCACTGCCACCAACTCCTTCCGCGATACCCCTAGCACCTGGAACTGGGCATAAGACCTTGCTCCCACGACCCAGCCGAAACCACGAGCCCCTTCCCTTCTTATCCGTCTTAGACCTTTTAATCTTGATGTCTAAACCTTCTTCTGTAATTTGAACATCTTCCCACTACAGTCCCACTACCCCCCCTTTTCCCCCGACCAACTCAAAAACCCTGAAAGCCCCCAAACAATAACCACGTAAAAACAAGTCGCAGACAGCTCCCCTACAAGCAATAAACTATTTGTTCCACTTGTTGTGCCCAGTTTATTCCTTTACATTCCTGCATTGTCCCCCCTGCACCGGGGGCCCACGTGCACCCCCGTCCATGCAGGCCCTTTAGTTTATTCCTCCTCTTACCATTGCACCAAGGGGCCCAAACCTGCACCCCCGTCCATGCAGTCCCTTCCATATAACTCTTCAAGCTCCTCGCATCCATTACCACCTTTTTTTCGCCTGCACCAGGAGCCCTAATGCACCCCCGTCCATGCAGGCCCCTTTTCTGCCTTACTCCTCTCCACCGCTGCACCAGGAGCCAAACCTGCGCCCCCGTCCATGCAGTTCCTTCCATATCACCATCTTCAAGCTACTTGCGTCCATTACCACCTGTTTCCCACCTGCACCAGGGGGCCTAGTGCACCCCCGTCCATGCAGGCCCCCTTTTTTCCTTTACTCCTCTCCACCGCTGCACCAGGGGCCAAACCTGTGCCCCCGTCCATGCAGACCATTACACATAAATTCCTCTTCCGGCACCTCGCTTCTCTGTTCCACTTTTTTTTTTTTTTTTTATTTTTTTTATTTTAGCTGCACCAGGGGCCCTAGTGCACCCCCGTCCATGCAGACCCAACTCCTCACTTCCCCCTGCTGCACCAGAGGCGCTCCCGCACCTCCGTCCATGCAGCCTGAAGCCTACTCACCTTGTCGTGCGGCAAGCGTGAGAGCTTCACCCCCGTCGTCCATGCCCTCCAAACGACAGCTACCTCCCCTTAACAATTACCACCGTTACATCCCCCCTGCGGCCCTCCCCTACCTACGCGTCTTCCTCCTCACCCTTCTCCTGCCCCCCTTTCAGTTGCACCCAACCATCTTTCATCAAACCTTGTGCCCCCCCCTCCTTTTACATTAAACTGAGCCCGACCTACCAGCACACCCCAATTTACCTGGTATGCGGTCCTTCCCCCCCACTTCCTTGCCCCGCTCCTCGCCCTGACCCACTGTCCCCTGCCTGAAAACACTCTGTAACCGGATGCCGACCCGCACACCTGCTGCACTCGTGTTTAAATTTGCACATCCACCTCGTGCAGCCTCCTTTATTGAACGCCCAACATGCAGTTGAGGGCTGTCCTCCGCCTCCTCCCCCCACCCCCTCATGGGCGGGGCGACCAAGAAAGGGCCGGTAAGGCACAGGCAGCCCACTCGCTGTGTGCAATGTCGGGGCTGGCCTCGTTGGGGCCATCCATTGCAGCCAAAGATCCATATCTATCTCCCCCCAGACCGCCTGACTGTCCTCCGCCATTCTCGCTCTAAATTCCTCATCATACCTTACCCAAGCAAAGCCCCCAAAGCTCGTGAAAGCCTTCCTTATTACATCCATGTATTTAAGCAGTGCCACGCAACGCTCCGGGAATTTTTCGCAATACACGCTGGCATAAATGATAAACGCCGACGTCCAATTCTCAATGGTCACCGGGACCCTCGGGCGTGAAGCCAGCTCTCTCTCTTCCTCCTTAGACCCCTCTTTCGCTCTCACCTCCCTATGCAGCAACTTGAAGACATCCACAAATTCACCTCCCTGTATCTTCTCCCTGGTCGCTGCCATCAAATGTGCCCCCAATGGTTTTGTTATCCCCATGTATGGCAATTTCTTCTCCTTTCCCTTTACCTCCACCTCTTTATCTTTTCCCGCCTGCACCTCGAGCCCCAATGGCTCCACCACTTTGTCCGTTTGGACCTCCACTGAGCAAATGTTCTTTCCAACCCCTTCGGCTCCAAAAGCCTGCACCCCCACTTCCTTCATCACACCTTGAAGACCACCCTGTTCATCCCCCAACCCCCTATTTGTGACCCCTCTCTGCCATGCAGATGACCATTCCCTTTCCCGCTCACCTCTTTCCACACCTGCC
Organism: Ambystoma mexicanum; assembly: GCF_040938575.1. Classification (NCBI taxonomy): domain Eukaryota; kingdom Metazoa; phylum Chordata; class Amphibia; order Caudata; family Ambystomatidae; genus Ambystoma; species Ambystoma mexicanum. Next base: position 211,522,821 of record NC_090929.1, read on the forward strand.
ATCTGCGGCCTGGCCTCCACACCGGTGCTCCTCCTCTCCATTCTTAGAGGGCTCCTGCTGCGGGGACAAAACATGTCAGCACAATCGCCCAGCCAATAATTTCCTCGACCCATTTCACCCCGACCCCCTTGTACTTCCCTTTCCTTGTCCCACCTTGAACTTCTTCTCTCCTCCGCCCTTTCCATTTCCGTCCTGTAATCCTCAAGTTCCCATTGCCCCCCGTATTCCTCCCAACCAACTTCATCACCCCTTAAATACCATTGAGGATGCGGGCTCCTGCCCGAGATGATTTGCTGATCTTCCTCCGAGCCCGGGGCGTCCGCCCCGCCACCCCTCTGACGTCTTCTCGGCGGGGCTGTGGGAACCTCTGCCTGGTCCTCTTCTCTTGGGCGAGGCGTTCCGACCTCCACCCTGACGTCCTCGTTGCTAGGGGCTGTGCTGTGCCCTCTAGGCTCTCCTTGCGCTAACCGAGGAGGGGCCGTACCGAAACCCTCACCCTCCACCTGCACAGCGGGGGCTGCGCAGCGCCCTCCGCCCCCACTCCTCCTATCCGGGGGGGCCGTTCCGCGCCCCACCCTACCCTCTTCAATTGACGGGGACCTCTCCCTCCTTCTCCCACCTGCGCTCTTCTGCAGGTATTTTCCCCCTCTTCCTCTCTGCCCTGCCACTCCCACCTGCCCCCCCCCTGCCCCCACTGTTGTTCCCTCGGTCCCTACCATCTCGAGCGCTCCCCTCTACCCTAGGGCTATCATACCCTTCCTCCCTCTCTGGCTGCCCCCCTGAACTCATTAAACCCCCATCTGCCCTCCTGTCTATCTCCCTCCTCATCTTCCTGACCCTAGATTCCCAAATCTCCCCTCTCCCTGCCGTAGGGGTGCAAGCCACCACCGCCGCCAATGCACCGTCTGCCGCCGCTCTGCGCTGCGGCCGGCCCCCACCGCTCTCGTCCTCTCCCGTAACTTCCCCTACCGCACTTTCCACTTGGGCTTTAGTGGCCCTGCTAATGATTTCCAGGGCCTTCTTCAAGGCCCCGGCATCCACCAGCCCTTTCTTGCTCGCCCCCCGGCCTGTCATTGTGCACACTAAAATGTGTGTGCCCAGCAAATATCACCCCTTCAAAATTTGCCCTAAATACTCTAATGCCCCCGAGCCGGGACCTACCCGTGGACTAGCCCTTTTTGACCTGAAAAACCTCAAAACCTGAAAGGAGCTAAGCGCCCCCAAAACCCCAATCACCACACACACCTAGGTGAATCCCTGAGAGAAGTCTCCCTAATAGTGCCAATTAATAAAGGCAACACATTTTTCAACAAAACTTCCTAAACTGGATTTTAATTTTTTTTTTTTTTTGCTTCCCTACTGTTAAATTGAAAATTATAAATTAGAAATATTTTTTTTTTTTTTTTTTTTTTTTTTTTATACCTACCCAACTACCACTTAGTACTTTACCCTCTCCCTCCCCACCACCTAGTCCAGAAGCAGGAGAACACAACACCTTCTTATTCTTAGCCCCCTAAATACTGCCCCAGCCCTTAACATCCCCTGCCCTGGCTCCTAACTTGCCACTGGCCCAGAACACCAAAAACCAGCAGCCCATCTACTAACAGGGCCTAGAAAACGTCCGTAGCATCCTGCCCCCTGGCGGCGTGTAAGCCACACCGCACTGGAAGGCTCACAAATATGACACGGCCCCTTTAAACCCACCGCCTTGCCCCCTCTGTCCTTTTCCTACTCGCTCACGGCTGAAACGCAGATAGCTGCGAAATCACCCGGGCCCTAGATGCCTAATATAAACAGTGCTGCCGGCTGACAGGGGGGCCTTATGTCAATAAGCAGAACGTTCCTAAAATAACGTTCGCCGGCACCTTTTAACCCTACCCCAGCCACAGAAATGCCAAACTAATGAGCTCCTGGCCCCGTTGCGCACCACCCAAACCCACCTCCTCCCCTTGCACCAAAAGAGACGTTCCGCTCCCCTGAAGCCTACGAAGCCAAAATATAAATATAACCCACTGGGCCACACAGCTGCTCCCTAAAACGGACCTCCCACGGCACCTAACAGCTGAGCAGGTAAGGAAATGGAGGTACCTTATTTACGGTACCTCCGCTACAATCGTAACACTTTTTTTTTTTTTTTTTTTTAAACTAACTACCTACCCAACCCTCACTACCGCTACTCTACTTTGCTCCTCACCTCAACAATCCAAAACCCCCTTACAGGCCCAAATCAGGGAAGGCTCGGGAGCAGGCGACAGGACAATCATCAAGTCCTAACTGTCGCCTGCCTCCCGAACCTTCCCTGAGCCCTTAAATACCCCCCCAGGAGGCGCTCTGCCCCACGGCCACTCGCTGGCCATGTGCATCGCCAAAAAACTCCCCGGGGGGAAACGCTTCGCGTTCCCCCCGGGGCCCCCCTTTTCCAGGCCAGTAGTCCTTGTTTTACAACCACTAGAACGTTGGGTGCAGTTTCGTGCCTCTTCATGTGGCCTCCTTGTCCCAGTACCAGAGGTGGTTGGTTTTCCTTCTGTTTCTGTCACGGGCCTAATTTTACCCACACATGACAACGGATGTGGCATAAAATGGCTTAGAGTAGGAAAAGTGATAAAAACCCTTTTTTCATGTTTGACATTTTTTTTTAAAATAACTTTATTGGTTTTTAACAATATAAACAAGGCACAATAATAATCAATAAGGCATTCTCAAACATATATCTAGTGTCTTTCCCTTCCCAAACTCCCTCCCTCCCTCCCCCCCCCCCCCACAAGACCACTGTTACTCACCGGACGGGGAGTATACCAAATCGGTGGCCGGAAGGCGCAGGACTGAACTATTGATTGAAGAGCTAGGTCGGGGCCTCCAACCTAGCCTCCTCTCTGTGAGGGCACAAGACCTTTTTAACGATATGACTCTCTGCTGGGTAGCACCAGGCAGAGAGACTGATCGCTCAAAAGGGCGGGGAGAACACGCCGCCACAAACCCAGCTGTAAAGGAAAAACAAGAGGTGAGCAATTGGGAATACAGAGAGATCCCTTTCCCTTGATACTTCTTTCTAGTAGCACCTGAACTATGCCCTCCCCTTGACTCAAGGCAACTGGAAACCACCTACAAGTAAAAGAGGAGAATGTAACCTGTCCTGACTATAGTTGTCAATTAACGAAGGAAAATGAATAGCCACACACAAGAAAACCCTTACCACTAATGTGCTGTTCAATCTGTAATATCCAAAGAGTTCATGACAACGGAAGTGCGAAATAACAAATAGGTAGGTTAGTTAGGGAAACTAAACCCGGGCGGAACGAGGGCCGCACTAGAGTCGGGTAGGTGCACTATCCGCAAAGCGTCCCTGTGCACTACTGAAGAAAGTCCAATGGAAGTCTGATTGTGGCAAGAGGATGGTAACAGCAATAGCAAAGGACACCAATTGAGTTGGAGTGTTGCAGGTGATATAGTTTAGCGGCAAGGTACAATGAGTACAGGTGATGTGCTTGTTGGCAGGTGGTGAAAAGAAGAGTCTTACCAATGCCGGGTTCACAAGGTTCCAAAGCGGCAGGCAAAGTAGTCCGTGAATGAAGAAAACAGGTCTGGTACACGAGCAAGTAGATTTCCAAAAGCGGCAGGCAAAAGCAGTCCGTGAATGAAGAAACAGGTCTGGTGCACGAGCAAGTAGATTTCCAAAAGCGGCAGGCAAAAGCAGTCCGTGAATGAAGAAACAGGTCTGGTACACGAGCAAGTAGCGTAGGGTTGAAGACGGAACTTCTAAATACCGGGATGCAACTTTTAATCAGAAGCAGCGTTTCGTCCGGTTCCGAGGTTTAAATCAGGAAGGGGAAGGCGGAACCGGACGAAACCGAGGCTCACGCGTCATTGCCTCTGAGCTGACAGAGGGAGGCGGAAAGCTGGGAATTGTAGTCCAAAATTGCCACGGAGTGAGCCGAAGCCACTATTCTCCAGGGCAGTTGCCAGTGGGTATAGAATGGGTTTGCGCAATGACGCATACCCTTACGGAGGGCAACAACCTTCCTGCAGGCCTGCCGAGGCGTAACAGCATCCACCCCCAAAGGCGGCACCACCCCCCTACGGGCATGGAAGCGGCGAAGCAGGGCCGGGGCATGGATATTAGATAAAGGTTCCCAAGATCTATCCTCAGGGCCAAATCCCTTCCAGTCAACCAGGTAAAAAGGACGACCCCTACGACGTCGGAAGTCCAGGATATTATCCACCTCGAACTCATCATTGCCATCCACCCGCACCGGGGGTGGGCGGACCGGCACGGTAGTTAGGTGCAGGTGTCCGATGCATGTCTGCATATTTCATTGCTTTTGCCTGAGCATGCAGCAGGTGTTGACGAACGACCCCATGAATGAACTTGAGGTACCGAACACAACCATGAGCAGCTGGATTGTCAATGGGAAGGTCAGGATCCAGGGGCAAGGACCGTGGATGGTGTCCGTAGAGTGCAAAAAAGGGAGACACACCAGAAGCAGCATGCAGAGAGTTATTATAAGCAAATTCAGCGGGTGGTAGCAACGCCAAGCAAGAGGACTGAAAACCAAGTGTAAGGCAGCGTAGGAATTGCTCGGAAGTAGCGTTGAGCCGTTCAGTCTGCCCATCGGTCTGTGGATGGAAGGCAGAACTGAACCTGTCATCAATGCCAAGAGATGCCGTCAGAGCCCTCCAAAAACGTGACGTAAACTGCGGCCCGCGATCCGAAACCACAATAGAAGGCAGACCAAAGAAACGGAACACGTTTTTTAGGAACAATGAGGCCAATGTCGGAGCAGAAGGCAAACCCGCACAAGGAATGAAAAGCGCCATCTTTGTGAAATAATCAATTACCACCCAGATGCTGTCAAAACCGTCTACCGGTGGCAGGTCCACAATGAAATCCATAGAGACCATGTACCATGGCTTGTGAGGGACCGGGAGTGACTGCAATAAACCCACAGGTTTAGACCGGGAGACCTTACATTGAGCGCACACAGAATAGGAGGCCAAATAGTTAACCACGTCTTGAGACATAGACGGCCACCAGGCCCAACGACGGAGCAAGTCCACAGTCTTCTTTTGGCCTGGATGAGCAGCTATCAAGGAGTCATGGGACAACGCAAGGGCATGGAGACGAGCTTTCCCCGGGGGCACAAACAGGGGGCCCTGAATATAGGGAAGTCCTTGTACCACGTCAAGATTTAGGGCTACACATTCCTCCTTATGTGTATTCACCCAGTCAGAGATTAAAGAACGGAGCAAAGGGCGTGGAGTACATGCACATACTACCCTAGAAGGCAACAGAAGAGGGCAATTGGGTTGGCTTTGCTCCGGGTGAGAGGGCAGGTGAGACAAGGCGTCTGCACAAACGTTGAGGCGGGCTGGCCGATAAGTGATGGTGAAATTGAACTGAGAAAAGAAAAGGTGGCAACGGGCCTGCCGGGCAGTGAGACACTTCATCGACTTGAATGCCAATAGACTCCGATGGTCAGAGAAGACTGTAACCAGATGACGGGCCCCCAATAGGTGGTGACGCCATTCCGAGAAAGCGTCCTTGACTGCCAGCAACTCTCTTTCCGTAATAGGATAGTTGTGCTCGTATGGTGTCAGTTTTCTCGAAAAGAACGCAACTGGATTAATCTCACCCGAGTCCTGACAGGGTTGTGACAGTATAGCCCCGATGGCCGTCCCAGAAGCATCAGCTTCCACAAAAAAGGGTAGGAGCGGATCGGGATGTTTCAACACTGGTGCTGAAGAAAAAGCCGCCTTTAAGGCCTCGAAGGCGGATTGCGCTTCTGGTGTCCATCGGTATGGTTGTTTCGAGCTTGTTAAAGCTGTTAAAGGAGCCGAGACGGTAGAAAATGAAAAGATAAAGCGCCTGTAAAAGTTCGAGAACCCCAGGAATAACTGTAGGGCTTTGGTTGTAGTAGGAACAGGCCATTCCAAAACGGCCTTAACCTTGGACTGGCTCATCCGGATGCCCCGATTGGTAAGGTCGTAACCTAAAAACTCAACCTCCGATGAATTGAAGATACACTTCTCGGCTTTGACGAAGAGACGGTTCTCTCTCAGCCTTTGTAAAACGAATCTGACATGTTCGGTATGTTCACTCTTTGTAACGCTCACCTGACTCCCACGGAGGCGCTGGCCTGGTTTGCGCTGCTGTGACCTCTTCTAAGGTGATGCGCAGGGTTCAGAAGACGGACTGTACCGGGCCCCCAAATCTGGCTTGTCTGGCTCGCAGAAGTATCCTTCTGTAGGCGAAAATAGGGGATTAACTGTCAGCGGGGTAATGCAATCGGCCTCCCGCTTTCCCCTCTCACCCTCCTCGAAACCCTTCTGTGATTCCCCGTAGCGTCTCACCTTAGGGTCTGGAAGGACGAGCTCTCCATCCTGCTTCTGATGCAGGGGCATGTTGGTATCCAGTTACTTCACTGGATTTTCGGATTGGTGAGAACCAAACTTGCTTGGCTTCCAGGTAAGTTTTTTGATAAGAGGTTCCCCTTGTGTCCATGCATTAATGTACTAATGCTAGTGTCTTTTTCCCCATAGGGGCCGGGGTACGGAATGCCGGGGAACAGGCACCGACCTGAGATGAGAGGTGAAATCCTTGTAGAAATCAGGTAAGTCTTTAATGAGCGTTTTTTGGTAATGTCTTTTCATTCGCTCATTAACGCTGATGTCCTTTTTTCCCCTTAGGGGCCGGGGTCCGGAAATGCCAGGATGCGGCGCGGACCCGAAATGAAGAGGGAATGAATCAACAGGTAAGTCTTAACATGGAGATTTAGCTTTCCTTATTCCCTTCTCTCTCTCACCTTTTGTTCTTGCCTTTTTCTCCCTAGGTGCTGGGGCGTGGCTGCGAATCCGGATGATCGCTGCTGAACATGGAGGCGCCCTGTAAAGGTGAGTGGAATGCGGCGCTGCAGTGATCGACGCAATGAGCTTTTAAATAAAAGTCTTCCTTTTCAGGATTGTCGGCGAGATGTCTCCGGGATGCGGATTTAGCAGGTAAGGACTTTTCCTTCTTCTGTTCTCTTCTTCTCTTCCTTTGCAGGTGATCCAGGATGCTGGCAGGCGTGGCAGAAGTCAGGATGCAGGAGCAGACACGGTGAGCGTCCAGCTGCTAGATGCAGAACAACGCGAAGCACGTGTGGCTGTTCGGGTGGGGTTTAAATAGCCTTGGAAGAAGTTCCAGGTATGTATCCTTCCTCCAATCAGGTATGTATCCTTCCCCGACCACGCCCGGATGGTAAATTAGTCCCACAGGTAAAGTAGTTCCTTTCAGGCCTCAAGGAGGCCGGGATCCTGCAGCATGGTCTGCATCAGGTAAGTGCACCCAAGCACTCCCATAATGAGCATGGCGCCTATGGCGCCAGGACTGATGTCTTTTATGAGCCTGGCGCCATAGGCGCCAGGACACTGTCCAAAGGGCCCCTATATGGGGTTGCTGGGTCTTTCCTTGGGGACTGGATGTCTGCTTTTGGGGACGCAGGGCTTGAACCGGCTCCCCGGGAGCGGGCATCATGACAGCACTCCCCCCCAAGGCCCCTCCCAAGGTTGTTCCCTCTGGGGGTTTTGGTTTGTCTGGGAAGAGTCGATGGAATTTCCTGACTAATCGAGGTGCATGCACATGGTCGCTGGGTTCCCACGACCTCTCCTGAGGTCCGTACCCCTTCAAATCAATTAGGTAGAACAGTTTTGACCTAAACATTTTTGAGTCTAAAATGTTCTTCACTTCGAATTCGGGCTCCCCATCTATTACAATAGGTTTTGGAGGTTTGAGTAGTCGGGTTCCGGGTACCACTGGTTTCAGAAGTGACACATGAAAAACAGGGTGAATTCGCATACTAGCTGGTAAATCAACTTTAACAGCCACTGGGTTAATTATTGCCGTAATAGAATAAGGTCCCAGATATTTTGGGTTAAAAGTTTGAGGCCCTTTGAGTGGTAAATGTCTGGTAGCTAACCACACTTGATCCCCAATCTGATACTGAGGTGCTTCACTCCGATGTAGATCAGCATTCTCCTTGTATTTTCTCTTGGGTTGTTGTAAATGCGTAGTTGCCTCTTTGAAGGCTTGGGTAATTGTAGAATGCAGATGTTCTACTGCAGGCATTCCGAGGTTCTGAGGTGAGTCAAGGTTTGAGGTTCGAGGGTGATGCCCAAACAAAGTATAAAAAGGACTGTGGCCAGTTCCGGAGTGTACCGAATTATTATATGCGTATTCGGCTATCCAAAGAATGTCTTTCCAGTTGCTTTCAGATTGCTGTAACATACACCGTAAGTACTGTTCAAGGGTCTGATTTGTCCTCTCGGTCTGACCATCGGTCTGAGGGTGGTGACTGGTCGATAATCTTACGTCGATCTGCGCCATTTGACAACATTTGCGCCAGAAGTGGGAAATGAATTGGCTTCCCCGGTCAGAGATTAGTATAGATGGGAATCCATGTAGCCGAACAATATTTTCAAGGAATTCTTTGGCTAGGACAGAAGCTGAAGGTAAACCTTTCAAAGGAATAAAGTGGGCCATTTTGGAAAACAAATCCACAATTACCAGAATAGTATTGTACCCCGAACAAGGAGGCAGGTCCGTAATAAAATCCATTGATAGGGTGTGCCAGGGTGCTGGCGGTATGCCTAGAGGTTGAAGGAGACCGGCTGGTCTCTTCTTTTGACTTTTATTTTGGACGCAAACACCACAGGACATCACAAAAGATTTAACATCTTTTCGCCAAGAGGGCCACCAAAATTGTCGTTTCACCTTTTCCTCTGTCTTGGCAATACCGGGGTGTCCCTCTATTAATGTATCATGATAACCGGAAATAACTAGTTTGTGTAATTCCTTATGTGGCAGGAATAAGCGTCCTTGGAAATAAGGTAAACCATTATCTATGGTGAAGTCTGATCCCTTTTGGATCCAATCCTGTAAGGTTGTAGGGTCCAGGAGTTGTTTCACTCTGGCTTGAATGTCTTCTAGTGTCTGTAACGAAGTCATGCCTAGAATCCTCTGTTCGGGAATTATTGGTACTGGTTCTGAGTTTGTATCAGATTCTCCCATTCCAATTTGGGATAAGGCACCTGCTTTGCCATTCTTGCAGCCAGGTCGATAGGTAATCACGAAATCAAATTCAGCGAAAAACAAAGCCCATCGGAGCTGCCGTGATGACTGAGTCTTGGCGGTTTTCAAATACTGCAAATTCTGGTGATCAGTGATCACTGTGATGGTATGTCGAGCGCCAAGCAGATAATGCCGCCAGGCTTTGAAAGCAGACTTAATGGCTAACTGTTCTTTGTCAGTGATTGCCTAATTAACCTCGGGTGCCGAGAATTTTCTGGACCAAAATGCTACGGGATGCAGTTGGTTGGTTTCGGGATTTCTTTGGGACAAGACAGCTCCCATGGTTAGGCTGGATGCGTCAGTCTCGACGACATAAGGGAGATCTGGACGCGGGTGTTTCAATATAGGTGCGTAGGTAAACTTAGCTTTTAAATCCTGAAAGGCCTGCTCGGCTTCTTCAGACCATTCAAAACGTTTATTTTTCCTCAAGAGTGCAGTAATGGGTTGTACCATGCGTGAAAATTCCGGGATAAACCTGCGATAGAAATTGGCAAAGCCGAGCTTACTTTGAACCCCTTTTACAGAGCTAGGTGATGGCCATTTGAGGATGGCATCCACTTTTCTTGAGTCCATTCGGACTCCTTTGGGTGTCAGGATGAAACCTAGAAACTCGACTTCTGTGGTATGGAAAACACATTTCTCCAATTTAGCAAATAGTTTGTGTTGGTGCAGTTTTTCAAGTACTGCCCTGACGTGTTTTCTGTGATCAGATTCCGAAGAGGAGTACACCAGAATGTTATTGATATATACGACAACACAAACATCGATGAGTTCCCGAAGGACATCATTCATGAAGTATTGGAAGGCAGCCGGCGCGTTACACAATCTGAAAGGCATCACCTGGTACTCGAATAATCAGTATTTAGTACGGAAGGCAGTTTTCCATTTGTCGCCTTCTTTAACTCATACCAGATGATAAGCCCCCCGGAGATCTAAGTTGGTGTATATGCAAGCGTCCTTCACCTGGTCAAGGAGTTCAGGGATCAGAGGCAGAGGATAATGGTTTTTAACCGTTATCTGGTTCAATGCGCGGTAATCGATACAAGTTCTAAGGTCGCCTTCTTTTTTGGGCACGAAGAACAAAGCCGAGGATGCCGGGACTTTGACGGGCGAATAAAACCATTAGCTAGGTATTGATCCAAATATTGTCTCAAATGCAGGTTCTCAGGTTCAGTAAGAGCATAAAGCCTGCTACAAGGGGGTTGTGCACCAGGCACCAGATCGATTTGGCAATCGTACGATCTGTGAGGAGGTAACATGTTGGCCTGTTCCTTTTGGAAGACGTCCTGAAAGTCTTGGTATTCCGGAGGTAGTTGCATGGAGGCAGAGGTTACAGATGCTAGATTTATCTTCAGGTTTTCTGGGTAGCAGGTTTGTGTACAATCCGGGAAGGTTATTCTCTTAGCTCGCAATCAATTTGAGGATTATGTGTCTCTAACCAAGGGATTCCAAGAATAACCTGAAACTGTGGAGCCTTGATTACATCAAACACAACACCCTCCCGATGGCCGTCGGGACCAATAAGAGTCACCTCAGTAGTGGAATGTGTTACCGGTCCAGAGGCAATTTCAGTTCCATCGACTGTGGTGATGGCATCTTTGCTGGTTTTAGGACCGAGAGGGAGGTTAATCCTAGAGACCAATTCACGATCCACATAGTTTCCAATAGCCCCACTATCGATGTATGCCTTTATTGCATGCAATCGCTTAGGCTGTTCTGGATCTACGAGAACCATTGGCACAATGATCTCCGCGGCAGGGGCCTCCCTCTGGAACAGCCTTCCTGCCTCCCTGAAACTTGAGGAGAACCATCTCAGGTTCCGGAAGCACCTCAAAACCTTCCTCTTTGCTTCTGCTTTCTCTCTCCCCTGCTGAACAGCTAATTAATTGTTCACTGAAACTGCACTGATCCTGCAACTGGATCACTCTAAATGGCCTCGGTCCTGGGCCCAGCCACTCTCCACTTGCACTGATGCCCTGGAACCCCTTTGCACTGCCGGACTGTCTCTGTATCCCTACAGCCCCCCCCTTCCCCAGCACTTGCTCTGCACTTACCTCGCACTTGCCACCAGCTGGCCCTATTTATTTATTTATTACTTTACGCCACTTACCTTGTACTGCACTTCCCCCCTCCCCTTCCCCGTGCACTTTTCCCCCTCCCCCACCCCTGCACTTGCGCGATCTGAATGACACCTGGCCTAGTAGGATCGTTGTCTTTCTCCCCTTGTCCCTCCCCTCCCTGCCTCGTCGCGCCTTGAAACACCTGTGTATAGGCACGTTACAAACACCATATCATATCATATCATATCATATCATATCATATCAATGAAATGCGAGGTCTGAGAGTTAGTTTTCAAGCTCGGCAAGCGGACCCCTACGCTTGTCGGGCGGAGTCGTTTCTCGAAACAGAGTCTTCATGGTTTTTATCAGCGGCTCCTACCGCCTTTCGGGGCGGTTTTGCCGGGCAATCTCGTAGAAAGTGTCCAGAATTCCCACAATAAAGACATAATTTTAACTGCCGCCTCCTTTCACGTTCCTTTTGAGTTAAGGGTCCTTTAACCCCTCCAATTTGCATAGGCTCAGAGACATCAACTCCCTTGGGATTAGCATGGGTCTTGACCAACACCCGGGTCTCAAACCCTCAAACCTGGACCGATCTGCTTTTCTGTTTTGAAGTCTGTGATCCAATTGGACCACTAAGTCTATATACTCTGTACATTCTTGGGGCGGATTTACAACTTGGGCCAAGGCATCTTTAAGTTCTCTGCGTAGGCCATGATAAAACAACGTGACTCTTTTATCCTCTGGCCATCCCCTTTCCACAATTAGTCTATTAAAGGTTGCAATATAGGATAGGAGGTCCTGATTGCCCTGTCGCAGGGATAGAAGTTCGTCATCCAGAGCCTGCCCCTGAGAGTGTCTAGCAAATAACCTTTCCATGCTTGCTTGAAACCCTTGAAAATCACGGAGAATCGGGTCATCTTGAGTAACCAGTGGAACTGACCAATCGGCAGCGCAGCCGCTGAGATATGACAATACAAAGGCTACCTTGGTCTGATCATTAGGGAAGGCCCCAGGTCTGCATAGGAAGTGCAAACGACACTGATTCATGAATACGGCGAATCGTTTGGGGTCCCCAGCAAAGCGTTCGGGTGGGGCCAGCGGCATGTTTCCGGGTAGATTAATCTGCACAGGGTTCCTGGAAACCACAGGAGCGGGGTTCCCTCCGGAACCGGGTAGAGGAGTTTGCCCAGCTTGACCTTGCAAAAGCTGTCTGGCCAGGTCATCAGTTATTTCCTTTGATATTATTAATTCCCTCCTGAGGGCATTAGTCTCTTGACGAGCGGCATGTACTTCGGCCCGTAATTCCCCCAGGAATTGGGCCAACTGATCAGTCTCAGAACTTTCCATAGCGCCTGGGTGGGATTTTGTAGGAAGGCTTCGCATTCTGTAACGCTCACCTGACTCCCACGGAGGCGCTGCCCTGGTTCGCGCTGCTGTGACCTCTTCTAAGGTGATGCGCAGGGTTCGGAAGACGGACTGGACCGGGCCCCCAAATCTGGCTTGTCTGGCTCGCAGAAGTATCCTTCTGTAGGCTAAAATAGGGGATTAACTGTCTGCGGGGTAATGCAATCGGCCTCCCGCTTTCCCCTCTCACCCTCCTTGAAACCCTTCTGTGATTCCTCGTAGCGTCTCACCTTAGGGTCTGGAAGGACAAGCTCTCCATCCTGCTTCTGATGCAGGGGCGCGTTGGTATCCAGTTACTTCACTGGATTTTCGGATTGGTGAGAACCAAGCTTGCTTGGCTTCCAGGTAAGTTTTTTGATAAGAGGTTCCCCTTGTGTCCATGCATTAATGTACTAATGCTAGTGTCTTTTTCCCCATAGCGAGATGTCCCCGGGATGCGGGTTTAGCAGGTAAGGACTTTTCCTTCTTCTGTTCTCTTCTTCTCTTCCTTTGCAGGTGATCCAAGATGCTGGCAGGCGTGGCAGAAGTCAGGATGCAGGAGCAGACATGGTGAGCATCCAGCTGCTAGATGCAGAACAACGCGAAGCACGTGTGGCTGTTCGGGTGGGGTTTAAATAGCCTTGGAAAAAGTTCCAGGTATGTATCCTTCCTCCAATCAGGTATGTATCCTTCCCCGACCACGCCCGGATGGTAAATTAGTCCCACAGGTAAAGTAGTTCCTTTCAGGCCTCAAGGAGGCCGGGATCCTGCAGCATGGTCTGCATCAGGTAAGTGCACCCAAGCACTCCCATAATGAGCATGGCGCCTATGGCGCCAGGACTGATGTCTTTTATGAGCCTGGCGCCATAGGCGCCAGGACACTGTCCAAAGGGCCCCTATATGGGGTTGCTGGGTCTTTCCTTGGGGACTGGATGTCCACTTTCGGGGACGCAGGGCTTGAACCGGCTCCCCGGGAGCGGGCATCATGACACTCTTGGATGAAGAATGAATCAGTATATCGTCTAGGTAGACCACAACAAACCGGTCCAAACAATCGTGAAAGACATCGTTCATGAATGCCTGAAAGGTGGCCGGGGCGTTTCACAACCCGAAGGGCATCACAAAGTATTCAAATAACCCGTACCGGGTCTTGAAGGCGGTTTTCCACTCATCCCCCTCTCTTATGCGGACTAGGTTGTAGGCACCCCGCAGGTCAAGTTTGGTAAAGATCATAGAAGAACCTAGCTGATCCAAGAGTACAGAGATCAGGGGGAGAGGGTACTGGTTCTTAACTGTAATCACGTTTAATGCCCTGTAATCAATGCAAGGGCGAAGGTCGCCTTCCTTTTTTAGGGACAAAAAACAGAGGAGACGCTGCCGGTGATCTCGATGGTCTGATGAACCCTGTAGCCAATGCCTTGTCAATGTACTCTTTTAGCACCTTGTCTTCTGGCAGTGTGAGCGAATAAACCCTGCCAGCAGGTATTTTAGCCCCCTGTACCAGGTCGATAGGACAATCGTATGGCCTGTGTGGGGGCAACTGGTCTGCGCCACCTTTATCGAAGACGTCCCAGAAGGAAACGTATTCCACAGGGATACGAGGTTCGATGGCATTGGTAATGGCCCCAATCAAGGACATTGAGGCCACCAGGGCTTGACAGGAAGTACCGGAAATGCTACTGGTCTGAAAACACCTTTCGTTGCAGACAGAGGAAGGGAATTATACCACCTTCCTGGCCCAGTCGATGTCAGGGTTGTGGTGCTGTAACCACGGAATACCCAAAATTACACGAAGCTGGGGGGCCTTAATTAGGTCAAATGTGAGTGTTTCAGTATGTCCGTCGTCCGTCTGCATACGGACGAGGGACGTGCTTTGAGTAACCAGACCCGAGACCAGAGAAGAGCCGTCTACAGCATGTACGGCTTCAGGTTGTGGTTTAGAAACCACAGGAACGTTATTGCTCATGGCATAGTCATAATCCATATAATTCCCAGTAGCACCGGAATCAATTATAGCCTGAGAAGAGAAGGAACAATCAGTTGTAGTGGTAAATACCACTGGCAGACTAACAGGTATGGTAATTGCCACATTCGAGTCCAAAGATAATACCCCCGGTGTAGGGACTCCTACTATCGCCGGGTTCTGGCGTTTCCCGCCTTCTTAACAGGTCTTTTTGGACAATCCTTGAGTTGGTGCTCAGGCGAACCACAGTACATACATAAATTGTTGGATCGTCGGTGTTCACGTTGTGCAGGAGACAACGGACCACGCACTGCCCTATCTGCATAGGTTCAGAAGAGGCAGAGGAGGGAGGATTGACGGAATCAAGGGAAAGGGGTACTGGAGCCACATTTTTCCATTCTCCCTTCCTTTCAGATCGTCTAGCATCTATTTGTAACACCAAATCAAGCAACTCCCCGAATGTGGTAGGAATTACTGGCACAGTAGCCAGGACGTCTTTTAACTCCTCAGACAATCCTTTGTAGAATACCGCAGATTTCTTCACTTCTGGCCAATCCGTCTCGGCTGCCAACTGATTGAGCCTAGTGAGGTATGCAAACAAGGAAGACGTACCCTGGCGTAAATTCAAGAATTCTAGGTCCGTGGCCTGTGACTTGTATCGGGTATCAAACACCCTATTCATGGCTGTGTTAAGAGCGTCACAGTCATACAAAACATAGCTATTGGATTCAAGCAGAGGATTAGCCCAGGCTGCCGCTGTCCCTCCAAGGTGTGAAAGGACAAAGGCCGCCTTCGTGGTAGGATTGGGAAAGGCAGAAGGACGACAAAGAAAATGCAATTTGCATTGGTTGATAAATGTTTGGTATTGCTTTGGGTCACCAGTAAAACGTTCAGGAGGGGCCAATGGGAATTGTGTGCCCATCAGAACAGGGCCAGAGGTGAACCCAGAGGCGGAGGCTGTATGGGCTCCAGAGCCTGAGGCAGTAGCACCGGACGGATCAATCCCGAGTCTGGGGTGCAGGAAAGGGCCTCAGGTTATCAATCCGATGGTGTAAGGCATCATGCGCTGCAGTCATGTCTGCCCGTAGTTCGGATACCAAATGAACCAGAGTGGCCAACGGATCCGCTTCTTCCATGGCTTCTGATTTTGTTACTCACCGGACGGGGAGTATACCAAATCGGTGGCCGGAAGGTGCAGGACTGAACTATTGATTGAAGAGGTAGGTTGGGTCCTCCATCCTAGCCTCCTCTCTGTGAGGGCACAAGACCTTTTTAACGATATGACTCTCTGCTGGGTAGAACCAGGCAGAGAGACTGATCGCTCAAAAGGGCGGGGAGAACACGCCGCCACGAACCCAGCTGTAAAGGAAAAACAAGAGGTGAGCAATTGGGAATACAGAGAGATCCCTTTCCCTTGATACTTCTTTCTAGTAGTACCTGAACTATGCCCTCCCCTTGACTCAAGGCAACTGGAAACCACCTACAAGTAAAAGAGGAGAATGTAACCTGTCCTGACTATAGTTGTCAATTAACGAAGGAAAATGAATATCCACACAAAAGAAAACCCTTACCACTAATGTGCTGTTGAATCTGTAATATCCAAAGAGTTCATGACAACGGAAGTGCAAAATAACAAATAGGTAGGTTAGTTAGGGAAACTAAACCCGGGCGGAACGAGGGCCGCACTAGAGTCGGGTAGGTGCACCATCTGCAAAGCGTCCCTGTGCACTACTGAAGAAAGTCCAATGGAAGTCTGATTGTGGCACGAGGATGGTTACAGCAATAGCAAAGGACACCAATTGAGTTGGAGTGTTGCAGGTGATTTAGTTTAGCGGCAAGGTACAATGAGTACAGGAGATGTGCTTGTTAGCAGGTGGTAAAAAGAAGAGTCTTACCGATGCCGGGATCACAAGGTTCCAAAGCGGCAGGCGAAGTAGTCCGTGAATGAAGAAAACAGGTCTGGTACACGAGCAAGTAGATTTCCAAAAGCAGCAGGCAAAAGCAGTCAGTGAATGAAGAAACAGGTCTGGTGCACGAGCAAGTAGATTCCCAAAAGCGGCAGGCAAAAGCAGTCCGTGAATGAAGGAACAGGTCTGGTGCACGAGCAAGTAGATTTCCAAAAGCGGCAGGCAAAAGCAGTCCGTGAATGAAGAAACAGGTCTGGTGCACCAGCAAGTAGATTTCCAAAAGCAGCAGGCAAAAGCAGTCAGTGAATGAAGAAACAGGTCTGGTGCACGAGCAAGTAGATTCCCAAAAGCGGCAGGCAAAAGCAGTCCGTGAATGAAGGAACAGGTCTGGTGCACGAGCAAGTAGATCTCCAAAAGCGGCAGGCAAAAGCAGTCCGTGAATGAAGAAACAGGTCTGGTGCACCAGCAAGTAGATTTCCAAAAGCGGCAGGCAAAAGCAGTCTGTGAATGAAGAAACAGGTCTGGTGCATGAGCAAGTAAATTTCCAAAAGCGGCAGGCAAAAGCAGTCTGTGAATGAAGAAACAGGTCTGGTACACGAGCAAGTAGCGTAAGGTTGAAGACGGAACTTCTAAATACCGGGATGCAACTTTTAATCAGAAGCAGCGTTTCATCCGGTTCCGAGGTTTAAATCAGGAAGGGGAAGGTGGAACCGGACGAAACCGAGGCTCACGCGTCATCGCCTCTGAGCTGACAGAGGGAGGCGGAAAGCTGGGAATTGTAGTCCAAAATTGCCGCCGAGTGAGCCGAAGCCACTATTCTCCAGGGCAGTTGCCAGTGGGTATAGAATGGGTTTGCGCAATGACGCATACCCTTACGGAGGGCAACAACCTTCCTGCGGACCTGCCGAGGCGTAACAACCACGGCCAGTTCATCAGTGCCCTTCGTGTCAGCTTATGAGCCAGGGCTATCGCTTCCGTATGTGGCGCTGTCCACCACTTTGGGGTGAAGCAACGGTACTGTTAGCGCTACCCAACGCTGTAGTTCTTCGCTGGAGTGTAGTCTCTGTTCCTGAATTGCAGTTTTCCATGCTCTGTTCTCAGCAGTTATCCACCTTCTAAGGTCTCCCCACCATTGTGCCTCACTTGGGCTTTTTGGGCTTTTCCATCCCATGGCTATGCGTCTTTTTGCTGTGATATATATTAGATCTTTGAGTTTGTTGAGAGGCTTGTTTTTTCTGCTGCGTCTGTAGTTGCCTAAAATACAACCCGCAGGCCTATGGACTTCCACTTCAATGTCCGCATCGGCAACTCTTTCTTTTATTTGTGTCCAGAAACCCTGTATTACTGGGCAGCCCCAGAACATATGAGTCATTCCAGCCTTGGGCTCGTTGCATTTGGGGCACGGTGGGTTCCCGCACCTTTGAACCTCGATATGGCTTCTGGCGTGAGATAGGCTCTGTTGGTGATGTACAGTTGGATGAGTTGTAAGCGGGCATTTCTGGAAATGTTCTTGTGATAGTGGGTTATCTCTTCCCATTCTTTATCTTCAAATTCAAGGCTCAGTTCACTTTCCCATTTAACCTTGCATTTGAGCTCATTTCTAGTCGTACCTTGCATCAAGGCCTCATAGAGTCGTGAAGTTTTGTGGCCTCCCTCAGCGGAGTTCAACATAGTTTCTATGGTGTCATGTTCCGTTGCATGGTTGGCAGTCTCAGACCATCTCTTCTTCATGGCTCGCATCACTGCCCTATGGAGCAAGAACTGTCCGGTTGGTAGCCCTGTGGCCTCACTGAGTTCGGTGAATGTTAAGGTCTCTTGCTCATGAACCAAGTCTCCCAACGTGGCCGCCCCGTAGGGATCCCATTGGGTGCACACTTCCAGATGTCCCCATGCACGTTTTGCCATCATTGCTGCTATGGGGATTTGCGGTGAGTATGGGTCTGTTGTCCGACCTTTTTGCAGGCCCGCTTCCAAAGCTGGATCCCCAGCTTGGCCATGTCTGGGCAGTGTCATGTAGTACTCTCCTCGACCCAGAGTAGGTCTCTGAGTAATAGGCGGGGTAGAGCAGGTTGGAGGAGTCGGGTGTCCAACGTACTCTCGTCGGCCATCCATCGCATCACATGCCTCAGCTGACTAGCAAGGTAGTACAGCCCGAAGTTGGGGACTTTCATTCCTCCCCTCTCGTAGGGTCTTTGAAGTGTTTCTAACGCTACCCTGTGCCTGCCACTCTGCCAGAGGAATCTCCTGCAAAGTTTATCTATGTTTCTGAAGAATGAGGGGGGGATGTTGAAAGGGACGTTAGTGAAGTTGTGCAGAAGGCGGGGGAGTGCCACCATCTAAAGGAGGCCTGCCCTTCCAGCTACTGAGAGCGGGAGTCTACTCCAGAATTCCATAGATTTCTCGAGGGAGTCTTTAGACCTAACCGTGTTGAGAATGTGTTCAGTGTGTGGGTTCCGGTGTATAGTGATTCCCAGGTATCTGAAGGATGTCACTTGCCATTGGAGGTCTAAGGGGGGCAGGGACCTGTATTCTTCATTATGTAGTGCGGAAAGGGGGAAGAGACAAGACTTGTCTCTGTTGATCTGGATCCCCGTGCATTTGTGGAATCCGTCTAGGGTCTCGAGGATAAAAGGCAGGAGGTGTTCGGGATTGTGTAGGTACATAGTATGTCATCAGCATACATGGAGACGAGGTGGGTCACACCCTCTATTTCGATGCCTCCATCTCCGTATTCCTGTCTGAGGTAGGCAGCTACAGGTTCGGTGGCAATGATATAATGGAGGGACCACTTGCTGGAATATGTCTTATTCATGCGCACCCTCGCGGTTGGATTAGTGTAGACCAATTGGGTCCATTTCAAAAAGACTGGTTCTATCCCCATTTTTACCATTGTGGCATACAGCCACTACCACCGCACCGAATCGAAAGCTTTGGTAGCGTCTAATGACGCAACAGCGTATTTTTGAGGTCTTAGTTCTGTGCTATATATGACATGGTGTAACCTGCGCAGGTTCTCGGTGATAGAGCGCCCCGGGACGTAACCCGTTTGGTCTTGATGGATTAATTGGGGACTTACTCTGCGCAGTCTATTCGCTAATATGGCAGTTAAGATTTTACTATCTACATTCAACATGGAGAGAGGCCTGTATGAGCCACAGTCGGCTCCGTCCTTACCGGGTTTGAGTAGGGGGATGACCACGGCTTCACTCATGGATTCAGGGAGGGTACCGCGTTCGTAGGCCTTGTTAAACACCTGGGTCAGCAGGGGGGCCAGGGTCTCCTCATATGACTTGTAAAACTCCCCAGGGAGGCCATTCATGCCTGGGGTTTTCCTGGATGGTAGGGATCTAATAACAACCTTTACTTCGTACGAAGTAATGGGCTCATCTAGGGCCCCCGCCGACTGTGAGTCTAATTTGGGTAGCTCGATGATGTCTAGGACGTCTTCGATTTCGGTGTCAATGGGGGACAAGGTCTCAGAATAAAGGTTGCGATAAAACTCAGAGAAAACTGAGTTAATTTCCTTTTGGGTTTGTGCTGTGGTGCCGTCAGGCTTGAGTATGTGACAAATAGGTGTTCGGGGGGTTTCCCTTTTATAAAACCAGGCTAAAAGTTTCCCGGGTTTGTCACCTAAGGCATGAGTTCTTTCGATGTGCTTGGCGTAGCTCAATTTTCCCAGGGATTCCCAGTGTGTTAGACAGGATTGCTTCAGCTCCGTTATTTTTCGCAAGTCTTCTGAGGATGAGTCAGCTCTGTTCTCCAGTTCCCCCAGTTCCCTTTCAGAGCATTCTAATGAGGTTACGATGGATCTTTGGGCCCCTCCTATAGCTGCAATCATCTCTCCCCTCATAACCACCTTGTACGCTTCCCATGCTGTGCTCATGTGTTCTACGCTATTGAGGTTTCTCTGCCAGTATTCCTGCCAGTATTCCTCAGTGCAGTCTTTTATATGCTCACGAAAGGCTGTACCTAGCAGGGCCTCGGCCCTAAGCCTCCAGGTAGGCACTGGGGGTCTGGGTGGGGACACTTCGCAGGTGACCACCAGCGGGGAGTGGTCGGACAGCACTCTCGGCAGGTACTATGCGTCGCTAAATATGGCTTGTTGCTCTTGGCTTGCAAAGAAATAATCTAGCCTAGTGTGAACGGAGTGGGGTGGGGAGTAGAAGTACAATTCCCTCCATAAATCTCGGAGTAGTAACTGATGAGTTAGTTTGGATAGTATTTTGGCGGGAGGGGATGGACGAGTGTGTTAGTTATCTGATCTGTCCTTTAGGGGGTCTAGGGTGCAGTTGTGGTCACCTCACCAAATTATAATGTTATCTCTATAAGGAGTGAGTCGTGGATACAGGGAATGGAAGACAACCGTTGCGTCGTGATTAGGTGCATAGGTGCTAATTAGGCATAACTCCCTGTTTTCAATGGTGCCAGGTATGAGCACCATCCTACCCTCATCATCTGTTTTGGTGCTTATCAGCCTGAAGGGGATGGTCGGATCGATCCATATCGAAACCCCCTGGCATAGGAGGAGTAAGAGGATCCTATCAGGGTTCCCCGCCATGTCTTGGCTAATGTTTCCAGTTTATTCTGGGTTGGGTGTGTCTCTTGGAGCATAGCGATCCCAACCTTGCACCTTCTCAGGTATGCGTGTATGCAGCGTTGTTTAACGAAGCTATTCATACCCCTGACGTTCCACGTCATAACCTTAATCTTGTCAGCCATGGGCATGAGGCGGTCTGGCGATGGTTCCCAGTAACATTTGAGGTCTAGCTGATGGCTTGCTGTATAGAATCCCAACTTTGGTGCCAAAACCCCATTTCCCTCCCCCCCCCGATAACTGTAAACTCCCCCAACTTTGAACAAGTCCAGCAGGGTTTCCCCCGTTATGACAGACCCTTTCCGCTCCGTTTGACCACGCATTGGTCTTCAGGTGCCCTACGGGTGGGTGTGTATACCCTAAAGGAAATTCCTGGGGATAGAGGGACATTTGTGTCCGGTGTCTCACTGTGGAGGATCATTCCAGCTGTGCCTAGGCACTGTCATTCTGCAGTTGGGCTATTGCGGATAGAAGGATTTTTCTGTGCTTCATAGGTATGGGCTCAGCACGGCCTCCGTTTTTTGTCTTCGATGTCTGGAAGCTGCTGTCCATCCATCCAGTCTCGGGCCTGGGCCGGCGTGTTGAACAGGTGGGCCTTGTTGTTGTGTATTAATTTCAATCTTGAAGGGTATAACAGCATGTAACGTAATCCCGCTGCCTTCAGTCTGGCCTTTGTGTATAAGAATTGTGCTCTTTTCATTTGGACCTGGAAGGTATAGTCAGGGTAGATGGCAATGTATGCTGAGTTTCTTTGGATCTGACCCCCCTGACCGCGAAAAAGCCAAGATGACCTCCCGATCCCTGTAATTGAGTACCTTCGCTATCATTGGCCTGGGCGGGGTGCCCGGTGGCGGTCTTTTTGTGAGGGACCTATGTGCTCTCTAGATAGTGAAGCCTTGGGAGAGCTTTTCCGCACCTATTTCCTGTAGTAGGAGGTTCTCAACGTAATTTGTGGGATCAGGTCCCTCAATACCCTCCAGTAATCCCAGGAGACGAATGTTGTTCCGGCGAGCCCGCCCTTCTGCCTCCTCGGCCCGATCCTCCAAATTCTTGACTCTTTGTTGAAGTTCATCCACATCATGTAGGAGTTGGGTTTTTGCTTCTGCATTTTCTCGGACCTGGGTTTCCAATGTTTCAGTTCTGCTGGCTAAGGAGCGGACATCGTGGCAGAGGAGGCCCAGGTCACTGGCTACAGCATCTATTTTGTTTTCCATTGTGGCTTGGAACTATTTAATGGCCTCTAGGATCTGGGTATTGCTGGGTTCAGCTGTCGCCTCAGTGGGGCCAGGTTGTATGATTTCCACGGAAGGGCCTTCGGGGCTCGCGGGGCCACCAGCCGTGAAGGTGTCAATGGTGGTTTGGCGCTGCTTGGACCGTGCACCCTTCACAGACATCTCACCAGGTGTGGGCGCCTCACCGATCAAGGTTCCAGCAGCGTAGTCCAGCGGCTGTAAGCGAGTGAGTTGGCGCAGTATAACGCGTCAGCTGTTACAATTCAGGTTGTAGTGGCACTTATGCTGGGCGAGGTTGATGTGCAGGACCCAGCAAGTGGCTGCAGGGCATATGCACTGGGGCGCCAGGGTCTCAGGCGCCTCTCATTCCATTGCCTACTCAGGCGTCAGGTAGCTAGGCAGGTTGGTCTATGGTGGCGTATACGTGTCTTCTGCTATCAGTTCCAGCTAGGGGAACCTACTTATACCCTTCTTCCTTTCATGTGTTACATGTGGTGCGCAGGAGAGGAATATCATGCAGACCAGGCTGCAGGTCTGCTGTTGCGTGCAAACGGTATTTCCTGTGCCGGTGATATCTGGTGCAATGAGAAAGGACAACCAGGCGAGTCCGTCCTTCGGACTCCCGGTGTAGGGCACTGGGGAGGTAACAGCTGGTGGCCTTTGTAGTATGTTTTGTGCCCCTTTCACAGTGGTGAGAAACTCAAGAGTTTTGTACCAGGTTCCACGGGCTCTTCCCTTGCAGCAGCCCACTATCTTAGCTTAATTGTGCCGCCCTCTGCTTCTTTCTACTCATCTGGGTGATGGAGAGACCCAGGGGGAAGGATGCCGCGGCCACGCCGAGGCCCACCTGGGTCTGGGCGCTTCTTGCCGGTGCAGCGGGTGTTGCACGTGTCTCCCCCTCAAGGGTTGTGGGATTAATAAGGTTGGGTGGGCTGCGCCCCACCCAGCCGCCTTGGCCGCGGTGGCCCGCTCACTTATGCAGGCGGTCGGCTGCGGTGTCTGGGGGGAGGGGTGGTGCTCAATCTCGGGCCGCTGGTGCCCGGCGCTGTCCGCGGGCCTCTCGTCTGGCCTCCCCCCTCCTGCTCACCTCTCCGGTGCCGATCTGCGCCCAGCTCTCACTGCGACTGACTGTACCCGAAGGCGGGGCTGCTGTTCCTCCCTCATAGCCTCCGGGCTCGGCAGCGCTCGGGCAGCCCGTCTGCAGCAGGTGGGGGGCGCAGCGCCGCCGCCTCTCCTAAACCCGGCAGCGTGTTCAGCCTGCCAGGACCCGCACAGGACCGGACTCTGGGGCTCACCACCCCAGCCCCACGCAGGCGGATCCGCTCTCTGTCTCAGCACCGGTGCGGTTCCGCTTAGGTGGAGTCTGCAACCAGCGTTGGGCGAGGGCTTCCGCAGTGTCTGAACGCCTCGGTCTCACGAGGGGATCAGCGCGCCGGAGCCACCATCTTGGTCCCATTCTGATAGTCCGGGGTGGGTAGTGTTGCGGGGCCAGCAGGCACTCTCCGACACGAAAAAAGGATCGTAAAGCTTCAGCTTAGTGTCCGGAGCCGGTACTGAGGATCATAGAGTTTAAAGTTGCATCAAAGGCTTAGTAGGACAGCTTATGGTGGACACATCGGACTGAGCACACCAGAGGCACGTCTTCCTCACATGGCAGTTAGCCACGCCCCCCTCATGTTTGACCTTGACCATTGGATTAGTGTTGGTTTGGCAACAAGGTACGTGATCCTTGGTTCCATCACAGTTTCCAGGAGTACAACTAAGATAGAAAGTACTAGGATGAAGAAGAACATAGAAAGCATAAGCATTACTGACTTTCCTGGTACTGAGACGAGGTGGCTCACAGGAGGCATGAGGAATACTCATGAGCCATTGACAAGGTGTTGACGTTATGCTGTGGCGCAGCAAACCCCATAAGAAGGAAAGCGAAGAAGGACTTGAAGTCTTCGTCTTCCTCCCTGGTCAGAGAACACGGGAGTTTCGAAGTACGTAGTGGACCAAAGAGAAGGGTTCTGTAGAGGACGCCGGCGGGAAGCTGAGAGAGTCCGTGATGGGTCCTGTGTCGGCAGGACCGAGGTCAGCTGCAAATAGGCAAGGCAGTGGCATGACCTCCAGGAGCAGGTGGACCACGTGGTCCTCGCAAGCTGCCGAGACAGCAAGAAGCCTCAACAAGCAGAACCGCCACAGGAGCAGAGAAGAAGCCGACGGCTGCAGGAAGCAGGAAGGAGACTGACTGCATTCCTTGGAGAGACCGGCGCTATGCGAGCAAGTCCCCGAAGGTAACGGGAAGTACAGGCATAACGGTAGGGACGTGGGGGGAATTAAGAGGTCTCTGCTTCAGGCCAGGGCAAGTGCTCCAAGGGTCTGGGACCCAAACAAAAGTACAGAGTGCATCCGAGGGAATCTTCCTCATACCAGTGGTGGGGTACTGGAAACAGCAAAGAAGGTTCTGGAACCCGAACGAAAGAGAAGAGTACCTCCAGGACATCATCCTCACATCAGTGGCAGAGGTAAGCCCACTAACCACCAGAATAGGGTCTGGGATCCCAAGATAACTATTGTTGATTCTGTGAAAAAGTACCAAGGCAAAACCCAAGTTAGAAAAGAACTCTCAGGGGGGCGCTGTTGAGCAGCCGACAAAATGGCTGCCTAGCTTTCAAGCTCCGTGTGCTGCCGCTTTATATCTGCTTCCATCTGCGGTTTAACATCTTCATCTTGCCTCATCCTCAAACCCGGCTCCTGCCTCCCAAACACTTGGAGCTACCTACCTGTGAAATTTCGGCCCGAACCGGTCCTTCTGAGCCTGGGTTGGTCCGTCGGCGCTGCCCCCGTAGTGGGCCGACTGGGCTGGGCTCGCCACTGCCTGCGGCCCTGCGGCTCACGTGATCCTACTACCCGCCTCCCTCGCTTGGACGCTGGCCTACCGTCGCCTGGGGGCTGGGGCTGGTCTGGAGCGCGAGGGCCGCCTTCACCGCCCTGCTGCGCGTGGGTGGATCCCGCGTCGAACTTCACCGCCTGGGATCTCCCGTGGCCAGCTGCCGCTCTGCGCTCTCGTGGTGCCGCTGCCTGGCTCCCTCCCTCCCGCGGCACTGTTTCTCCGTGGGACCTCCGAGGACATCTCCCCCGCTGGGCCTGCGGCCGGGGAACTCTGCGGTGCACTGCTGTGCCGCCAGACGCGTGTGACACCTGCGGGTGACGGGTGGAATCGCTGGGGACCCTGTCATCTGGATTGATCGCTGGCTTGAGTTGAGGAGCCGGGGTGGCTGCCGTGCGCGGGCATCCCTGTGATCCCTCCGCTCCGCTTGCGGCCCTTGCGCCCTCACCCGTGTTATACACCCCTGGGGCCTCGCGACGCCAGCCCGCTCTCCTGTGACTTATTGAGGCATCTCCCCTGCCACGGCCTCCCCTGATAGCGCCGGATGACTCTGTGAGTTACTGCAACACCATTTAGGAGAGAGTGGGTTCCTCCATTTGGCCTTCACTCTACATAGCCCCAGGTCATAAATCACATAATGTCCAACAGATCCAGGAATACCAGCAAGACTGGGGCTATGGATAAATTTGCAAAAGCCACCTCTGAATCAGCCCATTCTTCAAGCGATCAGACCGACACGCCGCTCCCTGCGGAGGGGCCTCAGGCGGACCTGACGGTCATGATGGAAACTATGGCCAGAAACTTCGCTGCATTTCATGAAAAGCTCGACGACATCAATGCGAATGTGGCATCTCTTAGGGCCAAGTTGGACCAACGGGGGACGCGACTCACTGAGGCTGAAAATAGAATTGGTGCCAGCGAAGACACTGTAGCCACACTGCAGAGTACAGTGGCCACCCTTGTCACGAAGATGAAGTCAGTGAAGGCTAAGTGTGATGACCTCGAATCCAGATCGAGGAGGAATAATATACGCATTATTGGGGTCGCGGAAAACGCGCTGAAGGGCCGACTCGAACTGGCTGTCGAGAACCTCTTGAAGGATCTATTGGGCAACCAGGTTTTGTCCCCTTTCTTCACGATCGAGAGGGCCCACAGGGCACTGGCCCCACGTCCCAGGCCTGGGGACTTTCCAAGACCCATCATTGCGAAGATACTGAGTTTTAAAGATCGCAACCAGATCCTCCGCCTCGCACGTGAGAAGGGTGAGCTCAGAATGGACTCGCAGGTGATCCGAATTTTCCCTGACTTCTCGACTGGAGTCCAGCAGGAACGTCGCCAATTCCTTGGAGTTAAGAAACTGCTCAGGGAAAGGAACATTCCTTATGCCATACTATTCCCTGCACGTTTGAAATTCACATTCAACAACAAACTTTACTTCTTTACGGTGCCTTCGGAGGCAGTGAAATTCATAGAGGCACACATTCCCCCTCATCCACCCGCTGAGGATATGATGCAGAATGACTGAACTCCATCTGAGGCTTGCTCCCTCTGATCGCCCTATGGCCGGGCGTCCTTATGGCTATACAAGTATCTGGTTGTTCTATTTACATTTCCTAAGTAGCCCTGGCTGTACTCACTGCACCTAATCTCTTGAAAACGCACTGTCAGATTACCATCATCTTGTCCATGTTGACTTCCTACTGTTGTTTAGTGTAACGTTCCTCTGTTCCACACGCAGGCCCGGCATAGATGCAGCGACATGCATTTTTATACCGCAAACACTGCTTGTTTTCTCAAGGATCCCACCGGGCTCCAAGCGTGCTAGCGCACGGCAATAGCGCACCCCATTGCGATTGCACTGTTTGTTATACTGTTGTTTTGGGTTAGCCCCTGTTAGGCTCCTGCACCAGCTGGCTCAGGTTGGGGTCGATCCGGCAGTGCACAGGGAGGGTGGGTTGGCGCTTACACTACTAAATTTGGGTTAGTGGTGAGGGAGGTGGGTGGGAATGGGGTGTTATCTAAAAAAGGCACACAAGGTTGCATGGTGCAAGCATTAAAGGCCCATGACTGCATGTTCGACTTCAAACGTTGGGGCACACACCACGGCCGGGTCTGGGATGTCCACTAAAAATGTGTGCAGTATGTTAGGATATTTACTACTGCAATGTCTACCGTCATAATGTCCTGGAATGTCCGTGAGCTAAGCAACCACGCCAAGGCCCGTAAAATCACAGCGTATGCTAACAGACACAACTGCAAGTTACTGCTCCTACAGGAGACGCACTCCAATGGCCTCATACCAAGAACCATGGCCCCTGCATGGGGACCGGCGAGATTCTTCACCTCCTATTCCACTCAATCCAGGGGTGTGCTAACGATGATCCACAAATCCATTAAGTTTACACTGCACAAAAACTACACCGACCCCGAAGGTCGTTATGTAATACTGCACTGCACTCTGGCTAACAAAGAATATTTACTTGTTAATACTACTGCCCTAATGTGGATTCCCCCGAATTTTTCGACAATATCACCACCATACTGCTGGGATTTGTGGGCATACCGATCCTGTGGGGTGGGGATTTCAATCTTATCCTCGACACGGTCCTGGACAGAACTGGAATGGCTCCTCGTTCCTTGTCTGGTGCTGCACGCAGACTGCAAGCCCACATTATGACACTTGACATCTGTGACGCTTGGAGAAAGCTACAGCCCCAACGGAGAGACTACACCTACTATTCATCAGTGCACGATAGCTCCTCTAGAATAGACCTATTTCTTGTATCAAAAGGAGTCCTGGGTGGGGTGGTGGAAGCCCAGATTTTACCTCGCACACTGTCTGATCATGCCCCAATTACACTCTCGGCGAGGCTGGGGATACCTGTCCCGACGTTCACCACCTGGCGTTTCAAATCCGAGGCCCTTAGGGATGTTGTATTTAGGGCTGACATACTTGCTGACATTCTGTCTTTCTTTGAACACAACTCTCTTCCGGACACCTCGGCTGCAGTCAGGTGGGACGCCTTCAAAGTGTATATTAGGGGTACGTCCATCTCCCGGGAGGCTGGGGTGTTGAAATCGATCAGAGCCGCACTGGATCGATCTGAAACCAAACTGAAGCAATTGGAACTACAATGTGCCACTAGGGCTGACCCTGCCATACTTGCTCAGGTCGCCGATGAACTCCAGGCATACAACAAGCTCGCTGTCAGTGAAACACAATACTTTACACGCCCCCAGGCAGCCAGGAAATATGGAGAGGGAGACAGGCCTGGGAGAACATTAGCGACGCTATTAAAATGGGAATCTGGCCGGACGCAGATCACCTCTATTAAAGATAAACATGGCAACGCACAATGGGCCGACCAACAAATCCTAGATACGTTCGCTGAGTTCTACAGTTCCCTCTACTCTCAACCCGCTGAACACACAGAACAACATATGCGTGAACTCCTCGACCTGATCCCCACCACAGAGATCTCCTCCGCTACTCGTGACGAATTGGACTCCCCAATCACACTAGATGAAATTGTAACAGCCATTTCTGACCTGCCCAAAGGCAAGGCCCCGGGACCTGACGGCCTAACCGCCGATTTCTACCAGGAGCACGTCGCCATTATCGCCCCCAGGCTGCTTGAGGTCTGGGACGAATCGCTCCGTGCCTCTATCCTCCCCCTCTCCATGCGCGAAGCAGCCATTACAGTGCTGCTCAAGCCTGGCAAACCTGACAATGAATGTGGGTCCTATAGACCCCTCTCCCTTATGAATCTCGACACAAAGATTTTTGCAAAAATTATAGCCAACCGATTCCTGCCCATTATGACGTATTTAGTCCATGAAGACCAGGCCGGCTTTGTACCCGGTAGGTCTACCTCCCACAATATCAGGAGACTGTTTAACGTGATGTCCCGCATTGATCAAGATGTACAGGCTGTGGCGGTTACGCTTGATGCCCAGAACGCCTTTGATATGGTCTCCTGGAAATACACATGGCTAGTGCTGGAGACCATGGGCATAGGCCCAAACATGATTAGGTTCATCAAATTACTGTACACTTCTCCTGTAGCGCGGGTTAGGACCAATACACTGACATCTGACCTTTTCACACTCTTCAGGGGCACCCGACAGGGATGCCCCTTCTCTCCTTTTCTGTTTGCCCTAGCAATAGAACCGATGGCAGACTTTGTCCGTGCTCATCACGCCCGCAAGGGAATAAGACTGAAAGACAGTCCTGAAATTATATCTTTATATGCGGATGATGTTTTGCTATACATCAGAGACAACGCAACACACCTTGACCCCATACTAAGGGACATCACCCGCATTGGCACCCACTCCGGTTTCACTATTAACTACTCCAAATCAGAGATCTTCCCACTCACTAAGTCCCCCCGACAACCCACCACTGAATACCCCCTCCGCTGGTCACCAAATGGTATAAGATATCTGGGTGTGCAAATATCGCTAGACAAATCCACCCTCATCACCGACAACTATTCCGTGATATCACAAATAGCTGAGACTAAACTCCTACGGTGGCGTGCCCTCCCACTATCCATTGCTGGACGGCTCTCCCTCATAAAAATGATCCTACTCCCCAAACTGTTATATACGTTTAGCAACGTACTCGTATGGCCCGGGAGGCGATATTTTACTAGACTACACACACTATGCGCACAGTTTCTCTGGCACTCTGGCGGAGTACGCAAAAAGTGGACGGACATGGCACTCCCATATAAACAAGGGGGATTCACGGCTCCAGATCTGTCACTTTATTGGTCCGCGGCCCAGGCCCAACATGCCACCCACTGGTACCCTGGCACCCCGGTGCGTCCCCATATCAAACTGGAAAGAATGGTAGCTGCTGGTATCAATCTAATGTCCCTCATACTACATCGGCACTACACACCAGACTCTCCCATTGACCCAATCAGCACGACCCTTCAAGCCTGGGCTCGCTTGCTATTTCAGACACCTGAAGCCTCACCATACTACAAGTGGCTTCCTGTATGGGCCTTTCCCGGCTTGCAACCCACTCATGATGCAGCACTGGCCCGACACTGGGGGATGCTGGGATACCAAGCACTGACGGACTTCTACTCCGGGGGCAGGTTCATCGACCCCCAAACTTGGAAACCGGGGCACACCGGGTCCGCCTTGGAGACCCTCAAATACTACAGACTGCGAGCTGCGTTTCGCACCAAATGGTCCACATTCCCCAATGAGCCCCCAGACAACTCAGCCATTGCATATATTGCCAATTCTGGAGGTGCCCATGGAGTAGTCTCATCACTTTACAAGATCCTACAGGAGGCTACCCATACTCCCACTCTCAAGGCACGTGATGAATGGGCTGGCGAACTAGATCTAGAAATATCAAATAGGGTTTGGGGGGATATGTGCCTACACACTCGGAAAGTCTCCCTCAATTTCCGTTTTCGCGCCATGCAGTACAAACTTCTAAATAGACTTTATTACACTCCACACAGGACTTCGAGGTTCGCCCGTGATACGGCGCACCCCCGCCCCCGCTGCGGAGCGACGGCAGCTGACCACTTACACATGTTCTGGTCTTGTGATAAATTGCTGAGGTTCTGGGAAAGCATCCTAGAAACGCTCACGGCTATCACTGACACAGTGATTGACCCTGATCCTTTAGCCGTCCTCTTTGGAGCCTGGAAAACGGATGACACCAGACGTTTGGCTAAGTTTCTTAATATTGGGTGCATGATAGCCAAAAAATGCATACTTCAGAGCTGGAAAAGTCCCATCCCCCCGGTCCATCAGAAATGGCTCCATATGCTTACTTGGGCACGGAACTGTGAGGAGGAATTTATATCCATTCTCCCCGTCACTTCTCGACCCAAGAATATCTGGGTGGAATTCAATTTGTACCTTAACAATCGTAGTGAAGACACACCCGGCTCTGGATCGTCCCCCACCCCTTCAGTGTCCACTGCTACAACATAAACTCGTACTCATATGTATCTTGTATGATTATTGTCTGACATTATTGTGATTTTGTACAACTGCTCATGCACTGTTCCACCTAATGTTTCTTACTTGTGCTTGTTGCCTTGATGTATGTACCACGTAACCTTTGCCGCCAAAAAAAAAAGAAAAGAACTCTCAAACACCAGGAGAAGGGAGTCCTTCTCTTGGTGGGAAAATCAAAGCCAGCCAAGTAACCTGAAGAGGCGCCAGTGTTGGAGAGTGCAGATCGATACCAGGAGAAGTGGGCCATTCTCCTTGTATAGAAAGTTGACTCTACAACGTGCTGGAGTTACCAGCCAGGGGAAGGGAGTCATTCCTCCTGGCATTTATGTTCAAGAGGGCAGTTTTGGAAACATCATACACACACCAGGAGAAGGGAGCCAATCACCTGGGGAGAAAAACTTCGGTGAGATTGCTACAGGCCAAGGGAAGGGAGTCATTCCACCTGGCATTGTTTTTGCAAGAGAACGTTGAGGGAACGCTTCCCATACACTAGGAACAGGGAGTCATTCTCCTGGAGAAAGAACTTTTTGTTGGACAATATTAGTTTTAGTTGTAATGTAAGGGTTAGAAGTAGGTCCTGACACAGGATGGTGGATTTTCATTTGGGCGGACATTGTGACATTTCCTTGAGATTTAGTTTGAGGCAGGGAAACCTCTCCTAGAGATGGGGTTAGTGAGGGTTTCTATTTTGTTAATAAATGTCTTTAACCACAAATATGCCACCTTTGTGTCAGCTTCCTTCTTTCACACCCTTACAGTTTACATTTCATAACAAATGTAACCATTTCATGTTTCTTTTGTAAGAGTGCTTGCACTGACTGGAGAGTCAGGTTTTGAATGTTTTAAGTTTAGATTTATAAGAGGCTACGAGCATTAAGATTGCTGTAATGACAACCATTTGCCCTTGAGCAAGGGCCTTGCTGCGACTACCATTCACAACATTGATTGCATGATTGCATGTTAAGGTTTAATGTACATTTAAGCTACACATTGCATACTCATCTGTGCCCTAGATAAGGTTTTGAGGTGGCATTAATGTACACACTGTTTACTAATTTGAGTGTAAATTATATTATAAGAGTACAAATAATTTGCCTTAGAAAGAGTGTAAATAGTATGTGAAAGGCAATCGCAAAATATTACTAAACTTGAAAATGAATAGAACACAACTAAAACAGTTGTGTAGCAAAGATGTCTGGCTTCAAACAAGTAATTAGATTCGTGAAAAACCTTCTCTCGCACATTAATATGTATGCAGTTTGATTGATCACGGATTCCGTCACTTCTCCCAAGGGGGGAGCCTTTCCCTGTGAGGCTATGGAGGTGAGCCTGCTGCGTAATACCCTTTTGGGGTTAGAGGCAAGCGGGACCTCACCTGGAGAGACTTCCCCTCTGGGGAAAAGGACTCCCGTTCTAATGAGGAACTCCCTAAACATAACCTTAACTTGTCTTCAAAACCAACCAGTGAAAGAACACAAGAAAAAACTCAAATGTGTTATTGTTAACCAAACAATCTGATTGTATCTATGAAGAGACATCTATATGATACTGAGACGAAAAAAACCTAATGGAAGGATACTAAATAAAAATAGATCAGAGAAGAAGGACTTTGACTATATGCCGGGGAAGTCCCACTGCAGCGTCATAAATCCTGGATGCAGAGACCTTGGAGAGAAGAGAACTTGCATATTTCTAATCAGCTGGGAGAGAGAGGCTGAGAGAAACTAGATGCACGGTGTCCACGATGGAAAGAAGCCAGAGTGCAGCTTCTTATGCGTGACAGTGGAGGAGCGATGAGACGCGAGAGACTGAGCTGGATTTAAGCAACCAGGGACAAAGTGAGTAAGAAGTGGTGACATGACCTGGCATGGTGGACCTGGGAGTCCCTGAAGGACGCCAATGCCATTTTCAGAAGAGCACCGCAGAGTGATTCGAGTAAAAGAAAAATTAAAGAGTGAGAAGCCAATCTGATATCTGACGAAGACGGTTCCAACCTATGAGAAATCCCAGTGACGTTAACCCCTAGCAACACAGGTAACTGGGAGAAAGGGAACCCCGGAAGGGGGACCAAAAATAACTGCTGGAACATGCACACCTGTCCCAGTCGAGACGAACTTTCGAGAACATATGAGGAAGGTGAAAAACATTATTCAAACCACACATAAGTGTCCCAATCGAAATAAGCTGGCAAGAGCCCTGAAGAGGGCAAGAATCATCACTGGAACATTCATACTCTTCCCAGTCAGAACCAAGTGTCAAGGGGAGAGTGAGAATCGTTACTGGAACACTCATACTTGTCCCAGTCAAGATGCATTATTGAGAGTGAATAAAATACAAGATAATGATTCTTTGAATCTGCAAACCCGTCCCAGTCAAGATACATTATTGAGAATGCATAAGGAGAGTGGGAATCATTACTTGAACACTCATAATCGTTCCAGTCAAGATAAGTTATCAAGGATACATGAGCTGAGTGAGAATAATTATGGTAACACTCATATTTGTCCCAGTCAAGGTAAAGTTGCAAGAGTCAATGTAGAGAGTTAGAATCATTACTAGAATGCTCCTACTCATCCCAGTCAAGATGCATTATTGAGAGTGAACTAAATACGAGAGAATCAGTATTTGAATCGATAAAGTCGTCTCAGTCAAGATAAAGAGTGGACATTGAGAAAAGAGGAAGTCTTAAGTTTGATTGAAGAGAAAGCATCAGAATCATCACGTGGAAGGAAAGGGATCATCCCCAATAGGATCAAACAAGAAGAAAACAGAAAGGAAAGGGAGAATAAGAGAGTGAAAGTGACTGTTGAGATCTTGAAGAACCCAGTACCTGAACTGTGTAATTTGATAAAAGTAGTTACTAAGAACTACCTACAAATACTTTATTGAACTGCAGCTGGTGAGAAACCAGATCACAGGAACAGGTAAAAGGAGTCATTCTCCTGTGCTTTTGTTGTTCTTATAGTGGTAGGATCAGTAGTTTGCACAGAACTTGGTTTGGGACTGATGAGCACTGTAGTTAGCTTTGTTAGGTAGGGAACACACTTAGTTTACAAGACATAAAATAAGCAGTGTTGCATAGCAATTTGCTTTGCATTTCTGTAGGTTTGCTAATTAAATTGACACTTGTGCAGCCATGCTAGCTATTTAAGTTTCCCTGTTCATTGAAACACAGACAAGAATTCCTCTTGTCCTCAAGGCTCTCACCACCCACTTTTCTCTATTCAGTGAGTTCAAAGGGGCTAATGGACAGAGAGTGCAGCAATACTCATCTGCTCCACTCTTAAGTGCCAAAGGCCTGTGTAGGAGTGTAGGAGTGCTAGGCTAGATTTGTTTTCTTCTTTTTCAAATAATTGCAAACCTGAAGTAATCGAGATAATACTATTAAGCTAATTATATCCTGTCTGACAAATACCAATATGTGAACTTTTTTAAAAACTCTGTCATGTAATTTAATTCCTAAAAATGTAAGTTGTTACATAATGCTTAATTACAGTATTGCTACTGTAAAACACTACGGGGGTAATTCATAGAATTTAGCGCACAAGTGGCGCACGCGGCTGGCGCACAGTGTGCGCGTGCGAATCTCTGCGCCAGCCGCGTGCGCTAAAATCCATTTCCGCGCACAGCGTATTCATGGATTTTAGCTACCAAAACCAGCCGTGACGCACAGTGGCGCAGCGACCCTGCAGCAGCGCCAGTTACGCCCCCAAGAACGCCCCTCGCGCAGGGAAAAGCCATCAAAATCCCCAATCCAGCGCAAAGGGCTGCGCTAACCCTGTACCAGCACAGCAAGCAGGGTACGTGTATTACTGGGGTTCGCGTGAAGTTTCACAAGTGATTTCAGCAGGGTACGTGTATTTCGGGGGTGCGCGGGAAGTTTGACACGCGATAGGCCCTGTGCGAGTGGAGTACGTGTATTTCGGGGGTGCGCGGGAAGTTTCACACGCGATTTCAGCAGGGTATGTGTATTTCAGGGGTGCGCAGCAAGTTTTACACGCGATTTCAGCAGGGTACATGTATTCCAGGGATGCGCAGGAAGTTTTACACACGATTGGCCTGGGTACGTGTATTTCAGGGGTGCGCGGGAAGTTTCACACGCGATTTCAGCAGGGTACGTGTATTTCAGGGGTGCACAGGAAGTTTTACACGCAATTTCAGCTGGGTTCATGTATTTCAGGGGTGCGCGGGAAGTTTTACATGCGATTTCAGCAGGGTACCTGTATTTCAGGGGTGTGCGGGAAGTTACACACGCGATTTCAGTAGGGTACGTGTATTTCAGGGGTGCGCAGGAAGTTTCACATGCAATTTCAGCAGGGTACGTGTATTTCAGGGGTGCGTGGGAAGTTTTACACGCGATTTCAGCAGGGTATGTGTATTTCAGGGGTGCGCAGGACGTTTTACACGCGATTGGCCTTGGTACATTTATTTCAGGGGTGCGCGGGAAGTTTCACACGCGATTTCAGCACGGTACGTGTATTTCAGGGGTGCGTGGGAAGTTTTACACGCGATTTCAGCAGGGTACGTGTATTTCAGGGGTGCGTGGGAAGTTTTACACGCGATTGGCCTGGGTACGTGTATTTCAGGGGGGCGCGGGAAGTTCTACACGCGATTTTGCTGTCAGAGCGGGGAACGCATATTTCGGGGGTGCACGGGGAGTCCTACACGTGAATTGGCAGTGTGGGTCCTCCCAGGTGTCCCCTCTAGCCCCTCCACGGCCCCTGCAGGCAGCCCACACCACAGGGGACTACCCTGCACCCCTGGTCATGTCCCCCAGCACCCCCACCCCCCCAGCAGTGAGAGGCACCTGCCAGCAGGCCCCACTCATGTCCCCCTGCACCCCCACCCCCCCCATCATTAACAGGCACCTGCCAGCAGGCCCCGACACATGTCCCCCAGCACCCCCACCCCCCAGCAGTGAGGGGCATCTGCCTGCACGCCCCCACTCATTTCCCCCTGCACCCCCACCCCCCCAGCATTGACAGGCACCTGCCAGCAGGCCCAACACATGTCCCCCAGCACCCCCACCCCCCAGCAGTGAGGGGCACCTGCCAGCAGGCCCCCACTCATGTCCCCCTGCACCCCCACCCCCCCCAGCATTGACAGGCACCTGTCAGCAGGCCCCGACACATGTCCCCCAGCACCCCCACCCCCATCATTGACAGGCCCCGACATATGTCCCCCAGCACCCCCACCCCCCAACATTGACAGGCACCTGCCAGCAGGCCCCGACACATGTCCCCCAGCACCCCAACCCCCCAGCAGTGAGGGGCACCTGCCAGCAGGCCCCGACACATGACCCCCTGCACCCCCATCCCCTCAGCATTGACAGGCACCTGCCAGCAGGCCCCGACACATGTCCCCCAGCCCCCCCACCCCCCATCATTGACGGGCACCTGCCAGCAGGCCCCGACACATGTCCCCCAGCCAACACGTCATCACAATCTAGATCCCTGGCTCTTATGGCCACCCAAATCCCACCCCACACCACCCCAGTCCAAACACCCAACCAAGCTTTACATCCACTCCAAATTGAAATCCCCATTACATGATAGATCATAAATAAGCAGTATGCGCATGAGTACAAGTCTGTCAGACCCACACAATGGCAACACATGACTGAGAAAACCCACATTGTGACATGCATGAAACCAATGAGAGAAGACCACATATTGAAGTAAGAAACAAAAATGTATTCAAGTCAAAATGAAGGGAATGAAATCAAAACACACAATAATGCCAATAATAATCAAAATGCAGCATGTCCCCAAAAATGATAAATAAATAAAATGAGAATCCAAATTAATCCAAATGAAAATGTGTCCAAAGTCACTGTCCAACAAAGCAAATCCAAAGGGAAAGAAAAGCGTAATATCCATTGCTCCATGGTGAAGAAAAAAAAAGATGAAGGAGAAAAATCCACTGTAAAACTATGTACAAATAGCAAATCCAGGGTCCATGAGCCCAACAACATAAATGAAACCTACAATGAAACCTACCTAATTACTAACTATATACAAAAATGTGGGGCATAGTCCATGCACCCCAAATGAAAGAAAAAAGAAATGAAACTTAACACGAATGAACTATATACAATGGCGGCGGGCAAGTCCATCGGCTCACTTGTTGATGTCATGGGCCAGGGCATCATCGAACTCCTGTTCAATGTCTTGGAGGCGGGCCTGTTCTCTGGCCCCGAGGTCTCGCAGGGATAACGCCATGTCCACCTCCAACTCCCTGCGAATTCCCTCGAGGCACTCAGCCCGCCTCCGCGCCATGCACATGGAGTTCTCCGCCCTGACCATTGTGAGCCGTGCCTCCTCCGCCCGCCGCCGCTCCACACCTATCTGCTGGCCCAACCGCTGCCACACGGAAGACACTCCCATTCCAGGGTCCTCCTGCCCTCCGGCCGATGCCTGCCCCTCTGATGTAGATGGCCCCGGGCCATGATGCCTCCCACGTTGAGCCTGCCGCTGCCTCCGATGCAACTGCCTCTGCCAGCACAACGGCATCCAGGCTGATGGAATCCACCGACGCCGTCGTGCACGTGCCCTGCCCGATGATGCCGGCACATCCTCCATCTGCTGGGGTCCAGTTGCTGTGATGTCCACCCCTGCTGGACCTCCGACTCCCGACTGTGGCAGGGGTGGGATCCCCACCGAGCTGGCTGCGTTGGTCAGGGCAGGTCCACGGGGGGCCCTGGTGGCATCTGGGCCGGAAGACGGCATGGAGAACTACTGACGCATAGTCTCCACAGAGGAGGAGAGGGCCGCCAGAGTGGCCGACACATGTACAAAACCCCCGACCATGGACACTCCCAACTGGGCCACGTTGGCACGCTGCTCTTCGTGATGACGTGCGTGCTCCCCCCGGGAAGCACGCACGTCATCACGAATGTCACGCGTGCGCAACGTGACACCAATCAGGACCTTCTCCATACGGCCAGGGGTCCCCTCATCCGCAGGTAGAGGAGTGTCAGATGGCATGGACATCCCCCCTACCTGCGGATGGGCCTGGGATGGGGCTTCCCTGCTGGTGCATGGTGGTGCAGTCACAGTGTCAGGGACAGTGACATGCACAGGCCCCTCCACGGCGACCTGTGCTGCCTCCTGCCCCTGCCCCTGGACTGCACCACTTGCACCAGTGGTAGCACCCCCACCAGGCCCCATGTGCGGCTCATTAGCGGCCTCCTCCTCCTCTGTGGAAACCACCAACCTGGATGGCTCCACACCGTCTTCCGCCGTTGCAAGCCCCGCTGCAGCCTTAGTGGCAGATGCAGCACCAGTCCCCTCACTCCCGGACGATGGTAATTTCTGGGAGGGTGACTGGGCCTTGCGTCGCCGGCGGTGGGGGCATCCCCGCCGCTTTGCTCCAAAGCGCCGTCTCCGCCCTCTTCATCACTTGCCACTGTGTAGAGGGAGACATAGAACACAAGCATCAACGTACTGTACAATGGTCCCCTAGACAGAAAGCAATAGCAGAAGAGTGGCACTGTCAAACATCACTTCCATCATGTCCCTCCACAACACATGGGTCAGTGCAGGCAAAACACATGCAGAAACAGGCATGGCACATGCTATGAACATTAGCATACATGTCCAAGGGACTCTTGAAACATACAAGTTGGTTTGAAACTCACATGCATCATGGGTCATGCCTATCACATGCACACACTTCACCGTAGTTTCATCCATCTGGCCTCGTACACCCCAGACACAGTGGATACAAGGATGAGTAGGCTGCATCAGTGAATCTGAACATTGTCACAGACATGTGTCATGCATCCATGGCATTTACAAGTCACAGACACGCAAGTCAGACACACAGACATGGACACCATGCATATCCATGACAGCAGCACTCATCTCTCACACCCCTTCCATGTCCAATAACAGAGACAGGCATGCATTAATGTGTGCATTCTGCATGCTGCTCCGCATGTTGCATTGTAACACATGCACCTACCATGTGGTTCACACATTACTGGTCTCACATGCATGACCATGATGTCCCTGCACATACAGGCAAGTATCAGACAACCAGCACCCTGCAACATGCCCTGTCTCACACAGCAATGCTTGCCCACTTACCGCTCAACTACAGACGGGTCTGCCCCTGAAGGATCTGGGCGTGAAGCGCTGGGCCTACGCGTTCCAGGACCCTCATCTGGATGGTACTCATGCTGCCCCGGCCCCCCTCCATGAGGCGCCGGGCCTTTATGAGGGTCCTGGACCTCAAGTCTTCCCAGCGCTTCTTGACTTGCTTGATATTGCGGGTTGCCACCCCCTCTGCGTTGATGGCAACCACAAAGTCGTCCCAGAACCTATCCCATCCTTCCTTGTTGGCACGTGATGTTCCGAAGAGGGCATCATAATGCCCCAGGACATGCTCCACCAGGACACCAACTTCCTTCTGACTAAAGTTGGTGGCCCTCTGCCCCTCTGGCTGGGGGTCGCCAGTGGTCTCAGATGGTGTTTGTCCCAACATGGCGACCCCCGAGGCAGGCGTGGGTGGGCAACTGTGTCCTGGGGCTGGGCTGTGGAGCGATGGTATCCCAGTCGGGAGTCTTCTGTTCCAGCAGGGGTGGAAACAGCAACTGGACCCCTGCAGATGGCTGATGTGCAGGCACCAAATAGCAGGGCACGTGGGCAGCAGGCAGTCAGGCAGCAGCAGATGGCAGGTGGGAGGGTGCTCTGGGCGGCTCTGGGGGGCAGGAAAATGGCCTTCAGGGCAGGAGCGTGGTCTTCCGTGTGTTTTCGCGTGGCCAGCTTGATACGGAGTGATTTGGCACGTGATAAAATTGCACGTCAGCGTGTAATTTGAGGAAAGGCCCTTAGCGCGTAAGCGCGTCAGCGATTTCATTGGACCAAAGGCCCTTTGCGCGTGAGCACTTCTGTGACATGACACGCGTGGACGTGCACGGGCATTTCCCCCGTGACGTGGGCATAGTGGATTAGCGCGCGCACGAAAAAAATGCACGTCCCTGTGTGAATGCGTGTAATCCGAGGAAAG
The DNA here is from genome assembly GCF_040938575.1 of Ambystoma mexicanum. Classification (NCBI taxonomy): domain Eukaryota; kingdom Metazoa; phylum Chordata; class Amphibia; order Caudata; family Ambystomatidae; genus Ambystoma; species Ambystoma mexicanum. The sequence goes on from NC_090929.1 coordinate 211,562,950, forward strand.
GGCCTACGCGCGTAAGTGACATGACACGCGCGGGCGTTTCCCTCAGCATGGGTTAAAGGTGAGCGGGGCCAGCAGTTTGCTGTACGTGCCTTTCGTGGAGACCGACGTGTGTTGCTGGTTCGTGTTGTTTCGCGCGCCATCACAACTTCACAGCTATCAAGGACGTATCTCTTCTTTTGGCGGGGGTACGCATCGCGTTTTTCTGCATCGCACTAGTCAGACGGTGAGTCGCGCACACTATTTTTCCCACTGCGGGTGCCCCTGTGTATCGCACCGTTTTTGATGTCATAGTAGCCTGCGTGTCCCACGCGTACGTGTTTTTCGTGTTACTGGGTGCCACAGCGTACTGCGGGAGGTTGATTCCATGCACGTAGGTTGCAGGGTTGCGTGCATGGTTTTCCAGCAGTTTTGGGGTGCCTGAGCTTTGCGTGACCCGTCACTACATCACCGGGGTCACATACAGCCTTGCAGGTGCAGGGGGGCTGTTTACATCTTGCTTCCCACCCCCTTCACCCCAATTCCCCAGGTCAATTGTGGTGAACACCTCCCATTGGCACTACTCCATCTGTGCCGGCACTACTATATCTGTGCCATGGTTGGGAGGACACCAAAGGTGAGGGGCGCCTCAGCTGGGCATACTCCCTGTGGCCGGCATGGTCAGGGACGTGGCCGGGGTGACCAGGGAGTAGGGGGACTCCAGGGTGTCCAGGGCGGCCGCAGAGGGGGAAGAGGCAGGGGTGCACCACTTGAGCACGATGTCGTGCCATGTGTCGGTGCAGTCATGCCACCTCCCCCTGTGGTTCCGGGAGATGCAGCTTCTGCATCTGGCACTGGCGCCCGTGTGACCCGGCAGTCCGTTCCATCGACTGCCACGGGTCTAAGGGTAGTGGTAGCTGCAGGTGCAGCTGTGGACACCACCACCCAGGCTCAGGGTCTGCCAGCGCAGCCTGCGTTGGCACTTGAGGAGCCCTTGGAAGATTTACAACAGGCCAGGAGGGAAACCGTAGGGGCATGCAGGGCTGCCCTGACCAAGACACGTGTCCCTGGGGCAGTTATGTCATCTGCTACCCCAAACAGCCGGGTGTTGGCAAGTGCAAGGGCAGATGCACCCAACAACACCCCGGTTGTGAGCCTGCCAACCAGGACAGTTGCAGTCAATGACCCTGCCACAGCGGATGTTGCTGCGCAGGGTCCATTAGAGGGCACCCAGCTGCCACTGACAGAAGTCAGGCCTTTGGTCGTCCCTCCACCTGCCACTCCCTTGGCTCAATCCACCAAACCCACTGGCCATACTGGTCAGGCTGGCATTAGCCAGCCAGGGTCTGAGCCACAATCCAAGAGGAGGAAGGTTGCACCTGCAGCACAGGCTGGGACCCCACACACAGCCACGACCTCCTGCATGTCGAGGAAGAACCCTTTCTGCAACCAGGAACTGGACTTCCTCGTGGGCTACGTGCGGGGCCACAGCCGTGACATGCTAGTGGGTGCCAATAGTCAGACTACGGCTCCCCAACGTGATACCCAATGGAAGCATGTTGCGGAACATATCAGTGCATTCGGCCATGAGGTGCGCATGGCGCAAGAGTGCAAAAAGCATTGGAATGACATCAAATGCAGCGCTAAGGCTAAGCGTGCCTCAAATTACAACTTGACTCTGGTGACTGGCGGTGGGCCTGCACCAGAGGAGGAAGTCCTCACTCCGCATCAGTCACTCGTTGCAGAGTTCCTACCATCTGAATCGGTCGAAGGAGTGGGAGAGATGCCGGACTTTGATGCCCAGTCCAGTGAGTGTTGATGCGTTTTTGTTGAGGCCGTGTGTGTTTTACTTGTGGGATGTGTTGTGTATGATTGCCACTACATGTGACGTGTACATGGTTCTGATGTGCAAGTAATGCAATGCTTCCGTGATGCATGTCTGCTCTGCTGGATGGTGGACATGTGGAGCAGACGGGGACTGTCTGCATCAACACTATTGCACCCTCCTCACATGCTAGTTACCAGTATGCCCCTCCGGTCCATGTTCCAGCTCACTGGCCCGTCTGCATGTAGCGTGGGGTGACCTTCCTCTCAGCCCAGGCACGATGTCATAGCATGACTGACGTACATGTGTCCTCTGCCTGCATGCGGGTACTCCATGTAGGCATGCTCCCTTGCCCCTCCACCCCCCGCTCTGCACCCCAATTCCACCTTTGCACTGGTCTGCTTCAATATTGCCGTTGGGTACTTCCCTGTTAATGCGTCCTGTGTACATGCTAACTTCCCGCAACCAATCTGCCAGACATATGCTGTGTGGTACAGCCTTAGTACTTGATCCAGGGTATCTCACTTGTACTGTGCAGAGGTCAGATGCCCCGCAGTGACATGAGTGCCCATTCATGCTCCATGTGCATTGCACGCATGCCCCTATGTGTCCTTGACTGGATGATCACTGTAATACAAGTCCTGGGTGACATACATTGCATGGCATTTCATCAGCCTTCCCATGTCAACTGTGGCTCATTACTGCGTTGCACACATCTTTAGGGTCTGACAATCAAGGTGGGTCACAGGCCTCAGCCTGTTTAATGTCCAATGACTCTGTCCAACTGGTGTAGTGTCTTCTTCACACGTGGGTGGCCTCCAGACGTTTCATCATGTGTCCTGCTTACTGTCCCATCATCATTTGCAGTGTTGTCACTTGACTCACATGAAGCTGTTGATGCTAGTCAACACTGCCTGTCAATACCCAGGTCTATGGTCAGCCTTTTGATACCATGCTAGGCATCCATGCTTTTGCACTTGGGTGGAGGGGTGCTTTGCTTGTAGATATGCTACACATTGAATGCACATTGCACGTGATGCCTGAAGTTGACCTTGCACTGCCTTCACATTTTCTGACACACACCATGAAGTACTTGTACATGTAGGTAGTGAGTAACATACACATTGGCTGCACTGCATAGACCCACTTCAATGCAAACTGCCACCTTTCAACAGGTCTGATCACAGAAGCAATTCCAAGTTGACCCAGCATGCATGCCAGGCTCTATTTTGTGTGTCACATGTCTGCCTGATGTTGTCGGTGTGTGTGTGTGTTGTGTGCTTCTGACATGTGTAGTGACCTTTTTTCTCTCTATTTTTCAGATGATGACGCAATAGAGCCGGAGGATGGTGTTGTCATGCCAGGCACAGGGTTGGTATCACTACATTAACCCTGCACAAGTGGGGGTTGTGGGGTGGCAGGCCACGAAACCCCCAAGTGCTACAGGCCATCTTGTCTCTGGCTGCCTATGAGTCCAGCCCTGATGACGACTCTGACGTCCATGTCGAGTTGGATGAGCATCAGGTCCATGTGTCAGGGGTGAGGGATTGTGATGTGGACACTCCTCTGTCTGCGACACCTGCACTGAGGGGTCAGACAGTCTTGGAACCTTCACCTGTGGTGGATCGGGACGCAGGGTCACCCTCCACAACAGTCACTGATGTGCCTGGGACATCACGTCGACGGGGGCATGTAGTCGTGCAGCCGCGGGCGGTACCAACACAACGAGAACACCCGGTCCTTGGGTCCCGCAGGGGTCAAGCCCAGCAACGTGGTCGCCGCGCGCAACCACAGTATACTGAGTGGGAGCAAGACATGACTGCCAATTCAGAACGGCAGGGGGCAGCAATGGAGAACATCGCTGAGAGCATGCAGCGTGTGGCCCGATCCGTGCTCCCCCCCCGGCTAGGCAGGTGCTTCTCTAGGCGGCACGGTCCACGGCCCGCTCGCTCAGGCTGGGCATGGCGGCCTCAGACAGGGCACACCAGGCTGAAATGTCATCTCTGCGTCAAGCAATTGCTGCTCACGCAGAGGCACACATGGAGGCCCTGAGGGAGGAGTATGCTTCCCTCAAATCCACTCTGCGTGTCTGTTTGTAGAGTAGTTTGTTACTTTGGGCCATATTTGGTGGTGTGTTTGTGTGTTATGGGCACGCACAGATTTTTAACTGTGGCTCTCTTTGCAGCATTGAAGTGCTCCTGTTACCGGACCTGAGAGTGCGCAGGCAGGAGGCCAGCACTCACCCCAGAGATAAGTTTCTCTTTGACTTCCATTTCAGTGAATTGCTGCTATGTGCATGATGAACAAGTTTGGTATGATTGTGTATGTGTTAATGTGAGTACTACATTTTTGGGCATTCCCTACTTTCCCCTGTCAATCCTACTCCCCTCTCCTGCCCCTCATTCCGGTTATCCAGTATGCCAACGCCTGTCCCGACTGCATATACCTGACCCTCCTTCCCCACCAGGGTCTCAGAGCCCTGTGTGAGTTTGACCTTGCAGCCACCCAGACCACGGTGGGGGTGGTTGGTTTGTGCCACTCCTGCGCCTGTACACAGGAGCAGTGACAGTACACATCCGTTTGTAGTGCATCATTCTATGTTATGCACCACACATGGTACACATCCTGTTCTGCCATTGTTTTACTGTGCTACCTTGGTTGTTACGTCATTGTGGTAGTACTTGGCCTTTGTGAGGCACTGCTACGTCAAGTCATCTACTGGAGGCTGTTCTGGTTTTAGTTTTTCTCAGGGTGGTAAGATTGTGACAGTTGACTGTCTCTTTGTCATCATCAATTGTCACCTGGTATGTGCCAGGCCTCTGTGCACTCCGCAGGGGTGGGAGTTTAGGTGAAAAATGTGTCCACAAACTGGGTCCGGGCTTCCTCGCCACATGCCCTATCCCCACCCATGGGCAGCGCCTGTGCCTGTGGTTGGGGATGTGGGGGCACCACCATGTCCACAGGTACGCCCTGCCGTGTTGCAACATTGTGCAGGACACATGCTGCCACAATGATCCTGCACACTACTGAGGGTGCATAGAGTATCTGCCCACCAGAGCGGTCAAGGGAGCGGAAGCGTGACTTGAGCACTCCGAATGTGCGCTCCACTATGGCCCTGGTTGCAATATGGGCCGCGTTGTATCTTACCTGGGGTGGTGTGGTGGGGTTCCGGATTGGCAACATCATGTGGTTGCTCAGAGGGTAGGCACTGTCCCCTGGAGAGGTGATAATGGTTGTGATTATTGGGGTTTGTGTATTTGTGTGTGTGTGTGACATGCATGCATGTGCAAGGGCATTTGTACTCACCTAGGAGCCATGTGTCGCCATGCTGCCCAGCTTCCAGGGCCCGGCTCAGGGCGGACATTCTGTATATGAAACTGTCATGGGTGGAACCAGGGTAGTTTGCATAGACAGAGGTGATGATTCCCTTTGCATCGCATACCACCTGTACATTGATTGAATGCCAGTGCTTGCGGTTTCGGTATGTGGACGTAGGGCCACATGGGTGCAATCTATGGCACCAAGCACTTTGGGGAAGTGTGCCACCCTGTAAAAGTCCAGGACAACGGCCTGCCTTTCTGCGGGTGTTCTGGGCATGTATATGTGCCTGCGGACTGAGGGGCGCGCTGTCATGATTGCCAAGACCTGGTGTAGGTACCGTGACTGCATAGCCTGTGAGACCCCCCCCCACTATGGCAGTAGTCCACTGAAATGACCCAGTGGCCAAAAAATGCAGGACATTGAGCACCTTCTCCAAGGGGCTCAATGCTTGGGAGCAAAGGGTGGGGGATGTAAGGTCATCTTCCCACTCCCTGACCAGGTCTAGGATGATACGGGGTGGAAACCTATACCTGCCGTAGACCTGGTTGTCAGGCATCCCAAAAAGGCTTGTCCGTGGTGAAAAAATGCGTGCCCTGGCTATTCTCCTCCTCCTGCGGTGTCCCACGATCAGTGCTGCGACAAATGGGGCATTCATCGTAGCTGTATATACGTGTTTGTTGTTTGTGCGCACTTTTATACTGTGCGCGGGGACGCTTCCGCCTGCCTTCGTGTGGCGGACGCATTCACGCCTGTGTGCGTCTTTTTCCGTGCGCGGGTTTCCCATATTCGAATCCATGAATACAGGTTGTTCGCGTGCGTGTGGGCGTTCCATTTAGTTCCCTGCAGTACTTCCCCAGTTACGCCTTCTTTTTCACGCGTTATTCCCCATTCCGCGTGTTACGCCCACTGTTCCACCTACTTTTGTTGTGTGCACTGTGCTATGTGTGCTTTTGCTGTGCACGTAGTGCACGCCGTTTGATGACGTGTGTGCCCGCGTGCGACATGCACGGATTTGACGCAAAACCAGTGGGTAACAAGCGCAGCGCCTTCCTTGAATCGCACGCTTGCTTTCTCACGCTTGCGCCACCTTGCGCCTGCTTGCGCTGGGATTTTCGGCGCACGTTTGTTCCATGAATCGGGCTCTTAATTGTCTCCATGCTTATCAGTAAAGATTAGAACAGTGTATCTAAATCTCGTTGTGTCAACTATATTTCTTTTTGTTTGGGGAAGATGCATCATATTGACACGTGAACATTTTTGAAAATGTACATGATCATACGGTCAAAGGCTTTTGATGGCAAACCTAGTTCTGTTACCTGCTGGTTGCATACACCTGTGAAACGGGTGCTCTGGACATGAGCTGATCCCCGAACACCTTGACATTCTATCTCATCACTCTGCTGCTTTATACCAGCTACCCTGAAGGTGAGATGTCGTAAATTAGAATTTTCCATCTAATTTGCCCAGTTTTCTTCCTGCTATGCCATCCAATCTGATTAATCTTTCACTTTCTTTTTTTATTAAAGCTTTATTTTTCTGGTGAATTCCTCCAGCCAACATATACAAGAATTTATTGCAATCTCGGGTGAAAATACAGCTTTCAGGTTCATGATCTTTCTTTTTCCCTCCTATCCCTCCCTACCTTGCCCCTCCCCTATCCAACTCCCCAACAATAACCATAACTTTGGTGGTGAATCTGCATACAAATAATTAAGTCTTTCCACTCTAGGTTTAGGCTTAGTCCTTCACATGCCTTTGTGAGATTTCCCCATCTTGCGTCCAGGCTGGCCTACATTTACTCACAGCACAGAGGCGTTCCGGAACAGGGCGGGTTATGGTAGAATTGGTCTCTTTGGGATACATGAAATAGAAGCCATGTGTTTTAAAATCTTTGGTATTTACCTACTGCCAATGCATATACTTTTTCCATGGCCATGATTCCCCACATTCCGACCCACCACATTGCCAGTATCGGGCCTTGTTCCGATTTCCAGTTATGTTCCACAGTAATCCTTGCTGCAGTGAGCATATGGGTGATAAGTGTGGCCCTTCCACCACTCCTAATAGGATCAACTGTGGGCACATAGGTAGCTGTATCCCCAAAATCTCTCGAATGTGGCTCAAGATTTCTTTCCAAAATGTGTTTGCCTTTGGGCACGTCCACCACATGTGTCCTATGTCACCCAGCTGGCTCCACGCCTTCCAGCATTCCATCGAAAATTTCTGGGTTCATTGCATGCAGTCTTTGTGGTGTGGTACCATCGTATATATATCTTATACGCCGACTCCTTCAGCATAGAGCATCGGGAGCCCCTCTGCGCCAGTGTCCAGATCTGCCCCTATTCCTCCGCTGTGATATTTACCCCCAGGTACTGCTCCCATTTACCCATGTATGGTAATTCATCCCCCAACTCTGCCCCATCTAGTAAGTGGTACAGTCTCGAGATGCCCTTCTCGAGGGCTCCATCCTTCATAGTGAGTTCCAAGTCCAGTACTGTTTAACAAAAAGGGGTCTGTTCTGACGTGTAGCGTTTTTTTGGGGAGGCTACTTATTGATTGTAGTAGACCTAAGTAATTTCTATTGTGTCAAAGAGGTACAAAAACACTTTAAATGTGAAGATGTACAAAAAGGAGTTCAGACAAAAAATAGATATCAATCTAACAGCTTTAAAATTTATTTTGCTGTGAGGTGCATTAGGTAGTCATGCATCAGTAGTATTTTTTGAGAGGTATTTGTAGAAAAGACAATCAGAAATACAACAAATTCATTCATATATACAGAGTGTGCAAGGAGGTTAATTCATAGTCTTAGCCTAGTCCTCACACAATTGTTGTAACAAGATAAATTGCAGAAATGGCCACATATTAGGTCACCCTCCAGCCTGGCTACAGACAACCAAGAGTTTTCCTCATTTACTGCTTTTCTTTGGTTGCCTTGTATTTAATACTTGTTAATCACTTGTCACTATAGGTGGTGGTTACACAGTGCTCTTTCAAGCACTACTTTGTTTTATCATTGCATTTCTGCATTTTATCATTTTAGACTCATTCAGTTAAACATATTGAATCACTTACATATCACTCCCAGTAAAATAACTAAATTCGATCCCTCCAAATAAGCAAACTACCTTAAATGTAATGCTCGAGCTGCGAAATCCATACACATGTACTGGAATTGTCCCCAGATCAGACACTTCTGGGAAGGGATAGCTACAATGATGAGCGACATACTGGACATACATATACCAGCCACCCCACTAAAACATCTACTTGAAGACATAGGTAAAGTCTCAATTGTAATCTGCAGACTCTTTGCGGTTGCTGGAGCAGTGGCCAGAAGAAACATACTCAGAGCCTGGAAAGCGAAAACTGCTCCCACCCCGAAGGCATGGCTCCAAGACTTACTGTATGTACAGGAATGCGAAGAATATTACGTCAAGGGTGTCTCTGCCATTTGTAGACCAAAGGACATATGGGGCCCCTTCAGGAGATATCTTATGGATGCACAGAAAACGTAGGATGATGACTCAATTTGTACGGTCTATGGAACTGATATGCTTGATAAGCAGTAATTTATCATTATTGACTATATTTCTGATTGTATGCCTCATACCTTCTTTAGGATGTGAATGTGTTATGTTGTACTTGTCAGTTGAAAAATAAAGTTAAAAAAATAATAATAATAATCCTGCCTGGTCTGGATGCATCATTTTTGGTAGGATTGTCATCAGTCGAAGGGACAGGACCTTTGCATATAGTTTAGCATCCCCATTGAGTAGAGAAATGGGTCGATAGCTGGAGCAGAGGGAGGGGTCTTTCTACGGTTTTAGCAATGACATGGCCGTGGATGGGCCCATGTCCCCAGAATCCTTCCCTGTATCCCGTATATGGTTGAAAAGTCTAGTTAGAGGGCCTGTCAAGAGGATTTGAAAAGTTTTATAATATTCGTTCCTGAACCCGTCGGGTCCGGGGCCTTGTTCCTTGCCAATAAACGTAATGCCCGGCTAACTTCCATCTCAGTGAAGGGGGATTCCAGTGCCTCTCTGTCTGTCTCCGTTATACTTGCCATGTCAAGTCCTCTCAGAAATGCCAGTTGGTCACTTTCTTTTAATCCCTCCCCCGCTACAGCCCTGGAGTATATATAAGTCATGCATGATTTTCATCTTTTCGGCCTGCCCTCTCTCAAGATTCCTCAGCTGAGTAATATAGGTCTTTGCTCTGAGCTTTGCTGCCAGGAATATGTTCGCCTTGTCCCCTTTCACATAGTATGTTTGTTTTGTTTGTATTAGGAATTGCACCTATCCATCTACCAGGTGTGCCTCTAGTTCAGCCCTGGCCTTCATCATAGTATGTTTGTTTTGTTTGTATTAGAAATTGCACCGATCCATCTACCAGGTGTGCCTCTAGTTCAGCCCTGGCCTTCATCAGAGCCTGCCATGCCTTTTTGGACCCAGTGTTTTTGTGCAAGCCTTTGGCTTATGTTACCACCCTTTCGAGTGCCACCCTGACCAGTTCCTTTTCTCGCATGTATGCGGATGTCTTAGCTATGAATTCCCCCCTCATGACGGCTTCACTCGCGTCCCATACTATACCCCAATTCGCTCCCTCTGTGTCATTTTCCCGAAAGTAGTGTCTTAGGTTGTCCTTCATATGGGTCCTCAACAGTGAGTCTCTTAATATTAGGGCATTCAAGCGCAATGGTTTCAACCCCTTTCTGTGCCATTGTCAGTGGTTTCGAATGAAGGATCACTGGGGCGTGATCTGATAAGTAACTTGTCCCAAACGCTAAGTCTGTCACCTGGGGTATGAGTGTATCGGAGACTAGGACTAGGACTAGATGTGGACTGCTGAGTAGTGTGTATATACCCTGGATTGGGGCTGGAAGAACCGCCAGGTCTCTATGGGGTGCAATTTCCTGAGGAATTTTGCCAGAGCTAGTCTGTGTCTACCATCTGCCTGTGTTGGGGGGAGAGTCTTGTCCATGAGTGGCTCTATTACGCAGTTACAGTCTCCCCCTCTACTAATACCTTCCCCATGCACCACCACAAATTAGTGAGGAAATGTTCCTGCCTTTCGTTGGGACCGTAAATCGCCACCAGCGTCACCTGTTGACCCTGTAACGTTCCCCCTACCACCAACAAAGGCAAATATTAAGACTTACTTGAGATCACCGGGGTCCTTGTGTGAGAACTGTTTAGTGAATTATACCTCCTTAGCAATGAGTATCACCGCTCCCCTCTTTTTAGCCCCACTAGAGGTGTAGTACTGTTTCAGGATTGCTTTATGTCTGAGGCGCGCCTCATCTTTCGGGAGCAAATGCGTTTCTTGTAGCCAGGGAACCGTGGCATGCACCTCCATCAGACGCCTTAATATGGAGCGTCTTTTGACCGTGGAGCTTAAGCCCTGGACATTTAGGGAAACCATATGTAGGCCAGCCATCAGCCTATCCCGGTTTGAAACCCTTCAATAAACCCTTCCATTACCCTTTCCCTTGAGTGCCTGTTCCGGTCTATCCCTCCCCTTCTTCCTTCCATATTTGTGTAGTATTTGAGTGTCATAAAGTCTTGGCCCACTTATGAGTTGTCGATTGCTTTCGTGGTATCGTCCCCTCTTTAAGGCACTTGGTACCTGCTTGCTGTTTCCTTCATGGTGGTGCCCCTTCCTTTGCTCCTTTATTTTTCCCCATTGGGCTGCAGGCAAGCTGGTCTCCATCGTTCTTTCCTCCTTAACAGTAGGACTTCTTCCTTGTCCTCCAGACCCTCCTTTGGTCTAGAGGGGTGCCCCTTTTCCCCCCTTCAATCAAGTCAGACATTTCTTCTTCCTTAGAGATCTTGTATTGTTGCCCCAGCCATTCAAATCGCATAGCCACGGGAATGACCATTGATATCGGGTCTTGTTTGAGCGAAGCCAGCTTATAACTACTGTAGGCGCTTTTGTTTAATGAGTGCTGCTTGCGCCATTTCTGGGTGTAGGGGCAATGGAGTGCCTCTAAATCTCACTGGATCTTATTTGTGGGCTTCCATCATTATTTCCTCCTTTACTTGGTGCAAATGGGCTCTGGTCAGGACATCCGGGGTAAGGTTTCTGCTAATTTGGAAAGAGGAGTACACCCGGTGAGTACGGTCAAGCAACACTTCACGCTCGTTCTCTGTTCCCAAGGTTGGACTGAAACAAACTCCTTACATATTCCTATATGTCCCTGTCTGATAGTGCCTGGGAACCCCGTCTCCTCTTGTTTGTCCAGGACTATTCGCATTTGTTGTTCCATGGAGTCCATTTGTTGCGCCAGCTCGTCGTGAGCGTGTACCTGATAACATGCTGCCGTCTCAAGATCGCCCACTCGCCTCTCCACCGCCATTACATTTTTATTGAGGTCTGAGATGGCCTTTGTTAGGTCAGTGGCACTCTCTTTAATGTTCTTCTTTAACTCTTTCAATATGCCCATCAGATCTGACCTTCTGATTGGGGGGTCATCCTCCTCCAGGTGTATAGAGGGTGGCAAGTGGATTTGGTTATTGGTTTGTTGCAGTGTGCGCTTTTGTGGGTCTGCACTCTGCATGAGTGCCTCAATGTCCCCTGATTGTGGACCCTTCCGTTTCACTGGTTGTTTTGCCGCCATGATGGGTTGCTGGACGAGATCCTGCCCCACTCACTTCGCAGCTTGAGGTGCTCTCCGGGTGCCTCCTGCCTCCTCATGTTGTGTTCCTCCGCGATGGTGCGGTGTCCTTCCTTATTGCCAAGTTGTGAATGTGGCGCTAATTGGCTATGTTGCTCTGATGTGGCAACTACTGTTTGGTGTCTGCCTTATCTGCTCCGGTGGGTGTGTCCTTTCTTATTTCCTCATTGTGAATGCAGCGCTAATTGACCTTGTTGCTCCGGTGTGGCCACTGCTGTTTGGTGGCTGCCTTACCTGCTCTGGTGGGGTGTCCTTTATTGCCGCGCTGTGAATGCGGTGCTGCTTGACTTTGTTGCTCCAGTGTGGCAACCACTGTTTGGTGGCCACCTTATCATCCCCCACCGCCATCTGCGGGAGATTCGCTCTGTTTACATAATGAATACACAAAGCTAACTAGATGTTTCTGCAAAGTAGTGATCAATAGTTCGATCTAGTCTGTACATCTACGGATCTATTGCAATAACGTACACTGTTGTTAGCTTCCAGAGCTTGCTTTGCGCCATGATTGTGATTGCATTATATATTAGCACCTGTGGGAGAAAGCTTGCCAAAATGTTTCCAGAGTCTTTTTTATTATATCTATTTATTTGTGTCCATTCATGCAGCTAACCTTTTACATTGCACATAGACTCATCCAGGGTTCGCAAAATCTACTCACCCACTCGCATAGTTGAGTAGATTTAAAGGAGGCTAAGTACCATTTGCAGGGAATGTTTGACACTTTTAGTTCACATTAACACTTTTAGTTCACATTAACTTTCTTTGCAGTAAATGTCCAATAAACATTTTACTGTGCATGGCTAGCCTCTGGGTGGTAGCAATGTGCCAAAAAAGGTGGGTTGGAAGTGACATGCACCATTTTACTGAGACCGCATTTAAATTTTTTGTCAACCATTGCTGTGGGCCTAGTGCATTTCTCTTAGGTTGAAAAGCTAAACTAAGTTACTCGAACTGCAGGTCTTAAGGAATTTTAAAGAAGTTGCAAGTCCTGACTAAAGTCTTACTTCAGTGGTGCACAGAAATGCTGTATTGTTGCTCATTTTATGTCTTGGGTACAAATAACGTCTGGTGACTAAACATATTAGTACAGCATTGCTAATCAATTGGGCTTCTTTGATAATCAAGAACATTTTAATTAGCAGACTCTTCTTATCAATTTTTGAAAACTAATTCATGCCTTGGCTTAGGGCAAGTTAGGAGTTTTCACCTTTTGTTTAATAAAATACAACAATGAGATGGAAAACACAAGTCCTTGTTCTTCTGAACTGCCATAGAATACACCACATAGATCCATCATGCACCAGTAAGGTATAACAGCAGGTTGAGCACTCAATGCGATGTTCGAGAGATCTGCAGGTCGCAGTTTTGAATCCCAGCAAGGCTAACTCTGCTTTTCATCCTTCTGAGGTAGATAAATGACTATCCACTTTGGCTGGATGATAATTGTATGTAAATATGTTCTAGGTACAGCGCTTTGGCGAAAGCCCTATATAAATAACATATTTAAAAAAAATAAGTTTTATTAATTTATTCAAACAAAACAGTACAAACCACACACGCAGTGTATGCATCAACAATACAAATGTTCATCAGTTTATTTTGGTCACTGCTTCCCCCATCCCACCCCCCTTTACGAGCCTATTTGATCTACTCATTCTGTATCTGCATCGCGTGGTGGGGTCCCACTCACCGTGGATCCTGTCAGGTCTTGTACCGTCCCAAACAATTCCGCAGTTAATGATCTCCATGCCATCAAGCTTCCCGCCTCCTCCTCACCCCCTGCATTGCTCGCCTCTTGCCATACCATGGTTTCTGCCTCCGCCCACTTCTACAGATCCTTCCACCACACCTCCACCCGTGGTTTATGACATGTCTTCCATCCCATGGCAATCCTTCTTTTTGCGAGCACATATGCTAGATCTTTCAGTTTACTAATATGCTTAAGTTTCTGCGATCTGGGGAACCCCCCAAGCAAGCAAGCCCAAGCCGTATTTACAACAATCGTGACCCCCTTTCCCTCCAACCTTTGTGCTATTTCACCCCAGAATCTCTCAATTACTGGACACGCCCAGAACATGTGCACCATGGCAGCCTTTTCTTGATCACATTTGGGACATGCTTGTCTTCCAGCATCCTTGAACCTGGATATCCTTTCTGCTGTCATGTATGCTCTGTGCGTAATATATAGTGTATCTGTTTCTGTTACGCTCACCTGGTGTCCACGGGGGCGTTGATCTGGACCGGCCTGATGTTACTTCTTCCAGTGATACTCGGAGCGCCGAGATGACGGAGTGGACCGGGCCACCCAGCTTGGTCTGTGTGGCTCGTATGAATACTCTTCTGTAATGCAGAAAGGGGAATTAACCACCTGCGAGGTTTAAGCTTAACCCCACCTTCTCCCCATGAATTACTTTGGGACTCCTTTAGATTCTCACCTGATAATCTGGAAAGATGAACTCTCCATCGTGCTTCAAGTGCAGGGGCGCGTAGATGACCAGTTGCCTCACTGGTGTGGGAAGTTGGCGAGTTGCAGACAGAGTTGACTCCGTAGAGGTAATAGTTATAAGAGTTCAAAACGTCTGGAATTCACTCTGTCCAATTCCCCTAGGTTGCCCTTATGGATCTGGAAAGAGTTCACGTGGCAACCAGAGATGCGCAGGTAAGTGTTTATAAAAGCTGTTTGGAAATAAGAGGGAAGCTTGCTCTAATCTGTGGTCTTTTTCCTTTTCAGGCATCCATTCGGAGGAAGATCCGTGGATTGAAGTGTTTACCGCAACCGGGTAAGTCTGTAGCGCAATGTTTCCCCATAGGGGCCGGGGTGCGGCGGATATGCGGAAAAGGTCGCGCCGACCCGAGATTAGGTGAGTATCCCCGGTGATCTCAAGTAAGTCTTAATATTTGCCTTTGTTGCCTTAGATAACTCTCTGTTGCTCATCTTATTGTTTTTATGTCCATAGGTGATGAAGAGCGGCCGCGGACTGAAGATGAGCATGATGGAATGCTGAAAATGGCAACAGGTGAGTTCAGCGCGGCGTTGCAGGAGGTGCGGCAAGAGTGACTAATGGATTCTTTCTTCCAGGTCCAAGTCGGGAAGATGCAGGATTCAGGTGAGTATGAATAAACTCTTGCTCTAACCTTTCCTTCTGTTTTCCTTGCAGGGTTCAGGAGCTCCGGAGTGTAGACGGGCATGGCAGAAGACTGGAAGCTGCTGCAGGCACGATGAGCGTTACGCTGCTACTGCAGAATAACGTGAAGCACGTGTGGCTGTCCGGGCGTGGCTTAAATAGCTTTGGAAGAAGTCCCAGGTAAGTATTCTTCCACTGCCCCACCCAGGTAAGAAAATAGTCCCTGCATTAAAATAGTCCCTCCTAAGCCTCATTTGGCTTAGGTCTTCATGCAGCATGGTCTGCATCAGGTGAGTAAGCAGCATGGTCTGCTTTAGGTAAGTTCTCATAAATGAGCCTGGCGCCTATGGCGCCAGGACTGACTTTGTTCTTATGAGCCTGGCGCCAAAGGTGCCAGGACTGCACCCAAACAGCCCCTAACTGGGGCTTTTGGGCATACTCCAAATGGCGTGATGCCTGCTTCCGGGGCTGCTGGGCCTGGTCTGGTTTCCCGGGGGCAGGCATCATGACAGTTTCAGTCTCGCATTCCTTGACACCTTCTTGTGGTATCCCAAAGCACGTTCCCACATCCCATCTTCTAACGGGGCGCCCACTTTCGCCTCCCAATCTAGTCTCAATTGTGTTAACTCCTTCCCGACCTTAGACATCATCATCTCATACAGTCTGGAGATCTCATTCCCCCCCCCCCTCTGTCATATCATATATCAAGTCCACAGTAGCATCTGGTTCTTCTTCCAGTACCGTTTCAGGCCATGTGCTCCTAATTCTCTGGACCATCCTGTGATATTTAATATACTGGCCCCTATGCAACCCTGTCTCTTCCCCCAGCACTTCAAACTCTATGATGGCCCCCTCCCGCCAAATATCCCCCATTGTCACCACCCCAGCCGCCTCCCAATGGTTCCTAAGTATCATCATCAAATGCTTATCTCCCCCCGCCAGTGCGACCCATGGTAGCTGCGGGGAGCATGGGAATGGGTTTTCCATCATCTGGCACGCTCGGCGCCACATTTCTCACCCGAGTTGCATCATCTTGGGGCGCCCTTTCATTTCTGTCTTGGGCAACCAGATCAATTCTTTCAAATAAAATGGGGCACAATCGTGTCCAAACAACCTGGATTCGGGGATCAGTTCATCCGAGAGCCATTTAGCTATATATTGCAGTTGGCTCGCTACATAGTAGACCTCATAATTGGGCAGTTTTATTCCCCCTTTGTTATAAAAGTTTTGCAACTTCCATAATGCCACTCTGTTCCGGGTACCATGCCAAAGGAAATCCCTACACATGCTATTCAGTTTGGTGAAAAATTTCTTGGGTATCAGGTATGGAATATTCCCGAAATAATGCAGGAGCCTGGGCAGGACCACCATCTTGAGCATTCCTCCACGTCCCATCATTGCTAGGGGCAACTTCTCCCAGAATTTCATGCATTTCTCAATTCTCTCAATGGCTCTCTCGGTATTGTGTCTGTGCTTCTCCTCCACCGTGTGGTACACATCTATCCCCAGATACCTAAATGTGTTAACCACCCATGGTGTTTGTAGCACCGGTAACCTCCTCATAGGGATTCCCTTATAACTGCCCAATGGGAAGATACTGGATTTTTGGGGATTCACTGCTATGCCAGACAGCCCCGCATATTTATCCATCACTTCTAATATGTACTGGAGATTTTCTTCCGGATACCTCATGTACAGCAGCAAGTCATCGGCATACAGGGAAATCAGGTGTCGTTCTCCACCTACCTCAATACCTATAGTGTCATATTGTTGCCTAGGGTATATTTCCAAGGGCTCCAAGGCTAATATATATAGAGCATTGGGGACCATGGGCACCCTTGTCTGGTGCCTCTACTTAGTTGCCATCTCTCAGATATCACCGATCCTGTTCTGACCCTAGCTAACGGTTCACTATATAGCATCTTTGCCCACCTTATGTATCCAGGCCCCATTCCGTAGCCCGCCAAAGCGGCAAGCAATCATGGCCACTTAACTGAATCAAAGGCCTTAACAGCATCTAAGGACAAAATTGCCATCTCGCCCTCGTTCTTGCTTCCCCACTCAACCACTCGATTGAGTTGTCTGTGATTATGAGTTATATTCCTATTCGGGACATAGCCCGTCTGATCAGGGTGTATTAGTTTGCCAATAACTCTCTGCAGTCTGTTCGCCAGGACAGCCGTCAATATCTTGATGTCCTGGTTCAACATTGATAAAGGTCTATAAGAGCCACAACTATGCCCAGGCTTGTTAGGTTTAGGAAGCGGTTTTATGATCGCCTCTCTGAGTGACTCCGGCAGCCGCTCCACCTCAAACGCTTCATTTAACATGATTAAATTATAAAATTCACTCGGGAACCAGTCTGACCCTGGGGTCTTACTAGTAGGCAACTGCCTCACCACTTCCTCCAGCTCCTCCAAGGTAATCGGTGCATCCAGCTCCTCTCTTTCCTCCACACTTATCTTAGGGAGTCCTATGTCCTCCATTGTTTCTGTTATCTCCTCGAGAACACTACCCCCCTCGTCCCCATATAGTAAACTATAATATTCTGCAAACTCCCGATTAACTCCTTCCTGGGTATCAGCTACGCTACTGTCTTCCCTCGCAATCGTTCTAATCGTGGGTCTGGGAGTTTCGTTCTTATATAGCCATGCCAGAAGCCTTCCTGTTTTGTCCCCACCTGCATGCTGTCTCTCTATGTATTTTTTATAGTTAAGGTTACACAATCTTTCCCATTGCTCCGCACATTTCTGCTGCAGTTTCAGTACCAGTTCCATGTCTGTAGCTCCCTCCTTTAATGCCTTTTCCAGTTCCCTTTCAGTTTCGTGTATATCAGCCAAGATCCCGCCTTGTAGGCCTTTTGATTTTGCTATGGCTACCCCTCTCATCACCACCTTGAAGGCTTCCCATAATGTGCTTGCCGAGTCAATGCTACCCGTATTTGTATCAAAATAATTTATCATCTCCTCCCTTATATCTTCCCTAAAGACAGGATCCTTAAGTGCCTCTGCCCGAAGGCGCCATGTCGGAATCCTTGCCCTCGGGGGGCAGTATTGCCACCCAATAGCCAGGGGGGAGTGGTCCGAAAGGACCCTCACTTTATACTCTGCTTGAGTACACTCCATCACCACGTCCGACGTAGCAAAGACATAATCTAGCCTTGTGTGTAATTGCTGCGGGGCAGAGTAGTGCGAGTATTGCCTATCTCTGGGGTGCCTTGTTCTCCACACATCTGCTAGACCAAAATCGTCCAGTATAAATAACACATGATTGTTATTATCATTGATGATAAATGCACACAACACTAGGAACTTTGAAAAATATGTTGTAATGCAAACACGCATTCACTAAAAAAACATTTGTTAAATAATTCTTCCCAATTATATTAAGTTTTCCAATTTATCACTGCTATGATCCTAAAATGCTAGGAAAATAAATATGCATGCATTATGAAATGCATCATTTCCATGAGCATCTACAGACCCAAAACACAGCAGAGGTTTAATAGAAAGAAACCATTCTTCCTCTCACTGTGTGTTGTTTCTGACAGGCTTGGTGCATGCAGCACGGTGAAAAATGTCTGAACTGCTCTGACATGGCGTGCAATTTTATTGATGCAGATTAGTATCAAGAGAGGTGTTCTGGTTTCCATCAAGTCACTTGCTGTTTGCATTGCACTCTGCTCTCAATTGGCATGTAAATGATACGCATAGAAAGACAAAAGGTGTCTTATTTACACAATTCTAATGTGTAAAAAGGCTCAGTGCAATGCTAATGCTTATCTGTAGGCTTGCCTGGGCCAGTGGGTGTATTTGTTAGCCGACCTGGGATCAGTCTGTCCTTCGGGTGACCTGCCTCAGGTCTAATGATGGGCTCTTTTTCCATTGGATCCCTAATTGGGGCTTAGGAAATTGTTCGTCTTCTCTTATTGAGTAAGTGCTAATGTGTGTCTATTCTCAACTGCTGGTTAACTTCAAATATGCATTTTGTTAGTTTAGCCTCACACCCAGCTTTTGGTGCTGTTGCTTGTGGCTGAGGATACCAGTCCTCTTTTGCTGTCTACTGCTTCTTACCCCTAGGAACCTCAAAACAGCTGAGTGGCCTTTGTACTCCGTGGGCTCTGTAGCGGTGGATTTGCAGTAAGGAAAAGTTCCAGCTAGTACCTGACATCTATGGACTAAGGACGCGCAGTGTCCCTGAGGGGAGTGCATTAAAGGCGAATGCTTGTGCGGTAAGGGGACGCCGTTCGGAATATTCTGATAACTGAGAACTGTTTATCAGTTTCTTCATTCCACTTTGCTGCGTAAATCACTGTGTGACAACACTTTCTACTAACTGCTACGGCGAAATGCAGCTGAAATAGTGACACCGGAGACTGCAGGTTTTCTCCTTTGATCCCGGTTACTTCACTCAAGGTTTAAACATTTAAGCTGTTTACGTAGGCTAAGTGAATTATATATCGTAGCATATAAAAACGGATCTGTAGCCCGCCCGTCAGCATTCATAAACTTTGGTTACACTATCTGGGAGACCAAAACTTGCTGGAAATAATTGGAAGGAAATCACGCTATAACTGTGAACTGCTTATCTGTTTTTATTTCATGTTGCTGCGATTACAAATTGCCTCCTCTCAATCTCCCTCAAGTGTGCTGTAGACATTAAAACTGTTCTCTTTCCGGTTTCCACTTCTGAGGCTGTAAAGAAACGTGCACAGTAACCCGGAGATTTGGAAAACATCACTAATATGGAACTAAACATTTCAGCTGTATTAATGCTGCAAAACTTACAAACCTCACAGTGCAAAGTTTATTTCCGTTTCATTCTCTGAGTTGTAATGAAAGTGTAACCTCTATACAGACGGTTAAATAAGTCAAAACACTATAGCCTTAACTCAACCCCCCTCTCAAACGACAGGTTGGTTGGCTCAGTCCAAAATGAAATTGCAAGGGGGGGCGTTGTTGAGCAGCCCAGCCTTGTAGCTCTGTGTACAGCCAACAGATATCCTCCTGATGTGGCGGCCCCTTGCACACCCTGCCCTGGCATTCTGCCCACGCGAAGATAACAGTGCTGGGCTACTGTGTGCCGAAAATCGGGAAGAACGACTCATCTTTGCAGAAGTTCGCTCATCCTACGCCACAGGCGGCCTGGTGTGACCTGAGACGGCTGGAGCGTTGCGTGGCACTGGGCTTAGGAAATTGTTCGTCTTCTCATATTGAGTAAGTGCTAATGTGTGTCTGTTCTCAACTGCTGGGCGTACCAACTGACTCACCTGCCTTTTCAACCTCAAGTGGCTGCAGTGACGGACCTGGAGCCTGTATCCGCGACCGCATTGTCCTGGCAGCAGGACCTTCATCTCATGACCGGCTGTATCGGTCCAGTGGTCCCATCGTGCGCCACTGATCGAGGGCCTCATTGTCACCCTAGGACTCTGGGTGCTTTCCTGATCTGTTGCTGGAGAACAGCCACGACGACTCCTTCCTGGGGTCCCACGCCGGTGTGTGCCTCGCTCCCCTGCCCCCCATCTCCATCTGTTCGGGGGCCAACGGCATGTGGGCGACCCCTCGTCCTGCGTAATCTACGTACCCGACGCCGGGCTTGGAGCACGCCCGTGCTGGGTGGCCCCGCCGGGAGGACCTGCTCTTCCAGGACTGGTGCGGGACGCGCTTCGGCGACACCTTGTGCAGGCTACGGCGGTGTGCGGGTCGCCCAGCCCAGCTTCGTCGGGGTGGCCGCGGCGGCGGGCCATGCGGCTGGGCCCCCCACAGCACCTACTGGCTCAGCTGTGGAGGTCCCGCGGTACGAGCCTGCTGGAGCTGGCTCATCACTAATGCCCACACGTGTGGAGGCCATCACGCACCTATGTACGGTAAGACCTGCCTGATTGTCGTGGGCTGCGCGCTCCGAGAACCTTGCCCCTTTATGAACCCTTAGTCAATGCTGTGAGCGGGGCACCTTCTCGGGCGCGGATGCACTTGGGGTGTGCTGGTCTTTGAACCCATAGTGACTGTTGGCCGTAACACACACCCCTCCTATTCCACCAGTGGCGCACGCTGGGATAACCCCCAAACCTGCTGGAGGTGCCACTAGAACCCCCAAACTGCTATGGTCCCTCGTCTGCTGTGCTGACCAGGCCCCACGGGGTAGCCCTGCAATAATCACCAGCACGGTACCCCACATCCTAGACTTCTTTGAGACCTTTCTACGCCGGCTGCATTGTGATTAGCCCCTGACATGACCATCCCTTTTGGCTTGTCGGTCTACATTCCATCCCTCTACAGGGTGCCTACTCTCGGCGGGCATATCCTGAACAACAGTGGGCTACATTGGGAATACAACTGAAAGTACTGATAACCTATCGACTGCCCGCCTAGCTGCCCTACCCAGGGGGTCCATTGCTGTGTTTTAGACTCTTCAACATTACACATAACTGGTGCCCTGTGGCAGCTGTGGGGGTGATAAGTCAAGCCACTAGCCTGCAACTACCAGCTCTCACCATCTGTCACACTGAGTTTTTGCTTTGCGCACGAGGTGGACGTACCACGCTGCACAATACGTCCCACCCCCAGATCGGATCTCGAACCTTCTCCACTTCAGCTTTACGTTGCTACTGCTTGGAGCACCGCCCTCAAGGCTAAGAAATTGCGAGACCCCATCTCCGCACTAATTGTAAGGAGTATACGACTCCCGCCAACAGCTGCGAGGTCAGCCTATACTCAAGATGGCCAACAGATCCCGTGGCACTGGCAAAACTGGCGCCATGGACAAGTTTGCGAAGGATACCACTAGACCTGAACAAAGCCAGCCTGCTCCCAGTCATGATGACACGGATGTACAGGTGGATCCCCTGGCCCTGACCTTGCTACCATGATGGAATCCATGGCCAAGAACTTTGCCTCCTTTCACGAAAAGTTGGATGACATAAATGCCACTGTCGCATCACTCGGATCCAAGTTGGATCAGCAGGGCTCCAGGATTACAGAGGCGGAAACCAGGATCAGTACTAATGAGGACGGTATCACAGCACTCCAGGACTGTCTACCCTAGTTGGTGACATGAAATCAGTCAAGGCAAATGTGATAATTTGGAGTCCAGATCATGAAGAAATAACATACGCATCATTGGGGTCCCAGAGAATGCGCTCGAGGGCCGGCTCAAACTGGCAACAGAAAATCTACTCAAGGACCTATTGGGTAGCCCAGATCTGTCCCCCTTGTTTGCAGTTGAACGGGCCCATAGAGCGCTGGCTCCACGTCCTAAACCTGGTGACTTCCCGAGAAAATTATAGCAAAAACTTTAAGCTATAGAGACAGAGATCGAATACTCTGAATTGCACAAGAAAAGGGTGAACTGAGACTAGATGCGCAGATCATCAGAATATTCCCAGACTTCTCCACCGGTGTGCAGCAGGAGCGTCAGCAATTCAAGTTCACCTTTAATAACAAACTGGACTTTTTCACAGTACCGGATGAGGCGGTGAAATTCATCGAAGCACACTTCCCTCTACATGTCCCAGCTGACGACCTAATGAAGAACGACTGAACTCTGTGAGACACCTCTTATGTTGTATGTTCTGTTTTAAGATTCAAGTTTTCTATATCCTATGTGTAATTAGCACCCTTATCACATCTAGCTTACCTGCACTACTGATTATGAATCGGCTGCTGTGCCTGGCTGCCCTCACTATGACAGCCTGCATCACCTATGCTGATTTACCTACTTATAACCTGCATCATACTGGTAGCCACCGACCCCACCTCAATACTCTATACTACTGTTACTTTCAACTTATGCCTAATCTTCCTTATCTCTGCAATCCAGAAATGGGCCCCCCAAACTCCTAATTCAAGAGATGTTGGGGAATGCCCGATCGCCACGAATGCTGTTTGAAATGTAGTGGAACCCCTAATTTCCCATACGAGTTGGCTGCACGGCAGCGGCGCACCCCGCTGCAACTGCAATGTTTGTTGTTGTGTTCCTGCTGCACGTGAGCCCCTGTTGGGCTGATGCAAGGGTCGGGCCAGGTTGGGGATGGCTCCCCTTCGGAAGGGTTGTGGGAGGGACAGACGCACTGCCGGTTGGGGATGTGCAGCGAGGGTGGAAGGGTGGGATGTGGGGACTTTGGATAAAGGCAGAGAGAGTATGGCACTACACGCGATGAGCAGACAATGCTGCTTCATCATCAACAACTCTCGGCGTATTTGCAGTTACGCATACTGAGATATTCATTGAAACATTGGCTGTTCAGATTATGTCATGGAATGTCCGGGGGATAGGCAACTTCACTAAGGCTCGTAAGATTACTGCATAGGCACAGAGACATGCAGTGAAGATACTCCTCTTGCAAGAGACATATGCCCTTGGATGCCTTGCATCGTGCCTGTACACTACATACATACACACTGTCCAGAGGAGTGTTGACACGGCTTCATAAATCTGTGAAATTTGTACTAAAGAACAGTCTCATAGACCCTGAGGGGAGTTACGTTATTCTTCACTGCTTATTGGCAGGCCAGGAGTGCCTGTTGGTGAACACATACGGCCCTAATGTCGACGCCCCTGAATTTTATGATAAGGTGTCCTCCATTTTGATAGGATATATTGGGGTCCCTATAGTTTGGGGGGGACATGAATCTTATACTTGATAATGATCTAGACAGGACAGGTACAGCATCCAGAGTTCACCTACGAGCAGCTAGGAGACTACTCGCACATATGATATGTCTGGGATGGCGGGATGTCTGGAGGACACTCCACCCTCAGTCGCAGGAATACACCTTCTACTCCTCTGTCCATGACAGTTCCTCTAGAATAGACCTGTTTATGACAACGGGCGACCTAATCAGTAAGGTTAAAGATAC
This sequence comes from Ambystoma mexicanum, assembly GCF_040938575.1. Taxonomy (NCBI): domain Eukaryota; kingdom Metazoa; phylum Chordata; class Amphibia; order Caudata; family Ambystomatidae; genus Ambystoma; species Ambystoma mexicanum. The sequence goes on from NC_090929.1 coordinate 211,586,731, forward strand.
TAGTATACTAACCCGCACTCTGTCTGACCATGCACCTGTGACGCTGTGCTTGGAATTCGGGTCCCTCTTGCCCCCTCGCACTGCCTGGCGCTTCAAATCCGAAGCACTACTTGACGTGGTGTTCAAGGCCGAGATCCTCTCAGACATAAGGACCTTTTTTTGGTCCAATCCACAGCAGGATACTACCCTCGGGGTTCGGTGAGAGGCCTTTAAGGTTTATATCAGGGGCATGGCCATCTTACGGGAGGCGGGTATCTTAAAAACCATCAGGAATGACCTACAACGCTCTGAGACTAGGCTCAAGGATCTGGAGCATGAGTATGTGACGGATGCTATGCCGTCCAAGTTGGCTCAAATCAGAGAGGAACTGGAGACATTTGAATCTCATACTATGCGAGAAATAAGGTACCTGGCGCGACCAATCGCAGCAAGGAAATACGGGGAGGGCGAAAGACCTGGGAGAACACTGGCTAGACTAGTCTGGGCAGAAGGGGGTAGGACCCATATTGAATGCATAAAGGATGCACAAGGGGTTCAACAATGGTCAGACCACCAAATGCTTTCGATATGCTTTCAATTCTACACTGATTTATATACTCCACGACAGGTACACAATACACAGGATATCCTAGATCTACTCGATCAAATCCCTATGACTCTTATATCCCAGTCCACTCGTGAACAGCTAGACGCCCCCACAACGCTAGATGAGATAGTCAAAGCCAGCACTGACCTCCCTCGACTCAAAGCCCCTGGCTCGATGGACTTACTTCAAAGTTCTATCAAGAACATGTTGCCATCCTGGCACCTAGATTGCTAGAGGTCTGGTTCGAGGCACTTCACATATCCACCCTTCCCCCTTTCATGCGTGAGGCAATTATAACAGTTCTCCTCAAGCCTGGTAAGCCTAGCGACGAATGTCATGAACCATCGGACGCGTCCCCTCTGGACTTCCTGGTCCCTGACCCATAGGGGCTTGCACTCAGCAGTACTCCCAACATGGCCGCCGAACGCGGACCGCTCTTTACCAGTTTCCGCGCCGTACGCACTACGTTCTATAAAGCAGACACGCCCCCACGGCCCTGCGCGTCTCAACGCTACCGCTTGCTGTGGCTAGACGTGTGCTCCGTAGTTCGCTTTTGCTAAATCCTTTGATTCCTGGTTCCCGGTCCCCCTAAATTCCTCCTCCTTCATTCTCCCCTTTTTTGTCCTCCATTGCATCTCGGATTTCCATGCACTTGTTCCCCAAGTGCACTCTTCGCCGTTTCCTGGACTTTTCCCGGACATTTGAACGTTCCCAGGAGACGGGACGCTGAACGCACGCTGGAACCCGAGGACCTACGCACAGGGTTATACAAGACCCGAACTGTGCGAAAGAAGACTTCACCGAAGAACTCCAACAAACAACATAGACAGGTGAGAAGGGGGGAAACCTGTGACAGATTGAGACGCCAACAAACTCATACAGATACGGACATGGAGGCTGCAGTTCAAGATCTCATGCGCAGCATGCAAGAGTTAACCACAGAAGTTCAGAATCTCAATGCCGAGAATGCTGCATTAAAACAACTTGTCCTGTCGCGTGATTCCGCGACCAAGGAAAGTGTATTGCTGGGCGGAATAGTGGATAAATATGATGGCTCATCAAAGAACCTTTGTCGCTTCCTTGATTCGTGTTTAGTGCACTTTACCTTTAAGCCCTACTACTTTTCCACCCCCAGGGCAAAGGTGGGCTTTATGATTTCGCATCTTTCTGGGAATGCATTAAACTGGGCTACGCCCTTAGTTAATTCCGGAGATGCCCTCCTGGATGATTATGATGCCTTTGTACGGGCTCTAAAGACCATGTTTGACCACCCAGAACAGGTTTACAATGCTCAAGAACATCTATTGGATTTCCACCAAGGGTCCCAGGATATGCTTACCTATGTAACACGCTTTAAGCAACTGGCCAAGGAAGCAGATTGGTCCTCGGAGGCCTGCTTTACCGTATTTCGGAGAGGACTAAATGAAGAGATAAAAGAGGAGATAGCTAGGGTAGCTCGCCCAGGTTACTTCCAGGCTCTTATGGACCTCTCTTTACAAATAGACTTTCATACCCAGGAAAGGAAGGTGTAAAAAGAAGAAGACAAAAATGCCTTACCAAAAGACCTCTATAGAATCTTCCTTTAAACCCGAGCCCACTCCTGCCCCGACCACAGACCCAGAACCCATGCAACTGGCGGCCTTCTGCGGACCTATATCCACGCAAGAAAGATTGCGACGGATTCACACCGGGCTGTGTATGTACTGTGCCTCAGATAAACATCTTGTGAGAGAATTTCCTTTGGCCCCTCCACAACGTTCGGGAAACGCCAGCTCCCGATCCTAGACGGAGCACAGCTTCGGGAGAGAGATGTTTGTTCCACATCTATTCCATCCTTGAACTCTCCTGGACAAAACAACCTTGTGATCTTGCAGGCCTTTCTGTCGCCGTCCAAGAAAGAAACGTACCCCATTCTGGCATTAGTGGATTGTGGAGCCATGGGGATTTTTATAGATCAGGATTGGGTCACTACCCACCACATTTTATATGAAACTCGAGACATCACGCAACCTGTAGAGGCCATTGATGGAAGACCTCTTTCTTCAAGACCCATAACCCTGCAAACCAAAGAGATCCAGCTCTCGATAAACCATCATCAAGAGCTGATCAAATTTGACATCATAAAATCTGCCCATTATCCAATGGTACTGGGTATGCCCTGGTTGCAGAAGCACAACCCAAACATCAACTGGGCAGCAGGATCCTTGTTTCTTGGCTCCGAACATTGTATGCCTCACTGTCTATCCCTGGATTCCTCGTCAAGACCCTCTGAAGGTACGCTGACAGACCAGCAAGGCCCATTCACGGTCTCAAATGTTATCCAGGTCCCCTGGGCATATCAGGATTACACTGATGTGTTTTCAACTGCCATAGTCCAAGCCCTACCCCCACACAGACCTGAAGACTGCGCTATTGATACTGAACCCTCAGGAGTGACTCCCTTTGGAAGGATGTTCATCCTATCAGAACCAGAGAAAAGGGCCCACCGGGAATACTTGGATACCAACCTAGAAAATGGCACCATACGACCATCCAAATCCCCGGCGGGAGCTTTGTTGTTTTTCTTTCCCAAGAAAGATACTAAGGAGCTTAGGCCTTGTCTTGATTATCGTGGTCTGAATCAATGCACCCTCAAGGACCGCTACCCATTGCCCTTAATCTCTGATATACTGGAAGCGGTGAGAGGCGCAGTAGTCTTCACGAAATTGGATCTCAGAGGTGCCTACCATCTGATCCGTATAAAGGAAGGTGACAAATGGAAAACAGCCTTTAGAACACCCTTTGGGCACTTTGAATACCTGGTTATGCCCTTCGGACTCACCAATGCCCCAGCGGTCTTCCAACGTTTTATGGACCGGGTGTTCTCCGATATGCTGTTCCTCTTCCTCATAGTTTACCTGGACGATATACTGATATACTCCAAGGGCCATATTTAGCATGAAGAGCATGTTAAGGCAGTCTTACAGCGGCTACGTGAACATAAACTCCTGGCTAAACACGAGAAATGCCTTTTTCATGTCTCTACTGTTCACTATCTTAGATTTGACCTTAGTCCAGAAGGAATTGGAATGGACCACTCAAAAGTAAATACCATACTATCCTGGCATGTTCCAACTACTGTGAAACAGATTCAATCCTTCCTGGGGCTTGCCAACATCTACCGGAAATTCATACCTTCCTTTTCGGAGATAGTTCAACCGATCATTACATTGTTGAAGGATACTCCCTTCCTCTGGACAGCAGCCCAAGACGAGGCATTCAAACGATTGAAGTCGGAGTTTACACAAGCCCCCATCCTGGCTCAACCTGACATTGATCGACCTTTCCTAGTGGAGACGGATGCCTCCAACTACGCCATCGGAGCAGTCCTAGCGCAGGAATTCAAGGACAAGTTAGAACACCCCATCGCTTATCTCTCGCGAACCCTAACTCCTAGCGAGACCCATTATACTGTTCTGGAAAAGGAACCGCTAGCCATCCGTCAAGCCTTCATAGAGTGGCGTCATCTACTCCTGGCAGCTAAACATCCTGTTCAGGTCCGTACGGATCATCGGAACCTTCAAGTTCTACAATCCCTGGAATGTAGGAATAGTCGTCAAGCCCGTTGGGCCTTCTTCTTTGCCCAGTACCAGTTCCAAATCCATCATGTTCCTGGAACACACAACATAATTGCTGACGCCTTATCCCGGCGTCCCGACTACGAAACTCTTGAAGATCGATCCTTCCCAAAGATGTTTCCCCATACAATTTCCGTAGCCCAAGCAATCACTCTCCTGCAAGACATTTGGATTCAAACTCGGTCCTCTGAGATCTGGAAGGAATTTACTGGGAAGAATCAATGGAATCTTAAAACAAAGGATGGGTATTTGTTCAAGGATAATGGCCTGGTCATCCCCACACAGAGACTGTGACAAAGGATTACAAGCCTCTGTCATGATACCCTTCATTCAGGACATCGTGGCATTACCAACACTCTCCGTTTAATACAAAGACAGTTTTGGTGGCCAAAAATGAAAGTTGACGTCTAGCAGTACATCCAAGCCTGTGCAGTCTGCAACCAAAACAAGCATAATAACAAGAGGCCGGCGGGTCTCCTACTCCAACCAACGCTACCAACAAGACCCTGGGAATTCATTGCTACGGACTTTATTGTGGAACTACCACCTTCCAGGGGATACACAACTATCATGGTTACCATTGATCTATTCACTCACATGGCTCATTTTACACCCTTGTATAAACTACCATCTTCCTCAGAACTCACTGGAATCTTCCTGAAACACATATTGCGACTTCATGGACTCCCCTCAAAGATCATATCAGACAGAGGACCTCAATACATATCTCAATCCTGGAAACACTTATGCCGTATACTAGGAATCCAATGAGCCCTCTCCTCAGGTTATCATCCACAGACCAACAGAGCTACAGAACGTGTGAACCAAACCCTGGAGCAGTATCTTTGTTGTTTCACCACCAAGGTCCAGGACGATTGGTCACTCTTAATACCTGTGGCTGAATTCGCCTACAACAATTCGGATCACTCAGCTGTCAAGACCAGCCCCTTCTTCTGCAGCCCAGGATTCCACCCTTCAGTTCTACCATCCATTCTCCCACATCCCACACCAGTTCCTACAGTCGACCCCTAGATAGAAACCCTCATCAACGTACACAAGGAAGAAAAAGAACACCTCGAAAGGGCCCGAACTAACACCAAGCGCTATGCGGACTCCAAAAGAAGACCAGGACCTTCCTATGCAGTGGGTGATAAGGTCTGGCTATCCTAGAAACTACTGCCTCGACACTTGCGACCTCATAAGTTGGCTCCTCAGTACTATGGCCCCTTTTCCATAAAGGAAATCATTAACCCAGTGGCCTTCCGACTCAAACTACCAGACTCCTGGAAGAGGATCCACCCAGTGTTTCACACGTCTCTAATGAAACCATACGTCCAGACCTCCCGGTCTGCTCCAAGATCTACCCCTGTGATTGTCGATGACCAGCTAGAATATGAAGTGTCCAGAATATGTGACTCCAGGTACAGACATGGTCAGTTACAGTATCTGGTTGAGTGGAAAGGGTACCCACCCAGTGAATGCACCTGGGAACCAGTCTCAAACCTAAATGCCCCAAGACTACTTCAAAGGTACCATCATATACACCCGGGCAAACCCGGAGGAACAGGCCTTCGGAGGAGGCATGCTGTCATGAACCATCAGATGCGTCCCTTCTGGACTTCCTGGTCCCTGACCATTAGGGACTTGCACTCAGCAGTACTCCCAACATGGCTGTCGAACGCGGAATGCCGTTTACCAGTTTCCGCGCTGTACGCACTACGTTCTATAAAGCGGACACACTCCCGCGGCCCTGTGTGTCTCAACGCTACCGCTTCCTGTGGCTAGACGTGTGCTCCGTAGTTCGCTTTTGCTAAATCCTTTGATTCCTGGTTTCCGGTCCCCCTGAATTCCTCCTCCTTCATTCCTCCCCTTTTTGTCCTCCATTGCATCCCGGATCTCCGTGGACTCGTTCCCTGAGTGCACTCTTCACCGTTTCCTGGACTTTTCCCAGACATCTGAACGTTCCTAGGAGACGGGACGCTGAACGCACGCTGGAACCAGAGGACCTACGCACAGGGTTATACAAGACCCGAACTGTGCGAAAGAAGACTTCACCGAAGAACTCCAACAAACAACATAGATAGGTGAGAAGGGGGAAAACTGTGACAACAAATGCGGGTCCTATAGGCCCCTCTCGCTTATGAATTTAGACATAAAGATACTCGCCAAGACCCTGGCCAACAGATTCCTCCCAAATGTGCCGTACCTCATCCACGACGACCAAAGTGGCTTTGTCCCTGGGCGCTCGATGACTCTTAATATTAGAAGGCTCTTCAATGTCCTGTCAAGAATAGACCACGGTGTTGAAGCAGTTAGGGTCACGCTAGACGCACAGAAGACCTTCGATATGATCTTGTGGCAATATATGTGGGCAGTCCTGGAGAAAATGGGGCTTGGCCCTAATATGATCCAATATATTAAGATACTATACACTTGCCCCACCGTCAGAGTCTTGGTCAACTCGTTGACCTTGCAGTCCTTTGAGCTGCAGAGGCGTACGCGCCAGGGCTGTCCCTTTTCCCCCATCCTCTTTGCACTGGTCATTGAGCCGATGGCAGACTATGTCAGGGCACGACATTCTCGTAAGGGCATACGTAGCTGATTCCCCTGATATAATATTGTATGCGGGTGATGTCCTATTGAATGTTAGGGACCCATCTACACATCTTGATCCCATATTGAGAAACATGATCAAGGTAGGCACTTTGTCTGGCTTCGCCATCAATTACACGAAATCCGAGATATTCCCCCTTACCAGCGCATCCCAGTGGCTGAATTGTGAATATCCCCTCCGCTGGTCACCTGACGGTATCAGATACCTGGGGGTCCAGATAGCACTATCTAGATCTGCTTTACTCACTGAAAATTACACCACTGCTGCGAAATACTTTGAATCTAGGGTGACCAAATGGCACGACCAGCCGCTCTGCTTGGCTGGAAGGCTCTAATTAAGATGGTCCTGGTCCGTAAACTTCTATACATATTCGAGAATGTACTAATTTGGCCGAGAAATATTTTGAGGAACTACACGCAATGGGCTCTCAATTCCTATGGCATGCTGGTGCGGTCCAAAAGAAATGCCAGCATAGGGCCTTGCCCTATGGGAAAGGGGGATTTGCAGCTCCTGACTTGGCCCTATACTGGATAGCGGCCCAAGCTCAATTTGCCACATATTGGTATAAACATCCCACTGCTCCCCCTCACGTTAAGTTGGAAAAACTGTCCAAGATCGAGGTGAACACTATGACCCTGATCCTTCAACACCAATATATGACTGAAGCCCCAACTGTTCCCATTGTGTCCACCCTGGCGGCGTGGCGTCGCCTTCTTGACCATACATCCACTCCCCGTCCTTATTATAAATGGCTTCCCATATGGCGTTTCCACGGGCTGGAACCTACTCATGACAAACTCCTTTGTCAACATTGGTCAGGCCTGGGGTACCACGCGTTGACAGGTCTGTTCCCGGAAGGGAAGTTTATCACCCCACAGACGTGGCGCCCCGGCCATACAGGCTCGGCTCTGGAAATGTTGCAGTATTATAGACTCCCTGCCGCATTCCATGGTATGTGGTCATCATTCCCAGAGGAACCCCCAGATACCCATGAGCTGCAGTACATTGCCAACTCCAGCAACAGTCGGAGAATAGTCTCCTCCCTATATAAAATCTTACTAACAAAGCTCCCGGATACGGCCCCTAAGGCGCAGAGAGCTTGGGCCAATGAACTCGGTCTGGATATCACAGATGATTTGTGGAGGAGGATGTGTTCTCACACGAGTAAGGATTCCCTGAACTCTAGATATCGTTGCATGCAGTACAAAATATTGAATAGAGTGTACTACACCCCACACAGACTGACCAAGTTCTCACGTGGCTGCTTACATGCTTGCCCGAGATGCCTAAACAAGAACGCGGATCATGCGCATATGTTTTGGCCGTGCTCTGCATTGAATGCATTTTGGGGATATGAACTGGATGCACGGTCTAAGATTGTGGGTACGGTAATTGATCTGGATCCGATGGCATTGTTATTTGGTGTCTGGAAGGGTGATGAGATTAAGAAAATGGCTAGATTTCTGAATGTGGGAAGCATGGTGGCCAAGAAATGCATATTGCAATGTTGGAAACGGCCACCACCTACCCCCTACTTTTAAAATGGGGCTCTCAGCGCTTACCTGGACACAAACATGTAAAGAGGAGTACATTGCCTCAGTCTCGTCCCAGAAATGTCTGGACTGCCTTCTGCAGCTACCTTAACAAAGAGACGGAGGTGGACTCGTCCTCAGCTACACCTCTATCCCCATGAACAAGATGCGAGCTATTGGTGTGACTGGTTGACCCTTACTCAAAGTGGATGATGCTTATAACTGCCAATGTACATGCTTTACTATGTACGTCTGTAATAATGTTTGAAGTGCTTAGAACGTATACCTGCCTTAACTCTGCCAATAAAACAAAAGTTTTAAAAAAATGAAAACAAATAAAATTGCGCACCACTTTATTGATGGCCGATTTGAAATGTTCGGAATGGGATGGTTCTTTCATACAGTGTTCAGAAGAATCAGAGGCCTTACTGCCCCAATACAGCAGGCAGACCAGTCCTCTCAGGTAGTGGACTGTAGTTTGGAGGTTGAAGGTCGCCAATTTATTCCAAACCAAAGCCCAAGTCTACATAGAACGGTCACCACATACACCAAGGATAGGGGGTCCATTGGATCCAGAGCAGCATCCAACAGCACAATCTTGGAAGCGAGGGCTTGAATTTACAGTGACAACAAGGAAAATACAAAAGAAGATCAACTATCATTGTGGCAAATATGCATCATGGCCTCTGTGCCATCTTGAGATCCTTTGTGGCTGTTTTCACGGTTTCGCAGTGCTTTCAAGCTGCCTATGTTTGTGGGGCAAATGTGTGCGCTGTACATGCCTGACCCCAGGCTGCTTAGAAGTTGCTGTCTCTTCATGTATGCTTGTGTTGGTTTTACTAAACGTGTGCGGTTGAAGATTAACACTGATCTGCGATCTGTCAGATATCTGGCGATTGGAATATTTGGCTAGATGACCAAACAAAATCAGACTACAAAGAACTTTGGGACCTATTGAATATCCATGAACTTCATCCACTGGGAGTACAACCCTCGCATATAAAGGGCCACTGCCTAGTCGTTGTTATAGCAAGAGGTGCTTGTGTTGTGCTACCATGAATGAAATTATACCAGTTCATTGGTCGGATCATTATGTTAAAATCTTTTTTATGAATTCATCGAATTGGGCAAAAAACAATATCAAGTCTGGACCAGCCACTTATTCTCGCAAAGCCAAGGATCGAGACAAAATCACTGGCATTGAAGTTTCTGGTCCTCTCGCTTCTATTGATTCTACAATTCCATGCAGCGATTTTTTTTTTTTTTTTTTTTTTTTTTTTTTTTCTTTTTTTTTTTTTCCACAGCAGGATTATCAGTCCTGAGCACTATTTGTAATAAAATGGCCCCACTAAAACCAAAGGCCAAGGAGGCTTCTCAACCTGCAGCATTTACACTAGTTAGTAGGAAAACCAGGTTTGGTTCAAAAAGCCAACTTTGGAGAGTAAAACCCAAGCTAAGAGTGCTTTACTGACATACAAGTTGGCAATCTTTTTGGCCAAGAAGGACTTTCTGGGTAAAAAATTGCAAACTGCCAGTAACCAACCAAGGGAACTGTTCTCTATTATCTCTAGGTTTGTAATCCAAACTGCACAATGCAGTAAATGACTTCTCTGTGGCACGAGCCAATCTTTTCAATTCTTTTTTTATAGAGAAGATGAGCGGATAAGGGCAGATATTGAGCTGGCAGCTCTCCTAAATCTATCTGTATATGCGAGTAACCAACCAGTAACTGAGCTAGATGATTTACAAAATCATGTCGCCATCTATTTCTGACTTCCATCCAGTTACTGATGAAGACATCTTTCAACTTATTAGGACTCTTAAACCTACGATTGACTCTCTAACTCCCTTGCCAGTTTATGCAATGCGTGGGAGTGAGGGGTTTTTTGGGCCCCCCTCAGGCATTCAGTGCAATGTGCATCACTTCTCGACCAACAGTTGGGGATGCCTACATTGCCCTTATGCCCATAACCAGCCCTCATGCTGACGATGACATAGGTGGGACTATTGCAGAGACACTTGGCATCCATTTTGTGCATCCCCGACTCCATTTTGGACTAGGCCTCACTGCGATAATACGAAAAGGCTTCTCTCCCCTCTGCAGCTCCACGTACACCGCGCTCATGGCCCCCACCTTTTCTCCCTGTGTCTGAAAGCTTTGCAGCTCTGTTCTCACGCCTGAGCCGGAGGTAATTGCTATAGAACAAATGTAACATCTCACTCTTCCTCTGAGATCACTGCCCCATGTGTGAACCGGCCTGATCCAGGCCCTGCAGCTCATCCATCAACCAAAAAAACTGCCTGTGCCCTCTCACCCCCGCCGTTGGAAAATTACTGCCAGTGTAACTGTGTCCCTGCAAGGTATTCTCTTGATGTACCTGATACGCGACCCTGCCCATCTCAGTGTGCCCCCAACTACGATCAGACCTTTGTCACAGTATATTGCACTCTAAAACTAGCAAACTTCAGAGTTCCCCCTAGTTTCTTTGATGCGCCCAGACCCACCCCATGATCGATGTTATCACACCCGCCAAGACCCCTAAGCCCAGTACTCCATATAAGTCTTAATGAGTGATGGTATGATCGTATATATTTACAATTTATATGTTTGTGATGATTTGCTCAAAGAAGCTGTAGTGCCTATTATTTAGTGCATGTCTAACGATAGTATCTCATGTTAGCTTACTTAATGGCCACCGTGCTCCACAGTGACCTGACCCTCACCCCGCCTGGACACTGGCAGCTGGACCACGTGATGCTCACCCTCCCCACAACCGAACAGCCAATCCTGAGGGAGCAACACCTACACATTCATAGGCGACGCAAACGTGTGTCCAACCACAGCATACTTTGTAATCTTTATGTCTGACCTCATTGATGACGATTTTTGTTCTTATAATCAATTGTATGTGTATTGTTTGCCAGAGGGCTCTCGGGCAGCAGAGTTCTCTGGATGCCAATTTTACGTAAAGACAACTAACTCTCGCAGCCTGTTCTCTTATTCTCATTCCCCATTGGGGTGTGTCTTATTTCTTTGCATTGCACGTTTAAGATGGGGATGGGCTTTTACATTTGGTGAGTGTGGCGAGATCTGGGACGCCCCCCATCGAAACCATCACCTCCACGGTTCACCAGTTTGTGCGCACAAACGAGAGGGTCCAAGAGTTCCCATTTGCCAAATACCCAACTAAAAACTGCTTGCCACGGCGGGCCATGGCTTGGTTGGGGTGCGGAACAGATTGTGGATAGACTGTGAACGGTGGCTCCAGGACCACCCAAATGAACACTTGAGTACCGGTTGCGAGACATTCAAGGGAGAGAAGAGGGTTCGGGAAAAGTTGGGATAAAGTTTAGGGTCTGTGTGAATGTCACTGAAGCTTTTTCTTATCTGTCCTTTACATGGCTATTAGGTTTTGTCGTAAAAAAAGGTAAAGAGAAATAAGGGAGCCTAGCCCAAACGGTGCAGAAGGCGGCGCTGCGTAGCATTGTCTCGTCCAGTACAGGGAACAAGTGAAGATAAAGAGAAAAAAAGTAGGGGTCTCATATATTTAGTAGACTCGGAGTAGTAATTTAGAATATTCTTTTTCCACGTGAGCAGAATTCTTCGAGAGGTAGCCTGAGGGGGCTCAGAGGTGGGGAGTGCATGAGAAAGCAAGAGTAAGGGGCAATAAAGTAATATAAGCCAACAAGGAGAATAAAGGGGGGATAGTTTTTGTCACATTTTTTGTGTGTTCTATCTGCTGAAGTGTTACATGTTGGTCTGTCAGTATCTCTGTATCTGTGATTTGACAAACATTACTGTTAATGAGAAATATTGGTAACGAAAACAGTGATTGATGTACAGAAATAGTTCAAGTATTGGAGTATAATTAATATTTCAGGTTGACATAATTTGCAGTCCCAGTGAAAGGGTGTAAGTAAAAAAAGTGTTGAAATTAGTGGTTTCAAGAGAAAAACAAGACTGAGTAAAAGTGTTGCAAGGATTGTTAAGTAATTGACAGTGCGTATTTATACACAGAAAAAGAGGTAAACACAACTAAGGGTAAAAAATACGTCATCATGGGAGGGACAATACCATTAGCGCATATTTGTCAACATCCCCCTTTGTATAGTGAAAGAATTCAAAAGTACCACGATCAATGGGTGGTGGAAATAAAAGGATACAGCGTATAGCCTATATGGCCGGAGGGAGGGTCATTTGATAAGAGGGTGTTGGATCTAGTATCAACACACTTGCTAACAAAATACAGAGGAAAGCAATTGCAGAACAGAAGGGAGGTGCTAAACTTGTGGCGGATGTTTGAGGAAGTAGTGCCTAGTGGCGAGGTAAGTAAAGATACAATGATTGAAAAGAAGGAAAGCCAAGGAGAAGGGGCTACAGGAGGTGAGCGTGTGACAACCACGATAGAGAATGACCCCACAAGAATATATCCCTTATTGTTGAGGCCTGCAGTAGGATACAGTGAGCCTCTGTATGTGCCAGCGTGCACCACACCAGTTACCCGGAGAACAACAGCCACAGCCCCGCCTCCATATGAAATGGGTGGGCTATACGGCCCAACTAGTGCCCCGCCAGTGAACCTAGCACGGTTAACAGGAGACCTAGATAGGCAACTTGCACATGCGCAGATGGAAATAACACGTTTAAGGACACTGTGTCATAAAGGCCAAATGGCAAACCAGTGAGAATAATACGACCTCTAACGCCAGACAGCCAAAATGGAGAGGAGCAAGGAGAAAGGGAGCCGGAGGAAGAGGTAGAGGTAGTATGGAGTGACCTAGATGAATACGAAGGAGAGGCAGCGCCGGGATCTCCACTGCCATTCCGCTTTGACCAAGAGGACGAAGGGGCTGTACCAAGGTGGCAAGGGAGATTAAGGCAAAGAGTAGGGAACATGCTGGTGAGTAAAACAAAGAAGGGAACGGTAAGTAAGAAAGGAGGAAAACCAAAACTGCAAATGCTTTTGATACACAAGGGAGCCGGAAGGCCCCACTACATACCATGGGCACAGATGGACAAGAATAACTTGTTAAAACTACTCCCTCCACTTTCGGGTGGAGCGGGGAAGTGGATACACGCATTCGAAAAGCACACAGCAGGAGTTCCTCTAGCTATAGGGGACGTGAAGAGTTTGTTGGTGTCCGCTGTTGGTGACCAAGCAGACGCAGTGTGGGTGCAGGCGGGGTTCCCGGGAGTAACAACTAACTGTGACCGCCATGACGGGTCAGCATTTAACAACGTTAGAGCGCAAGTATGGGATGCATTGCGGACGTTTCCAGACACTCCGGACATGCACTTAGTGATGCAATGCACTATGGGAGAGGAGGAGGAGCCTACGCAATTCATCCTCTGGGTGCAAGACCTGTGGAGAAGTGAAACGGGTACGCCGTGGGACCAATCTACCGCCTTGTTCTACTTTATAATAAAAAAAGGGCTCCTGAAGGAGGTACAGAAGGCCTTGGATAAAATAGCTGTGATAGAAGCCAAGGGCTGGCCTGAGATTCGGAGCATAATTGTACACCATTGTAGGAGGATCAAAGAAAGAGAAAAGGAGATAGCACAGCGAAGGCTGGCAGACGAGGCAAGTTAGTGCAAAATAAATTAGTGAAGGTCGTGGCGATGAAGGCAACAACATCAACTGACAGACAGGGCGAAGGAGAAGAGGGGGTAGGAAATACGCCAGCAAGAATGGCCGCAACATGGGCTGCAAATGGGCAGGAGCAGTGGGACGGAGAGGAGCAGTACGGAGGGCCCCAATGGCAAGGGGGGCCTACAAGAGGACGAGCTGGGTACAAAGGACAAAGAGGGGGATTCTGAGGAATGGGAAACAGAGGATTTGGAGGGCCTGGGATGAGAGGGGGACCACAAGGATCATGTTGGAATTGCGGGAGATGGGGGCATTATTCAAGAGAATGCAGAATGTGACCTATGGGTTATTATCAAGGACAGCCCCCCATGGGGAACGAACAGCAATATGGTCACCCGCACCCAGGCAATCCCTATGGGTTACCAATGGGAGGGAATGGGCAGAATGAACAATTTTGTAATGAGCCAAACATGCAACAAAGAAAGCAACAACCACAACAACCACAGCAGAAAGGTATGCCACAACAAATGGCGAGGCAGAACACTATGGCCAATGCAACACTAATATTTTTGCAACTTCTGCAAACGGTAAACCGGCACCATTCTGCGGTGTAGCGGTGGTGGGAGATAATGTATTCTCTGTTCCAGAAACAGAGACATATGCAGATTGGGACAGCCCACAGAAGGCACTTGCGTGTCCAGTCCTATCCACTACTCTACGTGCAGAAGAGGAACCACTAGTGGGGGCAGAGATAGGCAACAAACAATTCATCTTTATGGTGGACTTGGGAGCTGAAAAATCATGCCTCATGGAAGGCCGGTTCCTGCTCTCGGGCATCAAATTTTGAAACGCAATGGTTCTCTCGGGCACCTCTACTGTATCACCAGGACCCGCCATTAAATTTGTTGGGAAGAGACCTCCTGAGTACGTTGAATATGACCATATCCTTTACTGAGTGGGGAATAGTTTGTTCCACCCCAGGAGTGTGCCCTGTGCAGGCAATGTTGATGATTAGCACAATGACAAATGAAGTGGCGGTAAGAGGGGTGCCCATAGACATTGATATGTTCATTTATGGTATCAGAGTGTTAGCCAGAGTGGTGCCAGAGATAACAAGAAAGGAATAGAAGATGCCTTCAGATTTTGTGTTCCGCCCCATTGTGAATACAGATATTGTGCCCGGGACAGTCTTGTCCATTGATCTAGAAGGGGTACAGGTCTCGAGCAAACGTATTGCAGTAATAGGACTGGACACACATGGGTGTGAATGGAGAACAGTATTGTGCATAGACCCAAACATAATGTTGCGTGACTTAACTGGTCAAGGACTGTTTACTGACAATGAGAGTGATGGGGAAATAATAATGGAGATTAGAGTACCATGTGATATCATGATCCAACACAGGGAGATACACAACCTCCTCATGGCCAGTGTTAATGTACCACCCACCATATTTGAGGAAGATATGGAAAAGGTCCTGCCAGAAATATGGACTACAGGCCCCCATGATGTAGGGCTATTAAAAGAAGTTACCCCAATCAGAATAAAATTTAAACCAGGTGCCATACCCCCAAGAGTAAAACAGTACCCATTATCAAGGGAAGCAGAGGAAGGAATAAGAGAAACAATAAAAGCATTACTAGGACAAGGAATAATAGTACCATCAAATTCACCATGTAACAGCGATTTTTCCAATCAAGAAAGCAAAGGGCAGGGCTTGGAGGATGATCCAGGACCTACGCCCACTTAATGACGTCATACAGAAAGAATTCCCGTTAGTGCCTAATCCCGCATCAATATTGTGCAGCATACCTAAAGAGGCGAAGTGTTTCACAGTAGTGGATTTGAAGAATGTTTTTTTCTCAATACCACTTGACCCAAGCTCCCATTACCTCACAGCGTTCACGCTAGGGGGGGAACAGATATGAACATTGCAGGTTACCCCAAGGATACTGTGAAAGCCCCAGCATTTTCAATAGAATTTTGCATGAAGATCTTGGCAATATTGATGTAGAAAGCACAATAATAGAGTACGTAGATGATTTACTTGTCTGTAGTAAAAGTGAAGAGCAGTGCAGAACAGATTCAATCACACTGTTAAATTTGTTGGCCAAAAAAGGGTACAAGGTAGATGTTAGGGAGAATTCTCTGTTAAGGCTAATTTCCCAAACCTAGTGAG
The DNA here is from genome assembly GCF_040938575.1 of Ambystoma mexicanum. Taxonomy (NCBI): domain Eukaryota; kingdom Metazoa; phylum Chordata; class Amphibia; order Caudata; family Ambystomatidae; genus Ambystoma; species Ambystoma mexicanum. Next base: position 211,602,848 of record NC_090929.1, read on the forward strand.
TCCCCCAGCAGCTTTGCTGGACTTTTGGGGTTTATTTTTTCTCCTGCTAAGAGTGAGACTCTTTTTTTCCCACTCTTAGAGATGATATGAGGTGTTCCTTTGACTTTGTATGTGTTTTATGGGCTATGGGGTCCTTTACCCCATAGGGCTTCATGTGTTTTTGGTATGTGGGTTACACAGCACCCTCCATGCAGTAACCCAGGGGTGTCGTAGCGACCCCCAAACATAGACTCCGCACCCTGGGACTGACTAATGTCTCCCAGGGCATGTAAAGTCACCATTGGCTTTACTAGTCTTAAATTGTGAACAGAACCAGTACAAACCATCATATTGTGGACTTACTGGTCGGGGCAATTCGATTGCCCTGGGGTCTGTTGTTCGAGGGGGCACTGTCCAGTCCCCCCCGACCGAGTTTTGGCTGGTGGCAGTGGATACTACTTTTTATATTCGACCGCAAATATATTCCTATGGTATTTTCCCATTGTTCGAGGCTACCACTTTTTAATATAGCCTCGAACATACTGCCGGTTTATTAAATTAATATAAATTCACCGGTTGGTATTTTTTGCCGAAACTCGGTTCCAAAATGGCGTTTGTGTTCGCTTCTGTGACTCCAACCCAAGTCGAACCCTTTGTTCCACTTTTTGAAAGGCTTCTCCACAGAAGCCTCCAAAAGTGGTGCCACTCTGTCTGGGTACCACAAGGGCTGTGGGAGGGGGTTTAGGCACCCTGGACTGAGTTGCCTTGGCAACTCAAGTCGCACTCTGGTGTGATTGGCCCAGTGGTGAGCCGCCTGGCTCACCACTTAGCATGTTTGAGTGACAGCTAGGACTAATGAATGGGGGTTTTCTGCATAAAAGCAGGGCTTTGAGGACTGGAACTTCAGAAGTCACCACAGGACCTAAAGAATCCGAGGAGGGAGAAGCCGAGCTGACCTGCAACAACGACGCCACCGGTGGAGCCCTGCTGAAACGTCTCACCACTTTTTCCGACGATAGAGATCTCCAGTCCGGAGAGACTTCTTCCTTTGACTGGTGGGGATAACCAGTTTGCTCATCTTTTCGCCTTCCTGGACCATCTCGTGGCCGCCCTGCCTGTGCCAAGCACCCCGGCAACCGGAATACCACGGTTTACCACTACCGCAAAGAAAAGGGTAGTACCTTGTAACCGGAAAACTCTGCGGCTGGTTTCTTCCCTGGCAGTGCAACGACCTTCATCTTTCCTCCATGTCGAGACCTCCTCTTCCTCTGGACGAAACATTGACTTGCACCCGCTGCCAGGAACAACTGCCCCCGCTGGAGCGTTCTTCCCATTTCAGGTACTGTGTCCCGCCTGGCTTCCCTTGCGACAGATCGTTTGGGGTGACAGTAAATCCTCGACTTTCTAACCTGGGTTAGCTTGGGGCCTGTTAACTAACTTTTCCTGACTTGATCTCAATCTTTTATGAACTATCTACAAAGACTCTTTGGGCATAACCCCACTGTGTGATCCTGGACACATTTTGCTTGCTCTCTCTAAGAGTGGGCCTGACATTTGAACTTCATTGCTCTCCAGTAGACTTTGCCTAACCTGCCTCACTGTGGTTCTTTGAAAAGTATTGAAATTGTGTGCTTTCATAACTTTGCCTTTTCCCTCCCTTTTTCTATAACTTATTAGAGTGCCTTCTTATGTTAAGCGCTCACCTCTGTCTGAAAATAAGTGTTGTTTCTCATTAAGACTTGTCTAATAAGTAATCAGGGTTGTATATATATAATAGGGACTGTGTGTTGAATTTACTTACCTCTTTTTGTGCTAGTGTAATTTACAAGTCTGTCTTTAAATAAATAATTATATACTTTTACACCAAATCTCTGGTCAGTGTTTGCTTGTGCTTCTGTATCTATTGTGTATACTCTATATACTGCCTAACTCACCTTGAGAGAAGTCTGACTGCTCAGCCACAGCTACCAGGTAAATCTGGGTGGTACAGACTGCTACCAATTGGGTTTACTGCCAACCACCTATAATCCTAAATCTTTTGCAGTGGTCCCTAAGGGAACTGCACAGGTTTCTGCCTAACAGTAGACAAGGGCAAACTACAATATTGCCTAGCAGAAGTGCTATACTTGGGACAATTCATTTCAAAAGATGGCAAAAGAATACTACCAGACAGAGCAGCAGCCATACACCACCTGATCATGCCAAAAACAGTAAAAGAGATGCAAATATGTCTCGGCATCTGCAATTACTGCCGCACATGGATACTTGACTATGCAGCTACACACGCCATTTACTACAGGCACTGAAAGAGGCGCAAAAGAATAATGTCTCATTAAAATGGACAGATGACATGATGACAAAGTATTTCAAACTGAAGTATCTCATTGCGCACACACACCAGTTTTGGCGAACCCTGATTATGACCAAGAGTGATAATTATCCTCCACTGCAATGGCATTTTAATGACAGCAGTTAGGCCACAAGCCATTGGCTTCTTACAGCGATACATTGGACTCAGTAATGCAAGGTCACATCGTGTGCGAACAAGCTCTCGCTGCAGCGGCCTTCGCAATAGAAAAAGCACAACCAATGTAATGGGATGCTCAGTGACCCTATATGCAGAACACTCCCTCTTTGCAATTTTGAAAGGTCAAAATTAACACTGACAACACAAAGGGCAATGGCCTACGAGATAATAATATCAAGCCCAAACGTTCATGTGGTCAGGTACAAGACAGTGAACCCAGCTGCATTCATCACAGAACCGTGCACAGTTGATGATATCCAGACACATGACTGTGCCACATACGAGGGAGAGGAAGATGATATTCCCAAAGCCAGTGAAAATGCATTACAGGAGGGAGAGATATACTTTGTGGACGGGTCAGCATCAATAGACAGTGAAACAGGGGAAAAAGACATGGGGGCGGCAGTTGTGAGGATGGAAGAGGAAGAATATGAGATTATTGTACAAATGTGCCTCCCTTCCCATTACTGGGCTCAAGCAGCAGAATTGACAGTGCTAATTGAAGCCCTGCACACGGCTAAAGGATGTGCAGTGACAATGTACTCTGACTATGCATATGCTACAACAACAGTACACTCGGGTTTGTCACGATGGCGGCACAGAGGGTTTCGAAGGGCAGATGGTTCACCAGTACAACATGCTGCATTGCTAAACGAACTGATAGAAGCATTGGCAGAGCCATCAGTAGCAGCTTTGGTGAAGTGCCAAGCACACACCAACAACACAGACGCGATCTCATTGGGGAACGCGGCAGCAGACGCAGTAGCAAAAGACGCTGCATATTTCAAAATACCACAAGAAATAGAATGCATTGTAAAAACACCAAGCGTAGATGCATTAGAGGAAGGATACAGTCACACACCAATTGCCCAAATAATAGAGCTACAAAAGCGTGCACCCGCAGAAGAACAAAACATGTGGGGGAAAAGAAGTTGCAAACAGTCACCAACAGACCTCATATGGAGACAGGAATAAACAGGAAAAGTGGTGATGCCAGTGGAATTATTAGAAATAGCATTCCAACAATTACACTTTCTAACACACGTGACCAAACAACACATTGCAGCAGAGATACAAGAGCACTGGTTCATTCCAAACTTTCACAAACACTTGTCCAAATTGACGATAGAGTGTACAACCTGTCAAACATATAATTCAGGAATTACCCTAAGAACATTGAGAGGAACATTGCCGCGCCCTGTGGGTCCATTTAGAGAGCTCCACATAGACTATGTAGATATGGGGGAAAAGTGTAATGGTGCAAGGTACCTGATTGTGATTGTGTGCTCTTTTTCAAGGTGGGTGGAAGCTGGACCCTGCCCGCACCCAGTTGCAAAAAGTACCACCAAGTTCTTAGTGCGGGAAGTATGTTCTAGGTGGGGCATATGTAACGTAATAAGATCAGACAATGGCACACACTTTGTGAATGACCTCTTCAAAGAAGTAACATCCTTACTGGGCATCAAGCACAAACTGTGTTCTATTTATCACCCGATGGCAGGCAAACGGAATGGTGGAAAAGATCAACGGTCTGCTAAAAAGCAAGTTATCAAAGTTATGTAACACACTCAAAAAGAAGTGGGTGCATTGCTTGCCTCTAGAACTGTTCCAACTCAGGACGCAGCCAAGTAAAGACCATCATTTGAGCCCGCATGAAATAGTGACGGGAAGGCGCATTCACACGCCACTCTCCCCTGTGAGAGGAGCTTCAGACGCTCACAGAGCTGCCACAGTGCTGGGGGATGAATTTAAGGAATATCTCACCCACTTGACACGAGGTGCAGAGCATAGCAAAACAAATTGCACCACCATTCACAGGAAACACTACAACAGACACAGCAATTGCAGCAGATGACAGTGCAAAGGGTCAATTGATGCCAGGTGAAAATGTATATGTGAGGAGTTTTGTGCGGAGATGGAACTCTCCAAGATTTCATGAGCCATATCAAGTGATTTACTGCACACCCACTGCAGTGAAAGTTAAAGGATTGAAATATTGGGTGCATCTGTCTGATGTGAGATGAGCACATGATAGTGCAATCCCTCAAAATGAACTCAATAACAGCAACGAAGTTGCAAGTGGGTAAAAGTAAGGTACAAAGGTACACGAACACAGAAATGAATAGACATGTAATGAAATGACAAATATGTTGAACTATTATGTTCTCTCTCTCTCTCTCTCTCTCTCTCTCTCTCTCTCTCTCTCTCTCTCTCTCTCTCTCTCTCTCTCTCTCTCTCTCTCTCTTGGTCAATGAGGAACAATATGATTGATTGCGTGTATTGAAGAGTTTTTGGTAATTACAAAGTAGAACATTTAAGCAATAAGAGATGTTTTCATATTGAGTTTCAGAAAAATTATGAAGATAATGATAGGGTGTGCACACCAGTAGAGTTTCAAATACAGTGTTAAAGTAGTGAAAAAATAACAATTGTAAAATGATGACATATGTATGCATATGTCTTAACGATTTTATATCGCCGCTTTAGGTGACACAATGGCAGAAAGGAGTGCACTCACCGATGACAACGCAATTTTAGTTAGTGATACAGTAGTTAATAGAGCCAGCAAGTACTATAATTATGAATGTGGCATAAAATATTCAATAATAGTATTTTCTGCAATGTTGTTTTTTATGGCATGGTACTATACTGTGTCTTTTATTGTGAGCGACATAAAAGAAGGGGGGAGTGGGGTAAACCTAATATGACATGGCTCAACACTTATATGGGCCGAAGTGAAAACAATGTGGAAACGTAGTCCCTCTGCCCACGCAAACCTCACCACGGTGCATACATGTTACTATAAAACCGATTAATGTGAACGAGACCAATCAGTATGATGGGGATTACTTTTGGGAGAGTGAAACTGATCTGATAGATACTGACGTACAAGCAACCCCAGAACCTATCTCACGAGGCACTATACTGCACTTTAATATTGCTACCACCAATAGATCAGAGACGCCAGGCCCACAGGCCTGGCAAGCTGCTAATGAGCGAAATGACACGGCATGGGCAGGTGTCTTTCCCATACACTATCGAAAAGTAAAAACGCTCAATGACAGGGAAGGGGGAGCAGGAGATGGAAAAGGGGGGCGGGAGGAAAAAGATATGTCTACCATGGTCTGAGATTAGATGAAATAGTAGACCCCCGCCACCCAGACCAGTCTAACAAATGGTACTCGTACATGAGTGTAACAGCAAAACAAGCAACAAACGAGAGCTGCTATGTTTGCTCTCTCATACCGCACGCATCGGGCACGCCCAAAATACTTGTATGTCACGCTCACCTGATTCCCACGGAGGCGCAGGTCTGGCTTCGAGTGCTGATGCTTCTTCTATGGTGAAGCGCAGGACTATGAATATGGACTCACTGGCTCGCAGGAATATTCCCCTGTGCGTGAAAAGGGAGTATTACCTACTGATGGAATAATGCTCAAGCCTCCCACTCCCTTCCAACCCTCCACGATACCCTTCCTCGATTCCCCGTGAAGTCTCACTTTAGGGTCTGGAAGGACGAGTTCTCCATCCTGCTTCTGATGCAGGGGCGCGTTGAAACCCAGTTACTTCACTGGATTGAGGTTTGATGGGAGTTCAAATAAGCTTGACTATTCAGGTAAGGCGCTGTAAGAGTTCTGTAGCAAGTTCAAAAGTTCAAGCTTAATAATAATGTTCATTGTCTTATTGCAGCAAGCGCTAACGCTTATGTCTTTTTCCCCTTAGGGGCCGGGGTTCGGAATGCCGGAGATATGGCGCCGACCCGAAGTAAAACGTGCAGTTCCAGTAAATGACAGGTAAGTTCTGGATGAGCGTTCGGGTAATGTCTCTGCATTCGCTCATTCAATGTCTTTGTCTTTTCTCCCCATAGGGGCCGGGGTCCGGAATGCCAGGAAGCGGCAGGACCCGAAATGAAATGGGAATGACCCAACAGGTAAGTCTTAGAAGGAAACTGAGCTTTTCCTATTCCCTTCCTTCTCTCACCTTGTGTTCTTGTCTTTTTCTCTCTAGGCTCTGGGAAGTGGCTGCGGATCCGGATGATCGCTGCTGAAGATGGCGGTGCCCAGGAAAGGTGAGTGAAATGCAGCACTGCAGCGATCGAAGCGAAATGCTTTTAAAATGATGTCTTCCCTTTCAGGATCGTCGGTGTGAAGTCTCCGTGATGCAGCTTTAGCAGGTAAGGTCTTCTTACTCTCCAATTCTCTCTTAGCAGGTGACCCAGGATGCTGACAGGCGTGGCTGAAGTCCAGATGCAGGAGCTGACACGGTGAGCGTCCAGCTGCGAGGAGCAGAACAACGCGAAGCGTGAGTTGCTGATCGGGTGTGGTTTAAATAGCTTTGGAAGAAGTTCCAGGTATGTATCCTTCCACCGATCAGGTATGTATCTTTCCCCGACCCCACCCAGGGGAAAGTAGTTCCACAGGTAAAGTAGTTCCATTCAGGCCTCAAGAGGGCCTGGATGTAGCAGCATGGTCTGCATCAGGTAAGTGCACCTTAAAACACTTGAACACATGACTAGCTTTATGAGCCTGGCACCTAAGGCGCCAGGACAGGGGTCCAACATGAGCCTGGCGCCTAAGGCGCCAGGACTGTGTCCAAAGGGCCCCAGCTTGGGCCCGCTGGCACTTCACTGGGGGAAATGATGTCTGCCTCTGGGATTGCTGGGTCGGACCTGGCTCCTTGGAGGTAGGCATCATGACATTGTACCCCAAGAAGTGCCCTTGTCAGACGTCCAATGTTTGATTCATCTCGTATTGTGTAGGATTCGGAGCACCTTCCAGGCACACACAGTTACAGTAGAAATGCTGCAGAATGAGAAAACATGCACAAGCAAGCGGCAAGGAGTATTTGCATCAAAGAACCTTTTTTCGTCATAAGAGGAACAAGATTTACAGACAATAAATGGCATGATGAGACAATCGAGTGCAAAGCTGAAGCACTTACAGGACTAACTGAAGAAAAGTTGCAATGGGTCAAAGAAATGTGTCCTCCCGTCTGGTCCCAACACATTGCAAAACTCACATGGGTTACTGCTCTCGAAAAACCTATCAAAACGCAAAAAGAAATCTCGCATGAACTCTGTTTCCACGGCGAGGGAAAGGTGCCAATGGGTGCCAATAAGCGATGCAACAAAACAATCATCATTCCCGACATGGAAAAGGGTACAGCAGCACTCATGGACATGTACTGGGTGTGTGGCAAGCAAGCCTACCTGCATCTGCCAGCATCATGGAGAGGCACTTGCGCCCTAGCCACACTGCATTCCGCACTGATGGTAATACCAGAAAGCAATATCCAAGGGGGGAGAGGATCGGCTGGCATATCGGCAGCAAGTGAATCGGCTGACATATCGGCAGCAGGGCAATCGGCTTATACATCGACAGCGCCCCAACCAGCATCCACAGAGCTTTACTCATACGACGTTCTGTCTGAAAGCGACTTAAAAAACAGACTATCCCGCAAAAAGAGGTTGTCAAACTATATTTCCAGTGAGTCCACAAACCTTCTCTCAGAGATCCTAGCAAAGTATAAACTCTTTAACCCTGCAGAGACATTCATTTTTATAAACTTTCTTTATTGGTTTTTGACAGTTTAACAGGTTAACAAACAAAAACTTTCTCGTATGCTGCATATGTTATGCCCATTCCTTATTCTTCCCCTTGCCGCCCTTTCCCCCCCCCAGGACCACGGTCCACTCTGCTTTCCTAACCAGGCCGGTTTAGTGGCTAGGGCTGTCTGAACCATCAGAGGAGTCATCCACCGTTTTAGGGTGAAGCAATGGCACTGTCAGCGCCACCCAGCGGTGTAGTTCTTCACTGGAGTCCTGCCTCTGTTCGTGGATTGCAGTTTACCATGCTCCGGTCTCTGCAGCTATCCACTTTGTAAGGTCGCCCCACCACTGCGCTCCACCACTGCGCTTCATAGGCTCTTCCAACCTATGGCTATGCGTCTTTTGGCAGTGATATAAACTAAGTCTTCTGCAGAGACATTCATTGCCTCCCTCCCAACGCCGGGACTTCAGGCACGGACAAACGCCAAATGGTTACAGATCGTCTGCTGGGAGCTGATCCAACTGGCCAACGACACTGAAGAGGGATTCAACGTGATCAATGTGAAACTTCGCGCCTTGCGTCTAAAGACAATGCAGAACCGGTACGTCCTAGACCTCCTCACAGCGATGGACGGAGATGTTTGCCGAAAAATCGGGAGCGCATGCTGCACATTCGTATCTTCTGAAGACGCAGAAAATGGGACCCTCTCACACGTCATCTCAGCAGTACACAGCCTAGGGGAAAGAATGCGGGAAGAAAGAGGAATAGAGCCAAGTAACCGGTTCGACAACTTGTTCAGTTGGATACCATCCTGGTTCAGCATCATGATGAACATTTTTGTTCCAGTCATCGTTTTTATTTTACTATTTTTTTGTGTGTGCCAACTAGGTATCCGATGTTGTACAAAATCTATGCCTAATTCAGCAATGATGATGGTAACAATGGATAAACAGACAACGGCAGCCACCATGATAGATGCACAAATGCAAACTGGAGAATCAAACCACCACAGTATCGCATGACAGCTGTTTACCGCCAGAATGGGGATGTCAATGTTAATGTTAATGTTAAAGGACATTTGTATCATGTACTATCACCACCGGAATGGTCCCCTGGCGCTCTGGCAGCTCCGAAAGAGGGGAGGTTGAGTTAGTGGAAGGAAGCAGGAAAAGTGCAAGAGAGCAGTGATATGCTGTTGGTGGCCTCAGCCCGGTGGGTCCGTTGGCTGTACCTGGGGTGTATGTGTCAGGTCCCTGTGTACCCTCCCAATCCTCCTCACCTGATTCCACTGAAGTACGGTCCTTGGATACAATACCAGATTTGCTCTTCCTTTTCTTGTCGAAATATGGCTTTTCTTTAGGCTTGTGGTCCTTCCGTTCGTGTAAATAGGGTCTGGCTCCCCCGGAGGCCACCTTGGCAGAGCTGGAACCTGTCCTTGGGGTACCCCGGGGAGCCAGCCCCAAAGCAGGGAAAAAGCCAAGTGGCGGAAAAATCCCTGATGTCCAAGAGTCTTGATTGGAGTTAAACGTTCCAGAGTGCAGAGTCGAAACAAATGGGATCTTAAAACTGAAACGTGGCAGCAGGAAGTTTAAGCAGCTAATCCCTGGGATAGGAAGAATCGCCTCAAAAATAGAAACAGGAAAAAACACGGAGAGATTAAAGCAGGTGAGTGGTGCGGTAAGGAATAACCAACACCAAACCCAATGATGCAGAGGTCCGTGTAAGGATCCCTGGCGCACGAGTGCTCCTGGCAAAGAGAGCGGAGACCGCTGAAAGAAGGAGGCGAACAGCAGGAAACGAAGGTAAGAAATGAGCGGTAATAGATGCCGGAATAGTACTAGAAGTGAACCGCAAGACAGCGGAAGAAACCCGGGTACAAACTGGACGCGGATAGTAGAAATGCCGGCAAGACGCCGAAAGAGAAAAAGGTACGGAAAGACAGAAAGAAACAAACCTTAGAAGGGAGGCAGGAATGGAAGAAAGTCAGGGCGAAACTGACAGGTAAGAGGACTAACGTTTAAGTCGCACAGAGAGTTGTGCCAAGAACAACAGATACAACGCAATGAGCGCGGGGGTGGGGTCTGGTAATATACTAGACGCCGCCATTTTGGATGAGGTCTAGAGCGGTAGGAGAGCTAAAGTTAATGCCTCCAGTGCTCCCACAGCTTCCACCCGCAGTTCCTGACAGTATGCGGCCGGTAGTCGTTGTGTACTGTTGTGCAAGGCTATGTGTGTTTTTGTTTTGTTGTTGCGATGTAGTGAAGTTTGTGCGGTTTGTTGTGCTGTAGGTTTTGGTTGTGTTTGGTTTGGCGTTTGAGAGGTGTATGCAGAAAGGGAAATTGTTAGTAGGGTTGGTTAGTTTGCGTCTCTATCCTGAACTGATGCGCTCGGCTTGCGTAGTCTCCCCTGATGCGTTTCTGTCCTGATCTGGGTCCGACTGGCATACAGGTTCCGTACTCCTCTGGCCCCCACCTCTAACATGCTCTCTCATAGCTCCCCTTATCCTCCCTTCATACCCCTGTGGCCAGTGCACCTGCCAATGACAACCTCTCAGGTAGTGGTGTGATTGCCAATATCTCGATAATTCCACACCACTGTGGTACCTGGCGGTAATTAAGGGGCGGGCGCAAGTGTTGGTGGGATTGTCTGGGGTAGTTGTCTCAGTCTCTGTGCGTGCCACCTGTGTTCCAGTCTATTCAGTGGATATAGGGTATATGGGATATAGGGATGGATATAGGGTGGATAATTTGTATCACACAACTATAAATGAACCAAGGGAGCTGCAATGGTGCAGGGAGGCGTGGGTGGACCTGGATGGGGATGGAGGACTATATATGACATGCGCACCTGACGAGTACGCTAGGAATGGGCATAGCCTGGGAAATGTATGTCGGGCTTGGATGCCAATACAAGGTGCACCTGCTTGGGACGAAGCGATAGCAGAAGCAGAGTATTATCGGAATGAGAATAATAATAAAAATTAGTTTGTTACTTTAGATGTAATGAAAGGGGGGAATGTGTGGGAGTGAGGGGTCGTTTGGGCCCCCCTCATGCATTCAGTACAATGTGCATCACTTGCTCGACCAACAGTGGGGGACGCCTACATTGCCCTCATGCTCATAACCAGCCCTCATGCTGACGATGACATAGGTGGGACTGTTGCAAAGACACTTGGCATCCATTTTGTGCACCCTCGACTCCATTTTGGACTAGACCTCACTGCGATAATACGAAAAGGCTTCTCTCCCCTCTGCAGCGCCGCGCACACTGCGCTCATGGCCCCCACCTTTTCTCCCTGTGTCTTAAAGCTTTGCAGCTCTGTTCTCACGCCTGAGCCGGAGGTAATTGCTACAGAACAAATGCAACATCTTCCTCTTCCTCTGAGATCACTGCCCCATGTGTGAACTGGCCTGATCCAGGCCCTGCAGCTCATCCATCTCCACAAACCCGCCTGTGCCCTCTCACCCCCGCCGTTGGAAAATTACCACCAGTGTAACCCTGTGTCCCTGCAAGGTATTCTCTTGATGTACCAGATTCACGGCCCTGCCATGAAGCCCATCTCAGTGTGCCTCCATCTACGATCAGACCTCTGTCACAGTATATTGCACTCTAGAACTAGCAAACATCAGAGTGCTCCCTAGTTTCTTTGATGCGCCCAGACCCACCCCATGATCGATGTTATCACACCCACCAAGACCCCTAATCCCAGTACTCCATATAAGTCTTAATGAGTGATGGTATGATCGTATATATATACAATTTATAAGTTTGTGATGATTTGCTCAAAGGAGCTGTAGTGACTATTATTTAGTGCATGTCTAACGATAGTATCTCATGTTAGCTTAGCTAGTGGCCACCGTACTCCACAGCAACCTGACCCTCACCCCGCCTCGACACTGGCAGCTGGATCACGTGATGCTCACCCTCCCGAACAGCCAATCCTGAGGGAGCAACACCTACACATCTATAGGCAACGCAAACGTGTGTCCAACCACAGCATACTTTGTAATCTTTATGTCTGACCTCATTGATGACGATTTGTTCTTAAAATCAATTGTACGTGTATTGTTTGCCAGAGCGCTCTCTGGCAGCAGAGTTCTCTGGATGACAATTTTACATAAAGACAACTAACTCTCGCAGCCTGTTCTCTTAGTCTCATCCCCCGTTGGGGTGTGTCTTATTTCTTTGCATTGCACGTTTAAGACGGGGGATAGGCCTTTAGACCAGCTAAGAAATTGGCACAGGAACTTACCCCATTTATCACCACCTTTGTTAATAAATTGTCAAGTGGGATTGTTCCAAAGAGTTTAAAGCTCTCTATTGTATAGCTTTTGCTGAAAAAGCCATCACTGGATGTGGAGGTTCTACAAAACTATCGTCCCATTGCAGGATTACCATGGCCAGCCAAAATTCTTGAAAAAGTGGTTACTAACCAGCTCCATGATTTTGTTGAACGAGAATTACTATTGGACAAGTTCCAATCTGGATTCCGACCAAAATATGGAACCGAGACTGCCCTCCTGGTAGTACAGGATGAACTGTTAAAGGCCGCGGACCAGGGGAACTTACACTTTTGGTAATATTGGACTTGTCTGCGGCCTTTGACACAGTAAATCATGATATTCTCCTAGAACGACTACAAGAGGTAGGAAGAGTCTTTGATTCACCACTAAACTGGTTTAGGTCTTTTTTGACCAACCGACAACAGTGTGTGAGACTGGGGGATTTCCTTTTGAACCTCATTGAATTTATCTGTGGGGTCCCACAGGGATCCTCCCTTTCTCCACTCGTTTAATTTATACATTCGCCCTCTTTTGGAAATATTGCAACGCTATAGGTTCGATTTCCACTCATATGGGGACGACACCCAGATTGTGGTACGAATTACTAACTTTGACAAAGCTCTTAATAAATTAGGACAATGGGGGTCATTCCGAGTTTGGAGGCAGCCATGGTGCTTTTAGCACCATGGCTGCCTCCAAACTTGGATCCGGTGTCTCTGAATGGGAACTTACTGGGTCATTCCAACCTTGGAGGACCCGGTAAGTCCCCATTCAGAAAACCATTCCCCATTCCCATTGAGCTCACATAGGGCTCAATGGGAATGGGGAAGGAGCTAATAACGGGCCCGCAAATTGCCTGCCCGTTATTAGCTCCATGGTCCCTTAACATGTCCCGCTAAGGTCAGACCAGCCGTTCCTGGTGGGACCCGCTAAGGGACCTCGGAATGTGGCGGTAGGGGGTTAACGGCACCGGCATCCTTACCGGTGCCATTAACCCCTACAGCCAGGGTCGGAATGACCCCCAATGTTTGGAAGAAGTAAGTGGCTGGATGTCGGAGAATTATTTGCAGCTTAATGCTGCCAAAACCGAACTCCTATTGTTCGGACCCAATCACTTGCTGAATGCAGCCAAGAAACGGTCCATTCCGACAATTTTGGGCAAAAGTCTAAAATTTGTATCCAAAATAAAAAATCTGGCCTGTATATGGCAAGAAGATCCTGGTAGCAAAGCCCAGGTGGGAGCTAAAATCAAAGCAGTATACTTTGTCCTGAGATTGCTGCATCAAATTCTCCCCTACATATCCAAAAAGGATCATGCATCTGTGGTGGGACGCCCACTTAGACTACTGTAATAGTCAACTGTCAAGTGTTCCTTTCAAACAGCTTCAGCGACTTCAGGAAGCTGTTAGATTAATATTCAAGTTAAGAACAACTGCTCATGTGTCCTCATTTCGTTGTGAATTACACTGGCTTTCAATTGAGGATTGTGTTAAGTTCAAGATAGCCTGAATAGTTTTCAAATGTGTAAATGGCATTGCCCCTTTGTACCTGAGAGAGCTAATTCAGTCACATCATCCAGGGAGACATCTATGTTCCAGCGACAGCCACCTTCTGGTCATTCCTCACTCAGTCTGCAAGTCTCGAGGTGACAGAAGATTTTCTGTCTTTGGTCCCAGGCTGTGGAACGTTCTGCCACTGGAGCTAAGGACAATGAGCTCATTTCTTCAATTTCAGCACTGAAGACCTTCCTATTTAGGTAGATGGCCATTGTATTCTGGCGGCCTGGCCTAGATCCATTTTTTTTTTTTGAAAATCAGATTTTATTGGCATTTTAGGTTATGACATCATGCATTATATTTCAACATTATTCACCTTGAGACCATTATAACAATAACCCTTACACCAACCCGCCATTCACCCCCACCCTCAGCCATAGATCAAGCACTGGTGTCTAGTTCGTCCAGCGAGCTCACGGAAGACGTTTCAAGGCACAGTCAATAAGTTCCTTGCACACTGGAGTCTTGTGCTCAGTTTTTTACGGCCCCTGTGAGGTATTAGTTATATAGCACCTCATGCATGCAGAATGTCATTCCTGGTGGCCATTCCTGTCTAGGTTGGTCCCCAGGCGTGATGTTGTCACTTCAGGCCAGGTGCCTGTACTTATCAAAAAAGGAGAGCCACAGTTCTTCAATATTCGATATAGATTCATCAATGAGGTGTGTTGGGAACTCCATGTCATAAATGGCCCAGACTTTTTCTCCTGGCTTGTGTGGGCTTTTCCACTTCTGGGCCAGACAACACCTGGCCGTCACCAACATGACCTGTAACATGTGGCCTTGGGTTTCCTCATGGTCATCCCCCACATCGATTCCAAAGAGGAGAAGCCAAGGGCACAGGGACCTCCCCACTCCATCGACCCCTTTAATCCAGGATAGAACCGCTCCCCAGTATGTCTGGAACACGGGGCATTTCCACCACATGTGTATGTAGTCACCTTTTACTTTCCGACATTTCCAACAATGTGGGTCGTATCCCGCCCTCATCCTAGCGATCCTCTTGGGGGGGATAGTGCCACCTATGCAGTATCTTCAGGGCCTGGTGTCGGTATTGGAGCGAGGCCGTAGATCGGTTGGCTCGGATGCACATTTTGGACCATCTTTTGTCATCAATTGCTCCCCCAGGTCCCTTTCCCATTGTGTCTGGGCTGGCGGGGATTCCCCTGGAGCGGACAGCAGGAGGAGTTTGTAAAGACGGGATATCACCCCCTTAGAGCCCCGGGTGGAGATTAGCAATCTATCGAAGTCTGTCAGGTCTCTCCTAAGAGTGTCCCCCCATGAAGGTTCGGTAAGAACTCTCTTGAGTTGGAGGTAACGGAACGGTGATAGGCTGCCTAACCCCAGGGCCTCCTCCAGATCTTTTAGGGGTATGAAGGATCCCTCCACCCATAGCTGGCACGCCCTGATAAGACCGGTCTCGTACCATTGTTGGAATGTGGCTGGTTCGGCTACCTTGTCTATGAACGGGGGGGCCCAAATGCAGCTCAACGGAGAGGGCCAGGTTGTGGGCCATCTGTAATAACCCCCTTCCCTCCGACCGACCACAAGACCCCCAGCACTGGGTGGTCCAGGACCCTTCTAGGGATGCGTGATCTGGAGACCAATAGCCATTCGTCTAACGTGACCGGGGCAAGTACCTTGTTGTCCATTGCTGACCGCTGCTTTTCTGTCCCGGGGGTGAAATGATCTGTCAAGACCCTCAACTGGGAAGCCTTATAATATGTTTCAAGATCCGGGAACCCCACATTCCCGTCTTCCTTGGGTCTAGTTAGTACCTCGTAGGAAATCCTGTGCTTCTTGCCCGCCCAGAGAAATCTCAAAAGGACTCGTTTTATTTCCGTTAGGAAAGTCTTGGGTACCTTGACGGGGAGCATTTGGAAGAGGAATAGGAATTTAGGGAGGATCACCATTTTCACCAGGTTGAGATGTGCCATCCATGAGAAACCTGATCTTGCCCATCTCTCTGTATCCCTCTTGATTTCTGACCAGAGTGGGGGAAAATTATTGGGGAAGAGGTCTATAGGGTTGTTTGTGTCTTGAACACCCAAATACCAGACCCATCCTTCTGAAGTCAGAAGGGGAGCTCTCCCACATACTCTGCCTCTGCATCTTATAGATTTCCCCCTACGAACGCCACCGATTTCCCCAAGTTAACCTTGAATCCAGACAGTTCTCCATAGCGCGCGGGGACCGCCTGGGATGGTTTAGTGATGTAGAGCAGCGCGTCATCGGCAAAGAGGCTAATCTTGCAATGCAAGTCTCCTATCCGTATTCCATTAATTGCCTCATCCTTTCGGATCGAGATTGCCCAGGGCTCTATAACCAACACGTATATTAGGGGGGATAGCGGACAACCTTGTCTCATGCCTCTTCCCAGGGGAAATGCCTTTGATTCTGTCCCATTTGCGACCACCTTGGCTGAGGGAGAGGAATACAGTGCCGACATACAGCCTAACCACCTCGGTCCCATCCCCATTGCAGAGAAAACCTCCCCCATGAATCCCCAGCTAACCCTGTAGAAGGCCTGCATCGAGGGCCAGCAGTAGGGCACCATCATCGCGGACCACCGTTGAATTTAGCACATGGAGGGTCTTTCGTATACTGTTAAAGCCTTGTCTGTTCAGGATGAATCCCACCTGATCTGGGTGGACCAGGCGGGGGAGGCATCTCTCTAATCGAGTTGCTAGAATTCTGGCGAAGATCATAGCGTCTACCACAATCTGCCAGATCCCTGCCCGGTTTGGGTATTACAGTGATGAGGGCCTGTAGAAACATTGGTGGGATTGAGTCTTGGTTTGTAATTCGATTAAACAATTTAGTCAGAGGCTTTGCCAGGATGATTTGGCATTGTTTATAGAAATCCGCCGTGTACCCGACTCCCCCGGGGCTTTTCCCGCTTTTAACCTCTTAATGGCACCTTTCACCTCCTCCTCTGATATGTCCCCCTCTAAGCCCTCCAGCTCTGGCTCGGTCAGTTGAGGCAGAGGGTGTTCCGCCAAGTACGCCCGGATCTCCTCCGTCGACTCATCCCCTTGCTTTGTGTAAAGTTCCCTGTAGAAGTCAGCAAAGCATTCCACTATTTACACCTTCTTGTTTCACTCATTGCCCCCTCTGTCTCTAGTGGGTCCCACCTTCCTTTCCATTGTACATCCCCTAGCCCTGCCCTCCAGGAGTGTCCCCACTCTTTCCCCACTTTCATAGTATCTTTGTTGCGTGTATCCCAATTTCTTGAGGACCGTATGCAATGCCTGTCTCTTTTCTTGCATCTCCACCAGGAGGGCTTCCCGGTCTTCCCCATTGAGACCGAGCCTAGCGCGCAGGGCCTTCAGCTCTTCTCGGATCTTATGTTCAATAAGACCTCTTTCCCGCTTATGCCTGGAGCCCTCGTCTATCAGGCCCAGAAATTGCTTCCAATTTCCTTTCCCTTAATCATCGAGTCTTTCCCTTGTTTGTAGTGGGTTTCTTGTAGGACGAGCACCATTAACTGTTGTTTGCGGAACATGTTGCTAGTCAACGATCTTTTGTTTTGATAGTTTAAGCTTTTGACATTCAGTGTGCCTATCCTGCCTTCAACCATCGTCGTCCTTGGTCTCACTTTCTTTGAACTCCTCTTTTTGTTTCCGATGTAGAGCCCATTGTAAAGCAAAGGGCCATGGCTCGATCTGGCTGTCCCCCTTCCCGTTAACCCCCACAGATATCTCCCCTTCCCCCCACTCTTCTGGCTTTTCCCTCCCCCCTTTCCCACTTTTCAAGGCATTCGTCTACATCCCCCAACGCTCGTCAGGATTGGTCAACGAACCACCAGGGGCTCTTCCCCAGCCCCAGGTTGCACAGTTTATCGGGGTACCCCAACTTCGACTTCATGTCAGAGCCATTTCCCTTCTAGATTTGCCAGTGGACCCCCACCCACGCTTTCTCAATTCTCCTGCCCCTTCCCTCCGCCCACATAATTGAAATTTCTTAACAAGGCCGTGGGCCCATCCACCCCTCAGATACCGTTAATGATCATCAACTGGCTCCTCAAACTCAGAAGCGTGCATGGCGCCAACGTGGCGTTTGACCATAGTGCCTAGGGGCCCCAGCCCTCAGCTGTTACGCTCACCTGGCTCCCACAGAGGCGTCGATCGGAACTGGACAGCTGCGGTCTCCACCAATGTGACGCGTAGGGCCGAGATGATGGACTGGACTGGCCCACCTAGCTTCGTTTGCTTGTCCCGTAGGAATATTCTTCTCCAAATGGAGAAAGGGAATTAACCACCCGTGGAGTTGAGCGTAAATCCCCCCACCCCCGCTGTTCTCCCCACAGATTGCCTTTGATGTCCCCTCTTATAGTCTCACCTGATGGTTTGAAAAGATGAGCTCTCCATCCTGCATTGAGCGCAGGGGCGCGTTGATAACCAGTTGCTTCACTGGCTCGAAGGAATTGGTGAGTTCCAGAACAATATTGACTCTGAGATTCCCGGCAAGACGCTGTAAGTATAAAGTTCGTAAGAGTTCAAATGCCTGACTTTCACTTTTGTCCGATTCCTTGCAGGTTGCAGCTTGACCCTAATGAAGAGTTCCTCGTGGCAACCGGTAGTATTCTGGTAAGGATTTGTATTTTCCAACACAGTTCGATAAAATGAAGTCAATATGTAACCTGTTGCTTTCTCCCTTATTCAGGCGCTGAGAGAAAGTATGACGTCTTGGGGAATAATACCTCCGGTGGTAAAATCAGGTAAGTCTATTGTGGTGAGGAGGGTTCCCCTTGTTAGTCCCTTTGTTTCACCTTGCTGTCCTTTTGTTTCCCCTTAGGGCCCGGGGTTCGGCGAAGATGCAGTGGAAGCTGCGCCGACCCATGAAGAGGAATAGTACCCCCGGTGGTAAAATCAGGTAAGTCTATGGGGGGGTAACTAATATTCCTCTGTGTATTCCCTTAGCTCACCTTGCTGTTCTTGTCTTCTCTTAGGTGCCGGAGTGCGGCGGGAACATGCAGGAGGATGCGGTGGAATGTGAAGATGCTGAGAAGGCCGGTGAGTTCAGCGCAGCGCTGCAGCAGGCGAGGCGACGCGCATAAAATAACTTCTTTCTTCCAGCTTGAAGGCGTGATGGATCGGGAATTCAGGTAAGGATTAAAGGTATTGCTCTTGTTCTAACCTTTTCTCCTTCTTTCTCCCTTTTTCTAGGAGCTCCAAACTCGAGGTGGGCGTGGCAGAAGGCTGGATGCAGACTTGCAGGCACGGTGAGCGTTACGCTGCTGGATGCAGAATAACGCGAAGCGTGTGCTGCTCTTCGGGCGTGGTTTAAATAGCCTCCAAAGTAGTCCCAGGTAAGTATTCCTCCCCAGCCCCGCCCGAGTAAAAAATAGTCCCTAAGTAAAGTAGTCCCTTCCAAGCCTCTTTTGGCTTGGAGCTCTTGCAGCATGGTCTGCATCAGGTAAGTTTGCAGCATGGTCTGCATCAGGTAAGTTTTATTCTATGATCCTGGCGCCTATGGCACCAGGACTGACTCTCCATATGAGCCTGGTGCCACAGGTGCCAGGACTGGACCCAAATAGCCCCTAGCAGGGGTTGCTGGGCTTGCTTAGGATAACTTGATGCCTGCTTCCGGGGTTGCTGGAGGTGGTCTGGGTCCCCGGGTGTAGGCATCATGACATCAGCCTCTCCAATGCCCTCACGCAGCTCCACCAAGCCAAAGGCGATAATGCCCAAGAGCTGTATCGTAACTTCACAGTCATTTTAAGTGTCCCTCGGCGGCAGAGGAGGGGTGTCTGATTTTTTGGAACTTGCGGGCCCCTTTCACCTTTGCTTTACCCCTGAAAGTGTCTGGGCCACTAGGGCCGTGAACAGGGTCCCACGCGTCTCTGTCACGGCCGCCTGAGGAGGCGGCCCGATCAATCAGTAAGTCTTCCGTGACCCTCTGAATGTCTTCCTCATATACAAGGTGATGCTTCTCCCCCTTCCATTCGAATGCTAGATAGAAGGGGTGACCCCCCGCGGTACCTGACCCCCCTCTCTTGGAACCATCTGGTGAGGTTGCCACATTTTTTCCTCATCCTCATCGGCAAGGTGAGGGCCGAGAGGTCCTGAAAGACGGCCACATTAGAGTCTCCATATTGTATGTTCCCAAGGGTCCTGGCCTTTTCAGGGCTGCCTGATGTCGGGGGAACCCTGGGGGAACCCTGGGTCCAAGTGTGTGGGCCATGTCCGAGGTGAGAAGGGGCTCTGTTTAGAGTGCGCTTTGGGGCAAGGCTGTCTTCGGGTCAAGTAGTACTCCTCCTCGTGGCCCAGCTTTGGAGAGGCAACTTGGTGGGTGGCCACCTGTCGAGGCCCCTCCAGTGTTTTCCCCACCAGCGGTGGAAAGGGCGCACTCCCACAACGGCACAGGCTGGGGGGGGTCTTGCTAGGGGTATGGTACCAGTTGCCAGTCTCGCTGGGCCCGTATCAGTGCCCCGCCGGTGGTTAAAGGCGAGTGTTTTGGGCCCCCGTGGATGAGGACCCGGGTCCGGGTGCGTGGGCTTAAGGCTTCTTGCACTCCTCACTTTTTCCTGGGCATGTGCCCTATCCCTCAGATAGTGGCAGCTTAGCTGCGATCTGTTAGACCCCAACGTGTGGGCTGTGGGGGTCACTGGTGTCTGCTCAGGGCCCTCTCCCAGCTGCCTCCTCACCTGGTCTCTTGGCCCACTGTGAGGCCTCTCCTCTCAAAGGGGCCGCGGTATGGGCATGCTCCCGCATCAGCCCAGGCTGGGGGGGGGGGTCTTGCTAGGGGTATAGTGCCAGTTGCCAGCGTCGTTGGGCCCTTGTGGGTGCCCCGCTGGTAGTTAAAGATGGGTATTGTGGGCCACCGTGGCTGAGGACCCGGGCCCGAGTGCATGGGCTTATGGGATCTTGCACGCCTCACTTTTTCCTGGGTATGTGCCTCATCTCTCTAATGGCAGCAGCTCAGCCGTGGTCTGTTAGACCCCCACGTGTGGGCTGTGGGGATCACTGGTGTCTGCTCAGGGCCCTCTCCCAGCCACCTCCTCACCTTGTCCACTGTGAGGCCACTCTTCTCACGGGTCGTGGTATGGGCGTGCTCCCGCATCGGCCCAGGAGAAAACGTCTGCTTCAGTGGGGGGGGGGGATCACACGGCTGCTATGGATGGCCCCCAGGAGTCTCCCTCAACTTGGGAGAGCAGTGGTGCTGCCTCCGCTGCAGTGGCCTCAGTCCCGCTGCTCTGGCTCCTCGCAGCCTCTCCCACCCCTATTGCGAGACGCGAGGCTTCTTCACCCCTCAAGGCTCGCGAAGCGTGCGTCCGGGAGGGGGGCCCCCTCCGGGTCTGGGCCGCTCCACTAAGTATAGTTAGCCCGTCGGGGCTCCGGCTACTCGTTTCCTGTTGCGCGCCCGTGGCCCGACTGACGCGCCCCGGGACTGTTCCCCCGCCTCGGTCCGCTGTATCTCCCTCTGCGGCGCTGAGTGCAGTCGTGGGGGGAGGGGCACCAAAGTTCCTAGCTGTGTTACTAAGGATAGGGGGCACCTCCAAACTTCAGAATTGAATTGTTCGGTAGGCCGTTGGTTCTGACGGTCTTATCTCGCCACCATTAACGAGTTGGGCCCTTTTTATCTCGTTTCTCTGCAGGTTTCCCAGGGCTGGGTTTAGAGCTCACGGCTCAGGCGGCCATCTTGCCTGCGCCCCCTGGTGGACTCCCTGGATCCATCTTTAACTTCTACCATTTCTGATTTCATCTGCCCCATTAGACGGTTAATTTCGTTTGGTGCGCATTAAAAATACTCAAATACAAATACAAAATACAGACAGGGAACAGGGATCCTGGGATTGCTGATAGCATTTTAACATTTGAGGTTCTGCATCCTTACGAGGGAACACAGAACACTGTATCGTAGAGGGGGTGACCAGCCCAGGGAATGTAGTCCTCCACTCTGAGAGGCACTTCAGGTAGCAACAGGACCACCTAAGTGCACGAGGGCTTAGAACCCTCATTGGATGGGGTGTGCCTCCAATTTAGCAGAGGAACAGCCATGAAAAGCATGCAGCCCAGAGGACTTGACCTCTAAGTTGTGCATCAACAACACTCTGATAAAATGTGATCCAAGTATCACACTATTCCCTCTTTCTGTCAGTCTTGTAACATAGCCTAGAATGTGTCCACAGATCCGTAGCTGCCCGTGGTACCCTTTGGTTCTCCAACCACATTCATCTTTCCGTAGTCTATACTGAACCAGGCCACATGGTTGCCCGACTTGGCAGTCTCGAAGTACCATTCCTGAGTTTTCCCCATGGAACAATGTTAAAGGTATTCCTGGGTCAAAATGTGACCATGAGTTATTTAGGTGGCTAAAACACACCCCGGGATGTCAATATGCCATACATCATGTGTTAAGATTATTTTGTTCCTCTGCTTCACATAGACCATCCATGTGATGCCAAACACATCCTTCCTACAGTACCGATCTATAATGATTTACCTTAATGAATCCACATGCACTCAAGTTATCACAAACATTCATTTTCCCAATTCTACATCCCCCATCCCTACATCTGTGGCCTTTAACCTGATTTCCTGTGCCCTTATCTTGTCCCCACTTCTTATCCTCTTCAGACTACGGTTGGGATACCCTGGGCAGGAGCACAATACGCCAACTTCTAGACAAGCCACGTGCTCAGAAATCACTGCATTGGTGAATATAGCACAGTGTAAAAGTATTGTAACAAAACACACAATGTAATATCGAGGGTGAGGTGGATATACATCCTTTGGTGTTGATGCGAGCAAGATAAAAGTATCTTTTTTGATTTCCAGTGTGATTGTATGAAGGTTTTGGCTGGGAGAGTCTTGAGATTTGATTCATCCAGGCAGGAGAGCTGAAGTTTGATTGATTGGATTCCTTAGTTGAGATGACCCTGCTAGCCGCTGGGGTGTTTCAGTGTAATAATGCTGTAGAAGTGGTGATGTTCAGTGTGTTGTGTTTCTAGGCATTGCTGTTGTGTGAATAGTTTAAGGTGGAGAGAGATGCGGATAAGAATTGGTTATAGATGTAATGGGGAATTGATTAGATGAGGTGGATCCTTTTGGTTGGTGCCTTGTGTAACGGAGACCAAACAGAATAAGTCTGATGTCCTGCATTTCTTGGCCGGCGCGTTATGAGCTGGTGCATTATGTGTTAAAGTGAATCTGTCCAATTCTATTTAGAGATGTTTGTAGAGTTTTCTGTGCTGTTCTCGTGCTGGCGTTAGTGGAAAGCCAGGTTTGCAGGGATTTTGTGAAGGTTGGTTAGTACTTATCTGTGCATCGATGT
Source organism: Ambystoma mexicanum (assembly GCF_040938575.1). Lineage (NCBI taxonomy): Eukaryota > Metazoa > Chordata > Amphibia > Caudata > Ambystomatidae > Ambystoma > Ambystoma mexicanum. The sequence continues at coordinate 211,626,018 of NC_090929.1, forward strand.
ATGGGTATTGAATTGGAGTTTGGGTGACAGGCAGGGAAGAAAGATCCTACATGGTGTTTTCGGTTGTTTCAAGGGCAGCATTGCTGGATTGGAGCATTCTTGTTGGGTTGCAGTGAATGGATTTCGTTGAGGTGTATTCTGGGCTCATGCTGGAAATGCACAGGGGATAGTATATATAGTTTTGAAATTCATTCAATGTTTGATCAGGAGTAAGTGGAGTGTTTAGAGAGCTGTGGTGATGTTTGTGACTTGGGAGCCGCGGAAGAATACTAACTGCTGCATTAGGAAATATTTTAGCTTGTTCAGTAGATAATCCATAGGCCCCGTAGAAGCAATTGGTAAGATCTAGGTTTGCGAATACTACTGCCATCTCTGCATGAAGGTCAGCCAAATATATATTAAATGTGTCTGGATGCTCAGAGTGGGAAGAAGCTGCTCATTCTGGAGGGTTTAACCTGTGTTTTGGGTATGACCTACCTGTCCATCATGACTCCAAGGTTTCTGACAGTTGTAGTAGGCACAGGGCAATATCCCATTTTATTCGGCCAGGGCAATGGTGTGGGGCTTAATGTTGTGCTACAAATTTTAATATTTGGTTTTGGTTGGGTTGAAATACTGTGTTACTAGGCATCCAGTAGTCTATGTGCTTAAGGCATGTGGCAAAATCTTCATTTGACAAAGGTTAGTTTGTGAGCTTGTAGAGGATTTGGTTATCTGTGTAGTAAAAGCATATTACAACTGAATCAACAATAGGTTCTGGACACAGTCATGTAGATGTTAAAATAGAGATGATAGAATAGATCCCCTGGGTACTACACATACACAGATTGTGGGGACAGGACCTGAAAGGTGCCATGTAATTTTGTTCTGTTGTTAAGGAATGACATGATCCAGAGTAAAGAAGCACCTTTTTAATCTGCTTTCTGGGAGGATCCAGGAAATGAGACGCAGACACAGTGAGCGCATGGGTTTGGCTATCAACGTTTATTCAAAATGAAAGGGGGTTGGAGAAGGCCTCACTATCCCTACTCTAGAAGGTATTTCCCTACCTCAACAAAACTAAAGATCTGTCTAGTGTCAAAGTGCCCAAAACAAAAGGTTCTGTGTCCAAAATCCGATCCTTGCCCTCACATGGAAACACTTGTCTATAGGCGCGTTACAAACGCCATATCATATCATATCATATCATACATTCTACAACACAACTCTAATATGTGAAGTATTTGGCCTGTTAAGTGCCCAAACATTCAAGTTCAAATTAAATGTATAACTCCAACACAAATGTTCCCAATGGATAAAAGGTCACAGTTCCAGGGGACAACTCCCTTACCCAGGTTTATGTTAAGGACAAAGTTCCCAGTACCAGGGGACAACTCCTTTCCTCAGGATTCTGCGAGGGTTCAGAAATGCAAGACGGACACAAAGGTAACATTTTCTCAAAGTTTGCCATTTATTCAAAATAAAAAGAGGGTTGAATGGATGCCTATCTTTCCCTAACCTAATAGAGAGATCCCTAGCTAGCAAACTAAAACTAAAGAAAACTAACCTAATGTCAAGAATATCTCTGGCCCTCACATTAAATACACAACCAAATGATAAAAGGAAAATATGTCAAAAGTTCAGTTCAACAAAACAGTCTTGTAATTTATACTCAAATGTTCTTGGAAGTACTCCTAGCAATCAGGGTTATATTCCCTTCCCCTGGTCAATCCAGAAACACGAAAATTATAGTTCTGTTTCAACACAGTTCCGTTCAAAGAAATATAAAAGTTTTTTTCAACCACAGGGTCTTTTTTGAAGAAACAACAAATGTCCTTTTTACCACAACTGGTTGACAGTTCAAACAATTCAATGTTTTCCACAATGTCCCTCTTGTAAGGATGATTGGCTTTCTGCCAAAACACAGGTTCCAAAATAGAATGCAGCGTTTCACAATTTCTTGACTGTTGGCAATGTGACCTATAAGCTTTCCCAAAATGATATCTCTTAAAAGGGGCCATAGACTTTGGTGGTTTTATTAAGGGTCTTTCACAACTTCTTGGCTGATGGTAAATCTGGTTATGAGCTTTTCCCAGGGTTGGTCTTGATCTTTGCCTGTAGCCGCTTGACTGCAGATAATGTTAGTTAGAGGTTCCCCCACTGGTAATTTGCCCAACATCTTTTGACAGCCTTGTGGCTGTAGGTAGTAATGGTTAAAACCTTTCCCCTCTTGGAGTTTGCCCAAAATCTTTCTTCTTTGACATTTAACTTTATTTTCTAAGATGAATTGGTATTCATTAAATACATTCTGCTTAGATTTAGTAATTATTCAGTATTCAAAATCATTAGGATGGGACAGCTTTTTTGCACGGCGCGCCCCAGTGCTGGCATTCACTCTCTGTCAACTCACTGGTTCTTCATGGTGGCATCCTCTGGCTCTCCGGCCTTGCAACAATGCTTCTGAAGTTAGTCTACCTTCTCTTCCGCTTTGGCAAGCAGGTAAGTTGCGCTGCGGTTTCCGGAAGCAATTGATCATCCATGGCTTCTCCAGTCTGCTTCACGCTGCTTCAGTAGTGCGTCTCCTTCACAGATGGGCTTCTTCTTAGTACGCCGTCTTCTGCTGCACATACTCTGCAGTTCTTCTGGCTTCTACGCATCAGGGTGACTTCTACTGATGGGCTTCTCTCCGTGGCTGCTCCTGCACCTCGGATGGCTTGAGCGCCTCCTGCAACACCTCCCACTCGGACATTAACTTCCTCTGCTTCATCATCTTCGCAACAACACCCCCCCACCCAGCTGGATCTTATCCTGGGCTTTAAATATCCTGCTCAGGTGCTCTAATTGGAAATGACTAGACTAGACCGCACCTTTGAATATTCACACTTCTGAGTCCCTGTTGCCTCTGAGTTCCTCTTCTTCGTCCAAGTACTTTTGGCATTATGGGAATCAAAGTCCATAGGAGAATGTGTAATATTAAGGTGTTTCATTTTACAATAAGCCATTGTCAGTTCAGGAATTATAGGGGAATGGTGAGTCCCCTACCTCATGATCCTCCCGCATGAAACCACCCTCAGGGTCAGGATCCGGTAGCGGCTGCCTTTGCCTGGCCACAAGGCAGGAGACACATACCGGCTTTCTAGTGATGATCTCACTGGATTCATCACATTTCTCTTTAAGACACTTAAAATTCCTAAGGGCATGAATCTTTCTTCGGACTCTTTGTTCAACATAATACTTGTATACAAAAACCAACTTGGATGTACGTCTGAACTTCATAGGATGCCTGGTGTACTCTCCTGCCAGGTTCTTTTTCACTTTGTTGAACATTTGCTTTTAGTCTTGATTTTGCCTGGTGTATTCTTCTGCCAGGACTTCTTTATGCATTTTGTTTTGCACACTTGCAAACTTGACTTTGGCCTGGTGGACTTTCCTGCAAGGGCCTTTCATATGATTTACTATATACAATTACAAACTTATCTTTGCCTGGTTCACTCTCCTGCTAACGCTTTTCATGTGATTTACGTTGTACAATTGTAAACTTGCATTTCTGTCGCATTCATCAGATTTGCTTTATACTGTTGCAAACTTGCTTTTGTCTCACATTTATATACAAAACCCTTTTCGGGTAATATACGTTTGTCATTCTTTGGCAGCGTTACAGTCACTGTGCTATGCATCAACATGTCGGCGATATCTTGCCACAGTTCTTTTCCCCATAATTCTTTTGCATGAATCTTCCACCCATTCTTCTACCATGTTGGTAGCCAAACAGCAAGCCCATTCGCAACGGACCATGAGTAAGTATATATATATATATATATATATATATATATATATATATATATATATATATATATATATATATTTGATAAACTGCATACAATTCTGCAAATTGACGACTCTTCCCTTTTCCCGATGTTGTCAATATTTTCTTAATTTTGGGATTATACAACACTGCCTTTCCAGTGTTGCTCAGTCCCCACATATTTGGCGGAACCATTGGTGAACCAGGCATGTTCAGTTTGTTCACAAGTTAATTCTCCATAAGGAACTCCCCATTTTACAGGAGACTCACCAATTTCAGTCCCCTCTGCCAGTTCCAAATCAATCAGTGGAACACCATCCACTTGCTCATGTTATTTCGCAACTCCACCCTTCCCTGTTTTGGCTCAATCTTGTATGTACCATTTCTATTTGATGATACTAGCCTCTTGAGCATATCCGATGCAATGTGTTTTGGGAGAGCTTCGTATCCATTGCATGATTGGAATTTCCGGTCGGATTAATACATCATGACCCACCGTCATTTGTTCTGTATCCACGAGAGCCCAATAGCAGGCCAACAACTGTTTTTCAAAGGGAGTGTATCGGTCACCAGCTTCGGGTAACTTACGACTCCAAAATCCCAAAGGAACACGCCTTCTGTCTTGTTTCTGCCGCAAACTCCTATTGGCATAGTTTTCTTGTACTGACACATTTAATTCCCCTTCACCTGCCCTTAATGGCCATAGTTCAAGTACTCTCTGTATCATATCCCTTGCTAATTGAAATGCCTTCTCTTGCTTCTCTCCCCACTTAAAGTCAGATTATTTCTGTGTTACTTTGTGGAGAGGTGCTAGTATCTGCCCTAGGTGTGATATATGTTGTCTCCAAAAACCAAACAACCCTATGACCTGTTGGGCTTGTTTCTTATTCACTGGTGTGGCAAACTGAAAAATCGTTTGTTTAGCCTTTGGCACCATTTCACGATGATCATTGCCCTCTCAAGCCCTCAATAATGATGTTTAGGTGCATCCGCACACTCTGCACATCGGGTTTGCACAGGATCTTATCCAAATGTTCCGCCACCAGCCGGTGACAAATGGTTGGGCTATGCATGTACCCCATGGGCAAACGTTGAAAAGTATACTGCCTCCCATTCCAAGAGAATGCAAACTGTTCTTGATATTCTTCAGCAATCGGTACGATGAAGAATGCATTTGCCAAATCTATCACTGTGTACCATGTTCCTTTTGAGGTTTTGCATGTTTTCGATCATGGTAACCACATCTGGAACTGTGGGTATCAATAGAGGAGTGTACTTGTTCAACTCACGATAATCCACAGTCATCCTATAGCTGCCGTTCAGCTTTTTAACCGGCCAGACCGGATTGTTCCAAGCCATGGTTGGAGGACGTAGCAAGTCTGCTTCAACATATCCCTTAATGGTGTCTGAAATCTACTTCTGCCCCCCAGGAATATGATATTGTTCCATAGATACTTGCTTTGTGGCTAAGGGAACCTGCACGGGGGCATTTTCAATTTTCCCACAATAACGCAGGTACATTTCAACGCACTCACCCCGAACTGATAAGTTTTACCTGCTAATCCTAAAGTTAAACCTTCAAAAATATCAAAGCCAATAATATATTCAGGTATGTGGACAATCAACAATTGATATTTATTCGTCTTTCAATTACCAATTTTCATGTCTACTTTTGTTTGAACTGCAGGGGTCTCTTTCCCTCCCAGTCCAGTAATGGTAAAATGTCTGCCATTAAATCTCGGATTGCTATGAATCAAGGAGGCCTCCGCCCCGGTATCAATCAAAGCTCGAACCTCTTGCGTATTCCCTGATTGCAAAATAATTTCACATTCACATGAGGTTGTCTGTCTACCTTAATCCGGGCAGACGCTACTGGAGTTTGACCACAATCCTATTGGTATTTCAAATGCGTGTATTTGGACTCTGTCTCCAACATCGCCCTCACCACTTTTTGCAAGTCAGGATAGGTCGGCTGATATGGTTAAGGCATTCCCATGGAACCATCATTTCTTCTTCTGGCGGCGCAGAAGTGTACTTATCCCCACTTTGCTTGTTCACATCCTGCCTTTTTACTTGTTTATACCGCTCTTTCCCTTCAAGCCTTCGTTTTTTACACAGCTGATACATTTTGCGAGTCTCAATTCCATCAATATCCTTGTGCGGCACTCCATATTGTATTAGTGCCAAGAACATGTCTTTTCTGGATACACAGGAGTTTCAACTATCCAACCTCTTTCCAGGGGTTTGTCTATAAATTCGATCTCTTTCTCTCTTTCTCCCTTTCTCTCTTTCTCCCTTTCTCTCTTTCTCCCTTTCTCCCTTTCTCCCTTTCTCCCTTTCTCCCTTTCTCTCTTTCTCTCTTTCTCTCTTTCTCTCTTTCTCTCTTTCTTCCGTATTGTCCCATTCCCCTAAATCTGCTAACTGTCTAATAGCATCCACTACTTCATCTGTTAGTGTACCGGTCATCCCCACAAGCAGAGTCATAATGAAATTTTTGTATGCCAGTGGAGCAGTCCAAATGATTGTGTTTCGCGCGGAGACCAATAATGCCACTACCGCCATATGCTCTGGGTCCTCAATATGGATGGCATCTTTCATGGCATGCTCCCTATGTCTTTGAGTTGCCTCTCTGTGTGTACCACTTCTGCTCATCGCTAGGCTGTTGTGACCCCTATCCCTGACTCCCTCAGTTGCAACAGCCCCCTGACAGCAGTGAGGTTACAGCCCCCCACAGTGACTCCAAGGGGCTTAAGAGCCCATCAACAGCAGACATGGAGACAGTTCTGGTGCCGTTGGCGCTAGGCTCATTATCAAGAATAAGGCAAACCCACTTTGAGCCTTAATCCAACATGGAGGCACTCCCTCCTGAACTGAAGCATGGAGGCTAGTGTTTTGGGTGTGGTCGGATCTTCAGGTGTGGCTGGCTATATAAGCCACGCCCGAACTGGGATTCACACTTCGCTTATTCTGCACTCCTGCAGCATAACGCTCACAGTGTCCAGCTCCAGCTCATCTGCTTCTCCGGCGGCTTGAATCTGCAGCATCATCCCTGGATTCCACCGACAACCTGCAAGAACAAGAACAGCATTATCAAGAAACACTTACCTGTGAGCAGCAGCTCCAACATCCATCCGCACATTAGTCCAATTACCTGTGCAGCTTCTTCTTCCGACCGCGCTCGGTGACTTCGCCATCTCCCGAGTGCTCTGCAACCTGCAAAGTAAAGGACTACATTAACAGCGGGTTCTAACATCGCGCTACGGTAATCCGCAACGGTGACTGAAAAAACACGCAAAACACCATTAACCACTTACCTGCATACCCAGTCACCGAATGAACTGCTTTCCGGATCATCAGCGCACTGTCTCCTGTGTGAAGGAGAGAAAGGAATACAGGTTAGCAAACTGGCTCATATGTGCAGTGCCGCGCTTTGTGCTAAACTACTTACCTCAGCCTTAATTATCCAGCGCTGCGGCTCCGCAACAGCAACAATCTCTCTGAACGATAGAAAGAGACATTAAGAGCAAAGAAGGGAAAGAGAACACCGAAAAGCACAGGGAATGAAAAGAAGACAGGAGAGGGAACGAAGACTAAAAACACTCACCTGAGCACACAAACAAGTCGGTGTCACAGTCGGACTAGACCCGACACAAGGGCACAGGACCAGTGAAGCAACTAGGCCATCAGAACGCCCTCAACTAACACGCGCCCCTGCATGGAAACGCAGGACAGAGAGCTTCACGCACAAGAAAATAAGGTGAGGCATAACCTTAAGTGAAGGGACTTGGTCATTGGGTGGTGGGAACCCCCATCACAGGCTCAGTATCTAAACCCCCAGGCTCCTGTCATAGGACATGTCCACCAGCCAACATACAAACAAGCAGAAAGGGGTCCAGGAGAGCGCAAAGCCTCCATCCAGCATCGTGTGGCAGCCCCGTGGATATCAGGTGAGCGTAACATAGGCCAATCCGATGTAATCGGATACTTACGCGATTACACCCTTGAGCAGCTAACAGTAACAAAGATATGTACGCATCTGTTCCTTGATCATCGGGAGGCGGGCCTGCACATAAAACATCTTGAATATGGGTTTCATGTGACAGCAGCAAAAATCATGGGGAATCGGTCGGATCTACAAGAAGACCTGCCGCACCCCTATCAAATAGTCTGACCATCCATGTTAACAGAGGTTCACCCGTTTCAATCAGTTAATTATTTCCCCACCCTCTTGTTGAGAATAATCCTCTAATGTTGTCAAATCCACTAAATCACCTCTGGAATTATTCGGATGTGGTCCAGCTCGTCTACGCGTGACTGGTTTAGCGGTCACCTCTTTTCCGTTAGGTTCTGGTTTGGACGGTACCTCCCTATCTGAGCCACTCTCTGAACTAGTACTGTCAAATACATCCTGTCACATTGGTCAGGGTCCCAATCAACCCCTGCGGAGGCAATCACCATTGCCACCTTGTGGGTATTCACTCTCTCTCTTCTTTTTCAATATTTGTATCGGACCATGCTCACAGCCGCTTGTTCGGCTACTGCTTGATATTTTTCGGCCTGGTCATGATACAACTTCATCTGAAGCTTCTGCATTAACGCAATCTGTTTCTCAGTAGACAGCTCCTATTCCAATTTCAAAACATTCACCTGTAACTCTACATTCTGTGATGTACTTTTCTGAATGCAGGCAACAAAATCCAACCCCATCTGACCAATGCTGACCACTCCTTTCCCTTTTCTACAAGTGCCTGTTGTAAGCACATTAGCACCTCGGCCAGACCCGCCTCTCCTATACTCTTATCCCAGTACTCACTTAGACCTGCACCACATGCCCAAGTCTGTGCTAGTTTGTCATACGGACTCTTTGTTTACCCTGGGATCGTTACTTCAGGACAATCCCCGCCGGCGGAGCTTCCTTTTCTCCTAAATAGGGAACACATGGTGTCAAATGGATATTTTGCGTCCCTATCGACACCTCACACACTTACACATGTCACAAACGTAAAGCAATTGCCTTTCTGTGTCCAGGCTTCATATTTGTTTGGTCTCTGGCATCAATTTCAGCACAAAGCCCCTGCTCACAGCGCCATTATGTTTTGGTTTTCTGATATGTGTAATGACTTCCGAACTACTTATCTCATTACACAGACCAAACGTTCTTGGACTCAGGATGGCAATAATGCCCACTTAGACCAACAATTGGAATATAATTGGCTCTTTACAGGCCTTTTATTCACAAACGTAAGTATACAGCTAAATATTGGAATAAATGCAATTGGTTACACATAAACACACACAAGCAAGAATGATTATACAGGAGTCTACATCACTGTTAGTGCAGTTCCAGCAGAAAACATAATCTCAGCCACAACAACACTACCCAGTCCTGAGACGGGTACGCAGAGGGATTCCGCATGCTAATGGGGTCTGGAGCGGAACGTCCTCCCTCTCAGTGAGATTTCATCACCCGTGGTTCCAATTCTCTCTGCACCGTCAGGATACCTCTCCTCTTATGGGGAAAAGTCCCGCCCCTTCTAGGTTGCAGAACTGTCCCCGGTCATAGGACAGCCAGCAAACATGGGAGGCAAAGAGCGGAAAAATCCAGACAGTAGTGCAAAAACCAAGTTTGTCTCCCGAGCACTCGTTCCCAGCACCCCTCATCAATGCTCCTGCACATCTCCGACTCCCTTCTCGGCTCGTCCTTGAGCGAACAATACAACTATCCTTCATAGTGAGCTAATCTGTTCCATAATATAATCTTGCAACGATTGCAGAATTCATGTCTGCCTTCTAACTGAGCTCACAGAAATGTAGACTTTCATTGCGGTTTGGAAGTGAATGTCCAAAATGGCCACGCACTGGTGCCATGTTTTAGCTCATTTCCGCACACGCATTACACTAACCAAATTCATTTTTTATTAAAATGCCAGTATAATGTAAAGTCATATGCATAGTCATATACAGTTGCATTATGGCATTGATGAAATTGCAGTCTACCTTTGCTTATTCCCCACCATGCCCTCCCTCCCGCCCTTGTTGCCTTTGGTGTCAGTGTTTTGGACTTTGCCGTAACCGTATACACTGGTTAAACTGTTAGTAGTGACTGTAGGGGTTTGCCCTCTATCTTTGTCACCGATATGTGTGGTGCTAAACAGAGTCTGTGTCAGTGTATTCCATGCTGTTATTTCTTCACAAGAGAGGCTTGAGTGTGCTGTATGTCTCCAGATTGTTGTTTCTGCAAGTGGACATTTTTAAAGAGATCTTGCTACCAGTCATCAATATTGGGTCCTTTTGGGAATTTCCATTTCACCGCTATTCTGTGTTTAGCCAGCCGTTTAGCCAGTATAAACGCTAAATCTTTCATCTTGGACATGTAGCGTGTGTGTTGGGGGCATGTGAAGCGGCCAAGCACGCAGGCCAAGGGTTTCTGTTGGTTCATGATAACGCCTCCTTTATTGTTTTTGGCTGCCACCTCTCCCCAGTATTTCTGCATGTTGGGGCATGACCAAAACATATGGAGCATTCCTGCTTCCGTGGTTGCACATCTGGGGCAGTGTTGGTGGGATGCTCCTGGGAATTTAGATATTCTAAGAGGAGTCAAGTATGCTCTATGTGATCAATTGTAGTCTAGCATTATGGGACACTTTCTTATGATATCTTAATATCTCAGACCAGTGCTTGTCTTAGAACGGTTCTCCTTAGTCTTTTTCGCATTTGGTCCTTATGGTCACGTATGTGGGGGGGTTGGCTGGTTGGGAGGAATCCATATAATCTAGAGATCGTTTGTGCATTTTCAGCAATTTTGTATAGGGTATTGACTATAGAGTGTGTCTCTATTGTCTCATTATACATCAGCCATCTACGTACAATCGCTTTTTTAATGGTGCCGTACAACAGGTATTGGCCTTGGTGGAGGGTTCCCATGTCATTTTGCTGATCCCCTTTTTTCTGACTGGTGTTTTGCCATGGGAGTTTTGCTGTAAAATCTCATCAAAATGTTTTTTAAATTATTTTTGGAGGGGTTTCCACACCAAGCTCCCCTTTATTTATTTGTTTCATTTACCTTCCGCCGATCCCTTTAATTTAGCCTTTCCCAACCCCCCTCGTCCCCCAAAAATGAATTTTCGGCAAAACTACTGCAGCAAAACACCCGTCAGAAAAATGATGCGATTCCGGTAGAGGCCTGTGTTATCCGCTAGTTCTTGAAAGGGTATAAAGGCGGTATCTGTGAGCAAGTTCCCTATTGTGGGAATGCCCTTTGGCTCCCAGTATGTCCGAATTGCCAGTTGGGCCTGGGCTGCCATGGGGACCAGTAACACCAAGGGGATCTGTATGTATAGTGGGTCCTTTAGTTTTATGAGTGCTAACGCTCTGTCTCGTATTTGTATTCCCAGGGATATTAGGTATGAATGTTGCCCGTATGTGGTCTGTTGCACCTTAACAGTTCTTTCAGGAGTAAGTTTGGTTCTGTAGGCTGGAGTAGTTTGGTGTCTGAATTAGGTTCATCTTCCAGCCAGCTCACTATATGCTGTAGTTGCCCTGCTAAGTAGTATCGTTCAAAGCAAGGCACTCTAATGCCGTCCTCTTCCTATGGTCTTTGCAATAAGGCTAATGCCAACCTGAATCTGCCATTTTTCCATAAGAATTCTCCACATAGGGAGTCAATAGTCTTGAAGAAGTTTTTAGGTATGTTGTATGGTATGTTTGCGAAATAGTGTAGCAGCCTCGGAAGGGTAGCCATTTTTAGCAGCACTGTTCTGCCCATTAATGAAAGGGGTAGTTTGGTCCAGAACTTCATTGAGTTTCGTATACCGTCTAGGGCTTTTTGGGTGTTGGTGTTATGTTCTTGAATGGGGTCATGGTATATATTGATCCCTAGATAACGGAATGTAGAGGTGGTCCATTTTAGGGCGAGTACCGGACATTTGTTTTATTGTATTGTGGCTAGCCCTGCTAATGGGAATAGGGATGACTGTTCAAAACGTATTGCAATCTCTGAGGTTTGGGAAAAATGCATGAGTATTTTGCATATAAATTCTAGGTTGTCTTCTGGATTTTGCACATATATGAGCAAAAAATGTGCATACATGGATATTAGATGGTGTGTTCCATGGACTAGTATGCCTGCTTCCTTGTGTTCCGTCCTTTAGTATGTTGCTAACTGTTCCATAGCTAAAATGTACAGTAAAGGGCAGCCCTGTCTAGTGCCCTTTCCTAGTATCCAGGGCCTTGAAAAGTGCTTACCCGTCTTGACTCTTGCTACGGGTTCAGTATACATTAGCTTCACCCATCTTAGGTAATTTGGGCCAAACCCAAACCTGCGTAGCGTGGCGTATAGCCAATCCCATTTAATGGAATCAAATGCTTTTACTGCGTCCAGTGTTGCAATAGCGCATGGTGTATCCCAGGAGGTGGTGCTATACATGATATGATGTAAGCGTCTTAGGTTCCAGGACATGTTCCTGCCTGGCACGTAACCAGTTTGGTCAGGGTGCACAAGTGTATGTATGACTTTTTTCAGTCTATTAGCTTGTGTTGCCCTGAGGATTTTGTTGTCTTGGTTAAGCATGGACAAGGGCCTGTATGAACTACATTCCTGTGGTGGTTTGTTGGGTTTGAAAGGGGGTATAATTTTTGTAAGCTGAGTGGGAGGAGGCTGGAGTCATATGCTTCGCTCAATGTGTTCAGGAGGTGTGAGGAAGATTCTTTATAAAATTCGCTAGGCAGGCCGTCTGAACCCAGAGTTTTTCCTGTAGGTAATGATCTTATCGTGTTCACCAGTTCTTCTACAGTGATAGCTGAGTCTAGGTTGCTTATTGCCGCCTTGTCTAGTCTATGGAGGTATATCTCGCTTAGCACTTCTTCCATTTCGACCTAGATGGTTGTGGGTCTTTCTTGATACAGGGCGCAGTAGAAATTTTGAAATACTGTTTTTTTAAAAATAATAATAGTTTTTTTAACATTTTTATTAATTTTACAACAAGCAAAAACTTAACCATCACACCCGACATTTCCGTCACAGGTTCCTTAGCATACATTGTGTCACGCCTTCTCAAACCCCTGCCTCCTTACCTCTCCTGCAGTCCGGGCGTTCACGGCTCTACTCCGCTCACTCCGCGGTGAGGCCCCACCCCTTGTGGCGTTCCAGGCGCTTCTGCCCCCGCCAGTCCTGGGGGTTACCTTGGCGCCTGCAGGAGCGCGGGGTGCCCTCCAGATTCGCGGGCATCCCGGGAAGCTGACGCTCCACAGCAATGGGTCACGTGAACCGACTAGCGGTCACGTGACCCGGAAGAAATATAAGAAGCGGTCACATGACCAGGTGGGCAGTTACGTGACCCAGAAGGACGCATAAAAACAGCGTCAGTCCGTCCTTTCAGCGCTTCTCTGCTGTTTTCTCGGTGGCTAATGGCTATTCTTGGAACTTCTGCTGGATTTCACTGATATTTTGACTCTGCTTTGCTTACCTGGATTGCTTTTGGACTACCTCTTGAATATAACATTCTGGAGATGATTTTGACCTTTGGACTTCTCTGCTGGACTCCTACCTCGATTGCCCTTTGGATTTCTTTGCCTTGGATTGTGACTCCTGGTTTTGTTTTGGCACTATCATCTTGTATTCTCGTGCTTCTCCAATCACAGCAACCTTCACTGCCTACCTGCATCCTGCTGCCCTCTCCCTTGCGTAGGAACTGTTAGGTCCCATGTTGGCACCGGTCATCCTTGGGGTAGGTGTCACTTATAATCCTATTACCTTTGTTCATTGTGTTATTACCTTATCTGCATTCTAACCCCTGCCTTTCCTTTCACCCATCCGGGACCCGGTGCATCCAGTTCCTGCCTTCCCCTGCGGCCCCAATAACCGTTCAGCGAGTGGTATTGCTCTTCTCTGATGGGTGCTTGGGGACGGAGGCACTATAATCTACGTGGACCTCAAGTCATAACACATTGCATGTTTCTTTTTAATGTCTTCCCCCCTCCCTTCCCTTAAACTCGAGCTCCCCCCGCTATCCCTCTGGCTCCCTCCTCCTGAGGCTGATTCCCTTCGTCGTTCTCGGGTGTATCATCATCATTGGAATTAACATGGGTGGACCCGGGCAGTGCGCCTACCATTTGCCTCCATGCTATCAGAGGTCCCACTCACTCGTCCTCCCCTCTATTGGCTGCCTCATACCATACCACCGTCTCCGCGTCTGCCCATTTTAAGAGATCATTCCACCATGCCTCTAGTCTAGGTATATGGGCGGCTTTCCAGCTCATGGCAGTTCTCCTTTTGGCCAGAATGTAAGCTAGGTCCTTACGTTTACATACGTGTTTCAGGTTATGTGGTCTGGTGAATCCCCCCAGCATGCATGCCCACACGGATTCCACATCTAATTTAATTCCTTTTTCGGATAGCCTTAGCTTGATTTCCTCCCAGAATTTCCCAACCTCCGGGCACGCCCAGAACATATGGATCATCCCTACCTCTACTTCTCCACACTTGGGGCATTTTTGTGCTTCTGTATTCCCAAATTTGGCGATCATTCGGGAGATTGGTGAAAAAGCACTTGGGCACCATATGTGGGATATTTACAAACAAGTGTTATAGCCTAGGCAGGACCACCATCTTAAGCAAGGCCGCCCTCCCCACCATGGCCAGGGGGAGTTTTGCCCAGAACCCAATAGTACTCTTGATACCTTCCACTGCGCTCTCCGTATTATACTTGTGCTCGTCTGCAACCGTGCGATATATGTTGATCCCCAGGTATCTGAATGTTCTGGTCTGCCAGGCTATCTGCAAGATGGGTATGTTTTCTTGTGGGATTCCTCTATACCTACCCATGGTTTACTATACCTATGCATGATTCTTTGGGGTTCTCTGCTATTCCCGAGAGGATCGCAGAGCGCTCCATCACTTCCAGGATGTATTGCAAGTTTTCCTCTGGGTACCATAGGTATAGCAGCATATCATCCGCATACAATGACATCAGATGCGGTCCCCCTTTAGTGTGGACCCCTATTTCTCCATATTGCTGTCTCAGATAGATTGCCAGCGGTTCTAATGCTAGGATGTACAGCATCGGGGACCATGGGCAGCCCTGTCTCGTGCCTCTGCTGAGTTGCCATTCTTCTGCGATTATCGCTCCCATTTTGACCCTGGCTTTCGGGGAGCTATACAACATTTTCACCCACCGCAGGTACCCAGGTCCCATCCCGTATTCTTTCAGGGCTGCCATCAACCACGGCCACCTAACCGAGTCGAAGGCTTTAACTGCATCTAGCGAGACTACAGCTATTTCGTTTGGGTCGCCCTCTGTCTGTTCTATGATATGGTGGAGCCTCCTGTGGTTGTCGGATATACTTCTACCTGGGACATATCCGGTTTGAGTGTATGAGTTTATTACCAGCTTAAGTCTATTTGCCAGCACAGATGTGAGAATCTTACTGTCTTGGTTTAACATAGATAATGGTCTGTACGATCCGCAGTCTGTGCTAGGCTTGTCAGGTTTAAGGAGCGGGATGATTACTGCCTCGCTTAAGGATTTCGGCAGTCTCCCTTTCTCGAAGGCCTCATTTAGCATTGCCAGTAGCGGGGAGAGCACTTCTTGTCTGTACGCTTTATCAAATTCGCTGGGGAGCCCATCTGTGCCTGGGGCCTTGCTCGTGGGGAGATGCATTACCACTGTTTCTAAGTCCTCTATTGTGACGGGGCTTCTAGGATCTCCCTGTTTTCCACACTTAATTTAGGTAATCCTATGTCCTCTAGCGTCTCCTGAAGCTCTTGCTCTGCCGTCTCTCCCACATCTGCATAGAGATGTTCATAAAATCTGAGGAATCCCTCGTTCACAGTCTCCTGGGTGTTCCAAACTTGTCCCACTTCTCCCGTTATCTGTATAATTGCTGATTGTGGTGTCTCATTCTTGTATAGCCACGCCAGCAGCCTTCCTGGTTTGCCCCCCCCCCCTGCATGTTATCTTTCAATGTATTTTTTATATTTCAGGTTGGATAACCTATCCCAGAGCCCACCACAAGCCTGTTGTAATTGGCTCACCCGTTCGGTATCCTCCTGTGAGGTGCCTTCTCTTTTCATTATTGCTTCTGGTTTATTTTCCGTCTCCTGCAACTCTCTCTCTATGCCCCATTGGGGCCCTCTAGATTTGGATATGGCCGCCCCCCATATTACCATCTTAAAAGCCTCCCACAGAGTTCCTGCTGACTCCAAGCTTCCAGTATTATTCTCGAAGTACCCAGTTATCTCCTCCCATAGGTCCTCTCGAAATGTAGTGTCCTTCAGTGCCTCGGCCCTTAGCCTCCACGTTGGGATCCTAGCTCTGGGGGGCTGGTGTTGCCACACCAAAACCAGAGGGGAATGTTCCGATAATATTCTCGCCTTATATTCGGAACCCGCCACTTCCCCAACAATTTCCGGGGTGGCAAACATGTAATCCAGTCTCGTGGGCAGCAAAATGTTAGTAGTGTCTATCATTCGGGTGCTGTCGCCTCCAAATGTCCTCCAGCCCAAAGTCCCTTAGCAGGTCCTGTAACATTTTTGCTGCATGTGTGGGCTTATCTAGTTTCGTGCCTGATCTATCCATTTTGGGGTTTAGCATGCAGTTCAAGTCCCCTCCCCATTTGATCGCATCTCCCATGTGGGGGCCGATCTTGCTGTAACGTCTTAAAGTAGGCCACTGTGTCTTGATTGGGGGCATATGTATTTCTGATACTCAGTTCTCTGTTCTCTAGCAGCCACCGGATCACTGCCATCCTCCCATCTGGCTCCACCATGGTTTGTAGTATCTGTGGTGCCACCCAAATAATTACCCCCTTGGCATATGCCGAATATGTTGCTCCTATGGTGGTCCCTCTCCACTTTTTCTTAACTACCTCTTGTTTCTCCTTAGTGAGGTGGGTTTCTTGCAATAAGGCTATATCTACCTTTTGCCTTCTCAAGTACATCATTACCTTATTTCTCTTCAGGTAGCTGTTGAGTCCCCTGATGTTCCAGGTAACTATTCTAAGGTAACCCATTATCCATCATGTTCCATCCTCCCTCCCTCCTTCCACGTCCTTCAACCCAAGAATACTTGACGTGGGTCATGCGCAGAGGCGCGTAAGTGCAAGCTCGTTTCCTATTGACTACCACTGCAAACTCCCAAATTCTCCCTCCCCCTCCCGTTCCAACCCCAACTGTTGCCCAGCTCCATCCCTGGAACTCAGGCTATCCCGCATTTGGTCCTGTCCGGCTAAGCCAGTAGTAGGAACCCAGCAGGATGTTACCACACTAGTGGTAACTCAACTAACCTGTCTAATGGGGTGTGAGTTTGGGTGCTCTGTTTCTCCCTATTATATGCCACATTTTACCCGCCCTCCCTTTGTGTAACAAGGCTATATTCAAGTCCTTCTTTCACAGCTTATACAGCACCTCGGCCTCTGAAGATTCTGCATAATTTTTTCGTGCCGCTCTCCTGGTCGTTCTTCCCTTCCGGACAATTTTGTTCATCCAGCCACTCCCTTGCCTCCTCCGGGGTGTCATAAAATAATGTTCTGTTCCTGTAGAACACCTAGAGCCTCACCGGGTACATCAGCATGTATCTGTGGTACGCCTCGCATAGCCTCCTCTTTACTTTTCCGTAGTTGAGTCGCCATCGTTGCACCTGGCGTGTATAGTCCGGGTATGCAGTGATTGATGCGGATAAACTTTGGATTGTGCCTCCCTTTCGAAAGTATTCCAGGATCCTTTCCCTGTCGCAATAATTTAATATTTTGGCTATGATCGGTCTCGGGGGAGCTCCCGGCAGGGCCTCCTTGACAGGGCCCTGTGCGCTCTCTCCACTGAAAATCCCTGGGTAGTGCTCCCCCTTCTATTTCTTGCAACAACATGGATTCAATATACTCTGTGGGGTTTGAGCCCTCTTCTCCCTCCGGGAGCCCCACAATACGTATATTATTTCTGCATGCCTGTTCTTCGGCTTCCTCGGCTCTGTTTTCCAAATTGCCAACTTGTTGACGTAGGGTGTGGATCTCTGAGGCGTGCGACGTGCAGGCTGCTGTGTTGGTCTTCACTTCTTTTTCCAATTCGCCTGTGCGCTCCGCGATCGCTCTTACATCCTGTCTCAGGAGGTTCAGGTCTATTTGTACTGCGTCAATTTTGGATTCCAGCGCCACTTTTACGGTGGTCATGGCAGCCTCCAGTTTCGTTTCCCATGCCCCTTTCAAATCTGCAATGGCTTCTAGGATCTGCTGGTCCCCCCAAGCTGGGGAGGTGTCCACCTGGGCGCTTTTGTCTTTGCTCCTGGCTCCCTCCGATGATTGCGGGGTTTTCGTGAAGTCTTCCATCATGGACTGTTTCCCCTTCATCTTAGATTGCTTGGATGCCATTCCTTTTGCTGTTCCGGGTGGGTGGGACCCGGGCTCGCCGTAGTGCGGCTTTTTGCTTCTATCAGATGTTTGGCTCAGTGTGTGGAGGCTGTCCGCTGTCGCATATGGGTGCTCTGGCCCCAATTCTCACTCCCAGGATAGAGGTCTATCTTGAGCTGGTTCCCTATATTGCTGCCCGGCTCAGTCCGACTTATTTGTACCCTCCACAATGGGCACCTCAGCTTGTTTGCGCATTCCTGCGCCGCCTCCCTGTGCTTTGGCTGGTGACTTGTCTGGCGAGGTTCCGGTGGGGGTGTATTGGTGCGGTGCAGCAGGTGTGCTGCGTTATGTTTTGCCGGTGCTTCCTCCTCGCCTGCCTTCCGAGGTGGGCCTATGTCTTTTTAGTCTCCTTGCTTTAGGGATAGGCACGAGGGCCAGGCCTTCAGCTCCGCAGTCTCTGTGGGTTAGTATATACACCGGCACTACCCCATTTTACCCATGAGATTTACCTGTAGGTCTGTACTGTGACCACTCCAAAGGACCCCGCAAGGATTACATTGTTTGTGTCCCTCAGTCCGCCTTTACAATAGTATTTGTCGGCCTGTGCCTGGTATCCCCCTTATGGCCACACACGCAGCAACCGCCAAGGATGTTGTTGTGGCCACACTATGCCCGGCATTCCATATATTTGAGTTTCAGGGGTATGTTCCAATGTACAGTAACTCGCTGAGCCCTCACCTTCACAACGTGTCCCTGCCGCACCACGCAGTGAGATGTGGGGCCTCCTCCGCGAGGGCGAAGGCAGAGCCAACCCTCCCACAAATGTCCAATCAGCAAGGCTGCAGGAGGGGTGATTTAGATGGCAGCCTCCCGCCGCCTTGAGTCAGTGTTTTGTAGCTGGCAGCCTATGTTGGCGTGGACCGCCGGCATCGGTTTAATTAGTGGGCGCGCGGCTCGTAGCGCAGTACAGGACCCGATGTAGGATCCATAGGCAGTCTCCTCAGTCGCTGCCATACCCCTCATGTAACATCCAGAGCCCTATGCCCCAGCATGAAATATGTCATCCTGTGCGAGGGGAAGCCCGCCGCAGACAGCTGTCCGCAGCTGCTACACGGTCCACTGCAACAACCTCCGATTCGGCGTCCGCAGCAGCCCCAAACTTGTGTGGCAAGTTGGTTGTTTGCCTCTATGTCACGCTCACCTCCAACCCCCCTGAGGTGTCTGCTGGCGCATCTGGAGGCCCCAGCAGGCCAGCAATACAACACTTGGCTGCGGGAATACGAGGCTCCTTGCCGCACGGTTATAGAACCAGCTGAGCCCTCAGTCAGCCGAAGCGCCTCAGTTACACAATCCGACTTAGCTTCCCGGCTTGCAGTTCCAGGCCGGCAGCCTCGCGCCCAGAGCCCTCTGCGATGGTGCCGCAATGCTCAGCACCCGATTTCTTTGTTCTATGGTGCGGCGGCCATTTTAATGGAAGTCCGTCGGGTCAGTGATTTCCTCTGCCCACGGGACAGCTCGCACTGTGGAGGTCGGATTCAGCTCCTTTTGCGCGCATTGCATGCCGCTAGTTTCCCCATGCATGTGCCTGTCTTTTAAGTAGATTTTCTGCGGTATAGAAGGCAGGTTTTCTCAGGATGTTGATCGGATCCTTGGGAGCTCCGGAGCCTCACGTCCTTCTACATGACTGGCTAGCCACGCCCCTTTTTAAAAAAAATGTTTTATTGATTATTACAACAAACAAAACGTAACCATCACACCCGACATTTTCGGTTACAAGCTTCACAAGCATACATTTGCATATTATTTATTACTGTCTTCCCCTCTCCCCCAATTTTAACTCGAGCTTCCACTTCCATTCATCGGATTACCCTTCTTCTGGGGTTAATCCCCTTCATCGTTCTCGGACGTGTCATGTTCCCTAGAATTGGCATGGGAGGATCTCGACAATGAGGCTACCATATTGTCTCCATGCTATCAGAGGCCCCACTTCGTTATCTTCCCCTCTGTCCGCTGCCTCAAACCATGCTACTGTCTCGGCTTCTGCCCATTTCAGGAGGTTGTGCCACCATAGCTCTAGTCTGGGTCTGTGGGCTGCTTTCCAGCTCATGGCTATTCTCCTTTTGGCCAGGATATAGGCCAGGTCCTTGAGTTTGCAAACGTGTTTTAGGTTGCGTGGTCTGGTGAATCCGCCCAGCATGCATGCCCATATAGATTCCACCTCTAGCTTGATTCCCTTTTCAGATAATCGTAGCTTAACTTCCTCCCAGAATTTTGCCACCTCTGGGCACGCCCAGAACATATGGATCATCCCGGCATCGCCCTCCCTACACTTGGGGCATTTTTGTTCTTCTTTATTTCCAAATCTGGCGACCTTTCTGGGGGTCATGTATGCCCTATGGGTGACATATAACTGTATCTGCTGCAGCCTTGCATTTCTAGACACCTTTTTGTGATATCTCTGAGCTCTTTCCCACTGCCCGTCTTGCATAGGTTCTCCCGCTTCCTCCTCCCAATCACGTCTCAATTGGAGCAGCTCCTTTCCCACTCTGGACATCACCAGTTCATAGATCCGGAATGTTTCGTGCCCTCCCTCTGAGATATCATACATAGTTTCTATGGCAGTGTCAGG
Source organism: Ambystoma mexicanum (assembly GCF_040938575.1). Lineage (NCBI taxonomy): Eukaryota > Metazoa > Chordata > Amphibia > Caudata > Ambystomatidae > Ambystoma > Ambystoma mexicanum. The sequence goes on from NC_090929.1 coordinate 211,646,768, forward strand.
TTGTTCTGCTAGTGCTGTTTCAGACCATGTTACTTTCACCCGTTTAATTATTCTAGTATATGTGATATATTGTCCCATGTGTACCTCAGTCTCATCTACTATCGTTTGGAAGTCCAATGCCTTCCCTTCATGCCATAAATCTCCCAGGGTCGCCAGACCCACCGACTCCCAGTGTTTGCAGATCCCTTTCCGCAATTGCTCATCCCCCCTGCATAGCGCCACAAGTGGTGCCTGCGGGGAGCATGGTTTGAGTTTCCCATAGCTCGACACGCTTTGTGCCATGTCTTCCAGCCCAGTTCCAGCAATCTTGTTCTCCCCCGCAACTCTAGTTTGGGTAGCCATATCAATTCTTTTAGAAAATAAGGGTCACATTCACCCTGCAGTAATCTAGATTCTGCTGTCTCATCTTCCGACAGCCACCTAGCAACATATTGTAACTGCCCTGCCAAATGGTACATCTCAAAGTTCAGCAGGTTTACTCCCCCTTTGTCATGCGTGTTCTGTAGTTTCCATAGGGCCACTCTATTTCTGGAGTTGTGCCACAAAAAGCCTCTACATATACTCTCGAGTTCAATGAAAAACCGTTTGGGCAACATGTTTTAATGTTTACGAAAAAATATAATATCCTAGGTAGGACTACCATCTTAAGCAAGGCCGCCCTTCCCACCATGGCCAAGGGGAGCTTTGCCCAGAACCCCATGCTATTCTTGATTCCCTCCACTTCTCTCTCCGTATTATATTTATGCTCGTCTTCAATCGTATGATATATGTTAATCCGCAGGTACCTAAATGTCTTGGTCTCCCAGGCTATCTGCAAAATAGGTAAGTTCTCCCGTGGGACTCCCCTGTAACTCCCCAAGGGGAACATGCATGATTTTTTGGGGTACACTGCTATGCCCGACAGTCGCGTAATGCTCCATCACCTCCAGGATGTATTGCAAGTTCTCTTCTGGGTACCGCAGATACAGCAGCATATCATCCGCATACAATGATATCAAGTGGTTCCCCCCCTTAGTGTAGACCCCTATTTCTTCGTATTGCTGTCTCAAGCAGATCGCTAATGGTTCTAGCGCGAGGATGTACAGCATCTGTGACCATGGACAGCCCTGTCTCGTGCCTCTGCTAAATTGCCACTTATCTGAAAAGATTGCTCCCGTTTTGACCCTGGCAGTTGGGGAACTATACACCATTTTCACCCACCACAGGTACACTGGTCCCATCCTGTATTCTCTCAATGCCGCCATCATCCAGGGCCACCTTACGGAGTCAAAGGCCTTCGCTGCATCTAGCGAGACTATTGCTATTTCACTTGGGTCTCCCTCCGCCTGTTCTATAATATTGTGGAGCCTACTGTGGTTATCGGATATGCTTCTGCCTTGGACATATCCAATTTGGTCAGGGTGTATGAGTTTGTTTATTACCCTCTTCAGTCAATTCGCCAATACGGCTGTGAGGATTTTACTATCCTGGTTTAGCATGGATAGGGGTCTATACGACCCACATTCTATGCTTGGCTTGTCAGGTTTGAGAAGTGGAATAATCATCGCCTCCCTCAGGGATTCCGGCAGTCTCCCTTTCTCGAAGGTCTCGTTTAGCATTGCCAGTAGCGGGGGGAGCACTTCTTGTCTAAACATTTTATAGAATTCACTAGGGAGCCCTTCTGTCCCAGGGGCTTTGCTCGTGAGCAGATGTATTACCACTGTCTCTAATTCCTCTATTGTGATTGGGGCATCCAGATGCTCTCTGTCTTCCTCATTCAATTTAGGTAGTCCTATATCTTCTAGCGTTTCTTGAATCTCTTGCTCTGCAGTTTCCCCTGCATGTTCATAGAGGCATTTATAGAATCTAAGGAATCCCTCATTCACACTCTCTTGGGTGTTCCAGACTTGGCCCGCTTCTCCTGTTATCTCCCTAACCGCTGGTCTTGGTGTCTCATTCTTGTATAGCCATGCGAGCAGCCTTCCCGGTTTATCACCCCATGTGTGTTGTCTTTCAATGTATTTTTTGGAGTTCAGGTTGCATAGCCTCTCCCAGAGCCCACTACACGCCTGTTGCAATTGGCTCACCTGTTCGGTATCTTCCTGTGAGGTACCGACTCTTTTCATAATTCTAGTTTCTTTTCTGTCTCCTGTAGCTCTCGCACTATACCTCCTTGGAGCCCTCTAGATTTTGATATGGCCGCCCGCCTCACTACCACCTTGATGGCCTCTCATAGGGTTCCCTCTGACTCCACACTTCCTGTATTATTTTCAAAAAACCCAATTATCTCCTCCCTTAGGTCCTCTCGGAATGCAGTATCCTTCAGTGCCTCGGAGCTAAGCCTCCATGTTGGGATCCTGGCTCTAGGGGGCTGTTGTCGCCACTTCAGGACCAGGGGGGAGTGGTCCGATAATATTCTCACCTTATATTCTGAGCCCGTCATTTCCCCAGCAAGTTCCGAAGCCGCGAACATGTAATCCAGTCTCGTGTAAAGGTTGTGTGGGGCAGCATAGTGTGAGTAATGCCTATCATTCGGGTGTTGCTGCCTCCATATATCTTCCAGCCTGAAGTCTCTCAGCAGAGCTTGTAGCCTTTTCGCTGCAGGGGTGGGTTTATCTAATTTAGTGTCTCACCTCTCCATTTTGGGGTTCCACGTGCAATTGAAGTCCCCACCCCATACAACTGCGCCGCCTATGTGGGGGCTGATTTTACTATATTGGGCCTCATTACGAGGTTGGAGGTAAGGGATTACCGGCACCGGTAAGGGTGCCAGTAATCCCTTAGCTCCATATTCCGAGGTCCCTTAGCGGGTCCCCCTATGGGCGTCTGGTTTTACCAGGCGCCCTTAGCAGGAGTCACTAAGGGCCCAGGGAGCAGTAATGGGCCCGCTATTAGCAGGCCCGTTATTAGCTCCATCCCCATTCCCATTGAGCCCTATGGGGGCTTGAATGGGAATGGGGAATGGTTCTCGGAATGGGGACTAACCGGGTCGGAATGACCCGGTAAATGCCTATTTCGAGAACCCGGACCCGGAATGCGGTAAGGGGGTAGCCATGGTGCTACTAGTACCATGGCTACCTCCAACCTCGTAATGAGGCCCATAGTGTCTGTTAGGCAGAATCCTGTGCAGTGCCCTTAGGGACCACTACACACAATTAAGACTACAGGTGGCAATCCAAGTTTTACCTTTGGTACAAGCCTGTACTACTATGTCAGAGTGGTAGCAGTGGCGGAGCAGCCAGGCTTATCTCGAGAGTATATGAGCAGTAGCAGAGATTACACAAAGGGACCACAATTACTGTGGGCCTCATTACACGGACGGCGGTAAGGGTTAACGGTGACCGTTAACCCTTACCGCCGTACTACGAGGTCCCTTTGCGGGTTGGGGAATTTAACGCCTGCTTTTTGCAGGCGTTAAAACCCAACCCGCAAAGGGACCTTAGTGCTAATTACGGCACCGCAAATTTGCGGTACCGTAATTAGCACCTTCCCCATTCCCATTATGCCCTATGGGGCAAAAATGGGAATGGGGAAGGGCAATGGTGGAAGGGGGAATTACCGCCCCACCAACCTTGGAGTAGGGCGGTAATTCACCTTTCCGCCAAGGCGGTGCCAGTAATTTACCGGCATGGACCAAGGTGCTGATAGCACCTTGGTCCACCTCCTACCGTGTAATGAGGCCCTGTGACTCAAGCAATCACTGACTCAAGGTTTCAGGTAGAAAAATATATGTACATGTATTTTTAAACCATTCATTATAAACACAACACTTCTATTAAACTTAAATAAAAAACACACGTTAAATACACTACAACTAACCAATTCACTTTGTACAGTAAGTCTCAAGGTAAGTACCCTGTGTTTGAATGAACCGGTGTTACGAACAAAACACGTTATCGCGAATACGATTGCGATCACTGTTTGACAGTTCGGTCTACTAAATAAAAGTGTATCCGTGACATGAAATGCTACCGGGGCAAAACATACTTAGCACCTGAGACACCCAGAGGGAGTTAGAGGCAAAAATCAGAGGCAATATTTCGGTTAGGCAGACAGAATCAAGAAACACTCAGAGACAGGAGTTCAAAAGTCAAAGGGCCGGAGCCAGGGTCGAAAGACACTGGGGCCTGTTGCCAAAGATCACACAGTCAGACAGTTCACGATTCCACGTAGCCAAAAAGTACTTTGATATTGTCACTGTTCGGAAGCAAAAGTTAGAAGAAGGAGCGAAGACAAGGGCAAGCCTTGGAAATGAAGGAAAGGGGTTCACCCAGTTTCCTCAAGTAGAACACAGTACCTTGTTCCAATGGTGCAGTTGGTTCCCTGGCAGTTATTCCTGTTGGTTTCCCGCTGACCCACGATTCCTGGAGCTTCGTTGTGAAGGAGGACGTCTGAAGGGGGTCTGCACCACACCGGGATGAAGCCGGCAGCAGCGACGAAGAATAAAAGGTGTGCTCCTTAAAAACAGGAGAGGCTCTTCAGATGGCTATCCGAACCACTACAGCAGCGTGCAGCGATTTCGACCAAGGAAGAGGTTCCTCTGGCTGTAGAAGATGAGCTGGTTGTCCCCACCAAGCTCAAGGGAAGAAGACTGCGGACTGGATCTTCTCTAAGTCGTTGAAGGGAAGATAGCTCAGGACTGCAGCAGGGCTTCACTGGGACGGTGTAGTTGCAGCAGCCGTCGTTCTCTCTGCTACTCTTCAGATCCTTTCAGTTCCAGTGCTGACTCGCTGACTTCTAGCCCAAGAGACCTGCCTTTTATGCGCAAAACCCCCATTCACACAGCCTGGCTGTCAATCACGCAGCAGGGGGGTTGTCCAGCCGGGACAACCAACTCAGCCAATCATGGCAAAGTGCGACTTGGGTTTCCTAGGATACCCTGTACAGGGGGTGACTACACCCCTTCCCCACATTCAGTCTACCTAGACACCCAGGCGCCTTGAGGAGGGCTTCTGAGCAGAAGCCCGCTAAAAGACAGTGAACAAAGAAGGCAAACCTAGTTTGCCGCGCAAAGTAAAACACAAGAAGGACTTTAACAAAAAGAAATGGCGAATAAACCCAACCAGAGCCAAAAGAAAGACGATTTGGTCAAGCAGGTTTATGTTCGAGGCTAATATAATTGCCAAGAACAGTACCACGTTTATCTGATATAATCGCGGTCGAAAAGTTAGGGTAGATACCACTGCCACCAGCCAAGTCTAAGGGCCTCATTACACGGATGGCGGTGAACCATGGCGCTATTAGCGCCATGGTTCATGCTGGTAAAATACCGGCACCGCCTTGGTGGAAAGGGGAATTACCGCCCTATTCCAAGGTTGGCGGGGCGGTAATTCCCCCTTCCACCATGCCCTTCCCCATTCCCATTTTTGCCCCATAGGGCTCCATGGGAATGGGAAAGGCGATAATTACGGTACTGCAAATTGCGGTACCGTAATTAGCTCCCTGGTCCCTTTGTGGGTTGGTTTTTAACACCTGAAAAAAGCAGGTGTTAAATTCCCCAACCCGCAAAGGGACCTCGTAGTAAGGCGGTAAGGATTTACCGTTACCGGTAAAATACCGGTACCGGTAAACCCTTACCGCCATCCGTGTAATGAGGCCCTCAATGTTAAAAGAGCGAAACAATGCTCTAGGAGGTACAGATACAAAGGGATACGAATTAACCCTTTCCAGTACTCCATGGAAGGTGGGGTGTACTGGATCTGTGGTAGATTGACTAAGTAAATTTAATGGTAACTTTACCCCTTTTTTGGGGGATGGTAGTCGCCTCAGAAATGGAGTCGAGGGAAGTCTCAGAGACAACCCTGTGCCACGGCACTGAAGGTGCTGTGTGACACGCAAAAAGAAGGGGGCTACTAGAGTGGTGTACTTCAGAGTCCACAATCACAAAAACAGGTAGAAACACATAGCAAAACACAGGTAAGAGTGGGGGAAAAGCTCTCACTCTTACCAGGTGGAAAAAAATAAACTCCAGAAGTCCAGCAAAGCTGCTGGTGGACTCACTAGGTCAAGGAAATTAGCCATAAATGAGAATTCTCCCTAACGCTTTCCCCCCCCCCCAGACTAGACTAGGACAGGAGGATTTAATCCACTCCTGGATCGACCTCATACCTCTAGTCGGTTACAAACATCCTAGAGAGACCATCAGCATTTTTGTGGTGACTTCCTGCTCTGTGCTCAATGGAAAAATCAAAGGTCTTCCTTTGTAAGCTATATGACCTACATACCCTTGGAGATAAATCTTTCTGTTTGAATGTATAGGGGATCTGGTTGACCAGTCCCTCAGAAGTTGGTACAACTCCTGAACCTGTGATAGGCTTTGTCAAGGGGTCCTTATAAAGGATTCCCTTAGATCTAGAGTAGCCTCCAGGGTTCCTCCCCACCTCTCTTTTTGGAGCAGGTTGGGTCTCAGGCAACTTGGTTGGAGGGGCTGGCGATAAGCAAGGGACATGCTTCCCCTTCCTCTTCGATCTAACCTTACCTATTTTAGGAGTTTCTCTCCTAACATTAGGATTTGAGTTGTGGTCTTCTGTAGAAGGTCCAACAGTCTGAATGTTTTTGGCCTTAGACGTTTCTTTTCTGGTTTTCCACCAGTACTGGTCCCATGTTGGCCTTGTGTCTGACCCGTCGATTCTTTGCATGCTGCAGGGCCTCTTTTTGATGTGTCTACCAGTGCTCCATAATTGTCTCGCCTCTTGGCCCTGCTGTGATACGTCTGCCAGTGTCCTTCGTTAGGTCCCTTATGTTTGTTCCTCTGAGCGCGCTTCCAGCTTCAGCTCACCGAGCTTCGTTGTTATTGCGTGCCGGTCACTTTATTTACCAACAGTGGCTGCTTTTTTCCCCAACCTTCTCCAGTTGTTTCCAGGACGTGCTGCCTGATTGCCTTGTATGGTTTTTGTGGTAGATCTCCTGGCAACAGGTATATTGTTTATGTCCCCTTATGTGTTATGTTGCGCAGCGTTCCAGGGCATTATTCCTCCTTCTGTCACATGGGTTATGTTCTCTGCTTCCCCTTCTGCATTCCGATTATGCTACAGTATTTGGGCTCTCCCCGGTACTGTGATCTCCCTTCTTGCGGCCTGTTGTATCTGTGTGCACTTTGTCTATGGGGTCTGAGGGCCTGCATTGTGCCCTTATTAGTTGTTTGCCATTGTGTGTGCACTTCCTTTTTGCTCGTGGGAAGGTCTTGGGGGGTCAATGCACAATTTCTTTTTCAATCCAAATTTTCATTTTAATCAGATCGTCTGGGGAGCACCAGACTCCTCACAGAGTCTTATTTTGCTGTGGCCGGGTGCGCATCTGGGCGGCCACTTCAATGTCTGGGCCCGCAGGGATTATGTGTGCGGTATCGCGCCAGTGAGCTGGAGTCGCATGAGCGTTGTCGGCTACTGTTGGCACCGTGTGGTCTTGCACATCACACGGTTGCACTGCATGCTTCTCCGAGCCCTGTCTGACTCTTACTGTTCCATGTCACATTAGCCTTGCTTCCCGAGCCTCTTCTGAGCTGCCTGTAGCCCGTTCTGCTGGTTCGCCCTGGTTGCAGGACTATGTTTGCGTTGGTCACTTATCTTTGCATGCGCACCACTTCCCGTTGTCGTTTCGTGGCTCCTTTTCTCATCCCTCCATGATTCCCGCTCCGGGATCCTTGGTTTATTTCTCCACTGGGGCTGCCAGTGCGTGGTCCTCACCGTTGGCAGGGCACTTGTGGGTGTCCTCTGTGTAGTGTACGATTTGCTTCACTTTCTGGTATTGTGGCAGCCTCTGTGTCGGCTCGACTCGTGTCACTGTCAAGAGCTTCCTCTCAGTGCGGACCCTCTCCGCTTCCCAGCCAGGGTCTGTCTTTGTTCGGTTGCGGTACGACACAGCTTATTTCGTGTCTGCCGTCTCACCGTTTATCTCTGTGTTCTTTGGTGGCCGCCATCTTGTTTGTTATGCTGTATGCCTGCTGTGATCTTCTGCAGCCTGCAGTTATCGTCACGTGCTGCGATTTCTTCCGGAGTTGTGGCCGCGATGTGCTCTGTGCATTTATGCTTGTGTGGAGCTTAGTTTCTTCCTGATATCGGCTTCCGAACATGTATATATTCCAGGATCAGGAACGGATCAGCAGGAGCTCCTCGCGACCTCGTCCTAGTCCGTGGCCATGTAGCTATACCCCCTTGAAATACTGTGTTGATGCCCTCTTGTGTATTGCATGTGTTGCCCTGTTGTGTAGGTATTGAGTAGATGGACGTTCATTGTTCCTCTCTCTTATACAACCAGGCTAGTAATCTGACTGGTTTGTCCCACTCTGCGTGCTGTCTCTCTATGTATTTGTTATAACTATACTTCCCCAGTCTGTCCCATGTGTCAAGGCATTGTTGGCGCAGAGCTATTTCATTTGTTCTTTTGTCTTCTTGGCCTGGGTCGGATTGTGTCAGCTTTTGTAGTGCCTCTTCCATGGATGTAAGTTCTCTCTATATTGTGACTTGGATACTACCTGATCTGGCAATTGCGGCTTCCCTAACGACCACTTTTAGGGCTTCCCTAAGCGTGCCCGCACTGGAAACGCTACCATCATTTAGTAAAAAATATTCTGTAATAGTATTCCTAATATGATCTAGGAAAGGGATGTCTTGTAGGGCTTTGCTCCTCAATTTCCACATTGGACTTGGGGGCTTTGGGTTGCATATTGCCATTTCAGTAACAAAGGAGCGTGATCTGATAAGACAGTACTTTTGTATTCTGCCATTGTTGCGCCAGGAGTTCATGGAATGGCGGATAAGCCAAAATATCATCATCAAACAGACAATTTAAAGGCCAGCTCCCCACATTGAATCCCCCTAATCTCTGGATTCTCTCGTATAGCAATCATACATACAGCAGGGGCGAGAGGGGGCACCCCTGCCTTGTACCTCTAATAAGAGGGAAGGAGGCTGACATTATCCCATTCACCAGTACTCTGGCTGTTGTGGCTCTATACAGCAATGAGATCCATTGACGAAAATGGTGGCCGAACCCCATTTTCTGTTGCACCTTTCCCATATACCCACACTCCACCCGATCAAATGCTTTTTCGGAATCAATTAACACCAAGCACCCGTCCAAATCGTGTTCCTGGGTGTGATGAATTAGATCAATCGTCTTACGAACATTATCCGACCCTCTGCGATCCTTGATAAACCCCACCTGATCTCCATGAATAAGAGTCATCAATACCCGCTCAAGTCTGCTTCCCAACCATTTTGCCAAAATCTTTACGTCAGTGTTCAACAAGGAAATCGGTCGATATCACGGACAAAGGGCCAGGTCCTTTGCCTCTTTGAGAATCACCACTATTACAGCTCCAAGCATGGAGTCGGTAGCACTCCTCCCTATAATATACTGTTAAACATCTGTTAGGCAGAATCCTGTGCAGTGCCCTTAGGGACCCACTACACACGATTAAGACCAAAGGTGGTGGTACAAGCCCGTACTACTAAGTTATGGTGGTAGCAGTAGCAGAGCAGCCAGGCTTATCTCAAGAGTATATGAGCAGTAGCAGAGATTTCACAAAGGGACCACAATTACTGTGACTCAAGCAAACACTGACTCAAGGTTTCAGGTAAAAAATATAAGTACATTTATTTTTAAACAATCAGTTATAAACACAGCACTTCTATTAACCTTTAAACAAAACCACAGGTTAAATATACTACAACTAACCAATTCACTTTGTACAGTATGTCTCAAGGTAAGTACCCTGTGTTTGAAGGAACCGGTGTTATGAACAAAACATGATACCGCAGATACGTTTGCAATCACTTTTTGGCAGTGGGGTCAACTAAATAAAATCTTATCCGTGACATGAAATGCTACCGGAGCAAAAACACACTTAGCACATGAGATACCCAGAGGGAGTAGGAGGCAAAAATCACAGGCAGTATTTAGGTTAGGCAGACAGCATCGAGAAACACTCAGAAACAGGAGTTCAAAAGTCAAAGGGCCGGAGCCAGGGTTAAGTGACACCGGAGACCTGTTGCCGAAGATCACACCGTTAGACAGTTCACGATTCAGCGTAGCCCAAAAGTACTTTGATATTGTCAATGTCCGGAAGCAAAAGTTATAAGAAGGAGGGAAGACAAGGACGAGCCTTGATGATGAAGAAAAGGGATTCACCCAGTTTCCTCCAGCAGAACACAGTACCTTATTCCAGTGGTGCAGCTGGTGCCCTGGCAGTTGTTCCTGTTGGTTTCCCGCAGACCCACAATTCCTGGAGCTTCGTTGTGAAGGACGATGTCTGAAGGGGGTCTGCACCACACAGGGATGAAGCCGACAGCAGCAACAACGAATAAAAGGTGCACTCCTTAAAAACAGGAGAGGCTCGGCAGGTGGCTATCCGGACCACTACAGCAGTGTGCAGTGATTTCGACCACGACGGAGACCTATGTCTGAAGAAGATGAGCTGGTAATCCCCACCAGGCTCAAGGGAAGAAGACTCCGGACTGGATCTTCTCTTAGTCGCCGAAGGTTAGATAGCTCAGGACTGCAGCAGGGCTTCACCGGGACGGGGTAGTTGCAGCAGCCGTCGTTCTCTCCGCTTCTCTTCGGTTCCTTGTAGTTCCAGAGGCGACTCTGACTTCAAGCCCAAGAGACCTGCCTTTTATGCGCAAAACCCGCATTCAAACAGCCTGGCTGTCAATCACGCAACAGGGGGGTTGTCCAGCCGGGACAACCACCTCAGCCAATCATGGCAAAGTGTGACTTGGGTTTCCTAGGATACCCTGTGCAGAGGGTGACTACACCCCTTCCCCACATTTAGTTTACCTAAACACCCAGGCGCCAAGAGGAGGGCTTCTCTGCAGAAGCCCGCCAAAAGACGGTGAAGAAAGAAGGCGAACCTAGTTTGCCGTGCAAAGTAAAGCACAAGAAGGACTTTAACAAAAAGAAATGGCGAATAAATCCAACTGGAGCCAAAAGAAAGACGATTTGGTCAAGCAGGTTTATGCTTAAGGCTGTTAAAATAGCCAAAAGTATTACCACGTTTATCTAATATAATCGCGGTAGAAAAGTTAGGGTAGATACCGCTGCCACCAGCCAAGTCTAAATGTTAAAAGAGCAAAACAATGCTCAGGGAGGTACAGACAGAAAAGGGGTACAGATTAGCCCTTTCCAGTACTCCATGTAAGATGGGTGTACTGGGTCTGTGGTAAAAATGACTATGGCCCTCATTACGACCCTGGCGGTAAGTGAAAAACAATGCCGGTAAAGGATTACCTGCATCGCTTACCGCTAGGTCCTATTATGATCCGAGTAACTGCAATTAGCGGCACCGTAGTTAGCGGTGCCGCTAACAGCACCAAGGGCGCGGGCATGCGACCCCCCATGACGGAAATAGCGGCATGGCGCAAATTGGGGAACATGACGAGTCGAGCGGACATGCTCTTAACGCCCTTGCGAAGGCCGTAAAGTACCTTACCGCCATGGTGCTAATACCGCCATCACGCACCAACCGTAAATGGCCATGTGCAGTGTTCCCAGTTGTCACAGGTGCACACAATCAGCACAGGTGGAGGCAATACAGACTGGGCAAGTACAAAAGGAGCGCACCCCACCCCTTCCCACACCCAGTCACACTCCACAATGATTCCAATACGACTAGCAATGTTGGGGCTGGAGGACCTGATTGGAATGGAAGCGCTACAGCAGCAACAACAACTACTACAACAACAGGCAGCACAGAGGAGACGCAGGAAGAGAAGGAGGGCAAGGCAGGGCCAGCAAGCCCCACCAGCACAGCCAGTGCTACCACGCAGGCAGCCCCAATCCCACGCATCAGAGCCAGTCCATTCAACCTCACCGCTGAGCAGATCCACACCCGTACCGTTTGGACCGGGACACCGTCACCACCATCGTGGACATGATACACAATGACATCGTCAGCATGAATGAAACACCCACCGCCATCCCCCCCCAACTGAAGGTAGTGTCCGTGCTCCACTTCCTGGCCACAGGCACCTACCAGTACACAGTGGGGCACTTGCATGGCATTTCACAACCATTATTCTCACGTACGCTGAACCAAGTGCTCAATGCCCTCCTCAAGCACACAGGCGACTGCATTTCCTTACCACGGTCTGCCCAGGAGATCGCAAACACCAAAGTGGGTTTCCATGCACTGGCCGGCATACCTGGTTGCATTGGTGCCATCGACTGCACCCATGTGGAATTGGTGGTCCCACATGCCATGGAGGTAGTGTACCGCAACCGTAAATTATACCACTCCATCAGCGTGCAAATGGTATGTGACTCAAACAAGATCATCAAACATTGTTGTGCCCAACTCCATGATACCACGCTACATGCAGGGCAGAGATCCTGGCTTCTCAGTAAGTTGCATGTTAGGCTCATGGAAATGCGATGTGGGTAGGTGATTGGGGGGAAGAGAGGCATACCTCACCTGGCTGAGATGGGGGGGAAGAGATGCATACCTCACCTGGCTGAGATGGGGGGGGAGATGCATACCTCACCTGGCTGAGATGGGGGGGGAGAGATGCATACCTCACCTGGCTGAGATGGGGGGGGGGAGATGCATACCTCACCTAGCTAAGATGGGGGGGAAGAGATGCATACCTCACCTGGCTGAGATGGAGGGGGGGAGAGATGCATACCTCACCTGGCTGAGATGGGGGGGAGATGCATACCTCACCTGGCTGAGATGGGGGAGGGGGATGCATACTTCACCTGGCTGAGTGTGCCTGAGAGAATGGACCATGCTCATACCCCAAAGCAGGCCAGACTGGACCTGACACCTGACCCCAAAAAGCAAGATGTAAACTGCCCTACCATGAAAATGATGCAGTGTTACAACCATCCCATAGCCATCAACCTGTGCAGTGTACATAATCAGACCATATCCCCCGCAACACAATGCAGCTACAAGCAATTAATATGGCCAATGCACAGCACCAAATAGCATCAACAGAAAGGACAGTCCTCCATTCCTGCATGCGAAGGAGTCGCATGAGGGCCAAATACATTAAAACACCACTACACTAACACAGAGGTCCACCAAAACTGCATGTCACCATTTGTCGTGCATAGTGAGAGCATCATGAGGCTGCCATCAACGGTGACAGGATGAAAGCATAGAAATCACTGCACATCCGCCAGATCATGGGAACAACCAGCACCAGCGTGGACTAACACAGTGCATGATCACTCACAAGGAATAGGACCCCCCTGTGCCCACTAGACTGTGGCACGCACACCTGTCCATAGGAGGAATACACACATAGCAGTCACATCTTGTTTCTCTATTCATGCATGGATATGTGGTAGCAAACAGGAAATAAATGCATGCTATGGTGTCATTGATACGGGTCCCATATGATGTGATGACTTACACATACACATTGTTGCCCACATGCAGGTGATGCAGGCTATCCATTGAAGAGGTGGAGCCTTACCCCAGTCCGGAACCCGCAGAACAGGCACCAGGGGGACTACAATTGTGCGCGTACACGTACCCGTGTGGTGATTGAGCGGACATTTGGCCTCTTGAAGGCATGGTTTTGCTGCCTCAGCAGGTCTGGTGGGGCACTCCTGTTCGGCCATGAGAACGTGGGCAAGATCGTCATGGCATGTGTCATGCTACACAATATGTGCATCAGACGGAATGTGCCTCTGCCCCCTGACGCTGAACTGCAACCACCTGAGGATGAGGAGGGTGGAGATGGGGCTGCACTTCAGGGAGGCAGCGATGCACAGGAGGGACGTGACATGCGCCTGACTCTGATTAACCAATGTTTCTAGCACACATGGATGGGGGGGGTGACATGGAGGTGGCACTCAGAGCACTGGGTGTGTCAGGGACACGGACACTGTAGACTGTTCACCAATAAAGCACACGTACACAATAAGCAATGTCCACACATGTGAATTATGATTTTCCAACAGGTGTATTAAAGAAACAAAGTGCACAAGCCCTCCACCCCACACACCCTCTCCCCCCTCCCCCTTCAACTCCTCCACACACCCTCTACCCCCTCCCCTCGGCCGGAATCAGGAATCCAACACTGGCGACGAGGAAGCGAACACAACGGCACGCGTAACGCCACCACCCAGTAATTGAAGCCCCTGAATAGGGCGAACTTTTTGGGAACGCGGTGGGGGCACACAAACCCCCACCCAAAAAAACATTTCCTCTCATACTTCAACAAATCCAAGCCACACTGCAAAACAACTCCAGGCAGCATCTGCGCCATGCAGTGGGATTCTTGGATGGGGAGATGAAGCACCATCTGCCCCAACACATGGGCACACGAAAAGGAAACCAAGGACACTCCCAGGAGCGCCCCAAGGTGAGAGAACAGTTGCCACACGTGCGCATTAACTTTAAACATGGCGTCAGGCACATCCCCCCCCCCAGGCCTGCCACGCCGTCTAGATTGGCCGTGAACCTGTCACTGTTTACGCCGCAGGCCAGCCCGCAAGGTGGTTCAACTGTTGCACTCTATCCTTTTGACCCATACACTGAACCGTCATCGGTTGGCCCACGGTGGCAGTTGTGGTTACAGAAGTTTGAGATGGCAATGGAATGCAAGGACATTACCACATCGAGGAAAATGAGGTCGCACCTACTACTGAATGTGGGGGATGAAGTATTATGCATCTTCAATTTGCTGGCAATCACGGATGGCATGACGTCTACCAGCAAACGAAGGACGCCGTGACGGCCCATTTCATGCCCCAGCTCAATCCAGATTATGAGACATTTATATTCTGCACAACCATCCAGACGGAAGAGGAAACGCTGGATGCCTACCACACCAGACTCCGGAAGCTCGCAATCTCATGTGAATTCACGGACATAGAGAAGGAAATCCAACGCCAATACATAAACGGGATTCAATCAGAAAAGCTGAGGAGGATGGTGCTGAGCGAGAAGGGAATATCCCTGACACGAATCCTTGAACTGGGCCGCCAGAGGGAATTGGCTCACGCCAGGGTGGCACACATGGGCATGACCCTAGCGAAACTACAGCCGGCCCTCATATCAGCAACTGTGGCCCAGATCACTAATCGCCAGTTCACCAGGGAGGAGGCCAGTGGTTACAACATGCACCCAAAATGGCAACACCGGACCCTGGGACCCACGGAATGTGGGTGGTGCGGAGGGTCTCGCCACGGACGACGCAACTGCCCGGCTCAAGGACCAACATGCGGCGCGTGTGGCAGAAAAGACCACTATGCCAAAGTATGCAGGTCATCAGGTCGCGCCACAGCAACCACCGCAAGCATCCCAGGACAAGAGCGCAGGAAAGAAAAAGAAACAGGCCAGTGCCCGACGTGTCGAGACCACAAATTCCTCCACAGAGGAAGAAGGGGATGACGCAGCACACATCCAACAGGAAGCTGCAAATGAACATTGGAAGAAAGGAAAGAAAGTTTACCTGGTGTCAGCCCTCAACTACGGAAACACCACACCGAAAAGGAAGCTGAGAAGACGCAAATGCCAGGTAGCGTCCAGGGCCGTGAACGTCATGCCACTGACTATGTTCAGAAAACTACAGCCCCAACCAGCCTTGAATGCAACAGACACTTTGCTATTCGCATACGGGTGCAAGACCCCATTGCCCATAGTAGGCAGATTCCGAACCAAACTCAGCCAAGGGGAAAAAATCACTGCAGTCAAAAATCTACGTGGTGAACGCAGGCATCGAATGCCTCCTGAGTGGAGACACTGCAGAGGACCTGGGGCTGATAAGTTTCATTTGTGAAGTGACTGACGCACAAGAGATCAACAACGTGCTAGAGAGATACCTGAACCTTCTTAAGGGAATCGGATGCCTAAAAGGAAAGTCAATCAGGCTACACATCGATGAGTCAGTCCACCCGAGAGCAGTGCGACACAGAAGGACACCGTTCCACATACGCAGCCAATTGGAACAGGAACTAAGGGCACTGCAAAAAGCAGGCATCATCGAGGAAGTAACTGGGCCCACTCCATGGTTGTCACCAAGAAGCCCAAACAACCAAGGAAGGTCAGGATATGCATAGACATGCGCCTCCCCAATGCAGCAATAAAAAGGGAGCGCCACTTCACCCAAACCCTCGAAGAAATCGTGGCAGACCTCACTGGATCCAAAATATTCTCAAAGGTCGACCTGAAGGCCGGATATCACCAGCTTAAACTACACCGGGACTCCCGGTACATTACGACATTCTCAACTCACATCGGCCTACGCAGGTACAAGCGCCCAAGCTTTGGGATCTCCTCGGCAGCTGAGGTCTTCCAGCAAACAATACAGGAGGTGATCCGCGATATCCCGGGATTCTTAAACGTCAGCAATGACATTTTAATTCATGCAGGCAACAAAGAAGAACATATTCGAAGGCTCCATATGCTACTCAGCAGGTTGGAGTGTGCAGGTCTGACGATACACAAAGAAAAATGTGAGTTCCTGAAGGAAGAGATCTCGTTCTTTGGGTACACGTTCAATAGCACAGGCATCTCGGCGGACCCCCAAAAGGTGGCGGACATCCAAGCTGCCACACCCCCCACAACACCGACAGAGGTGTGCAGTTTTCTAGGAATGGCCACCTACTGTGGAAGGTTTATCCCAAACTTGGCCACACTTCCGGAACCTCTTTGTGAACTCACAAAAGCCAGCACAAAGTGGGAGTGGGGGCCCACATGCCAAGAGGCATTCGAGCGCATCAAGGCATCACTATCGGCAGACACCACCATGGCCTACTACGACCCTACACTACCAACCGAACTGTACGTGGATGCCAGCCCCGTGGGTCTGGGGGCCATTCTCATACAGGTGGCAAAAACGGGAGAGTTGATGCAGATTGCCTATGCATCCAGAGCACTAACACCGACAGAGCAACAATACTCCCATATCGAAAAAGAGGCGATAGCTGTACTATGGGGCTGCCGCCATTTCCATTTGTATCTGTACGGCCAGAAATTCAAAACCTACACAGATCACAAACCACTGATCCCAATCTTCACGGGCACCTCATCTCACCCCCCTGCCAGGATTGCCAAGTGCCTACTACATCTCCAACAATATGATTTCGAACTGTCATATCAGCCAGACAGTGGCAACCCGGCGGACTTCCTGTCGAGACACCCGAGAGCGGCAACACCGAGGGGAAATACACGTGGCAGAAGAGACGGAACAGCACATCTGCCAGGTAATACACACCATGAAGCCATGAACAATCGGACTGGAAGACATAGTAGAGGCCACGCAAAGTGACTCATGCTGTAACTTGGTGAAGGACAAGATTATCTCCAGGGAATGCAAGTCGTTCCTACGGAACATCCACAATAGAACAACAGAAGCCAAAGAATTCCTCACAGGAATCTTCGCAGTCCGGCAGAACCTCTCCATCACTGAAGAAGGGCTAATCCTACGAGGAACCCGGATCATCATCCCTCCAAGCCTACAGGACAAAATAGTGGCGTTGGCACATGAAGGACACCAGGGGATTGTAAGGACAAAAGCCCGGATAAGACACCGCGTGTGGTTCCCCCAAATCGATGGAAAAGTTGAGCGGCTTGTCAGCACCTGCCTCCCATGCCAAATAACGGGGCCTCCGCCCAATCCGGAGCCCATTCAATTGGCGGTGCGAGGGTCCGCAAGATGGGACGCCATAAGCAAAGACTTCTGCAAAATACACGAAGGCACTTACCTACTGGTGGCAATTGACGACCACTCCAGGTACCCGGAGGTCTAGATCGTCAACTCCACGGAAGCATAGGTGGTAATACCCGCGATCGAAAAAATGTTTGCAACACATGGCCTACCAAGGGATATCGGGAGTGACAATGGCCCGCCTTTCCAAGGAGAAGAATTCAGAAAATACCTCATGGAACTCAACATCCGCTACCACCACATAATGCTGAGATGGCCGCAGGCAAACGGCGACATGGAACGCTTCAGGCGAACAATAAACAAGGTATTACGCCTGTTGCGCGTCAATGCTAACCCATGGCAGGTAAACTTATACCAATTCCTACGGAATTACAGAGTCACAACCCACAGCACAACAGGAATACCGCCGGCAGACCTAATGTATGGCACAATCATTAACTCCTCCATACCGCACCATCCGAGCTGGAGCACAGACACATTTGACCATAAGCGCACCGAATGAAGAAGAACAGGGGCGAACACTCACATGAGCAACAAAAGGAATGCCAGGCAGTCCGACCACCGGGTCGGTGATCAAGTGGTCATGGTGAGGAACCCATCCACATCTAAACTAGACACCGGATATGATGCTGCCCCATGGACAATAAGCAGACGACATGTCACCATGATAACTGCCAAGAGGGGGCAAAGACAAGTAACGAGAAATGAGTCATGGTTCAAGGTAGTGCCAAAGAATCTATGGCAGATGGCGAATGTCCCCTGGAGGAAGAAGAGGACCTGCCGAGGGAAGGGACATGAAATTACAAATAATGGAGAAATCGGAGACGATGGAACAGAGGAGCCACCGAGTGAACCAGAACTGGGTGAGCAGAACAGAGAAGGTGAGCAACCCGAGGGGAGACATGAGGTTGTACCCATGGGTGGGAGATATGGTCTAGGAACTGCGACCCGGCCTCCGGCCAGACACAGACTATGAATGGTAGAGAACCCCATTGGAGAGACTAAAGGAAAAGGGGGCAAGCCCTGTTGGCTGAGAAATGCTTTATTGTTATTGTTCAGTTTAAAATAACGGAGGAATGTTATATCCGCCTTGCGTCCCGCTACGCGGTGACTCAAGGCGTCTGAATAAAGGCCCCGCCCCACTCCACGGAGCCATTTCCGGGGCAGGATAGCAACACGAAAGTGTCCGTTTCTTTACTGCTCCTCGGGCAGCTGTGCAGCGAGGCCTGCATGCCCGGGCCTATCCTCCCTGCTTCCCGCCGACGCCTCGGCCGGAATCAAGGATCCAACAGCCCCTGTAAGGAAGGCATGGTATCAAACAGTGAAGACAGACACAAGTGATCACATGTCAAGGGTGTTTATTGAACTTCAAATGGGTTGGTTGAACGCCTATCTAAACCTAAATCTAAGGATGGGAGCAAGCTCCGACCATAAAATAATAATAACGCAGTCAAGTCTCCGTCAAATAAAAAGGCCTATACTAATAAACCTATTGCCAATCCTTACTTTTAAATACCAAAGGGTGTGGGACAATGGTGTATGCAAAAAGAAAAGTGTTCGAGAAATAATATGTCAGGACGGTTAAACAGTTGGCTTCCCTTCCCCACGTTTTCAGCACGGGGCAAGGTGCCACCTTGGAGCTTCACACACACTCCGGCTTCTCGGCCACAAGGACACAGTTCAAAGCACAGACATCAAGACCTTCTGCCAAAGCCTCTTTTCCAATAACAGTCTCTTACTGCAGAGGGTTTGTCGTAACAACCAATTCTCAAAGTTCCATTCCTATCAGGATTTTCACATGCACAAGTTCTCACTTTCAATGTTCATCATGGGTCTCCCTCCTTCAGACTGAGACCCCCTTTATATCTTAATGTTCACACTTGGTCTCCCTTGTTTGGGCTCGGACCATGGATCTCCCTCATTCGGGCTCGGATCCTCTTGATATGGATCTCCCTCATTCAGGCTCGGATCCGCTTGATATGTACCTCCCTCTTTGGGGCTCGGATCCTACACTCTTGATATCAAAATAAAATCGAAGACTTTCAAATGTGAAATGGGTTTTGCTTAAACCGTTGCAGGTCCCCTTCGATTCCCTTTACACATTTGTTCTCATTAATCTTCTACTTTCATTTCTCTTGGTGGGTTACCTTACAGAGACTTTCGATTGAGCACATCCACAGTGCCAGAGAACTCTGTCAATGGTATTGTATCTTTCCTTCTCAAGTTCAAACATACATCAGCAGTTTAGCTTTAGTTGTGTCTTTCATCACACGTGTTTTAACAATGTTCAATCCAGCGCTCGTTATACAGTGTTGCTGCTTGCAGCCTTGACTTCAACACAGACCGGTCTGGCCTTGGTGTCCCCAACTCATTGGCTGCATTGATCTCTGTTGTTTCTTTGTTCTTGGAGCCAAGGACGATACCAAGGCATCTGCAGGTCCTACCCATCCTTGGTCAGTTACAGGAGAGGGCCCCCGATATCTCTGACACACCATACAGCATTGTTCAGTCTGGTTTCCTGGTCTTGCGCTTTCTGCCTTGAAGGTCTCTTGAAAGTAACGGCTTCCTGCCAAAAAGGTCAGGGGGGGTTGCCCTTCTGACAAACCTCTCGTGCCTTGCTGTCTTTCTCCTCTCGTTCAACTGCCGAATCGAAACTGCTGTACCTTCATGTGCTTTGTCTTGCTCCAAGTGTGCTCTCGTGCTCCGTCTTTTTTCTGTGTGAAGTGTTAATGGAAGTTAGGTGTGAGTGATTGTCGATAATTGCCTGACCATAGTATTGGGACATGTGAGGTATACGGCTCGGTGTGAGTCTTGTTTCCTCCCAGAGCGGCTCTCCGTGTAAAAGTGTCCATGCAGGAAAAGGAGGCAGGGGGCGGTTGAGTTTCTAAATATCTGTAATGCGTGTGCGAAAATGAGATAAAACATGGTGCCGGCGCATGGCCATTTTGGACATTCACTCCCAAAACCGCAATGAAAGGCTACATTTCTGTGAGCTCAGTTAGAAGTCAGACATGAATTCTGCAACAATTGAAATATTATATTATGAAACAGAGGGGCTCACTAAGAAGGATAGTTTTTGTATTGTTCGCTCAAAGACGAGCCGAGAAGGGAGTCAGAGATGTGCAGGTGCATTTATAAGGGGTCCTGGGAACGAGCGCGCGGCAGAAAAACTGGGTTTTTCCACTGCTGTCTGGATTTTTCCTCTTTGCCTCCTATGCTTGCTGTCTGTCCTTCGGCCGGGGATGCTTCTGCAACCTAGTAGGGGCAGGGATTTTTCCCCATTAGAGGATAGGTGTCCTGACGGTGGAGAGAGAATTGGAAACCCGGGTGATGAAGACTCGCTCAGAGGGAGGACGCTCTGCTCCAGACCCGGTTGGCACGTGTGAGCTCTCTGCCTACCTGCCTCGAGACTGGGTAGTGTTGTCGTGGCTGAGATTAAGTTTTGTTCTGCAACTGCTCTAACAGTGATGTTGTCATGATTTACTGTTTCCGCCCTTTCTGGACTTCATGGTCCATCAAGCACCGCAATGTCGTATTACGCTATTCTACCAACATAGCCGACACCATTGAGAAGCCCGCTGTCTAGTGTTTCCGCAGGACCTGCCACTTCCTAGAAAACGGACACGCCGCCGCGGCTCTGCGCGTCTCAACGCTACCTTTCCGAGTATATGGCATGTGCAAACCTAACTTTTCCCTCTACTCCCGTGCTAATTTCCCGTTCTAGTTAGCGGTTCCCTAAAATTCCATCCTGGTATCATTTTGTGCCGCTCCTCACACTTCCGTCTGAGGAAACGTTCATCCCTATTCCCTCCTCGGCATTCGGTCCTGCTCCATTCCGTACTCGCATTCTGCCTTCAGCACAATGCGAGTACCTCGACTCCTCCCTGGTTCCTAGAGCCATCCCAGACTTAATACCATTACTCACCTGATCTTCCTGGAATACTGAACGCTTAGCATCTCTTCGAGACTGGTATCTGGTCTACACACTGGAGACAGAGGATACCCGTCCGTACCTGTACAAGTCCCGAACGACCAGAAAGAAAGAAAAAAAGACCTCAGAAAGAAGATTTCAAAGGACAAACAGGTGAGACAAGAGGCAGAGTGTGCCAGTTCGAGACGCCCAAGCCTTGATATAGAATCCAATATGGAGGCTGCTGTCCAGGACCTCATGAGAGGAATGCAAGAATTAACAACAGAAGTTCAGAATCTCAAAGCGAAAATGCAGCACTAAAACAATTTGTGCTATCCAGGGATTCGGCATTCCAGGAAAGTGCCTTGGTAGGGGGCATAGAAGACAAATACGACAGATCCTCTAAGGCACTTTGTTCCTTCCTCGATTCTTGTCTGGTGCATTTTAGACTTAAACCCTACTATTTTTCCACAACCAGGGCTAAAGTGGGATTTATAATCTCCCATCTCTCTGGAAATGCTTTAGCCTGGGCAACACCCTTGGTGAATGCGGGTGACCCGCTCCTGGACAACTATGACAGATTTGTGGATGCCTTCAAAACCATGTTTGACCGTCCTGAACAAGTGTACAGTGCTCAGGAGAAGTTGCTGGAGTTCCAACAAGGAAACCAAGATATGTTGTCTTATGTAACCCGCTTTAAGCAATTGGCTAAGGAGGCAGATTGGACCCAGGAGGCATGCTTTACCTTGTGTTCGTTGAGGGTTAAATGAAGAAATCGAGGATGAATTAGCTAGAGTGGCCCATCCAGGTTCCTTCCAGGCTCTGATAGATTTGTCCTTACAAATCGACTTTCGCATTCAAGAGAGAAAGGCAGAGAAAAGAAAGACACAAAGTGTTAGGGAGAATTCTCCTTCTACGGCTAATTTCCCTCACCTAGTGAGTCCCCCAGCAGCTTTGCTGGATTTCTGGAGTTTTTTGTTTCCACCTGGTAAGAGTGTACATCCTTTTTCCACTCTTACATGTGTTTTGGCCTATGTGTTTTTACTCCTTGTGTGATCTTGGGTACTGGAGCACACCACTCCAGGTGCCCCTGTTCTTGTACGGTTACACAGCACCTTTAGTGTAGTAACCCAGGGTTGTCTTTAAGACTTCCCTCTGACTCCATTTCACTGGGGCTGACTACTGTCCCCCAGAGAAAGGTAAAGTTGCCATTTACTTTACATAGTCATTTTTACCACAGACCCAGTACACCCCATGGAGTACTGGAAAGGGCTAATCTGTACCCCTTTTCTGTCTGTACCTCCCTGAGAATTGTTTTGCTCTTTTAACATTTAGACTTGGCTGGTGGCAATGGTATCTACCCTAACTTTTCTACCGCGATTATATCGGAGAAACGTGGTACTGTTCTTGGCTATTATATTAGCCTCGAACATAAACCCACTTGACCAAATCGTCTTTTTTTTGGCTCCGGTTGGGTTTATTCGCCATTTTTTTGTTAAAAACCTTCTTGTGTTTTACTTTGCGCGGCAAACTAGGTTCGCCTTCTTTGTTCACCGTCTTTTGGCGGGCTTCTGTAGAGAAGCCCTCCTCTTGGCGCCTGAATGTGGGGAAGGGGTGTAGTCACCCCCTGCACAGGGTATCCTAGGAAACCCAAGTCGCACTTTGCCATGATTGGCTGAGGTGGTTGTCCCGGCTGGACAACCCCCCTGCTGCATGATTGACAGCCAGGCTGTGTGAATGGGGGTTTTGCGCATAAATGGCAGGTCTCTTGGGCTAGAAGTCAGTCGCCTCTGGAACTACAAGGAACCGAAGAGAAGCGGAGAGAACGACGGCTGCTGCAACTACCCCGTCACAGTGAAGCCCTGCTACAGTCCTGAGCTATGTCCCCTTCAACGACTAAGAGGAGATCTGGTCTGGAGTCTTCTTCCCTTGAGCCTGGTGGGGATAACCAGCTCGTCTTCTTCAGCCAGAGATCTCTGCCATGGTCGAAATCGCTGCACACTGCTGTAGTGGTCCGGATAGCCACCTGCTGAGCATCTCCTGTTTTTAGGGATCACACCTTTTCGTTGTCGCTGCTGCCGGCTTCATCCCTGCGTGGTGCAGACTCCCTTCAGACGTCCTCCTTCACAACAAAGCTCCAGGAATCGTGGGTCTGCGGGAAACCAACAGGAACAACTGCCAGGGTGCCAGCTGCATCGTTGGAATAAGGTACTGTGTCCTACTTGAGGAAACTGGGTGAATCCCTTTTCTTCATCTTCAAGGCTCGTCCTTGGCTTCCCTCATTCTTATAACTTTTGCTTCTGAACATTTGGCAATATCCAAGTACTTTTGGGCTACACTGAATCGTGAACTGTCTAACGGTGTGATCTTCGGCACAGGTCTCCGGTGTCACCTAAACCTGGCTCCGACCCTTTGACTTTTGAACTCCTGTTTCTGAGTGTTTCTCGATACTGCCTGCCTAACCTAAATATTGCCTGTGATTTTTACCTCCAACTCCCTCTGGATATCTCTGGTGCTAAGTGTGCTTTTGCCCCGGTAGCATTTCATGTCATGGATACGCGTTTATTAAGTAGACCGCACTGTCAAAAAGTGATCGCACCGTATCCTCGGTATCGTGTTTTGTTACTAACACCGGTTCATTCAAACACAGGGTACTTACCTTGAGACATACTGTACACGTTAGGATATTTAACGGGTGGTTTTGTTTAAAGTTTAATAGAGGTGTTGTGTTTATAACTGATGGTGTAAAAATAAATGTACTTATATTTTTTACCTGAAACCTTGAGTCAGTGTTTGCTTGATTCTAAGTAATTGTGGTCCCTTTGTGTAATCTCTGCTACTGCTCATATACTCTTGAGATAAGCCTGGCTACTCTGCTACTGCTACCACTATAACTTAGTAGTACAGGCTTGTACCAAAGGTAAACTTGTATTGCCACCTGTGATCTTAATTGTGTGTAGTGGTCCCTAAGGGCACTGCACAGGATGCTGCCTAACACAAACTGTCATGGACCGTCGCCTACGTCCCTTTTGGACCTCGTGGTCCCTAACCCATAGAGCACTGAATGCAGTAACCCTCCCAACATGGCCGTCGAATACGAAATGCAGCTTGCCAGCCTTTATGTTCCACGCTCGGCGCACTACTAAACAGACACACCCCGTGGCTCTGCACGTCTCAACGCTACTGCTCTCCGTAGCTGGACGTGTACTGCCGGAGTTCACTTGGGGCTATTTTCCTGAATTCCCTTTTCCCGGTTCCTTGATTCCTCCTCCTTTCCTTTCATCCTTCAAACTTACCGAACTTTCCTGGATTTTCACCGCGCTCGAGTCACGGGCTTCCGTGCCTTCACGCACAGACATTGTTCCTTCCTGGTTCCGTCCTGGACAATCTGAACGAAGCATGCTGGAATCCGAAGACCCGCGCACAGGCTTATATAAATCCCAGACCGTAGAAAAGAAGTCACAAAAGAAGGTCGCAAGCAAACAGGAAAAACAGGTGAGAAGGGGAGAGACTTGTGACAGATTGAGACGCCTAAAAATCAATACGGATACAGGGATGGAAGCCGCGGTTCAAGACCTCATGCAAGGCATGCAGGAACTCACCACTGAAGTTCAAAACCTTAAAGCTGAAAACGCTGCCTTAAAGCAGCTGATATTGTCTCGTGATTCTGCTACCAAGGAAAGTGTGTTATTGGGAGGAGTGGTGGACAAATATGATGGCTCTCCAAAGATGCTTCGTGCCTTCCTAGATTCATGCTTGGTGCATTTCACCTTCAAGCCCTACTACTTTTCCACCCCTAGAGCAAAAGTAGGGTTTATGATTTCACACCTCACTGGCAACGCATTAACCTGGGCAACTCCCCTACTCAATTGGGCGGCGCCCTCCTGGATGATTACAATGGATTCGTGGAAGCCCTAAAGGCCATGTTTGATCGTCCTGAGCAGGTTTACAAGAACGTCTACTTGATTTTCGACAAGGATCCCAGTGTCAACTGATATTAAATTATCGATGTAAATATCACTAACCTGGGCAGACTGCGGTCAGCAACGGAAGCAACTGGCAGAAAATGGAAAATCCCCTGTGGGAATCTTCCTCCCTCTCTCCCTGTGAAGGATACCAGTGAGGAGGAAGGCAAGACCCCCAGGGAAACCCTCCTGGGGGAAAAAACCCTGGGTGGCTGGAACTCTTCAGACTGGATGGTAGAAGCCTGGACGGGTCCCTCTAGACGAGCTGGAACACGAAGGGGATCGAAGACCTTACCAAGGAGACAAGACAGGACAGGTAAGTGCCAGCAAGAAAGACTGCGAGGAAAGAAGAGCTCTGAGTATAGGAGATGTGACGTACAAGGAATTTAGAATGGGGTCCTTAATGGAGTCCGGATATTCTCGGAGATATCCAGAAGTCCAAGGAGTCTGTTCGGTTTGTTAGAGCTGTTGGGCTAAAGCGAACAGGAATGCAGAGTGAAGTGTGAGTCACGGCGGGAGAGAGAGAGCTGGAGGGGAAGTATAGTTTTGTTGCACTCACTGACAAGGGTGGAACTCCCGACACAAAACTAATGGTGTATGTGGAATATGGCCAGAGTAAATGCCTGTGGGTATGAGATGCAGAGAGAAGGCAGAAGTTAGAAATAAGAAGGTGAGAGAGTCTGAAATATCAGAATGTGGATATCCTAGATATGTACTTATGGAGCGTCGGTAAAGGCAGTAGCGACGCGTAAGCTAGCAACACTTCCTTCCATATCAGGAGTCACGTGACCAGGTATGAGTATGTCAGATGTACATGAAACAACTAGACCGTTGTCTTCTACCTGAAGAACCGTCGCTTTGGGAGCCTGCATGAATACATTATGATCCATTCTTCCTATTCTCCTGCTCTGCCACCATGACCAAGGTTGGTAATGTATAACACCCAGGATATGCTTACCTATGACACCCGTTTCAAACAACTTATGAAGGAAGCTGATTGGTCCCAAGAGGCTAGCTTCACTCTCTTTCGCAGAGGGTTGCATGAAGAAATAAAGGACGAGCTAGCCAGGGTAGCTCGCCCTAATTCCTTCCAGGCCCTCTTGGATCTTTCCTTGCAAATTGATTTTCGAATCCAGGAAAGAAAGGCGGAGAGAAATGAGTCGAAATCATCATTCCCAAAGGCTGTCATAGATCACCCTTCTAGCCCAGAACCCGCAGTTTCTCTGACCTCAGATCTAGAACCCATGCAACTGGGGGCATTCCGTGGACCCTTTACCCCACAAGAAAGGATGCATGTATTGCGCTTCCGATAAACATCTTGTCAGAGAGTGCCCTATTGCTCCTCCACACCGTTTGTGAAACGCCAGCTCCCGATCCTATATGGGGCACAGTTTCGGGAGAATGATGTCTGCTCCACATCAATTCCTTCCTTGAACTCTCCTGGACAAAATAACCTTGTGATTCTACAGGCCTTTCTATCGCCTTCCAAGAAAGAATCCTACCCCATCCTGGCATTAGTGGATTGCGGAGCCATGGGCATATTCATAGATCATGATTGGGTCACAACTCGTCACATTCCATGTGAAACACGAGAGACTATGCGACCTGTTGAAGCTATCGATGGAAGACCCCTGTCTTCAGGACCCATTACCCTTCAAACCAAGGAGCTTCTTCTCTCCATAAACCACCATCAAGAAAAGGTTAAATTTGGTATTATAAGGTCTGCCCACTATCCAATGGTTTTAGGCATGCCCTGGTTACAGAAGCACAATCCTTATATCAGTTGGGCAGCAGACTCTCTGTTTCTTGGTTCGGAACATTGTATGTCCCACTGTTTGTCCCTGAACACCTTATCAAAAGCCTCTGAAGACTTCCAAAAAGATCAACAAATACCAGTCACCCTCTCTAACATCATCCAGATTCCCAGGGCCTATAAGGTGTACACAGATGTGTTTTCAACAGCCATAGTTAAAACTCTACCACCCCACAGACCTGAAGATTGTGCCATCGATACCGAACCTTCAGCAGTAATTCCGTTTGGAAGAATGTTTATCTTGTCAGAACCTGAAAAGAGGGCCCTCCGGGAATGCCTGGATACCAATCTGGAAGACTGAACTATTCGACCATCCAAGCCCCCGGCGGGCGCCTCCCTATTTTTTGTTCCCAAGAAGGATTCCAAGGAGCTTAGGCCATGTCTCGATTACCGTAGCCCTAACCAATGCACTCTTAAGGACCGTTATCCATTGCCTCTCATCTCAGACATCCTGGAAGCCATCAGAGGTGCTATCATCTTCACAAAACTAGACCTCAGTGGCGCCTACCATCTTATTCGTATAAAGGAAGGTGACAAATGGAAGACAGTCTTTAGAACACTCTTCGGCCATTTTGAATATCTAGGTATGCCCTTTGGACTTGCTAATGCCCCAGCAGTCTTCCAATGTCATGATGCCCGCTCTCGGGGAGCCGGTTCAAGCCCTGCGTCCCCGAAAGCGGACATCCAGTCCCCAAGGAAGGACCCAGCAACCCCATATAGGGGCCCTTTGGACAGTGTCCTGGCGCCTATGGCGCCAGGCTCATAAAAGACATCAGTCCTGGTGCCATAGGTGCCAGGCTCATTATGGGAGTGCTTGGGTGCACTTACCTGATGCAGACCATGCTGCAGGATCCCGGCCTCCTTGAGACCTGAAAGGAACTACTTTACCTGTGGGACTAATTTACCATCCGGGCGTGGTCGGGGAAGGATACATACCTGATTGGAGGAAGGATACATACCTGGAACTTCTTCCAAGGCTATTTAAACCCCACCCGAACAGCCACACGTGCTTCGCGTTGTTCTGCATCTAGCAGCTGGACGCTCACCGTGTCTGCTCCTGCCTTCTGCCACGCCTGCCAGCATCCTGGATCACCTTCAAAGGAAGAGAAGAAGAGAACAGAAGAAGGAAAAGTCCTTACCTGCTAAATCCGCATCCCGGAGACATCTCGCCGAGAATCCTGAAAACCAAGGCTTTTATTTAAAAGCTCATCGCGTCGATCGCTGCAGCGCCGTATTCCACTCACCTTTTCAGGGCGCCTCCATGTTCAGCAGCGATCATCCGGATTCGCAGTCACACCCCAGCGCCTAGGGAGAAAAAGACCAGAACAAAAGGTGAGAGAGAGAAGGGAATAAGGAAAGCTAAATCTCCATGTTAAGATTTACCAGTTGATTCATTCCCTCTTCATTTCGGGTCCGTGCCGCCTCCTGGCATTTCCGGAACCCGGCCCCTAAGGGGGAAAAAGAGACATCAGCGTTAATGAGCGAATAAAAGACATTACCAAAAAAACGCTCATTAAAGACTTACCTGATTTCTACAAGGATTTCACCTCTCATATCGGGTCTGTGCCTGTTCCCCGGCATTCCGTACCCCGGCCCCTATGGGGAAAAAGACACTAGCATTAGTACATTAATGCATGGACACAAGGGGAACCTCTTATCAAAAAACTTAGCTGGAAGCCAAGCAAGTTTGGTTCTCACCAATCTGAAAATCCAGTGAAGTAACTGGATACCAACGCGCCCCTGCATCAGAAGCAGGATGGAGAGCTCGTCCTTCCAGACCCTAAGGTGAGACGCTACGAGGAATCACAGAAGGGTTTCGAGGAGGGTGAGAGGGGAAAGTGGGAGGCCGATTGCATTACCCCACAGACAGTTAATCCCCTATTTTCGCCTACAGAAGGATACTTCTGCGAGCCAGACAAGCCAGATTTGGGGGCCCGGTCCAGTCCGTCTTCCGAACCCTGCGCATCATCTTAGAAGAGGTCACAGCAGCGCGAACCAGGCCAGCGCCTCCGTGGGAGTCAGGTGAGCGTTACATCCAACGCTTCATGGATCGGGTATTTTCTGATATGCTGTTCCTCTTTGTCATTGTATATCTAGACGACATACTGATCTACTCCAAGGACCATCAAAAACATGAAGAGCACGTAAGGGCAGTCTTACAATGTCTATGGGAACATAAACTCCTGGCCAAACCCGAGAAATGCCTTTTTCACGTGTCTACTGTTCACTATCTTGGATTTGTTCTTAGCCAAAAGGGGATTGGAATGGACTCTTCGAAGGTTGACTCCATTCTATCTTGGCCTGTTCCCACTAGCGTAAAGTAAATTCAATCCTTCCTGGGGCTTGCTAACTTCTACAGAAAGTTTATACCAGCATTTTCGGAAATTGTTCATCTTATTGTTACATTGTTAAAAAAGGGCACCCCCTTTCAGTGGACCTCAGTCCAAGATTCGGCATTTCAACGATTAAAGTCAGAGTTTACACAAGCTCCCACCCTTGCTCAACCTGACACAGACAGACCCTTTATTGTCGAAACTGATGCTTCCAACTACGCCATTGGGGCTGTCCTGAAATAGGAACTTGGAGACAAACTAGAACACCCTATCGCCTATCTCTCCCGCACCTTGACTCCCAGTGAAACCCATTATTCCATCCTGGAAAAGGAATTGTTAGCCATCCGTCAGGCCTTCACTGATTGGCGTCTTCTCCTTCTGGGAGCTAAACACCCGGTTCAAGTTCGCACAGACCATCGGAATCTCCACGTACTACAATCCCTAGAATGTAGAAACGGTTGCCAATCCCGCTGGGCTTTCTTTTTTGCCCAGTACCAATTCCAAATCCATCACTTCCCTGGAACACACAACATTACAGCCGATGCTTTATCTAGGCATCCTGACTATGAACCCCTTGAGGATCGGACCTTTCCTAAAATGTTTCCCCACACAATATTTGTTGCCCAAGCAATTACTCTCCTGGAGGATATTCGAATTCAAACCCAGTCCTCTGAACCGTGGAAGGAGTTTAAGAGAAACAATCGATGGAATCTCAAAACAAAGGACGGATACCTGTTCAAGGACAATCGCTTGGTCATTCCCACTCCTGGACTGAGACAAAAGATCACAAGCCTATGTCATGATACTTTCCATTCAGGACACCGCAGCATCACCAACACTCTCCATCTAATACAAAGACAGTTTTGGTGGCCAAAGATGAAGGATGATATCAAGATCCATATCCAGACATGTGCAGTCTGCAATCAGAACAATTATGATAACAAAAGACCAGCAGGTCTCCTGCTCCAACCGGCAATACCAACAAGACCCTGGGAAATCATTGCCACGGATTCCATCGTGGAACTACCCTCTTCCAGGGGCTACACAACTATAATGGTTACCATTGATTTTTTCACTCATATGGCTCATTTTACACCTTTATGCAAACTGCCATCCTCATCTGAACTTGCTGGAATTTTCCTGGAACACATATTCCGGCTTCATGGGCTACCTTCCAAGATCATTTCTGATAGAGGGCCCCGGTACATATCTCAGTTCTGGAAACAGTTATGTTGTATACTGGGAATCCAGCGTGCCTTGTCTTCGGGTTATTATCCACAGACCAATGGAGCTACTGAGCGAGTAAACCAAACTCTGGAACAATATCTTCGTTGCTTCGCCACCAAGGTCCAGGATGATTGGTCACTCTTAATACCCGTGGCCGAATTTGCATACAGCAATTTGGATCATTCAGCTATCAAAACCAGCCCCTTTTTCTGTAGTCAAGGATTTCATCCTTCACTCCTACCATCCATTCTTCTTCATCCAATCCCAGTTCCTACGGTTGATTCCTGGATTGAAACACTAATCAATGTACATAAAGAAGCTAAAGAAAACCTGGAAAAGGCCCGAAGAGACGTGAAACATTATGCTGACTCCAAACGAAGACCAGGGCCTTGTTATTCAGTAGGCGATAATGTCTGGTTATCCTCAAAACTCTTCCCACATCACCTACGACCAAATAAATTGGCTCCCAGGTATTACGGTCCCTTTACTATAAAATAATCATCAATCCAGTGGCCTTTCGACTCCGACTACCAGAATCATGGAAAAGGATCCACCCAGTCTTCCATACTTCTCTGTTGAAGCCATATGTTCAACCCTCTCGAACTGCTCCAAGATCTACTCCAGTGATTGTCAATGACCAACTCGAATACGAGGTCTCCAGAATTTGTGATTCTAGGTACCGACGCGGTCAGCTGCAATATTTGGTTGAATGGAAAGGATATCCACCTAGTGAGCGCACCTGGGAACCCATATCAAACATGAATGCCCCCAGGCTGATTCGAAGATACCACCTTATCCATCCAGGCAAACCCGGAGGAGCTGGGCTTCAGAGGAGGCATGCTGTCATGAACCGTCGCCTATGTCCCTTTTGGACCTCGTGGTCCCTGACCCATAGAGCACTGAATGAAGTAACCCTCCCAAAATGGCCGTCGAATATGAAACGCAGCTTGTCAGCCTTTACGTTCCATGCTCGGCGCACTACTAAACAGACACACCCCCGCAGCTCTGCGCGGCTCAACGCTACTGCTCGCCATAGCTGGACGTGTGCTGCCAGAGTTCGCTCGGGGCTATTTTCCTGAATTCCCTATTCCCGGTTCCTTGATTCCTCCTCCTTTCCTTTCATCCCTCAAACTTACCGAACTTTACTGGATTTTCGCCACGCTCGAGTCACGGCTTCCGTGCCTCCGCGTGTGGACATTGTTCCTTCCTGGTTCCGTCCTGGACAATCTCAACGAAGCACGCTGAAATCCAAAGATCCGCGCACGGCTTATATAAATCCCAGACCGTGCGGAAGAAGTCATAAAAGAAGGTCGCAAGCAAAGAGGAAAATCAGGTGAGAAGGGGAGAGACTTGTGACACAAACAGTACCACCAAAGGTTCCCGTGGATTATCCTAGCCCTAAAGAAACCACCACTCCTCACTCTCCTGATCCCGAACCTATGCAACTTGGCTCCTTGCGGGCTCCAATCTCTCCACAAGAAAGGACTCGGGGCTGCCTCTCCCCCCCACGGAGGGGATAGTTCACTGCTTAAGGTGTGATCAAGGAGCAGCAATCCCAGCCCCAAAGCAATGGGACAGGGGCTCTCCCCACAACCGAAATACCTGCCTGAGGCAATGATAGATGACGCACATGCTGCATTGTCTCAGACCCAGTGCGCAGAGAGTCTCGTTGTCCCAGGTTTCCCCCATTCTCACCTGTCTGTTGTTTGTTGGGGTTCTTCGGTGGAGTCTTCTTTCAAACAGTTCAGGTCTTGTATAACCATGTGCTTAGGTCCTCGGGTTGCAGCGTGCGTTTATCGTCCTGTCTTCTGGGAACGTTCAGGTGTCCGGGAAAAGTCCAGGAAAACGGCGAAGAGCGCACTCGGGGAAACGAGTGCACGGAGATCCGGGATGCAATGGAGGACAAAGCAAAGAGGGGGAATGAAGGAGGAGTTATTAGGGGAACCGGCAACCAGGAATCAAAGGATTAGCAAAGCGAACTACGGAGCACACGTTTAGCCACGGCAAGCGATAGCATTGAGACACGCAAGGCTGTGGGGGCGTGTCCACTTTATAGAACGTAGTGCATGCGGCGCGGAAACTGGTAATCCGCGTTCTGCGTTCGATGGCCATGTTGGGAGTACTGCTGAGTGCAAGCCCCTATGGGTCAGGGACCAGGAAGTCCAAAAGGGGCGCGTCCGATGGCTCATGACACTCGTGGGCCCTCTACCCTCCTTCAGTCACAGGAGCGTTGGCCCCTGTAAGGAAGGCATGGTATCAAACAGTGAAGACAGACACAAGTGATCAGAGTTCAAGAGTGTTTATTGAACTTCAAATGGGTTGTTTGAACGCCTATCTGTGATGAAGAACCAGTAGCTGCCGATATAAGTAAGGATAATATAGGACAGAGCCACAGGGAAGGATATAATGCAACCATACAGCAGGGCAATATAATGATCAATATAAGTGAACCAAACGAACCACAAAATACACGGACTGCATATACCAGAATGCTCCTCCACTTACCAAATTCATTTGAAAACCAGAGAGGGGGAAATCCACAAAAGAAACGGACTACATATACCAGAAGGCTCCTACACTTACCGAATTCATTTAAAAGCCAGAGAATGGGAAATGAAAGTAAAGAAGGGAGGCGAAAGACTACGTTTCCCTATTTGAACCGACCCTCACCAACAGGGGTTAAAACTCAAGCCAGCCTAGCGAGGAGGGAGCAGGGAGGAGTGGAATTAGCCGCAGGTGTGAATGAAAAGTGGTCGGGAACACACAGCGTTAATGATCAGGGAGGAGGGGCTCAAGGGTTAAAACTACGACCAAACCCATCCAGCTGTCTCTCATTTTTCAGGAATGGAAGGAGGCTGCCGGGGAGGCTCCGGAGTGGAACGAAGCCAGTAGCTCCTACGGGTGGGCCTATTAAGGAGAAGAGGAGGGAACGACGGAGCACACCATATCTGTCCAGCAAACAACAGAGGTTTCAGAGTGGAGGAAAGCGCCTGAAGGAAAAGGTGCCTATCGCATGTGTGGAAACTGACACCGAAAGAGTTGATTTATCTATGTGCTACAGAGCTGGCTCAGCCAGGCTAGTGGGCTGCATTCCGGAGGGGCCCGCAACAGAGACTCAGGACCTTGATTATTTGAACAAGCGGGTGGGGAAGGAATCGCTCAGACTTTTCTGAATTTCATTTATTTGAGGCAAGAACCGGAGTCCTGTGTTAAACTGTTACGAACCTTTTTTATATTAATATTTTTATTTTCAGCAAACCCGGAACTCTTGGGATTTATTTTTAAGTACTAGCTGCAACTGCTGAAAAAGGACAATCCTGATTTGTTTTGCCTGCCCTATTGTATCTGCAGGTACAACGTACCTACCGGTGAGCTGTTCAATAAAGTCTGTGTTGGTATACTTACACGGTGTCTCTAGCGCACTACATTACAGTGGTGGCAGCGGTGGGATCGTGTAGAGACACGTCTGACCTAAAGAATGGAGGTAGTCATAAAAGCACTGGCAGAAGGACAACAACAACTCCAACAACTGGTGCAGGTGCAAGGCCATCAGGCCCAAGCTGACCGACAAGCATTGCAACAGGCTTTACAAGTACAAACCGCAGTCCAGGAGCAGGGTAGGGAAGCCCTGCGAATTCTGGGGGAATCAGTAGCGGCACACAGGGCGCAACCGGCCATTCCCCCCACAGTGCTCCAAAAATACCAGGCGGGGGATGATCCCAGTTTTTTCTTTGGGAACTTTGAACCTATAGCACGAGCGGCAGAATGGCCACAGGACCGATGGTCTTTCTTTTTGGCGCCACTGCTCACGGGAGTGATGCAAGGAGCATATCAGGCAGCCAATCCAAATGGAGACACCTCATATGCCGAGATCAAGAAGTCAGTCCTAGAACGGCTAGGGATGGACGAAGAATCATATAGACTACAGTTCTGTGAAACCAGACTAAAACCTGACGAAAGCCCAAGGCAACTGTTTTATCGGGTACAAGACTTGGCTGATAAATGGTTACAAACCAATACTGCCACGATTGGACAAATCAAAGAGAAGATAATGCTGGAGCAATACACAGAAGCCTTGGCAGGGCCCATACAAACGTGGTTTAGGCAACATCACCACCTGACACTGACAGAAGCCATAGATGTGGCCACAGCCTACCAAAAAGCTGGAACAATGCGCAGTCCTATGACCCTACCAGCGAGGCATAACAATGACCTGCACGCCGTGCGTGTTAACAACCGGGGTGGTATGCAGGAGCAGCGGTCCAGACCAGAACCTAAGGCCAATAATGAAACCAGCATAATGAAAAGGCAGGCACCCCAATGTTTTGAGTGTGGAGAATGGGGCCACATCGCCCGGTTCTGTACAAAGAGGAACAAGACAGAACCCATGGAGATTGGTACTTTACAACCGCAAGGGAATCGAAAAAGACTGCCCTATGTGATAGAGGTAACAGTGGATGGGCATCCTCAGCAAGCAATAACGGATAGCGGAAGCCGGCAGACGGCAATACAACCCCATCTAAGCGAGCCAGGCCCAGGACAGGTGAGAACTATTGACATTAAGTGTGTGCATGGGGACATTAAAGGGTACCTTACGAGAGAAGTTGTGTTAGGGATGCATGGAAAGGAGATACCAGTTAAAGTGGCCATTATCCCCACCATACCCACTCCTGTGTTAATAGGGACGGACATTCCAGAGTTTAATAAGTGGTTAAAGGAAGCTCCATTCGCACAGACTGAGATCACGGGAAATGACATAAAAGGAAAACCCTCAAGGAGACAAAGAAGGGAGAAAAAACAGAATGGGAAAAGAGAAGTGGAAATTGCCCTCATAGACTGGCGGGTGGGAGATCATCTGCCATCTTTCCGGACCGAATCGGGGCTAGATGAAACATTAAAAAGAGCATGCGAGCAAGCCTTAACCATAAAAGAAAGTCCAGTTTCCACTCCTTATTTCAAGGAAAAACAGGGCTTGTACTATAGGGTAACCGTGGTCCAGATAACCAAGAGAAAGAGCAATTGTTAATGCCCCAGTGATATCGGAAGACCCTGATTCAACTGGCACGTGATCATTCCACAGGGGGTCACCTAGCCGAAAACATGACTGGGAAAAGGGTGTTACAGAACTTTTATTGGCTGGGCATATATGCGGACATAGCCCGATACTGCCAGGAGTGTGCCACCTGTCAGAAAACGAGCCACCACATACCGGCTCGAGCGCCCCTAAAATGAATGCCCTTGATTAAAGAGCCCTTTCAGAGGATAGGGATGGATATAGTGGGACCATTAGAACCCTCCAGTCGTGGATTCCGGTTCCTACTAGTAATAGTGGACTACGCCACCAGATATCCCGAGGCCTTCCCTTTAAAGGGAACCTCGGCTAGGCAGGTATGCAATGTCCTATTACCCTTCTTTGCTCGAGTAGGGATACCCATGGAAATAGTAACAGACCAAGGGAGCAACTTCATGTCACTGGTGATGAAGGAGATGTGTACAACCTTAGGAATACAGCACTTAAAAACCTCAGTGTACCACCCACAAACAGATGGGTTGGTGGAAAGATACAATAAGACGATTAAACAGATGATAAAGAGAGCCACCAGCCCTACCATGGGTGTTAATGGTTTTAAGGCATACACCCCAATCCTCAACATGATTCTCCCCTTTTGAATTGTTGTTTGGTAGGCAACCGAAGTCGGTATTGGGATTACTAAAAGACAATTGGGAACAGCAAGAAGAAACATCCCTCACGATGTTCACGACCTGAGGGAGCAACTGGGAAAACTGAAATACTATGCTCAAGAAAACCTAGGTAGGGCCCAGGAAAAATAGGGAACATACTATGATCAGGGGAGCAGACTAAGAACCTTTAAAACGGGGGATAAAGTACTGGTGCCGCTTCCTACCCACACTAACAAAATGCTGGCTCAATGGCATGGGCCGTACCAGATAACCAAAATCTTAGGGCCAGTGAACTATGAGGTGGAACAACCAGAGCGAAAAAACAAATACCAGAATTATCATGTCAATCTACTCAAGCTGTGGAATGAAGGAACTCTGAGTGTGCTATGTTCAGCCCTATCAAATATGTCAGTTCCAGAACAATCAGTTCCAAACCACCCTAGTAGCCTACAGGATGTGCAACTAGGG
Organism: Ambystoma mexicanum; assembly: GCF_040938575.1. Lineage (NCBI taxonomy): Eukaryota > Metazoa > Chordata > Amphibia > Caudata > Ambystomatidae > Ambystoma > Ambystoma mexicanum. The sequence continues at coordinate 211,683,769 of NC_090929.1, forward strand.
AATCAATTATCTGAGAGCCAAAAAACTGAGTTATTTTCTATGTTGAATCCGGTGCCCGGAGTGTTTTCAGGCATACCAGGACGAACTCATATGGCTACTCATTCCATTCCCACAGAAGAGGGAAAGATTGTACGCCTCAGGACATACCAAATTCCGGAGTCAAAACGTGGGGAGATCGCCCAGGAAATAGAAAACATGCTGGCACTGGGAACCATTGTTCCTTCAAAAAGTGAGTGGTGTTCTCCAGTGGTGTTAGTGCCAAAGCCGGACGGTACCACCAGGTTCTGTATGGACTTTAGGCAATTGAATGCTATTTCTCGGTACGAAGCGTACCCAATGCCAAGAATAGATGAGCTCATAGAAAGATTGGGTTCTGCCGTGTTTTTGAGCTCCCTGGATTTAATCAAAGGCTATTGGCAGATCCCCTTGGAACCGGCTGACCAAGAGAAAACAGCATTTTCCACTCCCCAGGGCTTGTTTCAATTCACAGTTTTGCCCTTTGGGCTGCATGGGGCCCCAGCCACCTTCCAAGCACTAATGGATAAAATATTGAGGCCCCATGAACAATATGCAGCTGCACACCTGGACGACATTGTAATATTCAGCAAATACTGGAAATAACATATGTCACATTTAACCCAAATGATACAGGCATTAAAAGAGGCCGGGTGCACATCAATCCAAAGAAATCCAAACTAGCGACCCAAACCACCAAATATCTGGGATATGAGGTTTGGGGTGGTATCATAACCCCATTACTTGACAAGATTCAAGCCCTACAAAAGTTACGAATGCCTGAAACGAGAAAAGAAATTCAGGCATTTCTGGGGTTCGTGGGGTACTACAGGAGATTCCTGCCCCATTTCTCGACCATCGCAGCCTCCCTTACGGACGCACTGAAGACAAACCGTCCCCTATTAATAACCCCTGAAGCTAAGCAAGCCTTTCATACATTGATACAATTGATTTCTTCTCAGCCTGTTCTCGATTGTCCTAACTTTGACAAAGAGTTCTATTTACAAACAGACCCCTCGGATGTGGGCTGGGAGCAGTATTGTCAGAGGATACCGAACAAAACTTGTGTCCTATTGCTTTCATCAGTAGGAAGCTTCTCCCGCACGAGATCCCATACTCAAGCCTAGAAAAGGAATGCCTAGCAATCAAGTGGCAATTGAGCCTCTAAGATATTACCTGCTGGGAAGACGATTTACCCTCTTTACTGATCATGCCTCACTGAAATGGTTAGCGACTCAGAAGGACTCCAACGATAGAGTCCTACGGTGGTTTTTGACTCTACAACCATACCACTTCATAACAGTTCACAAACCGGGAAAGTATCAGTTGGTGGCTGACTATTTATCCCGAGCTATAGACCTGCCCGAACGGCATAGGTCTGGTGGGGGAGCATGTGATGAAGAACCAGTAGCTGCTGATATAAATAAGGACAATATAGGACAGAGCCACAGGGAAGGATATGCAACCATACAGCAGGGCAATATAATGATCAATATGAGTGAACCAAACAAACCACAAAATACACAGACTGCATATCCCAGAATGCTCCTCCACTTACCAAATTCATTTGAAAACCAGAGAGGGGGAACTCCACAAAAGAAACAGACTACATATACCAGAAGGCTCCTACACTTACCGAATTCATTTAAAAGCCAGAGAATGGAAAATGAAAGTAAAGAAGGGAGGCGAAAGACTACGTTCCCTATTTGAACCGACCCTCACCATCAGGGGTTAAAACTCAAGCCAGCCTAGCGAGGAGGGAGCAGGGAGGAGTGGAATTGGTCGCAGGTGTGAATGAAAAGTGGTCGGGAACACACAGCGTTAATGATCAGGGAGGAGGAGCTCAAGGGTTAAAACTACGACCAAACCCATCCAGCTGTCTCTCATTTTTCAGAAATAGAAGGAGGCTGCCGGGGAGGCTCCGGAGTGGAACGAAGTCAGTAGCTCCTACCGGTGGGCCTATTAAGGAGAAGAGGAGGGAACGACGGAGCACACCGTATCTGTCCAGCAAACAACAGAGGTTTCAGAGTGGAGGAAAGGAAAAGGTGCCTATCGCATGTGTGGAAACTGACACCGAAAGAGTTGATTTATCTATGTGCTACAGACCGGGCTCAGCCAGGCTAGTGGGCTGCATTCCGGAGGGGCCCGCAACAGAGACTCAGGACCTTGATTATTTGAACAAGCGGGTGGGGAAGGAATCGCTCAGACTTTTCTGAATTTCATTTATTTGAGGCAAGAACCGGAGTCCTGTGTTAAACTGTTACGAACCTTTTTTATATTATTATTTTTATTTTCAGCAAACCCAGAACTCTTGGGGTTTATTTTTGATTTAAGTACTAGCTGCAACTGCTGAAAAAGGACAATCCTTATTTGTTTTGCCTGCCCTGTTGTATCTGCAAGTACAACGTACCTACCGGTGAGCTGTTCAATAAAGTCTGTGTTGGTATACTTACACGGTGTCTCTAGCTCACTACATTACACTATCTAAACCTAAATCTAAGGATGGGAGCAAGCTCCGACCATAAAATAATAATAACGCAGTCAAGTCTCTGTCAAATAAAACGGCCTATACTTATAAACCTATTGCCAATCCTTACTTTTAAATACCAAAGGGTGTGGGACAATGGTGTACTCAAAAAGAAATGTGTTCAAGAAATAATATGTCAGGACGGTTAAGCAGTTGGCTTCCCTTCCCCATGTTTTCAGCACGGGGCAAGGCGCCACCTTCGACCTTCAAACACACTCTGGCTTCTCGGCCACAAGGACACAGTTCAAAGCACAGACTTCAAGACCTTCTGCCAAAGCCTCTTTTCCAATAACAGTCTCTTACTGCAGAGGGTTTGTCGTAACAACCAATTCTCAAAGTTCCATTCCTATCAGGATTTTCACATGCACAAGTTCTCACTTTCAATGTTCATCATGGGTCTCCCTCCTTCAGATTGAGACCCCCTTTATATCTTAATGTTCACACTTGGTCTCCCTTGTTTTGGCTCGGACCATGGATCTCCCTCATTCGGGCTCGGATCCTCTTGATATGGATCTCCCTCATTCAGGCTCGGATCCGCTTGATATGTACCTCCCTCGTTGGGGCTCGGATCCTACACTCTTGATATCAAAATAAAATCGAAGACTTTCAAATGTGAAATGGGTTTTGCTTAAACCGTTGCAGGTCCACTTCGATTCCCTTACACATTTGTTCTCATTAATCTTCTACTTTCATTTCTCTTGGTGGGATACCTTACAGAGACTTTCGATTGAGCACATCCACAGTGTCAGAGAACTCTGTCAATGGTATCGTATCTTTCCTTCTCAAGTTCAAACATTCATCCGCAGTTTAGCTTTAGTTGTGTCTTTCATCGCACGTGTTTTAACAATGTTCAATCCAGCGCTCGTTATACAGTGTTGCTGCTTGCAGCCTTGACTTCAACACAGACCGGTCTGGCCTCGGTGTCCCCAACTCATTGGCTGCGTTGATCTCTGTTGTTTCTTTGTTCTTGGAGCTAAGGACGATACCAAGGCATCTGCAGGTCCTACCCATCCTTGGTCAGTCACAGGGAAGGGCCCTCGATATCTCTGACACACCATACAGGATTGTTCAGTCTAGTTTCCTGGTCTTAAGCTTTCTGCCTTGAAGGGCTCTTGAAAGTAACGGCTGCCTGCCAAAAAGGTCAAGGGGGTTGCCCTTCTGACAAACCTCTCGTGCCTTGCTGTCTTTCTCCTCTCGTTCAGCTGCTGAATCAAAACTGCTATACCTTCATGTGCTTTGCCTTGCTCCGAGTGTGCTCTTGTGCTCCGTCTTTTATCTGTGTGGAGAAGTGTTAATGGAAGTTAGGTGTGAGTGATTGTCGATAATTGCCTGACCTCGCCTAACCATACTATTGGGAAATGTGAGGTATACGGCTCGGTGTGAGTCTTGTTTCCTCTCAGAGCGAGCTGTCCGTGTAAAAGTGTTTGTGCAGGAAAAGGAGGCAGGGGGCAGTTGAGTTTCTAAATATCTGTAGTGCATGTGTGAAAATGAGCTAAAACATGGTGCCGGCACGTGGCCATTTTGGAAATTCACTTCCAAAACCGCAATGAAAGGCTACATTTCTGTGAGCTCAGTTAGAAGTCAGACATGAATTCTGCAACAATTGAAATATTATATTATGAAACAGAGGGGCTCACTATGAAGGATAGTTTTTGTATTGTTCGCTCAAAGACCCGCCGAGAAGGGAGTCAGAGATGTGCAGGTGCATTGATAAGGGGTGCTGGGAACGAGCGCGCATGAGACAAACTGGGTTTTTCCTCTACTGTCTGGATTTTTCCTCTCTTTGCCTCCTATGCTTGCTGTCTGTCCTTCGGTCGGGGACAGTTCTGCAACCTAGTAAGGGCAGGGATTTTTCCCCATAAGAGGATAGGTATCCTGACGGTGGAGAGAGAATTGGAACCCCGGGTGATGAAGTCTCGCTCAGAGGGAGGGCGCTCTGCTCCAGACCCTGTTGGCACATGTGATCTCTCTGCCTACCTGCCTCGGGACTGGGTGTTGTGTCTTGACTGTCGTGTAGCCGAAGAGTCCTCTGTCCACAAGTGCCGCACAGAGAGAATCAAAGTCACTCTCTGTACAGCCTTTGAGGCCTCCGGTGGGAGATGTTCTTCCGGAACTGCGGTACTTGTGGAACCCCGAACCACTGTAAAGGAAACACCGGTTAAGTGTCAAGCCAAAACAGAATCATCAACCAATCAACAAGTAAGTGGAACGGTCTTACCAAAAGGCGTCTGTGGAGCAGCGGTTGTACCTATGGGGAATGTTCCGAGACCCAGCAAGGCTGTTCTTTCAGTGTGTAGCGATCCCAGCAAAGTTGCAAGTTCCAGGCCCACCTGATGCCAGAATCCGCACAAGAAAGCCGGAACGTAGTAGGAGTCCGTGAAGCAGTCTGTGGTCGTAACAATGATCCAAAAGTAAGTACCAAAGCCAAGGGTTATCCGTTGCCAGTCCGTGAAACAAATCCGAGGTCAAGATCCAAAAAGGTGAGACAAAAGGTAAGTAGCGCCGTACAGGAATCTGAAGAAACAGCTGTGAAGGACCGAAGCACCGCGACACAGCCGTTTAAATACTGGCGCTGCTTATTTCCTCCCGGTCACATGACCCGCGAGCGCATCACGTGAGTGTAGTCCAGAAACACGTGAGCGGAAGGCGGCGGTCATGGGACGCGGAAGAAGCTGGTCTAGCAGCTGCCAGGGAAGACGACAAAGGGGCAGACATCTCCGCGGGCAAACAGCATGCCGACCCAAGCTTTGTGGCAATCGGCGCCGTGGCAACTGGGGCAAAGAGAGAACCTGTGAGTCCCTGGAACCGGGCAAGAGGGTGAGGGGTGTTCGGGGCACAGGGATGAGGAATGGGACCCCCAGAGGGACGAGTGGAGTGCGTGACACTGGGTAGTGTTGTCGTGGCTGAGATGAAGTTTTGTTCTGCAACTGCACTAACAGTGATGTTGTCATGATTCACTGTTTCTGCCCTTTCTGGACTTCATGGTCCATCAAGCACTGCAATGTCGTATTACGCTATACAACCAACATGGCCGACACCATTGAGAAGCCCGCTGTCTAGTGTTTCCGCAGGACCTGCCACTTCCTAGAAAACAGACACGCCTCCGCGGCTCTGCGCGTCTCAACGCTACCTTTCTGAGTATACGGCAAGTGCGAACCTAACTTTTCCCTCTACTCCTGTGCTAATTTCCCATTCTAGTTAGCAGTTCCCTAAAATTCTTTCCTGGTATCATTTTGTGCCGCTCCTCGCGCTTCGGACTGAGGAAACGTTTGTCCCTCTTCCCTCCTGGGCATTCGGTCCTGTTCCATTCTGTACTTGCATTCTGCCTTCTGCACACTGCGAGTACCTCGACTCCTCCCTGGTTCCTAGACCCATCCAGGACTTAATACCATAACTCTCCTGATCTTCCTGAAATACTGAACGCTTACCATCTCTTCGAGGCTGGTGTCGGGTCTACACACTGGAGACAGAGGATACCTGTCCGTACCTGTACAAGTCCCAAACGACCAGAAAGAAAGAAAGACCTCGGAGAAAGAAGACTTCAAAGGACAAACAGGTGAGACAAGAGGCAGAGTGTGACAATTTGAGACGCCCAAGACTTGATATAGAATCCAATATGGAGACTGCTATCCAGGACCTCATGAGAGGAATGCAAGAATTAACAACAGAAGTTCAGCATCTCAAAGCCGAAAATGCAGCACTAAAACAACTTGTGCTATCCAGGGATTCGGCATTCCAAAAAGTGCCTTGGTAGGGGGCATAGTGGACAAATACGACGGTTCCTCTAAGGCACTTTGTTCCTTCCTCGATTCTTGTCTGGTGCATTTCAGATTTAAACCGTACTATTTTTCCACACCCAGGGCTAAAGTGGGATTTATAATCTCCCATCTCTCTGGAAATGCTTTAGCCTGGGCAATACCCTTGGTGAATGCGGGTGATCCGCTCCAGGACAACTATGACAGATTTGTGGATGCTTTCAAAACCATGGTTGACCATCCTGAACAAGTGTACAGTGCTCAGGAGAAGTTGCTGGAGTTCCAAAAAGGAAACCAAGATATGTTGTTTTATGTAACCCGCTTTAGGCAGTTGGCTACGGAGGCAGATTGGACCCAAGAGGCATGCTTTACCTTGTTTTCGTCGAGGGTTAAATGAAGAAATCAAGGATGAATTAGCTAGAGTGGCTGTCACAGGTTTCCCCCTTTCTCATCTGTTTTCGCTGCTTGATGGATTCCGTTGTAGAAGTTTTCTTCCTTATGGTTCGGGTCTTGTACAAGCCCGCTCGGCCGTCTTCGGCTTCCAGTGTTCGTTCAACTTCTTGTCCGGGATCGATAGTAAACTCCAGGTAATACAGGAAAAAAATAAGGGGAAGAAGCACTCGGAGGCGGGTGCACAGATTCCGGGAGAAGGTTGGGTAAGAAGGAGAAGAGATGGAATGAAGCAAGGGTCCGGGAACCAAGAAGGCAACAAAGTTCCGTGAAAGCGAACTACGAGCACACGTCTAGCCACAGCTAACAGTAGCATTGAGACGCGCAGAAGCGCAGGGGTGTGGCTTTTTTATCGAGTGTGCTGCAAGGAACGTGAAGGCGGGTAGGTAGCGTTCAGTGTTTGCGGCCATGTTGGTAGTACAACAGAGTGCAAGCCCTGACGTGACAGGGACCAGGAGGCCCAGAAGGGGCGTGTTCGATGGGTCATGACAGTGGCCCGTCCAGGTTCCTTCCAGGCTCTGATAGATTTGTCCTTACAAATTGACTTCCGCATTCAAGAGAGAAAGGCAGAGAAAAGAAAGACACGAACAGTACCACCAAAGGTTCCCGTGGATTATCCTAGCCCTAAAGAAACAACCACTCCTCACTCCCCTGATCCCGAACCGATGCAACTTGGCTCCTTGCTGGGTCCAATCCCTCCACAAGAAAGGACTTGTAGGATCAACACTGGACTCTGTATGTATTGTGCCTCTGATAAACACCTTGTAAGAACCTGTCCAATAGCTCCACCTCGGCAGTCGGGAAAGGCCAGCTCCCGATCTTGAACGGAGCCCAGCTTCGGGAGAAAGGTACTTGCTCCGCTTCTTCTTCTTCCTTGAACTGTCCTCATCAAAACACCTTGGTGGTACTACAGGCATCCTTGTCTACCGCCAATAAGGAGACGCATTCCATGCTGGCCCTAGTGGATTGTGGTGTGATGGGATATTCTTGGACCACAAATGGGCCTTAAGGCACAATATTACTCGAGAATCCAAAGAAAATATCCAGGCGGTCGAAGGGATAGATGGGAAACCATTGTCTTCTGGACTCATAACCCAGCAAACCATGGAACTAATGCTTTCAATAAACAACCACCAGGATTTGCTACGTTTTGATGTAATAATGTTACTCACTACGCCTATACTGCCAGGGGCGATGTCGTCTCGGATATAGGCGAAGCCATAAAGCCAAGATCGACAACGAGCCTGATTCGAAAATGACCTCCCAGAATACAGGCCTCCTCAACTTGAGGGAAACTCTTTTTTACGATACACCCCTCTGCTGTTGTAAAGAGACAGACAGAGGAGTTGATCCCACAAAAGAGCGGGGAACACACGCACCTCTTACACCAATGCTGAAAAAGAAACAACAACCGTTAATGGTCTGCACAAGTCTCATCAAATACAATCCCACTAGAGAAAAGAGTAAGTACCTCATATTATCTTGTTAAGGACAGGAAATCCCAGACCTAAGGAATAGGGAATATATTACTAGATGGATAGAAGTTCTTAATGCCACCCCCCTCCTATTCAAGAATTAGTTCTTACCAACTAATATGATGCCACAGGTCAAGTGATAAGAAACAGGCCAAACCAATTAAGGAATCAACGGCAGGAAAAAATAACAAATAGGAAGGTTAGTATGGAAACCTAACCCGGGCGGCACGAGGGACGCACTGGGAATGGGATGGTGCACTGGTTCAGCAGAGCGTTCTAAGTGCACTTGATTAATTCAGGGTTTATGTAGTTCGGTAAGGCCAGGTCTGGGAAATAACCAAATGAGTTTCAGGAAATAGGAATCGGAGAGTAAGTTGGATTCTGGCAAATGTAGTTCGGATGCACTGGCATGAGAAAACTGGAGAGTAATTAAAGAATAGAATACTGTACCCAGAAAAACTCAGATTTGCTTACCACAGCTGGGAGAACCTGCCTCTGATTCAAGAGACGCCGAGGATGTAAACTGGGCGATGCTGTTCTCCCGATGCCGCGTGCGGAAGGTAAGCCGATTGGAAGTGGGACCTCATGTGGTAAGAGAAAGCAGGTGGAATGCAGTCCGGGGATCGTTACCAGGTAGACCAAGTCTGTACAAATTCGGAAGGCAGGAGCTGGTCGGAGGATGAAGCAGGGTCGAAAGCCGAGTGATCAAACAAGGAGACGAAAGGTAGTTCGCAGGTAAAGGTCCGATGAATAACTTCTATTAGAAGCACGGGAAAACAGGAAGAGAACCTACTTAACTTCCTGAACTGGGCGGAGCATGAACCTGAGTAAGCCGGCGTGGCATACGTCGGGTCCTCACGTGACTCAGTCAACAGGTCTTTGTTGTTATTCTCCATGGCAACCTCCATTTATTCCATACAGAAGGGTTTCTGGACAGAAACGTTTCACGGGACTGAACCCCGACCTTGAATGTTGTCCGTGGTTGTTGCGCAGCCAAGGTCCTACGCATAACAGCATCCGCCCTCAAAGACCCCGGCAACCCCCGGGAGACATGAAACTCACGCAAAAGCCGGGGGGCATGGATATGCTCCAAGGGCTCCCAAGTCCTGTCCTCAGGACCGTAGCCCTTCCAATCCACCAAATAATAATCTTTCCTTCTTGTCACCCGATGGTCCACAATACGAGAAACGACATACTCCTCCTCACCATCAACCAGGACAGGAGCGGGATGCGCTAAAAGACGTGTGTTGGGCAAACAAGGCTTGATTAAGGAGACGTGGAAGACCGGATGTATCTGCCAGTAGACCGGCAAGGAGAGTTTGACAGCAGCCGGGTTGATGATAGATTCAATAGTGTAGGGACCAACAAAGCGTGGCAGCAGAGCAGGCCGACCCAGTATGTGTAAATGGCGAGTAGACAACCAGACTTTTGCCCCGGCCTGATATAGTGGTGCTGCCGATCTATGGACGTCTGTGTGCTTCTTGGACCGGGCCTGGGCTCTCAATAGATGAGCACCAACATTCCTATGCACCTGATCCATGTCTCTTACACAGGCTGTAGCTGCCGGATTGTCCAAGGGAACCGTAGGGTCCAAGGTCAAGGAGCGTGGATTATACCCATATAGGGCAAAAAAAGGGAGAGACCCCCGTAGAGGTGTGCAAAGAATTGTTGTAGGCAAATTGAGCCTGGAACAACACTGACAGCCAGGACAATTGGAACTGAAGACCTAGACAACGTAAGTATTGTTCTAACGTTGCATTGATTCTTTCTGTCTGGCCGTCAGTTTGTGGATGATAAGCTGATGAAAAACTATCATCGATATACAGTGCCTTTGGAAGAGCACTCCAAATGCGGGAGGTAAATTGAGTAACACGGTCAGTGACAATTATTGCTGGTAGGCCGAATCTCCGGAACAGATGAGACAAAGAGTTCTGCCAGTTTAGGTCCTGAGGGCAACCCCACACATGGTACAAAGACAGTATACTTTGTGAAGTAGTCTACTATCACCCAGATTGTGTTGAAGCCCTTGACTTCAGGTAATTCTACAATGAAATCCATAGAAATCATTTGCCATGGTTTATATGGGACTGGTAAAGGTTGTAACAGCCCCATAGGTTTACCACGGCTGGACTTACTCTGCACACATACCGCACAGGTAGCCAAGTTTTCCATGACATCTCGAAACATAGAGGGCCACCAAGCCCAGCGTCGCAGGGACTCCAATGTTTTCTGTTGCCCTGGATGAGCTGCCATAACCGAATCATGAGCCCACTGCAGGGCCCAAAAACATGGTTGACCAGGAGGAATGAACACTCGTCCCTGAATATAGGGAAGACCACCAACCACATTGAGATTCAGATTCGCCACTAATTCCGGATGGGACGAGACCCAGTCTTCGATATGTTTCCTCATATGGGGTTGCACAAAGCAGGCACAGATCACTTTAGCAGATAACAACGGCAGAGGATCAGGATGAGGATTTCCCCAAATCAGAATGCAATCGAGAGTGTCTGCTGAAGCTTGAGCTTTAGCCGGATGGTAGGTGATTGAAAAACGGTACTGGCAAAAGAAAAGATGCCAACGGGCCAGACTGGCACTAAGACATTTCATGGATTGAAAAGCCAAGAGACTACGATGGTCTGAATAAACAGTGACCGGATGGCGAGCTCCCAACAGGTGGTGACGCCATTCAGCAAAAGCATCTCTGATGGCCAGTAGTTCTCTTTCCATTATAGTATAATTCTTTTCGTAAGGAGTTAGTTTCCGAGAAAACAAGGCCACCGGGTGAGTCTCAAAGCAAAAACAAAGAGGTGATGGCTGGAAGGTTTAAACTGAATCTTAACCACTGGCATTGCTCAGGGCAACCCTCCAGACCATCGTTCTTCGCCTGCCAAGCCATTACAGAAGGGGAAAGACCATATGCAAATCAGGCTTAGTTCCACCCCAAAAGGGGAAGTCCAGCCCGAACTGCTAGGTGACATCCCTTCTGCACGAGACCACAAGCATCCCCAAACATGTTTCACCCTTGTTGGGGCTCATCAGTGAGGAGTAGCTTGGGTCTCTAGGCCCAGCAGGCACGGGACCCACGTCTGGGCATACCCGTCCCACTCGGGATGACAAATTGATTGAGGACATACCTGGGAGAGAACAGCACCGATAGCAAAACCAGAAGCGTCAGCTTCCACAAAGAATGGCTCTTCCGGATCTAGATGTTTCAGGACAGGCGCCATAGTGAAGGCTCTTTTCAAGGTGTCAAAGGCTGTCTGTGCTTCTGGAGTCCATAAGTAATTCTTCTTGGAGCTGGTCAATGCAGTCAGAGGAGACGAGATAGCAGAGAAACCATGAATGAACCGCCTGTAAAAATTAGCGAATCCCAGAAAAGACAGCTGTTACACTTCAGGCTTCCCCGCGGACCTCCTTGCAGAGTACGACTTCTTTACAAGCTCCTCTATGGACCAGATACAGGCTACCATGGCATCTGTACAAACTTCGATGGACTCCAGGTCAGCTGACACGTCTTTTACGTGGAAGACGTACGGCAAGACACGCCCCTCTTACGACTATAAAACCACCATCTTCCAAGGGGCTTGTTGCTGCTAATTAGCGTTACAAGCTACATGCGGTTTCGTCCGTTACCTCTTCGTGCCTTCCTACACGATTCCTCATCTGAACTCCTGGTTTTGACCTTTGCCTGACTACTGGATTGCCTCGTCTCCTCCTTTATTCCTGTCGTGCTCGTCTGGTTGTTTGACTCGGAACGTTACTGGATCCGGCTCCCTTCTGTCTCTTGCGGTACTTCATTCCAGGTTGCCGCTTCTGCACTCGGAACCAAATTGCTGTCGTCTATCTGGAACTTTTCTACAGCTACTCTGGATACATGTGTGCTCAGGTACATACTTAATTGGTTATCCCCATCTCTGCTACTATTTATCTACACGACTTGTTTGGATATTTGTCTTCTGTTGGATTCTGGGACATTGAGTGACTTTCCTGTGAGATTGTCCTTAAGTGCATAAAAACGCTTTCCTGAAAACTGCACCAACCCGGCACTAGTGCGACCCTCGTGCCGTTCGGGGCTACTTCCCTATACTAACATCCCTGTTTGTTATTTTTTCCTGTTGTTGTCTTCTGTTTCCTGGATTCCTTTCCTCAATATATCCTTATTCAGATCCCCAATACCTATCTAGGTAGGTGCCCATTTAATTCAACTGTTCTATCACTTGCATTTACCTCAACACTGTCTAATATCTTTGTATTCCTTTGCAGCATTGGTATTGGCGGTGTGTGTTCTCCCCGCTCTTTTATTCAATTGACACCTCTGTCTGTCACAACTGAAACAGCAGAGAGGTACATTGTGGAAAAGAGCCCCTCTTTGAGGAAGCCTGAGTCTTGTACTCAGGGGAGCTGGGATGGAAGGCTGAATATCGATTCTTGTACCACCATCATCTCCAAGGTCACTTCTCTGCATCTTCGGCCTATTTCGGAGTGGTGAGTAACAACTGCAGAGATTTCACTGAATTTGGAGCGGGCCACTCCAGTACGGCTTTTACCTTGGTTTTGCTCATATGAACGCCATTTTTGGTGATATCATATCTGAGAAATTCGACCTCTGAAGCATGAAAAACGCATTTTTCGGCTTTTGCAAAGAGACTATTATCTCGTAAACGCTGTAACACAGTACGGACATTACTTATATGCTCCGATATGGAGAGGGAATAAACCAGGATGACATCTAAATAGACAACTATAAATTGATCCAGAACATCATGGAATAGGTCATTCATGAAAGCTTAAAAAGTGGCTGTTGCGTTGCACAGACCAAATGGCATCACCATGTATTCATAGAGACCGTAACGAGTTTTGAACGCTGTTTTCCACTCATCACTGTCTCTTATTCGAACCAAATTGTATGCCCCCCTTAAATCCAACTTGGTGAATATTTGAGAGGAACCCAGTTGATCGAGTAGAACCGATATCAATGGCAGGGGGTATTGGTTTTTTACCGTTACTGCGTTGAGTGCCCTGTAATCAATGCATGGTCTGAGATCCCCTTCCTTCTTCGGAACAAAAAAAAGGGGAGACGCGGCAGGGGACTTCGAAATGTGAATGAAACCCATTGCTAGAGCCTTATCAATGTACTCCTTCAGTACCTTTTCTTCCTTAAGTGTCAAAGAATACACTCTACCCACTGGGATTTTGGAACCTGGTATCAAGTCAATCGGGCAGTCGTATGGACCTTGAGGCGGCAGTGTTTCTGCTCTGCCTTTGTCGAATACATCCAGATAATCGGAGTACTCAGTAGGAACTTTAACCACAGAAACACAAGAGATGGCCCCGATATGGGAAGGGACGGAGACTAACACAGAGCTGGGACTCGAAGGTACCACAGTATGGATGGTCATACATTGTTTGTTACAGGTTGCAGAAGGAAACTGAACAGTCTGACCTACCCAGTCTATAACAGGATTATGATACTGTAACCATGGGATTCCCAAGATTACTTTGTAAGCGGGTGCCATGATGAGCTCAAAGTTGATTTCTTCAGTATGCCCTTCATCAATACACATAACCAAGGTTTTGGTTTGATGAGTAACTAGGCCTGACACCAAAGTGGAACCATCTACGGTACTAACAGTTTCAGGCTGTGCCTTCAATGTAGAGGAAATCCCAAACGAGGTAGCATAATGCTTATCAATGCAGTTGCCAGTGGCACCTGAATCCAAGATTGCTTTGGCCCTAATAGAAACTCCAGTTTTAGTGGTGAAGACTACTGGGAGATTAAAAAGCATGGGAGGATTATCCAAAAGAGAGTCCGAGGAACCCTTTCCCGACGTAGGGACTCTGTCTACGTTCGGGATTTGGCGTTTCCCGCCTTCCTTTTGGGTTTCTTAGGACAATCAGGCAACAGGTGATTGGACGCACCACAATACATAGAGATTGTGTGTCCTGCGGTGCTCTCGTTGAGCTGGTGTAAGCGGACCCCGGACAGCTCCAATCTGCATAGGCTCCACCGCGGGTGCAGAGGTTACCGCTGACTCAACAACAATTGGATAGAACGCAGGTTTCTTTTCACCTAGTCTCTCTGAACGGCGTGCATCTATCTGGGGTATCATATCTAGAAGTTCTGGAAATGCAGTGGGCATGATTGGAACAGTGGACAAGGTGTCCTTGAGTTCTTCAGATAGCCCTTGATAGAAGACTGCTGCTTTTTTTCCTTCCAGCCAATCCATCTCAGCAGTCAACTGATTGAAGCGAGCCAGATAGGTGAGTAGAGACGTGTTGCCTTGTTTGAGTTTTAATAGTTCCATATCGGAAGCCTGGGTAGTGTATCTGGTTTCAAATACCTTGCTCATCTTCTCCAATAGAGCATCACAGTTGTAGAGGAGGTTACTGTTGGCTTCCAATAATGGATTAGCCCAAGCTGCAGCTCTGCCACTAAGATGCGATAAAGCAAAGGCAGCTTTCGTGGTTGAAGTAGAAAATGAATTGGGATGGCATAGAAAATGCAGTCTGCATTGGTTAACAAAGGTGCGGTATGTCTTAGGATCCCCGTAAACCGCTCTGGTGCGGCTAGAGGAAAATGGGTTGTAGACACTACTACAAGAGTAGGTTCTTGTCTGGGGGTTGGAAAACCAGAACCATAGGCCATGGCTGAATCAGCCCTTTGTGCAGCATTAGTGGTGACAAGAGACTGGATAGCGTCAATACGCTGTCGAAGTTCTTCTTGTGCATTTGTCATATCGGTCCTTAATTCTGACACCATTTGTGCGATTTGGGTCAGAGCATCAGCAGGATCCGTAGACATGTTAGGCTTCTAATTCGGTTACTCACCATGCCTATACTGCCAGGGGAGATGTCGTCTCGGAGGTAGGCAAAGCCACAAAGCCAAGATCGACAACAAGCCTGATTCGAAAACGACCTCCAGAATACAGGCCTACTCAACTTGAGGGAAACTCTTTTTTACGATACACCCCTCTGCTGTTGTAAAGAGACAGACAGAGGAATTGATCCCACAAAAGAGCGGGGAACACACGCACCACTTACACCAATGCTGAAAAAGAAACAACAACCGTTAATGGTCTGCACAAGTCTCATCAAATACAATCCCACTAGAGAACAGAGTAAGTACCTCGTATTATCTTGTTAAGGACAGGAAATCCCAGACCTAAGGAATAGGGAATATATTACTAGATGGATAGAAGTTCTTAATGCCACCCCCCTCCTATTCAAGAATTAGTTCTTACCAACTAATATGATGCCACAGGTCAAGTGATAAGGAACAGGCCAAACCAATTAAGGAATCAATGGCAGGAAAAAATAACAAATAGGAAGGTTAGTATGGGAACCTAACCCAGGCGGCACAAGGGACGCACTGGTGACGAGATGGTGCACTGGTTCAGCAGAGCGTTCTAAGTGCATTTGATTAATTCAGGGTTTATGTAGTTCGGTATGGCCAGGTCTGGGAAATAACCAAATGAGTTTCAGGAAATAGGAATCAGAGAGTAAGTTGGATTCTGGGAAATGTAGTTTGGATGCACTGGTATGAGAAAACTGGAGAGTAATTAAAGAATAGAATACTGTCCCCAGAACAACTCGGATTCGCTTACCACAGCTGGGAGAACCTGCCTCTGATTCAAGAGACGCCGATGTTGTAAACTGGCCGATGCTGTTCTCCCAAAGCCGTGTGCAGAAGGTAAGCCGATTGGAAGCGGGACCTCCTGTGGTCTGCGGTGGAAGCAGTACTCTGAACGAGTTACAGAAGAAAAGGATTCCCGCTGAGGTAAACGCTGTGACCAGAACGGTAAGAGAAAGCGGGTCGAATGCAGTCCGGGGATTGTTACCAGGTAGACCAAGTCTGTACAAATTCGGAAGGCAGGAGCTGGTCGGAGGACGAAGCAGGGCCGAAAGCCGGGTGATCAAACGAGGAGACGAAAGGTAGTTCGCAGGTAAAGGCCCGAGGAATAACTTCAATTAGAAGCACGGGGAAACAGGAAGATAACCTATTTTAACTTCCTGAACTGGGCAGAGCATGAACGTGAGTAAGCCGCCGTGGCGTACGTCGGGTCCTCACGTGACTCGGACAACAGGTCTTTGTTGTTATTCTCCATGGCAACCTCCATTTATTCCATACGGAAGGGTTTCTGGACAGAAACTTATCACGGGAGTGAACCCCGACCTTGAATGTTGTCCGTGGTTGTTGCGCGGCCAAGGTCCTGCGCATAACAAATAAAGGCAGCTCATTACCCAATGGTTCTAGGCATGCCCTGGCTTCAAAAACACAACCCATACATCAACTGGGCGGCCGGATCCTTGTTTCTAGGTTCAGAATTGTGTCTGTCTCATTGTCTATCCCGGAATTTGATGCAAACTATATCTGTGGAATCCCAGATCCCAGAACAACCCCCTATTTGTGTTTCCAACATTACCCAAGTACCTGAGATATATCAACAATTTTGAGATGTTTTCTCGACAGCCATTGTTCAGTCACTACCTCCCCATCGACCAGAAGACTGTGCTATTGATACTGATGTCCCTGCAGTTATACCATTTGGAAGGATGTTTATACTTTCAGAACCTGAGAAAAGAGCTCTATGTGAATACCTGGACATCAATCTCGCCAGTTGAACCATTCGTCCTTCTAAGTCTCCTGCTGGGGCCTCTTTGTTCTTTGTGCTCAAAAAGGACAACAAGGAACTCCGACCATGCCTGGACTACCGGGGACTTAACCAATGCACCCTCAAGGACCGTTATCCATTACCATTCATCTCAGACATATTGGAAGCAGTACGCTGCGCTGTAATCTTTACCAAACTCGACTTACGGGGCACTTCGCATTTGATCCGCATAAAGAAAGGCGATGAGTGGAAGACGGCCTTCAGGACGCCCTTCGGTCACTTTGAATATTTGGTTATGCCATTTGGTCTTGCCAATGCTCCAGCGGTTTTCCAGCGCTTCATGGATAGTCTTTTCAGACATGCTATTCCTCTTTGTTATTGTTTACCTGGATGACATATTGATATATTCCAACGATCCCATACTACATCAAGAACACATGACCTTGGTTTTACAACACCTATGAAAGAACAAGCTGCTGGCTAAACCAGAAAAGTGTATTTTTTTTTTCAACATGGTTGTTTATTGCCATTTATATATAACCAAGGCATTATACATTTTACTGACATGCATTTAAGAAAAAAACTAGAGAGACAGCAACAACAAAAACCAAAAAGAGACAGTTACGACAATAATAACGACTCAACTGAGGCTAACACAGGTTTGGGCGCGAGGTGATCCGGAGGTGACCGGTGGGGATTGCAATTGTCTCATTTCAGCACTACAGAACTTCTGATCACTGAACGTGATTGGGGGGACCGCTGTGTGTTCGGGCTGGGGCAACTCCGTCTTGCTAGTCCATCTTCGTCAACCATCTGAGTGATGGTGGTTGTCTGGCAATGCCCGGAAAGCTCTGTACAAAGTCAAAGAAGGGGTCCCAGATGTTGCGAAACTTGTTCCTATTTCCCTGGCAGATGGCAGTGATTTTCTCGGCTGCAGCGATGTCCCAACATTTTACCCACCAGAGCGGGATTGCTAAGCCTTCCGGAAGTTTCCAGACTTTGGCAATCGAGATTTTAGCTGCCGTTAATAAGTGCATACATAGGGTTGCCAGGTTGCCAGACAGAGGAAACTGGCCGTCTCCTGTGTCTCCCAGTAAAATAATGCCTGGGTCCCAATGGATTGACAGGCCTGTGATCTGACGGATCTGCTCTAGGACTTCCCTCCAGAATCTTTCTGCTTTCGGCACTTCCAGAGGAGATGGAACAATGAGCCTGTATCTGCGCAGCCTCGCCAACATTAGGGGGGGAATAGCAGGATTGCATTTGTGTAAAGTTTCGGGGGTCCTGTACCACCTGTAGCAAACTGTGATGGCTCCTTCTTTATTTGTTACACATCTGGAGGCCTTATGAGTTCTTGCCTAGATGTGTGATCAGCTGGCTGCGTCCAGTTCCCTGCCCAAGTCGCTCTCCCAACGCTTCATATAGGGTTCCTTCACTTCTGGGTTTGTCCTGTCCAGTAGCCTACACAGGGTCACAATCTTGCCTTTGGGCGGCGAGGTTGTTAATGTGTGTTCCAATGCTGTAAGCTCTCTGTTTCCGTGAGACCACATTGTGTCGTGGGACAGCCAGTGTCGAAGCTGTGTGTATTGAAACCTCTCGGCCCCAGGCACCTGAAACTTCTTTTTACAGTCTTCGAACGTGAGTAGGGACTCCCCTTCGTAAAGGTCCGACACGTGCCTCAGACCCCCCGCCTTCCATCTGGCGAAGGCATTTTGCCCATGTCCAGGAGTAAAGTCGGGGTTTTCCCAGATTGGTGAGAGCGGGCCGTCCATGGTTCTGCCTTGCCACTTCCTTGCTGCCTGCTTCCAGTTGTCTACTGTGTTCCTCGTAGATGACAGGGGCCCTTCATTTGGGGGATAATTAGGCCATCTGATGTGTGGGAGGGATTCTAGAGGATACTGGCACCAGTCCTCTTCCAGTTTCAGCCAACGAGGTTTGTTATCTTCCTGTTGCCACACGAATGCAGCAGCTAGCTGAGCAGACAGGCAGTATCTTTCAACTTCGGGGACCCCTAAGCCTTCAGATCCTGGGCTTTTGAGCAGTACCTTCCTGGTCACTCTAGGCTTCTTGCCCCCCCCAGATGAATGTTAACATGTTTGCTTGCAATTTCTGTTTGGCTTTTTTGGGAATCGTTACTGGGAGCGCCTGACAGTGGTATAGTAGCCTAGGGATTAAGTTCATTTTGAGCGCAGTGATCCTCCCCAACCAGGACATTTCTTGGTCTTGCCAGCGGACAATGTCTGCTTGTAGGTCTTTCAGTAGGTCAGGGAAGTTCAGCTTGTAAGTGTGTTCCGCGTATTTGGGCAGGCAGACGCCCAGGTAGTTGAGGTGTGATCTGGCCCACGGGATCGGCAGGGTAGTTGTTAGAGAGTCCATTACTACTGTTGGGATGTTGATACCCAATGCAGCAGATTTCTGAAGATTAATTGAAAACCCCGAAGACTCTTTGAAACGGCACAGCTCGTCCCATAGTGCAGCCATGGACTTATCTGGGTGTTCTAATGTTAACAACACATCGTCAGCATATAGAGCTACTTTGTAGATATCGTTCTTCAGCTTGAGGCCTTGGATTGCATTGTTATGGCGGATCCTAGTTGCAAACGGCTCCATTCAGAAAGCAAAAATAAGGGGAGACAAAGGGCAGCCTTGGCGGGTTTCTCTGGTGATTGCAATCTCGGGGGACATGGCTCTGTTGATTCTTAACTTTGTGGTGGGGTGCTGATAGTTCACCATTGCCCATTTCCGAAATTTCAGCCCCAGACCATAGTGTTTCAGAGTTTCACCCATGTATCCCCAATCTAGCATATCAAACGCCTTATGAGCGTCGAGTGATACTATTGCTAGTTCTCTTCCAGTTCTATTGGCTGTCTCAATGATGTTCAAAGTGCGCCTGATGTTGTCCATGGTGTTGCGTCCCGGGATAAAGCCTGTTTGGTCTGGATGGATAAGGTCTGGAAGCAGTTTGGCGAGCCTGTTTGCTAATAGCTTTGAAAATATTTTGGAATCCACATTCATTAAGGCGATGGGGCGATATGATGAGCAGAGGTCTGGATTTGTTCCCGGCTTCGGGATCAGGATCGTAATTGATTCTGCCATAGAAGGGGTGATGGTTCCTGTTTCCAGAAATGAGGTGAAGAGTGAGGCGAGGTGGGGGGCTAGGATGTGGTTACATTTTTTGTAAAAAGTAGCTGTCGGGTCCCGGGGCTGTATTCTTTAGAGAACGGATGACCTCTGTTACCTCCTATAGTGTCCTCCAGGCAGTCAACCTGCGAGTGGTCTTTCGGTCTTGGGATCTTACTCAGGTAAGCCTTGAATGCGGCTGCTTCTGTGGGATTCCATGTCATTACGTATCTGTGGTGTTCGGTCATGATGGCCATTTTCTCTGGGCCTGAGCAGCGAAGGGTACCGTCCTGATCCTGGAAGGATGTGATGTTATTTCTGGTGTGGACTTCTTAAGTTTATGAACCAGCAGTCGGTTGGATTTATTGCTGTTCAGGTAGTAATACTGCTTCGTGTATGTTAGCGCTCAAACTGTTTGGTCGGCCAAGTGCATTTCCAGGGCTACTTTGGCTTTGCGGAGCTCATTCCATGATCTTGTTGATAGCCGCGCTTTATGGATTGCTTCCTTCTGGGCGTCCTCCGCTTTCAGCACTTCTTGTCTGCTCTGGTGCCTGTGCTTATATGCCACAGTGCAATTCATTGCCACTCCTCGGACCACCGGCTTCATGGTGTCCCAGACTGTGGCCTCCGCCGTTCCTTTGCCTAGGTTCTCCGTTAAATAGTTGGTTAATGACTCTGCTACTTCTTGGCTTACTGCCATGTCTGTAAGTAGGTATTCTTGCAGTTTCCAGGTCCTGCGTTGTTGCGCTGGAAGGCCTTCCGTTTGGAAATGAGCTATCACTGGGGAGTGGTCGGAGATCACTCTTAAACCAATATGAATGTCTGCGATGCAAGGGTATAGCACACTTCACACGAGGAGGAGATCTATCCTGGAAAAGCCTCTATGGACATGGGAGAAGAAGGTGTAGTCCTTTACCCCGTCGTGTGCCACCCTGCAAGCATCTACTGTTCCTGTTTCCCGCAAAAACTCTGCGAGGCCTAGGGATTTAAAGTCTGTTCCGGAGGGCGGGAGGGTTTTGTCCATCGATGGGTCCGGAGTAAGGTTGAAATCTCCGCCAATTAATAGGTTGCCTTCTGCAAAGGATGTTATCACTGGGAGAATTCTGCGCAGGAAGCGCTCCTGGGCTTAATTTGGGCAGTAGATAGCAATAATGGTTAACGGGAGATCGATCAGGAGGCCCTTGAGTAATAGATAGCTACCCTCGGGATCTCGTTTTACAGTGACCCTCGTTAGGGTCGCTTTTTGGCTGAGTAGGATCGCTACTCCTCCTATTTTCTGACCCGAGGATGCAAAATACTTCTTCGGGAATCTTCGGTATTTGACACGTTGTTCATCTGATGCTAGGATGTGAGTTTCCTGCAGGCAGACTACATCTCCCTCCAGTTGGGCCAGGCGGTGTTCCACCGATTTCCTTTTCCTGGGAGAATTTAAGCCATGCACGTTCCAGGTGGTCATTGTTAAGTTAACCCTAGCATCACCTATTTCCTCCAACTCTTGCGTGGCTGGTGGGAGCTGTTGGGCTCTGTGCACCCCCGGCTCGCTCAGACGGTCTTGGATGAGACTGAGTTCTGCGATGCTGAGTTGTGTACCCCCCGGTGTCCTCCTCCTTTCTCCTCCCTATGGAACGAAGTTTGGCCAACTGGGCCAGCATTCGACTGGTGGGGATTCCGGCTGGGCCAACGCATCCTGCTGTAGGTAGGCTCCTAGGTCTCTGCTATTGGCGGTGATGGGTGCTAGAAGCTTTAACATGGTGCAATTCCCTGGACCTGCGTCTAGCCTGCAGATACCGGTCCCAATGACGGTCTGGTGATTATTGTTCGATTCATTAGCCCGTTTTGGCCGGGCGATTACCTTTAGGTGGAGGGCCCCTGATTTTCTTATGTCGCCGCTCGGCACGCGACCTGGGTGGTTGAGCACTCATGATTCTTCTTGATCTGAGTGGCCCTCCTAATTACTGCTTCCCTTCCCCGCCTCTGGGTGCAGCAGCTTCTCTGCTTCCTGTACCTTGCGTATATGACGGACGCTCCCGTTCCAGGTGAAGACCAGTGCTGTGGGAAAGCTCCAATGGTACGGCCTGCCCTTCTCCCTCAGCCATTCCGTAACTGGCTTCAGAGTTTTTTTCTTTAGAAGTGTGCAAGCGGCAAGATCCTGATACAGGGAGATGGAGGCATCTCGGAAAAGCATTTGCGGGGAGTTCCTTGCCTCACGCATAATTTCTTCCTTAACCTTGAAATAATGCAGTCTGGCTAGGACATCTGGTGGAGTAGAGGAGTTAGCCCTGACCCTGGTGCGATGGACCCTGTCCAACATTATGGGGGAGTCATCTGGAAGCGTGAGGATAAAGTGGAAGAGGTCGCTCACGTAATGCTCTAGTTCTGCCTCCGGAATGGATATTGGGATGCCACGGAGGCGTATATTGTTGCGTCGGGAGCGATTTTCTGCGTCTTCCTGTTTGAGTTCCAGGACATCGCATCTGGCCTCTAACATGGCCAGTCTGTCTGCTCCTTTACCGATCTCATATCCATGCTCACAGACGGATGTTTCGACTTCTGCTGTTCTGGTTTCCAGCTCTGCAACTCTACCTTCCAGGAGCTTGATGGTGCTTTTCACTTCTTCCGTTCCCTTTTGAAACTCCTTGGTTAGAGCTGACAGGAGGCCTTGTAGGTCCGATTTAGTGACCGATTGGTTCGGGGCCTCCAGATGTGAGTCTGTTTGTGCATTTCCATTTGGTTCCGGGGGGTCCCTTCTTCTAGGCTTGTCTTGTGTGGGGGTGGCTAACAGGGAAGCAATGTTGGCTTGCTTTGTCCCCTTTTTGGCCATGGCGGGGGTTGTAGAGACGCACTGACCGATGTGTAGTGTGTTGAGGGAGCTCCCTGCACGTGGGCAATGGATTGCTTGGTTTACTTTCGGTCAGTGCTTGCGAAGGCCGGACTCTCCAGTTCTGACTGGCTACTCCTGACTGTGGAGTTGGCTTTGGTGATCAGTGTTAATGACCACAGGCGCTGCACAAATTCTGGGGCAGCACAGATCAGGACGTTTGGCTAAGTGTGCTTGATTTTTTTTTTAAAACATATTTTATTGATTTTGGTGAGAAAGAAGCGTGCTGTACAACGAGAAATTAAACAGTGATTCAAACAGGGGAGGGAATGGTGAAGGGGAAGTATGGAAGAGGGAGGGAACAAACAAAACAACAACAATCTTCATGTTGCAGCAAACCTTTCAGTGGATAGATGGGTCAACGCCAGCGACCCAGAGTCTCAGGAAACGTGAGGGGTCGCATGCAAGGGCTGTCCTTTCGGGCTAGAAGCAGGGGATTAGTGTCAGTGAAATGCTACAAGAATTCAGGGGGGCTTGTAATCGGCGGTGAAGCGTATGTCTCTGAGGAGGGCCTTCCATGATTCTAAGGTGCCGCTCTCAGTTTCGCCGCTCGACGTGATTCCTTCTTGCCAGGCCCTGGTTTTGGCCACCGTCCATCTCTCGAGTTCTTTGAGCCATCGTTCGTGCCTGGGGCCCGACGGCGTCTTCCAGGCCATCGCGATTGTTCTCTTAGCCAGGATGCATGAAATATCCATTAACCTGACTGCATGCTTGAACTTGCTGGGTCTGGGGTACTTCCCCAGAAGGCACTCGCCGGGAGTCCATTCGTACCTTGTCATTCCGGCATCCATGCAAGTCTGTTTGGCTCTGGACCATAGTGTCATTGCCCTAGTGCAAGTCCAAAACATGTGGATCATGTCCGCTTTATCGTTCCCACACCATGGGCATGCTGGGGAGGATGTCTTATTGAAGGAGGCGACCCTAT
Source organism: Ambystoma mexicanum (assembly GCF_040938575.1). NCBI lineage: Eukaryota > Metazoa > Chordata > Amphibia > Caudata > Ambystomatidae > Ambystoma > Ambystoma mexicanum. Next base: position 211,707,529 of record NC_090929.1, read on the forward strand.
GTGGGGTCATGTATGTCCTATAGAGGACGTTCAACTGAATCTGGCCGAATCTGGCATTCCTGGACACTTTTCTGGGAAATATTAACACCCTTTCCCATTCTTTATCCATAATCGGGGTCTCGAGGTCCGCTTCCCATCTCGCCCTCAGAGCCTCGCCTTTAGGGTTGGGTTTATCGCATAGTCTGCTATAGAGCCTGGAGACTGGTCTCCAGCCATCGGAGAGGTCGTACATTTCTTGAAGTAGAGGGTCAGGGGAGGGTTCCTCCGGCCAGCCGTTCCATTGTTTCTTGGCAGTCTGCTTGAGGCGGTGGTACCAGAGGAACTGGCCCGGGGGTATTCCTTCAGTAGCCTTAAGAGATTCAAAGTCCCTGAATTCCCCTTCCTCAAACATGTCACCCCATGTGTATATGCCTGCTTCTTCCCACTTCCTTGCTGTGGAGAGGTCTGCATCCGTTCGGCAGGTATCCGCTAAGATGGGGTTATCCGGAGAGTACGGGTGTTTCACTCGCCTGATGTAGCAGGACCTGGCCCATATCCTCCTACCCAGGTCAATCACTTGTGGGGTGATCAGGGATTGCCGAGTGGGGTGCCATAGGGTTTCCTTGGGGATCACGTTGGTCGAGGATTGCCTCAGTAGGTCCGTCTCAGCCGAAGGTTCGTCCGAGAGCCATTTCGTTATGTGGCTTAACTGGGCAGCCAGGTAATATAACACGAGGTCTGGTAGCTTTATTCCACCCTCTTTGTGTGGCAGGGAAAGAACGGATAGCGACAGTTTGTGCCTGTGAGAGCCCCATAAGAAGTCCTTGATGATTGCCTCCAGCTTCTTGAAGAAGGGCGGTCGGACATAGTGGCAGATGTTCACGAAGAAGTAAAGGAATCGGGGGAGTACGATCATCTTGACTATCGCTGCTCTGCCCACCATGGTCAATGGGAGCTTGGACCAGAATTTTATGGAGCGTCGAAGACCCGTGATGGCGACCTCGGTGTTGTGTTTGTGCGTGAGTATCGGAGTGTGGCACACGTTGATCCCCAGGTACCGGAACTTAACCAGTTGCCAACCTATTCCTATCACTGGGAGATCGATTTCTGACGTGCTGCGTAAACCCGCCAGGGGGAATGCGGAGGACTTGCTTCTGCTGAATCGGACCCCCGAGTACTTTGCGTAATTGTCTAGCACCTCCAGTGCTGTTGGTGCGTTGACTTCGGGGCTTCTTAGTATAGGAGTACATCGTCTGCGTATAGAGATATTATGTGGTGTACATTGCCCACCTTGATGCCAGCGTCGAAGAGCTGTTGCCTGAAGTATAGTGCGATTGGCTCCAGGCCCAGTATGTACAGCATGGGTGATAGCGGGCACCCCTGTCTCGTTCCCCTTTGTATTTCCCAGGCTGCTGATACCATTCTTCCCTTTTTCACTCTCGCCATTGGGGAATTATAGAGGACCTCGATCCACCTGATGAAGCCCCCTCCGAATCCGAACCTTCTCAAGACCTCCCTGATCCATTCCCAGTATATGGAGTCGAAGGCCTTGATGGCGTCGAGCGACAACACCGCCAGGTCTTCATCTCTCCCGTATGTTTCGGCCATTACATGTTGTAGCCTCCTAAGGATAGCTGTGGTGTTGCGCCCAGGCACAAATCCGTTCTGGTCCTCATGGACGATGGATCCCACCACTCTGGCCAGTCTGCGGGCTAATATGGATGTGAGAATCTTGGCATCATAGTTTAGCATGGCCAGAGGGCGATAGGACCCACAGTCGGTGGGTGGTTTGTGTGGCTTGAGCATGGGAAGGATTATGGTCTCTTTCATGGTGTTGGGGAGGACCCCGTTCGTGTATGCCTCCTGGTAGACCTTGTGAAGAACTGGGGTGAGGATGGGCTCGTACGCTTTGTAGAACTCAGGCAGGAGGCCGTCGCTGCCAGGGGCTTTGCTGTTAGAGAGGGACCTGATTGCCCCTTGCACGTCCTCAAGAGTGATCTCCATCTCCAGTTTCTCACTCTGTTCGGGTGAAATACTGGGGAGTTCTATCTCCTCAAGTGTTTCTATAATGTCTTCCGTAGGAATTTGTGCCTCGTGGGCATAAAGTCTGGCGTAGAATCTGGCAAATGCGTCGTTGATCCCCAGCTGAGTCGTATGGGATGTCCCATCGGCGTCCCGTAACTCCGTTGGGAGGTGTTTGGGGTGTTCCCGCTTGCATAGCCAGGCCAGTAACCTCCCTGGTTTGTCCGATTCCTTGTGGGATCTGATGGTATGTGTGGTGAAATCGAATTTCTCCAGTCTTTCCCAAGCTTGTCGACATTCTGCCCGAGCTTCCTTCAATTTGTTCTCGGCCTCTGTGGAGTTGGCATGGGTATGATATATGATATGAAATGGCATTTGTAACACGCCTATACACAAGTGTTTCAAGGCGCGACGAGGCAGGGAGGGGGGGAACAAGGGGAAGACAGACAACCTTCCTACTAGGCCAGGTGTCATTCAGACCGCGCAAGTGCAGGGGTAGGGGGAAGGGAAAAAGTGCAAGGGGAAGGGGGGGGGGGGAGTGCAGTACAAATAAGTAGAATAGAAATAAAATATTAAATAAATAGGGCCAGCTGGTGGCATGTGCAAGGTAAGTGCAGACAAGTAGACTAGTCAGGAGATTTCTGCTTCTTGTGCTTCAAGTGTCGTCTTCAATTGCCTGCGAATTCCGCCGGCTCTCGATATGATTTCTCCTCTAGTCACCACCTTCATAGCCTCCCATAATGTACCCCAGGAGGATACCGACCCCATGTTGATTTCCAGGTAATCTTCCAGTTTTTCGGCAAGGTTTTCACTGAACTCTGGGTCTTCATCCTCCACACAGGGATCGGGGGTCTGGGGCCCTTCAGCTGCCACAGCGTGATCAGTGGGGAGTGGTCGGAGATCGTTCGCCCCAGGTACTCTGTGGCTGCGGCACGTGGGGCGAGCTCCTTGTTGATGAACAGATAGTCAATTCTTGTATGAACTCCGTGTGGAGCTGAGTAGTGGGAGTAGGTTCTGTCGGCCGGATGGTGTTCCCTCCAGACGTCCACCAGGTTGAGCTGCTCCAGGGTTTCCTTCACGGCACGGGGTGCGAGGTTGCTCGGGTGGGGGGGGAGGCAGCGATCTGTCCATGCTTGCGTCTGCAATGCAATTGAAGTCGCCTCCCCATATGAAGGTGCGGTCTCGGTGCTGAGTCAGCTTAGTGATCATTATGGTGAGGTACGCTGGTATCCCGTGATGTGGGAAGTATGAGTTGATCCGGCAGACCGGGGTCTGTTCCATTGCGCCCCAGATCACTACATATCTCCCTTCCTTATCTTGTTCACACCCCTCCATCTGGAAGGGCACATCCGGGCTTATCCATATTAGCACCCCTCTCGCGTATTTGGAGTAGGGGCACCCTCTCACAGTCCCGGTCCATCGGTCTGCAATCTTGGACATGGCCTCCATCGTGAGGTGGGTTTCTTGAAGGAGTGCAATCGAGACTTTCTTCCTTTTGAGATAGGACTGTATACGATTCCGTCTGAGGTATGAGCCCATACCCCTCACGTTCCATGTCATCACGGTTAACTGTGCCGCCATCGAGTCTGAGTTTCGGGTCTGGTGCGGGACCCCCTCTCCGGGGTCCGGCTCTGCTTAAGGAGGCTGAGAGGGGGACACCACTGGCTTCCGATCCCCCGGGTCAAGGCCTGGGCCCATCTCGGTCTTTGTTGGCGAAAGAAGCATGAAGACTGTACAACCAATGAAACTAATAACAAAACTCAAACTGGTGCGCCCAGCGACTACAACATTGTCGCGGTGCTCAGGCGCTCTCAAGCCGTCGGAGCCCATCCGGGAGTCGGGCGCGAGCTGGGTCAGGCGGGTGCCTGGACCGAGTGAATTCTACGCTGGGGGTGGGGCAAAGGCCTGGCGGCGGAGCAGAGCGAGGCCGTTTCCAAATGATAAACTGAAGTTGGATTACCTTCTGTGTTCCGGTGTCGTATGTGGCGGTCCGTATTGTTGCTTGAGGGTCGCTTGTGGGATCCGAGGGGGTCAGGCCACCGTCCGTGAGTTGTCCTTGCCGTCGGCCAGGTTATTATCCCCTAGCCACATGTTGGCTGCTTCTGTGTTATCGAGGAATACCACTCTCTCCTTATAGATGACCCTGAGGCGTGACGGGTATAGTAGTCTGTATTTTAGGTTCAGTTGGCGGAGCCTAGCTTTTATCGGGACAAAAGAATTCCTCTCTCATTGCACCTTCTGCGTATAATCCGGGTAGATGGAGATTTTGGAGTCCCCTCTCTCGATGGGGCCACCCTCCCTGGATCGCCTTAAAATAGTTTCTCTGTCCTGAAAGTTCAGTATCTTGGCAATTATGGGTCTGGGGTGCGATCCAGGGGGAGGGCGCCTCTGAAGGGATCTGTGGGCCCTTTTGACCGAGAATCCCTGGGTCAATTTGCCTGCCCCAATTTCTTGCAGCAGAAGGGTTTCAACGAAGGATGTGGCGTTTGCCCCTTCGTTCCCCTCCGGGACACCTAGGATCCTAATGTTGCCCCGTCTGGCCCGGCCTTCAGCCTCTTCTGCCCTTTCCTCCAGGAAGGCGACTTTCCTCCTCAGGAGGGCGACTTCTGACTTCATGGCTGTGACGGCCGTAGATGTATCCTCTGTTTATTGTTCAACAGTCGTGACCCTCTCCGCTAAGTTGCGAGCGTCCAGGCGAATTAGTTGAATGTCTATTTTGAATTCGTCGATCTTGGAGCCTATGTGCGTTTTTAGTGAAGCTATGGCATCAAGTATCTGAGAGTGGTTGTCGGCGGCCACCCCTTCGCTCGCCTGGGTGGCTTCAGAAGAGCCCGCCCTGGCTTGAGTGGGGGTCTTCACCTTGGTGGAAACAAAGGAGTCCATGGTGGCGGCTCTGGTCTTGTTCTTGGCGGCCATCTTGAGATGATGGCTGTAGATGTCCTGGGCCTCAAAAGTTAGTTAGCTTGCGGGGTTGCTAGCGAGGCCCTCTTCTTCAGCTGGACATTGGGCGGTATTTTGCCAGCCCCGTATTTTGGTGTGCGGCCCCCAGAGGTGGATTTCAGAAGGATAGGGATAGGCGGGGGGCTCCCTACCCAGATTTTGCGAGAACTCACGCACCCCGTCTTGTGGGGCTGGATCGACGGGGTGACCCGAACCAGGTCAGTCTTTCCCTTCCGTGCATCCGGTGCTGGGTGGTGCGGGCTTTGTGTTGGTGCCAGTTGGGCGGTACCCGGGAGGATCGTTCTGCTTGTCGCGCTTTAGCTTCACCCCACCAGGCCCGGGAGTCCGTTGGAGGAGGGGTACCCCTCAGAGGCTCTGCTATGCGATGCGAGGCGCCATCTTGGATTCGATCGGAGCGAAGGGGGAGAGAGCCGACTTAGGGCTGTGGTGGCGTCTAGGAGGTCCGATTCGGTGGGCCCGATGGTGGTCCAGATGCAGGACTGCTTCCCCCAACAGCACGTTCTTCTGCGAGGGCTGGAGCCTCACATGAGCCGGAGAAAAGGATCAGGAAACGGCGTCTCGGCCGGAGCTCGGCAGATCAGCTACCGCTCGCCATCGGCGCCAAGCCACGCCCCCTAAGTGTGCTTGATTGCTAGGTTCGGGGCCTTTCGTGCGTGGGAACTGGTTGCTCACTATTTTACACAGCCTTGGGGCCTAGTGCAGGGATGGGCTGCAGAGTCTCGGCTGTTATGGGAAAAAAAAATATATATATCTCTCTCAGACCACAGTGCAGTTGTTGAGTTCCACACTCCCCGAATTCGAGCCCCTCATATATAGGCTTTATAGATCCGGGCGGCTGTGCCTCCCCCAACTCCGCTGCAGTTCATTCGCCTGACAGGTGCTGCTTTACCGTTGTGGATTTACTTCGTGGCTATCAGGGCTTCACAGACTGGGACCCCGCCACTCCAGGTTGGCTTATGGCACTGTCACTGGCCCCTGGGACGAGTGCTGACACTGCGGGCTACGCCGGCTGGGCTGCCCCCAATTGCTTTTGCTCCTATCTTCCGCGACCACCGGCCACCAGGTGTTACGCTTGCACCCCCAGAGGCCCGAACGGGTGTGGCGGGCCTCTTCTTCTATGCTGTGTCCCCTGTTTGGAAATGCACCGGACCCGGGCCCCAGCCACCGCCTCCGCAGAGAGTCAAGTTGCCAGTGCCGGACCGGCGAAGGTGATCGGATGGTGGCCCAGGGTTGCTCACCCCCCTCTGTGTTGCACTTGTCCTCTTACCAGGTGCTGGATCGCCGGGCAACTGCCGAAAGGTCCCAGACACTGCGGCTCTGCAGAGGTTCGCCGGCTGTGTCCCGGCTCCCGGGTTCGTCCGGCCGCAGAGGACCGCAGGGGCCGGCAGTCACCCGCGGCTCCACCAATGAAGGGCTCATGGCTGCCTCCACTCACCCCACGCCGCTCCGCCCGGGGACCATGGGCGCAAGGGGCAGGGCGCTGCTACGGCTCACCAACCACTGCGAGCTGCCCCGCAAAGGGGGGACGAGGAACTTCCAATCGCCAGGCATCGGGGCAATCCAGTCCAGCCCCCCCGCCACCAGGGCCGGAGCGGCATCACCACCCACAGTGCGTCAGCCTCCCCCGATGGGTAGGTGTAGGGGGTCCCGCAAGCCGCAGCGTCCTCCGGGCGAGATCTGCTCCCCGCACCCTCCACGATGATGGGCCACCAGGCTGCTGCTAGATGCTTAGGGCCCGCCATTTTGGTCGCCGCCACACCCGGCACTGTTTCAGGTACGAAGATCTCCGGGTCTCAGGTGCCGACGAGCGTTGGCTGTTAGCTTAGAATGTGCCGCATCGCTTTAATTTTCAGCTACCACCCTTAAATGCTGTCAGGGCGCACAATCACCGGGGCCCTTCGCGTGGATGCGTGGCGTCAGCCGGGAGCTCTTACGGAGCCAGACCGACCGCCATGGAGCCAAGCCACGCCCCCCCAGAAAAGTGAATTTTTCATGTCCCTACAGTCCATTCTCTGGGATTTGTTTTGAGTTACAAAGGAACAGAAATGGATCCCGCCAAGGTTGACTATCCTTTCGTGGCCTGCTTCTACAACAGTAAAACAGATCCAATCCTTCCTGGGACTTGCACATTTTTATAGGAAATTCATTCCTACATTCTCTGCCATAGTACAACCTATAGTTGCATTGTTAAAGAAAGACATTCCTTTCAACTAGTCCGTTGATCAAGAGACCGCCTTCCAAGAACTAAAACAAAGGTTTACTCAAGGACCCGTCCTGGCTCAACCTGACATCAATAAACCCTTCCTGGTACAAACTGATTCCTCAGATTACGCTATTGGGGTAGTGTTAAAACAAGAATCCGAGGACAAAAAAGAACATCCCATTGCATACCGATCTCGAACTTTACAGAGTGGCGTCATCTGCTTTTGGGTGCCAAATTCCCTGTACAAGTTCAAGCTGATCACAGGAATTTACAGGTCCTGCAATCCCTGGAGTGCAGAAATAGTCGTCAGGCTCGTTGGGCCTTTTTCTTGGCCCAATATCAATTTCACATCCATCATGTACCCGGGACAACCAACATAATCGCTGATACCTTATCAGGACGTCCTGATTACAAACCGGTTGAGGCCTGTGCCTTTCCCAAGATGTTTTCCAACACTGTATTCGTAGCCCAGGCCAGCTATTTATTGGACAATGTCCGTACTGAGACCCCACTTTCTGATCTCTGGAAGGATTACACCAAGACCAACCAATGGTCCATGATTGCTAAAGATGGTTACCTTTTCAAGGACAAGAGATTGGTTATACCTACACAGATCCTGAGAACCAAGATAATAAACCTCTGTTATGATACCTTCCATTCCAGGCATCGGGGCATTAAAGCTACCCTTCATCTCATCCAGAGAAGTTTTCGGTGGCCTAGAATGCTTGATGGGGTAAAGACATACATCCAAGGCTGTGCTGTCTGCAGTCAGAACAAGTTTGACAATAGGAAACCTGCTGGTCTTCTCCATCAACCTACTTTGCCAGACCGGCCTTGGGAAATTATTGCCACCGATTTTATCGTCCAAGGGTTTCACTACCATTATGGTTACCATCGATCTATTCTCCCATATGGCCCACTTCACTCCCTTGTACAAGCTACCTTCAGCACAAGAAATGGCAGGGATATTTTTGAGATGTTAAACTTACTCTACTTGCACCCCTCTCTCTCTTCCATCAATTAGAAACCTCTGAAATATTACCCAGGCACTACAAGTCTTGACAACATAGACTACGTGCAACATTACATTTTCAAAAAAACATTTTCTTGTTTTATTCAAAATATTTAAATTATAACATAAAATACTACCCTCACCTAACACAGTGTAAATACTACTACTAAAACCTGCAAAATCTAAAAAGCTAAGGTTCAAATTAAACACGTACCCAAGACACAAACGAAATCACATATCACAATACACAGAAAAAACCTAAATGTGTCAATAAAACATATAATCCCTAATTATATGTTGTTTTATTGACACATTAAGGTTTATTCTGTGTATTGTGATATGTGATTTCGCATATCACAATACACAGAAAAAACCTAAATGTGTCAATAAAACATATAATCCCTAATTATATGTTGTTTTATTGACACATTAAGGTTTTTTCTGTGTATTTAAACCACGCCCGATCAGTAACTCACGCTTCGCGTTGTTCTGCATCTAGCAGCTGGATGCTCACCGTGCCAGCTCCTGCTTCTGGACTTCTGCCACGCCCGCCTGCATCCTGAAACACCTGCATGTGGAGAAGGAGAAAGAATTGAACACAAGAAGAGCCCTTACCTGTTTCAACCTCGTCCAAGAGTCGTCCCGTCGGCGATCCTGAAAAGGAAAGACTTTCATTTTCAAAGGTCAACTCACCCGTCGCTGCCGCGCCGCATTTCACTCACCTTGTTGCCAGCCTCCATTGCCAGCGGCGCTCGTCCGGATTAGCTGCATCAACCCGGCACCTGGGGAAAAAAGACAGAAAACAAGGTCAGAGTGAGAAGAGCATAAGGAAAGCCAGAGCTTCCATTTAGACTTACCTGTTTGGGCCATACTTCATTTCGGGTCTCTGCCGCATACAGGCACCTGCAGACCCCGGCCCCTAAGGGGAAAAGAAAGACAGCGGAATTAATGAGAGAATGAAAAGACATAATAAAGACTCTCATTAAAGACTTACCGGAACTTACCTCCCGTTTCGGGTCTATGCTCGTTCAGCATTCTGACCCCGGCCCCTATGGGGAAAAAGACATCTGCATTAGCGTTTAATATTGCACTCAGAGGAAAAACATTCTTTGAACACTAACCTGAGCATTCTTCATCGTTTTTCATCGCTCTTCTCGGGATCCACATTCTGCACCTGAAAGAAAGACAATAGAGACTTTTTATTCTCGGACATTAGCAGAACCAACATGGATGTATGAGAGTGAATCCAGTGAATTTACTGGGTTTCAACGCGCCCCTGCACCAGAAGCAGGATGGAGAGCGCGCCATCACAAAACCAAAGGTGAGATTCTAGGGGAATTACAGAAAGGGGGGTTCGTTCAGGAGGTGAAGGGAGTGGGAAGCTGCACATTGCCCCGCAGAGCATTAACGCCCCTCCCTTTTCACATACAGAAGAACCGGCCCTGCCATACTCTGAGTCCAGCGCCTCACCGGAAGAAGCAACTTCATTCCAGTCGTGGTCAGCGCCTCTGTGGGAGTCAGGTGAGCGTTACACCAACTCTGCCGTTCACCTGAGAGGGTCACTGGCGTCCTTGAAGCAAAATGCAGTCCTCTTGTTTGGGATTCAGCCTTCTCCACATATCTTTCGCTACCTTTTGAAGGCAACAACCTCCTGCAGGAAACTCCTGGGGTTCTCTACCCGTGGCTCTCACCCCTCGGTCCGTTGCTCTGCTCCAGTAGGTTTGCCTTCGCCCCAGACGTTCTGCTCGTACTTGTGTTCCACCTTGCTCAGAGTGTGTCTCTATGTTAAGCCTTTTATTTGAGTGAGGAGAGCTACTTAGTATCAGATGTATGCACTTAAAGTCAAGTGCCTGACTTTGCCTGACCCAACTAGCAGGACATGCCCAATGCGATTGACAAGAGTTAGCATTGTTACTCTCAGTCGCCCTCTTCCTCAGCCCAGTGTTTGTGTGAAAAGGGGGGGGGATTTGAGACATTGGGGCATCCTATGAAATAGGATGGGTTAGGTATACGGGAAAGGGGGGGAATACCGCGTCTCACCATAGGCTGCCTCACCCTCACTCCCCTAAGACCCCACACCCAGGTGATCCTCCCACACTGGTCCACCCTTAGGGTCTGGAACCAAAGGCGATGGCCATGGCCTGGCCACCTGAGAGAGAGATGCTGGGGACTAGCAGGGGAGACAACCTGTGGTTTCTCAAATACGCTTCCCCTATGCGATTTAGCGCATCTGTTTCACAGGGAAACTGGCAAAGGAAATCGACGTTCCCCTTTACGTTTCGGTGTTCCACAGTGAAACAGTAGGGTTGCAGGTCTAAGAACCATCGCATGACTCACGAGTTAGTCCTTTTGTTGACTTATCCATACCAATGGTGAGTGGTCGGTAAAGAGTGTGAACTTTCTCCCCAGAAGATAGTACCTCAGATGACTAATTGCCCATTTGATTGCAAGGCTCTCTAATACCATTACAGAATAGTTTTTCTCACATGGGAATAGTTTATGACTAGTGAATAGGATGGGGGTGTTCTAATCCATTGCATACTAGCGGCAATACTACTCCTAATCCTGCGAAGGAGACATCAGTCTGTAATACAAATTCCTTTGAGAAGTCTACCACTTTTAGTATCAGATTTTGGCGTAAAGTTTGTATCAGGTTATTACAACACGCATCCTCCTCATCAGACCATTTCATTTTCTGGGGCTACGTGTTTCTTAGTTTGCCTGTCAGTCTGGCTGTTCCATCTGAGAAATTTGGGATAAACCTACGGTAATAACCAATTAATCTGAGGAATGCTCTGAGGTCTCTCTTGGTCTTGGGTGTGTTGGCAACTAGGGCGGCTTTCACTTTTTCTTGTTGGGGCTGGACAGTGCCATTCCCTAAAAAGAAGCCTAGGTATTTCATGGCCGATGGAGCCAGCTTTCATTTTGATGCATTGGCAGTTAAGCCGGCCTCCCTGAGGGTTCTCATAATAGTAGAAAGATGGTCTTCCCAATGTTTACTATAAATGACTATGTCATCACTATAGGCCCCACAGAAATGAAAGTATGGCTGTAGTATCCTGTCCATAAGTCGTTGGAAAGTAGTGGGGCGCCATGCAGTCCAAAAGGGAGGACTTTGAATTGGAATAGTCCCTTTTGCTGTCGAGAAAGCTGTCTTTTCCTTATCAGGTCCATATACAGGGACCTGCCAATATCCCTTGGTTAATTCTAGGGTTGACAGGAATGTGGCATTCCCGAGTTTATCAACTCATCGATGTGTGGCAAGGGATAGGCATCGAAGGCAGAGATGGCATTGACCTGCCTAAAGTCCATGCAAAACCTCCAAGAATGATCGGGTTTAGTCACCAACACAATCGGGGAGGACCATGGACTCAAAGAGGGCTGGTTAATGTTTGCCTCTGGCATTTTTTTAACTTCATCAATTACTATATGTTTTCATGCTTTTGGGAGTCTATACGGTTTCAAATGGACCACTTTTCCCTTTGGAGTTCTGATATAATGATAAGTACTGTGTAATCTTCCTGGTTTCTCACAGAATACATTGGGGAATTCCATAATAAGGTTGTTCAAATCTTCTTGATTCTGTTTAGATAGTTCTTGGGAAATAAGTTCAGAGTTGACTATCTCCTCGGGTACCAAACAGGACAAAATAGAGGAGGTAGTAGCGGAACGATTTTCTTTCCACTCTTTTAGGAGATTTATGTGGTATAGGTGGGTCTTTTGCCTTCTATCAGGTTGGGCTATTTTATAACTAAAGGTTCTCGTTTACTCTCGCACTTCATAGGGCCCATACCACTTTGAGACAAGTTTATTTTCTCAGAGGTAGGTAAGAGGACTAATACTTCTTTCCTACTGAAAATTATCTTGAATTTACTTTCTTGTCATAGGTAGATTTTTGTTGGGCTTAACCTTTCGCCATGTGAGTGTGGACTAAATGGACAACTTTCATGTGCTCTCGCAATCGGGTAGCTGTCTCTGAGAGGGGAATAGGTACCTCTTCTCTTTCTTCCCAGGTCTCCTGGAGCATGTCAAGGACATCTCTTAGTTCTCTACCTTAGAGTAACTCAAAGGGGGATAATCCGGTATGCCTGAGTGGACTTCCTCACTGCAAATAGGGTCCACAGGATCATACGATCCCAGTCCTTCCCATCCTCATCCAGCAATGTTCTCAAAGTCATTTTGAGGGTTTTGTTATATCTTTCTAACAATCCGTCTGTTTGGGGGGTGATAAACTGAGATTCTTAAGGTGGTAATGTGTAGTAATTCCTTGGCTTCACCCATAAACTTACTCTTGAAATTGGATCCCTGGTGCGCTAGAATTTCCTTGGGAAAACCAGCCCTCGAAAAGAATGGCAGCAGGTGTTTTAAAATGTGCTGGTTTGTGTTGTTCCGCCTGGGGAAGGCTTCTAGGTAGCATAATCAACGATTACTACGACATATTTATTACCCAGTCTAGATGTCTTCAGAGCCCAAATAATATCCATCCCAAAAGGGATTTCTATTATTGGTAATGGGTTTAGAGGGGCAGGTAAGAGAATACTAGAGCTGGTTTTTTGGCACATCTCACATGTCTGAATTAAGTTGTTAATGTCAGCATGGAACCCCGGCCAATATAATTTCCCACGAATGCAAGCTTGCGTTTTAGATTGTCCCAAGTGTTTCCTTTTAAATGAGAGTGTGCGATCTCTAGCACGAGTTTGCGATGGGTTTTGGGTATTACTAACTGAGTTTTACTTAGGCCTTCCCTGGAGGTTTCCCTTCTATAAAGTAATCCCTGTTTCAGGAAGAAAAGGGGGCTTCCCTTCTCTTGTCCTTCTCCCTCAGGGATCACTTGTAAGAAAGCCACTTCGAGTGCGGGATCATTTCGCTGGGTGAAAGCTAGATCGCGAAGGATGGTAGGTTCCTCTTCCCTTTTTGCCTCTGATACGTCTCTCCTCAGCTTCCCCAAAGCCTAAGCTACTTCTCTGTTTCCTTCGGTTCACTTTCTTCTTCAAAATGGGAAAATAGAGCCTTTTCAAGAATTAGGTTTGCAATTTTGTCCCCAGGTCGTATTTCAAACTTATTTTCGCCATGGTTCTGTAGGAGAACCTTTACGTCTCCCTGAAAGTCTGGCTCTATAACACCTACTTCCAGGCCTTGCCACATTTTGGGGCCAATCTTATATAACAACCCACAGAGACTATGTCCAGGGGAATCATCCCTCTTTTCCCGGGAGGGGTAGTTGCTTTTCTGCTGCGACAAATATCAAAGACTATGGGCCTCATTACAACTCTGGCAATAGCAGTGCCGGTAATAACGGCAGGCTGCCGCCGGAGTTGTTTTTTTTTCCGGCGCTTGGCTTTACGGAATCACTAGGGCATTACAGCTGGAAAATGTAACTCCCCATTCCTCTTCAAGTCCCATAGGACTCAATGGGAATGGGAGGACAGAAGCACCAGCATTTTGTGCAACAGTGCCAGTGCTTCTGTCAAAGTCTGAGAGAGGCTGCTGTCCCGCCTGCCAGGTCTGAACAGGCAGGTGGGACGGCAGCCGCTCACAGAACTTGGATTGTGCTGGTCTGGTAACAACAGTGCCGGTACGCTTACCGGCACCGTTGTTACCGGACCTGCACACTTGTATTGAGTTCCTATGGATTTATTTGTGGCGGTAGAGGGGCCTGAGGCTCTGTGACTAAGTTTCTGGAAATGTAGGGTCAGCCAATTTGTCTCAATTGAGTTGTAGCCCACAACTGACGACATACGTAAGGGAGGCATTGTATCACGAATTTGACACTGACACTAAAGGTACAATTTGTAAAACATTTATTGAAGTTTCAATGGGGTTGGTGAAACTCCTACTGCCCTATAGCTATGATGGGAGTAGTCTCAACCATCAAATCATAAACAAAACAGTCCTAGTTGTGTCTGTCAAATCAAAATGGCCTATACTAACAAAAACCTAACGCCTGCCCTATATCTAGTACAAAAGGTGTGAAAGGGAAGATATGTATGTAAAGTAAGGTCAGTGTTCAAAAGAATAAATGAGGCAGCTCTCCTCCCCACGTTGGACAGCACAGAGTAAGGCGGTCACTGTAGACAAGACGACACACTCTGGCTCAAGCTCTTAACAAAAGGCAGCTCAAAACATGGATCGAGGCCCGCCTGGCCTTCCATGTTAAAGTCTTGCTTTCCAATTTCCACAAACAGTTTAATAAAAGGTTCACAGCGGTCCCCCTGTCGGGCTCATACCTCTTATAGCAAAGGTTCACGTTGTTCCCCTCTGTCGAACTCAGACCTTTCACAGCAAAAGGTTCACAACACTTGCAAGGGTTCTCTTCCCCAAGCTTAACTCATATCTATGAGGCGTTTCCTTCCCCTAACTTGTCATACTTCTGGTCTCTCTCAGTTGGCTCGGACCGTTTCCTGATGTCGAAGACTTTTCGAATGTGAGTGGTTTTTGTGACAGACCTCCGTGGGACCACTTTGACTTTTCAGTTTTCAACTCGCACTCCTATGTTATTTACCCCAGTGCTTTCTGGTCTGGGTAGTTCACTGTATTTGGTACCAAAGTTCAATGTTCCGCTTGTCCTGTTCCCCCTTCTCTTAGGGTTAACTTCAATCACCTCGCTTTTACAGTTCATGCACTTTATCAATACAACCTTTTTCCCTTTCACAGAGACTTTCGAGTGGGCTACTTCCTTTCACCGGACCACTCTGTTACTCAGTAGCACTGACTTTACAGCTAACGTTATTTCAAAAAATAATTCACAGGTCTGCCTTTCTTTGAGTTTCATCCACACGCATGCAGCCTTTAATTTTGCGATATAATGATGCCACTTCAATCTTTCTGCAGCACACACCGGTCTCTCACATTTCTTGCCAACTCACCGGCTGTGTGCGTTTCTTTCCTGTTTGTTATTTTCTTCCAATTTGAGAGTCAAGGTTATTTGCGAAACCTAGAGGTGTCTCACTTGCTAGTAGATGTGTAATCCATTTGGCCAGGGTGTTAAGCAGAATTCTGTGCAGTGCCCTTAAGGACCACTACACACATTTAAGACTACAGGTGGCAATACAAGCTTACCTTTGGTACAAGCCTGTACTACTATCTCAGAGTGGTAGCAGTGGCGGAGCAGCCAGGCTTATCTCATGAGTATATCAGCAGTAGCAGAGATTACACAAAGGGACCACAATTACTGTGACTCAAGCAAACACTGACTCAAGGTTTCAGGTAAAAGAAAATATAAGTACATTTATTGTTAAACCATCAGTTATAAACACAACACTTCTATCAAACTTTAAATAAAACCACACGTAAAATATACTACAACAAACCAATTCACTTTGTACAGTATGTCTCAAGGTAAGAACCCTGTGTTTGAATGAACCGGTGTTATGAACAAAACACGATACCACGAATACGGTTGCAATCACTTTTTGACAGTTCGGTCTACTAAATAAATGCGTATCCGTGACATGAAATGCTACCGGTGTCAAGGAGTCCCCCCCCCCTTCTCACCTGGGTCCGTTCTTTGCTGGAGTCCTTGGTTGCTGCCTTCTTGCGGACGGACCTGGTTTTGAACAATGCTGTCCAAGTCTCTTCCGACTCCAGAGTGCGTTCAGTTTCCGGGACGCGGATCCAGGAATCATGAGTCCAGGAAATAGGAGGAAAGGAAGGGGCAAGGAACGGGTAGATAGACGGGTACAAGGAAACAATACCGCAAGCTATGGGACACACGTCGGATCGCTACTTTGCAATAGCATTGAGACGTGCAGAGCCGCGGAAGGCATGGTCTATTAATAGAATACGTTACGTCCAGCGCGTGGAGCGAGAAAGGGGTTTCACGCTGGACGACCATGTTGGGAGTATTATGGAGTGCACGCCCCGTTGTGACAAGGACCAGGAAGTCCAAAAGGAACGTGTTCTGTAGTTCATGACAGCATGCCTCCTCCGAAGACCCTTTCCTGCAGGTTTGCCCGGGTGTATGAGGTGAAATCTTCTGAGCAACCGAGGGGCCTTGATATTAGAAATATGTTCCCAGGTTCTTTCACTAGGAGGGTATCCTTTCCATTCAACCAGGTATTGAAGCTGGCCCCGTTTATACCTGGAATCGCAAATCCGGGATACCTCATATTCCAGTTGGTTGTCTACCAGCAAAGGAGGAGGTCTACAGGATTTCTGGGAGGATGGAATGTAGGGTTTCAATAAGGAGGTATGGAAAAGTGGATGAATTTTCTTCCAGGAGTCTGGTAGTTTGATCCGGTATGAGACAGGGTTAATAATTTCCTTGATGGGAAATGGAACATAGTATCGGGGAGCCAATTTGTTTCGTCGTAGATGTCGGGGTAGTAATTTTGATGGCAACCATACTTGGTCACCGACTGCATAAGAGGGGCCTGGTCTTCTTTTGGAATCCACAAATCTCCTGGTCTGCGTTCTGGCCTTCTCTAAGTATTCCTTGGCCTCCTGGTGTATGTTGACGAGGGTTTCGATCCAGGAGTCAACAGTAGGTACCGGTGTAGAATGAGGAAGAACAGAGGGTAAAACCGATGGATGGAACCCTTGACTACAAAAAAAAGCACTGGTTTTGAGCGCTGAATGTTCGGAGTTGTTGTAGGCGAATTCAGCAACGGGTATCAGGAGTGACCAGTCATCCTGGACCTTGGTGGCGAAACATCGAAGATACTGTTCCAGGGTCTGATTCGCACGTTCTGTGGCTCTGTTGGTTTGGGGGTGATACCCTGAAGAGCACGTCGAATTCCCAGAATTCGACCGAGATGTTTCCAGAATTGTGAGACGTAATGAGGTCCTCTATCAGATATGATCTTGGAAGGAAGTCCATGCAGGCGGAATATGTGTTCCAGAAAGATTCCAGCTAGTTCGGAGGAGGATGGTAGTTTACTGAGGGGCGTAAAATGAGCCATATGAGTGAACAAGTCTATGGTAACCATGATAGTAGTGTATCCTCGAGATGGTGGAAGTTCCACAATGAAGTCTGTAGCGATGAATTCCCATTGCCTAGTTGGCAGTGTTGGTTGCAGTAGAAGACCCGCCGGGCTCTTGTTATAATGCTTATTTTGAGCAAAGACAATGCAAGCTTGGACGTACTGCTATACGTCAGTCTTCATCTTAGGCCACCAGAACTGTCTCTGTATAAGACGGAGGGTATTGGTGATGCCACGATGCCCGGAGTGAAGTGTGTCATGACAGAGGTTTATTATTTTCTGTTGTAATTTCTGTGTAGGAATGAGCAGTGCATTGTCCTTGAATAAATATCCTTCCTTGGCTCTTAGATTACATTGATTTTTTCTTGACATATCCTTCCATAACTCGGAGGATTGGGTTTGCGCTTGGATTTCTTCCAGGAGGTTGACTGCTTGAGCTACGAAGATCGTGTGGGAAAACATCTTAGGATATGCCTTATCTTCAGTGGTTACGTAGTCTGACCGTCGAGACAAGGTGTCAGCAATCAGGTTATGTGATCCGGGAACATGAGTGATGTGGAACTGGTACTGGGCAAAAATGTAGCCCCAACGCGCCTGACGGCTATTTCTACATTCCATTGACTGTAGAATCTGAAGATTCTGATGGTCCGTACGGACTTGGACTGGATGTCCAGCTCCCAGAAGTAGATGCTGCCATTCAGTGAAGGCTTGGCGGATGGCTAACAATTCCTTTTCCAGGACGGAGTGGTGTGTTTCACTTGAAGTCAGGGTTCGTGAAAGATAAGCAATGGGGTGTTCCAGCTTATCTTCTAATTTCCGTTTCAACACTGCTCCTATGGCGTAATTACAGGCATCAGTTTCCACTAGAAATGGTCGGCTTATGTCGGGTTGGGCTAAGATAGGAGCTTGTGTAAACTCGGTCTTCAAACGCTGGAACGCTGTGTCTTGCTGTGAGGACCAGATAAAAGGGGTGTCCTTCTTTAAGATAGCAACTGTCACAACTGAACTTAAGGGAGGAGGATTTCAATCCCCTCTCCCGAACCACAGAAGCCCAATGGATCGGCCCCTTCCACCGTGGTTGGCACGGGCGCCTGGATGTTCGAAGTACAGGTAGCCACGTGGCAGCCAATGGGGGAAGAAGGAGTTGGGGAAAGGGGATGGACAAATGAAGGGAAGGAAAGGAAGACAACAAGACATAAACAGCAAAAACGACCCCTACAATTCCTGACTTGGTAGTGTAATACTCCTGCAACCTGACCTGACTCTTACTTCAGAAATTAGTAGAACATAACATAATTTTTATACAGTACATGAAGCACTATACATGACTTCTTTCATGTTAGTAAGCATGACTTAAAGCCAAAACAAACAGATAGCAAGCAGAGAACACTGAGACAGCCACATGCCTCAAAACATGGATTGACACAAAACCACTGTACATAGAACAGCGCTTTTCCCCATGTGGAGAAAGCAATATGACTGGAACATGCAGATTTAGCAGGTTTGTTGACTCTGTACTAGAACAGAGCTTTCAATTAGTGAAGAAATCACAACTAGGTGAATAAAGCCATGTGCCTGTGAAATAACCGGCGTTTAGTTGCCAAACCTCATAATCATATAAGATATAAACAGATAGAAGCACCCATGATAGCATTACGAGGGCACACTTAACTCATGATCCGGACGTTACCTTATTAAATCCGGACGTTAATGAGTGAAGCGTGTTCTTTCGATGCAAGTCACTGTCGCGGCCCGGTAGAATAACAAACACACATGAACACTTAACTGATGGTCCGGGCGCCTCCTGCGGCTGCCCCGGACCTGAAGTAATCGAGCAGGTAGCAAGCGTTCACCGCCGCGGCACGGGGAATGTAAACGCCTTGGTGCATAGTCGGCGTTCATTATTCAGCTCCCTCGCGCCTTCGCCTCACGTGTTGCTGCTCCGCTGCTGCTGCTGCCGCCGCCGCCCGTGCTCTCCAACATTAATCATCAGCAACTGAGCTAGGGCGGGCGGCCGGTAAGAGCACATCCTCTAAGTGCAAAGTGCCTGCAGCTGGATACCGGTGGGCCCAGGAAACTACACCAATTCCCCATGCCTGCTGGGAATTGTAGTCTATCTAGGCCGTACCCGCTTCCTCTTACACCACAACCCCTGATTCCTGACAGCAACGATCAGTTGAACAATCTCGGAAAAGGTGGATATGAACTTTCGGTAGAAATTGGCAAGCCCCAAGAAGGATTGAACTTGTTTCACGGACTTGGGAGCAGGCCATGCCAGAATAGC
Source organism: Ambystoma mexicanum (assembly GCF_040938575.1). Taxonomy (NCBI): domain Eukaryota; kingdom Metazoa; phylum Chordata; class Amphibia; order Caudata; family Ambystomatidae; genus Ambystoma; species Ambystoma mexicanum. The sequence goes on from NC_090929.1 coordinate 211,726,911, forward strand.
CTTTACCTTTGAAGGGTCCATATCAATTCCCTCTGGGCTAAGGATAAATCCTAGGTAGTGAACAGAGGTAACGAGAAACAAGCATTTTTTGGGTTTGGCTAAGAGTTGGTGTTCACGGAGTCTTTGTAGTACTGCCTTTACGTGTTCTTGATGCTTTTGAGGGTCCTTGGAAAAGATCAATATGTCATCCTGATATACAATGACGAAGAGGAACAACATGTCAGAGAACACCCTATCCATAAAACATTGGAAGACTGCCGGGGCATTAGCTAGTCCAAAGGGCATGACCAGGTATTCGTAATGGCCAAAGGGTGTTCTAAAGGCGGTTTTCCACTCGTCACCTTCCCGGATATGGATCAAATGATAGGCACCCCAGAGATCCAACTTGGTGAATATTACCGCGCCTCTTACGACTTCCAGGATATCCGAAATCAAGGGTAGTGGGTATCGGTCTTTGAGGGTGCATTGATTTAGGCCACGATAATCGAGGTAGGGTCTGAGTTCCTGGGTATCCTTTTTGGGAACAAAGAATAACGAAACACCTGCTGAAGATTTTGAAGGTCTTATGGTGCCATTTTCAAGGTTGGCATTCAGGTATTCTTTGAGGGCCTTTTTCTCGGGTTCAGAAAGGATGAACATCCTGCCGAAAGGAATCACTGCTGAGGGTTCCGTTTCTGTTGTGCAGTCTTCAGGCCTCTGTGGGGGTAAGGCCTGGACTATGGCAGTCGAAAACACATCAGCGTAACCTTGGTAGGCCTCAGGGACTTGTATGATATTGGAAACCATGAGTGGTGTTCCTTGGTCTTTATGCGGTTCTTTAGGGGGTGTTAATGAAGGTTCCAGGAATAGACAGTGAGACATACAAAACTCTGAGCCTAGGAATAGTGATCCTGCTGTCTAGTTGATATACGGATTGTGTTTTTGTAATCAAGGCATACCCAATACCATGGGGTAGTGGGCTGACTTAATGATGTCGAACCTAATTAGCTCTTGTTGATGATTTATTGAGAGCTGGATCTCCTTGGTCTGCAGGCTTATTGCCCTGAAGTGAGGGGTCTTCCGTCAATGGCTTCCACAGGCTGAAAGGTACTTCGTGTCTCGTACGGAATCTGTTGACTTGCAACCCAATCATGATCAATGAAGATCCCCATATCTCCGCAGTCTACCAAGGACAAAATGGGATAGGTCTTGCTCTTGGAGGGTGATAGAAATGCCTGTAGTATGACCAATTTGTTTTGTCCAGGAGAGTTCAAGGATGGAATTGATGTGGAGCAAACATCTCTCTCCCGAAGCTCTGCTCCATCTAGGATCGGGAGCTGGTGTTTCCCGAACGTCGAGGGGGGCCTAGAGGACATTCCCTAACCAAATGTTTGTCCGAAGCACAATACATACACAACCCCGTGTGAATCCTTCTCATCCTTTCTTGCGGGGATATGGATCCACGGAAGGCTCCTATCTGCATGGGTTCTGGTTCTGTGACTGAGCCTGGGTTTGTGTCCGTTCTGACGGTGCTCTCAAAGGACACCTTGGAAGAATTTCCCCTGGATTTCGTCTTTTCAGCCTTTCTTTCCTGGATACAGAAGTCTATTTGCATGGCAAGGTCCATTAGTGCCTGGAATGAATTTGGTCGAGCCACTCTGGCCAACTCATCCTTAATCTCATCATTCAGTCCTCTCCTGAACAGGGTGAAACTCGCCTCAGAAGAGTAATCAACTTCCTTGGCCAATTGTTTGAATCGGGTCACATAAGTGAGCATATCCTGGGAACCCTGCTGAAAGCCTAACAGACGTTCCTGGGCACTATAGACCTGCTCAGGGCGATCAAACATGTTTTTAAGGGCCTGTATGAACCCATCATAGTCATCTAGGAGGGCATCGCCGGAGTTAACGAGGAGTGTAGCTGTAACGCTCACCTGATTCCCGTAGAGGCGCCGGTCTTGACTGGGCGTATACCGTATCTTCAAAGGTGATGTGGCTGGCTCTTTGGGCTAGACCTCTGTGCACTGTATGTCTGACTTGAAGGGTAAGATGTCTGCAGATAGAAAATATGGGATTAAGGAACTGGGTTATTGAATGTCTCTCTCTTCTTCCCTTTCTCTTCTCCTGTAGAACCCCAAAGGTTAACGCTCTCACCTTAGGTAAGTGAACGCCGTGCTCTCCATCTGCCTCGGGGCAGGGTGCTGTAACCAGTTTCTTCACTGGATAAGGGGAGCAGGCCTCTTGACTTCAGAGGACTGCTGTCCGTCGTTTACTGCACGAACGGTAAGTTTCGAGTAATTCTAATGTCTTTAAAGTCTTTAGTAATGATGTTTCTTGTTTTGCAGGGTTCCGGCGATGGCGGATGACGGGCTGAAGTGAGTTGAAGATGGAGCCCGTGTGATGAATAGAAGCGCCTGGAAGCACGTAAGTAAGCCCTTGTTGCCTGCTTCACGATGCGCTCTAACTGTCTTTTTATTTTGCAGGTACAAGTTCGGAGCGGCTGCAGGGTGCCGGAATACCCACTGGGTTAGATGTGGAAAGGAGTAATGGCACGTGAGTATTAAAGTTCCCCAATGTCTTTAAACGCATCTTGTTTTGTCTTTCAGATGCGGGATGCAGCGCCGAAGGCCTCCGGAGCGTGCGAAGAGTTGGTAAGCTTTTGTCTTTCAGATGCCGGAATGCAGTGTGAAGACCTCCGGAGCGCACAAAGAGGAGGTAAGCCTTTGTCTTTCAGATGCCGGAATGCAGCGCGAGGCGTTGGTGACAGCCGATGGACCAGGTAAGTGAAGAGCTGTCACTGAAGACCGTAATGCTAACCTGTTCTTTCTTGTCTTTATAGGTGTTGCTGAAGACTGGATTCAGGATGGTAAGCCTTTTTCCTTAGGCCCAGAATCAAATGCAGAAGACACGATGAGCGTTCTGCTGCAGAGGATGCAGAATAACGCAAAGCAAGATTCATCCATCGGGTGTGGTTTAAATAGCCTCCTGTAGTGCTTAGGTCCCTCCTTCCACAGCCACGCCTAGGTAAGAAAAGAGTTCCTGCTTTCCAGAAGAGTTCCAGTGTTCTGAATCTAGGGAGTGGCTCCTGCCCCACCCAACAGGAAAAGTAGTTCCAAACAGAAGAGGATCAGAGGCTCAACTGGCAGGCAAGTAAGCAGCATGGTCTGCTGCAGGTAAGTCCACCCAAGCATTATGAGCCCGGCGCTTCCAGCGCTGGGACTGGGCATATTTATGAGCCTGGTGCCACTGGCGCCAGGACTGGGTCTAAAAGGTCCCAATTGGGACTGGTTGGCACTCGGAACCTGGGTTATGGATCTGCTTCCAAGGGAGTTGGGAAAACCCTGACCTTTTGGAAGCAGAGATCATGACAGTAGCCCAGGTTAAGGCATTCTCGGAACGGTGGAAAATTATGAAACCCACCTTAGCCCTGGGAGTCGAAAAGTAATAAGGCTTAAATGTAAAGTGGACCAAACATGAATCCAGGAATCCAGGAAGGGTTTTTGCCGACCCATTGTATTTGTCAACAATGCCGCCCAACAAGACGCTTTCTTTTGTGGCCGAATCCCGGGATAGGACCAATTGTTTGAGTGCGGCATTTTCCGCCTTTAGATTTTGGACCTCGGTTGATAGTTCTTGCATGCGACGCATCAGGTCCTGAACGGCGGCTTCCATGTCGCTGTCGAGTTCGGTCAGGTGGCGTCTCAAACTGTCAAGGAGTTCCCCCTTCTCACCTGGGTCCGTTCTTTGCTGGAGTCCTTGGTCGCTGCCTTCTTGTGGACAGACCTGGTTTTGAACAATGCTGCCAGAGTCTCTTCCGACTCCAGAGTGCGTTCAGTTTCCGGGACACGGATCCAGGAATCCGAGGAACTAGGAAAGGTGCAACTAGCACACGAGTCCAGGAAATAGGAGGAAAGGAAGGGGCAAAGAACGGGTAGATAGACAGGTACAAGGAAACAATACCGCGAGCTACGGGACACACGTCGGATCACTACTTTGCAATAGCATTGAGAGGCGCAGAGCCGCGGAAGGCGTGGTCTATTAATAGAATACGTTACGCCCAGCGCGTGGAGCGAGAACGGGGTTTCACGCTGGACGACCATGTTGGGAGCATTATGGAGTGCACGCCTAGTTGTGACAAGGACCAGGAAGTCCAAAAGGGACGTGTTCTGTAGTTCATGACAACCGGGGCAAAAACACACTTAGCACCTGAGATACCCAGAGGGAGTTGGAGGCAAAAATCACAGGCAATATTTTGGTTAGGCAGACAATCGAGAAACACTCAGAAACAGGAGTTAAAAAGTCAAAGGGCCGGAGCCAAGTTCAAGTGACAGCGGAGGCCTGTTGCCGAAGATCACACCGTTAGACAGTTCACGATTCAACGTAGCCAAGAGTACTTTAATATTGTCAATGTTCAGAAGCAAAAGTTATAAGAAGGAGGGAAGACAAAGGCAAGCTTTGAAGAGGAAGAAAAGGGATTCACCAAGTTTCCTCAAGCGGAACACAGTACCTTATTCCAATGGTGCAGCTGGTGCCCTGGCAGTTGTTTCTATTGGATTCCCGCAGACCCACGATTCCTGGTGCTTCGTTGTGAAGGAGGACATCTGACAGGGATGAAGCCGGCAGCAGCGACAACGAATAAAAGGTGCGCTCCTTAAAAACAGGAGAGGCTCGTCAAGTGGCTATCAGGACCACTACAGCAGTGTGCAGCGATTTTGACCACGACGGCGACCTCTGGCTGAAGAAGATGAGCTGGTTATCCCCACCAAGCTCATGGGAAGAAGACTCCGGACTGGATCTTCTTAGTCGTTGAAGGGTAGATAGCTCAGGACTGCAGCAGGGCTTCACCGGGACGGGGTAGTTGCAGCAGCCGTCGTTATCTCCGCTTCTCTTCGGTTCCTTGTAGTTCCAGTGGCGACTCTGACTTCTAGCCCAAGAGACCTGAGTTTTATGCGCAAAACCCCCATTCACACAGCCTGGCTGTCAATCATGCAGCAGTGGGGTTGTCCAGCTTGGACAACTACCTCAGCCAATCATGGCAAAGTGCGACTTGGGTTTCCTAGGATACCCTGTGCAGGGGGTGACTACACCCCTTCCTCATATTCAGTCTACCTAGACACCCAGGCGCCAAGAGGAGGGCTTCTCTGCAGAAGCCCACCAAAAGACAGTGAACAAAGAAGGTGAACCTAGTTTGCCGCGCAAAGTAAAACACAAGAAGGACTTTAATAAAAAGAAATGGCGAATAAACCCAACCGGAGCCAAAAGAAAGACGATTTGGTCAAGCGGGTTTAGGTTTGAGGCTAATATAATAGTCAAGAACAGTACCATGTTTATCTAATATAATCGCAGTAGAAAAGTTCGGGTAGATACCACTGCCACCAGCCAAGTCTAAATGTTAAAAGAGCGAAACAATGCTCAGGCAGGTACAGACAGAAAAGGGGTACAGATTAGCCCTTTCCAGTACTCCATGTAATATGGGGTGTACTGGGTCTGTGGTAAAAGTGACTATGTAAAGTAAATGGCAACTTTACCTTTCTCTGGGGGACAGTAGTCAGCCCCAGCGAAATAGAGTCGGAGGGGAGTCTTAAATACGACCCTGGGTTACTACACTGAAGGTGCTGTGTAACCCATACAAGAACAGGGGCACCTGGAGTGGTGTGCTCCAGTGCTCAAGATCACACAATGAGTAAAACACATAGGCCAAAACACATGTAAGAGTGGAAAAAGGATGTACACTCTTACCAGGTGGAAAAAATAAACTCCAGAAATCCAGCAAAGCTGCTGGGGGACTCACTAGGTGAGGGGAATTAGCCCTTGAAGGAGAATTCTCCCTAACACAGGACACGGCCATTGCTATTGGATCCAGTTCCTGGGGGGTGGACCAGTGTAGAAGCATCACCTGGATAGGGGTATTCGGGGAGTAGAAGTGGGACACAGATGGGTGAGGCGCAGCATTCCCCTTCTTCCAACACCTTTTCCCCATCCTACCAAGTAGGATTCTCAGAAACTCTAGTCCCGCCCCCTTTCCCGAAACAAACACTTTCTCACAACATGAGAGACAACAAACTAACGCAAGAGCCTTTTACCTGACATGTCCCAACACAGGAGTCAGGCAAAGTCAGGCAATTCACCAGAATTATACACACACCTGATGGCCCTTTCCCTTCCCCCACAGGGATAAAAGGTGGAGCACGAGAGCACACTACAAGCAAGGCAGATCGCACGATGAGATGGTTATCCCAGGACGGCAGTTCAAGAGGAGGAGAAAGGTGGCGAGAACCGAAGGGGCGACAAGGAGGGAAGCGACTTTGCCCTTTTTGAGCCAGACCCATGAATCCTCCGTGAAAGGAATCGTAAGACCCCAAACAATAGCCAGCGTGTGTTGCAGCAGATGTCAACATTACAGAGAGTCCTCCTACACTGATAACCCAGGACAGGGAGAGACACTTGCTACCGTGGTATCGTCCTTGACTCCAAAGACAAGAAAAGCCAAGCTGTTCATCACAGCCGGTGAGTCAAAAGAAGGCCCGATAAGAAACTGCATTGTGTTGAACGAAAGTTGCGAACAGGAAATTAAGGGAAAATCAAAGAATTGTTAGGTACGTTCACCCACACATGTGAGGTACTGTTTTCATTGGGACACCTGTGGGGAAGGTAGGACATGTGGTGTTGGTGGCTTGTTTTGGTGCTTTTCTCCCTAAATTGTGGACTTTGCCGGGCCCTGTGGGTAATAGTTTCTAGGGCGATTTGCGCAAGTCTGACCTCTGTGGATTTCCACAGGTGTCTTCTTTTCAGAAATGCATGGGGTTCCATGTTTTACTTGATGGCTGCGACACCCCAGGCCCAAATCTGTAGGTTGTCCACAAGACCAAAATCCTAAAGATTTGCTCTCCCGAAATCCTTTGGGATACCAGTGGTTTAGCCTTTTCCCTTTGCGCCCAGCTAGGTGCACCCACACATGTGAGGTACCCCTTTCATCGGGACACCTGTGGGAAGGTAGGAAATGTGTTGTTGGCGGCGTGTTTCGGTGGTTTCCCGGTGGCAAATATCTGAACATTTTTCTACGGCGATTTGTGCAAGTGAGACCTCTGTGGATTCCCATGGGTGTCTTCTTTGCAGAAATGCATGGGGTTCCTTGGTTTCCTTGGTGGCTGCGACACCCCAGGCCCAAATCTGTAGGTTGTCCACAAGACCAAAATCCTAAAAATGTGCTCTCCCGAAACCCTTTGGGATACCAGTGGTTTAGCCTTTTCCTTTTGCGCTCAGGTAGTTACACCCACACATGTGAGGTACCATTTTTGTAGGAACACCTGTGGGAATTTGGGAAGGTAGGACATTTGTTGTTTTCTCTTGGTTTTGTTAACGTTTTTTTACATTTGCTCCTGTACTTTGATATACAACCCTTATCGCGCTCTGAAACACTTCTGTATGAGCGCAACATAAATAAAATATGATTATCAAAAACCCTTTCATTTCCCAAGTGTAACGTATATTTAGTTGCTGTTTTAGGCACTGTATGCTTTTGTAACCTGCACAAGTCACCTATCCTCCAAAAGGTCTGCCTGTGCTTTTTCAGAAAATGTATGCTTGCCATTTCTCACCACATTTCTTTTCCTTATTTACACATGCTAGGTATGTCTGTTTAGGCCGTTAGCATAAACATCCTGTGTACCATAGCTCAGTATTTGGCTTGTAGGATTGCTTGTATTGTGAATCATTACATAAAATGTGTGGTTTCCGGACTATAAGAGTCAGGGGAATGTAGTAGGTCTCTTCGCATTCCTGAACGTTTATCAGGTCACAGAGCCAGCCTCGCGTGGGAGAGGTTTTAGATTTCCATCTCCTGAGAATGTTCTGCTTGGCCACGGCTCCCCCCACTGCAAATAGTCTGCGGGTCCTTACAGAGGCCTTCCCAATATCCCCCAGTAAATATTTCAATGGCGTGATCGGGATATGTGTATTCAATATGTTGATCATAATCTCTGCTACTTCTTCCCAGAACTGCCTCATCGGTGGACACTCCCAATACATGTGAATCGCATTCATAGCAGTTGTGCCGCATTTGGGGCATGCAGCTGGCTTAGAGGGGTCGAATTTGGAGATCTTGCTAGGAGTGACATGCAGGTGGTTTAAACTTTTAAACTTTATAAGTATGAAGTTAGCGCATTGGGAGATAGATTTGGTGTATCTGCAGTAGTTCATCCAACGTTGCTCATCGATCACTGTGTTCAGATCTCTCTCCCATTTGATTTTCATCTCATTTTTGGATGCGGTGTTGCCTTGTACTATTAAGCAACTAAGTTTGAATGTTAACCCAGAAGTACTTGAGCAGAGTAGAATAACACAAGGCTTACCAGTAGCTTGCTAGCACGCTGCTTACTTGGAGTGACACTGAAGGAGTTGTACGCGGTAAGTGTGGTGGCTGAGAAAGCAGAAGGCGACAGAACACCAAGCAGTGGTGCGAGAACGTGTTGAGAGGAATCAACACGAAAGGCAATCCGTTGGACAGACCGGTTCGTCAATGAGCTGGCTACGCAGGGACCGGCGTTAGCCAAAGAAGTACAATAAACGTTCCGGGTTAGATAACTGGAAGGTCGACAAAGTCAAAATACGTAGGCGGTCGGAGTCCAGAATACAATCCAAGGTCAAAAACGGGTAAGAGATGTCAGGATTCAGAGATGGGTAGCAACGCTAAACAGAAGCGGCGATTTCTGCGCGGACATACGTTTTAAAGCTTCCTGAAGGCATGGCCAGTGGAACGGTCAGCTGACAGAACACGTGACCTGCAACGCATCACTGGGCGAGGCAACGGAGCAGCTAAACGTTGCTGTGATAACTGCCAACGCCACCAGAGAGGCCGATACCTCCTATGTGTTCTTCCGGAAAATCCACCAGAATAATGCCCAATGCGCCGTAAGCGGCCACGAACACGGCCAGATGTAACAGTATCCACCCACAAAGATGGTGGCAACCCCCAGGAAGCATGGATGGCCCGCAAAATATCAGGGGCATGGATATGATGCAGAGTTTCCCAGGTCCTATCCTCTGGACCGTAACCCTTCCAGTCCACGAGGTAATAAGGATGACCTCTACGCAATCTGCAGTCCAAAATCCTGGCGACCTCAAATTCATCGTCCCCTTCCACTAACAGGGCCTGGACGTGAAGGCAGACGGGTGGAAGGCGAACAGGATTTGTTCAAAGAGACATGAAAAACAGGGTATGTGCGCCATGTAGCAGGTAATGCAAGTTTCACAGCCACCCGGTTGATTATGGAGGAGATCTTGTAAGGCCCAACAAAACAAGGAAGCAAAGACGTCTTGCTCGGAATGCATACATGGCGCATAGATAGCCAAACCTGCATGCTGACTCGATAATCCAGAGCAGGCGAACGAGGCAGGTCAGCTTGTTTCTTGGCGCGTACCTGAGCTTGCAAAAGATGAGCGCGAACGTCCCTATGGAGTTGATCCATGTTAAGGACACAAGAGACGGCTGACGGGTTGTCAATTGGCAGCGTAGGGTCCAGAGGAAGCGTCCGTGGGTGTTGACCGTACAACACAAATAAAGGAGAGGACCCAGTAGCAGAATGGACCGAGTTGTTGTAGGCAAACTCAGCAGCATACAGTACCAACAACCAAGAGGACTGAAACTGGAGGCCCAGGCAACCGAGGTATTGTTCCATTCCGTCTGCCCATCTGTTTGCGGATGGAACGCTGAAGAGAATCTGCCGTCAACCTTCAGAGCGTTCATGAGTGCTTTCCAAAAGCGGGAGATAAACTGCATTCCCCTGTCAGTCAGGATTATAGATGGCAACCCGTAATGCCGAAACACATTGTTACAGAAAAGCCGGGCCAGGGTAGGAGCAGAAGGAAGACCCGTGCAAGGAACAAAGCGAGCAGCCTCAGAAAAGTAGTCTACTACCACCCATATGGCATTGCAGCCGTTGACAGCAGGCAATTCCACCACGAAATCCATCAATATGATTTGCCAAGGCTTGTAGGGGACCGGCAAAGGCTTTAGTAGACCCATCGGTTTTGTTCTTGACGACTTACACTGGGCGCAGATCGCACAGTCAGCCAGGTAATCACTGATGTCTCTTGACATATTGGGCCACCAGGCCGATCTTTTTAGGGACTCCAGAGTTTTCAGCAGACCAGGATGAGCGGCTGTGATGGAGTCATGAGCCCATTCCAGGGCTAGCCGCCGTGCCTGCACTGGGGGAACGAATATGCACTCTTATATATACGGTAATCCCTGCATGACGTCCAGGTTAAGCTCCCCTACCTCCGTAGGATGAGAGACAGCCCACTCCAAAAGAAGAGACCGCATAGAGGGTACCACGGTGCAGCCACACATCACCCTGTCGGGTAGCAGCAAAGGAGGGTCAGGGGACCACACGGTTTCCTTCACATGTAAACGGGATAGAGCATCGGCCGTGGAATGCTTTCTAGCAGGGCGGTAAGTGATTGGAAACTGATATTGGGGAAAAAAAAGAAGCCAACGCACCTGTCGGGCAGTCAGACACTTCATGGATTGAAAGGCCAGTAAACCTCTGCGGTCTGAGTGCACTGTAACTCTGTGTTTGGCTCCCAACAGATGATGCCTCCACTCGGTGAAAGCCTCTTTGATGGCCAATAGTTCTCTAACTGTACTGGAATAGTTGTGCTCGTAGTCAGTAAGCTTTCTTGAGTAATAGGAAACTGGGTGAATGTCACCTGAATCCAGGCATGCCTGATAAAGGATGGCCCCAACCGCACAACCCGAAGCATCTGCCTCAACAAAGTACAGTAAATCAGGGTCAAGTCAATGAGGGATGAAAGGGTCTCAACCCCCTCTCCCGAACCACAGAAGCCGAATAGATCAATTCTCCCACCGTGGTTGGCACCGGCGTCTGAATGTAAATACACAGATAACCACGTGGCAGCCAATGGGGGGAAGACAGAGTTAGGGAAAGGGTGTGTATTGACAAAGGGAAGGTAGGGAAGAGATAACATGCATTTCTAACACAGAACTTAATACTGAAACTTCATAATCCTGCCCTCCATGCTTGCTACTGCCTATCCTATTCAACTGCTGAATATACTTATGTAGCACCTAGGGTTCGTAATTTATACTATACCATACCCATGACCATGTACGTGTGTGTATAACACATAGCAAACATGAAGCAACACAAACTACATGGCACACACAAGGGAATCTTCCCTACATGAATTCAACATGGCACATGGCCCCGTGGGCTGACATTGAACATGAGCAGACATAAGCGAAAACATAAATCATGACTTTACTGTAGTAGTATGCCTGAAAGACTTGGCCCCTTCAATTAGTAAAGATTCCTCTCTTTACTGCGAGTATTGCCTCATACTCCGGGTATAAACAAAGTCACCAACAACCTGCTGACCCAACGCCAGTAACTCATAAAATTTGCTCAGAATTTAGCACTTAAACACCATGCTCGAGGCATTAACGTAAATACTTGAATGTACTTATCTTAGGGTCCGGGTGACTCGAGAGTGCACCCGGACATTAGGACATGCCGCCGTTGGAGCGCCGTAGCCGGAGCCACTGCCGCGCATAGTCTGGAGATACAGCTCAAAGCAGCAGTATGGAAGTTTCACCGCCGCGGCTGGGGTAAGCTGCCGAGTGATCCGCGTTGCCTTCCAGAGTCACTGCCGTAGCCCGCAAGGATCAACAGGCTCGGGCCGACAGCTCGCTCTCACCACTGCGATTGCCTGCAGCCCCACTCGCCACCGTGATTGCCTGCTCACCCAGATCGCCATCTGTTCATCCAGAGCCCCATACACGCCGTCATAGCTACCCGTGCTGCACAACATCAATTATCAGCACCTGTGCATGCGCGGTCAACGGCTAAATACTCTCCTGATGGGCTCCAGCTGTCTCACGGTGCGAACTCCAGTGACTACAATCCGCCCCTAAGCATGCTGGGAACAGTAGTCTTTACCTCAATTTCTCCTATACTGTCTCCAGGGCTTGCCCCACACCCTATTCCTGACAGTCAGGATTCGGGTGTTGTAGTACAGGTGCTGACGAAAACGTGGTCTTTAATGTATGAAAAGCGTCTTGGGCTTCCAAAGACCATGCAAATGAAGCCTTGATGCTGGTGAGAGCAGTGCAGTGAGAGACGTAGCAATAGAGGAAAATGAGCGTATGAACCGCCAGTAAAAGTTTGCGAAGCCCAAAAGATGATTGTAAAGACTTCACTGTGGTTGGTACAGGCCAATCTAAGACTGCCTTGACTTTAGACCAGCTCATTCGTATGCCACTGCTGGTCAAATCGTACATTTCACTTCAGGCCAGTGAAAAAGAAATTTCAGTGCCTTAACGTAGAGGTGGTTCTCACGGAGGCGCTTCAAAACAGTACGTACATGCTGTATATGCTCGGAAAGAAAAGTGGAATAAATAAGGATATCATCGAGGTATATCACAACATACTCATCCATGATGTCGTGGAAAACGTCATTCATGAATGCCTGAAACGTTGCTGGCACATTGCATAGCCCAAAAGGCATTACTAGGTATCTGTACAGTCTGAATCTAGTTTTTAAAGCAGTCTTCCACACGTCATGTTCCCAAATGCGTAACAGATTATATGCCCCTCTAAGATCCAGCTTGTTAAAGATCTGTCAAGAGCCTAACCTGTCAAGGAGGATGCAAATGAGTGGAAGCGGGTATTGATTCCGCACTGTGAGTGCGTTCAAGGCCCTGTAGTCGATGCAGGGCCTCAAATCCCCTTCCTTTTTGGAGACAAAGAAGAGAGGGGAAGTGGCAGGAGACTTTGATGGTTGGATAAAGCCCATCTTCAAAGCCGTGTCTATCTATTGCTTGAGGACCTGGTCTTCTTTCAAAGTCAAGGAATACACACGGCCTGAAGGTATCTTGGCCCCGGGTACCAAATCGATAGGACAGTCGTACACCCTGTGAGCAGGTAGTGTTTCAGCTCTACCTTTGTCGAAAACATCTTGGAAATCGGTGTATGCCTGAGGTATACATGTAGAGGTTGCAGGAACAACCGATCCGATGGAAGCAGCTGACACCGCCATCACGCGGCTGGGTGAGGTACCAGTGATACCATGATGAAGCAAACAATGGGTGTTGCAGGTGGTCGAAAGGGAATTGGATCGAGCACAAGGCCCAAAATAACGTTGTACTGGGGGGCCTTGAGGATTTTGAATGACAGTTCCTCAGTATGCCCTTTCTGAGTACTCATAGTAATCATAGTAGTCTATTGGGTCACAGGCCCGAAAATGAGAGCAGATCCATCTACTGCATTAACAGCCTCTGGGTGTTCCTAGGATGCAGTCGGAATAGCCATTGACAAGGCATAGTTTTGATCCATGTAATTGCTGGTGGCCCCAGAGTCAATGATGACTGAGGCGGGGAGGTTTACACCTGCACCGATTGTGAAAGTAACCGGCATGTTAAGCAGGGAAGAATGCCCTGAAGCATGAGAGTCCAACCATGACTCTCCCGCAGTAGGGACTCATGCTACTGTTGGGACCTGGCGTTTCCCACCTTCTTCTTGGGTTTTTTGGGGCACTCTGGTAGAAGGTGTTCTGATGACCCACAATACATACAAAGGTTGTGAGACTGTCTGTATTCCCATTGTGCCGGGATCAGGGGACCACGTATGGCCCCTATCTGTATGGGCTCAGGAGCGGAACTGGAAGAAGGAGTGGGATCCCCAAGAGCAGGAATGGGAGCTGTTCTTTTCTCACCTTTCCTTTCCACCATCCGAGCATCGATTTGCAGGACCAAATCAAGGAGTTCCGTAAATTCTTTAGGGACTATAGGAACCATGGATAGGGTATCTTTGAGCTCCTCTGATAAACCTTGGTAGAACACGGCTGTTTTTTTCTCTTCCGGCCAGACGGTTTCAGCCGCCAACGGATTACATTTCGCCAGGTATGCCAGTAGAGAGGAGTAACCCTGTCTTAACTTGAGGAACTCAAGATTGGTAGCTTGGGTCGTTTAGCGAGTGTCAAACACTCTATTCATGGCATGAATGAGGGCATCACAGTCATACAGCACGTGACTGTTAGATTCATGCAATGGGTTCGCCCATGCGGCGGCGGTGCCCCCTAAATACAAAAGGATAAATGCCACCTTGGTAGTTGAAGTGGGGTATGAGGCAGGCCTGCACAGAAAGTGTAGCCTACACTGATTCATAAAGGTCCTGTACGATTTGGGGTCACCCAAGAAACGCTCAGTGGGAGCCACGGGAACTGGTTGGTCATCAACATGGGGGGTTGGTACCTGACTGGATAAGGGAAACCCCAAACCTGAAGCGGATCCACCAGCGGTTCCAGCTCCTTGAGATATAGGTGGAGCCATTGCACTCTGCAAGGAGTCCAGACGATGGCGTAGTGCCTCATGTGCCGAAGAAAACTCAGCACGCATGTCGGCCACTAATTGTAGTATCAAAGCCAAGGTCTCCTCGGACTCCATTGTTTCTAATGTGGCTTCTGTTTCTGTTACTCAACACACAGGCCGGGGCGTTGTTAAGGAACCTGGAGTGCTGAGTCTGGCTATCAGTAGTAGTAGTCCCGTTGACTTTGTAAGCTTTGGGTCCAGCCCAGGACTTAGCCTCCTCAACTTGAGGGTATCTCTTTATTATGACATGCCCCTCTGCAAAAGGTGAATAGTCAGAGGAACCAATCACACTAAAGAGCGAGGTAACACACACCGTGAAACCAATGCTGCAAGAAAAAACGTAACATGTTAATACCAGAGTGTAATGCAGTTGTGTAAGAGTAGAAGAGCAAGAGATTAGTACATTATAATTAACTTGGCACCACTAGAGGCTGGAGGAGCCCCTAATCAAAAGATCAGAAGGAAAGGTTAACTAGGGGAATTGTCACTATGCCTAAATAGATATAGCAGACAGAAGTAGTATTCTTACCCTAATTAGAACTGGTTAAATCCCCAATAAGAACTGAAAACAACGACAGGATAAAACAAAAAGTTAATTTGTGAGAGTAATCCCGGGCGGAACAAGGATCGCACTAGGGCCGTGTTGGTGCATGCAGCAAAGCGTCTTTAAATGCACGTGGGTTTCCACTTGTAGGTGGTCAGAGATAAATTAGGTAAGTGGCAGTCAATAGTATTCCGGCACAGTACAAAACAGGTAATACAGAATGTTGGACTGTTTAGGGAGCAGTACTTGATGGAGCCAGTGCAGAGGTAGGGATAACTCAGGAGCGATGCTTGGTGATTTAAGCAACTACGTTTGAATGTTACCCCAGAAGTACTTGAGCAGAGTAGAATAACACAAGGCTTACCGGTAGCTTGCTAGCAGGCTGCTGACTTGGCGTGACACTGATGGAGTTGCACGCGGTAAGCGTAGAGGCTGAGAAAGCAGAAGGCGACAGAACATCAAGCAGGGGTGAGAACATTTTGAGAGGAATCAACACGAAAGGCAATCCGTTGGACAGACACGTTCGTCAATGGGCTGGCTGCGCAGGGACCGGGGTTAGCCAAAGAAGTCCAATACATGGTCCGGTCAGATAACTGGAAGGTCGCCAAAGCCAAAATACGTAAGTGGTCGGAGTGCAGAATACAATCCAATGTCATAAATAGATAAGAGATTTCAGGATTCAAAGATAGGTAGCTTCCTGGAGGCGTGGCCAGTGGAACAGTCAGCTCACAGAACACGTGACCTGCAACACATCTATTGTGCATTAATAGAAAGAGTAGCAGAAAGGACCACTCCTAAATTCTTTACTTTAACAACCGGGACAGGAAAAGGGCCAAGAGAGGATGGCCAGAAAGAAGACACACAGAGTGAAGGATCAGGGGGAGAGCCAACCACCAGCACCTCCGTCTTGTCTCCATTTAGCTTCAGCCAATTGTGGTTCATCCACTCTCTCACGGCAGACAGGCACTGTTGCAAGCAAGATGACATCTCAGCCTGATCAAGATCTAAACGGATCAGGATCTGAGTGTCATTGGCATATGGATAGCACTTGATGCCGAAGGAGTGGGTGAGACACACTAGTGGCCAAATATAGATGTTAAGAAAAAATAGGAGGCAAGGCGGAGCCCTGCAGGATCCCACAACCAAGGGCGCAAGAACCAGAGAAAAAAAGAGCGAGTGAAAGGATTTGAGTTCTGCCAGGAAAGAAGTAAATCAGGCTAACACTTGACCTGAAATTCCAGCCTGAGCTAGGCGGGCCAGCGAGGTAGGATGGTCTACGGTATGAAAAGCCACTCAAGTAAAATCAAGGCGCCAACCCCCCCTGCATCGACGAGCCTGGCCATATCGTCCTGGACCGAAACCAAAACACTTTCTGTACCCCGGCCAGGCCTAAAGCCTGACTGAGCGGGATCAAAATGTTCGGAGGACTCCATTAAAGAGGGGAAATCAAAGACTCCAAGAGCTTCTTGAAAAAAGGTAAAAGTAAGATGGGGTGGAAATTAGAAAGAAGTGTATGAGCCAACAATGGCTTTTTAAAAAGGGGAATCACAGAACCTTAAGCTCTGGTGGAATGCAACACGACTGGCAGGAGGCATTAATAGCCGTTGTGATCCCCCTCAGTAACTCCGAAGAAATATCCTTCATTACTGCTAGTGGATCCACATCAGAGGGAACCCCTGACTTAATTTGTTGGATGGCTATAGATATCACTGACTCAATAAATAAAGGAAAAAAAGACCAACCTCCAGATGCAGTCAAACCACTAGGAGCTAATGGCTCAATCTCAGGTGCAGATACCCTCGCTGGCAAGGAAATACTGGCTCGAATGGTCACAATTTTGGTGGTAAAAAACTGTGACAGTGAGTCACAGAGTTCCTGGGATGGGCTCACTGTAGGCACAAGTTTAGCTGAAGATGACAATGATTTCACCACAGCAAAAGGGGCTTTAGGCTGACAAAGAGATAACTCTATTTTCTGCGCCAAGTACCTTTTCTAAATCTTAGATTTAGGTTTAGATTAGGAGTTTTTCTAACCTACCTATACAGTTTAATAAACGCCCTTGAACTGTGATCACTTGTGTCTGTCTTTACTGAAGTCACCATGAATTCCTTACATATGGTGTTGGCAATGGGATGTGACTCAATTGAAACAAATTGGGGAACCCTACAGTTTCAGAAACCTAGTCAAAGAACCTCTAACCCTTCCATTGCCACCAGGGAATCAATAGTGTTTGATATCTGCAGAAGTAGGGAAGCTATTATCCCTCCTTGGTCCTGATACCCCCTGTGGGGTGTTACGTAGGTTTGGCCCCAAAATCTGGCCTAGCATGAAAGTTCGGAATAGACCTTTTAGCAGGTATTATTGATCCTGACTTCCGGGAGATGTAAAGGTTCTCTTACAGAATCATGGTGAGATCCCTTTTGAGATTTGTTGAGGAGATCAAATTGCTAACGGAATTTTAGAAACAGCATTATTCCCTCAATTTAAAGAAAGCAAACCAGATAAAACAGAGAGGCAATTTAGGCTTTGGGTAAGCTGATAAATCTCTTAATAATGAAGAGAAAAAGGGAGAACACCCCACCATTTATCTTGACCTAGCCTTCGCCCAGCTAAATGATCCAGCTCTCGCTGAAGCTTTTCTACGAGCAATACCAGAAGGAGCAGGCTTAGAGTAGGGAAGTCCCTTTTTCTTCTTAAAACAAGGATTGCTTTATAGAAGAGAGACATCCACAGAAGGTCTAGTAAAAACACAATTGTTAATACCCAAGAGCCACCGAAAGGTTGTACTTGAGATTGCACATTCCCACCTTACCATTTTACAGAAATTGGTAGACAAGGACGGGAAAGACTGGTATTGAATGATCCCATGGACACAATTTGCAGTGAGGAACACCCCCGCCCCCACCCCAAGCTTCCACTGGGTTCTCTCCCTTAAAACTGCTGTATGGTAGAGATCCCAGAGATGTCCTGGACATGCCCCGGGAGACCTGGGAAGAATGAGAGGAGGTTGCCATTCCAATCTTGCAAACCGCCACTAGAATGCGAGAACATATGAAATTGGTTTGAGATCTAGTCGGTATTCATATGGAAAAGGACCAGAGCCATCGAAAATCCACTTATGACAAGAAGGTGAGCTTAAGATCATTATTATAGGACAGAAAGTACTGGTCCTCTTACCCACCTCAGAAAACAAGCTTGTCTCCAAATGGCACAGACCCTATGAGATATTAGAACAAACAGGAATCTTTACTTACAAAGTAGCCCAATCGGACAGAAAACATAAAATCCATTTATATCACATAAATCTCTTGAAAGAGTAAAAAGGGAATCCATCAGCCACCCATGCCAAATACTAGCATGTCTGGTCCCCGAAGACATAGATAACTTTGAATGAATCCCTCCCGCCCTATCCATCAAACAACAAGAAGGTTTAAAAGATGTGGTAGACTCATTTCCTGATGTATTTTCAGAAAAACCAGGAAGAGTAAAAGGTAAGTGGTTAATTTAAAACCATATCAACTCCCAGAAGCCCGTAAGCAGATAGTGATTGAGCAAGTCAACAAAATGTTAAAAGCCAACATTATTGAACCATCTTTAAGCCCATGGTCCTCTCCTATCGTATTGGTCACTAAACCTGACCATTCCTGGAGATTCTGCATAGACTTCCATCAAGTTAATGCCATCTCGGACTTCGATGCATATCCCATGCTCTGCATCAAAGACCTAATTGATAAACTCGGAGCAGTTACCAGTCTATCTATCAAAGATTTAACCAAGGGGTACTGGCAAGTCCCCGTGCATGGGCCAGATAAGGAAAAAACTGCATATCGATGCCTCTAGAACTACATCAATTTAAGTCCTGCCTTTTGGCTTACACAGTGCGTCAGCCACCTTCCAACGCCTCATGGATCAAATTTTACAACGCTACTCTGATTTCTGTGGAGTTTACATTGACGATATAGTCATTTATAGTAAGACCTGGGAGGACCATCTCATCCATCTTTATACAACCATGAAAGTCATCAGAAAAGCTAGCCTAACTGCAAACCCAGCCAAGTGCCATTTGGCCCATTCAGTCGTGAAATACATAGGCTTCTTCGTAGGGAATGGGAATGTACAGCCCCAAAATGAGAAGGTAAAAGCTGTCTTATATACACCAACCCCTAAGACCAAAAGAGATCTTAGAGCTTTTCCCGGTTT
The DNA here is from genome assembly GCF_040938575.1 of Ambystoma mexicanum. Classification (NCBI taxonomy): domain Eukaryota; kingdom Metazoa; phylum Chordata; class Amphibia; order Caudata; family Ambystomatidae; genus Ambystoma; species Ambystoma mexicanum. Next base: position 211,746,022 of record NC_090929.1, read on the forward strand.
AATAGGATATTATCGTAGGTCTATCACCAGCTTTTCAGATAAGACAGCCCGGCTAAAAGATAAACTTAAAAATGCCGAACCCCAGAAACTTCATTGGAACGAAGAGGATGAGCTATGCTACAACACCCTAAAACAAACTCTAGGCCAAAACCCGATCCTAAAGATTGTTGACTTTGCTTCTAAAGTTCATCTTACAAATGAATGCCTCTCTTACAGGGTTAGGAGCAGTCCTATCCCAGGTTTGCGATGGATTTGAACACCCCATATTATTCACCAGCAGCAAAATGTTCCCACAGGAGAAATACATTATTCTGTGTTAGAGATAGAGGCCTTGGCCATCAAATGGGCTATAATTCATCTTAGATACTACCTCTTAGGATGAAAACTTATACTTGTCATAGATCACTTACCCCTTGTTTCGATTAGCCAACACAAAGAGTATAACCCTCGGGTCATGTAATGGTTTCTAGACCTACAACCCTATTGTTTCACAGTGGAACACCGAAAAGGAAAAGACCAGTTAAATGTAGATTTTCTTTACCGGTTCCCCTGTGAAACAAACGTGGCTACATAGCATGGAGGAAGGGTATGTGAGAAACCTGAAGGTGTCTCCCTGACTAATCCCCGGGGGTCTGTCATCCGGTTAGCCAGGACATGGCCATCACTATTAGATCCAGTTCCAGGGGGTGGACCACTGAGGGAGGATCACCTGGATGGGGGGTCCTTGGGGAGTGGAAGCGGGACACTGACAGGTGAGACGCGGTATCCCCCTTCTTATGACAACTTTTCCCCAACCTTTCATGTAGGATACACAAACACGTTACCCTTCCCATTCCGATGTAAACACTTTCGGCTTTTACGAAGGACGACAGACTAACACTCGAGCTATTTACCTGATATGTCCCAACACCAGGGTCAGGCAAAGTCAGGCAATTGACCAGGACCGCACACTCCTGACGGCCCTTTCCCTTCCCCACATGGATAAAAGGTGGAGCACAAGACCACAAAACAAGCAAGGCAGACCGCACAATGAGAGAGCTAACTCGGCACGGCAGTTGAAGAGGAGGAGAAAGACGCTGCATACCGAGAGGGTGACAAGGAGAGAAGAGACTTTGCCCTTTCCGACCAATGCCCGTGAAACCTCTGCAGAAGGAATCGTAAGACCGCGAACAATAGCCAGCGTGTGTTACAGCAGATGTCAACTGTACACAAGAGCCTCCTCTGCTCATAACCAATCCGGAGAAAGATGCTTGCCTCTGTGGTAACAATATGGACTCCAAAGAGAAAGAAAGCCAGGTGGATCATCACAGCCAGTGAGTTGAGGGGAGAGTCTATAAGAAACCAAACTGTGTTGATGTCATAAATCACCAAAGTATCTTATGAAAAGGATACAATTGATAGGGGTCTTCCGGATCCTTGAATTCACACGATTTGATAGTAGTGATGTCAATTTAGACCTTCCAAATGATACAACTCTCTGACTGGTAAAACAGGCAGAGAGAAGGATCACTGGAAAGGACGTGGGAGAGTAATAGGAAGGCAGCCTAGGAAGAAATAAAGCATCATGATAAAATATCCCAACTAACCTCTCTGATAGAATGGCAATAATGCTAATTCCAACACTAATCTGTAGGTTTAGAACTGGAGTATCCACCAAAGTCTATGAAGAAATCCAGGAAAAGAACCAACTACAAAGGAGGGAAGGTTAGTAAGGGAGACTTATCCCGAACGGCACGAGGCTCATGCTAGATACCGGGTTGGTGCACCACAGGATAGCGTCCATAGTTCTGGGCACGGTCACCTTCAAATAAAAGTTATAGATAAACTTTCCTTTTCGACAAAGGATATAACAAAATTGAAATGAGTCCACCTGTTATTTCCTCACAGGTTCAAACCAAACGCGTGCTGGATACACGCGACAAGAGTATACGCGGCCAGGAAAGCTGCGCTTGAAGAGTTCCAGCATCTGCGTGGGATTTTACACGCGAACCAAGTACACGCAGCCAGTGTTACTCACCGGTCAGGGGAGCAGGAAAGCCAGCAAGCCAGGGCTTCTGGGTATCGGATCAATCAGTGTTGATTGAAGAGCTTGGTATGGAGCCTCCAACCGAGCCTCCTCTTTATGAGGGATGTTAGACCTTTTCAATGATATGACACCTTGTTGTATGCATGTAACAATCAAGGTCACCGATCACTTAAAAGAGCGGGGAGAACGCACCGCCACGGACCCAGCTGAAAGAATAAAAACAGCAGGTAAGTAACACAGACACCAAGAGGGACCACCCTTTTAACCCCCACTAGATGAATACTTGAATTGAACTGTGCTGGAATTCCCACAGTCTAATCTGGAGACCACCCTATAACCACAAACCAAGAATTAGGAGTTGACTATGATAGGAGAAAAGAACAAATACTAAATGTTTCCTTTACCCTTACCAGTGATGTAAAGAGAGATGTCCAAAGTCAAAGTATCAGAAAACAACGATAGTGTAAAACAAAAAAAAGGAAGGTTAGTATAGGGTTCTGTACCCGGACGACACAAGGAGTGCACTAGAAATGGGATGGTGCACCTACCTCAGAGCGTCCTGTATGCACTTGATGCCAATAATCATTCCAAGGAAGCAAGGGGCAATTTTGGAGTCATCAAACGGGTAGCACATAGAGTACAGAGGCATGCAGTCTGTGGTACTTAAATCAACAGCTAACCAGATGAATGCTGGGATCTGTAGGTTCGCAGCGCGAGTGAATCTGTAGTTAGAAAGCAGCAGCAGGCGGAATGCTGTATATTAGGCAGGATAATTTACCTGTTCCCAGACGAAATGCAGGTATGATTTGTTCCGTGAAAAGGAGAGTCTTCTAGCAGGCCAACGGGTTCGGTACACAGGCGAGCAGCAATGAGTCAAAACAGTAGACAGTCAATCCGGAAGCAGGCAATGAGGTCGGGTTGAGGGGCAGACGGTACCAAAATTAATCGAGATCCAAATCAGTCCTTTTGCCAAGCGAAGGTCCTGGTGCACGGGGTTAACACACTGTTAAGGAATAACCAGAAGAAAGTCTGTAAGGAGGGAAAACAGGGTTTGATACACGGGAAAGCAGTTCCGAGAGAAAAAACAAAGACTTCACAAAATGCCGAGGTAACGGTAATAAGAAGCTGCGAGCTGCTGACTACTGCAGCTCATATTCCAAAAAGGGGCGTGCCTGAATGAAAGTGAGGCACCATGCTTGGACACTGAACTACATTGAGGGGGCAGGTTTTTTGGGTAATGTAGTTTGCTTTGCCTCCCCTAGATGCTACTGCAGCGATCTTCCAGGGCAGCTGCCAGCGCAAATAGAAAGGAGCCACAAAACGCTGCATGTTCTTCGGGAGAGCAATAACCCTCCTAAGATTTTACACGCGAACCAAGTACACTTAGCCAGGCCAGCCGCACTCAAAGTTCCAACGTCCGCGTGAGAGTGAAAGTGGAAACTTAAACACGGACAGGAAAACAGCATGCGAATGGAACAGGAACCCGCATGTGAGAAGACACGCTAACGAAACCTGCTAAAGGCAGATACAGGAGATCGCGTGTGAAGGAAACACGTCGATTGAAGGCCAAGGAAGCAACTGACGGGATGCGAAAACGTAGATGAAGAGTTCAACTACCAAGACGCCAAAATGTTCAATCAGAAGCAGCGAGCCACGATCCACGCTGTTATGAACGTTCTGCCGTAAAACATGTGACTATCCTGAATCACGTGAATTCAGCGACGTGAATAATGCAGACGTCGTTTTCCCAGTAGTACATCAAACAACCTCCATCTCGAATAAAACGGTCTAGCAGTTCTATGAGCATAACCCGTTCTGCATACAGATGGAGTTCCAGATCCAGAGGTAAAATGTCCAGCATGCATGACAGTTGAACGGAAAGTAGCAAACGGCTAATTGAACTCTGAAAGGTTAAAAGAGCTTTTTGATGCCAAAAAGGGGAAAACCAGCAACAGAGGAGTCCAGCACCATGTGGGTGCTCCTTCAGGAAACTCTGGGCGATTACCTGATTGTTGAAACTACCATACCCAAAAGGCCTTGGGAAAGGCGAGAAGGGTGTGTCAAAGTGGTCATCTTGTAAAATCCTCTGTACAGGCAAAAGTCTTTGACTGACAGATGATTGTGAAGCTAAGGGAAATGAATCCTGCATCGTAAGAGTTGAATGAGAAAGGCACGATTGACAAGATTGGCAAAAGTGAACGATAAAGAGGGGGCGGAGTCTAAAGTCCCGAAATACAGTGTGTTGACAAGAGTGAACCCGGCAGAGGGATGTCCACAGTGAACTGTTAAAAAAAACACATTAAGATTTGTGAATGACGCAAAGAAGATTGTGTTGAAAGCCATAGTGAACCCAGCGGAGGGAGGCTAACGATTGAGAAGGGTCCGAGCCTGGAAGAGGAAAACCCAGGCGTGGAAAAGGCCTCACCCAACGTGCAAGCAGAGAAGAACATTGGGCCTCATTCCGACTTTGGAGGTAACCATGCCGCTATTTGCAGCATGGCTGCCTCCAAAATCGTTCCGACTCCGCCCTGGTGAATGGAGTAATTACCGGTTCATTCCAAGGTTGAAGGGACCGGTAATTCCCCATTCACCAGGGCCCTTCCCCATTCTCATTCGAGCCCCCATAGGGCTCAATGGGAATGGGGAAGGCGCTAATAACGGTACTGTAAGTCCGTTTGCGAGTCCCGTCCTTAACGCCTGCTAGAAGCAGGCGTTAAGGAAGGACCCGCAAAGGGAACTCGTAGTAGGGCGGTAAAGGTTTAACGGCACCGATTTCGTTACCGGTGACCGTTAACCCTTACCGCCCTACTCGGAATGAGGCCCATTGTGTTTATAATTTCGAATACATCAGGCCCACAGCGGCAAGAGACTTTTTGTAGAAAAGAGACTTAACCACCGAAGGCCCTGATTGCTGAGACTGGAACTGTTGGTAAAGCTCGAGCGTGTGCTGTGCTCCAAAGTCCTACCTTATCCTGTGCCGAAAACGTGGGGAAGGGAGACCCCAAGTACCGCATCCTGACTTATTATTTGTGAACACTTCCTTAATACTTAAGAAAATTATCCCGCACTTCTGTTTTGCTCGGACTGCCTTATTATTATTTGATGGTCGAAGCTTGCTCCCATCTTAGATTTACGTTTAGTTTAGGCATTTTTCCAACCTACCTATATAGTTTAATAAACACTGTTGAACTGTGATCACTTGTGTCTGTCTTTACGGTTGCCACCATGAGTTCCTTACAGAGTGAAACATAGATACTCAAGCTTAGTTGTGTTCCTAGGATCCTAAAAAAGGAGCTGTCTGTAATACCCATAAAATTAAGTAGTCCAATAAAGATCTAAAATCTTACCAATAAAGCGTATCCGAAATCACTAGTAACTGTAGTTGTAAGACTACCGTATGAATCATCGGCTGTCTGTTTACCTTGTAAAACAAAATAGCTGCTTATTAAAGTGTCATATCTTGTGGGCGTAATGACGTCATGCCGTTGTGACAGCAATGACATTTATGTAAACAAATCGAGGGCCACTAGACGTGTTAACCACGAGTCTTAATAATTAGGTTTGCAAACCGCATATGCATGACAAGCATGATTTATTGCAACCAAATAAAAAACTGAATGACATGGTTAAACCCATATAAACACACCATAATGTCATACGTTTTACTTTGAAGATAGTCCCAGGGTCCACTCTGATTGATTCAACGATACACTTTGAAATTACAGTCTCACCTCCAAGAGGCGAGTTGAGTACAACATAATTAGTATGTCCAACTTATTAAATAGGGCACCCACATGTTGCTTTGAGTGTACTTACATTTCAGGATATTATCATCATTTTTTAGGTTGCCGGTATGGTATACCGAAAACACACACAGTTTGGTACACTGTACGATTCTTCTAGAAAATTGAGTCCATTAGGATCGTGGACACATTTAAGGTACATATTCATACAAAGATAAATGCATAATTTCTGGAATATGCATCTCATCATAACTGTCATTTTCGTTGTGGAATTTGTATTTTCATTTACACTTTGAATGTAAGAGTTACTAATCGCATGCAATTATGGTCTATTATCTACTAGATATATCTAAGATTACTTTAGGTTGTCCAAAACTAAACAGTTACTTAGTTTATTGAAGATTTACTTAGAAAGAACTTGGCTTCTAATTGGTCAATGATAGTGTGCAAGGGACGGGAGTTACCTAATCTTGGGTACTTTATTTGTTTTTTGTTTCTAATGTGTTGACATAAAATGTGTTCAAAGTGCATGTGTGCTTGCACATTTTATTCACTGTATGAATAATTGTGTGAAACAATGACTTCCGTGGTGTGAAAACTATAGGGCAGTATACAGCAATAGACATTTCAAATATACCTTACAAAATGCACAGGTCTGTGATGTGTTCAATGTGCATTCATACATTTATAGTTGCTGCTCTAAATAAATGAGGGAGCAGATCAAAGTGATACATTTGTTTAACTGGATTTTAATCCCAAAGGTTATTAGTTTCCCCTCACGAAAGTGATATCTTGTTATACAATATCATAGGAATAATCTCCTATTTATAACCTTGTGTCTACAGTGCATACATCTGATACTTTGGTGTGAACACAAAAAAACAGTAATCACTGATTTCTATACGTTTGCATATATTACTCTCCAATTATATATATCCCAGGCCTGTTCTCAAGCTAGAGGTGGATGCAATTCTACGTCCACACAGTTCCAATCAAGTGTCTCCCAATTCTCTTCGTAAACTCAGGATAAGTTATGTTTTTTTACCCACAAACCACGTGTTTAGACCCAGTACAGGTGCTTATCAAGGCTGGGCTGGAATACACAAAGATATTTGAGTGCTTGATAGCTGTTGGGTGGCCACCCCCCTGTTGGCAGTTCACGCACTGCATTAGCCCCGGATCCCACAGAAGACTCGGGACACCTTGGTATCCGTCTGGGCTTGCTCGTGCACTGAAGCACGTTGCGGGAAGATCCCCTTTATTGCATGCGACGGAGTCGCTTAATTCCATCGCGTGTGTTCTTAAAGCAACACACCACACTCCTCCTTTTTCATAACGACAGTAGTGGCAAAATTTCCAACAACATAACATGTATAACAATAATGATAACACTTGTATTTTAAGGCAATGTCCTGTCCCTTTTCTTTGTGTCCAGTACAGTCATTCAGGAGCGCAGGTCTCCCCCCGAACAGAACGTTGAGGGTAGCACTGGTCCCCTCCCCAGCTCTGCCTTTCCTCACCTGCTTCTCCTTGGTCCAAGGAGACATGAGGGCGGTCACTCCCTCCCCCTTTGCCAGGCTCTGCCGCACACACCCTCTTCCTGGTGAGATGCTTGGCTGAACATTCTCCCAGATCCTCTTGAAGAAACTGGCGTACCTTGTGACTGTGGCATTTCCATCGAACGCCTGTCACCATCGAGCCTTTGTACTACATCCATGGGAATGGGTTCATACGGGAGTGACAACTTCCTTTGTGGGTATCTGTTCCTCACCAACACTTCATCTCCCGGCGTAAGTTGATGCGGTCGGAGTCCTCTTCGAATGTTCTCACTTTCCTTTCTGGCTCGCCTCTCCTTGGCCACAGTGTTGTCATCCATCTCTGCAGGCTCTTGTTTTCCGGTGTCTGGCAACAGGCCTCTGAGGCATCTTTTGAAAAAGTCTTCCGCCGGTGCAACTCCTGTTTAGCAGTGGGGAGTTGCACGATACTCCCTCAGGAACTGATAGAGTGCCCTCTTGAGACACTGTCCTTGGCCGTGGGCGATGCGGAATACCTTGTTAAGTGTCCTCATGAAGCATTCCGCCTCACCGTTTGCTCTGGGACACATTGGGGTTACCTTACGGTAGTGAATTCCATACTCTCTCCTGAACTGTCTGAAACTCTCTCCCTGAAATGGTAGCCCGTTGTCCGAACACACCACTTGTGGGAGTCCAGGAGTGTCAAACACTTTTTCCAGTGCTGCCGCCACATTGTCAAATGCCACGGATTCCAGGAACTCTACTTCGGTATATCTTATCCATTGGGCCACAACCACCAGAAAATGCATGTCTCATCCGTGGAGCCAAAGTCCACCTGTATAGTTTCCCATGGTTGTACACTCTGGGCCATGGACTCAATGACTGACTCTCGTTGGGCCGGGGTAGCCGACTGACACCATATGCAACTTGCTACAGACTCATCCACCCTCCTCTCTAGGTCTGGAAACCACACCTTTAACCTCAGGCGTGCCTTTGTTTTGGCCATGACCTGATGTCCCTGGTGAGCCAGTGATATGACATGCTGGATGTTGCTCGCTGGGACCACCATTTTGGCCCTTCTCCGCAGTAGGCCCGAATCGGAGAATGATGATCCTCTGTGCTCCACAGTCTGTGGACACCGTTCCTTTTTGTTCCGAATCAGAGAATGCCAGCTCTTCTCTCACCTTACACAATTGTTCCAGGGAGGATCAGGCCTCCTGGGTTCTTTTATTGAGGCTTTCCAGAATCTCCTTCCATTTACCCCTCTGCAGCGCCCCTCAGAGGAGGCCGAAACGCACATCTTCATCCGAGGCCTTTGCAAGTTCCTGAACAGGCATGGAGATAAGCGTGGTTGATTCAATGATCATTGATCACCTGTACATGCTCCTCAGCCTCCTCTGAAGGGTTTTTACTGTCCAACTTGTCTCTTTGTGGATGCCTCGACAGGTAGTCCTCTGCATTGTTGGCGCCAGGTCTGTACACCAGACAGACTCCATATTCTAGGAGGGCTAACATCCACCTCTCTATTCTGGCCAGGGGCTTGGAAGATGATCCTGCGATGATTGGCACCAGGGTTTTATGGTCTGTCACCACAGTCACCACAGTTACGGGTCTTACCAGCACGTATAGGCAGAAATGGCAGCACCTCCACAGCACTGACAATGCCTCCCACTCGATCCGTGAGTACCTCTGTTCCATTTCACAGAGGGCGCAGCAGGAGAATGCTACTGGTCTCACCTCGCCATTGGTATCAAGTTGTTTTAATACTACCCCAAGACCAAACAGGCTTGCGTCCACAACAATTTCTGAGGTTCGAAGTGACGTGTCGAAGAAGGCCATAGTGTCATTTGCCGTTAGGGCCATCTTCACATCATTGAATCCGGCCTGTTCCAGTGGGCCCCACTGCCAGATGGTGTCTTTCTTTGGCAGGTTTCTCAATGGCTCTGACAGTGTGGACAGATTCCCAATAAACCGCCCACAGTATGTCACCATACCCAGAAAGCTGCGCACTTCTGTTACCGTCTCCGGGGGTCTGGCGTCCTTGATGTCCTTTACTTTCCTGGGTTGGGAGAAACACCCCCTTCCTTGAAAACAAATCCAAATAACTCGATGCTGGTCTAGAGAAACTCACATTTTTCCTTATGCAAAGTGAGGCCTAGCAATTGAATCCGTTCCAAGTGTCTTGATCAGCCTCGCCATGTGTTCGACTTGCAACCCTGCAAACACCTGAATGTCATCAATTATGTTCAGGACACCCTCCAGGTCAGCCAGGGCACCACATATTATATTCTGAAATACATCAGCAGCCGACGACACTTTAAAGACCGGAGGGGGGGGTCTGTACTTCGCTCTCTATATGGTAGAGGAGAAGCACAGAGGACCCCTGCCAAGATTCTCTATTGTGGTAGCAATGGACGAGCAATCAAGGCCTAGCTTCTCAGGAGGTGATGCAAGATGGTTCTTAAGTACAGTGTAGTCCCCAAGCACCCACAAAGGAATGTCCACAAACTTTATTGGTTAAAAGACAGTCTTTATATAATTAATATTCAAGGTCACGTACACGATCACGATAACTCACTTTGTACTCAGAAATCAACAATGGTAAATATATACAGTTCTAAAGTGGTAACACTAACGTTATCCGATCTCATTAAAGTGCACACGGTCAGAATGACACACAGATCAAAATAAAGAGGAAACCAGCAGTAGAGAGAGGAAGGAAAGCAAGCTAGTTGAGCAATTGTCAGAATACTGGCCCCGTACCACTAGACACAGTTCTGTGTGGAGATCCCCCCACCTGGGCAACCTGTAGAAGAAAGATACAAGCCCAGTCCATATATTGTTCACACTAGACTTTCCAATAGTTCTGCAACCCCAAAGTACCTGGTATTGTAGCGTTCCTCGTAGGGGAATCGACGGCCCTTCTTGAGCGTCCTCCCTTTCAGGCAGGAGTCACGGGTCGTCGAATGTCCGACGGAGAACAGGTCGAGCTATGACGGTGAAGTGGCTGCGTCGTTCCTAGCGGTGCTCGTTGACGGGGAAGTGTAAACGTCCTGCAAAGAAGAGGCGTGCAGGGCAACCTCGGTGTCGATAGTTCTGGACCGCAAAGAATTGGAAGAACTGTGGCCCAGCAAGGGCGTCGAGTCGACGGCGTCTCTGTGGTCTTTGGGTGGCGGGAAACCCACCGGCGGATACTCCTCGGCGCATCAACAGTCAGGCCTTCTCCAGCAGGATACAGCGGCGACGAGGCGGATGAGAGCGTCCTTGGACCAATGAAGTTCTTAGGCAAAACAGGAGCACGGCGGCTCCAGTCGGCGACGGCTGTCGTCGACAGTGGCGGACAACAGTCCGGGCGCTTCTCCTTGTTGTTCCGCAGCAGCCCCCGTATGTGGTCAGCAGCCTGTCGAAGATCTGTCTACCAGGGAGCTTTAGGCAAAGGTCAGCTGTGCACAATGGTCCCTTGTAGCTCGGGAAGAGGGCGCCTTACCAGGTCCTCTCTGGGTCAGTCCTTGAGGCACAGCAGCTTTCAGATTGCGAAGGAGAGCAACAGCAATTCTTTTCGTCAAGCAGGGCTTCAAGATCAAGCTTCAGTTACTCCAGTTACTCGTCGTAGTGGACTTCAGCTTCTGAACATGATTCCTAGCAGTGAGAGGTCCCCAGATATACTGTTGATCTCCCATTCATTCCGCTGGGTCACACTCAAGCATCCAATCATGACTACAGGCATTCATGCAGGCAGGCAGCCAATCAGGCACACAGTGCAATCAGGCCATTCACTTCTCTCCAGACACTCACAACAAGTTCTGTGTATTGGGACAAGTACCGAGCCATTCAACACTCCATACTGCATTCATACCGATTTCGGGCAGGGCTGTCTCAGCTATTGTGTCAAACACCAGATACTAGACACCCACAAGATAGAATGCGTATTCGTCACATACTCCATTCACCCAGGTCCCACCCACAGGCGTACCCACAACATACGGTTGTAGAGAAGGCTCCAGCCAGTCTGGTCGGCACTTCCCCACACTACTATATATGGAACTTCCACCTAACAGCCAGTCAGGGGGAAGGGACAGAGGCAGGGCTTCCCGGGACTTCGGGAGGATCAAGGTAACAGGTGATGGAAGGCAAGAGGCCACGGGGGCATTTTTGTCTCCATCAGCAATCTACTGATTCCAATGACAGGGCCTGGGCATCCCAAAATGGAGGACGCTCAGGCACCTGTCATTTCAGCACAGAGCTGCCACCAGCCCGTACCCTGCTCTGTGGGTCACACACAGGTGCCCAGAAACATACACTAGGGGCACAGGGTTGCACCCCTACCGATGGGTGCCATAAGGGTATCCCACGGGTCTGTTCACCAAACCAAAAGAGAGAGAGCTGCACCGCCAGGAGTCCCAAATGAACTCCTGCGCGGAAAACACGACAGAACACATGATAAATAGCAGTAAAGGACAAGGATACTGAGGGCCTGTCCCTCCGATGCATTTCCAGCATCACAGACACTACGAAGCGGAGGCGCTTCAAGATCAAGCAAGGAATTTGGAGGTTTAGTACCACCAGAAATTGGATCCGCCAGTCACGAAGTAAAAAATGTATTCTGTACAGATTCAAATATCAAAGCAGATGGCTATCTGGCTCCCAACACCTCGCAGTGTGTGTACCAGAAAACACTGTGAGGGGAGTGAGTCCTGGTCATCACAAAACATGCAGTATTTATACACAGTCCTGGTCATAGCTCAGCCCATCTCCAAACTAATAGGATACACATTTGGGTTTGTGCCCAGTTCACATAACAAATATACAATATTGGTTTGTACTTTTCACATGTTGTCCCATCCTTGAAGATTCAATGGTGGTGTTGGTTCTCCAGTTTAGGTTGATCCTAATTTCAAGAAACAAATTCAATAGCTTATCACTAAGGTACACAGTTCTAGTTTGTCTAAAATTCAGTTCTTATGTTTGAATATGACCGAGGCTATTGATGCAGAAAACACTTGAAATTGAAGTTCACTTTGGCTCGAAGGTTCCTTAAACATGCTGACAAATTTTGTTGTCGTCAGCTGTGTGGATCTTTATCTTTTTAGAGTAAATTATGTTTCAAGAAATGTACACAGGATTCCTTCAAAAACACACGGCATTAGTTTACATGCATTGTATATCACTGTTTGAGGGAGGATGAGTTTTGTAGACATAGATAACACTTTGAATGAGAGTTCATTCTGACTACAAGGTCTGTTTGCACAGGACAAATAGTCTGCTCTGCCAGCCCTAGTGTTGACATAGGCTCAAAGGTCATTTCTGTTCTGGCAGCTGAAAACATAGTTAGTCATTACTGAAGAAAGAGCAGAAATTAGAATCAAGATGGAGGACATTTTCCAAGATGGCGTTTGAAGTAAATTCTAATTCGGAACTTTGCAACGCGGCTTTCCTCGTGGAGCGACTAGGCCTAGGCCAATATAAATATGAAGGAGGCACTATACATTTTCCGTTTCACAAACCCTCCTTTTGGCCTAAGCCAAGAGCTTTACTAAAATAGTCGCTCTACTCGTAACCCCATGTCTCAATGTCCGTACAGCCTGAATCACATTCATCAGATATATCAATCGCCATCAGATCTATGGCAGTAATATCCTTCATCACGAATACATTAGTCGTCTTCTCAGGTGTGTGCATTTTCGGTCCTAATGTTCCCATAGTTTGTACACAACACCCTCCTACCATTGAACATATGGCAGGAAGACATTGTATACAACAGCAACAGAACAACAGAATACCAATAATTATCATTAAAACTGAGAGAAGCTTCCATCCCCAGGACCGTAAGAAGTCCCAGAACCAAGTAGTAAGATCCCAGTTTCCCTCAGAAACATGCACTTCTGAGCTCAAGGCATGCAGGTTTTGTATCGCCTTAAATATGGTCACGGAGGAATCGGGTACGAAAACACAGCAAGTGGACCCCGCTAATTTGCATACTCTACCACGCTCAGCCAGGATGACGTCTAACACCATCCGGTTCTGTAGAGCCACTAATCTAATCGCTTTTTGTTCTAGAGTCATGTTATAGAGTATGTCAGTGGTCCGGTTGATGGTTCTCTCCAATACTCTTGCAAGTCTCTTAATATCTTCGGAATTCACGATCTGCCCCGAAAATGGTACAAAAGATTTTGCTACATCACCCAGAACTTGTGAAGGAGTATCGCCATTCTCGTCCCGCCTAGGACGAGCCCTAGAGATTTCAGTGGTGCTGGCTACATATACCGCAGGTAGCAGAATTCCCAAATAACAAGTTCCCTGCCAATCCCTTGGTAGCCATGGATAAGCATCATTACCGCAAACGAAGTAAACAGGTTCAACTACATACAAAGGTCTGTCTTCCCTGGTCAGGTTTGCATCACTAGTGCAACCCTTGAGGTCACCCATTGACTGAGTACCATTCCTCTGTATGCAGAAAGAAACTGAGTTGGGTCTATGGTTAACAGTATAAGAAGGTGGCGTGGAATCCCTATTGCCTATAGGAGCCATCTTAAAAGGAATCAAAGATTGAAAAGGTCGGGACAGTCTATCAGAAGGCCTAATAGAAGCGACATTAAGTTTGCTCCTATTTGCGAAGAGTGAGCAACCCAGAGGCGTCAGGACTCACCTTTCAAACTAATTTAAATTAGTCCCAACAAAGTTCCCTGAGATGCTATCATTCCAATGGCCAAAGAATAGTGCCCTTGGAGAGGCATAACATGCAGTAGTTAAAGGCAAAGGATGAATATACCAGCCCAACCCTTTTTCTCCATGTTGCGGTAAATGAGAGCAAATCCAGCAGTTTGTCCTGTTCAAAATGGCATGAGTTACATTCATTATTAGCAGTAATGTATTGTTATGATAGCTCTGTCTATGTTGATAGTCTCTAAGAGATAGAGTGTGAAGGTGCACGAAAGGTGTAGATACAGTAGGAACATTCTCAGTAGGCAAGAATGTTTCAAGTGGGCGTACTTCTTCACTATACCCAAATCCTAAGGCAGCTAATACTATGAAACTGGTTAACACAATTACAAGAAGATAACACGTCTTGAAATATCATGTATTTGATCGTCCATTGTTGGCCACACACGCGATTGTCTGTACCGCATGAGTAGGGTCGATAACAGGCATTGTTCCTAGAAGCTCTTCACCGATAAGTTCCTGCGAAAATCTCTGTAGTCTGTTTGCTGGTGATCTCCTGATCACGCGTTTTGTTAGTCTTTCCCAATCCCGAGCAACTTACTTTCCTTCAGTGCAGAAAGTGGCAAAGGACAAGCTCTGTATTTATTTTCCTGCGGGCACAGTCGTATCCATGCAGTGTGACTAGTGCCACGGACGCAGATTGTACCTTGTGACTCCTGGTACCATGTGATCTGCGAACAGTGCATTGTTACTTCCTGATGGAAGTGATGAATTTTCAACAAAACCAGACAAAGGTGCAAAAGGATCTGCGGAGGAGTGTGGAGACGAAGCAGCAGGTTCTCCAGGCCCCGCGGGCTCAGGGAGTGTCTCCAAAGCACTCTCAGTGCTGCTTAATGCTGAATGATCACTGGGAACAGAGCAAGTAAGTTTCTCCTTATCTTCGTCGTGTGGCAAAGGGAAAGGTATCCTCTTGACATGCATAGCGTGGATCCAGTGTCTCTTTCCAGCTACTCGTACAGCAGTCTGTGTGGCCAATAGGACCTGGAAAGGCCCTCTCCAGCGCGGTGCGAGACTGGATGCTCTCTCAAATGACTTCGTGAGCACCCAGTCGCCGGGTCGAATTCTGTGACCTGGCCCCTCGTATTTAACTGGGAGGGCTTCTCGCACCTGTTGATAAATCAAATACAAGTTTTGAGTTAACCGATCACAGTATTCAGAAAGAGGTAAGTGCTCCACATCTCTTAAATATCTAGGTTTAGGTATGTTCCAAATGTTAGCTGGCCTCCCCATAATAATTTCATAAGGGGAGAGCCAAGTCCTAGTCTGTGGGGTTGTGCGCATTGAAAAGAGAGCTATTGGTAAGGCGTCCGGCCATTTTAAATTGGTGCCGGCGCAAACCTTGGCAATTTTATTTTTAAGAATACCATTGTGACGTTCTACAAGTCCAGCACTTTGAGCATGTCTAGCCGAATGGAACTGTTTATCGATCTGTAATCCCGCACATATTTGTAGAATTACACCAGCAATAAAATGTGGACCATTATCCGACCAGATGACCATCGGCAAACCAAACCTAGGAAAATATTTCTTAAGCATGGTTTTCGCCGTTGTCATTGCTGTGGCATCTTTTACAGGAAAGGCTTCAACCCATTTACTAAAAGCACAAATAACAACCAGGACGTATTTCAGATTATTACAATGCTCCATTTCAATAAAGTCAAAGTGAATTACCTCAAAAGGGACAGAAGGTGGACCAAAACTCCCCCTTGGTGTCGATGTACCCTTCCCCACATTATGCTGTAGACCGACCATACAACTCTGGACAAAACGCTCAGCAGTTTTCGGGATGTTAACATTTACCCAGACAGATTCTAACATTTTGCAGATCTTCCTAGCGCATATGTGATTGGGGCCATTGAAATCACCATAGTGATGTATGCGTCTGGCAACATCCATTTTCCCTTTGAGTTATCCGCCCAACACTCTTCCTCATCCAACCTTGCCAAGCCCTCAGCCCATTGCTTGGTTTCCTCTAGAGTGGCATCTGCTTGGATATTCTTTATGGAATCAATTCCTTCATCTATAGTACAGACATTTGTGGCTTCCCTTGTAGCATACATATCTGAATAGAGGTCAGTAGCAGTCTGTTTGGCTATCTGGTCAGCAAAAGCGTTCCCTTTTCCCACATCATCTATGATTTTCTGATGTGCAGCGCACTTCATATTTACTAGCTGAGTGGGAAGTGCAAGTACTGCGAGTAGCTGAACTATCAAGGTGCCATATTGGATCTTCGCACCATGTGAGGTCAAGAAACCTTGTTCTGCCCAAAGTCTACCGAAGTTGTGAACTACCCCAAAAGCATACTAACTATCAGTATATATGTTTACTCTAAGCCCTTCAGAAAGTTCACAAGCTCGAGTCAATGCATTAACCTCTGCGGCCTGCGCAGAGTTATGCGAAATTCTTTTGGTTTCCACAATCGTGCTTAGTGTAGTGATGGCATAAGCAGCAGTGGATGTACCATCCGTAACAGGAGCCAATCGCAAAACAGCTCCCCTTGTGGATCGTTCAAAGGTGTATCTTTCAAATCAATCCTGCCTTTAGTTTCTTGCTCTGTGGTATAAAGGCAGTCATGTGACATTTTGTCACTGCAAACAATATTTTGCGGAAGAGGTAATAATTCAGCCGGATTCAATACACAACATCTCTTAATTTTGATATGCGGTGCAAACAAGATCAATTTGTATCTTGTTAATCGTGCGGAAGTGAGATGTTGTGTTTGCGTTCTGTTTAATAGAACATCTACAGAGTGATGTACCGACAAGGTTAAAGCTTGGCCTAGGACCATACCCTCGCTCTGTTTTACAGACGCAGCAGCAGCAGCGACAGCTCTCAGACATCTCGGCAAAGCGCATGCAACAGAAACAAGGGTGGAGGAAAAGTAACCGCACTGCCTATTCTTCCCCCCATGTTCCTGCGTTAGCACAGCCAAAGCACATCTATCACGTTCATGCACATATAACTCAAAGGCCTTTTTGTAATTTGGTGTGCCCAAAACCTGCTGAACACAGTGCGGTCTTGAGCAAATCAAAAGCTTTCTGGTGTTCCAAGTTCCATGGTAGTGGCAAAGAAATGCCCTTCTCTGTCAATGCCAACATTGGTTTGATCACTAGTGAGAAGTTTGGGATCAACTGTCTACAGTAAGAAGCCATTCCTATCAAGGTTCTGACTTCCTTCTGTGTATTTGGGACAGACATGCTAGAAATGATTTTAATTCGTTCAGGTGTCAATCTTCTTCCCTCCTTTGACAGGAGATAGCCGAAATAGGCGACCTCCTGTCAACAATACTGAAACTTTTTCAGTGAAGCTTTATGTCCATGTTTTGCTAGATTAATAAGCAACAACACAGTGCCTTCCTTGCAAGCACTTTCTGAATCTGCAGCTAAGAGAAGATCATCGACATATTGTTAACAATGTACAAGTATAAGGCAATTCAAGTGTATCGAGCTGCTCTTTCAAAGCCCTACTATAGATACTTGGACTCTGTGTCCGAAAGGTACATAAAGACGAGTTCCATCACAAAATGGCAGACGCCTCCACAGCCTTCGCCGGTCTGGAAGTTGCTCCATTTTGGGACCTGTAAAAAAGGAACAGAAGTAAGTTGACTTGGACTTTATCACTTTATTGGTATCACTTAGTTATGTAGAATCGAAATAAGATACTTACTATTTCCAATCTGGACACATAGCCTTAACTTGTTCTATGCCAGGTACTTTGGGGAATAAAGCTTTTCTTCTGCCAAACACTTTTATATAGAATCATAATAAGAGACTAACCATTTCCATTCTGGCCACATAGCCTTTACTTGGTCCGTGACAGCTTTTCTAAAAAATACCCCGTTTCCCCTTTACTTACCTCTATCACCTTGGGTTTTTAGGTTACTCTTCTTGGAAACAGTTGATTTGGATTAGTTTTCATCGATTAACCGTTTACCAGATTAAGATACCCAGTGACCATTGACTGGTCAGCTCTAGCACTGGACCAGTTGTTCAACCAAAGACTTGTAAGTGTGTTTTCACTTATGCATAAACATGACAACCAGATACCTATATTCTTGTCATTAAGACAGCGTCTTTCTCCTTATCTGAATATTTCTTCTTAGACCAGATCTCACGACAGGTCAAGAACAAACTTTGCGAAATCATCTCAGGAACACTTTCATCTATGGCCATACAAGACACTCCATCTTTTTTGGCCTATTTTAAATAGGTAAGAACAACTAGCTATAATTGTTCCTTATGCGACAACTTCTGTTTATCCATTTTTGTTCAAAAACACTTAGAGCATTGAATTATTCTCTCCGTGAATAGCATATACAGGCATTTAGCACCAGAAATAACCTGGTTGTACGAAAAAATGTATCTGTTTTGATGAAAAATGTATCTGTTCTGATTCAAATTAAGAGTTTTAAGTTTTTGTCAATTTTTGATAATGGTTTCACTCTAAAGGCTGTTAACACTCTAAAACAATTAAGTCCATTTGAATTATGCACTGTACACTTTAAGTCCAGGATCTGTGTGTTGACATGTATCTCAGAGATGTCCTTGAATTGAGGTTTTTTGAAATTGTTGCTTTCAAAATTGCTTATTGACTAAAAATATTATATTGTTTAAATTTAAAATGTTTCTTTTCTTTATAGAAACGTTATTCTTAAAGAAAAAATGCCCCTGATGAAGAGTTGTTTGCTACTCGAAACGCGTTGGGCCTACCATCTTGTATGAATAATAAATCGTCTTGCTTATGAATTTATCCTTCAAGTTGTCAAAATTTAATTATTTAGTGAAATTTTGAATATATATCTGAAATGCCTTTAAAAGACTTTCCATCTTTAACGATTCTCTAATCACCATTAGGCTTTGGCCTTTTAGATAGTGTGCAGGGGACGAAGCTTTCCTAATAGGAAAACACTCTCTTTTGTACAAAATCAGAAACTATACACTTCAAAGCTTGCTCACCATCAACCGAAATCTTATACTGTGAAATACGTGGCAACTTTACTCCTGGTTTCAAAATTAATCTGACAGGCTCAATTTGTAAGACACCAACATCATTATCATCAATCGCCCATAAACACTCCAGAACTTCACTAAATTCTGGTGGCAAAGGTCTAGTCAGAAACTGTGAGGCAGAAGATTGCTGTGGTGAAATCGTCAAACGCACTCCATCCGAAGAACAATGAATTACCGCATTTAATTCTTTCAACAGATTCAACCCCAACAAATTCTCTCCACAGTTCGTTGTCAAAAGAAAAGGACAGTGATCCGTAAATGGACCCAGTGAAATCGGTACCGGCAAAGAAACCGGACTAACCACTGGCGTACCAGAAGACCCTACAGAAACGTTAGTCTGCCCTGACAGTGGAATGTCTGGAACCCGTGAATGGTCAATGGAACACTTCTGTGCTCCTCTATCTACCAAAAATAGATGCTTCCTATTCCCCACCATCATTTCAATGTAGGGACCTTTCTGATTAACGGGAATAGGCGGTGGTTCCAGACCCTGCTTCGGGCTGTCCTAACGAAACAATATATCATCGAAAGAAAGGCCTTCAGAGAGATAAGCAGTAGAAGGATGATCAAAAGTGTTTATATTATCCACACTCAGTGGCTGATTGTCTTGTGAAAAAGACTGAGAATTCTGTAAAAACTGGCTTCTACCAGGACGCCCTGCCCCAGGGCGGCTGCTGGATCGTCTACCCATGATACCAAATGTGTTATTCGACCTCTGCTGGAGGATCGGGCATTGTGCTCGCCATTGACCCTCTTGTCTGCAATAAGCACATTGGTTTGCGTGTACAGGACCCAATGGCACATTACCTTGTGGAACATACTGTCCCCTAAACTGTGTACTACCCCCTCTAGGACCTATAACTATCTGTTGCAACAACGCCTTAGTTTTCAGGTCTCCTTTTTTCTTTTCAATCCTTTCCTTTTCATTATTGACTCTTTTCTCATAATACTGAGCCATATGCAATACTTCAGACTGAGACTTAGCATGCCAAGCACTCTCAGAAGTCATAATTTGCGACTGGATGTCAGGTAACAATCCACGCACAAATGTGTCTACAAATAATCGTTTTCCAGACTGTGCATAAATCTTGTCCACTAAAATCTGAAAATACTTGTTCAAACCAATTAAAGAATTCGTAGCACCCTCAGATTTCCCTTGGATACAAGCAGTACGTTTCTCCCATACAATCCTTCTCTCAGGATTTAAGGCTTTCAGTTTTGTCACTATTCTATCAGGCAAAGTCAGTATCATCTGTGGTGGTCTTTCACCAGCTTTCCTTTCTCTATCTTGCCTAACCAAATTATCCCATGTGTCCCCTAACCCTGGTACATCGTCTACTGTCCTAATCTCTTTCCACAAATCGGCAGGCAGGAGCACAGGGAATAACAAATCTATATCACCCAAAGTGAATACTGACGACTGCAAGCCAGATTCCATTTCTTTATAAAACCCTGTCTGATTCTACCTAATATCTGGTATAGATTGTCTAATGGTATTCACCTCCCGTCTTTAGAACGGGACGTGAACAAACTGTGATACATAATGTGCATCAATGTCATAGGCGGCTACACCCTTTGCGTCATTAGCTGGGACCTCAACTTTAGGCACAAATGTCGGAGGAACCTCTCTCATAGGCAACTGAGAAGTACGTAACTCCAAACGCTTACTAAGCAACAGAGCTAAATCGAGCGCTAGGGAGGTGGAAGTAGTGTTAGATGAAAAAGCTCTCTTATAGATATTCAATAATTCTGCGGGACAACAAATATTTATCTTTATACATTCATCCTGCAGGTATTCTACCATTACCTGCATCACTTTCCTCTGCATTTCTGGAGTATACTGACTATATGTGTCCTATACTTGTATGGGAGATATCGACATGTCTGAAATCCATCTAAGTGTATCTCTGGTGCTAATTCGCGTTTCTTCACTCACTGACTTACAAAGAGGAAGGAACTGTTTCTGTACATGAAAAGCATCCGAACTACCACCATCTATTTCTTCATTCCGTAACCTTTCTAACTCCCTCCTAAACTCAAAAACCCTCTCAACGTGCTCATGTACTTTCTCCGCAGTATCTCTTGAATAAGCTAAAACATTCAGATCCCTTAACCCTTGTGAGGTATTTACATCATTCAGTCTGTTCCACATTACAGTTAAATGGATTCCCATCCCTTCAATAAAGACATTTTTCTCAGGAGAAGTTTCTAGGTTACAGAGTGTAGCGAAAACATCAGATTGTTCACCTTTCTCCATGCATTGTCTAGCCCACGCATTCAAGTCTCTTGTTCTCACTTTAGAAACTGTATTACGAGTTACAATTTTTGATTCAACACCCGCTCCCTTATCAACTACAAGCGGAGCAGAACCGCTTGGAAAAGAAAGTGTAGACAAATCATGTATAATAGGCAATGAAGGTGCTATTACTGGCACAAAAGACATATCTACCGGGACCACAAAAGTAGGCAAGGTGGAGGTACAGGCGGAGGAACAACAATAGGAAACGGCGCAATGACTGGCGGCGGAGGAGCAATAGGAGGAACAATAGGAGGAGCAGGAATTAATACGGGAGGAGGAGCAACAGCAGGATGAGGTATAGCTACAGGAATAGGTACATATGGAGGTGGCGCAGTGGCACCAGGCCTACGTTTGTTTAAACGCTTCTCAATCAATTCATCTGATGTATGAAAGTATTTAGACGGATCTATTTTCTGAATGCCAAGTTGAAAAGCCCTATCCATGTTTCTAACTGACTCTGACTGTTTCTGCTGGTCATATAATAATGCCTTTTCAGCGTTTGACGTATGTCGCACGCATGTTTCTCTCTACATTTAAGCTGCTGCATAGCTTCTTTTTTCCAATTTTGTAATACATCAAATGCTGCAAGTCTAGCTTTTTTCTTTAACAATATAGATTCTAAATATTCTATGCAAGAAATCTCAAAGCTACCATTGATTGCCGACTGAAGTTCGGAAGCATGCCTAGTTTGTCTGTGCCAAATATCATTAAACACTATACTACCAATGCCATACTTACAGTACATAGTACATGCCGGCGACCCCTCCTGTGGTGCCGGATGGCCAAATTCCAAAGATTGTCTGTCTCTGCGGAATAATGCCCTAAAGCAGGCAGACAATTTCTCAGGCATATCAGATTTCTGGTGTTACCTGGCAGTAATTGTACTCGCGAGGACAATCAAATATCAGGATACTTAGGAATCGGGGCATGACTCACCTGATCAAAGGACAAAGGGAGGTCCGATCGGATTACAAAGGATCAACGTGGCTTGCGATTCTGGCAAAAATACCTGTCCCGATATGGGGACCTTCGTCAAGATGCCGTCTCGGACCTAGAGCTCACCATCCAGGGATCGGATCGTGCAGTACTGTTGAGTACTGTTGAGGTGTCGCGTCTCATCCAAGAAGGGGCCCCCTTTCTCACCGTCCGAACCCGGTCCGATAGCCGCGTCAACTCTTCAACGAGATGGCATCAATCTTGAGGGTGCCTATTCGGCGCCATCTGGTAAAATCAAGCAAGGAATATCGAGGCTTAGTACCACCAAAAATTGGATCCGCCAGTCACAAAGTGAAACATTTATTCTGTACAGATTCAAATATCAAAGCAGATAGCTATCTGGCTCCCAACACCTCGCAGTGTGTGTAACAAAAAACACTGTGAGGGGAGTGCATCCTGGTTATCACAAAACATGCAGTATTTATACACAGTCCTGGTCATAGCTCAGCGCATCTCCAAACTAATAGGTTACAAATTTGGGTTTGTGCCCAGTTCACATAACAAATATACAATATTGGTTTGTACTTTTGACATGTTGTCCCGTCCTTAAAGATTCAATGGTGTTCTCCAGTTTAGGTTGATCCTAGTTTCAAGAAACAAATTCAATAGCTTATTGCAAAGGTGCACAGTTCTAGTTTGTCTAACATTCAGTCCTTATGTTTGAATATGGCTGAGGCTATTGATGCAGAAAACACTTTAAATTGAAGTTCACTTTGGCTCCAAGGTTCCTTAAACATACTGACAAATGTTGTTGTCGTCAGCTGTGTGGATCTTTAGCTTTTTAGAATAAATTATGTTTCAAGAAATGTACACAGGATTCCTTCAAAAACACACAGCATTAGTGTACATGCATTGTATATCACTGTTTGAGGGAGGATGAGTTTTGTAGACATAGATAACACTTTGAATGAGAGTTCATTCTGACTACAAGGTCTGTTTGCACAGGACAAATAGTCTGCTCTGCCAGCCCTAGTGTTGACATAGGCTCAGATGTCGTTTCTGTTCTGGCAGCTGAAAACATAGTCATTACTGGAGAGAGAGCAGAAATTAGAATCAAGATGGAGGACATTTTCCAAGATGGCGTTTGAAGTCAATTCTAATTCGGAACTTTGCAACACTGTTTTCCTCATGGAGCGACTAGGCTTAGGCCAATATAAATATGAAGGAGGCACTATACATTTTCTGTTTCACGGTAATGGTACAGCCCTTTGTGAATCGTAAACGTGCTTACATGGACTTGGGGTGGAGTACGACCTGATGAAATACAGCCCTTCGGTCAAGTTTTTTTTTAACTGGCACCTTGCAACTCAGCGATGATGTTCTTAATGGTGGGTGTCAGGTCCCTCTCTCTCTATATTGCTTTGTTCGGCAACCTTATGTCCATACAGGGCATTTGTCCTTCCACCTTCTCAATGATGTTGAGTTGTGTCAGATTCTCTAGTTCCTTGTCCACGAGTTCCTGTATGTGAAACGGGATTCTCCTATGCTTCAGGTGACTGGTCGGATGGAGTCATCTATCCGCTTCAGGTGACTGGTCGGATGGAGTCATCTATGTGCAGTTTGATGGGTCCTCCCACCAGCTGTCCAATGCCAATGAACACTTCAGCAAACCTCTCCAGCACCGCCTGGACGTCATCGACGTACACACTTAAGCTCTCTATCTGCAGTGCCTCCGATGCAACGCAGCTCAGCAGGGTGTTGCCACTTATATCTGTGACAAGAAATCTGACCTTGATCGAGCTGGATCCGTGTTCCAGCTGTGAGATAAATGCACCCATAAGTGGGATTGGTTGGTTTCCTCCAAATGTGAATATGCGTGCTCTTGTGTGTTTTAGAGCTGGAGGATCCGCCATCGGTCCATAGTGTCTTTTTGCTATGACATTTACAGAAGCTCCTGTGTCCACTAGTACCCGAATCTCAGAACCATTGACTCATGCCACACACTTCATCTGTGGTCTTGCCTTTGCCTTTATTTTACTCATATTGGATATGAAGACAATATTTTCTTCATGCTCTTCTTCTAGCTCCAGCCCAGTTGCATCCTCCTCCTGATCCATGAGGGCCACGATCTGGGGGAGCTGTTGTTTGAAGGATCCCACAGACGGGCCCTCTCTGTATCACAACTGGGAACGGTGCGTGATACATTTGAGCTTAGTAGTCAGAGCAGCTGCACCTTCCACGCGCTTTCCCCTTTGCAGGACATTCTGATGAGTGAGGGAGGTCGTACCCACACTGTGGGCACGACCCTGGTGAATTTGCACCCTTCTCTCTTGCCAGCATTATGGTCCTCTGGACCCCTCTTGTTCCCTGGACGTGCTGTACGGCACAAACATCATTTTTTTAAAAAAAACATTTTTATTGAATATTTAAACAAACAATACAAACCAAACTTTCAGTGTATAATTAACATTTCCATTATACATCATTCAATCGTGTTCACTGCTTCCCTTATCCCACCCCCCATTACGAGCCTACTTCTACTAATGTTCTATTCCTGCATCTTGTGATAGGGTATTCCTTTCCGTGGGATCCGATGGGTCTTGCATTGACCCAAATAGTTCTGCTATCAGTAATTTCCAGGCCATCAGGGTCTCAGTCTCCTCCCCCCACCCCTAGCACTGCTAGCTTCTTGACATACCATGGTTTCCACCTACGCCCATTTCTGCAGATCTTTCCACCATACCTCTAATCGTGGTTTGTGGCATGTCTTCCATCCCATAGCAATTCTCCTCTACGCAAGCGCATATGCCAGATCCTTCAGTTTGCTTCCATGCCGAAGTTTCCGTGGCCAAGGGAACCCCCCTAACAGGCAGGCCCACACAGTATCCACCATGATCTTAATACCCTTTTCTGCTAGTTTGTGTGCGACCTCACCCAGAAGCGCTCAATAACCGGGCATGACCCAAACATATACACCATGCCCACGTTCTCCTCATCACATTTAGGGCATGCCTGCCGTCCTGCATTTTTAAACTTGGCTATCCTCTGGGGTGTCAGATACGCCCTATGCGTAATATACAATTGCATCTGTTTAAGTCTTGCGTTCCTCGACACCTTCTTGTGATACCCTTGGACTCCTTCCCACATCCCATCCTCCATCGGGGTTCCTACTTCCTCCTCCCATTCTAGTCTTAATTGCGCCACCTCCTTTCCCACTTTGGACATCATCATCTCATATATTCTAGATATCTCATGTCCCCCCTCTGCTATGTCATATATTATGTCTATAGTAGCATCTGGTTCTTCCTCAAGCACCGATTCGGGCCACATTCTCTTAATCCTTCGCACCAGTCTATGGTATGTGATTTACTGACCAGTGTGTAACCCGATTTCCGCCCCCAACTCCCAAAAATCTGTTATGGTCCCCTCCTGCCAAATATCCCCCATTGTCGCTATCCCAGCCGGCTCCCAGTGGTTTCTGATTATCATCCTGAACTGCTCTTCCCCACCCACCAGTGCCACCAGTGGTACCTGAGGGGAGCACGTGCATGGGTTCCCCATCAATTGACAAGCCCTGCACCACATCTTCCATCCTAGCACCATCATCTTTGGGCGCCCATCCATTACTGCTTGGGGTAACCACATAATCTCCTTCAGATAAAATGGGGCACAGTCCCGCCTGAACAGCCCGGTTTCAGAGGTTACATCCTGTGAGAGCCATTTGCCCACATATTGCAGCCGACTTGCAACATAATAATCTTCATAATTAGGCAATTTTATAGCCCCCTTCTCATAAAAATTCTGTAGCTTCCACAGGGCCACTCTGTTTTGTGTACCATGCCACAGGAAGTCTCTGCACATGCTGGCCAGTCTACTAAAGAACTTCTTTGGTATCGAATACAGGCTATTCCTGAAGTAATGCAGGAGCCTAGACAAGACCACCATCTTTAAAATTGCACTACGTCCCATCATTGCTAAGGGCAGCTTTACCCAGAACTGCATGCAATTCTCAATTTTCTTGATGGCTACTTCTGTATTGCGCTTATGCTCTTCCTCCACCGCGTGGTATATATCTATTCCTAGATAGCGAAATGTACTGGCTGCCCATGGTACTTGTAACACAGGTAATTGTTTCAGGGGGATCCCTTCATATCCACCCAATAGGAACATGCTAGACTTCTGAGGGTTCACCGCTATACCAGACATTCCCGCATTTCTTCCCATCATCTCCAAAATATGTTGGAGGTTTTCCTCTGGGTATCGCAAATACAATAGTATGTCATCTGCATATGATGATATCAAGTGTCGCTCACCACCCACAGAGATGCCTATCGTGTCATATTGTTGCCTTAAATAGATCGCTAGGGGTTCCAGGGCCAATATGTAGAGGTTCCCCTACGGAGTTCCCACCTTTCCGATACCACTGACCCTGTTTTAACTCTGGCCAGCGGTTCGCTGTATAACAATTTAGCCCACTTTAGATATCCTGGACCCATCCCATAGCCAGCCAGGGATGCCAACAACCATGGCCATTTGACCGAGTCGAAGGCTTTTATTGGGTCCAACAACACAATTGCCAATTCGTCCTCGCTTTCGTTTCCATATTCAATGACTCTATGGAGCCTTCTAAGATTATTGGATATGTTTCTATTAGGGACATAGCCCGTCTGGTCCGTGTGTATCAATCTGCCTATGACTTTCCTTAACCTGTTTACCAAAACTGCAGTCAGAATTTTACTGTCTTGATTTAACATCGACAGGGGTCTATAAGAACTGCAGCTATGCCCTGGCTTATTAGGTTTGGTAAGTGGTATTATAATCGCTTCTCTGAGTGACTCTGGCAGTCTGCCTAGCTCATACGCCTCATTCAACATATCTAACAGCGGGGGGAGCACCTCATCTTTAAATATTTTATAAAATTCACTTGGGAGTCCATCAGCCCCCGGGGTCTTACTAGTTGGTAACTGTCTCACCACCTCTTCTAGCTCCTCTAAAGTAATCGGTGCGTCCAGCTCCTCTCTTAACTCAGCACTGATCTGCGGCAATCCTATTGTCACGCTCACCTGATTCCCACGGAGGCGCAGGTCTGGCTTCGAGTGCTGATGCTTCTTCAATGGTGAAGCGCAGGACTCTGAAGATGGACATGTAGGGCCCCTCTACTCTGGCTTCTCTGGCTCGCAGGAATATTCCCCTGTGCGTGAAAAGGGAGTATTACCTACTGACGGAATAATGCTCAAGCCTCCCACTCCCTTCCAACCCTCCACGATACCCTTCCACGATTCCCTGTGAAGTCTCACCTTAGGGTCTGGAAGGATGAGTTCTCCATCCTGCTTCTGATGCAGGGGCGCGTTGAAACCCAGTTACTTCACTGGATTGAGGTTTGATGGGAGTTCAAATAAACTTGACTATTCAGGTAAGGCGCTGTAAGAGTTCTGTAGCAAGTTCAAAAGTTCAAGCTTAATAATAATGTTCATTGTCTTATTGCAGCAAGCGCTAACGCTTATGTCTTTTTCCCCTTAGGGGCCGGGGTTTGGAATGCTGGAGATATGGCGCCGACCCGAAGTGAAACGTGCAGTTCCAGTAAATGACAGGTAGGTTCTGGATGAGCGTTCGGGTAATGTCTTTGCATTTGCTCATTCAATGTCTTTGTCTTTTTTCCCCATAGGGGCCGGGGTCCAGAATGCCAGGGAGCGGCAGGACCCGAAATGAAATGGAAATGACCCAACAGGTAAGTCTTAGAAGGAAACTGAGCTTTTCCTATTCCCTTCCTTCTCTCACCTTGTGTTCTTGTCTTTTTCTCTCTAGGCTCTGGGAAGTGGCTGTGGATCCGGATGATCGCTGCTGAAGATGGAGGTGCCCAGGAAAGGTGAGTGAAATGCAGCGCTGCAGCGATCGAAGCGAAATGCTTTAAAAATGATGTCTTCCCTTTCAGGATCGTCGGTGTGATGTCTCCGTGATGCAGCTTTAGCAGGTAAGGTCTTCTTTCTCTCCAATTCTCTCTTAGCAGGTGACCCAGGATGCTGACAGGCGTGGCTGAAGTCCAGATGCAGGAGCTGACACGGTGAGCGTCCAGCTGCGAGGAGCAGAAAAACGCGAAGCGTGAGTTGCTGATCGGGCGTGGTTTAAATAGCTTTGGAAGAAGTTCCAGGAATGTATCCTTCCACCGATCAGGTATGTATCCTTCCCCGACCACACCCAGGTAGAAAGTAGCCCCACAGGTAAAGTAGTTCCATTCAGGCCTCAAGAGGGCCTGGATGTAGCAGCATGGTCTGCAACAGGTAAGTGCACATTAAAACACTTGAACACATGTCTAGCTTTATGAGCCTGGCGCCTAAGGCGCCAGGACAGGGGTCCAACATGAGCCTGGCGCCTAAGGCGCCAGCTTGGGCCCGCTGGCACTTCCCTGGGGGAAATGATGCCTGCCTCTGGGGTTGCTGGGTCGGACCTGGCTCCTTGGAGGTAGGCATCATGACAGTACCCCCCCTCAAGGCCCCTCCCAAGGTTGTTCCCTCCGGGGGTTTTGGCTTGTTCGGAAATCTCCGGTGGAATCTTTGTATTAATCGAGGTGCGTGAACATGGTTACTAGGCTCCCACGATCTCTCCTGAGGTCCATATCCCTTCCAGTCAACAAGATAGAAGAGTTTTGACTTTAACAACTTGAAGTCTAAAATGTATTTGACTTCGAATTCTAATTCCCCTTCAATTTGAACTGGGTCTGGAGGCTTGGACAGTCGGGTCCCTGGTTGTACTGGCTTCAAAAGTGATGCATGAAAAACTGGATGAATACGCATGTTAGACGGTAAATCCAGTTTAAAGGCCACGGGATTGATTATAGCCTTGATGGGATAAGGTCCTATGAATCTGGGATTGAAGGTTCGCGGGCCCTTGAGGGGTAAATGTTTCGTTGCTAGCCATACCTGGTCTCCTACTTGGTAAGGAGGAGTTTTACTTCGGTGCAAATCAGCGTTTTCTTTATACTTTTTCTTGGCTTGCTGTAAATGAGTTGCAGCTTCTTTGAAGGCTCGGGTTATTGTGGAATGCAGATGATTTACTGCGGGCATTTCCAGGGTCAGAGGTGGATCTAGATCAGAGGTCCGAGGATGGTGACCATACAAAGTATAAAAAGGGGTTTGTCCGGTTCCAGAATGCACTGAATTGTTGTATGCATATTCTGCGATCCAAAGGATGTCTTTCCAATTTAACTCTGATTGGTGTAACATGCACCGAAGATATTGCTCGAGAGTCTGATTGGTTCTCTCGGTTTGTCCGTCGGTCTGGGGGTGGTGGCTGGTGGATAACCGCACATCTATTTGTGCTAGTTGGCAACACTTCTTCCAAAAATGGGAGATAAATTGACTTCCACGATCCAAGACTAATATGGAAGGGAAACCATGTATGCGAACTATATTCTCCAGAAATTCCTTGGCCAAGGTGGAAGCTGAAGGCAAACCTTTTAAAGGGATAAAGTAGGCCATTTTGGAGAATAGATCCACAATTACAAGGATAGTGTTGTAACCAGCACCAGGAGGCAGGTCGGTTATAAAGTCCATTGACAAGGTGTGCCATGGTGCCGGTGGAATATCCAAGGGTTGAAGTAGGCCGGCTGGCCTTTTCTTTTGACCATTGTTTTGGGCACAAATTCTGCAAGACAATACAAAAGACTTTGTCTTTTCTCCAAGAAGGCCACCAGAAGTGGTGTTTGATTTTCTCCTCCGTTTTAGCGATACCAGGGTGTCCTTCCATTAATGATTCATGATGATGAGCAATAACAAGTTCTTGCAATTCTTTACTTGGCAGAAACAACCGCTCCTGGAAGTAGGGTAAATCATCCTTAACGGTGTAATGAGGACCCTTTTGACTCCATTCCAGTAAGGCTGAAGAGGCTAGAAGTTGTTTTACTTGCGTTTGGATGTCCTCAATAGTTTGCAATGAAGTTAGGCCTAAGATTCTTTGTTCAGGGATGGTTGGCACAGGTTCTAAACTCGAATTGGGTTCTTCCATGCCAATCCGAGATAAGGCGTCCGCTTTACCATTCTTGCAGCCAGGGCGATAGGTAATTACAAAATCAAATTCCGCAAAGAATAGAGCCCATCGGAGTTGTCGTGAAGATTGAGCTTTGGCCGTCTTTAAATACTGTAAATTTCTGTGGTCCGTAATTACGGTGATGGTGTGTCTTGCTCCGAGAAGGTAGTGACGCCAAGCCTTGAAAGCAGATTTAATAGCCAGTAGCTCTTTGTCGGTAATTGCGTAGTTAATTTCAGGAGGAGAAAATTTCCTGGACCAAAAGGCCACAGGGTGTAGTTGGTTAGTTTCTGGGTCTCTTTGCGACAGGACAGCTCCCATGGCCGAACTGGATGCGTCGGTTTCCACAATGTAAGGGAGATCTGGGTGCGGGTGCTTCACAATAGGTGCAGGGGTGAATTTGGTTTTCAGGTCCTGAAAGGCTTGTTCGGCCTGAAGAGTCCATTCAAAGCGTTTGTTTTTCTTTAGGAGAGCTGTGATGGGTTGGACTGTTCGGGAAAATTCCGGGATGAATCTTCGATAGAAATTGGCAAAGCCGAGCATGCTCTGAACTCCCTTCACCGAGCTAGGAGATGGCCATTTGAGGATGGCGTCCACCTTTCGCGAGTCCATTCGGACTCCTTGAGGTGTCAGGATGAATCCGAGAAACTCAACTTCTGTGGTATGAACAACGCATTTTTCTAGCTTTGTGAATAGTCTGTGCTGGCGCAATTTCTCAAGAACTGCCCTAACATGTTTTCTGTGATCGGATTCTGAAGAAGAGTACACCAGGATGTCGTCAATATAAACAATGACACAGACATCGATAAGTTCCCGAAGAACATCATTCATAAAGTACTGAAAGGCGGCAGGCGCATTGCACAAACCGAAGGGCATCACCTGATATTCGAAGAGCCCAAATTTGGTGCGGAATGCAGTCTTCCATTCATCGCCTTCTTTTATACGCACCAGGTGATAAGCTCCTCGGAGATCTAACTTGGTGTACACACAAGCGTCTTTCACCTGGTCGATAAGCTCAGGGATCAGGGGCAGAGGATAACGATTCTTAATCGTTATTTGATTTAGGGCGCGATAGTCTATACATGTTCTAAGGTCGCCCTCTTTTTTCTGCACGAAGAACAGAGCTGAGGAGACAGGAGACTTGGACGGGCGAATAAAACCATTGGCTAGGTACTGATCTAAATACTGACGCAAATGCAGGTTCTCAGGTTCCGTAAGAGCATAAATCCTACTACAAGGTAGTTGAGCATTGGGTACCAGATCAATTTGGCAATCATAAGACCGATGGGGAGGTAACGTGTTAGCCTGTTCCTTCTGAAAAACGTCTTGGAATTCTTGGTATTCTGACGGTAGCTGTACATGGGTGGAAGTTGCTGAGGCTAGACCCATAACTGGATTTCTTGGATAACAAGTTGGTTCACAATCAGGAAAACTTATCTTCTTTGCTCGCCAGTCAATTATGGGATTATGTGTTTCTAACCAAGGAATTCCAAGAATTACTTGAAATTGTGGGGCCTTGATCACATCAAACACGATTGCTTCCCGATGTCCATCCTGACCCACCAGTGTCATTTCAACAGTGGAATGCGTTACAGGCCCTGAGACTATTTTGGTTCCATCTACTGTAGTAATGACATCTTGGGTTACTTTCGGGCGGAGAGGGAGCTTAATCCTGGAAGCCAATTCACGGTCTATGTAATTTCCAATAGCTCCACTGTCGATGTATGCTTTTATAGCATGCAACTGCTGAGGCTGTTTTGGGTCCACGAGCACCATTGGCATGACAGAATGCGAGGTCAAAGAGTTTGTTTTCAAGCTTGGCAAGCGGACCCCTACGCTTGTCGGGCTAGGTCGTTTCCCGAATCAGGTGTCAATAAATCGTTATCAGTGGCTCCAACCACTTTCTTAGGTGGTTTAACCGGACAATTTCGAAGAAAGTGACCGGAAGTCCCGCAATACAGACAAAGTTGCGTTTGCCGCCTTCTCTCTCGTTCCTTCTGCGTTAATGGTCCTTTAACACCGCCGATTTGCATAGGTTTGGATACGTCGGTACTCTTGGAGTTAGCGTGGGTTTTGATCGGTACTCGGGTTTCGTACTTGAACCGATCTGCTTTTCTATTTTGAAGTCTGTGATCAAGTTGAACCACCAAGTCTATGTAGTCTGCGCAGACCTGGGGTGGATCTACTATCTGAGCTAGAACATCCTTAAGCTCTCCGCGCAGGCCTCAATGTGATCCTTTTGTTTTCTGGCCATCCCGTTTCCACAACCAGTCTATTAAAGGTGCAACGTAGGATAGGAGATCCTGATTACCTTGTCGTAAGGAAAGCAGTTTGTTATCAAGGGCCTGTCCTTGAGAGTGTCGAGCAAACAATCTTTCCATGCTGGCCTGGAAACCCTGAAAATTCTGGAGAATGGGATCATCCTGATTTACCAATGGAATAGACCAATCGGCAGCACTGCCACTGAGGTAAGAAAGTATAAAGGCTACCTTGGTCTGGTCATTAGGGAAGGCCCCGGGTCTGCATAGAAAGTGTAAACGACATTGGTTCATAAAGACGGCATATTTCTTGGGATCCCCCGTAAAACGTTCAGGCGGGGCCAAAGGCATGTGTCCAGGTAGATTGATTTGTACCGGGTTATTCAAACCCATTGATGTGGAAGTACCTCCGGAATTAGGTAAAGGAGTGTGACCTGCCTGGGCCTGCAATAACCTTTTGGCCAGGTCATCTGTTCTTTCCTTGGATAGGATCAGTTCTCTTTTGAGAGCGTTAGTCTCCTGGCGGGCTGAGTGCACTTCTGCCCGTAATTCCCCCAAAAGCTTGGCCAGCTGATCTGTCTCGGAAGTCTCCATAGCGCCCGGGTGGGAAATTGTGGGTAGGCTTCGCGTTCTGTCACGCTCACCTGATTCCCACAGAGGCGCAGGTCTGGCCTCGAGTGCTGATGCTTCTTCAATGGTGAAGCGCAGGACTCTGAAGATGGACAGGTAGGGCCCCTCTACTCTGGCTTCTCTGGCTCGCAGGAATATTCCCCTGTGCGTGAAAAGGGAGTATTACCTACTGACGGAATAATGCTCAAGCCTCCCACTCCCTTCCAACCCTCCACGATACCCTTCCACGATTCCCCGTGAAGTCTCACCTTAGGGTCTGGAAGGATGAGTTCTCCATCCTGCTTCTGATGCAGGGGCGCGTTGAAACCCAGTTACTTCACTGGATTGAGGTTTGATGGGAGTTCAAATAAGCTTGACTATTCAGGTAAGGCGCTGTAAGAGTTCTGTAGCAAGTTCAAAAGTTCAAGCTTAATAATAATGTTCATTGTCTTATTGCAGCAAGCGCTAACGCTGATGTCTTTTTCCCCTTAGGGGCCGGGGTTCGGAATGCCGGAGATATGGCGCCGACCCGAAGTGAAACGTGCAGTTCCAGTAAATGACAGGTAAGTTCTGGATGAGCGTTCGGGTAATGTCTCTGCATTCGCTCATTCAATGTCTTTGTCTTTTTTTCCCCATAGGGGCTGGGGTCCGGAATGCCAGGAAGCGGCAGGACCCGAAATGAAATGGGAATGACCCAACAGGTAAGTCTGAGAAGGAAACTGAGCTTTTCCTATTCCCTTCCTTCTCTCACCTTGTGTTCTTGTCTTTTTCTCTCTAGGCTCTGGGAAGTGGCTGTGGATCCGGATGATCGCTGCTGAAGATGGAGGTGCCCAGGAAAGGTGAGTGAAATGCAGCGCTGCAGCGATCGAAGCGAAATGCTTTAAAAATGATGTCTTCCCTTTCAGGATTGTTGGTGTGATGTCTCTGTGATGCAGCTTTAGCAGGTAAGGTCTTCTTTCTCTCCCCAATTCTCTCTTAGCAGGTGACCCAGGATGCTGACAGGCGTGGCTGAAGTCCAGATGCAGGAGCTGACACGGTGAGCGTCCAGCTGCGAGGAGCAGAACAACGCGAAGCGTGAGTTGCTGATCGGGCGTGGTTTAAATAGCTTTGGAAGAAGTTCCAGGAATGTATCCTTCCACCGATCAGGTATGTATCCTTCCCCGACCACACCGAGGTGGAAAGTAGCCCCACAGGTAAAGTAGTTCCATTCAGGCCTCAAGAGGGCCTGGATGTAGCAGCATGGTCTGCATCAGGTAAGTGCACATTAAAACACTTGAACACATGTCTAGCTTTATGAGCCTGGCGCCTAAGGCGCCAGGACTGTGTCCAAAGGGCCCCAGCTTGGGCCCGCTGGCACTTCCCTGGGGGGAATGATGCCTGCCTCTGGGGTTGCTGGGTCGGACCTGGCTCCTTGGAGGTAGGCATCATGACACCTATGTCCTCCAGTGTTTCCACTATCATTGCACGATTATCCTCCCCATCATCTCCATATAGCAGCCCATAATAGTTTGCAAACTCCTGATTAACTCCCTCTTGGGTATCCACCACCCTTCCGTCTTCCCTTATTATTGATCTAATCGGGGGTCTAAGAGTTTCACTCTTATATAGCCATGCCAAAATCCTTCCTGGTTTATCTCCTCCCGCATGCTGCCTCTCTATATACTTTTTGTAGTTAAGGTTACACAATATTTCCCAGTGCCCTGCGCACTTTTGCTGCAGTCTTAGTATCAGATCACCGTCTTGGTTGGTACTGTTTTCTCCCTTAAGTGCCCTTTGCAGTTCTCCCCCAGTTTCCTGCAGGTCCACCAGGATCCCTCCATGCAATCCTTTAGATTTTGCTATAGCCACTCCTCTCATCACAACTTTGAAAGCCTCCCACAATGTGCCCACTGAATCCACACTGCCCGTATTCGTCTCAAAGTAGCTAACTATTTCTTCCCTCATGTCCTCCCTAAAAAGGGGGTCTCTAAGCGCCTCTGCCCTGAGGCACCACGTCGGAATTCTTGCTCTCGGGGGACAGCATTGCCATCTAAGGATCAGAGGCAAGTGGTCCGAGAGGACCCTCACTTTATATTCGACTTGTGTGATCTCTGCAGTATCTCTGGAGTGATAAAGACATAGTCCAGCTTTGTGTGTAGTTGCTGCGGGCAGAATAATACGAGTATTGCCTCTCTTGAGGATGGCACGCCCTCCATTCATCTTCCAACCCAAAATCATTCAGCAGCGTCTGTAACGCTTTGGCCGACGGAGCAGGCCTATCCATTTTCCCATCTGACCTGTCCACCCTAGGGTTTAATACGCAATTAAAGTCCCCCCCAAATCACTGCACTCCCCACACACATGCTAAGATTGTTACACAGCGTTTTAAAATATGCTGCAGTATTTTGGTTCAGGGCATACGTATTTACAATACTTATTTCCCTATTTTCCACCAATCCCCTCACCACGACCATCCTCTCGTCCGTCTCCACCAGCGTCTGTAACAGCTGAAACGGGACGTGTGGCGCCACCCAGATGATCACTCCCCTGTCATAAGCCGAATATGGCGAACCCACCACAGTTCCCTTCCATTTCCTCCTGATCAGCGCCTCTTGCAATAAGGCAATATCTATCTTCTGTCTCTGTAGGTATACGGCACAAACATCATTGGCCTTTAGTGTGAATATAGCAGCATCTATTTTAGAGATGTGTCTGTGCCACTTCATATGATCTGCCCAGCTTGAGTATCTGTGCTAACGCCAAGCCAGGCTCCCTTAGCACTTGACGTCATAGCTTACCGGATGCACAACCTAGAAACAATTGGTTACGTTATCATCCCCCCTTCATTGTACCATGCAGATGTGGATGAAAGATGCCGTAGTCAGCCATTGAACGTGTCCAAGTGTTCGTCGTCCTTTTGCTTGGCATTGCACATGATTAATCTTTCATAATCCATATTCACAAGGGGCATGAAGATTTCCCTTCGTACGTTTTTCCCAGCTGCATAAGACTCATCGACTCGTTGTGGCGTCTTGAACATTTTATGGACCGCGGGTCCAGCTGCATAGATGAGAGTTGATACCTTGGCCTCATTGTGGGTTTCCCCAGTGGCCCTAAAATACATCTCAAGGCGGTCGATCCACATGTTCCACCTCGGTCCCAGACTAGAAGGTGCCCCTGAGACATCAAACTCTGGCATTGGGGCCAGCGACTCTTGTTGGCATGGCGTTTGTGCTCTCACCTCGGTTGCACCAACATCTCCAGTCACATTTCGTTGATTGTCTTCCATCTCGTTTGTTCAAGTGGGCCAAAGTGTGTGCTGGGCGCCTTTTATGACAGGGGCCGCAACCCAGAGAACATGTGCACACACTAGTCCTCAATGCTCGAAGGCCGGACGCAGATCCTC
This sequence comes from Ambystoma mexicanum, assembly GCF_040938575.1. Lineage (NCBI taxonomy): Eukaryota > Metazoa > Chordata > Amphibia > Caudata > Ambystomatidae > Ambystoma > Ambystoma mexicanum. Next base: position 211,782,543 of record NC_090929.1, read on the forward strand.
ATAGGACAGCCACCTGGAGCACAGCTGCATGATGGAATCCTCCTCTTTGTGAAAAGAGAGAAAAAAAAATCCATCTTATCCACTTTCTTTTGAGAAGATTTTTTTTTTAAATGATGCAGTGTGTCCGTGGATTCTCCGATTCTCCAAAAATTGTCTGTGGAGGCGCATGTGCACTCCCCTAGGGAGCCACAACCTCTGTGTGTTCACATTATATGATATATCTCACTGTGATGCACAAGTCGGCTCAGCGGCCGGTGAACGGCTCTCCCTTGAGCACTGCCCACTGTGGTTATGTGTGGGATCACTGCCGTATGGACCAATCGTCGGGTCACTCATACCGATGACCCCCTTCTCGCCATTGTTGGGTGGCCACCCCCCTGTTGGCAGGCCACGCACGGCATTAGCCTTGGACCCCACAGAAGACTCGAGAGACCTTGGTATCCGTCCGGGCTCCGCTCGTGCACTGAAGCACGTTGCGGGAACACCCCCTTTATTGCACGTGATGGAGTGGCATAACTCTGTCAAGTGTGTTTTTAAAGCAACACATCACAATAGCCTGGTTTGTGGCGAATATTCCTTAATCCCTCATTTGTTCAAAAAATATAAAGATGCTTTTTGTTTGTTTGTTTATTTGTATAGCGCTCTTGACCCAGGGGTATAGGTGCGCTTTGAGCACCAGGTTACAGGCAACAGTAGGGAGCAATAGTACAACAATAATCTGGCATATAAAGGTTGACAAGAAGGCAGTTAGTGCATAGATAGTGATAGGCAAACACAATAAGAAACATTTGAGCATTGGGTATGCATACATACATGGTTGGTTATTTGTTGAGTAACCAGGAAATGACCTTAGTTCTGAAGGGTTGGAAGGAAGTTGTGGATTTGATATCCAGTGGAATGGTGTTCCAAAGTTGTGAGGCCAGAGCTGGGAAGCTGGATCCACCAGCTCTTTTGAGGGAATATTTGGGCACCATCAGTTGTAGTGTGTTAGACGATCTAGTGGTTCTAGTGTTCTGTCTTAATGTGAATTTGTTAGTGAGATAGGGCGGGGCTAAGTGGTTAAGAGCTTTGTATGTAAGGCATATGGTTTTTAAGTCTATTTTTTGTTGGATGGAGAGCCATTTACAAGCAATTCTTGTGGTGGAGATATGTTCTCTTCTGGGAAGATTTAGGGCTGCACGGAGTGCGTTATTTTGTAAGACTTGCAATTTATTGATTACTGTTTTATTGGCACCTACATAGAGGCTATTACAGTAGTCCAGTTTGGATTGAATGAGTGCTCTGGCTAAAGTAAGGCAGTTGTTGGGGGAGATCAATGGTCTGCAGGCCCTAATTAATTTACCAGTATAGGCAGTGGCTGAGGCAGTCATATTAACTTGTTTGGCTAGGTTGGTATTCATGTCTAAATGGAAACCAAGGGTTTTTACACTTTTGGCGATGGGTATGGTGTTGATGTCAATGGTAAAGCTGGTGTAACCGGGACAGAGTTTACGGATGGTGTTAGGTGAGCCGACAAGAAGCAGTTCGGTCTTATCATCATTCAGGCAGAGCCCATGTGTGGCCATCCATGCCTGAATGATGGAGAAGACTTCATTGATCCATTTGGCGTCCACGTTGTAGTTACCGGATAGAGTGAGGAGTATCTGGGTGTCATCTGCGTAGTTTGTGTAGGCGACACCCAGATTGTCCAGCTTGTCGAATAGGGGCTTTGTAAATATATTGTACAAAGTAGGTGAGACACAAGATCGTTGTGGGACACCGCAGGTAATAGGGATAGGGTCAGCCGCTGCTAGGGGTGAGAAGACCCGCATAGTCCTATTGTCCAGGAAGGATTGGATCCATGTGACCGCAGAGTGGGAGAAGTGTGCTGCCGATGACAGATGGTTGCACAGGATTTTGTGGTCGACCAGGTCAAAGGCAGCAGAGAGGTCTAGGAGAAGAAGGATGGCAGCCTTACCTTTATCTTTGAGTTCGTCTATCTGGCATTTGAGGTCAACAAGGGCCGTTTCTGTCCCGTGTTGTGGTCGAAAGCCAGATTGGCGAGTTCCTAGTAAATGATTTGTCTCGAGGTAATCCTGGATTTGTAAATAGGCCACTCTATCAAGAATTTTTAGTAAGAATGGGATGGTGGTAATGGGTCTATAGTTCGTGGGTATGTCAGGGTCATTTTGATACTCATTACGGTGTAGAATTGATAGAACTTATCATTAGCGCAATGTGGATTTTTCAATTCCATCAAATATTTACTTCCTATTTCGCATGGTTGAAGATATTAGGCTGCATTTTTAGTGGAAGCCTTGCCGATTTGGCTGTCCACTTACTTTCGCCACCATGGTTCCGAAAATCAAACTTTTCATACAAAGAAAAAGGGAGCTTGGAGACTAACTGCTGACCATCTGCATTTTCGAGCATAATGATGGCACAATGAATTTACTGACTTCTTGACTTTGGATGTAAATTGGGCGTTGGGAGTGGTTAAACGAATGATGGAAACAAGAGTGTAGTGGCCTCTAAGGACGACAGGATGCTTAGCTGGGTTCTAACTGTCTTTATTGACAAGACAAACTGGTGGGCATACCTTGTCCTTAGGCAGGGTAGGGGGGTTTACTCACAGTTCTTGTCTGGGCCTCTCGGTTACTTCACTGGAGGCAGAGTGTGCTCATGGATGGCACGCTGTAGGCTTCCAGGGCTCCCATGTGGCCTCCTGTGGCATTGGACTTATGCCCTGGAAGCTGGGCTCAGAGCCTTCTGTGAGCCTCAACTATAATGGCTCCTCAACAGGAGCAGCGCTGTCACATGACCACTTGGTCTGGCGCTCCACCAATTGTGGCTGCAACGTTCTCCCGTGGAGCGCGGGCTCACGAGATCTCATTGCCTCGAGATCTCGTGAGATCACGCTACCGCGATCACGTGATGTCCCCACACACCTCCTTTGCTAGGAAAAGGATGGATGATCATTCCATGACAAAGTCTGCAAACTTGCTGGGTTTCCTTTTCTCTCTCTGCGGTCTGCCTTGATCTGGAAACAGGGCAGGGCTGCAGGAGCACTCTTGGGGAGGTGTGGTTTCGGAGAACCTTGGGACGAATTTAGCATAGTACTCGGCTAGGACCAGGAACAAGCGTAGTTCTTCTCTGGACATCGGGGCCAGGGCGTCTGTTATGGCCTCCATAAGGTTCTTCTTGGGGCTCACCCCTTCGCTAGAAATGTAGTACCCAAGGTATTCTACCTTGCTCGCTCCAAAAACGCATTTCTCATGGCGTAGATGAACGCCTGCCTCTTGAAGCTTGCTCAGGACTGCCTTGAGTGCTCTGCCATGGGTCTCGTTGTCCTTGGCGTACACGAGGATGTCGTCCTGAAATAATGAAACATTTGTGAGTCCTTTAAGTAGGGAGTTCCTCATCCTCTGGAATGCGGACACTGCTGAAGACGACCCAAAAGGCATGCGGGTATATGGAAAGGTACCGAACGGAGTGATGAACGCCGTCAGGGGGCGTGAAGACTTGTGTAGAGGAATCTGGTGATAGGCGTCACGCATGTCCAGCTTCGAGAAGATTGCCGACTCTCATCATAAGGACAATTTCGCTGATGCTGGGGAGCGGGAAGCTATTGGTGACAACCTCTAGATTCAGGCTTCTCAGGTCGATGCATATCCTGAGGTCGTTGCTGGATTTCTTTTTAACTAGAACCACTGGACTTAACCACTCAGAAGATTCCACAGTCTCTATGGTTCCTTCTTCGACCATTTTCCGAAGGTGGGCATCTAATGCCGGTCTCGCCGTGGCAGGTACTGCTCTAACTTTGTGTTTCACCGGTACCGCATTGGATTTCAACCAAATCTTGTGGACAAAGTCTCTCACTTTCCCTGGGTTCTCGGAAAACAGGCTAGGGAACATCTCCTTGAAATTCTGAGCTGCTCCTGAGGAGACCATGAGTACCTGTTCCGGAGTGCTGAGATCCAGTTTAATACTGAGTCTGTGTTGATCATCTTATCCAAGCACGGCTGGGCCTTTGGGTGAGAAGTACACTTTGGTGGTGGTAGACCTCCCTTTGAAATCAATTCGGGCTCTGATGTAGCCCAGCAGGTTGAAAGTTGCACCTCCGAAGACCGTCGGTTTTTGTCTCGTCGTTCTGATTTCCACTTGTGCTTGTCCCATCATTTCCTTACACGTGTCGATGGGGAGGATTGTGAGGTCTGATCCTGAATCTGCCATGACACGTGTTTCCATTCCGTCCACTTTAATGTTGCAGTGGGGCTTTTCTCTCCTGGCGTGGGGGGGTTGACCATGATGACCATGGGTCTGTCCTGTAGCACGTCATCATCGCTTGAAGCGCGGTCGTCATCAACGCAGGAAATGGTTTTCTCCCGCCACGTACATGCCGGGGCCAGGTGACCAATGCGTCCGTACTTTGCGCACTCCTTATTCCTGGCGGGGCAGTCATGATCATTCGCCATGTGCTTGGTACTGGCGCATCTATAACATTTCGGCAGATCCTTTTGTCTGGGGCTGTCGCGGGATTGCTTGTCTCTGCGCCCTCTCCATTGCAGCGCCGCAAGTTTGGGTACCGGTAGGTGGCTTCCCAATTCTTTGCGCCTGCTGGAGGTTTCTTCCTCTGCCCTGGCAATTTGGATGGCCTTGTCGAGGGTCACATCGTTTTTCTTGGATGAACTTGTCCTGCACTTTCCTGGAGTTGGTGTGAACGACCAGCATGTTGCAGATAACTGGTTCTGCGTTTTCGCCGAACGCACAAAGAGAGGCAAGCTCCCTCATCCTGGTGATATAGTCATCCACGGGTTCGCTCCCTTCTTGTTTACGGGTGTAGAACCTCAGTGTGTGTAGTACCACGTTCTCCCTATTGGTGAACCTCTTCACAATGCATCGGGTCGCTTCTTTGTAGACGTCGTCATTGACTACTGGTATGGCTGTTAAGCTGGCAAAAATGCACTGACCTATAAAAACACACATTGCGTTCAGCAGCATTGCCTTCTCCCTGGCGGGGGCATATCCTGTGCCGCCCACAGCCTCCAGATACGTGGAGAAAAGGGGCTCCCATTGCATCCACGGAATTGCCGGGGTCCCAGGTGACGGGAGAAACGCAGGGGGCGGTGTGGCACCTTGCATGGTGGGCCCGTGGGTCTTTAGGTAACCTTGTCGCCAATTATGTAGTGGGCTCTAAGGACGACAGGACACTTAGGTGGGTTCTAACTGTCTTTATTGACAAGACAAACTGGTGGGCATAACTTGTCCTTAGGCAGGGTAGGGGGGTTTACTTACAGTTCTTATCTGGGCCTCCGAGTTACTTCACTGGAAGCAGGGTGTGCTCATGGATGGCACGCTGTAGGCTTCCAGGGCCCCCATGTGGCCTCCTGTGGCATTGGACTTATGCCCTGGAAGCTGGGCTCCGAGCCTTCTGTGAGTCTCAACTATAATGGCTCCTCAACAGGAGCAGCGCTGTCACCCGACCACTTGGTCTGGCGCTCCGCCAATTGTGACAGCAACGTTCTCCCGTGGAGCGCGGGCTCGCAAGATCTTGTTGCCTCGAGATCTCGCGCTCCCGTGATGTCCCCACAAAGAGTTTTTTTTTTTTAAATGGTAATACTTTAAACTGACAGTGCTACCACCGGGCCCATTCCCCTCAACTTTACTTAACTTTTGCTCACCTAGGAAACAGTCTATATAGAATATGCCGCAGACCGGGGTCGGCCCTTTAAAACTACAACAGTGATGGTTTGGAGCAGCACAAAAAAATGTACACACTGTAGTTCGGTCCACGGAGCGTGAAAACATGTAACATTAGGTATAACCTCAGTAATTGTTAGGTTTTACATTTATTTATGGGTGTGGTTTGGAGGGGACAGCACAATAATTATAACCCTAAACAAAAAGAAAAAAGGAATCCCAAAAGTTGTGTTTTTATTGCCTTCGATGATTCTATCCTTTAATTTGGAGCTCATTGCGGCATTTTATTCTGTTCGTGGAGATTATTCATCTCGTTCGCCTCCATGTGGAATCAGAAACAAAAGTTTCTATGGCTAAAAAGGGCTCCAGCATGCGCAATACCTTTTCCTGTATTCCGCCATCCCACTGGCGCTTTAAGGCCCGCCTGCTTTTACTTTTATTGGAGGCTAGAAGCGCATACCCCAGAAGGGCCTGGCCACGGGGCGCGTTTTAAACCGAGCTGTTTCCTCTAGACCGCTCTGACTGTGCCCACACAAAAGGGAGCACAGCCCGCACTATCTCTAGCCGCCCAGCGTAAATGGCGTCTCCAGCCCCATTTTACTTTACTAGCCACCCTTCTACAGCTCTTAGGCCCATTTACCAAAGGAGCAAAGAGAAACTCAATAGAGCCTGGGACTTGTAGTTACTGAGCCCACAGGTTCGAATCGTGATTTTTCGTCAATCATCGGTGTAAAACTTCAACTCCCATCATTCCTAGGGCCTATGGTTGCGCAGGCGCACCGTGGCGGTTGGGGGAAACGTATCTGTTATGCTGCCTCGGCGAGGATAAAAAGAAGAGCTACTGGAGGGAGCTTGAGGCGCACGGCGCGGGAGCGGCCGGGGTGCAAGTAATATGTGGTGTTTTACATACTGCCGGTGGGTGGAGGGCAGCGGGCGGGATTCCGTGCAACGTTAAGTCACTGCTCACAGTGGTGCGGTACCCTAGACGCTATGCCCACGCAGCCTTTGTGCGCCGCAACAATGTAACAAAGCGCCACCCGGGCGCGCTCGCTACAGTGTGGCGAAGAGCGGGCGATGGCAGGGTGTTCGCTGCCTGCAGTGGCATGCTCTTTCCAGCTTTCCACCCCGGGGGGTATGGTCGCCAGTGCTCCCACCCAGCCTCTTAATGAGTGTGGGGGTCAGCTGACCACCTGCTTATTGAGGGCTCCCTGTGCTAGGCTCCCGGGCTGCAGGAAGAGCCTTGCTCACAGGAGGGAATTTTTTTTCTTCCCTGCCCGCCATCTTTTGAAGGGGAAAATGAGAGGAGGAGGAGGGGTAAAAGAAGCAGGAGGAGGGCTTTAGCATTGGAGGTTGATTGAACACGTAAGAGGCGGGGTGGTGGAGGCAGTGGTAGCCTCCAAACGAATGTCATTGTCCAGGTGGGAGGGCTAGCAATAGATCTGCTTTTAGAAAAGGAAACTTTAATGTACAGCTGTTAAAGCAGAGTGGTGGCGATTGTAACATTAGATGTGAGTTTTACCGCCAGGCCCTCCCAGTTCCCGGCATGCTTCTGCCCTTTTTTTTTTTTATTCACTCGATTTGATGATTTTGTTCAGGTCACTTAATGTATGCCTCTTCTATGCGATTGTCATCAACCGTCATCCGTTTATTTCAGTAAATCGTACTTTATCTTGCGTAAGCTGTTTGTATACTAAAGTGAATCAGCCGATCGCGTTATGTGTCTAGTAACTAATGATGCAGTATATTAAGTGCGTGACGCATATTCCCTTCAAAGTGGAATTGTGTAGGGCTTTTCATTTTGCGAAAGTTATTTGTATGTGTGTTGTAAGATGCATCCAGGAAAGACTGTTGACTCTCTGAGTAGTTAAAGTGTCGAGACAGAAAGGTGTTCCATAAGTATACATTGTAACTGGTGCATTTTTCTGTATCTCGTATCTTTATGCTGTTAAGATTTGTCCCATTACCTTAAATTTGATTGAGGTTCATCTCACTTTCAGGTACGAAATATATAGATTCCGGAACATCTGTGTTTCTTTTTAGGCACCCTTTAGTCACTTAACCCGCCTCCCCTCCCCTGGAAAATATCCTGCTACTCTCCTCGACTTGTGTGGTGATATACACGTTTCTGTTATACATATGAATTCTGTGTACGATATTTGACCATTGCTCCCCGATGCAGTACTAACATGTGTACTTATCATAGTCGTAATTCATATTTTGTGTGATAGTGGACCGTTTTGATTCGCTCATGATGCATTGCTAAATAAATATATACCCTCAGGAAGTGTGTTCACTTTCACGTATCTTGTACGTATTGAAACCATGTACAAGTTGAGGGTAGTATTTTGGTTGGGAGTAGGTTTGAGATGCTAGAGCATTACATTAGAGGAGTTAAGCAGCCTAGACTAATCTTCAAATGTAACGAAAACTTGCTTAGCCCAAGAACCTCGCATGCGATCTTGATAAGTCTGGTTGATTTTAAACATCCGTTCAGGCAGCGGGATAGCAAACACTTAATTCTAATAATGCTTCAGTGTTTGGCAGAGCACTGCTATGGTTGACTGTGGCTTTACCAACCTGAATGGTACAACCATGGTTCGATTTACAATCCCACGGTGAGGGATTTGTCTGCAACCTCGTACACTCAATAGCAACCCAGCCTGATGAGGGTAAAAAAGGAGCATGTGGCATTGATGGTCTAAACTCTGGACGTTTAGGACTTTAGGCAGACGTCTGGGGTTGGCGCAGGTTTATGCAACATATATTTCCTGCAAATTAATGGAATAATTCGTTTCATGGTTGATTGGCCTCGGGTAAGGCATTTTGTATGTATTTGTAGTTTTCATCTGTTGGCCAGGCTTAATGGCTTGTTATGATTATCGATGTGTACATGACTGTTTTTTGACTGGGTGTTGTGTTTAAGTGATCTACTTTTGTGTTGTCATATGAATCGGTTGTATCAATTTCATCTGTATCGTGTTATTCTATGTATGTATTGTTGAAATGACCCAAGAGATTTGTCAGTCTACCAAAATAAAGTTTTATTGATTGGTTCTTTGCTGATCAAGTGTATCCACATCTCCTTGTCAAAAATCATTTAAGTTGTGCATGGAAGGATTAAGAGGGGAAATATCATGGTCAAATGCAATTTAGACTATCCGTGTAAGTGCATACATATTTATTTTATGTTGTCTGTTGTACATTTGCAAACCCTGTGAAGTCTGTTGCATGTGACCATGAATTCTGACATCTTATTACAGTAGACTGCATAAGATTCCACTGTGCCCTACCCTTAACATTACTGTAACTGTTGAATGTGTAGCTAGTTATAGGTTACCATGCCTCAGAATTTGCACTCGCCGCTAGCGAGTGATAATGAGTTTTGACAAGCAATCAACGTTGTGCTGTGTGCAAGTGGCAAACTGAAGGAGCAAGTGACTTCTTTAATCCAGGATATTGTGGTTTACTGCTTGACATTTTTGTCCTAGATTATGTTACTAGAATACCGTTTTATCGCTGCTTTGTTGCACAGTCTCCAGGCACTCCGCTGGATGTGAAAAAGGGGTTTTGAGTATTAGGTTGGTGGCAAAAGGGTGCGAGATAACTTTGTTGGTGTACAGTTTGGAAATGCCTGGGTATTCTCTGGGTTTGTACCTAGGTTAAGGACGTAGAGGCGATTATGTCTAGAAGAGATCCTCGATTCATGATCCTCGGATGCAAACTTAAAAAGAAAAAAAAGAAATGTAGTGAAAGAAAAATAAAACTTACATTTTGTTTTAAAAACTTTTATTTTTGAATTTTACATACCCTCGAAATACAATCGCACCAACAAGGTGCACAATCAAAACTTGAGTAAACGGGGAGGGGTGAAAGGTGGAGGGTTGGTAGGAAGGCAAGAAAGAAAGGAAAAAAAAACTTAACATTAACTGTTTCCCCCCATCCCCCTTGAAGCCGCCCCTTCCCCTCCCACCCCCATATGAAATTGGAGCCCAATTTAAGTCTTCATCAGTGACTGAAATTTAAGGTTCAGAGGGATGTGTAGGATCTCGGTTCCCTAGTCTCCTTTTAGGTGCCAGACGAATCGGAGCCTACAGATTCATTACTGTTTAGCAGATATGCGATATACGGTCCCCAGATGTCTGGGGGCCGTGCATGCAATGGTAGGGTTCTTATAAACTTGCTTTCCACATTCTGGCAGTATGTTATGTCTCTTTTCCAGTCATCAAGTTTGGGTAGTGGGCCTCTGCCCCCTGACATGGCGATCCTCCTCCGGGCTAGCACCAGAAGAAGGGCTGCTAATTTACGTGATGCAGCTTGAAGGTATTCAGTGAGACCCAGGAGTGGCCCCAGCGGAAGCGGGGTCACCTGTTCGCCTATGATGTCAGCAGTTATTTGTAAGACTGAGTTCCAGAAACGTTGTATTCCGGGGCAGTCCCAGGCCAAGTGGAGGAAGTCCGCATGAGCCGCTGCACATCTTTCGCATTGGGGCGGCGTGTCTGCATGTTTATGCTTCTTGACTGGGGTATAGTATATTTGGTGTACCAAGTTAAAATGTATTAATTTGTAACGAGTATTCAGTGCAACCTTTTGGGTTTGGTTTAGGATATAGGACCAATCTTCTGTGGATATCGTCTCCTAAATGGCAGTTTCCCAATTTTGCTGGGTTTTAGTGTTGGGTTTCTCAATATCGGCCACCATGGATTTAAATAACCGCAAGACCAAGCTCCCTTCCCCCTGCGCCTGAATTGTGTTTGTAGTAACTCCCAGGTGGGGGGTTGTTTAGGAAATGAGGGAAATAACGTGTGTAAGGTATGGCGTAATCTAAAATACAGGAGAACATCTAGGGAAGTATTGCCCCCCCCTATCTTTGGCAATTTGTGGGGTTGGAAAGGTGCCCTCAGGGAACAGGTCTCCGAGTGAGTGGGCATTGACCTTGTCAGCCCATATTAGAAACACTTTTTTGTTTGTGAGGGGAATGCCGGGAATAAATCTGATTGGAAGTAGAGGGGAGAATCTCACATCTATTCCGTATTTGGTCGCCATCTTTTTCCAGATTGCGTATGCAGACAAGACTGATAACCGTGTTATATGGGACTGGGATTTGGCTTATAATGACCGCGCTTAGCAAGTCGGGTGAGGCCTGGGCTCGTTCCACTTGCACGTGTGGGCAAACAAAATGATCTGCCTACCAATAGCTCAGGAAGTGAGCCTGGGCCGCCCAATAGTATTTTTCTATATCTGGGAGCGCCAGAGGCCCCCCCCCCCCCCTTGGATGTTGGCAACACCAGAGTGCTATACGCGACACGAGCTGCTTTACCTGCCCATATGAGCTCTACAACTGCTGTCCTGATTTTTTGGAGAAAGGATTTGGGAAGGAGTAGTGGGATGTTTATAAATAAATACAGAAGTTTAGGAAGAATGACCATCTTGATAAAGGATACTTTGCCCCATATCGTCAACGGTAATGATTTCCACCTATGGATACGCTCTTGCATTGAGTTTAGCGTGGTGACATAATTATCTTTGTAAATCTCATGATGGTTACGTGACATGTAAATGCCCAGATAGCGCACTTTTAAGTGCTCCCATTTAAAGCTGTGATCGTCAATAAATTCAGTTGTATTGGGGGTCAAGGGAAACACTACCGATTTGGAATGATTCATTTTTAGCCCTGACATTTGGCCAAATCTTATCACTTAGTGCATTACAGGGTTCAGATTCTCTTGAGGGTCACTGACAAACAATATGATGTCGTCAGCGTGAAGAGAAACAATCAATCTGTGAGGACCTAGTTTAAGCCCTCAGTGCAGTTTGTTTTCTTGTAGTCTCGAAGCCAAAGGCTCCATGATGAGGGCGAATATCAGTGCTGAAAGCGGGCAGCCTTGTCTTGTTCCACGCTCTAGTGATATGCTCGTGGATCTAGTGTTACCCAGAGTGACGTATGACCGTGGGTCGTTATATAACAGACACTAACTTGATAAAGAAATTACCAAAGCCCATCTGTCTAAGCGTTGCCATCATGAATGGTCATTCGATAGAGTCGAACGCCTTTTCGGCGTCAAGAAGTACTGTTGGATCTATGGCCTCGATGACTCCGAACAGTCTTCTGATGCCGTATGTGGTACTGCGTCCTGGAATGAATCCGGCTTGGTCACCATTGACCAGGGCCGGCATGAGAGGGAGTAGCCGTGTTGCAAGAATTTTATTGTCCAGATTAAGGAGATCGGCCTGTAAGATGCGCATTCATCTCTGTGTTTGCCGGCTTTATGTAGTACCATAACATTGGCTTCGCGCAGTGTGGGGGGGGGGGGTAGGCTTCCGTGCTAGACTGCTTCTTTGTAGACGCGGAGCAGGAGTGGGGCGAGGATGGGTGCGTGGGCTTTGTAAAACTCTCCAATGAGCCCATCGGGTCCTGGCGCTTTGGAGTTTGGAAGGGATTTTATTGCCTCCAGAATTTCTTCCTCTGTTATCGGAGCGTTTAGTGGTTCTCGCAGGTCTGCCTCCACCCAGTATAGCTCAGTGTTGTTAAGATACTCCTGTATAGAGTTCGGGTCTGAGTTACCTTTGGAACTGTACAGGTTCTAATAGAAATTCCGGAACGCGAGCGATTTCCTCCTCAGTATATACCCGCTGTCCTTGAGCATCTTTGACACATTCAACTCGTGTCGGGATTTTGTCCATTGATAGTAGGCGGGCCAACAAGGTGCCTGGTTTCTGTCCCTCGCCATATTGCCGGATCTGGTGACCATGACCCAGGAATTTTATCTCTCGTTCGGCCGTTTCCCTGAACTTCAGAAGTTCCTCCTTTAGGTCTCTAGCACCCGCTTAAGAATAAAACTTACATATGTCAAGATGGCTTCAATAACTTGGATGGTTCATTGGATTTTATTTTTGAAATGTTTTTTTCAAATTGCCAATATCTAACCCTCCTGTCCTCCCACCCAATCGCTGGTTCTTTCTCCTCTTACTATCAACTCCCTTCCCGCAACAAGTTCCTGCAAAACAAATGTGCCCCGAATAAGGTGTGGCAGGCAATGTGTGAACGTAGTACCACAAGCATGGCATATGCACGGGGCAGGGACTGGGTCCCTCCCAACTCTCCCACTCCACCTCTGGGGCAGGACTGGCTCTGGTGAAAACAGTGTTTGTCCTCCTGCCCCGATCAAGAGGAGTCTCTGTTCTCATGTGACTGTGTCATGACCCTTGTCATGACCCTTACCCTATCGCACACGACTGCCATCTTTTCCATTCCACTAAACGAAGGTTCCACAAAGCCAAAACATCTACGCATGTAGGGCAGAACTAAGTCAACAATTTATATAAAAAGAAACACATTAAGTCTTGCATTACTTTTAAAATCCGAAATTTCCTTTATATATATCACACCAATTTGATGTACCCCATCAATGACAAAAAAATGACACGACCCAAAAATCCCACATGTGACATACTAACCATTCAAGACTGTTGTTGTGAATACCGACTCAAGAAAAGTATACTTTAATTCAGGAAGCCCCTTATGTTATTGATCAAAATTTCATTTAAAACATAGGTGGGGAACTTCACTTTAATTAGACCACTTCTTTCCAGCTACTAAATGTAAAACATGTAATCTGGACCCACTATTACCAGAAAGAATAGAGGGCATTATCTACTATTTGGTTATCTGTTCCCATTTTAGTAATTTTTTCTCAAATTAAAAGAGCCTTTAGTTGCTCCTACCTAAAATGTCTTGTACTTGATTGGTTAATTTCTTGTACTTGGTTGCTAGCCAATCACAATTGCCAGATGTTTTCAGTAACTATTTTCTCCTTTGCCATTTTTCAAAGAAAATGTGTTTAAGTTTAACAATTAACTGTTCACACTGGAACTTAAAGGTATGAAACGAGTATAAGATCAAATAAGGTACACGCTGCACATACAGCTACGAACCCCATTTTGTAGATACGCAGCTAAAGTGTACATTTTATTATGTTCCATTCATTACTTAAGGCTAATATATGATTGTGACGCAAAAAGCACAAATTCAATATCTTTTTCCTAACATAATCTTCCTATAGCAAGTACTACACACTAGGCTAGACCTTTCAGTTGCAAGCTACTAGCCATCCATAAAGTCTCACATTTTGAGGCCTGCTAAATTTGAGTGCCAGCAAGAACTCTGTTCCAAAATTGATCAGTAGTTATACAGTCTAATGTATACACCAATTTCCCCAGATCGCGCCAACCTTCCATTAAGTCAATATGAAGTCAAGAAATCAAATTTCTCAAACATTTTTTAAGCCATGAACTGTATGATTGCATTTTCTCCAGCTTTTGTACCTTTTTCAATCGTGTGCACGATATAAATGAAAAACAGCAAGTAACCTTTCTTCTTGGCACTGGGAGTTTGGGCTTTGACGGTAGGAAAGGGGACTGGGGGCGAGTGGAGTAGGGGAGGAGGCATGAGAAAAACATAGACACATTTGCATAGTATCTGGTTTTAGGTTTGGTTTTGGTGAATCTGGATGATTAAAATAGATGGGGTTGAGGAGCATTCAGTTCTAAAACTAGTGGCCTCAGAGTGCTAGTATGAAATTGAGGTAGACCCAAAAATATTGTGGGGCAAATGCACTTGCCAGAGCTTCTATTTAATCTTGGCACTTTACCAGTGCTTTACCAATACTTCCTTGGTGAAATTGAGATTTTGCATGAGCCCTCCCTATTAAAGGAATTCACCTGACAGTTTAATTTGTCGTCTTTATTCTTATGTCATTGGCGGACAGTTGTTTTGCTCCCCAAGTGCGTCCTCAAAGTACTGCCCTTATTGTTGCACTGTTTTTTTTTTTAAAAAAAAAGTCCTGTATCAATTTACTCCTCTCAAGAAGCGCATTTAGAAAGTGATATTTATATATAATATATATTATTTTTTTTGAAGATGTATTTGTTGGGTTCCACTTTGATCTAGTCTTGTTAGCAGCTGCAGCACTTGGTTGAAGTACAGCTGATGCAGTGTAAAGAAAGCTAATGCACCCCATAACTAAAATGTTAGATTTAATCAGTCCTAATAAACCCATAAACAAATGACAGAACAACATCATTAAAGTGTGAGTAAGATGGAAAACTTGGTTATTATCATCCATTGATGCTTGTGGTAAAACATTTGCAAAACACCAGAGTAATGATAAAGGCCTAATTTCTATTGTGCAGTATGGATTCAGGAAAAATCGAGCAATTTATTGGGTTTTGGAATAGACTTTTACAAGGCGACCCTAAATAACAATGGCCCTCATTACAAGTTTGCCGGTCCGGTATCCTTTGTTACCGTAATGGCAGTGACACTGGTTCCGTGACCGCATGGATGCGGAAACGAGGAAGAATTGTGGGTTGGCGGCCAAATGCCTCGGCACAGTGTGGAACTGGTGCCACCGCCATCACGGTAACACACACGGATGCATCGGGCCAATCAAATCACAATCATCTGGTACTACAAGGCTCACAGGTACTGTGCTTGGCTAAGAAACGCGAGGAAGATGACATCAAGGGTGCCAATCAGCCGGCAGCGCAAACCCTGCTTCAGTGAGGTGGAACTCGCCGTGCTCGTTGAGCACATAGTGGATAATGCTGGTGAACTATTCAGCGCAGACCAGAGGCGCTCCATGCAGCAGAGAAGGAAGGCCATATGGGCTGAGGCTTCTCAGAAGGTCTCGGCTGTGGGGGTGACTGGGCAGAGAGTAAAGGACTGCCACAAGAGGTGGGACGACTTGTGGCTGCGGGTCAGGAACCTGCTGTCAAAATGAAATCATTCCTTCTGTCCTGAAGTTGTATTCTGACTCTTGCACTATAAACTAAACTATAAGGTGAAAGGGGAAATGTCTTTAACCTTACAATCCTGGAAAAGAGTTCGTAAATGAAGAATACATGGTTACAACTTCTCCCAGGATAAGATTTCTTGTTCCAGATGGTGACTCCCTTCTTCTGTTTGTTTATTTTATTTATAAAGCGCACCTGACCCAGAGGTATCTGGGCGCTTTAAAAGTACAGTTACATGAATATGGCAAAAGCAGTTGTACATAAGTTCAGGGTATAAGACCTTGGTAAATACATATCGGTACTAGATAAGTTACCGCAAAGGTATTTGTCTATGCACATATAAAACGCAGTAATTATTAGTTCTTACTAAGTATCCAGGCTATGACTCTTCTCCTGAAGTGGTCGAATACTTGTACGGTTCTGATGGGAGGGAGTTCCAGAGTTGGGAGGCCAGTACCGGGAAACTAGACCCTCTGGATCTTTTTAGGTTAAACCTAGGGACCATCGGGCAGGGAGTGTCTGTAGATCTAGTGATGCGTGTGGATGATCTCTAAGTGAATATTTGGTGAGTTAAGGGCGGGGGGGCCTGTGTGGTTCAGAGCTTTAAAGGTCAGACCTAAGGTTTTGACTATGATCTTTTCATTGACTGAAAGCCACTTGTGTTGTATTCTGGTAGCAGAGATGCGTTCATTTCTAGGTATATTTAAGGCGGCTCTGAGACCAATATTTTGCATAATCTGGAGTTTGTTCATTAGTTTAGTTAGCGCCTAGATGGAGACAGTTACAGTAGTCTAGAGTCTATAAGAGCTCTGGCCAGGGTGAGGCAGATATTGGGAGATATCATAGGTTTGCAGGCTTTTATTTATTTTTTCCTGATAAAACATTTTTTATTATCATTTGATTACAACATAAACAAAACAACCAAAAAGGGAGGAACAAGAAAGAGACGAGGCAGTTACATCCACTGGGCCGGCCTGCCTTACAATAGTAATTTGTCTTCCATCACCATTTTCGTGCAGTGCGGTCACAGTTCACCTTATAAGTGTTCAGGGTAATGTCCCCGGAGTCCATATACTTCAGGGCCCTCCCTCCTCCAATGCCGCCCATATTTTGGAGGCTTTGTTGGGACAACCTTTTGCGGTATATATCCTTCTTTCAATCATAGCACATGTGTCCATGTCCAATGCCCATTGCTCCAGTATCAGAGTCTGGGGCTCCCCATTTCTGTGCAATATTGCACTTGATTAGGGCGGCTGCCGTATGCAATAGCAATTCTTCCCATTTGTTCAGTTCGTGCTCTCCCGGTGCTCCCAGGATTAGGACCTTCGGGTCCATGTCTATAGTTTTGGAGAGTATCCGGGCCAGTTCCCGACAGCAGGCCTCCCAGAAAGTACGGATCCGGGGACAGGACCACAGGATGTGGAAGAAGCTCCCCTCCTCATCCCCGCACCTGAGGCAGTTCGGGTTCGTTGCTTTCCCCCACCCAAACATAGCAGTTCTAGGATAATACACTCTATGCAGTATTTTCAATTGCACCAGTCTAAGTCTCGAGGAAATGGCGGCTTGCCGTGGGTGCATTAGTACCCGGATCCATTCCTCAGGGTCGATCTCCCGTACATCTATTTCCCACTTGGCCTTTAGATTGGTCATCAGTGGTTGCAGAGGAAGTGATGGCGTTATAGAGAATGGATATGCATTTGGAGGGGATATATTCGGGTAAAATGTTGCGTTCTAGAGGCGAGCATTCCGGATATTG
Organism: Ambystoma mexicanum; assembly: GCF_040938575.1. Classification (NCBI taxonomy): domain Eukaryota; kingdom Metazoa; phylum Chordata; class Amphibia; order Caudata; family Ambystomatidae; genus Ambystoma; species Ambystoma mexicanum. The sequence goes on from NC_090929.1 coordinate 211,799,770, forward strand.
TCCTTTGTCGATATCTGCAGGCTTTTATTAGTTTGCCTGTGTATGCAGTGGCTGAGGCAGTCCTGTTTACTTATTTACTGAGGTTGGAGGTGGTGTCAAAGTAGAAGCCAAGCACTTTTACTGCTTTGGCAATGTGGATGTTCCCATCTATATTGAATAAATTGTATTTAGGGCCAAGTTTGTTTAAGTTGGCTGGGGAGCCTAATAAGAGTAGTTCTGTCTTATCATCATTCAGGCATAGGCCATGGGTGGCCATCCATGCCTGAATGATGGTGTATATTTTGTTTACCCGAAGTAGATCTGTGTCATACAAGCCTTTCTGGGTGTCATCTGCATAGTTGGTGTCAGTGGCACCCAGACGATGCAGTTTGTCAAACGGCTCTGTAAAAATGTTATACAAAGTGGCCGAGACGCATGACCCTTGGGGCACGCCGCAGGTGTGGGGTCAGCTGCTGCGGTAGGTGAAAAAGTTGCATAGTTCTTTTGTTGAGGAATGATTGTATCCATGTGATTGCAGATTTGGAAAAGAAGGTTGCTGGTTCCAGGCGATCGCAGAGTACTTTTTGATCAACCACGTCAAACGCAGCAGACAAGTCTAGGAAGAGCAGGATGGCAAATTTACCTTAGTCTTTCAGGTCGTCAATCTGGCTTTTTAGGTCAACCAGGGCAGTTTCTGTCCCATGTTGAGGTCTAAAGCCAGATTGTCGCAATCCTAGGAGTTTGTTGGCCTTGAGGTAGTCCTGAATTTGCAAGTATGCAACTTTATCCAGATTCTTTAGTAAAAATGGGACTTTGTTGATCGGTCTGTAATTAGTTGGAATAGTGGGGTCGAGAGTTTGTTTTTGAGGAGTGGGAGTACCAGGATTCCTTGAGGTTGCTGGGTACAACGCCACTGGTGAAGGAAGAATTGATAGGTTTAGTTATGAGTGGGGCTAAGTCTCTGGCTGCATCCTTAATAATCTGTGCTGGGCAGCTGTCGCCCTGGCAGTTGGATGGTTTCAGAGAGGCAATTATGTTTTTGTACATCTGTTACAGATACGTTAGAGAATGTGACATCGTGAAGCAGTGGGGGAGGTGGTGGGTGGTCCTGTGCTTCCATGAGGGGTTTAGTATTTGCTTGGTTAGTGAGTAGTTTGCGTTTGTCCGCTATTTTGGTCTGAAGCTTGGTAATTTTATTGGTACGCGCACATTGGATGTTAGTACACCAAGTTTTTGTCTTTTGTGCATGTATCAATCGGTGGGTTAGGTGTCTCCCTTTCTCACAGGATAGTGAAAAGTTCTTTGGTTCTAGTGCCTGCTTGATTTATTCTGTTATTATAGGTCTCTTGTTTGGTACGAATGATCTCATTTTTATATTGAGTCGATGAGTGGATATGGAGATGGTTTTGTTCTCTGGGGAGGGTGTGAGTTTCCAGAGGGTTTCTAGTTTCCTTTTGTAAACCATGAGTTCACATGGGCTCTTGGTTTTGCTTTGTGCATTTTGAGGGGTGCTATTGAGTCAATAGCTTTGATCATGGATGTGTTGTAGGCATCTACAAGGACGTTGGGGTCACCTATGTGGGGCCGGGATGATGAGGGGCATAATTGCCTCGGCCGTAATATTCCGCTTGTTTCTGGTGAGGCATGTAGGTGCTTTGGGACAGGTTCCATTATGAACTGAGGCTATAGTCGTCTCAAACTCAATAGGATAATGGTCTGTCCAGGTTTGTGGTATAATGCTATTTACTGAGATGTTGCAATTTAAATCTGCTACCCAATCCAGGGTTCTTCCTTTTTCATGGGAAGGGTGAGGTTTTGAATAAATTCATGTTCAACCAGAGTGTTAGCTAGGGACTTGGCTAGGATGTCATTGGGGTCATTGGAGCTTAGATTGAAATCTCCTAGGATTAGGGTTTGCAAGTACATTTTTGATGTTTTTGGACAGTAAGGTAGTTATATCCTCTTCAAAGGCGTTGGTCCTCGGGGGGGGGGGGGGGGGGGAGGGCGAGGGGGGAGACTATAGATGAGGTGGATAGATGTGGTATTTTTGTGGCGTTTGGAGTTTAGCAGAGGATTTCACTTGAGGATCATATAGGTGAGGGGACTAATCTCATATCAAGTGAGTTCCTGAAAATGAGGGCAATACCTCCTCCTCTCGTACGGTCCGTCGGCTCTGATGATAGAATAGTTGTCGGGGGGGGGGATAGCTAATTATAATGAGTGGCCTGCTGCTGCATGCACCCAGGATTCTGTTACTGCTAGGAAGTCCAGGTTGTTGGATAGTATAGCATCGGCTACATCGGTAGCGTGAGCTACTAAGGACCCTGTGTTGGTTAAGGCTCCTTTGAGGGCCTTTGTGGGATTGACTTGCTCGGTGTTGAAAGATTTAGTTTGTCTTAATGTTGCTTGGTTAACTGGTGCAGTAGCGTCAGTTTTGACTTGATTGGTAGAACCATGCTTGCTGTAGAAAGCAGGGTATGTAGGTCTGGGCTAGGATCACTGCGGTGTTAGGGCGGGCATGACTGATGTGGTTAACATTGGGGTCGCGCTGGTGGTGAGAAAGTAGTCTGGTGCGGAGTCTGGAATTTCTAGCTTTGATTCTGGGGTGGGTACATAGCAGGCTGGTTGTGGAGTTTGTGGTGCTCCTGTCGTTGGTAAGGTTGGGTGTTGTCCACTTAGTGGTTGTCAGATTGTTTAAGTGTAGTTTGGGTAGAAAAGAGGTAGGTTTCATTTTAGCATCTAAAGTAGGGTTGTTTAGAGCTGGTAGAAATGGTGTGGCCTTAATTCTATGGTCGGCACTAATATGGGGGGAGCATTATGATACTCAGATGTGGTGCCAATGATGTAAGCCAGAGGGCAATTAGTAAAAGGACAAGTAGTAGCTGTTGGGTAGGTGGGGGGATGCATAGTGCGCTGAACGAATCCTGGTGCGTGGAGATTGCACTATGGGGCTCAACTGGGAGGTGAGCAGGAGAATGGTGCTCCTGGGAGGCTAAATCTAATGAATGTAGGCTTGTCTAACAAATATTTACTATTATAAATCTTGAGATGTGCTAGTCTGGCAAAAGTCGTTAGGTCTAGTAAATCTGAGTATGGCGAACAAGTCACGGAGGCAGTTCTAGACAAAAGGACTGGTCTGGGGTAAGCTGCAGAAGACATAAGGTACAGCGGACTGGTTGGTATCAACATACAATAGCGTCCTTCTGCTTCAGGAAATATATTAATAAACATAAGTTCATGTATCCAATGAGATGCGAATAAGATCTTTCTCTATTATAGATCTGCTATTACATTGAGGATAGTAAAGAACAGGGTAGGCCAGTTCAGAATATTTGCTAGGCTAATACTGGTACATGATAGAGGGAGCCTTCCTTTAATCGCGACGTGTAAGTACAAGGGGGGAAATGATTAGATGGTGCTGTCAGGGACAGGCTGGGCAAGAATATGTACCGTGGGGTTATAGGGTGGGTGGGTTATTCTGACATGGCTCTACTTAGGCTAAATAGGTGGAAAGTAAGCTTGTATTGCAAGGATTCTCTGGACTAAATAGTATAGCAAAGCGATGATGATACAGTACTGGGAGCGGTTAACCAATCTGGATTACAGTAAGAATTGCGTAGCTGCAGGTCGGGTAAAAATGCAAATGAATAGGCAGTTAGGCACATATGCAGTAAGAAGGGTAGTACCGCTACTTGAAGGCTGGAGAGCACGAGCCTGAAGGCGATACAACATACTGATAGTACTTTAAGGATTGCGGTGGCGTACTCGCACGCATGTCTGCAGTGGTAGTCCGGTGAGGGGTCGTTCTGGAGATGATCAGCAAGTCTTATGGAGAAAGAGCATAGGGAGGTAATGGGGCTGTGTGCAAACGGGGCCTTGTTCTGGCCTTGCACGGGCCGCTGCCGGCTTCTTCTGCCTGCTGGCGGATGTGGCTAAAATATATTCGAAAGTGGTTGCCATTTTGGATCCATGATTCAACACGAATTCACAAGGAGATGATCTGGTCGGGGTAATCTGCTCGGTTCTGGCAGATAGTGCAGGATTTTATGCACTACAGCTGGGCAGATGTAGATAATCCTCAGGGCTCCTCTACACACGCGGACAGTCTGGCTGGGATTGATGTTGGCTCTGGATTTTTCAACAAAGATGGTGCTCAACGTCCTTATTCTAGAGGATGATTTCCCCTTCCCCATCCCCAGGATTTCTTCTACACAAAGGTTCCTCGGGAATAAATGGTCCACGGGTTCACTATAATACACATATATTTGTTTTTGTAAGTCTGTCTTTCAGTATTCGTGTTTTCTTCTACCAGGTCTAAGGAACTCATGGTGGCAACATTAAAGACAGACACAAGATCACAGTTCAAGGGGGTTTATTAAAAAGTATGCATGGATGAGAAAAATGGCTAATCGAAATCTAAGAGCAACCTACGAGCATCAAATTATGGTCCTAGTGACGTCTTGCCTAATAAAAAGGGCCTATAATCAAAAAAACCTATTGCCACTCTTTACCGCCAAGTTACAGAACAGCGTGGGATAATGTACACCAGAAAAGTGTTCGCAAAAAGAAAGTCAGGATTGTAGAGCTGGGGTCTCCCTTCCCCACGTTTTTGGCATGGGACTGTCATGACCACTTGGTTCCCCTTTAAAACGGCACCCAAAGTTTCCTGGTCAGTGGCATCCAATTCCTGGGCTAAGGGTAGGAAGGACCTTGAGGGCTACCAACTTCAGTCACTTCCTCATCTTCCAACATGGCCGCCCTGTTTGTGTTCCTTGTAGGATGCTCTGCTGTCTAGTTGTTGTCACTCCCGAGTATTTAAGCCCCTCCCCTTTGTTCGGTGCTTCTCTTTCTACAAAGTCACTTACCTTGGAAGGCCTGATGGACCATAAACAACAAAGTGTCTTCAATAAATCTTCAAGTTGGGCGTTTTCTCTTCACCCTTGGATTCCCCTCAACAGGGCTCTAATCCTTCTCGCAACATTGGCCTCCTAAGTCGGGTTCACTACTGCCTTTCTCTCAAAAATGTAACATTCAAAAGTCTCATTGTCTTTTTAAACAACTGTTCACTGTGGACATCCCTCAGCCGGGTTCACAATTGTCGCCACAGTGTTCACGGGTAAATCCCTGTTTACCCCCAATTCGCAGGCATCCTTCAGTCTGGTTCACATTAGCCAATTTTACAGTTTACTCAGTTTTCCTCCACTTGTCAAAGACTCTTGAGTGTGTGAAGGGTTTTGCTCCACCCTTGTATGACCACTTTGACGTCTCATGCCGACCTCCCCTAAGGCCTCTTTGTTCTCCTAGTTTCAACAAAACAAAGCAAAAAGGCTGTCAGTCCTTCGAATGAGCACCCAGCAGTGCCGGACCACTCTGTCTCTGGACCTTTACTGGGGTTTCTTTGTTCAACAATGTTGCCGTCTGCAAGCTTGGGCCCAGCACAGTTCGGTTTAATATCGATACTCTGACTCACTGGCTGTGCTGAACTGTTGGAGTTTCTCATCTCGGGAGTCTAGGACGGCGGCAAGCACTTCTCCCCACTTTGGCTATCAGTGCAGGAGGGCCCTGTGTGCCTTGACATCGGTCACACCCCATGACAGTGGAGCGTCCCAGCCTTAAAACTTCCCTTTTGGATGCTTTACTGGTCTTTCTGTTGAAAAGGACAAGGGCAATTTCCTCATTGTCTCGTCGCCTTTCTCCTCAGTTTGAACTGCCGGTTCTGAATAGCTGCTTTCTCGTGCTCTGCCTTTTATCCTTGTGGTGAAGGGGAAAAGGCTGTCGGGTGTGCGTAGTTGTCCATTGCTTGACTCTGCCTGACCATTGTTTTGGGACATGTCGGGTAAACTGCTCTGGTGTTAGTCCCCGGTCTTACACAGTGCAAGGAAGTTTTTGTATCCGAAAGGAGGGGGGGGGCAGAGATTCTGAATATCATACGGGGTAGGATGGGGAAAGGGGTTGCCATGTCTCAACTGTCGGTGTCCCACTTCCACTTGGATGACAGATCCCCAGGGTCTGGCATGCAAGACACCTTTAGGTTTCTCACACGGGTTTCTATCAACAAAGTTCTGATATTTCTTCTCTGGGTTTCTGGTAACCACACTTATAATTGCTTGGTATACTCCTTCAGAGTTTCTTATTCACATGTTACTTTCACAGTTGTATTTTCCCTTTTGTTGCTTAATGTTGCTTAATTTATCCTCTTTGCATTCCATACAATCACATACTGATGGGGTCTACTTTGCAATTCACTTTCTCGTTTTACAATGAGTCTCTTTGCTTTCTCTTTCTTCTTTTTACTATTATTCTTGTTTGGCGTGCTCGCTGATGCGCCCCAGGGTCCCCACTATCCTTGGGTTGACTCACTCTCTTGCTGGTGTCTCAAGGCTTGCTCGTGGTCAACCAGTGAAGGTGCACCACCTGCTTTCCTCCTGTGACTGCTTTCTCTTCGTTCGGTGTCTCTCGTGGCTTCTCTTCAGCATGCCAACCTTGGCTTCAAGCATCAGTCGGTAAGGTACTGCTTTCCATTAATAGGCAAATGCCCAGAAGTCTTCCCCCCCCCCCCCCCCCCCCCGGCTCCTGGCATTTCTGCAGCATGTCCTAGACTTCGCAGCATCTGCTTTCTTCCTGCATGGTGAGCCCTCACAGTTCCACCACACCAGCCTGGGCTTCTCCGAATCTCAAGCCTTGCTAAGAGATGAAATGTTGTCTCTGTAACAGCAGCCTCTACTACTTTGTCTCTGCTCTCAGGACACAGCTGTTTTCGGAAAATAAATAGAGCACTCATTGAGTCTGTGGCTTCTCCTGTTCTACACTGCTCTTTCCCTCTTTCTTGTCCCAATATTAAGGTGATTCTGGGAAAATAAGTCCATTGTTAATGTTTGGCTAAAAAGGTTTGCACAATTAGTTTCAATATTTCCAAATGCCAACATTTTAGAAGGTATACAATTGGAACTGAAGACCGTCTTGTAACTTCCACAAAGTAGATCAGGTTTGGAAAATTTGATCTATCTGTTTTTGTAGGCTTCTCAGGGCTGGCGTGATGTGCTCTTTTCTGTTTAGTCTCAGGAGTAGTCATGCTGTAGTATTTCGGATGTGTTCAGTTCTTTTGTGAGGCATTCTGGCATTCCGAGGTAGAGGCTGTTTGTGTAGTCCAGTCGGGTGCGATGGTTCTATGTGGGAAGGTGAGGTAGGGGCGTATCCCTCTAACTAGTCGCCAGAGGCAGAAGTGTTTCTTTGATATTGCGTTATGGTTCCAGTGAGACACTCTTATCCATTAGTATTTCCAGGTTTTGTATCACTATAGATGTCTCCGGTTGGGTTTCCATGCACAGTGGCCCACTCGGGTGTGTGTGTATGTGTTGCATTGTCTTTGGGAGGGTGCGGGGGTCATACTTTCTGTTCTGGTCAGTTAGTTTGAGATTGATTGTCATGCAGGTGTCTGTGAGGCATTTGGTGAGGGTGTTTGGGTATTGGGTTGTGGTTATCTTGAAGATAAGTTTGATATCGTCTGCATAGTTTTAGTCGGTCCATGAGTTTCATTAGGTGTTGGAAGAGGAGTGGAGAGAGACTAGATCCTTGAGGTATGCCGCAGGTGATGGTTTTTGGTGTTGGACGTACAGCGGTAAGTATGTCCTTTCTGTTCGGTTGGTGGGGAAAGATTTTAGCCTATTGTAGTGCAGTTTATTTAATGCCGCATTCCTCCAGTCTCTGGATTATTGTTGTGTCTGTGTTGAAGGCCGCTGATATGTCCAGTAGCATGAGGGATGATTGGGTGCTGTTGTATGAATTTATTTTTAGGTTGTCGCATATGAATAGAAGTGCAGATTCTGTCTGAAGCAGACTTGGGAGTGGTCACGTGTTCTGTTGCTTTCCGCATGGTTTAGTATTTTGTAGATTTGGTTATCAAGTAGTTTAGCTGGGTAGGGTAGGTTTGATATAGGTCTAATTTGTGGGGTCTTCTGCATTTCCTGTTATTTTAGGGCTTGATGTGTGCTGATATGAAAGTTTTAGGTACTCTGTCCATGTTTAGGGATAGGTTCATTAGTCGCTGGAAGTATGATGCTGTTCTGTGGTTGAGGGTTTTTTTTTTTTTTTGAAGATGCCATGTGAGTTTGGGTCATTGTGGGATCTGGCGAAGTTGGTGTCTAATAGTTTGAAATTTCTTTGTTTATAGGTTCTAATCCGTTCTTGTGGTTGGTTGCGCACTGGTTTCTGTTGGTTCCGGGATTGGGTTTTTTGTAGGGTGGCTTGCCTCGATGGTCTGTTTAATTGCTTCTAGTTTTGTTCTTGGGTGGTTTGTGATGTCACAAAGGGAATGTGGTGATATGACTCATTTGTTGCACATGATTGGGTTTTTGACTATTTGTTACAGTGGATTTGTTGCCGATTGGATGCTTGTAGTGATTGCTTTTAGGACTGCTGATTTGTAAGTTTGGATCTGTCGTCTATTTGTTTTTGTCCAATTTGTAGCAAACGATACTCGGATCATCCTCAAAATCACCAGGCTCCACCCGTCCAGATCGGTCATCATGGCTCTCGGATACGGACCACTGGACGGCTATCAACCACCTCACCCTCAACTGGGGGGGGGGGGGGAACAGTCCTAGTCTGTGGAAAAAACGCTCTAGCCCATGGTCTTGACTCTCTAGGCACACCCGTGGCAACCTTCATTTAGGCGTAAAATCTTCACCAAATCTCGGCCATCCACACCATCATCCTCCTATCTCGCCTAGATTACACAAACTGCCTTTATCTAGATGCACCAGTGTTCCTACTTGGGGGGGGAAACTACAATTCAAATCGCTGCGACCCGCCTGCTCATCGGCCTCCCTCCCAGAGAATAAAATTACAGAACATAACATCAGACCCAAAGAGTCCTCCACTTGCTCCCTATTGGCCGATGAACTACCTTTAAAGCCATGTGCATTACTTACCGTGCCATCCATAACACAGGCCCGGAATTCCTCCAAGACAAACAAACACTCTACCTACACTCTGATCTGGCGTAGCTATTCTCCTAGTTATTCCACAATATAACCACACCAGACTGGGTGGATCCTCCTTCTCAGTCCAAGCTCCCACCATATAGAACTCCATGCCCTTCCACATCCACAGTATTTGATGATGGCATTCAAAACCAGTCTCTTTCCTTTATCCTCTTGAAACTCTTCCACTTTATACTGTCTACCGAGCACACAACCAACTACTACAGATGTCGGTAGCGCCTCACCATAAGATAATTGCACCCCCTTGCGGCTTTCACAGATGATCATACTTCACCCTGCTCCTGCCCCAGCCACAAACTCTATAACTGGTGCAATATAGTCACTGAACAGTGCTCTTAAATTAATGCACCTTGGATATAGCAACTTAAAGATCCAGGTACAGAATGCTCATTCAGATGTTAAGTTAAAGGATATTTGTACCGCGCACTATCGCCACCGGTGTGGTCCCCGGGCGCTCTGGCGGCTATGGAAAAGGGAAGGGGGGGGTGAGTTAGTGGGAATAAGCTGGAAAAGTGCAAGATCAGTGATGTGCTGTTGGCAGCCTCAGCCCGGTGAGTCCTTTGGCTGGGCTTTGGGTGTTTTACGGTCCGTATGTCGTCGTGTGCTCTTGTGAGTCTCTGTGGTTTGTTTTGTTGTTGTCGTGAAGCTTGTGCAGATTGTTGTGTTGTAGGCTTGTGGTTGTGTCTGGTTAGAGTTTGAGAGGTGTATGCAGCGGGTTGAAATTGTTAGTGGATTGGTTAATTGGCATTGATATCCTTGCAATTATGTCTAGGTGTGGTGCTCACCATCATTCACCATTCCACCTGAGTGTGGCACATGCTAACATTCATTAATCCTATCTAGATGTGACGCAGGCTGAAGTTCAGAGTTTTGTCTAAGTGAGGCAGAAGCTAACATTGTTACACCTGTCTAAATGTGACGAATGCTAATCTTCACAGTTCTCGCTAGGTGTGGTACTTGTTAACATTGGCAAGTATATTAGTACGTAACGGATGGCAACATTTACAGTCCAGCATTGAATAGATTTAGGCTGGTGGTCACAAATCTCTCTAAGTGTGCATGCTGTTTGGGATTTTGACGGTGAATGATTGGTACCGGTGTGGTGGTGGTTGAGTCCTTTTCTGCAGAAAATTGCGTGTAGGTTGTGTCGGTTTACTAGGTGTTTCAAATGCAAGGTGTCCAGTATTGCGCTGAGGGAGTTTGCTGTAGTTTTGTTATCTCTTTTGAACCAGATATTAAATTCCCCACAACAATTATGTTCTAATAAGTGGAGCGGTTGTCGGTGATATTCGTTGTGGGGTTGATGGATGGTGGTCTGGAGATTAGGAGAATCAGTATGTTGAATTGATCATTGAGCTTGATGTTGATTGCGAGTGATATATAATCTTCTGTTGGTTGGGGGAGTGGAGTGGTGCAGACGTGGTCTTTGTGCGCTATTGCAATTTCTACTCCTTTGGTTTTCTTTGTTAGAATGTATTAGGTTGGAAAGATGAGAGCAGAACCACTGAATAATAGTCAGACCTAGTGAAGTGTTAGGGTGAAGTGAGGTGGTTGACTGTATCAGTCTGTTGATTGGTTGAGGAGGATGAGAATAGACAAGGAGTCAGTATGATGTGCAGAGAGAAGAGAATTGGTGACATGGAAGAGAGCAGTTTCACTGTAGTGTGCAGAGGGGAACCAGATTGGTTATGGGGAAGGAGTGAATGAACATTAAGATGGAAGGAAATATATGAGTAGGCAGCCCTTTCGAGAAGTTAAGAGGGGAAAGTGAGAAGTGAGAGCGGGTGATATTTAGATCTAGATGAGGGGTTCAACAAAGGCTTTTCAAAAGATATGAATAATTAGGGAAAGCTTGAAAGGGGAAGGAAAGGTGGCCGATGCAACAGTTTAGACTTCCCGAAGGGTATAATAGGAAGATGGACATAAGGGATCATGGAAGGGGGCAGAGTGTCAAGGGGCACACAAGGAGAGTGACGCTGTATCTGAGTCAACAAGATGCAAAAATATTAAAAGAGCAGGGTGAGTTAGACAATCAGTTCAAGCAGAGGTGTATATAGGCTGTTAAGGTAGGTAAGATGGTGATGAGCGCATGTAGAAAACCTGGAAACAAATACTTCAGCGCAAGAAAGAGAAGTCAAGATGGAAAGATCTGGAGAAGTGGGACAGGTCATTTTATTTATAACCAGGAAAAGGCATTGGGGGTGATTTGAGAGAGGAAGTTGGAGGAAAAATAGTGCTTTTTAGTGGCAAGTTGAGATGTGTTGGAGGAAGAACGAAGAACAGATGGAAGCGAGAATTCAGAATGATTTTCTTTTTTTTCCTGATTTTCCCATAAGCGTTCCGCCTTCCAGAGGGCAGAGCAAAAGGAACTTGGGCCAGGTGTCAGCCAGTTTTGTGGAGGCTTGCGAGGAGAGAATGAACTATAGGGGTAGAGTAGGTCAAGAGTGTAGGAAAGGGCTTTTACGAGTAGTAGAAGCAGTGTCAAAGGGAAGAGGAAAAAGCAATGAGTGCGGGTGGAGGGGAGTGGCTGAAAGAGAGGAGAGAAAGTAGTTGTGGGTGGGGGGAGAGAAGTGATGGGGAGGGAGAAAGATTAATAAGGATTGGGAGAGTATATTGGATGTGATGAAACCAAGGGGTGAAGTGGCAGAGAACAGAAAATTCAGTCCAGTGGTGAGCCAGAGACATGGGAGTGAGGAGTAGCGAGCAGGATTCAAGAAGTGGGTAAAGGGGATGACCGAGTAGATTAAAGTTGAAGGTTACATTCACAGAAAAGAAAGGGCAGTTAGAAGGAAGAACAGTCTTTATAAAGATTGAGTAGTGCCAGCAGAGTGGTAGATGGTAAGAAAGGTGTCTTTATATGGTTTTGAGAATGAAGAAAGATGATGTGCAAAAGAAGTTTAGATGGGGAGGTTAGCAAAAGGAGCAGAACGAGAGTGCTAGTACCACCACCTTGACCAATGGGGCGTGTTGAGTGAACCTTTTTGGAAGGGAGTGGTAAGAGATTAAATGTTATGCGATGTGAGCCATGTATTGGTCAGACAGGGAAATTGTAAATGAAGCTGAAAAAAAATTGACAACCGAGATGGCCTTGTTGCAGATCGAGCGGGCATTCAGAGACTGTGGGGGGCAGGAGGAGGATGATGGGTTGTGGTAAAGCAGATTAGAGGGCGGCCTAAAGCGGGGCAGGCATGATGAGAACGTGTGGATGATTGGACGGGATGGCAAAAGACATAGTGGGGAGTCGAAGAGCAGAAACAAAACAAAAAGGTGGTGTGCACTTCACATTATCATAGTTAAACGTGAATGAGAGAAAGGTAGTAGAAGCCTGGAGTAATGGATTTATGGGCGCACGCAGCACAAATGGAACAATCTGGAAGAAAGATGGCCTTCGAATACTAACTCCCTTTCATGAAGACACCCTAGGAGCTGGCAATATGTAGGGGTGGCCAGGGGATCATGTGACTTCCCACAATGGCACAGCTTTGGGAGGTACTTTCCTCCAGCAGGTGTGGGGAGGGCCAAATTACGGGGGCACCACGGAGGTAGTCCATGCATAGCTGGTGGGTAAAGGAGCGGCCAGGAAGAGTAGCAGTACTGGAGCTGTTGGTCCAGACAGCAGTCATGATCACCTAACCTCCTGTGATGGTGTCTGCATCAGGAGGTCCTTTCCTCCAGCAGGTATGCAGGAGTAGGGAGGGCCTGTTGGCCGGGGAACCTCGGGCACCACAGTGACAATTGCTCATCTAGATATTTAGCCCTATTTTCTGCTTGGAAATCGGTTATTCGAGCCACCTGTGCCATGTTTCTGTTGGCAGTAGTATTCAAATGTATGGGATTGCCACATAAGGGTAATGTTGAGTTGAATGAGGTTGTCTGTTGTAACTTTTGGCTAATCACCTTTTAGCTAAATATGCAGTCAAAGAGGATAATATCAGTTTCTGTCTGATCCCCACCTGTAAAGGCTATCCGACCGTATATCTCCCTTGAGCAAAAGTATCTATGGCAACCCCAGACACAGGTTTTTGCATCATTGGTACCATTAATAAGGTGTTAGTCTTGCTGGAAGACTTTCCAGGCATTTTGAGCTTTGACTTCCCTTATGGGCGGCGATCAGACTTGTATCCAAATGTATTTTCTTCAATTTTAATGCGGAGAGCTAAAACGTGATTGAGGAGGTCCCAAGTCTGTTAAATCCCAAAGAACATACTATTGTTTAAAAAACAAATATATATATTCTACTAATTCTTTGCAAAGTTAACCATTCCTCCCATCCTCCTGTCCATTAAAATATAAACACCATGAAAATGAGTGGAGAGGAAAGTGGGTGGGGGGCACTTTTTTTCCTGGGAGACGAGCAGAGTATCGGCTGAGTCTGGGGTCGAAGGAATAATTTACCCTCCGCAACTAAACCCATTTTAGATTGATTGTTCTGACCCGGACATGTTGCAGTGTTTGCTCACCATGCAGGAAGTCACATTTTTGTTAGTTATCTAGCTCTCCTTGACCAGCTTTATGTGGCTTTGAGTTTTTTTGTAAGAGTGCTTCTTTGGCAGTTGTTCTGGTCCATTAAGTTCGCATGCCGCCTAGCGCAAGTAGCCAAGTGATTTTACAATGAGTTCCAAAGCAGGAAACTTAAATTTCATGCACATGTTATATTGTAATTCATATAATGTCCGCCGGTTGGCCAAGTATTTTTTTTGGGGTGGGGGGGGGGGAAGCCTGCTCGAAAGAGACTCTGTTGATGATGCAATGTAGCATGGCTAGATTTAGTTTTTTTTTTTCTTCCCTGATCTATAAACTGCAGAAATCTAGCTGTGTTCATAGATATTTGATTCTGGAATGACTGTAATCCTTTGTGGATTCCATAGGCAACAGGAAAAGATGCCCGACTACCATTGGACTATGGCTACATGAGGGCATACATCGTGACCTCTGACACATAACAGCGAAATGACAAGAATTAAGCACCTGCTTGTCTAGGGTACTGAATCAACAGTAAAAACTCAATTTGGGAAATTGATTTTTGCGGTGTCAATACCTTAGGCTGTTGCATGATACATTGTGTGGGTGGGTGGGTTAGGTTTGTTACACCCCCATGCCCAAAATGAATTGCTGCTTGTTTGTTTCAGAATTGGTTAAACTTGGTAGGTTTTTACCATATGTAACGGACATGGTGCTTGAGGCCGGCCAGGTGCTGAGCCTCCTTATAGATGTGAAAGATGAACAAATGGCCTCCATGATTTTGTATAAAATGTCTAGCCTGGCAAGCATGCATTTAGTTCTTTTAAATCATAGCGTTGGGCCACAGCCCTACACACCAAATAGCCAATGCCTAGTATCTGAAGTGAGAAGTAATGCAGGACACAGTTTGAAATGGTTGGGAGCATTTTGGATCCTACTGTTGGTTTGAAGGAGCTTGGTAAGTGTGATACCAACAGTTACTAGGAGCTACTTTGACACCCCTTGCCAACCTGTGCATATTCTTGCGTATGGTCAACCAGATAAAATATTTCAGCGCATGTGATGTTCAACCAGTGTGTAGTGTCTTACTTGTTCACTGACCTAATAAACTGAACTGTTAAAGGTTTCACTAGTCTGCCTCACATCTCCTCTCTTAATTTGAGTTTCTTCTTTGAAGAAGCATTTGATGTATACAGCCAGGATGTACTCTAGTTGGGGGGCAAGAATTCAAGCTGTATGCACACAGCACACCATTTCTTACTCGCCAAGAATCAAATCTCTAGCTAATGGCGAGTACAAATTTTGCACCCTGCCTTAATGCTAAAAAAGTAAAAGTTTGCATGCTCATTTAGATATCTTGGGGAGAAAGTTGCAGGAACGCTTGCACATCCATGACATGAGCACGCTTTGTTGGGCTATGTTGGATCGGTTGGTCCAGTTGACCAGGTTGCCAATGGTGGCTGTGTAGTTTCTTGCAACCAACCCATTTCTCTTGCCCTTGACTGGTTCAAGGCCAGCTCTGTCACTGCTTTTGACGCACTTCTTTCTAAGGGCTACACGATCTGTCGTCCTCTCTTCTTGCCACCTCCTTAACATCCATCTTGACTCTCCAGATGTGGCTACGGTTATCTTTTGCAACCTCTGACACTTTCTCTCACTATCCTACCCTTTGGCACTACACACTCTGCGGGACACACACCTTGGATGCTCTCATCTCAACAGACATCCCTCTTACTACCCCTCGTTCCTGGTGTGACTATTCTCTCCTCTCTTCCCACCTTTACCTCCCCTGTCCCCTGATGATGCCTTCTCCCACCACTGCCAGTCTCCTTCTGTCATTCTACCGAAGAAGGTGCGTCAGTTGCTGCATTTGCCACTTTCCTCCCTCCTATGCCCCAGTCATTTGACCCTCCTTCTGACTCTGTTCTAGCTAACCTCAATCTTTCTAACACCTTGGACGTCTTTGCCCCTTCATGAGTATCTGCATGAAGCCTGCCTCCTAATGTTACTCTTGGTATGACTCCGACCTGGCAGCTTTGAAAGGCAGGTGCAGAGCAGAAGTGGCTGGTATCTAGCTCATCCTCTGACAAACTAGCCTGCCGCCTACTCCAAAGGCAATATTCTTGTCTAGTTATCTTCTCCAAAAAGAGGGCCCATGTCAGAGCCTGCATGTCTGGAGCCACTACTAACACGGCTGAACTCTTTAAAATCTGCAAGGAACTTGCCAATCTTTCTGCAGTCTCCACCTCTCTGCCTCCCTCTCGGGCACTCTGCTCTGGCCTCCCACTTGACGTATTGTCTTCTGCTCTCAGCCCTTCTGTCTCGTGCCCCCTTTGTGCAGCCTCCCTCTGCCCCCCCACATTCTGTCCTTCTCATGCAATGGGAGTTGTCCGCTCTATGAAGGTCTCCTCAAATGGCTGCTCCCTTGCTCATCCAGAACCATCAAGGACAACATCGCCTCTCCTTCCCCCTACCCCTTAAGCATTCTCTTGTACACCCTCTCTGGGGGGGAAAAAAGCCATCAGCTGACCCTTCTTGGCCGGCTAACTAGCGCTCTATCTTCATCACCCCCTTTTTTTGGGCAAACTCATAGAGAAGCAGGTCACCCCCCCCCAAAAACTCCTCCTCACAGCGCACCCCCCCCCCCCCCCACCCCACCCAATGACACTGCATGCTAGTGGCTGGCTGCCTCTGTGACTACCAGTCTGCTTTCAGGGCATTCAGAGGCACAGAAACTGCTCTCCTGAATACCTATGAAGACCTAATCTCTAATCTGGACTCAAACACTCCTTCTGTTCTCTGGTTACGATTCTCTGCAGGCCAAAGATTTTTCCAAGCAGAGAGTGGGAGGTAGATCCCTCTCCTCTGCTGTGTTAACTTTCCTTCTGCTGCTGTAACTGGGGCCTGGTCCCTTCGGGGCCTAATCGCCCACCACCTGTACCCACAGCACCCCTTGCCAGTACTTGCCCTCTGGCCACCTTCCCCTGGAGCCGCTCAACCTGGTCCTTCCTGTACACTGTACTCCCCACTAACACCCTCCCCCTTCCCCTCACACTTGCTGCCTTGGCCCACCCAGCACTTGTCAGTCCCCTCCCTTGGGGCATTTGCACTGTTAGATTGTCACAAGGCCAATATAGCTGTTTTGTTCTTCTTTATGGTTCCCAAACCCCGCTTATCTTGTGGCACTTGGAAATGCTTGTGTATAGGAGCCATACAAATGTCCAAGGAATAAATGCAACCATTAGACAGTTACAAAGCACAGGGGTACATTTGTGTCTGTGACTCTGCCATGCCAATTTACATTGATTCCATTAGTCGTCCTCTGAGCAAGCCAAACTGGGACGTTAAGCAATGACCTTTTTAATGCTCCCTTATCTTTGTCTTAGTTCTTGTCTCCATTATATCTCAGCACTTCCTGAACTAAAAGAAAATGCTTTTTGACAAAGCTCATTTTGATTAAGAAGAGCTGCTATGTTGCCTTTGTTTTAGATCCTTCAGTAGATTGGCACATTTCTCCAGGCACGTTTGGAAGAGTTTCTTGGAGGTACATTTTCCTATCTTTAGTTGTTTAACAGGGAGTGGCTATTGAGAAATTTTCTGTAGCATTTGAAGTTAATTGCACCAACAATTTTGAGACATTCGTGTTTTTGTAGTGGCTAGTTAATATTCCCAATTGATTATTTGTCAATTTTGAATTGGGCAGTAACTAGTTTGTCATTAGTAGCTGAGTGCTAACTAGTATTTTACGTTCAGATGCTTAAGCAAAGTACTATTACTTTTATCATATATTCTAGTCTTAATATTTCTATCGGAGGCAAGCATTTGCGTAAAGAAGGACATGTTCCAAGTCTGCGTTTTTGTAGCCGGTATTTTCAGATTTCTCTAAAAAGCTACAGCCTTTGGCTGAATTGTCTCACTGAACTATGCAGGAAGGTGCTCTTGTTCAGGCTACGTAGAGCTGACAAAGATTTGTCCCCACAACGTGTTCCTTTCTGACCCATTAGGAATGCTGATAAATTGTAGAATGCTTTGTTGCATTCAGACAAGATCTCCACTGCACTTTTGAGTAATTGATTGTAGTCTGCCACATTCATGGTTTAAGTAGACTACTAGAGGTACAATAAAGAATGAAGGCGGTTTGCCTATGCTAGCTGTATTCTGTGCATAGTGTAGGGAGGTTAAGCAATAACACACCAGGCATGATGATTCTTTTTTTTTTCCATGTTTTCCGTCGAGGTTGGACAAACACTTATAGGACAATCACTGCAAAGTATAATGAAATTTCTAAGTGTCGGGTATGGGTCAATAAAATGTTGGATGTTTTTTTGTCGAGTACCTTCATTGATGTTGCCCCAAAGCATAAACTTCAAATCTAATTTCACAAGTCATGGTCCCTCCAGGGACATCCCAATCTACAAAGCAATGTTTAACGATGTGGCTATCAAAGTTCCAACTTGTGCTTAACAAGACCTTAGTAGACAGGTTAAGCCCAGTGCTAAACACATGTTGCATTTATTGGCCAATAGAAGAAATCGCCAAACACTGTTTTGGAATATTCATCCAAAGAAATGTTCCTGGCAAGGCTTTTACAGGGTTGGCTCAGCCTGGCTAGTCTTTTAGTCATCTTTTTTCAAGCTCGTCCATGTCCCTGGCTTGTCGGACATCTCTGGCTTTCCCCTCAGCCTTTTAGATTCCATGTATGTGTCTGCCACTTTACCAGATGGGTCGCTCCAAAATATTTGCATCCAGGATGGGCCTTTCCTAGACCTCAGTATTCACAGGTTCCCGTCTCTCCACAACCTTGTTTCTTGGCATTCTGCTTCCTGGTCCTTCTTAGAACGTTGAAGGGGTGTCTCCCCTTGTATCGGGATCTGTGTGGCCAATAGTTCCTGCAGAGAAGTGGCCGGCTTCCTATATCGGAAGGAGTCTGTAAGGGGCATTGCCTTTTCCCGGTCTGCTGCTACTGGGCTCTGCCAGGCACTTTTAAAGGGACTGTTTGCTCACCTTAATTGTACGTGTCATTTGTATAACGCTGTTTTCCCATTTATTATAGTTTCAATGCGCTGTTAGTGAGAACGCCGTGGGAGTAGGAGGATCCTCCAACTCTGGTGGGTTAAGTTCGGGAGGGGGTGGGGTAATCGCAAGAGTGCATAGCCAGATTTAAGGTTTGTTAGGTTTGGTACATGTAAGCATGTGTTGGAGGAATTCTGGCCCTGTCTTATGGAGTGCGCAGTATGTAATGCACATGGCTTTGATTGTTGCCTGTTGGCTGATAGGAAGCCAGTGGAGCACTAAGGACAGGAGTTGTGTGTTCTCCTGGTGAGAGGGCATGGAGGAATCTAGTTGCAGAGTTTTGGATCCGCTGGAGCTTTCGAAGCTGATCTATTGGCGAGGATGGCAAGATTGCTGAGACTCTGTATGAGTAGGAGAGATGAGGCAATATTCGTCTGAGGATGCAGAGGTAGACATTACATGTTCTGGAGACAGCGTTGATGTGTTTGTATCTGGTCCAAGTCCAAGGTGCATCCCTGTTTTGTTTTACTGAGTTGGATGCTAGGCCCGGAAGTCCTAGGGAGACTGGCCAGAGGGTGGGTTGAGGGCAAAGGGTGTGGTTTACCGCTGATCATGTCTTTGATTTTTTTTACCAGGTTTGAGGTGGATAGCTGTCGTCCATTTCGGAGGGGCAGGAGGCTAGGTCAGGATGTAGGTGGATGGGGACTTGGGGGATCTTGAAAATGATCTGAGTGTAGTTGTAGCAGGTTAGGTTGTGTGAACAAGTAAGTACTTGAAGGGAGCTAGGGAGCTTAGGTAGAGATTTGAGGAAGGGGGACTGGGAGTGGATCCCTGATGCCTGGAAAGTGGAGTCTGTCCGTGTGGATGGAGTGGTCAATAATCGTGTCAAAGGCAGCTGAAATGTTTAGGAAGGTATGTGCTGCACAGCTTTCTGAGTCTGCTGTTCTTTTCATGTCCTCTCAGATAGAGCCGAGGGAAGTTTCTGTTCCTTGTTTGGGGTCTTTGACCGGGTAAGGTCGAGAGGTTCTGAGAGCTGCAGGGAAGATGCCTGATGTCAGTGAATGGTTAATTATGGATTATGCGATGCTACTTGCACAGGTTGAGGATATGTTTAATTGCGAGGGAGGGTGGGAGCAGGGGTCTCTAAGGGATCTGAAAGGTGCGACTTCGTGGGGGGGGGGAATAGTGTTGCAGGAATTCAGAGTGGAAAATGGCAGTGCAGGAAGTGAGGTTGGGGTGTGCGGGAAGGTGGTCAGGAGAAGGAGACGAGAGGTGATGAAAGCTGCTAATTTGATGTTGGAGTATCTTTCGATGGCAGAGGGGTGGGGTGTAACCGCTTGTGAGTCTCGAATTTTGCAATGCGCTAGAGTTTCTTACTAGGGTTACGGAGTTGGATATTTGTTTCCATAGATATTTTTTGCTTTCCTAATTTCGTCCTATAGGCCCTGACCTTTCTGGCATAAGTGACTCTGTTCTGGGGCGCAGTTTGCCCACCATGTGTGCTCTTGCTGGTGCATACTGGTTGTGAGGGATTTGCGTGAACCACTTAGGATGAAGTGGAAAGTGGGTCAGAGGAGCTGAATAAAGCATCATGGGTGTGTACTGCTTTGTGGGCAGGGTTTGATATCAGTTGAGCCATTTTGAGGGCATCCATGTGATCGAGTGAACGGGTCATATGGAACATCAAACCATATGTTGAAATTCCTTGACATGGTGAGGGAGGGGTGCGGTATGAGGATGGCTGAAAGTCATTAATGGAAACTACAAAGGTTCTGTTGTAGCCCCAAGGTCTGTAAAGGAGTAGCAAACTGGGTGATGGATGGAGGGAGTGAGTTGTAATTGCACTAGCAATGATTTGTTGCAGGGTTGTTTCTCTGAGTGTAAGACTGTGAGGTGGTGTTTGTAGAGGATGGCTAATTATCTGGCTCTACTGGATCTGTTGTGCAAAAACAGGGAGTAGCTGGAGGGCAAAGCATAGTGTGCGATCGGTTCAAAGTTGTCCGAGAACCAGGTTTTAGTGATGGAGGATGTCTGGGTTTTCATCTGTTTTTAGCAACCAGTCTGGAGTAAGAGAGCAGGTAGGGTGTGAGGGCGGGTTGGTCTTTGTGATTGCAGAAGATTGGGAGTTGAGGGAGTGGGTGCAGGGGATGCAACATTTTAGGTTCAATTCCAAAGGGGGGGGCGATTTTGGGTGGGAAGAGGTGGGCAAAAAAGCTATTCTCTGGAAGAGCGGGGAGCTGGAGTGGTCTAGGGCTTGTGGTCAAGACTGCTTGTGACACTTTGGGCGGCTTTCTGAGGGGTGAATTGGGAATTGTCTTGAGCCAAGATGTTTCGCTATTTATTACCCAAATATCTGGTTCTGTAAATGGCAAGATCGGAGGACCTGACTGGCCATGACCCTTATGTGCACCTAAAGCTATGGAAACTTCATCAATTAAGTTGGATTCTATGACTGTCTTTGGTCCTAAAGGGCTGCCCCTCCCAAGAGTAGTGGAATTCTCCTCTCCCACAGTCGGGGAACCTGTCCCGCAGTGGCCCCTAGCATCCACAATGGTAGATTCTGGAATAGCATTATTATGAAGCGTAGGATCATGTTTTGATAGTTTAAAAATATCAAATACAGCTGCATGCTTCTCCTTAGCCCTCCCTTCATGCTTCATAACATCTGAGGTCTGAGACTTCCCGATCTAACAAGGGATCAATAACCGCCTGAACCCACTGCGCCCTTGTTTTGTTACCCCAATGCCCTGATTCATTCTCCTCCGGAGACATAAAATCGTCATCCAGATAACAAGACTCCTCAAGGTCCATATTTGCCAATGAACGTAGACATTTGCGATGGGGCATATTTGAGCTCTTGGGCAAGGTGGTCAGGTTGCATCTATTCCTCTTTGCTTTTATACCTACCTTCGATTGGTTCCCTATGCTAGGCAACAATATCCTCCGAAGTCTGTGTAGTTCCCTCTACAATATTGCCTCAAATATGTTGAAGAAAACAGCCCAGAAGTACAGACGAATCAGGGTTTCGAGACGGGGGTAGGAGTATGTGATAACCCAATTGAATGCTCTCCCGCTGGACCTTCCATCAAACAAGTAACAGAAGCCAAATGAAGAGATTTCATGTAAGATTTTCGTGTATTTTTAACTAGTTCAATTTCTAGATCTGTACGGGTGTACTGTAGTTTGATGTTGAGAAACCGACCTCTGTACAAGAGAAGACAGAACCCGATTCTCGACCAAAGTAAAACTGATGATAGCCCCCCCCCCCCGTTCCCCTTCTTACAACAGGTGTTCTGACAGAGCCAATAAAAGCTCCCCTGGAGAAAACTGAGTAGGAGTGTGGAGGAGCGAGTCCTTCAAAGTCCCAGGAGGATGCAGGGTGGTAATGCATGTCTGTCCCTAAAATCCGATTATGGACATCTTGCGGTAGGGACCCTATATCCATGATGGATGGTGGAAATTGATCTTGCCATAGATCATTATACAGGGGATCGCCCTTGCTGGGCCCCCCAGAACGAATTTCCTTTCCTGTTCTACCAAAGGTTAAGAGCTACTGTCGCCGTTAGAGGAAGAGGCAAAGCTGCATCCCGTGACAAACTATAACGTCTACTAGTAAAGACACGTGGGGCCGTTAACTCTTTTCTAGATGTTGCAGCTTTCTGTCTTCCTCATTTTTCTGATGCAAGTGGGTACTAACAGACTATAAAGGAATAACAGTTGGCAATGTAGAACTATCGGTGTCCTTGCTCCAGCAAACCCAGCCTCCAGTCACCAGCACTCTGGCAACACTCCGGGAAGCGTGGATGCGCACTTGCCGGCATTATATCGAGGTTTGGTGGTCTTGTGCGTGGCTTCTCTACGAAGCAGAACGAGAGAGGTACCTGTATAAGATGAGAAATATCACTTAAATCATGTTCAATAACAAAGTCCAAGTGTCGAGTACTCCAACAATTTAAATACCTCACACACAGAGCAAGGCTTGTATGGTGGGTCCACAAAAAAACAGTGTGTAGGGGCTGTCACAGCCAACAGCCCTCTGGGATGTGCGCACCTTATTTATACACAAAAGCCGCAGAAGGAATATACATATCTAACAAGATGGTGCTTGTTCCTTCCCATCAGCGCCCTTCACGTGGATGACATATACAAGCTGAAAGGCGTAATATAAGAGTCCCCCCGGACTGTCATTTTTATCGAAAAGTTAGAAGTCTTGGCCTTAGGGTGAACTTTGCTCAGGAAAACCTACAAGTCACTCTGATTTATGACGTTTGTATCTAAAAGAATTATGTATTGCCTTAAGCTACTGTGCTTTTTATCAACTGCTGCCCAGCAAAACTCTAGTAACTTTGGGGTTTTCAGCCTGTGGCCACGAGCACATTTCTAAAACCGAAATTGAAAATGTATCCAAGTGCAAGCATTTAGGCTTATGTGAGCGATTTTAAGATGGCACAATGTAGAAAGACAAAAATGGCAACCTAAGCAACTGAATGAACACATTGGGAACTGGAGTTAAGTTAGGAATCAATCAAGCACCTTACCTTCCCCGTCCTTTAGGGAAGCAAGAATGGACATTCAAATCTCATGCCAAAGAGTGTTTAATGCAGCCGACTGGTCAAGCAAGGCATACTTTCCTGGCCCTGTGATCATGTATTCGGTACAAGCCTAATTAGTTATTGCTCAATAAAACAATAGAGGAGAGTGCAGGCAGCAATTTTAGTGAAATTGGGTGTGTTAATACATTTCTTAAGTGAAAATTATAGTTGGCACCTGCAGTATCCTAAATTAATAGGAATATGGAAAGCTCTGAAGGTGACGCATAATCATTGGTGTTAGTTACAGTATCAAAATTAAACCTATTACAATGATTGAAATTAAGATTGGAAAAGCCTGACCTGAAAGTAGCTCCTGGGTATCCAGGATTAACCAGTGAACAGGGGCTACCACGGGGGAATATGGAGCTACTACAGAGTTCCACAAATCTCGCTTCCACACTAGATGCAAATGTATAATTTTCTCCATATTTCTGACCTTGGATGCGTTAAATGTCATACAGATGTTTTTGAATGTTTATAGAGTATCCCAAATGCATAGAGATACGTTCATGGGCTTTGTTTGTTCTGCATCAGGTGACCTGGTTAGCCAAATGTAGCTCCTGGTAGCTGTTGGTGTCACACTAACCATGCTCTTCTAGGCCCTATTTGGGAGCTAAATGGCTCCCAGCTCCCCTCAATTTCAACCCTATTACTTACATTGGATGAATAAATGGGGAGCTACATTTGAGTTGCCTTCCTTGTGGAAAGTTATTGCCTAGCAGGTAATGGGAATTGTCAAAACTATTAATGGGGAACCACCAAACCTTCATAGCTTTTTCTTAAATAAAAACTTTTTTTTTTATCTTTTGGTGTATGATGGTTCGAATAGTATTGTGTGGAGAGTTGGAGTGGGGGTGCCAGAGATGAATGGGATGACCCTCCAAACTTATTTTTAATAGGTCTTTACCACAATATCTTGAGTGAAAGCTAATCTGAGATTCAAATTGGGAATGTTTTTTTAAGGCTTATTTGCTGTAAATTGTAACACTTTCCATGAAGTGCTTCGAAATGTATGCACATTAAACTCAATTTCCCTACCCATGCAGAAATGAAGCCAGAGTGAGATATGATCTCTGTTCCCCCAAGCACATTTCGGTCTATGTGGCTGCTTTCTGGACTCTAGCAATGAGCTACACTGTGGGCACCTAGGTAGAACATATTTGCATATTCTAATCTAGAGATTTCAATATCCCAAAAACGCACAGCAATAATTAACACCTGTAGTATCAAGACTTTTATTCAGCTTCCACCATTACAAGATTACACAATACTATTTCTTTTGTACAATAAAATATAACTGTATGTTGCACTTCCAATTAAAATATTAACCTCAAAGACACGCAACCAATTAAAATATACTACCTGATGAATTTCTAATAATTAATTCAAAAGTCCTACCCAGGGCCAAAAAGCAGCATTAAGGTATTCACGTAAGTCGGAAACAAAGCAGCCATTCGTACAAGACCAGATGAACGGCACTGTTCTAACATTTCTAACATTATTATTAAAATGGCGACGCAACCACCACTGCCTCCTTAAAACCAATGGCTTACATGTTAGCAGAAAATTAGACCAGACCTTAACAGTCCTGCTTTCGCAAGGGCATTACTTATTCTTGTGTAGCCAGGACATGGGCGCTCTTGCCGGCAAGTTGTTTAGACGTGCCATTATACTGCTGTGCGCCAGAGAGCAAATTGAGGGAATTGACGCTGCAATTGTTGATGAGCTTTGGTCTGAAGCTAAAAATCTCTGTGGACACAAGTTGGTAATGGTATACACATTGCTCCAGAAGGGATTTTGAGGTGGGAGCATTTTACTCCCTATTTTGATATTTGAAGAGTAAATCCAAATTCTAGAGTAAAAGTTCACCTCTGCAAGAGAGTAAAAGGTGTTGGACATCCATGCTCTTGTGCAATAACTTGTAGGTGTGTGCTATACAGTTGCATCCTAATGCCATTAGGACACAGGACCCATGTCCCAACTAGTTGGTATTCATAAAGTCAATTTCTCTACCAGAATCAATTCTATGCCTTTCACCGCTGTTGCAGCTTCTTTACCTGGGTTTCATGGCTTCTTCCTCATGTTTTGACTCTATCCTTCCTGTTTCTATTTTGTTTCCCTGTCTCCCGCTTTGTTGCTCTACCTCTCACGATCGAGTTTCCATGCTTGTTGTTGTGGTCGCTTACTATTCATTGCTCTGCGTATCATGTCTTGGAATAATATTGCTGCTTCTCTCCTCGGCCTTGCTATCTCATTGCTGCAACTCCAGTGCCTCTCGCCCATGTTAATTCCTTGTTTTTCTCTCGCATTATATTACTCTGGCTCTCCCTCCCATTACGTTCTGTCTACCCCAACTTCGACATTTGTTGTCCTGTGTCTCCTTGGTTCGTAATTGCTTTTACTCTCCTTTTTAGTTGGTATTTGGCCTAGCAATAAGTGATACAAGCTGAACATGCATTTCCATCTATAAATATAGTTTAGTATGAACATTGGTATGGTTCCTTTTAAATGCATGCAAATTTGCTTTTGGAAGTTAGGCTGGAAATTGCAGATTTATAGTTTCATATCTGTTTCCATGCATATGCTTTACCTGCACTGAATGCTAAGCATGGCAGTACTGATGAGATGTGAGTTCTGTGCCATCAAACATAAGTTAAGTCTGTTATGCTACAATTCTATCTCCATCTTAAATAACTGCATGCAGATGTATGAGCTCACCAAGCTATTGACAGGTTTGGCGCTCGCACGTGAAAACTTGGATCTGTGTGGCAGGTTGATAAACCCACTGAAATAAGTTTGCTGACTGGCTTAGTCGGGGAAACTAACTTGTTCGAAAGGCTTGTAGGGTTGGGACATCGGCAGTCCCATACATGGCTTACCTGACATAACTGGCTCGCCCCAAGCTCCATGCCCCTTTCAGTGAACCATCCTACGCATGAAGCAGGACTTTTATAGAGGTACTAGAGATTTGGCAGTGTCTCACAATAGTCAGATGTGGGAGAATCAGTAGTTGGGGTTGGGAGGAGGGGGGAATACGGAGAGTAGGATGGTTTGAAGCCTATCAAAGCAATGCAATTTTTCTCTCACTCTCCACCAGTGTGCATACTACCACCTAAGGAGAATGGAGGGGAGAGCTTAGACTGTTCCTCTTCAGTGCTTTAGCTACAGACTGAAACTGCAAACACATGTTGGTACTGCATCATTACAACGTCACTGTTAAAATCTGCAGTTACTGTTCCTAAACATAGCAGGCCTGTTAAGAAATCTTGTTATGATGCCACTAAATGTGCTTTAGCTTTGCTGTGAATAGTTCATTGTCCCATATGGTAGCTCTGTTGAGCAGCTAGGGCTATAGCAGAGCTGGTGAGAAGTACTACTACAGTCAACCCTACTAAAAATATATACATCAATGTTGATGTGTTGGCCTGGTTTGATTTTGAGGTATTCATAGCACACACTTCACGAAATCAATCATATCTAGGTGCAGATTGAACAAAAAAGATTGGCCCTGAATCCAAGAGGGCCCCTACCAGTCAAAAAAAAAATAAAATAACTAAACTGCTACGTGCTGAACCACTAGATCCATTTTAGAGTGCAACACCAGATCCCTCTATTTGAAAAGATCTTTTTAGTGCCCTTTGAAACTGATAGAGCAATTCAAGAGCCCTCATCCTTACAAGCGGCTTATTCCAAGTTTTGGGCGTTCAACTCCAAATATACTGCCCCCTCTAAAATGCATGCTTTGACGCAGCAATTTATGACAGCAGTTTTATCATTGGATTGCAGATGGCGGTTTGGGTGATACTACTTGATTTTCTTAGACGGGTAGAGTGGGGCCAAATTGTTTAAGCATTTATATACTTAGCACAAGATTTTAATGTCTACACAGCCCTTAACCGCCACCCAGTGCAAAGAGCGACGCAGACCTGAAATTGGAGGGGACTTGTTAACTCTGAAAAGCAGCCTTACTCTGGCGTTCTGGGCTTTCTGTAGACTCTGGATTTGGGCAAGTGGAATGCCTGCCAGCAAGCCGTTAAAATAATATGTGGGCATTCACCATGGCCCCCACCGCCACTGTGTGGTCCTTCGACGGAACAAATGGTAAAACATGTTGCAGGAGGTGCAAGACACCGAAAACGGACTGTGTTGGCGCTCACCTGTGCAGCGCACCCACATTTTCCTGCCATAGACACCCGCCAAGTTTTTAATCTTGGGGACAAACAGTAAGTCTGTACACAAAATGTGGAGCGTCAGGGTGCCTACTGGATGTAAGGTTTTTTGGGGCCGAACAATGCAACCTTGGTTATACTGGCATTCAACAGAAGCTGATTAGCAGACATCGAGGCCCTCGCTGCCACCAGGCATTGTTGCACCAGATTCAAAGTTTCTTCAACCGTCTCCACTGGAACGAAGACCTGGGTGTTGTCTGCATATGAATGCCATTTGACCTTGTGTGATGAATAGGTCGATAAGGGGGTGCAAGCACAGGTTCACTAGGAGAGGAGAGGGTGAGCAGCCCCGAGGGACTGTGCACTCTTGTGCAAGAGGGCTGGAGATAAATGTACACAGCTTAACCTTTTGCTGCCTCTCCGTAAGAAAGGAAGTATAACGCTACTGTTTTGAACTGACATGTTGCCGATGTCTCAGACTTTCAAGTAGGATACGATTATCTACCATATCGAAGGCTGCAGAGATCTAGCATGATCAGCAGGGACGTCTCTCCCTTGTCTAGGAGGTCGTCCCATACTGCCATTAATGCAGTCTCCGTCCTGACCCTGGGACAAAACCCTGATTCCAGAGGGTCCAGTATAGCCGCGTTTTCCACATATTCTTGTAGTTGAGAGGTCACTATCCTTTCCAATATTTTTACCAGCCATGGAAGACCAGCCACTGGACGATGGTTTTTGCATGTTTCCAAATTCCAAGTTGGGCTTTTAACAGTGGCGTGACCGTGGACTTTATTTTTTTTAATTTAAAAAAAAGAAGTTTTTTAACGCTGAAGGTTTGACAGTGATTTGTTAACAAACTGTCACAATGGGAGCAATTTCCCTAGTTAACCTATTTGCCATAGTAGGCGGAATAGGGAACAATAGATCATTAGTCTGTTTCACTTTTTCCAGCAAAGCCCGTATGGTCTCTTCTGTAACTAGTGAAAGGGGGGGAAAAAGGCTCTCCTTTGTGAACATCCACAGATCTCATTCTTGGATGGCCAGTAAGACATCTGCAAGCAGCAATATTCTCTATTTATTCATTTTTAAATCAAGAGTATTAAACATACTGGCCTGCTCCAAGTAGGCTTCCGTGGATGTGAAGTAGCAGTTTGCTGCACAAAAAGTTTAATGATGAGAACAATTCTCTAGGCTGATTTAGGACACCGTGGATTTTATTCCCCATAAAGTGAGCCTTTGCTGAAAGTGCTTTAAAAAAAATATTCGTAACCTGCGGAAGAGTCCGTAGTATTCAAAGCAATTTCTAGCTCTACGCCTGAAATTTTGTCCAGGTCTTTAGATCTCAGGTAATATAAAGATGGAGTGTTTGTCGCTGTCACCATTCCCTTATTGGGCTTAACAAGAGTGAACAGGCTTGTGAAGTGATCGGACCAGGAAAAAGGTAAGGTCACGGTTACCTTTTTACATATTCCTATGCCCAGGAGTACATCAAGGCAGTGTCCCTTGATGTGCGATGCAGACCCTTGCAGGAGTTTTAAATCGTGGTTATTTTCAATGTGCCAGAGCACATTTAAACACTAATTGCGTGTTCTGATGGGGGAGGGGGAGGCTGTGGGTAGAGAGGAATGCTAATGTCACATTAAAATTATAAGTCCATCGAAGAATTGTTGGTAGATTTTCACCCTGCCTAAGTGTTATGGATTTTACCTGCTCAGGGACCGTGGGGTAGTAAAAGTAACATTCAGACAACGCATCCAGCTGTTCCTTGTTTTGACCAACGATGTGCCCTTGCATGCATTCGCACAGATGCACCCATGCAAACACTTGCAATAGTTTAAAAATATGCACTATCTTGACTCTTTACAAAGTCACTATGGGCACAACTAATTTAAGCCATGGGGCTGGTGGCAAGTAGGCGGCCATCTGGACAGCTACGTGGCTGACACACCGTGCACCCCGAGAGTGTTTGTAATGTTACTTTATGATGAGGGTTTCATTGTCAAGTTGGGGGGTGATGGTGTGGGTGGGGATCTTGTTGAGGTTGATTGCAACAGTTTGGACCTAGCAGGTCCAATGTTTTGTGCATGTTAAGACTGTGTACGTCTACAGTTTCTAGATTGTGTGTGAATTGGAAAACAGTGCAGGCTACTCCTCGATTACGAAATGCAATTGCATCCCAGGTATAGCCCGGCTGCAGCTGGGCCTTGATTAGGTATGCCCCAGTCATGTCGGGTACTAATATTACCCTTCTATCATGGAACATCCAGGGACTAAACCACCCCATTAAGGCGCCTAAGGTAGGTTGCTGCCTACATTAACAGACGGGCCCCTAAAGTAGCGATACTGCAGGAGACCCATGTCCAAGGGGCCACCAACACATTTGCTCAAACATGGGGCCCACAACGCTGTTGCACTAATTACTCGTCCCAGTAGACATTAATACATTGCTCCATACTGTTTCATGAGACCAAACGTAGCATAGATCTGTTCGGGAGGTACGTCATTCTCTGGGGCGACTTGGCAGGTGTCATCACGACATTGGTAAATGTGTACAGCCCAAATGTTGATGACCCACAGTTCTATGGCCATATTTTGGATATCCCGATTGGTAACCCTCACTCACACATCCTATGGGGGGGGGTGGACTTCAATTTAATCTTAGACTGCGTCATGGACAGATCCAGGGCCACACAAAGGGACCTATCCGCTGTGGGTTGGATGTTGCGTACTGTGTCAAAGCAGTTGGGACTGACAGATGCATGACCGTAATCCAACTAAACGAGAATACACTTATTACTGTACAGTTAATGGTGCACACTCTAGGATAGACTACTGACTAATTCCCATTTCGCTCATGTCTTGTGGTAGAATCCAGGATTCTCCCCGTACAATCTCTGATCATTCCCCATCATACTGACGCTAGAGTGGAGTGCACGGCCCGCCTCACGGTTGCTATGGTGCATGCCCCCTATTTGCCTGCCAGACCCGATACTCCTTGAGGGATTGCACTATGAGACAGTAGATTTCTTTCACAAAAATGACGGGGCGATGCAACACCATAGCACATTATGGTATGGGAAACCTTTAAGTGTGGATCAGGGGTGGGAGATCATCTATATGGCCTCCGGGAAACCAGACTGGAAATGGTTAGGGTGGAGATTGCATTAAGAAAATGGAAGATGAATATGGTAATACTCATGACTCTGCCCTCCTGGGCTGCATCAAGGGGAATCTTCTGAAGTTTAGAGAGCATGCTGATAAAGGTCCAACTGCTCTTGTTCAGGCGCGAAGATATGTCAAGGCTGCTAGACCGGGTTTCCAATTTGCGAACGCGGTTAAAAGCTATGCCTGGGCGCAACACATCACTGGGATTCTTGACTTCTCTGGACACACCCTGAATACTCTGGAGGTGGTTAACTTGAAATTCTATACATTTTATAAATCCCTATAGGTATATTCAGATAATTGCACGACAATAGAACTTGAGACATATTTCGATGGGATACCACTAACTGAGGTCCCAGAGGCCCATATCGCAATGAATCAGCCGGTGACTTCTGATATTCGTTGAAGCCATACAATCTATCCCCTCTGTCAAGGCACCAGGCCCTGACCGCCTAGGGATTGATCTCTATAATGAACTGAGCTCCGTCCTTGCTCCCAACTTGATGCGGACATGGGAGGAGTCACTCCAAATTGGTAGACTCCCTCCTAGAATGTCGGAGGCAGTGATCACAGTATTGCTGAAACCCAATAGACCTCCCTCAGATATGGGATCCTATAGGCCACTGTCCCTGATTAACTCAAGATTATTGCTCATATTTAGAACTATTTCAGTTAAACACGTACAGGTGATTGAATATGTGCACCCCAGTGTGAGCAGTGCCTAATAAAACAATACATAATTAAATATCGGATTAAAACACATGAT
Organism: Ambystoma mexicanum; assembly: GCF_040938575.1. Lineage (NCBI taxonomy): Eukaryota > Metazoa > Chordata > Amphibia > Caudata > Ambystomatidae > Ambystoma > Ambystoma mexicanum. Next base: position 211,830,917 of record NC_090929.1, read on the forward strand.
GCTCGCACAAATTATTGCACAGAAAAAAATGAATAGCAGCAAAAAGTATTTTATTATATTGGTTTTCACAACACACCCTCTTGGGTTCGGTGAAACTTGGGCCTATGTTTGAAGTCCCATTCAAGTTCCAGTGCTCGATTTGTGTTATTCTATTCCTAAAATGTCACATAATTCTGTGACTAGTTTTATAGATCTCTATTGTGTTAATTTAATGGGTGTTCTGGAGAAGTTCAATTTCTCTAATCTCTTCCTACGGTAACATAAATATGATACCCCTTGGTTATTAAAACTGCTCGCTGTGGTAAATTAAATTAGTCATAATATTATGCTCTTATATTGACCTTAGTAGTTAACTTGGCTTCTGTTTATAATGCATTCGATACTGATTTTCTTTAAAAAAAAAAATAAAAAAAAGTTAATTTTTTTTTAAACGCCTTATAGCTTCCATTAGTTATTGATTTGTTTTCCTATAATGACTTAACGTTGTCCATTCAGTACACCATTCTGTTGTTAGTAATGTATGCATTGCAAAATACTTGGCCAGCTTAAAGCTTGTGATTGAATGTGCATATTTCAGAGGGGGGCACCCAGGAGTCATTTAGGAAATGTCCACTTTAGGCTTGAATAGCTCTAGTTCTGTGGAAATCTAATAAATGGTAAGGTCTAGCTTCCCGCTATGGTGCATTGCTCATATTGCGTCTGTGTACACGTTATATGGAGGGTGCCTGCTAACTTAATTGAGATTGTAACGTACTGGAGCTCAAGTATTCTTTCTGCTTTTAGCGGTCTGTCTTACAGCTACACAGGCTAAACATGACTTCCTTGTTACTCGCGTATTAACATGTTTGTCACGTGATGCTGGCAACGATAGTAGAAATATCACGGTTTTCCATGGTGGCCATCTTAAAATGACGTCGGCTGTTGGATTCCTTGCAGCCACACCTTATGTGTTTACTTCTGATACCAGTGTGTATATATAATCTAACAAGTGTGTTTAAATCTTTTTATTAGAACTCTTTTGTAAATGGTTGATCGCGTATAGACCTCTGTAAACACCATTGAGTCGCTTGAATTGCTTCAGAATGATGGCTTATATCGATCATACTGTGGTTATGTCATTTATAGTGCTCGATATTCACTATTGTGCTTAGCAGATGAGATGTTCAGGTCTCATTAAGTGGTTAACTTCCCTGATCAGCATGTATATGATCTACAGCTACTTTATGAGAAAACATGTGTTGAATATGAAATAGGTTTCTGTTGGACATTTCAGCGCACCATAATATAAATGTTAGGGGTAACTCCTTCTCCATTACTCTTCTTTTTATGCCAGATAAAGGCCATGCTCTTGTCGTTTAGGGTTTTAATCATTTTGACCATTATGCTTATGGGCAGGGAGCTAGTGACATATAGTAGTCTAGGTATAATCGTCATTTTGACCGCAGTTATCCTGGCAAACCATGAAGGGTCTTGTGCGTCCCATCTCTGCAGGTCCTCTCAGCGCTTTCCAGAGCAAGGGATGTTTGCCCCGTACAGTGTATCGTAACTACTTGTTAGCCTAATCCCCTGATAATCTAATTCTTGATCTTCCCAGGACAGTGCATGACCCATGCTTAATTTGTGGATTTTGTTGCGATTATCTGTTTATATTGAGGGCTTTAGATTTATTGAAGTTGATCTTAAACCCCAAAACTTCCGAACATTCCTGTAATCTACTAATTGCTTTTGGCAGGGTCGGTTTTGAATCTCTCAAAAATAACAGGATATTATCTGCTAGTTTATGCATGCCCCCCTGTTTATATCCCCAGAATTTCGGGATCTTGGCAGATTGTAGCTGTGAATGGTTCCATTGCCATGGCGAAAATTAGGGGCAATAGTGGGCAGCTCTGGCGCATCCCACTCTGGATGTCTATTTGTTCTGTGAGTCTCCCATTGACCATATATCTTGTTGGTGGCCGTTGGAAATTGGACTGTACCATTCTTCTAAATGCTGGTCCACACAAATTTCCCCAGTACCCGTTCTAGGAACCCCCAATCCAGATTGAATGCTCGTCTCATCTAGAACTGCTATCGAGAATTTCTGTTCTTGTAATAATAAATTAATAATAATAATTACACTATAATAATTGTACCTAGGGCAATCGGGTCTATAGCCCTTCTAATGTTATCCTGTGTCTGTTTAGAATAGATCCTGCCTGATCCTCGTGTATTATCCTAGGTAGTACTACCACCAGCCTCCTTGCTAGAATCTTTGTGTATATTTTGGCATCGCTATTCAGTAAATAAATCTGACGGTAATTGGCGCATCAGTTTTGACCTTCCTTGGCTTGGGGAGTAGCACCGTGATGGACCTACCATATCCTCTTACTGTCCCTTCCTCCCTGATTCTATTAATAGACGCGTCATAGGCGGGATTAATTGCGTTCTGAAGGTCCTATAATTGGCATTACCTCTGGTCCTGGTGTTTTATTGGCGGGTAACCTAGTTATAGCCTCGTTGACCACCTCCGCTGTTATAGGCTTCTCCAGGGCCTCCCTTTCTTCAGTCAGTTGTGGCAGGTTCACATTTCCAATGTAGGTTGTTCGAAGTGTCTGGTCTAACTTCTCTCTTTTTAATAGGATTGTGTGGAACCTTTCCATGATCCTCATTTTATCACCCTCTCCCACCTGTATATTACCCCTTCATCTTCAAGTTGTGTGATGTGATTACTGGTCTTATTCTTCCTTAGTTTTGCCGCTAGTATCGGTTAGCTTTGCCTCCATGCATGTAGTAGATCTGGTTGGTATTCAGCAGGGTATGCGCTGAGCGTTCTATGTGTGCCTCCATTTGGGCCCTTAATTTACATAGGTTTTGTAGTGAGCTCTTTGTATTTCATTTTCTAGTTCTATTCGAGTTACCTCCCTACCCTTGGTGTATGCTGCTGCTGCTTGCGAGATGAATTCCCCCCCACCCCCCTCATTACTGCCTTTCCAGCATCCCATGCCACCCGCCAATCTACCTCTCCAGCATCGTTCTAGGCGAAGAAATAGGTTATTGTTTTTTCCATATGGGCTCTAAGTGTAATATCTTTTAAGATGAACTTGTTGAGCCTCCATTGCTTTCTGCCATCAGGTTGTGCTTTGATCTGTACTGTCACAGGGGCATGGTCTGATGGGTATTTTATCCCAATGTTTATGGCTATTACTTGGAGTATTCGAGTAGCCAAAACCAGTACCATGTCTATACGTGAATGACCCTTACGCGCCGCTGAGTAGGTTGTATTCCCTTTCGTTATAAAAATCTACAGGTTTCAATTAAATCAAGATCGCAGAAGAACTTCCCCAGGGCTTGTCGATTCCTGTGGTCATTGTTTGGAGGGGGAGCATCTTATCTAAGTTGGGGTCCATAACACAGTTCAAGTACCCTCCGATTATTTCCTGGCCCTCGCACCAGCTACCTATTTATTTTTTCTGCAGAATTGTGTTCAAGAAGCGATCCTGTTTGTCATTTGGGCCATACAACGCTACCAGGGTGAACATCTGTGTTCACAATGTACCCTTGAGAACCAAGAATCTCCCCTCTGGCTCTTTATAACAGAACTGTTTTTTACATTTGAGTGAGGCTCCCAGTAAGATCGCCACCCCCATTGTTTTGGTCTCACTTGATGCAAAGTATTGCTTGGGGTATGCTCGGTGTGCCATTCCTTTCTCATCTGTGGCTAGTAAAAGGGTTTCTTGCAAAAATGCCACTGATGTTTGTAGATCCCTCGGCTGTTTTATTATGGAGCGATGTTTCATTGGGGAGTTAATTCCCTGGGTGTTAAAGGTTACAATATGCATGTCAGCCATGCATGAGTGTCTGCCTTTAGTTCGTGCCCGTCCCACTTTACCCCCTTGTCCCTGTGATGCATGTTGAGTCATGTCCCCACCCCTAGTTCCCTTGTCTCCCCCCCCCCCCCCCAACTTTCCCAACTCGTGCTTCCTGTGCACTTTTGAACTTTCTGGAATTCGGTCCATTTAGCTAGACCAATGGGACCCTTGTTTGTTTTATTACGTGTATTGCGCACCAGACCCAAGGGTATCGGGGCGCATTGCATAGACAATTTAAAGCTTGGTTACATATCAGTTTGAACACATATTTTAATACAATAAATATACATAAAAGAGCAGGTCAAAAACATACCTGTTAATACAGGGTGGACACAGTAAATACTGTACCGATGCAATAAACAAAAAGGGTCAAGTAAGTATGTACAAAGATACAAGGTTGGACAAGAATAGTCAGTCATAGGCAATTAGATAGCTATCGCTTATTTTTCTGAGTCTTTGATCCATCTTATGAGGTTCTGTCCAAATTTAAGGTACCGTTGGTCTGTTTGCAGAAGGGGAGGTAGGGAGTTCCAAAGTTGAGCTGCTTTGACCTGGAAGCTGCATCCTCCGAGACTGAAGAGTTTAAATCTAGGTAGTGAGATGCAGTTGGAAGATCTGTTGGATCTTGTAGAACTTATTCTCGTAAATCCTTCGGAGATGGAAAGGTGCAGCATTGTTTAGACATTTTTATATAGAAGTGAAGCAACTTTTAGCTGGATTTTCTCGTGAGTCGAGGGTCAATCTTTTGCTCTTCTGATTTCAGAGATGTGGACTTTCCTGGATATACCTAGTCCTGCTCTAAGAGCATTATTCTGAAGGAGTTGATTCTCTTGATTTCCTTGTTGGCCCCAATGTAAAGAGTTACAATAATCCAACTTCGATAGAACAGGTGCTCTAGCAAGGGTAATGCAACTATTGTTGGACAGGAAGGGTTTACCTGCTCTAATCAATTTGCAGGTATATGCAGTGGCGGAAGCCATCGCATTGACCTGTTTATTAAAGGAAAGGGTCGAGTCCAGATAAAAGCCCAGAGTTTTCACCTTGAGCGGTGGTAATTTGGTTATCGATGTTGAAGGAAGAATAGTTGGGATCCAGTTTTTTAAGGGTGAAGGAGGTGCCCAGGATGATGATCTCAGTCTTATCATTCAGGCATAGTCCATGGGTGGTCATCCATGCCTGAATGATGAGATGCACCCTATTCACCAAGTCCAAATCCTTGTCATAATCACCGGTAAGTGGTAGGATAATCTGAGTATCATCTGCATAGTTAATGTAGGTGATGCCAAAAAGGTCCAGATCATCAAAGGGTATTTGTGAAGATATTGTATAGGGTGGGAGAAACACGTGATCCCTGGGGCACGCCGCATGTAATGGGGATAGGGTCTGCTGCCGCAGTGGGGGGAAAAAGACTCTCATGGTCCTATTGTTGAGAAAGGATTGTATCCATGCTATGGCTTCTTAAGAGAAGTGAGCAGCTGAGTCCAGATGCCTACATAAGACCTTGTGGTCCACAAGGTCGAATGCAGCTGAGGAGTAGGACTGATTTCCCTTTATCCCTGAACTCGTCAATCTGGGCCTTTAGGTCTATTAAGGCTGTTTCAGTCCCGTGCTGGGGTCGGAAGCCAGACTGGCATGCTCCTAGCTGGTGGTTGGCTTCTAGGTGTTTTTGGATTTGTAAATACGCCATTTTATCTGAGTTTTAGAAGAAAGGGCACTGTTTTAATGGGACGGTAATTAGTAGGTATGGCAGGGTCTAACGTCTGCTTTTAAGTAAAGCGAGTACCCAGGATTCTTTTGTTACTTGGTATGGAGCCCGTGGCAAATGATGCATTAATGTGTTTCGAGATGATGGGAGCCAATTCTCTGGCTGCATCCTTTATCAATTTGGCTGGGCATTGGTCTCACTGACAGTGTTTGAGCGATAGCATAATTTTTTCTGTCTCAATAATAGACACTTTAGAAAACTTAAAGCGAGGGGGACAGGTGGTGATTTTAGGAGGTGTGGTGAGAATTTTGGGCGCAGTAGCTGGGCTAAGTGACGCTTTTATCTTGGCAATTTTAGCCTGAGTTGTGACTTTATTGGCCAGAGCTTGCTGTATGTTGGTGCACCAGGATTTATCTTTAACACAATTATCTGGCACTGGGGTGGGAGATTCTATTTCTTTCAAGATGACAAAGTTCCTTCATGCTTGAGTTGGCTTGGGATTTTCTAGTGTTGTAGGGTTCCCGTTTCGCCAACAGTATTTCCTTTTTATAGAGGATAGTGATATCCCTAAGAGTAATTTTGTTTTCATCAGAACGTTGTATTCTCCATGCGACCTAGCATTGTATTTTTTTAGTACGTTGTGGTTTCAGGTGAGGTGTGTACCAGGCGTTAAGATGGGCTGTCTCTTCAATGTGGCTTGTGCCATGTCCTGATAGAATATGATGCGAGTGTCCTTATACTTGGATCAATTCAATTCCTCTTACTGCTTTCATTATCTGCTTTCACTTGGAAGAAGTGTACCCTTGTGATTACATCCGGGGTTAGGTTGTTTTGTTGGTAGGCGTTATATATCCTGTGCGTCCTATCTAGGATGATTGGCTCACTTGTGTCACCCAAGACCTGTTGGAATATAGCTCAAACATGCTCCTGTAGCTCAGATTCCAGGATTGCCGTTGGTATGCCCCGGAGTCTCAAGTTTATTTCTCTGCAATACGAGGAGACCCTGGCCCCTTTGTTAGCGCAGGTGTTCAACGAAGTTTACGAGCGTGGTACCCTCCCTGACTCCATGAGAGAAGCTGTAATTATTCCCCTCCTGAAACCCGGTGAGGACGGCAGGCACTGTGGGTCCTACAGGCCCCTCTCCATGTTAAACGTTGATAGTAAGATACTAACCTCCCTTCTAGAGAATAGACTGCGAAAGGTAATTCCTCACCTGATCCACCAGGACCAAACGGGATATGTGCCCGGGCGCTCCATAACCGAAAACCTGCGCAGATTGCACCATATTATTATATATATAGTACGGAACAGAGATCTCAGAAATATGCGGTCGCGTCACTGGACGCCACCAAGGCCTTCGATTCAGTGCAATGGGAATGGCTTTACGCTACTATGGCTAAAATGGGAATCGGACCGGCCTTCTTGAAATGGACCCCGCTAGTCTACACTAACCCAACCGCTAGGGTCCGAACAAATAGGACCTTCTCCGACAAATGGCCCCTCCAGAGGCACCCGTCAGGGATGCCCGCTCTCCGCGATGTTATAGATCATTGCCACTGAACCCGTTGCCGCATACCTCAGACAAGAATATGGAGATGGGGGCATTGTGATTGACGGAGTGACCCATCTCGTCTCAATGTATGCAGATGATACATTATTGTACCTACACAACCCCGAACACCTTCTGCCCTACGTACTGGAGACCCTGGACGGATTCCATAAATACACGGGAATCCAAATTAACAAAGATAAGTCCTGCCTCTACCCAATAGCCGCGCTATACAGCGAGGACCTTAGATCCCTACCTCTCCTAGACCTAAAATGGCAAGTGACCTCCTTTAGATACTTGGAATCACTATACACCGGAACCCACATACTGAACATATCCTCAACACAGTAAGAGCAAAGGACACCCTTGAAAAATCCATGGATTTCTGGGGTAAACTCCCGCTCTCGATGGCTGGAAGGGCAGGTTTCCTCAAAATGGTTGCACTCCCCCGCTTACTACACAATTTCACGAATGTCCCCCTTCAACATTCCCCCATCCTTCTTCAGAGATATTAATAAATTATGTAGACTGTTCCTCTGGCAGGGAGGTAGGCATAGGGTGGCTCTGGAGACTCTCCAAAGACCCTACGAAAGGGGGGGGGGAATAAAAGTCCCCAACTTCGAACTGTATTACTTTGCAAGCCAGCTACGGCACATGATGCGATGGATGGCTGACAAGATCACCACAGACACCAGACTCCTCCAACCAGCACTGCCCAATCTGCTTCTCAGGGAACTACTCTGGGTCGAGAACGGAACCCCGCGGCCCTACCCATACTTGGTAAAGCTCGGAATTAAGCTCTGGAAAAGAGCATGCAGAACACTGGGGTCGGCCGATTCCCTACTCCCCACAAATCCCTATAACAGCTATCGTGGCCAATCGCCCGTGGGGCCTACTAGAAACGCGGGCCAGTGGGTGTGGAGTGGCCACCCTAGGAGACCTAATACAGGACCAAGAGATCATACCTTTCTCCAATCGCACTGAGTCCGCGGGAGTACCTGCTGGACAATTCTTGCTCCATAGAGCAGTGATACAGGCCATGAAGGTCTGATGGCCGGAGGCTACCTTCCTAGAGACAGAAAATGAGGTCACTGAACATTGTTGGACACCACCAAAGGAGGGCATGAAACCTCCCGACTTTACGAAGCCCTAATGCACGGTACGACAAACGAGCTCAAAAGTGGGAAACCTAATTAGGCCGGGACTTCGAGGATGAGGAATGGGAGAAAATAACCCACTACCACAAGAAAGTCTCTAGGAATGCCCGTTTACAGCTCATCCAATTATACATCATCAACAGGGCTTACTTAACACCCGAGGCCATATCAAAGTTCAAGGGGGCTGAGATCCAAGTATGCCCCAAATGCAACGAGCCCAGGGCGGGAATGACTCGTATGTTTTGGGGCTGCCCAGAGATACGCAATTTTTGTACACGGGTACATGGAAGAGTAGCAGACGCAGACATTGAACTTGAAGTACATAACCCTACGGCCTGCATCTTGGGCGGATACAAATGTGACCACAAAAATAAACCCCTAAACAAACTTACCTGATCTACATAACCGCGAAGAGACGCATAGCCATGGGATGGAAGTGCTCGAGGGCCCCGATCAAAGCACAGTGGTGGGGGGACCTTACGAAATGGATAGCGACAGAGACTGGTGTATGGGAAACGGCAATTCACGAACAGAGACTGGACTCCAGTGTGGAACTGCATCGCTGGGTGGAGTTAACAGTGCCTTTGCTTCATCCTAGCACTATGGATGATTCCTCTGAGGGCTCGCTCCGCCCTAGCCATCCATACAGCCCAATTTGAATGGGCAATGTTGACCGTGGTCTTGGGTTGGGGGAGGGTGGGTATGGGTATTTCTTGTCGATCAGTGTTAAATACTACATATGATAACGATTTGATTTGTTATTTTGTTAAAACCAATAAAGAAATAAAAAAAAAAGTTTATTTCTCTGCAATCCATTTTCGCTGTCCTCGTGTCTGGTCTCCACCTAGTCCATTTTCTGTTCCACTGCTTCCATGCGCTTAGCTAGCTCTCCTTGTTCATAGCTTCGTTCACATAGTGTTTGTTTCTCCCACCCTACGTTCCATTGTAGTTAGTTGTTTGGTCAATTCTGCAATGGATTTGGTGAGGCCAATGGCACAGTGTTTGATTTTTCATTTTTGATCTCAGCCAGCATGCCCTGCAAGTCTGACCTTCTCGTGGATGGGTCTTCAGTTTCTGCAGTCCAGTCCGAGCTAATCGGCGAGTGGATTTGTGCTAAAGTCTGTTTGTTTCTTGGCTGGGTCCTGGCTCTGCATCATAGCTTTTATGTCCCCTGAGAGGGGGCCTTTCGTCTTGCCTGCATTCTTTGCCATTAGGATTTGCCCCAGAAGCTCTGCTTCCGCTCTTGTCCACTCAAGATATGTTTTGTTGGCTTCCGTCTTCCCTGCTTGTGGTTCTCCCGTTGCTCCTGGCTTCCCAGTGCCTATCTCACCCCAAATCCCCCGGGTGATATGCGGCGGAGTTTCTCCACCTGATTTCAAGGTTTTCTCTGTTGTCTGCTTTGCGTTATCTGCCGGGGGTGTTTATTTCATGCCTACAGGCTGTGTGGTAGCTTCTCGGATTGTTTGTGTGGGAGAACTGCTCCTGACTTATGTCTTAGGGTTGAGTGGAGGTTTGCGTTGCTTCTTCCGCAGTTAGAGTGCTTATTCCAATATATGGTTTGCTGTTGCCTGGAAGTCCAGAGTATCTTAATGCCTGTTTTATCTGTCCCTGGGTAGCGTCTTTGTGTGCTGTCCGTTCTGTTTGCTGTCTTGCAGGGACTAACTGCTGCTTGAATTTGCTTCCTGTCAACTTGAGCCCTGCATACGTTTTGCCCGGGTTACTCACTGGGTTTTCTTTCATTCTGTGCTGCAGTGTCAATACATATTCTTTTCCCCTTCCTCTTTATGGCATCAGTGTCGCATCATGCTTGTGCGTTCTCTCCCCTTCCGTGAGTGCTTGTGTCTGTTCACCTCCATTGCTGTTTTCCCTCAGACTGTCCGCTTCAGTTGCTGTAATCCGAGGGTTTCGGATGAGTCCTCTAGGTGTTTGTTCTATGCACGTTCCATTCTCCCTTGCTGCTGTCACATGGCTGCGCTTATCTGCTGCCTGCGTTGTCGGAGCAGGCGTTTATTTCATTGAACTCAACTACCTTCACCTTACTAGGCCTGTTATCTGCACCATCCACAGCTGGCTTGCCGGATTTGCATGGCTTGCTGCTGTTGCATTCTTTTGCCTGGCAGCTCAATCATGCGTCGGGCGGTCTCGGGACTCCTTCAGAGTTCGATCTGATATCTTGGGTTGCAGAGATTCGTAGTTTCCCCTGTGTTGCACCGTCTAACAGCTGATTCAAATATTACTTTAGCAGCGGATTGCTCTCCATACATTCCGATTTCCATTTGTATTGTTAAGTCCCTATAAGGGGTGGGGGGTGGTAGGGGCTTCATAGAGCACACAGATGCCGGAGCTCACGAAAGATCATGTTCCTTGGTCCTCGGCTAGCCACGTCCCCAGCAACAACTCTTCTACCTTGTTAAGAGCAGCTTCTTGAGGCATTGTAGTATTTAATATTCTAGAAAGTAATCTCCAATCTTCGCTAGAGGTTCTAATAATCAAACCAGTGGCTGAAATGATGGGTCGTCCAGGAGGTTAATCTTTTTTATGAACTTAACAGTTGTAACTTTTCTGTTGCAACAAGCCCTGGCAACAAAGAAGTTCACCAATTGCAATACTGCATGGGTAGTTTAATTTGGTGCCCATGCCAGAAGATGTACATTGAGAAAACTGAGCGGAAAATTAAAACTCATCGGTGAACACAAGAGCTGCATTAGGATTTGTCCCGACAGCCCCTATGGTTGGTCACTTTATTGCAGCAGAACATAAATGTGAAGAACTTTAGTTGTCATTGCTTATAAAGATCAACTTAAGCAATGACAAAAATGCAGACAAAATGAAGTTAACTAAACGAGAACTGTATCATTTTAACAGTCCGGACTAAATTAAAATATTGTTTGGCACATCCTCCATGGCTAAAGGATATCTATAGTCGTTACGAGCAAGACCAACTATTTATTTCCTTTTTTAGGGACATAGTAGCTGTAGATATTTATTTACACCCTCATTAGGAAAGTTAAACACTAATAAATATATATTTATTCTGAAAAGCACCATAGTGCATATAAGAGAACTAAACAGGACATAATATAACCACAGTATGGTCACTATAAGCTGCTATTCTGAAGCAATTCCAGTGACTCAGTGGTGTTTACAGATGTTGGTCTAGACGCGATCATAAATTAACAAGTTTTAAGAAACTATTTAAAGGCACGTAGTGTAAGATTATTATATATACTTGCATCAGAAGTAAAGAAATCATAAGATGGTGTGGCTGTATGGAATCCAACAGCCGAGTACATCATTTTAAGATGGCCGCCATGGAAGACGCATAGTGATCTTTTTATTAACGTTGCCGGCATCACAAACTCATAAATAAGCGAGTAACAAGGAAGTCTCATTTAGTCTGTGTAGCGGTAAGGCAGACGGCTACAAGCAGAATGGATACTTGAGCTGCAGTATGCTTCAGTCTCAAGTTAGCAGGGACCCTCCATGGATTCTCCAGGAACCCTCCTGCATTTTTGCCTCCTCCAACTACAATCGGCTGCTGCTCACGCTCGGCGCACTTTCTATATCCTTCTCCTGATGGCCTCTTGATTCAACGTAAGCCTTCTTGGCTTCGCTACAATGCTCTCTGCCCCCCTGTATCACTAAAGAAATAAAATCGAATTTGACAAATATTTGTTTTGGGGTTTACTCTTGTCGCGTTGAGGACACACACCACGAATTGCCTGCACATCAAGAAAAAAGATCACTTGTGTGCTTTACTGTGTCCACAAGTCACGTTTCAATGTTGTGCATTGTAAAGGCCTTGCATCTTAATTTTAGGATTACTGGCCCAGCTGCACGCTTCCTTTCTGAGATGGCTGCCACCTTTTACTTGCAGTCGGCCTGGGCCCGGGCCCCCTCCATTGGCCTCTTTTCTCCTCAATAGCCCATCAGTGGCAACAGGAGACGGGAGTTGGTCCATTCTTCAAAGGCCCACATCTAAGGCCCTGTCTGCTCCCTGGACACTACCTGGAAAGGTTAGGGGGTTCTCCCCTGCACCCCACATTATTACAAGGTACTTGAGGAGATCCCTGGCTTATCAGAGCCCACTAAAACATTGTGACACTTGCACTTCCATGCAAGGCTTCGTAGAACTCTAACTGTTCTCCTTCTCACCTGGACTCCCACTCTCATTACCCCTAGCTGTGCCCAGGGACTGTGTTTTTATTCAGTCCTGCTAATCTCTCACTTGGCTGTGCCCAGATGCAGCTTTTTTGTTTTCATCTGTCCGGCTGTTCCTTGTCGTGTTCTGTCTCTCCTGCTTGAACCCTCCCCCCTCTGTTCTCACCCAGTGTACCCCCTCCTCCACATTACCTATGGTGCTCTGTTTCTCCTATCTTCTCCAACTGTTTCTCTATCGACTATCCTACCCTTTTCACCAAGTCTGGCAGGAAGAAGTTCAAGAAGGAGATACTGGTCTCCAACCCAGACCTCCCTGTCGCTGATACCTACACCAGCGCTTCCTCCAGACAGACTCGCCGACATCCTCTTTGTCGTTCTTCCCCAGACCTATGGACCCTTCATATGGCCTCTGTGCTCTCTCCTTACTCTCCCTCTCCCGTTAATGGTGGCACCTGTTGGGAGTCCCTCCTGGCTTCCTTCCACTCCTCTAAGGTCATCATTAATGTTTACCTTAATGGCACCGTCTTGGTCCAATGCCCTCGGCCCAACCTCCTCCTCCTCCTCCTCCTCCTCTTTGAGCGCTTCCTGCACTTTATCAATTTGCTTTCCTCTCCCGATGTCTCCTCTATCCTTTCTTTGGCTTCCTTGCCTCCACCCCCCCTGCCACTTCTCTGGTGCCCCTTTCCTCCTTCTCCTCGGCTACCTTGCCCTCTCCTCTGCCCTCCCTTGGGCTATTTCTACACCTCCGCAGGGAGCATCTCTAATCTGTACCCCTTCCTGGAAGTCTTTCAAGGATGGCAACCTTCTCCATATTGCCACTCTAAACTCTCGTTCAGCTGTCAAATACTCCTAACTTCTGCTGTCTCCTGGATCAATTCAACCTTGTGTCCTTGGTCTCACCGAATGGTTCATGGCCAGCTCTGTTACGAGCTTTGACCCTCTCCTTCACGATGGCTACAAGATCCCCTCCACGCACAGATCCAACCGTTCTGGTGGGGGTGTAGCCTTGATCTTCCCGAGTGGATACTTGCATCTATCTCTTTCTTATGTAGGCCTACTCCTCCTTTGCCTGGTCTGTAAGCTTTCTCTCCTGGCCACTCTTGCAGAGTGGCTAATATCTACCGGCCACCTGGTCAGATCAGCCCCTTCCTCAGAGTGGGTGGACTGATCTTCCTCCCTCCTGGCCTCTACCACTTAACTCCTCCTCCTTGGAGACTTCAAAATCCACCTGGATGCTCCCTGTCCCACCACAGGACTCTCGCAAACTTTTCTCTTTCCAGTCTTCCTTCTGGCCCAATTCCACTCTTGATGTTGTGATCTCCTCAGACCTCCCACTCTCTCACCACTCCTCTCTCTTTGAGTGACCACTTTCTCTTTCTCTCTTTCTCTTTCTCTTTTTCTTTCTCTTTCTCTTTCTCCCTCCCCACCCCCCCCTCTCAGGCCAAACCTACCCCTACACTGCCACCCACCTTCTCAGTCATTCGACCCATGAAGCGTGTCAGTTGAGGCTTTCTGCATTCTCTCCCACTCCTGCACCTCTGGCTGACGCACCCTGACACAGCCTTTTCCATGCTCCACTTTATCTCTGTACTCTCGATGTACTTGCCCCTGTCATGAGGATCTGCCTGTAGCCTAAAATCAAATGCAGATCCTGGTACGACTCAGACCTAGTCACCCTTAATTGCAAGTGTTGGGTGGCTGAGAGGAAATGTTTGGCATCTTGTACATCCTCTGACAAACTGGCCTGCCCCTGCTCCAGGGCAAAACCGACACTGTCCTCACTACGAGAGCACACATCCAAGCCCACGTTTCTGTGGCATCTAACAAACTCGCTGAACTCTTTAAAATCTGCAAGGAGCTGGCCAATCCTGCTGCAGTGTTTACTTCTCCTGTCCCTTCCCATGCCCTTTGTTCAGCCCTGGCTTCTCACTTCATCTCTAAAACCCAGGACATCCTGTCCACCCTCTCGGCTTCTCCCTCCAGTCTCACCTCTGCCCCCCCCCCGAACCCCACCCGGCTCTCCTGCGGCCACCCCTCCCTTCTCTGCCTTCCCTCTCTTCTCCCCATATGAGGTTTCTAGACAAGTCCGATCTATGAAAACCTCAACAAAACAGGTTCTTCCAAAACCTTAAGGACCACATTGATACCCTCGCACCATCCCTCGCTGACTTTGCAACCACTCTTTTGCCTTTGGAACCTTACCCTCTCCGACCCCACCCCCGAGGCACTCTTGTACACCCTCCTTTCAAGAAACCCTGAGCCAAACCATCCCTTCCCCCTCCCTCCCGGCTAACTTTCACTCGATCTCCATCACTCCTTTCCTGGGCAAACTCCTGGAAAATCTGGCCATCTCCCAGCTTAATCTTCAAACTGAACCTGTTGGTTGTCTCCATGACCCTCAGTCTGGCTTCAGAGCAGCCAGAAGCACAGAAACTGCTCTCCTGAACATCCGTGAAGGCCTGCTCTCTAACCTTGATTCTAATCTCACCTCTGTCCTCATCCTACTTCATCTTTCTTCTGCCTTTTGACGCGGTCGACCATGCCATCCTGCTCAACCGGCTCCATGATAATCTGGGTTTCACTGATCAGGCTTTGGCCTATCCGACATCTTTCTTCTCTGACCTTCCTCTGCCCTCTTCTCTCCCTCCAACTGCGGTATTCCCCAGGGGTCTAATCTTGCTCCCTGGTTGTTAAACCAATACCTGGCACCTCTCGCCCACCGCATTGCTGCTCTCTGCTCCAACCTCTAGTGATATGCAAATGGCACCCAGCTCGCTTTCAGGCTCCCCTCTGCCGCATCTTCTTCTCTCATCCCGGAATGACTGTCTGCAATCCAGGAGTGGTGCGCTGCTAATGATCTCTGCTTGAATGCCAGCAAGACGGATATCCTCATTGGCACACATGCACCCTTCTTTCCTGCCACTCTGGCAGGCCTCCCTTGGCGGCACTCCTGCTCCTACCTGTGATGCTCAGAACCTTGGTTATCTTCAACTCCTCGCTCTCAGTCTCCCCTCATATTTCCAACATCTCTAATAAGTCAAACTACCAACTGCATTTCCTTGGGAAGTGCGAGGGGGGCATCCTTCCTCTCCTCCCCCCCAGAAGCTCAATGTATCTAGAGCTCTGGTTCTCTCTAGGCTGGACTACTGTAATAGCCTTTTTAAATCTGCCTGCCTCTACTCTTACCTGCAAATCATCCAGAACAGGACTGCAAGACTTGTCCTTTAGCCTCAAGCCCAGGGAACATATGTCTCCAGCATTGAAATCTCTTCATTGGCTCCCAGTGGCTTCAAGGATCCCATTTAAGACCCTTTGTATTGTCCACAAGGCCTTCTGGGGCTTGGGATCAAAATATCATACTTTCTCTTCTGAAGCATCTTCCTCCTCAAGCTCTTCGCTCCTCCACGTCCAACTCCCTGAGGGGAACCACTTTTCCAAGCAACGAGTTGGGGGCAGATCACTCTTCAGCTTGCGCCTCTTGCTGGAACAGCCTCCCTGCCTTACTGAAACTTCAGCAGAACCATATCCAGTTCCGGAAGCAGCTCAAGACCTTCCTCTTTGCTTCTCCCTTCCGCTTCCTATCTCCTGTCTGAAACTGAACTGGTTACCTGGCTATCCTCTGTACCATGGGCCCAGGTCCCTGCCCTCCCAGTTGCACACATGCTCGGACTCCTGGCGATCCTGTACTTGGAGCTGTATCTGCAACCCTACAACACCTCCCCCGCCTCCAACCCCGTACCTGCACCTATCTATTATTTTTTTGCACTTAACCCTGCACTGCCACCTGCTGGCCGCACATCTTGTTTTCGATGTTTGATCCCATGTCTTGCATTTGCTCCTCCTCCCCTTCCCCTGGCACTTCTACCCTTCTCTCTCCCCTGCACTTGCGCAATCTCAATGTCACTGGGCCTAGTATGATTGTTGTCTTGTTCCCTCTTCCTGCCTCGGTGCACTTTGAAACACTTGTGTATAGGCGTGCTATAAATAAAATGACATATCATATAATGTGTATTCGGGCGCAGTGAGTAACGTGAGCCATGCCCCATAGCACGAAGCTAGACCTTACCATTTCTTATATTTCCACAGAACTAGAGCTATTCAACCCTAATGTGGACATTTCCTAATTGACTCCTGGGTACACCTCTGAATTATGCACATTCAATCACGCATTAAGCTGCGCATAGTAATTATTGGCAATGCATACATTACTAACAACAAAATAGTGTACTGAATGGACAACTTTGTCATTATAGGAGCACAACAAATCCGTAACAAATGGAAGCTATAAGGAGATTGAAAATCGGTATTATCGAATGCATTATAAACAGAAGCCAAGTTAGAAGTACATTTATTATAATAATTTGAATGTAATTTAGCAGAGCAAGCGATGTTAATAACCAAGGGACATCATGTCTAAGTTTCCATAGGAAGAGTTTGTAGAGAGATTGAACTTCTCCAAAACATTTATTAAACAGTAAGGAGATTTGCATTTAATACAGCAGTGTAAAGTTATGCTGGAATACTGAAGCTTTACAAACTGAGCTTCTGTCCAGCTGCACTATATGGTGTTGAGACGATATCTATGGAAGATTTGCAGTGGGTAAAAAGGCTCAAAAGGAAATTCTGGCAATCCATATTGGGCATTTCCGGTATCTGTACCTATTGAGAATGTTCGATTGGAATTAGTTCTGTTTGTATAATGTCTAAAGTTAGAGGATTTCTTCTACTTAAGGCACGGAAATGCTGCAATGTCCAATGCAATGAGCCAACCACAAGCAGGCAGGTTTGGAGCCGGCCCACCACCAAGGCACACACAAAGGCACTGTGCCTATCTCTAGCCTGAACCTCTGCAGAGCCTGGAGGAGCAGGAGCTCCCTCCATCTACTGCTGGAGCAGTAGCCAGCCCATCGACTCCCTGCCTGACTTGAGGTATGCCATAAGCCTCTCAGCTGCATTTCGGAAAACGGCAGCGCAAACGTGCTTTTCTAGGCAGCCCGCGGCGGATTATTCATTAATATCCACGCTGCACCTGGCATTGCCCAGTGGCCCTATTTTCTCCAAGATTTGCCCCCTTTTGCACTCGGAGTGCACTCAGCCACCATCCGGCATATGCACCTCCTAACATGGTCACATCCGAGGTCCCCCTTGCACCGTTGTGCTGACAAACTGCCACATTATGCATCAATGCATAACCTGTATCTACTCAACCACCTACCAACCACTACTCCGGCGCAACCTTTATTAATATCCATTGCGTCAGGGTCTTGCACTGCACTAACATAAGTATCCAGCCCACTCTTGCCTCATATTAGCAACTTTTTTTTAACCTGCTTTGCTGTAGCCTGATTGAAACTGCCCATTTCTGCACCATACTAGCAATTTCGATTTCAGCCTATGCTGGTACTCTAGTACCAAAATTGATTATCTAAACTGCCTACCGTGCTCGCCTGCTTGTGCACAATAGACCCGTCCTTAGCCCAGAAGCATTAGCCCAGCAGCCCAGCCAACGCCACACTCCCAACTATGCTCCCTTGGCTCATTCTCACCATGTTCCCTTTTTGTGTTATGGACAACACACCATGTAGCAGCAACCGCTACATACCATACAACAAGTGATTAGCTAAACTCGGCTGCCCAAGACATCACCCCATCCCCTGTCCCTCACCCTTCCTGCCTACCCTAACACCATTCCCACACACTACTCACCAATACCACATTGAAAATATCAGCGCCAAACCAGCTAACACCATACTCGACACTACCAACCCTACTAAAAATGACTACACTGTTACCAACCCTCCCAAGCCTCAAGGATACCGCCCTACTACTAACCCCTCCCTCTCTGCGCGCACCAGCAGACTTGGCTTTAGACTCCACACCGCAACCTGGAAGGTGCC
Organism: Ambystoma mexicanum; assembly: GCF_040938575.1. NCBI lineage: Eukaryota > Metazoa > Chordata > Amphibia > Caudata > Ambystomatidae > Ambystoma > Ambystoma mexicanum. Next base: position 211,849,234 of record NC_090929.1, read on the forward strand.
TACAACACCCACGACCAAGGCCACCATTAAGAATAGTGTTAATGCCACTAACACGGCATCTCTAAAAGGAGCACTACTCAATGTCAGATCCCTAGTTGCTCACCCCACCGAAATCGCAGACATTGTCCTCTCAGCAGACCTCGACTTCCTTGCTACCACAGAGACATGGCTACATGAAGCAGCAGGACCCTACTTAACTCTTGCTATTCCCGACAAGTACTCCATCCTCAGGGCCGACAGACCAATGCTCGCGGAGGAGGTGTAGCATTCATATTCAAATCTTCACTCGAACTCAGATCCATTACATCCCTCCCACTAAAATCATGCGATCACCTCACCATCAAAATACAAACCACACCAAAGGGCTCAATTACTGTGCAACTAATATACAGACCCCCAGGCCCTACAGGTACTTTCGAAGAAGACATTACATCCCTCATAGCCGAGAACTCTAAGCCCCACTCCCAAAACATAATTCTAGGAGACTTTAATCAAGGGTATAATGACCTTAACGACACCCCCGCCGCCCTAGCTAACGCCTTATCTGAGCACAACTTTACTCAAGTCATCACACTACCCACCCATCAAAAAGGCAGAACTATTGATTGGGTCATAGCCCACAACTGCAACATCACCTGCAGAGCCCCACAACCTCTGGTATGGACTGACCACTCCCTCATACCATTCGACATTGACATCAACAACCCCAGCAGGGACCCCACGCACCAGCCTGCCCGACTAGAAACAAACGCAATATTACGGCGGAGACCCTCACACCACTGGTCATCCCCCCCTCCCTCCTAAACACGCTCCCAGTCACTGCTGACCTTAACCTCCTGGTTAACACCTACAATGACGCAATGACCACTGCCATCGACGCGGTTGCCCCACTAAAGCTACGCAAAGGTAAACCCAGAGCTCACCTGAACGCTAGGTACACACTCAAAATACTCCGAAAACAGAAAGCTAAGATGGAAACCCTATGGAAAACTCCCTCAGATGAAAACAAAACCAATCTCATGACCATCTCATCCCATTATAAGAAAGAGATAATCTGCACCAAAAAGGAAGTCTACAATGTTAGAATCAACCATGCCCAAACCTCCGCCAAAGAACTTTTCTCCATTTTGAAGGAGCTAGAAAACCCCAACCCACCGAAAGTCAAGCCATGGTGCACTAGCATCCAAAATGCCCTGGTCGACAGAATTACTGGGTTTCAAACTAAAATCAAGGCCAAACGACTACAACTCCAACAATGCCTCCACCACCAGCACATCCATCCTTACCAACACTACACTCAGTTTCACGTTCAAAATGGTCACTATACCCGAAGTCCAAAAAATTAGAGCATCCCTCAAACCTTCCAACTGCAAAGGGGATAGTTGCCCGCCCAGATCATCAAAGCTGCTGCGAGGGGACCTATCCCCCTTCATCTCAACTCCTAAACCTATCCTTCTCATCCAATTCTGTACCCAACAACTTGAAACAGTCCTGGGTTCTCACCCTTCTAAAAAAAACAATCCCTCGACCCTGCCATCCCTACCAACTATAGGCCTATCACCACGGTCCCCTTCCTCCGAAAAATCCTCGACAGTCGCCTACTTGCAAATTCAAGATTACCTAGAGTCCAATCAATTGCTAGGCCTGTGTCAATCTGGCTTTCAACCTCAACATGGTACAGAAACTGCCCTTGTTGACCTTAAAAGTCAGATTGATGACATCAAGGACAAAAACAAAGCAGCTATCCTACTCTTTTTAGACCTCTCAGCAGCCTTCGACCTGGTTGACCACCAAATACTCTGCCACCACCTCTCATATGCTGCCCACTTCTCCCCCTCTGCTGTCATGTGGATACAATCCTTAGCCAACAGGACCATGAGTCTTCTCATCTACGGCTGCTGCAGACCCCATCCCCATCCCCTGCGGTGTCCCACAAGGATTTTGTCTCCCCCACCCTCTATAATATCTTTACAAAGCCTCTCTTTGATAAACTGGACCGTCTCCTACACCAACTACGCAGATGACACCCAGATACTCCTCAACCTCACTGGCAACTACAATGACGACGCCACTAGGATCAACAAAATCTTCTCTCATTCAGGCATGGATGGCCACACACGGCCTCTGCCTGAATGATGAGAAGACTGAGCTCCTCCTAGTCGGATCTACCAACGACCTACTAAAACTTAGTCCTGAATACTCCAATTTCATCATCAATGGTAACATCATCCCAGTTGTTAAAAACGTGAAAACATTAGGTTTCTACCTCGATGCAAATACCAACCTCTCTAAACAAGTCAACATGACTGCCTCTGCCACTGCCTACACTGGGAAACTTATTTAGTGCCTGCAAACCCTTCCTATCCACAAATAGCTTCCTTACTTGGGAGCCAACCAAGTCATAATTAATAAACTCCAGGTTCTCCAGAACAACGCGCTGCGAGCAGCACTAAACATCCCTAGGAGAGAGCACATCTCCCACATAAGAATTTCCTGCAAATGGCTATCCATTCAACAAAAAATTGACTTAAGAACCATCTGCCTCACCTACAAAGCCCTAAACCACCTTGCCCCTCCCCCATCTCACTAACAAACTCACTTTGAAGCAGAGCACCAGAATTACTAGATCGTCCAACACTCTCTCCCTCAATGTGCCCAGATATACCTCTAAGAGAGCCGGCGGCTCAAGTTTCATGGTCCTTGCCCCTCAACTTTGGAGCACCTTGCCGTTGAACATCAAAGCGACCAAATTCTTCCAACAGTTCCGGAAACTGTCATTAGCTGGCTACTGGATAAAACCACTCCCAAGACAGACTAAGCACAGCACCAATTGTATATATTGTATATACCATATATAGGCTCAACCGTTTGCTCTAAATATCACTGTTTGTATATGTTGTATATTACCCCTTTTCTTTAACTGGATAACCTGTATATATTGTACTTCTGTAACCTGTCACTGCAAGCACCCTTTTACTCCTGGGTCCGGAGCGCTATACAAAATAAATAAACAAACATTGCTTGCAATGCTTGGTCGGGTGATAAAAGATCCAGGCAATAAGTGTCTGTGTGGTTTAAATTAACTTTGGCTTTTTTTTTAGCTTATTGATTGGCTAGCATATCTGACATTGGATTATTGTAAACTGAAGCAATATTTTATAAAGAGTGAAAGCGTGGTACTGGATTGAACATTTTAAACATTTAGAAAGTCTAAAAAGGTATCTAAAATGCATAGGCTGAAAATGTCCTGCCCCCTCAGCAATATTTTAAATGTCCCGATGGTCGTATAAGCCACTTCTATCTTTTGTTAATGCTTGGCCAACTGGCAGTCTTGTCAGTAACTGGTCATCAATTGGATGTGCCGAAAGAGAAGCACAACTGTCCTATTGGTTTAAGGCTGGGTGTACAAGAAACTGCACATGATGTACCAACTGCTACCAGTTACTTGGATTCATGAGAAATGTGCGTGCCGCTTTGTGGTGTTACTGGACAGCCTAGGTGAAGATGCTTTTTGGATTTACTGTATAAATGTTCGTAACGCCGCTTTAATGACTGCATGTTACAATACTTGGAAAATTGTCGAGGTCAAACTGGGGACGGTTATAATGGGCCGAGTGATTTGTCACCTGCCTGGCCTTGAGTTTGTGATGTATTCCTATTTGTATCTGATGGAACGATTTTGAATGACCGAGATTTGTATATATTTTTTGTTTTTAATTGTTCTACATGTGTTTATGTATATGTGAAATAGTTCATTTGAACTAATCTACACGTTACATTAAAAAATAAATAATAACACAATGGGTAAGCAGCTATAAAAGGGAAACCTTTGTATTAATTTCAGGTCAACAATAAAATTAAATTCTAACACAAGAATAGCGTCCAACTTTATCCGTTTGTGTTCTTATGATAAAGGCAAACTACATTCACAGAATTGCCCGACACTAGAACACGAGTCGAGTGTTGAACTTGAATGGGACTTCAAAGTTTCACATAACCCAAGAGGGTCTGTTGTGAAAAGATCAGTGTGTGTGTATATATATATATATATATATATATATATATTTCTGAGGCTTGTGGAATCTGCTTAGATCACATGCTGTGCATAGGCCGACATCTAGTGGAAGCTGCGGAGTATTACAGTTTGTTTTTCGAAAGTCGAAAATGGGCGTCGACACAGGCGTGCCAGTAATACTATCCCTAGTGTGACGTCCACTGTACCCAAGATCCCTCACGCGTGTAGGATCCTCAGATTGTTTTTTTCCGCCATACTGGTCGGAAGCATCTTGCGGAGTTCCCTGGCCTTAGCCATACTTTTGCTGTTATTATAATTTTAATTCTTATTTCATTCCCTTCCCCACCCCAACGTCGACCCTCAACCTCGACGACGGCTGGAGAAGTCATCGACCGTCGACTGCTGCACGACGGATCTGGGCCTCGGTAGGCCGCTGGCCTCGGCCCGGGCCTAGTAGGCCGCTGGCCTCGGCCCTTACAAGTAGGGAGAGTGGGGGGTGGTACATACTCTTCACTCTTGATATATAGTTACATTTATATATATTCCTACACTTAGCAGCCCGCTGCCTTAAGGTGCGTATGGAGGGTACCCCTTTTCAATTCTGCCCCAAGTGCAATCGCAAATACCCTTGGGTCGACAGGCACGCCACGTGCAATCTCTGCTTGCCGAGGGATCACCCCGAAGCGAACTGCAGAGCGTGTAGTAGGTTTAAACCTAAAACACTTAAGGACCGTTCGACAAAGCGTTGGGCCCACCACGCCAGGCAGGAGGCCATGGCAGCGGAGGGCGCCTTCAGCGATGGCAGCGACGCCGTACTTTCGGACGGCGAGGGCATTACGGCGTCGAAAGACAGCCGACGAGCGCAGGTCCCCGACCTCGGAAGGTCGTCCGGCAAGGCGGCTATGGGGAAGACCCCCGGCGACGCAAGCGCTACACACCTAACACACACTAAACACACTAAGACCAACCGGACCTCGACGACGTCGACTTCCCGGAAAGAGGCACAAAAAGAACGGTCCGACTCGGTGTCCTCTGGGCGCTCTCGATCGAGATCGCCTCACGACGCAAGGCAATCATCCACTCTTGCCAAGAGTGCCTCGCTACACACACTAACGGAAGTTCGATCGTCGGGAGACGAAGACGACTTCCACCCCCAGGCCGCGCTCCAAGATACCGAGACCGCGGTTAACATCAGTGAGGCCCCACGCCCGAAGCACACAGATACCTTTCCAGACCCTCGACGCCAGGCGTCGAAAGTCTCTGGGGCCCCCAAGGGACAGGGAAAACATTTTTCCACGCACGGAGAAGGGGGGAAACAGCGGAAAGCACAGCCTTCCACCCCTGTAAAGCCTAAGCAGACAAGCAAACACAAGTCTACCCTTGAAAATAAATCACCTGCTAAAGTAATACCCTGTTCCAGGGAATGGTCCAGTGAAGACATAGACAGGGTTATGTCTAGGATGTCTTCCTTGGCTGATTTTTATGATAAGAACCCAGAACACTTTCTTTCATATAACCCTCAAGGGGCCACACCCTCAGGCTCCTCCGATCCTATCCCGCTAAGTAAAAAGCCCCGGGTCGAAAGACCTGAACCCTTCAAGGTTCAGCCTTACTCCACTCCATATTCTACTCCACTCCCCAGTTATCAGGGACAAGTTTTCCCTGAAGAGGACCAGGAGTTTGCAATTATGGAAGAACAAACCGGGACAGATTACTATGCAGAGGATGAGGACCTGGAGGAGGGAGAAGATGAGCAGGAAATTTACAGAGTAGATTCCCCAGTACAAAGCGAAGCCCCAGTTACTGACTCTCCAGTTGATAACCAGCCCCTCCTTAACGAGGTTCTCGCTCGAGCAGCGGAACACTTCCACATCGACACCCACGGTGTACAGGAGGAAAGGGACTTCGCGGAGGAGTTTGTAGGAGAGAGAAGACCGGTCGCTCAGACCATCCCTATCCTCAAATCCATCCAACGAAGAATAGATCCTTCCCTGGTGAATCCTAACCTCACCAGAGCTGTCAACCCCAGAATTGAAAAGATTTTCCGGGCAGCCCAGTCTGACCCTCTGTATATAAAGGGACATCTTAAACCAGATTCCCTAGTGGTGACCAACACTAGAAAGAGGGCTGGCACGCCCTTATCTTCATCAGAAGCTCCTCCCGACAAGGAGAGCAAAAAACTTTACGGGTTTGGCAGAAAGGTAGCCTCAACGTCCGCCTACCAAGCAAGGATTGCGAATTCCACCACCCTGTTGGCTAGTTACAATTGCCATCAATGGGAAGAAGTCGCGGCGCTCATTGCCTCTGCTCCAGAACCGTTAAAGGGCCAGCTGGCTCGGATCTCGGCAGAGGGGAGAGCCGTGTCTGGTTGCATTTTAAAAGCAACTTTCGACGCCGCTGACAACGCAGGGAGATTGATAGCAGAAGGTACTGTTATCAAGAGACATGCGTGGTTACGGCAGTCGGGATTCAAGACAGAAACCCAGGCTTCTTTAATAGACAAGCCAGTGGAACCCGACCTATTGTTTGGGAAAGCGGTCGAAGACGCACTTAAAAATGCCAAAGATGAATATGAGACTCTCAAATCCCTTGGCCAGCTTACCAACAAACCCCCTAACCAGAGGGGGAACAATAATTTTCGTCGCCCACGCGGCCAAAATTCACAAAGAGGCAACTATGCCCAGGGACAAGGTACACAATGGAATAACAACCAGCAGTCTACCCAGAGTTACGGCAGGGGTAACAAGAGAGGTCGTGGAAGAGGCAGAGGCAGCCCCAACAAGGGCGGTGGCACGCCTCCACCAAAACAGTGACGCTCAGTTCAGGGTCCCTTGCCACGCAACCCCAGTAGGGGGACGCATTTCCACCTTCACCCAGGCTTGGGAAGGGATCACCTCAGACAGATGGGTGCTGTCAACAGTATCCGCAGGATATTGTATAGAACTACTGCAGCGTCCCCGGAATCATCCTCCACGACAAAGAGTGCACTCCCTAGAGCATCAAAGGATCCTTCTCAAGGAGATCGCCATTCTGCTAGAAAAGGACGCGATAGAACTCGTCCCAGGACACCAGGTAAACAAGGGTATCTATTCAACTTACTTCCTTGTGCCAAAGAAAGATTTGACAATGCGCCCAGTATTGGACTTACGGCCTGCCAACAAATATGTCAAGCCCCAAAAATTCCGTATGACCACGCTACAAGAGGTAATCCCCCTCCTAAAAAAGGGGGATTACATGGCAACCTTGGATATGAAAGATGCTTATTTTCATATTTCCATGCTCCCAGCGCACAAAAAGTACTTGCGCTTCAAGGTGGACAGTCGCCACTACCAATTCAAGGTACTGCCCTTCGGGATAGCTTCAGCACCAAGGGTATTCACCAAGGTACTGGCGGTAGCGGCTGCACACCTACGCAGGGAAGCAATCCCGGTGTACCCTTATCTGGACGACTGGCTCATAACGGGGGAAACCCCAGGAATTTGCAGGTCAAACATTCAGAGGACTATCGACCTCCTCCACGAATTAGGCTTCTCCATCAACGAGAAAAAGTCAAGTCTGGTGCCAAGCACCTCAAAACAGTTTCTAGGAGCTATCCTAGATACTCAGAAAGGATTGACCTTCCCTTCGGAAGAGAGAATTCGGAATATACTTCTGCAAATTCCGCATTATCAGTCAGGTCAACAGATAACAGTACGCAAAGCTATGCGGTTACTGGGCATGATGGCGTCATGCATTTACCTGGTCCCCCACGCGCGTCTGCGCATGCGTCCCATGCAGGAATGGTTGGCGAAACAGTGGTCTCAGGCAAGTGGTCATTGGGACGATCTAGTGGTCGTTTCGCCAACACTCGTACAGAGCCTACACTGGTGGACAAGAGAGAATCTCGCAAAGGGGAAACCCTTTTACGATCCCGAAGTACAAGCCGTGGTGACTACAGATGCATGCCTGACTGGGTGGGGAGCTCACCATCTCCACCACACAGCTCAGGGTCTCTGGTCTCACTCAGTAGCCAAGAACCACATCAATCTGCTAGAGCTTCTGGCAGTATTCCGAGCGCTAAAGGCGTTCGAGCCCCATCTACTGAACTTGTCGGTGCAGATCAGGACGGACAGCACGACAGCCATGTTCTATCTGAACAAGCAAGGGGGGACTCGTTCGCCAAATCTGTCCAAGCTTGCCCAGAAAATATGGATATGGGCACTCAGACGGAACATCTTCCTGTCATCGCAACATGTTCCAGGGGAGCTCAATTCCCTAGCGGATGCTCTAAGCAGAAACTCCCTCCCAGAAGAACACGAATGGGTCCTTCACAGAGACGTAGTAGAAGATCTCTTCTCTCAGTGGGGTTTCCCCACTATAGACCTATTCGCCACAAGCGAAAACAAACAATGCCCAGGATTTGCATCCAGGTTCCCCCAGCCGGACTCCCAAGGGAATGCCCTGTGGATGAACTGGTCAGGGATGTTTGCGTACGCTTTTCCACCAACTCCTCTCATCAGGAAGGTGGTGTACAAGATGAACAAGGAATCTATGACGCTCATCCTAGTTGCTCCCATGTGGGCGAGACAACCATGGTTTCCACACCTACGCAGGATGGCGGTGTGCGAACCCATCAGACTCCCAGCCTGGTACAACCTACTGTCCCAGCAACAGGGTCAAACAGTGCATCAGGAACCCAACTCTATGAACCTAGCAGCATGGCTCCTGAAGTCATAGAGTTTGGACATCTCAAATTACCACAGAGGTGTATGGACATTCTAAAGGAGTCCAGGAAACCAAATACAAGGCACTGTTACTTTGATAAGTGGAAAAGATTCGTTATCTGGTGCCAGAATAAACAAATCAACCCGGTTGATTGCACTCCTTCCAACGTTGTGACATACATGCTCCACCTGCTGGATGCAGGGTTGGTTTTTAACTCGCTGAAAGTACACCTGGCAGCCCTCTCGGCTTACACCACATCCCATAACAAGGTCTCGTGGTGGAAAGTACCAGTGGTTAAAGCCTTCATGGAAGGAGTAAAGAGACTTCACCCTCCTATTTCGAACCCACCGCCAGGATGGGACCTCAACGTGGTGCTAGCTAAGCTCATGGGACCCCCATTCGAACCCATGCATAAAAGTAGTCTCAAACACCTGACTTATAAAACGGCCTTCTTAGTAGCCATTACCTCCATAAGAAGGGTCAGTGAAATTCAGGCTCTGTCAGTGCAGGATCCTTTCTTTACTATCCACAAGGACAAACTGGTTTTACGCACACACCCTAGATTCTCACCTAAATTCATATCCAAGTTCCATGTAAACCAGTCCATCGAGCTTCCGGCTTTCTTCCAGAACCCGCAAAGCTCGGCTGAGGTGAAACTACACACCCTAGATGTGCGTAGGGCGGTCCTATACTATGTAAATAAAACCAGACCGCTAAGGAAAACAGATCAACTGTTTGTCTCCGTAGCTACAGGCAGAGAGGGGGATCGCGTCTCTAAGGGCGCTATCTCGAAGTGGATTATCAACTGTATACAGCTGTGTTACTCTCTTTCTGACAAGACTCTGCCTTTTACGCCAAGGGCCCACTCTACTAGAGGCATTGGTGCCACTCTGGCTTTCATTGCAAATGTTCCCCTCGACACCATTTGCAAAGCGGCTACTTGGAGCTCTATTCACACTTTTACTCAGCATTACTGCATTGACACTCATTCCAAGACAGATACACAAGTGGGACAAGCGGTTCTAAGACACCTGTTTGCTCATGACCCTTCTCACATCCCACCTCCTTCTTCTGGTACTGCTCGCTAATCTATGCACAGCATGTGATCTAAGCAGATTCCACAAGCCTCAGAAGGGATACATTACTCACCGTAATCGTATTTCTGATGCTTGTATCTGCTTAGATTCACATGCGACCCACCCTTCCTCCCCTCCGAGAGAAGGCGCATGATTGCTTGTAGTCTTACCTTTTCTGTCTATCTGCTTGGATTATCTGTACTCACGCTACTCCTCATGCTTCCTCATGTCAGAAAAAATACAATCTGAGGATCCTACACGCGTGAGGGATCTTGGGTACAGTGGACGTCACACTAGGGATAGTATTACTGGCACGCCTGTGTCGACGCCCATTTTCGACTTTCGAAAAACAAACTGTAATACTCCGCAGCTTCCACTAGATGTCGGCCTATGCACAGCATGTGAATCTAAGCAGATACAAGCATCAGAAATACGATTACGGTGAGTAATGTATCCCATATATATATATATATATATATATATATATATATAGGGTTACGAATACAGCCTCAGTTCAAAGGCCTCATAATGAGTCATTATTTCTTTGTGCGATAATCATGTTTTTTTTCTGATCAATTGAAATGTATTTTTTTCGACACTGATCACAATGGGGTGAACATATTTATAATCACGTACTTTTTTTTAACTGAAAGTTTTAAATATGAGCGCTAAAACTGTACATAGAGTAAATTGTATTTTTCCTCTATTTTGATAGTGTTGTTCCCTGTATCAATTTGTAACAGCACAAGGCCATTGTATTGATTTCCAGGGTTGGCCTTGGCATTCGCACCACCTGTTGTACCCTATGGTATAGGAGATTATCTATCCAAACCTACGTGTAACACACTGGCTCCACAATCCATCATGGGTAGCAATCTGGGGTATGAGCCGAATACGCTTTTTGTGATTTTCATAGAGGAAAGAGTGATGCTGGAAAATGAATAATCTCTTAAAAACAAGTTAAATCTTTGGCTAATACATGTTAAAGGCCGTTCATCAGTTTTCCTGTTCAGATATTGTCTTTGCCCAAAGAGTTCCATCAAAAGACGAGTGGAGTTTAGACTGTATTAAAATTGTCCTTACTGATAATGGCTCGTTTAAAGGTGGTTAGGAATTGAATATTGTGCACCCCTCTTTTGGTAGGACTATATTAACTATGTATAGTTTTTGCGGAGAGTATGGATGACACTAAAACACATTTGGAATTAATGTGGAGTTACTTGCCTCTAGCATACTTTCTGAAGCTGCAAATGGCGATTGCCACTGTGACTCAGGATTTATGTAAAGGTCCAGTTAGTGAGATGGCCATTACTGGTGTGGATGGAGCTGTTAAATCAACAATAACGGCATGCCATTTGGACGTGCCTTTTTTGGTATTGATTGTGGGACACCAATAATATAATCAGCCGCATAAAACTGTGAGGGGTCAGAAATGTGAGGTGGACAACTTGGTAAAGGGTTTTCAACTTCAGTCATTTTATTAATAAACAAGTTGGATAATACCCCGACGAGTATTTCCCTGCCTAAAATAAACTCGAGGAAACACTCTTTACAAAATCTGACCTTAACACTTGTGCAACAAAGAAAAAAGCAAATATGTGGCAGTTCAATTTAAAAACAATATATGATCAATGTCTCGTGTCGTAACCTGGGTAAATTTCCCTTCCCCAGATCTGAAAGGATTTTTCTCCACAATACAAAGGAAACTAGGGAATCCGGTTTGAAACAAAGTTCCAATACAGTTTTTAAGTTTGTTGAACTAAATTCTGTTGATTCAATAATGACAAGTTCCCATTCCTCCTTGAATAAGAGATGTCTTTTCCAAATAAGCAACAACAATTGTCTGTCGGGGATAATTGTGTCACATTTAGTTTTCAGAAGGAAGTTATTCCAATTCCTCCTAGAGTAGGAACTGTCTTCTTACAATTCTTCTCCCAATGAGTTGTTCAGATTAGTACCACACTTCCGCACTTCTACACTTCAGCACTTGCACGATCTCCTACATGGATTATTCCTTTACCAGGCTCTCCTGGGGAAAACGTCTTGCCCTATGGTTATACTCTACTCACCTTCCCATCTACTTCAACAACAAGAACATGAGTGTTTCAATGGTAACTTCCAACTCTGATGGAAATAAGTCCAATCTTCAGCATCAGGGAATCCAGGAACCATGTTATTGCTCATTAAGATTCCTGGCCAATAATGCTCCAATCCCTCTAGATGTCCCTTTTCCAGAAGGGCAACCCATTTGCCACCTTTCTTTTCCCTCCGACTCAACAACCAAATGTCTACCAAGAGTCTCCCATTTCTCCTATCTTGGCTTTGGCAATGGAGGTTTCATTCATAGCACACAATCAGCAAGTCTCACAAGCATTAAGCCTCTCGGTTCTCCCCTCTTGCCTTGAGCAATGTTTGTTACTTTGGTATAGCTGTTTAATATACTCTTGGGTATTGCGTTTTTGACTAGGCTATTGCTTGTGAGCTTTTGGACTTTCTAAAGCTTCCCCTCTGGGTTTCTGGGCTTCCATACTATAATGTGCTTATTTAAACAGTTACTTTGTTTTAACTGTGATTTCGTATAGTTCGGTATTCAAAATGGGTATTCAAAATGCGAGGTGAAGCGGCCTGCTGTGAACACGCGGACATCATTGGAGCACTCGAGTCACTTACAAGCTGTGAACTCACCGGGTAAGTCACTCAATTACGCTCTGCTTTCTATTTGCACGTTTTCAGTGTTTGTGGCTCCTCACGGTCAGGTGAACAGCCTCCTCTGGTTCTCCTCCGCTCATGCCACAAATGTCATGCAACCTCCTCCAGAGGGGTTCTGGTGCGACGAAAGAGGAAACGCTTTCCTCGCTGCGCCAGCAATGAATTTGGCATCAGGCAAGCGTCTCTTCCTCACGCTTATCGCTGCACGGCCTCTGCTGTTGGGAGAGTCAAAAGCAAAGACTCTCGACCTGCCACAACTCTTGGCTTTTCAGTGATTCCGGGGTCTTCTCTCCCCTCAGGCCTTGCCTTCCCTTCCGCTGCAACCATGTCCCATGCTGCTTCTTTCTCCTCTAGTGCACTGCTTCTTGTTCTCTCTGTAATGCCTGCACCGGAGGGGGCTTTTGAAGCAGCCTCTGCTCCTTCAGGTGAAGGTCATTTACACCAATTAAGAACACTCCCACAGTAGTCTTCCTCTGCATCCCTCTTCCTTGTCACAATACTGAGAGAATTATAAGACTTGAAGTCCCTGGAAACATGTTGGCTTTTCTAACTCTTTCTACTTGTTAATGGGCCATTAACTTACTACGGCTTTGGGGAAAGTTGGATGGGGGACTCCTCCCATGCCCTTCCTGACCCGTTTCCTCCCCCATGTGATCTTCCCGCAGAACACACTCCCCCAATCCCCTCTGGGTCGGGGATCAGGAAGCGTCTGCCTTCCCCTGGCCACATGAGAAAAGGCCCAAAGATAGGTTTTGGTGGAATCATTCTTGATTCATCACAGTACTGAGATGACTTGTAAGGAATTGAAATGGTCTATTTTGTCATGGAACTTTGCCAGACTAGGCTCTAAGTTGATTGAGCCCGATTGGTGTTCCTTTTTATTTCTCAGTATTCCCTTCCTTCCCCTTCTTCTCTTCCTAGTTCTCTCTGCCCAGAATCCTGATGGTGTTCTTGACGATGCACTTTTTCTCCTGTCATATTTCCACTCTTGCCCCTCCTGTCGATTTCACATTTAATATCTGAAAGGCTAGACCTTTTTCTCTTTTCCTGCTACCAAATTTGTCTCGTCTTTTCTCTCGTCTCTTCTACTGTTTCTCTTCTCTTTGGCGTCCTTGCTACTCAGATCTATCCCCTCAGCTCTATGTACAACTCTATTTGTGTCCTTTTTTTTTTCTCGATTGCCACTGCTCTTGCCTCACGCCACTGGCATCCTTTTAAATCAAGTTTGTTTTAACATCCTTTCCCTGGTCTTTAAATGTCTCACTAATCTTGCCCCTCCCCATCTTTCTTCTTATTTCTTTCTATGTCTGATCCTGCACTCTCCACTCCAAATCCTTGTTACTGTTCCTTGTCCCTGTCGTGTTAACTCCAGTCATGGACTCGGCTTCCTGTTGGTGTCCTCCTCAGAACCCTTTTCTCGCGTCCACTACGTACTTGGGAACTCCTGGGTAATCCAACCAGGGAGAAAGGCGAAGACGTCGAGTCCTCCTTTGTTTACCTTCTTATGGGGCTTGCTCCACCCCAGCACCTGTTGTCAATGGCTCATTGGTATTCCTCATGCCGCCTGTGAATCACCTCATCTCAGTCCCAGGAAAGTCAGTAATCCTTATGCTTTCCATGTTCTTCTTTGTCCTGGTACTTTCTATCTTAGTTGTACTCCTGGCACCACAGAATTTGTTTACTAGAAGTATAGTGGTTGGCAATTGAGGGGGCTAAGGCATGTGAGGGAGTGATGCTATGTAACGTGTTGTACCCAAGGTGATTGTCATTATCCCTATGAGGTCCTCCTGCATTATTCCACCACCAGGGGGACAATTGGGTAGCGGACGCACCTCCCAAGCTTCATGGGCTCCCCCTTGGAGAAGTGGCAATCCCTAGCGAATTGTCACACTATAATAGACATCCATGTAATCGAGCATGGCGGGAACACCTGTACCTAGAACTACACCCTTCCTTTTGTCACAGATCGCCTCAATACAGCCACTCCCAAAAGCTGATTCAAGGGTGTAATCCAAAAAGGACTTCTATCGGTGACCTCATTTGGCTATTGGCTTTCAATTGCTGGGTACCCAACTGGTCTTCCACACCCTTCTATGCCTTTCCCTGATGATGTTCTTACCCTTCCTCCCTTCTCTTCCTCCCTCTAGCTATCCTTTCTATGGTATCTCTTTCCATTGTCCCACACTAGCTAACCCCACACTGCTACTGCTATCCTATTTTTACACACAATTCTCCCCACCTCCACACTTTTACTGCTCCCAACTCCACACCACTAAATGTCCTCACTATCTTCTTACTCCTTTCACTTTGTTACCTTCTCACACTTGTTACTCCTACCATCCCATTCACACTTCATATATGCACACTTATATCCACTATCAATTTCTTTCACCAGCAAATACCTCCCCTTTGCCCTAAGCTACCTTCCTGCTCCTATACACATCCTTTATTATTTCTTGGCCCTCCTCCTCTCACCTCAACTGAACAACTCGCATCTTCAGGTTTCCTGTCCCCCTATTTACCTGCCGACTCCATTGGTTCTGCCTGGCTGGTTCCCTGGTCCAGTCAGTCAGTTCCTGTTTACCCCCACTTAATTGTTGCAATCTGTGAAACAAATTTAAGGGGGTGAGGCTAAGCCCTGCCCCTTTCTCGCGTATGGGGCTACCAAGGTCTGTACATGGCATCCTGCTACAGCAAATGTTCCAGTTCATATGAAAGTTCCTCGTTTGTCCTGTAAACCATTTATCAGGGAGCCACTCTGCTGTTCGGTCATAGGGTAGACGTTAGTTTTCATGGCGCAGATTGCCGTGTATGCGCTGGAATTTTCTGTATAGCAGTTTCTCTTCCGTGTGCTGCCATTTGAAGTGTGCTGGTGTCATCTCTCAATGCCCTTGTTGGCTGCTCTCGTGTTGGTCCATTGCTATGGATGCTGGTAGTGGTGGTCCTCTAAAGAAAACAAACCAGGAAACAGGTTAGCATCTTGCAACAAAGGTATGGGGTTTTCCACATTGCTACTATTGACAGTCATACTGTCCATTAAAGAAGGGACAGGGTCTGTGTCCCTCCCAACTGCCACATTCCCCTTTGGGGTTGGACTGGCTCTGGCTTCCATTCTTGGGGACCCCATGCAGAGGTACCCACCCCCTTCACTGGGTAGGGTTATTGACCCTTTCACACTTAACTGGGACGTGATGGGGGTTTGCTTCCAAAAATAAAAAGCAATTAGATTTGGATGAAATAAGTTTAAGAAATGAGTCTACTCCACCACTTCAAATTGGAGCATCCCTGAAGGCCTGCCTCTTTTCCAGGTGTTAGTAATGAAAACTAATTTTTCAGAGAACCTATTGGAAAGCTGGTACTGATTCAGATATGACATAAGCCTTACAATGACAATTCCTGCAACATGGTAAATTGTAACCTACTTTGCGTAACGTCATGTTGCTGGGCTAATGTACCTGTGCCAGATGACCCGCCAATGGAGTGAGACACTTCAGATGGCCAACATCTTGAGAAATCGAGAGAGAATGAAAGCCTTTTGATTGTTCATATTCAAATCCACCAGTAACAATACCAGCGTATGCATCAATATGCCTACCAAATTACAACACATTCCCGAGAATTCTGCCAATTCCCTCACACTCCAAGCATTAAGAATTCAGCAATCCAGGTCTTGTGCTAGAATTTGTTTCACAGGTCCAACACCACATCACCTGGTCGGATCACATCATTGAGCATGACCACTTGGGCAACGAGACTTGCACCAGACTTCCTTTATATTGGAGCACTATTAAATACGCCTCTGGGACTCCACTCACAAGTTAAGTTGGTATCCCTGATCACTACAAATTATCAAATGCATCTTCTGTGGCCTATTTAAGGCAGATATAACTAATTCTACGAGCTCCATGTGAAAGAACACGACTCAAATACAATAATGTATAACCACAAATAAGCTGGAGAAAGCAACTGGTCTGCAAAACTCAATTTGGAGTCGAGGAAACAAGGCCTCTTTTCAGCATCTTATCCTGCTGGCTCTTTTCACCATACTGTATAACTCACTGCAATTTTCTAATTGCAGTCGTTATCCAGGATGGGGTGAGCTTTTTGGTCCAAAGTATGAAGTGACCACCAGAGGTGCAGCACGACAAACAAAACAAGAGATGTTACCATCTGTTATGCAGAGACATTGATACTTGGTACCGTGTACCAAAATAAAACACTGAAGAGTTTTAAAAACAATACGTGTCGAGCAACAACCTGGTGAGGTCCTTCAAATCCTATGTCAAAATAAGTCTGGGAAAAAGAAGTTGGACCTATATGTACTTCTACACCAGATGAGCTGAGCGGATGCTATATTGCTCTCCTGTGTGGTAGGATGTCTTAGTTTTTTAAGTGAAGCTATTTTTAATTGGATTTAGACACCTAGTAGATCGTCTAATGAAGTGAATTTTGTTGCCAAAGATATTCAACTGCGGGATCCACTTGCCTTTCTAAATATTCTTTTTCTACAACATCTTCTCTTGAATTAAGTTTTATTGTCGATCCTGGACAGTGGCATTCCATAGATGACTTGCAAGGTCCCTTGATCTAGGGGCATTAGTAAGTAACCTGTGCTTTTTCTATCCACTACTAGACGGGCGGCTCATCAGCGCAGACTAAGGACATCTCCCCGTCCCACCCTCACACACCCCCAGTTGAGGTAGGGACAGACTTTCTCTCCTTTCTTCGCTGATCTATAAAAACGAATTGCATGAACATCTCACGACCTTGAATGTTTGTACAGTGTTTCTTCTCTGATTCGCAGAATATAGTGATATTGCTGTGTGAGTATTTCGGGTTGGTCTTCCCATTTGTTTTGTGGTATCCAGTTTAAAACTCTGGCATAACCAATGTGTTTTTCCTAGCATTGGTCCCCCTTTGGGTTTGATAATCCAAGATCCTCCGAAATGGCAGATGTCATACCATACTAGACCCAGCTACGCTGCAAGCATGCTGCCTCTGCAGCAGCAGAACCACCGTTGCCAAATAGCAGGCTAGCTAGTTACCTGAAGCAGGTAATTGGAGAGGCGAGCCATATCAAAATAACCCCCGGCTCCAGGGCTATGATCCAGTGAGTTTTCTTCTGGGTGTGCTCTACTAAGGGAAGACAAAGGAGGGACAGCATTTGTTTAGAGTCCGGACTTTGCATTTGTGCTGAAAAGAGCCAGTCTGTGCACAGCAGGTAAAACTACCATGTGCATCACACCTCCCACCCCTTTTAATCCCTTCTCTCAGCTGCAAACTCCAGACACATGCTAGACCAACACACAGCAGCTCCTCCTCATCCCACTAGTACACTATCCAATCGGCCCCACTGCATCATGCTCATCGACTCACAATCTGCAGTACTTCACCCCTCCGATAAACGACCTCCTGTCTTTGTGGATTACCTCCACCCCACAGATTACGTCATACAGATCACCATCCGTGAAGGAAAACAGAGGCCTCACACACATTTAAATATAGATGTACACTGTTCAGGACACTATACTGCACTCTTTCAGGCCACCTCTGGCCTAATCTTCTGACTGCCTCAGTTGGCTACCGATCCTTTTCACAACAGCAGCCAGCAACCCCTAAACCCTGCCTTTCTTTGAGACCTCCATCTGGTCAGCACCCAAGTCGCCCAGAAAACCAAGGCAGTAATTTCCTGCTATTCTGCACCATCCATACGAAAGCAACTTTGAACAAACCCTTCCCCAACAGGGGCAATACCTAGTAACTTCTTCTCCCCTTCCCTTGGACAAGCTAGGCTGCCATATTACTCAACTTCTACTTGCCGTACCAATAAC
This sequence comes from Ambystoma mexicanum, assembly GCF_040938575.1. Taxonomy (NCBI): domain Eukaryota; kingdom Metazoa; phylum Chordata; class Amphibia; order Caudata; family Ambystomatidae; genus Ambystoma; species Ambystoma mexicanum. The sequence continues at coordinate 211,867,569 of NC_090929.1, forward strand.
CATACCAGTGAAAAACACCACAGCGTTCCTTCAAGCTCTTCCATCCAAAAACATTAGAAGTGAACCTCTCAGCGTAACATGCTAGTTTAGCTGGGAAGCTCCAGCACTCTGCCATCCACCTTTTTGGTTTTTAAAGAGGCTTCAGTAATGAAAGGTGTTGAGGAATGGCTGTCAAGGCAATAGAGACAAAAAGGAGCACATCACATGCAGGCAGGGCCTTGCAATGCTCCCTCCTCGCTAAAGGTTTCTACACAAATGGCCATGGTCGCTGACAGCCAAGATGACCTTGCACTGCCCGCCCCTCCCCCCCCCCTTTTCCGGCACTGAAGGCAGTGCTCTAGCACAGAAGGTACAGCGTTTGGCTCGGGGAACAAAGTGCCAGATCTATGGTTTGATGGCTATCCAATTAAGTGGAGTCAAGTCTGTAACTTTAACCATCTTCTATGTTCAGTGCGCCAATTAAGATTTTGGAGTGTGAGTGTTTTGCTCCCTGTTTGCTCCCTATTTTTAGATTTAGAGAGTAAATCCAATTTCAAGAGTAAAGTTTTCTTCTTCACAATGAGTAAAAAGTATCGGGCATTGATCCCATTCATGCCCAATTTAAAATTGTTTGGAAAATATTAGCAAACCAGTTGCATATCCAAGTTATCTGGCTTCAAATTCACTACACTTGTGGAAACGTTCTCCCGCACAGTAACTTGTGTGGTACAATAACCGAGCTGCATCTTCATGATACTTGAACACTGGATCTCTATGACCACCCCACCTACCCCGCTGGCATCTGTAGTCGTCTTCAACAGAGTCCCTCCCTCTACCATCAACACTTTTCTGCCTCTTTCTTCTACTGCTGCTCCCTGGCACGACCTGTTTGACAGACTCCCATGTGTTTGCTCTCCTTCCTTTTGCTGCTTAGTTTCCCCTGTCTCACTTTCTTGTGCTCGGCCTATCGCCATAAGGTGCTACAGTGACATCTGTTGCTCTGTCACTCTTCTGGTCTCTGCAACGTATTGCTGTTTCTCTTCGGTATATTGCACTGTTGCTACAACTCCTCTTGCTCTCTCGAGTCCTTACTCTGGCTCTCTCCTTTTCTTTGTTGCAGGTGCTACTCTTTTTGTGTATTTTTCTTCCACTGCTTCTTATGCGATGGGCCTGTCTCCTTCTATATCAGTCTCTCCCACCTGCTATGATCATGTTTCCTTATTTTACTATCTCTCAATTTCTATTCCACCTCTATTCAGGGTTACCAGAAAAGGAAACTGATCTATAGCCCAAATGGAGTTTGGGAGCTAGCTCAAAAGGGCCCCATGTCTTTAACCCTGAAAAACTACCTTTTTTTAATTAACAAAAATGTAATTTTGTGACTAAAATGACGAAGAAGCCTTTTCACTTTAACATCACTTTTTCAGTAATGTTTTTCCAGCATTACAAACGCACAGCACCACTGCCAACCTTTCAATTCCTTTCTATTTTCATTCTGATTGGAAAACATATGCTGTGGCATAGCATGACATTTAAATCCGTATTATGTCCTGTCCCTCACACATTGTATTTACATGTTTCTAACATGATGCAACATATATTTCTAACATTGTGTCATCTGCCCCACCATACACCTACTTTAAAAGGGTATCCAGGCATATTTTTATTAAACACTGATTCTTTTTCTAAATATTCGTTATTCTTTTGTCCTATTTCAGTTCATGGTTTGTCACAGCAAAAATGATTGGATACCGCTCAAGTAGCACAACCTCATACTTCTGCCTTGGCCATAATGTTCTGTTCAAAACGATTTGCTTGGTTAGGATAGGTATTAACCGATACAAAGACAATTGAAACAAAGGTTTCACGCCAGGAGAATGTCACTGATTGCATGCATTGTTCGGGCAATCTGACCGTACATGGCGGTGAGGGAATTGCATAATGTAAGAACGTACATGACAACGGCCCCATTCCATTGCAAGCCTCCATTCTCCTTTCTCCTTTCCCCCTTCCATCTCCAGCTAGCGGGTTTCCTGGCTTTAAACACCTCTCTACAATGGGACTTTTTCTATTGACTGTAACTGATTTGGAAATTGGTAGATTTTCTCTCAATAACTGGTACTGTTTGTGGTCTTTCAGTTGGAAATGTCCCAGTCATCGCACAAGAAAGCCTTTAATGGTAACTAGGTAGGTAGAATCTTGTATAGCATCAAGGCGCTGGAAAACGGGTCTCAGTTGCGGGCTGGCAGTAAAAAGTCCTGGGTAACAGCCCAAGTAACTCCTGAAAATGTAGTGGTCGAACTCCTCCTGAATTTAAAAGGGCAGAGAGTCGAAGCCTGAACAGCAACGGTGTGGACGAGTTTAGCGGAGGTTGAGCATAGTTGTCGTCCAGGAACATGCTGGGTAAAATGGTCCTTGTTAAGGGTGAACCAGTTTTGTAATGAGCTGCATTCGTTAGGCGCAAGTCTTTAAATCGCGCACTTTTAGCCACAGGAAGCGATTGGAATCTCAATCTTGCAGCCGCACAACAAAAAGTTTGCGAGGTAGTTAAATTGATGGCTGCACAGTCCCAGACTACGCAGTGCGTGTGTCTGACCCAGGCCGGGACTGGGCAGCGAGTTCACCTCCTAGCCGAGCTGGTTCTAAATGTGGGACTTTTTTGATCCTTTGAATAAATTGTAGCACTTTAAAATAAGAATGAATTGGTTTTGCGGAGTACCAATGCTTTGTGTATCACTTCCACCTGTGCATATCAAACTTTTGATTTTCAATCATTGTCGCACTGACTAAACCAAAAAAACCTCCACCTGCTCACATGGTTTTTGAGTAGCTCAATTGTGTAGGAAATGGTTCAATCTGGCACTGCTGCCCATATTACTGTGGACGGGGTGGGGGTGATGTGTCTCTACCACATATTTAGCTCGGTTTCCGCACTCCTTTTTCTTTGTGGTTCTAACTGCTATAGTGGCTTGGCTGTCTTTCTGTTCTTGTTTTAAATTCTGCGCTGGCGTCGTGTATGTTATGTTCTCTGTTTTGTCTGTCCTGTGTTCCCCACCTTTGTTGCCCTGTATTGCTAAGGTTCACAGTTGCTGTACCTATTCCGTTCTGCTTCTGCCATTACAATTCTACATAGTCAAAAAGTTTAAAATGCACTTTCCGTCTACAAAACGAGTTCAGCTAGAATTCTTTGGGGCGACGGGAGGGGGAGGAGTGAGGGCCTTACATGTGTGCAAATCTGCTGTTGGGAGTTAGGCCGGCAATTTTAGAATTTGATGTTCGTTTCAGCAGATGCAGAACTTGCTTCCAGGAAAATGTATGCCATTACAAGTATAGCAGCCCAATCACACATGCCTGTTAGGATTCAATTACAATCTGCCAATCCTGTTGAGAACTGAAGTTATTTCTGCTTCAATTCAAACGTGTTCTCTGCATCTTCAACACATGCTCCGATGCAAATGCATTGCATCAGGGTTATTGAGCAACTGAGATAATGTTCCTAACAGGCAGGTGACACTGAAAGGCCTGTCGGATTTGGGGCACTGGCTGATGGCTCATAAAAAGTTTGAAGTATGTTTGAATGGGTTAATTCACATGAATCGGGGTTGTAAGGTTGGGGCCTTTGAAAGGTGCTAGGCTCTTTTTGCTGCATCACTCGATAGTGCGACATGGGCGAGTCACATGTTATGAAAAGCACAAGGCTGCGAGTAGGATGGCTTGAAGTCTACCACACTAATGCAATCGTCTCGCACTGTCGGCCACTGTCTCTCCAGCTCAGGAGAATGGAGGGAGGTGCGCTGAGACCCTTTTCTTGTTCAGTGCTTCAGCTCTCTGTGGAAGCTGCAAACGCATGTTTGTGCTGTCCTTACAGCAGCTCTGAGAAATTAAGGTACTGTCCAACAACTTAACAGTCCTGCTAATACATGTGGGTATCCTGCCAATCAATGCGCATCAGCTGTGCTCTGAATAGTTGTAATTGTCTCATGAAATGGGTATGGTAGCTGCACTGCATACTGTGCTTTAATGTATGGAAGATACATTGTGAAGTACTGGTACAGTCTGTGCCTTTGAAAACCTTTACAGCGCTGCTTTGAAGTGTTGATCCTATTCCATTTAAAGAATATCGGCCTGCACTGTTGAGGAGGGCTGCTACTGTTGTATTAAAAGTATGAAAGCATGCCAAAGAGGCAGTGGCATGTTTCCACACTGCCTACCTGTATGTATACTATCTGCTCCACAGCGAAGGAAAGTAGGTTGGTTAAAGTAAAGTTCAGACCACATGCCCTTCATTCCTTGCTAGCTTTATGAGCTAACGAACGATGGAATGTGCCCGTTTGTACATGCACTCTTTCGGAAACTATATGAATCGCATTCTAATATTAGAAAGCTTTTTTTTTTTTTCTTTTTTTTTTTTGTCACAACCTCCACTTTGATAACCTCTAACAATGAAATGCCATTGATGTGCTTCTGAGATGCAAAGAAAACAGTATGAAATGCTCATGCAACTTGACTGTTAAACTCTAGTCGGCAGCAATTTCTCAGCATTGTAGAACTTGGACAGATGTTGATACTACAGCTCAGCTGCCCCAGTCAAGCTGATGAAAATGGAGGAAAGTGAAACACAAATGCAGGCCAGGATTAAGACCACATTTTACACCATAACAAATCGACCTTCTAAAGCAATGTGTAAAGCATATTTTTAATACCAAATGTTTGAATAACACTAAAATCAAGAAAATTCAAGCAATGGAACGAAGCTGGAATAAACAAATTACCTTCAAAGTGTCACTTGTAAATTCCTGTAATCTAATTTACTCTATGGTCAATTTGACCAAGTATTAGCTAGAATTAATTCTTAACAGAAGAGGGGGTTTAAATTATTAATTCCAGTTGATTCCATCAAGTAAATGGGGCTTACAAGCTATGGCTGCCCAAGCTTGGACTCCTAGATTTATAGAGGTGCTGCTATGAATACCCTTTGTAAATGATGGGCAAGGAATAGTGAATAATCCCACGTCCTATCCCCTTTCCTCCATACTTATGGGACATCTCTTTTTTTTTTTTTCCAAAATGGTGTCCTTCCTCTGTTTCTACGTGGGGCCCGCCATGCGGCCGTAGCCCCACCCACCTTGGCTCCGCATTGCCCATACGTCCTTTTCTCCGCTCGTTCGGGACTGGATGCACTTGCATCCTCTGAAGATTTTCTTCCCTTTTTTCCTCTCTGGCTCTCGCTAGCGATCGCGTACTAGTCTGTCTGTCGTTCAAACTAGACTTTCCATCGTGTCACTCTCGTTTCACAAGGGTGGATCCCCATCCTATTTGTTTAGAGTGTTTGGGTCCGGATCACCATTGGGACTCCTGTTTTACTGCGACTCCCTTTTCGGTCCAGGCACTTCAACGTTGGTTGGAGCGGTGGGAGGAGGTGTTCCGACGAACTCCTCCATCACATTTTCAGGTGTTCATCGACGAGAAGAAAAAATGCCCGGTAAGTTGTTTACTTTTCAGAGCACCCCGGCCGGGGATACCTTTCCAGGTTCCTCTTGGTCCGGGAGGGGCGTTGATCGCTCTATCACCGGGGTTTGCCCTGAGGTGCCCGTTGGGCCTAATAATTGTACCAGAGTTTTCTCTGAGGGTCTCCGTAAGGGGCCTGTGGATACCGGAGCACGCTCCGAGGCCCCTCCTGTGGGGGCTGTTTGTAGACCCAGTTCTACAGAATCGTGGAATACCAGAGCTTGCTCTGAGGCCTCTGTCGGCTTCCCTCAAAAATAAGACCGGGGCACGCCCCGAGGCCTTGGTGGGGCTTGCTGTCACCAAACGGATGTTCGAGGCCCGCGCGGAAAAGGCTGTCACCGGACGTGGGTCCGAGGTCCCTCTTTCTGAGGCTAAAGTTGCCAACATTTCTGAGAGGCCTGACCAGGCTTTACCGGTGAAGGCTGTTGCACACCATTCCCGCTCTTGCGGTGATACCAGATCTGTTGAGGGGGCAAAGAAGGAAAGCCCTTCTTTTACCGGCAGTGCCGAGGTCCTTCCTAGGAAGGCTTGTTTGGCCGTTGGCATGTCGCAGAAACTTTCCAGGCCTCATAGTACCGGCTCCGCCGAGGTTCCTTTTGTTAAGGCTAAAGTAAAGACCCCTGATCCACCGACGGGGACCCCTGCCTCATGTGCCGCAGTTCCCCTCAGGTGATGACAAAATGGCGCCCGTTCCCGCCACGACTGCGGCGGCCATTTTGAGCGCTTCCCCTGCAACTAGGCCATCGGTCTCGGGTGTAGGGCTTGGTTCCTTGGGTGAACATAGTCCCTTGTGCGCATCTTTATCGGACGGTTTACGATTGGAATGCCCGGATGCCTCTTCCGCACAATGTTTCATTGCCTGCGGGGTCGGCACCTTGGATTTATGTGGATATGTCGGTGGAGGGGCCGGTCTGGCACCTGTCCCCGTTACGTCCCTGGACTTGTCCACCTCATGAGGGGCCTCTTCAGGTTCCAAAGCAGTTCCCGGAGGATGCCTTTTTCGGTAAATTTCAAACGCTAATGCGTACCGACCCCATGAGGGAGTATTTCAAAGGGCTTTTTAGGGAGAGATTTCCGCCCGTGTCTCCGGCTCCACCTGTTCCTCCGGTGGTTCTGCCGGCGCCTCCCTTGCCTACGGTGCCTCCCCCAACTCTTCTGCCTTTGCCTCCATTGTCCCCCGTGGACAAGGCAGCGCCCGACACTGCTCAGCAGGATCCTGACCTGACGGATGACGCGCAGGACGATCAGGACAACGAGGACCTGCCCCGCTCTATTAGAGCTTTTCATGACCGGGTACTGGACATGTGCTTCTTAGATGTTCCGGTGCCCGAGGCACCCGCTCCGCAGGAGGGCGCGCTTTCTGGTGCGTTCACCCTGTCTCCTTTGGAGCGTACCGGCCTGTTGTTGCAGAAGGACTTTCCGGCGAGGTCCGCAGGTTCTGGGAAAAGCCACACTCTGGACTTTTCGTCAATAAGAAAATTGACGCGAGATACAGGCTGCATTCTTTGGAAGAGGTGGAGTTGTCCGCCCACCTCCTCCACGGTGGTGGCTGCGGCCACTTAGCAATCCAGGCCTGCAGCATCCTCTTCCACGACGGCTACTCAGGTTCTGGGGAAGGAGGATGAGCTCCGATTCCCTTGGGAGAAAAATCTTCACCAACTCTGCCTTGCAGCTCAGGCAGGCCAACGCCGAACTGATGTTAGCGGGGGCTAATATGCGGATGTGGAAAGGTCTGTCGGAGTTTGAGGAGTTCATCCCGGCTGACAAACTGGAAGACTTTAAAGGGGGCCTATCCGACGCCAGGGTTTTTTTGGCCCAGTATCTCCTGGAGGCTGCGGCTTCTCGGCTCGGGGGCCTTATGCTGGGGGTTGATACCTCACGGCAGGCGTGGTTGCATGCAACTAAATTCTCAAAAGAAGTGCAGGACAAGGTGTTGGACCTTCCTTTTGATGGGAAGGAGCTCTTTCATTCTTCAACGGATGTAGAGCTCACCAAGAAGGATAGCACTCAGACAGCTAAGTCCTTGTCGGTCCTTGTTAAGGCTCCTTTCAAAACCCAGAGACCGTTGTCGCATAGCCAACCTTCCTCTGGCTTTAGGGGCTTCCTCGACACAAAATCTCAGAGTGGATACACTTGCGGAGAACAACCGACGTAGGCAACAAAGAACACGTTTTTTTCTCCCGCTCCTCAGCCTCCTCATCGGGTTCAGGCGGCAACGCCACCGATAGACCTACTAAATTAGGGTTTCCGCACTCGCACGAGACCCCGGTGGGAGGACTCATTGCGTCTCATGAGACAGATGGGTCTTGTCAGTCGCTCGGGCAGGCTTCCGCTTTCCCCTACTCCCTACCCCACCATTCAACCCTCCTTTTCAGCTGTCAGGCTCGCCCTCCCTCAAAGCCGAAGTTCAGAAACTTCTGGACCTCAGAGCTGTGGAACCCGTCCCCTTGGGAGAGCAAGGGCAGGGCTTCTATTCCTGGCTGTTTACGGTGCCCAAACCCAACCAGGCTGGCCTGCGTACCATCCTAGACTTTTCCCAGTTAAATCTTTCCCTACCCCCAAGAGAAATTTAAGATGATCACGCCCAGTTAGATGCGTTCCTCCTTGCAGATGGACGATTGGTTCAGCGTAGTGGATCTTCAGGATGCGTACATGCATATCCTGATTTGGAACCCACACAGGAGATACCTCTGTTTCTCTTTGGGAGAGGAGCACTTTCAGTTTCGATTGCTTCCTTTTGGCCTCAGCTCGGCGCCGCGTGTCTTCACGAAGATGACAGTGATTGCGGCCTATCTTCGTCTCCAGGGTATCCATGTGTATCTGTATTTGAATGACTGGCTCTTACGCAGCCCTTGTCCGCTGGCAGCAGCGGGCAATCTTCAGTATCTCCTTCAGCTCCTGTTCCATCTTGGGCTGTTGGTGAACTGGCGGACATTTTACATGACACTCCCACAGGACCTGATTTTTCCTGGGTTTTCACTGGAACACGATCGACTGCAGAGTGTACCTGACCGGGGACAGAATGGCGGATCTGTTAGCCACGTGTCAGATGTTTGTGCAGTCTGAGAGCCTGGTGGTTCCAGAGGCTTCTGGGCCTCATGGCCTCGTGTGTGCTGGCTCTTCCTCTTGCTCGTATCAAGATGAGACGGACCCAGATGGCTCTTCAGAGTTCTTGGTCAGGCTGTGGACCCGGATTCCAAGCTGATAATTGTTCCGGCTTACATGAGAGCGGACCTGGAATGGTGGTCATCTCTCAGCAACCTGTCGGTGGGTGCAGGGTTTCAGGACCAGCCCCTATGGTGACGATCACGACGGATTCCTCCCTCCTGGGATGTGGTGCGACGTTAGGTCTTCTCCAGGTCTTGGACCTCTGGCCGCCTCAGGACCAGCTCCTTCATATAAATCATCTGGAGCTTCTGGCGATCTTCCTAGCGCTCAAGGCGTTCAGACCGATCATTGCCAACAAGTGGTCCGCATACGCACGGACAATGTGGTGTGGATGTATTACATCAACAAGCAAAGGGGAACAAAGTCTCACCCCCCTCCCCCTCGTGGACCTGTCCGTTGAGATTTGGCAGTGGGCCGTACTTCATGGTGTCTGGCTGCTTGCATTGCACATCCCGGGCCAGCTGAATGTCACAGCGGATGCCCTCAGCCGGCGAACAATGGTCAGCTACGAGTGGGAGTTGAAGGTGGAGGTCCTTTCATGGATTTTCTTGCGTTGGGGCACACCGGAGGTGGACCTCTTCGCTACAGCGGTAAACGGGAAGCTTCCTCAGTATGCTTCCAGAGGGAGGCTGGGAGCCTCCGCTCTGGGGGATGCTTTCGAGATTCCATGGCACAACATGAGAGCTTATGCCTTCCCGCCTCTGCCTCTAGTCCATCGAGCGATTTGGAAGCTGAAGAACTTGGTGAACTGTTCCCTTCTACTCCTAGCCCCTTGGTGGCCGGCCAGGTTTTGGTTCTCAGAACTTCAACACCTGTCGGTGTATCCGCCGATCGGGTTACCTGTGACCCCTGATCTTCTTCATCAAGGGGAACAGCAGATGTGGCACCCCTCCCCACAATTGCTCAGCTTGGCGGCATGGTGCCTGAGTTCAAGTCTTTAGAGCATCTTAACTTGTCTACGGATAACATGCTTATTATCCAGGCGGCCAGGAAACCTTCGACCAGATCCCAATACAGGAGTAAATGGCTCAGGTTTTGTCATTGGTGTTTGGAAAAGGAGTTGGATCCAAGGGTGGCTACGATTGACACGGTGCTGTCCTTCGTGTCCTCCCTAGCAGAGTTGGGTGCTCACGTTCTCTCATGCAGAACTTACCTTTTAGCGGTTTCTGCTTATCTGTATACAGACCAATGTTCTTATTCTCGGAGTAACCCAGTGGTTAAGAGGCATTTTGCAGGCTTGACACGCCTCTCCCCTCCAGTTAGTAGTCCGCACCCACCGTGGGACCTAAATGTAGTCCTGACGGCTCTGTGCCATAAGCCTTTTGAACCGATGGCCACGGTGGACCTCAAGTACCTATCCTGGAAAGTGTCCATTCTGGTCGCCGTTACGTTAGCGAGGCGAGTGAGTGAGCTCCAGGTCTTGTCAGTGGAGCATCCCTTCTTGGTCTTTCACAAGGACAAGGTAGTCCTACAGACAAACCCGGCCTCTCTACCGACGGTGGTAACTGAATTCCATCTGAATCAGTCGATCTCCCTACCGGCATTTTTTCCGAATCCTGCCTCAGAGGCTGAAAGGGTTCTGAACTGTCTTGCTGTCAGAAGGGCTTTTAAGTTCTACCTGGACAGGACTTCCGAGCTTAGGAATTCTTCTCAACTTTTTGTGACCTTCGGTAACTCTCAGGGTAAGCAGGCATCTAAGGCGACTATTTCTCGGTGGATTGCCGCCTGCATTACCGAGTCTTTCACCGTCCAAGGGCTGAAACCTCCTAGAGGTATTCATGCACACCTGGTGCGGAGCAAGGCAGCTGCGGTTGCTTTTCAGAAATACATCCCCTGGGAGACCATCGCTAGGGCAGCTACTTGGGCCTCCCCGTCCGCTTTTTGTAAGCATTATTGTCTTGACATGAGCTCGAGAGCTGATGCTCAGTTTGGTCAGGCTGTGCTGAAGAACCTTTTTCAATAAGGGGTATTTTTTTTTTTTTTTTTTTTTGTGTTTAATCACTTTGGATTTTTTACAAAAACGAACGAAAAAAGGACTGAAGGTCCGACTCATTAAGATCTAATTCAGTGTCTGGTTCTGGAAGATCAAGGGTCAAGTTATAGGCGAGGAACAGAAGAGATCAACCAGTCTGTGTCAAAGTGGAACAAGCGACTGCTATTAAAGCCTGCAGCGTGCTAGTGAGCTGTTCCCCGCTATTACGGTATTACAGAGCCAAATAGGTGGCAACCTGACTAGGGGCTGTCTGCCGGAGAATCGGGGGCCTCCTGGGCCTCCAAGGAGCGCATCAAGTTGATAGTGTGTTGTATGATGTTAACCGTGGCTAGGGCCCAGCCTGGTTTGTCCCCTGCTATCAATTTGTTCCACAAATTTCCTCATCTAGGAGTGCAAAGTCGGAAATTAGGTTCTTCAAGTAAATACAACGAATTTCTCGTGTCATAGGGCAGTTTAGCAAAAGATGGCGGATCGTTTCTTTTTCTGTAGGGGATTTACAGTGACTGCATCGGTTTGTGTTTGATAAACCTCTTATTGCCAGAATCTCGTTTGTCTCTAAGAGATTTAAACGAATTTTCAAAAAATAGAGGCGAGCTGCTCTACTTGGAAATAGTTTGAGGTAGGTTTGCAGCGTGTCCTGTTTCTTAAAAAAATGGAGGAAGGTGACTGGTAAGTTTGTATTTGTTTGCTGTTTCTGAGGTTGTAATCCAATCCCACTCTTTGATTTTTTTAGAGGTTTTTACAGGGTTACTTATCAGCTCTTCCTTACAACTTTCTGCTGAACGTAGGAGGGCGAGGATATTTGATTCCCATTTCAGGAGAGAGTTGGATGATTTCAGTTCGAGTTCCTGGTTTATCAGATGATAAGCGTATGGGGTCCCTGGCATGATGCATTTCCTATAGAGTAGGAGACTGTTCAACGCAACCACGGTGCCCAGAGATAAAAGACCAAGTTCTCTCCTGAGCGGTGCTATCGGTGTCGATTTCGGGAGACCGAGGGTTTTCCTCCAAAATTGGGCTTCCAATTTTGGCCATAGCTCCGCCGGTAGGTTGGTCATGGCGTCTGATCCGTACGTTATCGAGGGAATCACCTTTTTTTTGTAGAAGTCTCTCACTGGGATTATGGAGTAGCGGCCAAATTTAAGATCGATTGCCATTCCCTGAATGGATAAGGTCTTGACTTTGTCAATGAGGGATTCTTGCATTGCTTTGTCTTTCGCAGAACTGTCCAGCGTGACTCCCAGGTACTTAAAGCTGTTGACTGATTCAATTTGAGTGGGGCCGAGACGAAGGTTAATTTTTTTTTCCGTTCTCTTTGATGTTTTGTGAAGCCTCATCGATTTGGTTTTGGACACGTTGATTTCTAGATTGTTTTCAGCCATGTATCTTTGGAGGTTATTCAATTGACGTTGCAGACCTATGGGAGTGTGGTCCAGTAGGATCAGGTCGTCAGCGTACAATAGGTGGCTAATCTGGACACCCCCCAGTTTTGGTGGGAATGATCGAATTTGTTTTTCAGAGTCTTGAAAGTCCCCTAGGTAAGTCCAAAACAGCGCGGGGGCAAGTGGACAGCCCTGCTTGACACCTCTCGATGTTTTTATCTCTCCCGAGAGGGACCCTTGTTGGTTCAACCTTACTCTCATTGACGTGTCTGTGTATAAAGCTTTAATCGGGTTCAAGATCTCGGCTGGACATTTCCAGGTTGTTAGTTTCTGCCAAAGTCTAGACCGATCCACTTTGTCGAAGGCCTGGGATAGGTCAATAAACGTGATGTAAAGGTTGGGTTTACCTTCAAGGATGTTGTTTTTCAGTGCGTTCAAGATCAAGATGTTTGCGTTCGTGCCCAGGTTCTTCTTAAATCCTGTTTGGAGATTATCTTGACAGGGGGCGTTAATTGCCCACCTTTGAAAGTGTTTCAGAAGAAGGGATCCAAATAGTTTGCCAATTGAGTCCAAGAGCGCTATGGGGCGAAAGTTAGTGGGGTCGGCTCTATTGCCCTTTTTATAAATTGGAACAATGTTGGCCCGGGTCCATGATGGGGGAATTGATCTCAAAGCTGCACAGCGAGCAAAAATGATACTTAGAAGTTGAGACCACTTCTCCGGATGAGTTTTGAGGTCGAGATTTGTTATCCCATCCGGTCCCGGGGCCCGGGATGGTTTTAGTTTTCTTATCTGTGTTTGTATGTCGTCCTGGTCACTAATGTCGATCCATGCGCTGGTTGTCTCAGAAATTTTAATCTCTGTTGGCTCCAGTTCTTTGAATAAGGCTTCGAAGGGGTATTTCCATCCACCCGTAGTTTGTTAGGAGTGCTTGGGAATCTCCCATAAGTTTGGAGGAAAGGGGGCGGGATGTAGGAGTTTAACCAGGTTACTCACCGTAGTGACCACCTTACTCCTAGTCCATAGTCCTCTTTCCTCCATACGGCCGCCCGCCGTCCCCTCTAATAAGGTTCCTCTGTTATTGCTAATAGATCTCTGACCTGGCGATAGAAAAGGACTGATGGGCGATGCGTGGGGCGGAGCCAAGGTGGGCGGGGCTACAGCCGTGTTTCGGGCCCTGTGTAGAAAGAGAGGAAGGGCAACATTTTGCGTAGTTTTTTTTTTTTTTTGGGGGTGGGGGGGGTGATTTTTGCAAAGTGCTCCAGTCCCATCCCACAGGACGGAGAGATGTCCCATAAGTATGGAGAAAAGGGGACTATGGACTAGGAGTAAGGTGGTCACTACGGTTAGTAACTTGGTTACCGTGTCATATTCACACTATGTGCCTAAAAAGGCCTAATGCACATCTTATCTTGAGAGCTGCATGTACTCCTAGAGTCAGCTCACCAGTTTTTTTTCTTTATTTGCATAATCCCTGGTACAGCATCTTATTTTATTATAACATTGAAAAGTAGTTGAATTAGGTGATCTTGTAAACCCTTGAAGGATAGGACCTCGACAGTGAACCATTTTCATCCACTATTTACCAATTGGCAACAGCTTGTAGTAACCTAGTCGTGAATAAATGAGTGTTTAAAATTAGATCTTAATTAAATGCATCTCTAGAAACATCAGAATTGCAATTTTGTATTATAAACAAAGCAAGGAAACGATTATTCAGAAAGCATCCTTGGGTGTTAATGTATCATTGAATATCATAAAGGTTAAATGTGGACATTTGGAGAAGTGGCTAACTGGATGAATTTTTGCTGATGCTTCACTGACTATTTAATGTAAGGCAAGACTTGAACCAGATACAGAGCAATGGGACTAAGTAAGAGACTACATAATGGCTTGCGGTTTTTCCCGTCCTTGCAGCCTTTTTTGTCTAGTCCAGCTTATTGCTTAAACTTGAGAATGGATGATTAGATCCAAGTTGTGCAATAGGATTTTTTTTAGTAAGCTTCTGGGCTGAAAATTCTTAAAGGGGGAAGTTTTTCTCAGGAATGTTATTGGCCCAATGGATGGGACATGTATTTTTGAGCCTATATCGTGGAATCTTTTTTCTTTTTTTCTCTTTCCATTCCATCTTATTTTCGATTTTCAGACTTAAACATGTGAGCCTCCTGGGTCATAAACTGCCCTCTTGTGATCTTATCTGTTGATCAACTGCCCTAAATTCAAGTGCCATGGTGGCAGTAAATCAACACCTGCCTCTCAAGCTGACATCTGCAGACGCTAACTTTAAGTTTAAGCCCCTTGTCACCAGGCCAGCAAACGGCTCATTCAAACGTCCTCTGTGCGCAACCTATTGATGTGTCTGTGGAAATTCCACTACACCTCTTTGCTTGATGTTTCAACAAACCCTTTCTGATCAGACAACATTGCAGTTTCTGCTGCGTTCGAGTCAGTTTATTTCATTCCGAGCCTTCAACTCCTTTTGCTCTGTTCAGTTACTTAACTACTATGACACACAGAACCCAATGAGGTACTTGCACTAGCTCTAATGAATTCTCTAAGAGCACTTTCACTTTCAATTATAACACAATTGAGAAATGTCTTGGGTAAAAAAACATATTTAAATTGTATATTTACATGTTTTAATTTTTTTATGGGCCAATGATAACTTTCTGCCTATTTTTGCTGTCTTTGCACCATGGGTTTTTATAACCTGTCCGTTTCATTTTATAATTTTCTTATACATGTTTTTTATTTTAAAATGCATTATTTTATCCAAAATACATTTTGCTCTGACAGTTTTCTACTTATTCAATCCTCAATTATGGTCTCCATTCATCCATACCTTTTCAAGCTTGAGTCTACTGAAGAGTAAATGCACGACAAAGTCGCTGAGAAAGATGGTATATAGAGTGAAAGTCGTGATGATTGCTCACCGGATCCTGATATTTATTGCATCAATGAAGCTTGCGCTTGGTGTACGTGCCATCGATGTGGGGCAAAGCCAACTTTGGAGTACAGTTTTTGCCGTGAAAATGCTGTCTGCTTGGCCTACATGGCTGAAGAACCTCCACCACTATGCGTGACCCAGCAGCAAGTCTTCAAGGGCCTGTCTGCCTTACAAGATCCGTGTTATAAATTCTGATGGTGCAGATGCACAAACCATTAGTAACTGTTGGCCCTAATGTGTATAGTCATTGTATCTGTGCCAACCTTGCACTACAGCCTTTTATGTTGTCCAAGCCCATTGTGATATCATGGCCTCACAATATGTTTTGCTAGATGTGAAAATGTATTTTTCTTTGTTCATGCCAAATCTTCTATTTTGAGAGTCAATAAAAAGATTGGTCGGTTAAAAGCTGGTCAATTACAAACTATGAACAAATTATCTTCCTATTTTTTTTCTCTCCAATAGAGTATAAATTATTATAAAATTCTTATTTCAAAAGTATTGGACTGTGACGGGCTACTTTACTCACAAACTATGGTTTTGAATTCCTACCAATGCCTTATTTTCTTTAAACACAGATTGCAATTATTTGATTCATTCAACAAAACTGTTCTATCTTTTACATAGATGGTACAGGCTTGTGTTTTGTCGAGTGTTTACATGATGGATACACGAAAGACCGATTTTGCATTTGTGTCACACCAGCCTGTGCAGTTTGAGCGGCCAGTGAACAATTTCTTTGTGCCTCCGGACAATACACTGGATTTTAACACAACTAGTAGTTTGTATATACCATCAACCTTTTCTTATCATGCAGTTTTGAAATATTTTAATATAGGTATCTTATTACCCTTGTTTGCTTTCTAATTAATTCAAGTTTCTGTATTTCATTTCAGGTTCCACAGCAACATAAAAACAAGATACAAACCCTAAATTCAAAATACCAAATACTCAGTACTTGCATTAGAAAGGGGATTGCATTTCTTATTTCTTCACATGATACTACTTTGTTTCACGTACTCAAAATTTCAATTTTTTTCCATTTGAGAATACGCACGTCTATTAATAAATGTTAAGATCACACTTTGACAGTCATAGGAAATATGTGCTAGTATGATTGAATGGGAATGTTTGTCCAAGTATACTAATACAAATAGTATGCTATATTAGGAATATCAAGAAAGGTTATTGGGACTGGCCTAAATACAATATCAATCACACTCTATCATCTATTCAAACATGTATACCTTATCAGTGCACAGTTAAAACATTTTCTGTGTTTTGGGGCAACAGGTTCAATGGTGCAAGTCAATATAGAACTCCTGGAGTTCTTGCATTGATCCACAATTCTCCACCCAACACCTTGTGTCACCATACTCCCCTTTAAAGACCCTGCATGTGACCATTCATGAGGCCCTATTCATGAGACTTGGGCCATGCGTTTGCAATGGTCCGGGGGGAGGACACATGCTACCTAATACCATGTACAACTCAAATGGGCCTTTTTCTCATGGGGACCATTGGGCACATGGTCACCCAGACCCGGTGGCTCTATACTGCCCTCTGAAGATCATGTCCCAGCAATCAACATATCAGTGTGTCCTTTGACAAGGTGCCGGGCTGATTCCACTTGCTACGTCCACATCATCCCACTCCCTTCTCAGAGGCAGTTTGTCACTTGGTCCATATGCTCGCAATGCGGATGGGCGTGCACAAGGTGCCAAATACCATGTACAACTCAATGGCCGTTGCCTCTACAGACCAATGGCCAGCCCAGACCTGTTGTTTCCATACTCGCCTTTGACTATCCCGTCCCTGCAATCAAGAAAATGTTATTAGGCTATTGGGCCTTCTAAAAGAAAGGCGTTTTAAGAAATCGGTACAGTCATTGCTTTCCTGTAAGAAAAGGAGGGAAATTGACTTAAATTTCTTTCAAAAGCAAGGCTGAAGGAAAAAGTTTGAACTTGTACAGACACTTTAAATGCTAGAAAGGCAAGTGTCGCTTGTGCACAATCATTTTCTATGATTATATATTTTCTTGGTGTGTGAATCTTTAAAGGAAGGGGTTCTGGAGGCACACTTGCTGTTTATTTAGACAACTTTTGTCTTCACTTTCGGGTTGAGTCCGACGGGGGTGATTTATGCATGTTCCCAGTAGGTGAATTCAGCAGGAGCTGAAATCAGCTACTGCCTTGGACTTTAAAATTATTACCAGGAGCTAAATTGCGCTCAGCGCCCCTGAATTTTCGATCCATGAAGAGCCCAAGGTGGTGGCCTTCCACAAGAGACTCTTGGTGGAGGAGTCCTCCAAACAAAGCTGAAACCATTCCGCAGATGGAGACGCAGAACCTGTACGACCATCCTCGACAACAGAATGAAAAACCAAGATTTACATTTTTTTTATTGCATTTGGTTTAAACCTTTACAAATGCAACAAAAGAAAACATCTGAGCAAATATAAAAACACAATTATCCTATTAAAAAAGAACTCCGTTATAAGAGTCAAAGGATGGAAAAAAAAATTGAATCTCACTGATCTATCAGAAGTGGAATAGTAAACTATAATATTAAACATTCCAACCAAGGCAATAAAACAGCAGAGCTGTACCAAATACAAATCAAGCAATTCATTTGACCTGTCATACATAAAAGAAAAAATAGGGAGAAACAGAAAACCTAAGGAAACCAGTAGATATTAGACCAAATGATACAAATAATAATACTAAGCTGTACCCCTAGTTCACATAAGTTGAGAGAAAGTTGGATAGTGTTTACAGTTAGACTAAGGTTTCTTGAAGCAGCTTGGTCTCCATATGCACCGGTTATTAATTTGGTCATCATATTTACAAGTCTAAAATTTACAAACTAATCTAGTAGGCCAAATATTAGTCATACACAGGTCCTTCAAGGATACCCTCCATCGCACAGATGCTACCATTTTAGACTTTTGATAAAGCCAGATAGAGCCAAACCCTCATGTTCATTATGAATGTTAAGAAATCGCTGCCAGGCTAATACTAAATTAGAAGATAAAGAATTCACATCTAGAGGTACAAGGTATTTGGCCCATTACATGACCTTAGAGCTACATTCCAAGACCAAGTGCCTTATCTCTAAATTCCCCATACAGAACTGACCGCTGGCGGCATCAGTCGTTATTTGCAGCCTCCTTAGTTGGATTTCTCTAATCTATCGTGACCTAAGCAAAGTTCCCTGATTAGTATGTATTCGGGAACTGGGCCAGAATCGTAGTGAGCCTCTACGTCTGTGTTCGTACATCAGATTGTTCAGAGAAGGATAAGAATGGAAGGCATCTGTAATCTGGATCCAATCAAAATCAAATGAGGCCTTTTTGACCTTGATTGAATTACAGACCAGAGTCTCCAACTTCATACCAATATCACAGAGAATGAGCACAGATCTTTCTCTTAGGGAAGTTGGCACAGTAGAGTTAAGTCACATTTCTCCCCATTAGTTGGTACAAGGTATCAGGGGTGGGGGGGGGGGGGTCATAATTTTCGACAATAGTCAAAGAAGCCCAATGTACCCTTACCCAAAGGGATGTAATCACTAGCTCAAATCGTATAGCTGGTAACGGGACTGAATTAGGAAGGCCGAGAATTCTACGCCACAATCTGCCCTCAATTTTATGCATTTTGTTTGATTTCAATTCCAAGCCATAAGTCCATTTCGGTATGATTTTTCCCCTCGAACATTAGAGCAGGATTAAGGGAAAATCTACCAAATTTACAATCCATCTTAATCATCTGAGCTTCCAAAAGCTTGGCATTATGGAGCAGAGCCTCAGTGGGTATATTGGACCCTTTATGGGCAGCAAAGTTAAAGCCCAGATATCTAGCATTCTCTGCAAGTTTCATGGGGATTCCACCAAATATACCAACGTCCCCAGTGGTCTTCACCTTCGCTTTTCTGAAGGAAAGAATTTGAGTTTAATTTGGGTTAATAATGAGCCCACTGTTTTTAGCAATGACCTCTGCAGACCCTGGTTAGATCGCAAATCAAAAGGTCGTCTGCATAATCAAGCCAGACGATTTTCACCTGGCCCACCTTTGGTGCAATTAACCATTGCTTCTCATGGGACAATGCAACATCCGAGGAAATATTGGTTGAACAGCCAGGAGGCCAGAACACAGCCCTGTCTGACTCCCCGGAAAGATCAATCTCTTTTGGTAACATCGCCCCTTTTGGCTAAGGCAAACTTGTATTCCACAATTCTCGTAGACCCCACTAGTAAGTTTCAAGAGCCCCCCTGGCAGCCCCCCACTTGGCCAATTTGGCCCATAGTCTACCTCTATTCACACAGTCAAATGCGGATGAGCAATCAATCGAGGCTATGTAGGTACAGCCCTTTGATAACATCCAAACCTCTCCTTGCACAAACTTCAGAACAAGCCCGTTAATGTTGGTTGAGTGGCCCTTCCTAAATACAGTCTGATTAAGTGGATGTATTAATCTGGTCCAGTCTTCCAAATGTGAGAGCAGGAAGGCCGAGAAGATCTTAGTCGGCGAAATAGGCCGATAGTTGGTTGGATCTGACCTACTCCCACACTTGAAAATGGTACCACATGAGCTGTATTCCAGGAATCGGTTGTTACTGCAGAGGAAAGCATGTCCTTAAATTCCACATATAATAGATTTGTCCAAATATTTGGATCCTTCTTAAAAGTGTTGTTAGTGAGGCCGTTGGGGCCTCTAGCTCTTTTACATTTAGAGATCAAGGAGTAGATGACCATGTCCAACTGGGGATCCCAAGAGGGGTGATCAGCTAGCCCAACTACCTCCTCAAAGGTGATAGTAGGTTGTCTAGAAGCAAGAGAGCAAATGTTGAGGGGCAGAGAACCAACCCCCAAGCAGCTAGAAGCCCAGTTGAAGTTATCTCTAAGAGTAACGGGGAGAACGGGAGACCCGTTGGGAACAGTATCAAATTCATCCCAGTCAAAGTAAAGACTGTTATACATGCGCCAAGAGGAGTGAATGAGAATCATTGAGACCAATCTTACTCTTCTCAGTCAAGATCAAGAAATCCAGTATTGATTCCTATAGACTTCACTATTTGGAATACTTCGTCTTGTATCAGTAAAGTAGAAGGAAATCCATAGAAAGAAAGGCTCCTAAAGGTTGGATAACTTTACCATGGGAAGAGAGAAGAACAAGCCTCTATAGAGAGAACAAGAAGAGAGTAATGGAACCCAAAAGGGCAACTATCAAGGAAAGGCGAAGTCCACCTGTTTTTATCAGTTCGCACAATTCGGTCAAGACTGTCACCTGAGATTTTCTGAAAAGCAAAAAGACTACAGGAGAAGGGAGTTATTCTACTGTCTTTAGTTATTGTAGTGTTGGGGTCACTTAAGCTAGTTTGGACGGTGGACAGGTTCTGTTAAGACATTCATGGATGAGCACCTTAGTTGACTTTGTTTGGTAAGGATGCCTTATGGGGAAAGTTACCCATTTTTCCTTTCTTTAATAAACCACGTAGTGAAATGGAGTCTGTCGTCCTTCTGACGCACCACAGTAGGCAGCACTTGAGCAGGAGTCCTGGTTGGACACTCATACCATGGGTCTGAAGATCTGACCTGTGCACAAAACGTTGGATACCTGTGTATTTGTTACTCCCTGTTTTCTAGGCAATATTGCTGGATTTTAGATATTAAAATGAGCAGGTACGCTACTCTTCAATGGCCCCAGTGACACTTTTATTTCCTCTCTACATATGCTGAGCTCCTCCATTTCTAAGCACTGTAGTGATAGCTGTTATTAGAAAATGTAATGGGCACACAAGTGATTTGACTTGGAATGTATGAATTGCTTAGATGTCCTTGATGGTTCCAAACCTTAAATTTACAGAGTCTACTCTTTTACTGCATTAGTCGGTCAGCATGCAAAACCATCTTAAAGGCAGAATGTTTGTACCATTTACATTCCCTGTGTTCTACTGTTGTTGCGCCAAGTCTTGTTTCATCCAGTTCTTGACCTTAAGGTAGCTTTAAAAAATGTTTTCATGTAGGATGCACAGTACTTGGAATAAACAACTATACATGCCTGAACATTGTCCCAATTTTTGGACTTGGATACATCATACTTATTCTACCCTCCTTGGTAATCTCTTTGATCAGGTCATGCTATTTCAAATAGACATTTTTTGACCGCAAATACTGCATTTTTGTTTAATTATTTTTGCTAATTTGAGTAACCCCCTTTAGAAGGAGGGTGGTCCCCCTTTTTTTTTATTTAAAAAAAGGATTTGTAGGCAGTACCTACAATAGTTTTAACAAGCTCAATGGTTACATTGAGTAGTTTACGCATGGTACCACATTTCTGCACTAAGTGTGCATTTCACTGTCTTGCATTCAACATGATGGTATCCATAATATACTCTACTGTATTGAAGATGGTGGCGGTTATATCAAACCAACTACGTGATGTACGTCGGTTCAAAAATATGTTCGTAAGTAATTAGTCTATTAGCAAAGTTGATGTTCCGTTTGAATAAATATTGCATAACCCAGACTCTGCAAATAAAAATACATGTGGTGCATGCCATGCTTCATCCTTTAATACTCGTTTATTTATTTGAATTTATAAAGTGCGCAGCGGCCCAGGGGCATCAGGTTGTTGTTACAGGATACTTGCTTAGGCGAAAAGAACAGTTTACATGGAGTGGTACGGCACCTGTACAATGGTGTGATATAGTAGTAAGTGCAACAGTATGTAGAACATTAGCATTGCAGCAGGTACATTTGGGCAGAGAGGCAGTAAGGAGAAGGGTTAAGCTGTTGCTGGTGGAGCAGGACGTGTTAGTGGTGTGGCAAAGCTGGAGCCTCCTGCTTTGGATCCCTTAGGTTGGGACTGTGAGCTGGTTGAAGTGGTGGGCCCGCTTGGGTGTGTTGGAAGTGGCACAGTGAATTGTTTCTGCTAGGTAGGGAGGTGTGTGTGATGGGCAGGAATGTGTAATGGGGAGGGTTTTAAAGAGAATGCACTCTTTAACTGGGAGCCAATGGGCGTCCCATCTGGCCTGGGAGATGTGCTCCCTCTCGGGGATGCTGAGGGCAGCTCTGACGGCGTGGTTTTGGGTGGTTTAAATTTTAGGATGAGGACGTTGCAGTAGTCCTGCTTTGCTCCCACGGTAGCTCTGGGTATGGACCGGCAATTTCTGGAGGCGAGGTAGGGTTTGACAGCCTTTATGATCTTAGTAGTTAGTGCTGCCGATGAGGCGATGGCGCTAACGTGCCGTGACATAGATGAGGGCGAATCTATGTATACTCTCTGCGGCCGAGGTTAATGTGTTAATATTGAATGATGTTTACTTACTATCCAGTTTGTTGAGGACTTGTTTGGGACCTACCAGTAGTATTTTGCTCTTGTCTCCATTGAGACAAAGGCCATTGGGCACCATCCAGGCCTGGATGAGGGCATAGGTCTTATTGAGTGTGGCTGCATCTTGTTTGTATGAGCTGTTAAGTGGGAGTAGAACTTGAGTATTATCTGCATAGTTCGTATAGGCTATGCCATGATCGTCAAGGTCATTGAAGAGCGGGAGGGTACAAATGTTGAGGCTGGGTGAGGTACAGGATCCCTGGGGAACTCCACAGTGGATGGGGGCTGCGCACGCCTGGTCGGAGAATACTCCAAGTCTTCCTTCAAGAAAAGAGGTGACCCAGGACGTGGCTTGCTTTGAGAAGTGGGCTGCATCCTTGAGGTGTCTGCGGAGGGTCTTGTAATCTACAAGATTGAAGGCTGCAGACAGGTCTAGGAGAAAGGGCAGTGCTGGTTTACCTTTATCCATGGTTTGCTCTATCTGAATTTTTAAGTCGAGTAGGGCGGTCTCTGTACCGTGGCGTGTCCGGAAAACAAATTGTCTCTTACCCAGGATTATGTTGTCTTCCAGGAAATGTTGAATCTGAAGGTATGCCGCTTTGTCTAGTATCTTTAGCAAGAAAGGAACGGTGGTTATGGGTCTAGTTATTCGGTAGGTCTGGATCCATGGATAATTTTTATTTTTTTTTTATTTTTTTAGTAGCGGACTAACCCATGATTCTTTGAGAGTGTGGACGATGCCTGAGGGGAATGAGGCATTAATAACAGCTGTGAGAAGCGGGGCAAGAGGTTGTGCACAGTCTTTTATGAGAGCAGCGGGGCAGATATCACCTTTGCAGGAGGAGGGTTTAATGCGGTTCATTATGTCTAGGACTTCTGTTTCATTCACTACTCTGAAGGAGAAGGATTTAGTGTCTTTGTTGTTTGGGTGAGGGGCTAGAGCAGGGGGTGTTTTTGCTTTGGGTAGTGCATTGAGGTGTGTTTTTTTTTTTTTTTTTTTTTTTTTTTTTCCTTCTGGAGGCTGCTTATTTTTTTGTAGCATGGACTTTTGTATGATGTTGCACCATACTTCATCTTTTATGGTTTCCTGGGTGTTGGTTGGTGGGGACGCAAGTTCCTTGAAAATTGCAGAGTTCCTTTGACACAGATTTCGCATTGGCGATTCTGGAGGTATAGGATAAAGCTTTGGCTAGGGTGTCTTCATTGGTTTTCCAAGTGGCAAATGCCATTCGCTTCAGGAATCTTGGGTCTATTAACTCTTGTTTAAACCATGAGTTAGTTTCCTGGATTTGGCTTTTTCCTTATTAGTGGTGCAATGGCGTCTGTCTGTTTTAATGGTAGTATTGTATGTGTCTACCAGCGCTACTGGGTCGGTGGAGGAGGGGGGGGCTTCAGGGCTGATAATGCCTCTTGGAGGGGGAGGATCCTTTCCTTGGGGAGGATCCTGGATGATCTGCTCCGAGCAGGGGGTGCAGGTTTGATTGGCTTGGACTTGGACTTGGTATTGGTGGGGATGTGGAAGTGTATGAGGTGTTGGTCGGTCCATGGGCACAGGGTGTTTTGGAACTGATATCCATGGCTCAGTTGTGATCAGCTATCCAGTCCAGTATGAGTCCTTTGTCATGGGTTGGGTCAGTGATTATTTGGAGGAAGCTCATGCGAGGAGTGCTTTTTCGAGGGCTTTGTTTTGTTTGTCCTTGGGGATTTTGAGGTCTTTGTCCTTGGTCTTATTTACATCTTATTTACATGACAATGTTCTTAATATAGGAATCAAAACACATATGATCTATCGTGCAACATGCTTACGAGCAGGCAATACTGTTTCACACGAGTTATACACCGATCGTCAGTGAAACAGGCCATAGAAGGAAATAGTCTGAACCATGGAATCACATGATTAAAATGTGGCTATACCAAGTAGGATACAAAATGGCATCTGAAACACCAGTGTAGTTACTGGAAACGGTGTTCCAAACTGGGCTCATTGAGTAAACTCCTAACGCAGCACAAGGTTTTACTCCAGTTGGGTAATGCTTATAGCCCTTTCATTCTGGATTTCTTCTGGTGATGAGTAGAAAGAAGTACAACATAATTGCTGCTGTAGAGAAAGCTGGTCATTAGCCCTCTAGTTCTTATACACATCTTTTCTATTGTAGGATTTATTTGCTGCTTTTCCATTTTGTAATGGTGGGAGCTTCTGCAGTGGAACCCAATCAAAATATTTCAATGGATGGAAAAATCATCAAGGTGATCTGTAAGTGATATCAATTTTTTAAGGACCTCTGTCACAGATGGTACAAGAATCATTCCAAGTCTAAAGCAGTTAATGGCTTTTTACTAACTCTTTAATGGGCCATAGGGCTGTTCCTCTCGACTTGTTACAAACCTAACCCCGGCGGACTTTAACTTAAACCCAAGGTTAGTTGCTCCAGAATGTTGACACCTTATACTACAAATGGCTTTGTAAAAGTCATTTACTAGGCTCCCTCAGGACCTTCTTGACTGTTTCTACTGTATCCTATTGTTAGTGTTCGATAGGGATGGTTTGAACGTGGGAAACATTGCAAAAAGTGGGATAAGCTCTGCCCACTTCTGTTGGTATAGGGGAATTCAGTCTCTGCGTGTACTCCCTGGAGGCTCCAGTTGGCTCAACTCGGCTTTTTCAACTGCTGCATAGGACCGCTTCTCTTTGCTGCAGTTCACCCTCTACGTTGCTTGGAGAGCCTACTGGCACTGGTGTTCCTTGGTGCTGTGGCTTGCTCTTGGTCCCTAGGTTAGTTCTCTGGTTGAACGGGGTTGCTGATGCTGTTTGAGCTTTCACGCTGCATGGCGCTGGCACAGGATTCCTTTGAGGTCCCTGCTGTTGCCAGCTTGGATGTTTTTTGTTTTTTTCCTTCAAGAAAGACTTGCAAGCATGGTTTGCTGGAGGCATGGTTTGAGTTGGTGGATGATTGCAAAACAAAATGTCCCATGGGGGCAGGATTCGGGGCCTTCTAGACTGATACTGCCCTCAGTGTTGGTGCTAGCTGTGGATTCCTCCTCGCCCCTTCAACCTCCTGTGTAGAGGGGTACAGAGACTCTGCCTGCAGTCTTCTCCTCCCTTTGTGACGAATGATGATATCAAAATGGAAGTTATTTGCATCCTTTGATTAATCACCATTGAACTGGAATGGCTTCATGAAAATCCCTCCTAATTTCACAAACGAGCATCCATTTGGAGTCCTCTATGCTAGGTAAAGTGGGTTATATACATGGTCTGTAAAAACGGTGTATATAAACATTTTTAAGTATTCCAAACCTGTTGACAATCTAGATGCCGATGCTAGAAGGTGAATTGTGATTGGATTGGGGCTTTTGTGGCATTTCACGAAAGATCACCAGTTTAAAAATGAGAAGTCAACACTTGTCTTTATTGAAGTAGTCTAAAATATTAATGACAACTATATTTTCATAGTTAATATTTAGGTTACATACTTATACTTATTCACCTTGGTAAAGGTAAAGCTTTTTTTAAATTTTTTTTACATGACATGCGTGTCAACCCACTGCTTTGGCTGTGGATCTGTTTTTTTTTTTTCTCCAGAAATTGGTCTATTGAACTACATTGTGACTAGTGTTGTGTTGATCTCACATTATCATAAAATATACTGATATATTATGTTCTGGCTATGTTGCCTTTTACGGTGTTGCCTTTCACCTAAATGCTAGTCTTTAATTTTACCCCTCATATTTCCATGTTTTACTATTTTCAGTTTCTTGGCCAAAAGCCATAAGGACAAGAGTCAAAAATTCAAGGTTTTAGCCAGCCATCAAAGTTATTCGCCATCTCAATTTGATGCATACACACGGCACACAATTTCTTACTCGCCAAGAGTCAAATAGTGTTAGCAGATGGCTAGTGTTGAGTGCAGATTTAGCATCCTGTCTGGCTTGTAGATACCTTAACGGTGCATAGCAAGTGAAAGATGCTTTCTGTTGCTGTTTCGAATAAGAAATCCTTTCTCAAAAGCTGTTAGATTGTTAGAAAGGAGCCTGGCACTAGTGTTCATTATCATGTAAGCCATTTGACCTTTTGTGGTTTCTTTTCTGAATTGCATAACTTTTTAATGTTTAGAGTTTGAATGCCACCATTCACACGATCCCATGCATTGGTTTGGTGTGTACACTGAAAATGGATTCCATCAGATGCAATCACTGATTGAGGGGTGACATTTGGTGAAACAGATTGACGGTTGATGATCCACCTCAAACTTAAATGACCATGGTACACTGATTTTATGTCACGTGTAGATCTCCATTTGATCAGTTATCTAGCGATCTGCCCTTACTTGAGATGGAGCTTCCATTGGATTGTGGTACATATTGTTCTGAATAGAGAACTTTGTGAATTGTTGCGATTGCGCTATATAAAGCATTCAGTACCAACATCTCTTTGCACATATTTATGTATTTAATTAAAGAAAAATAATTTTTATAACTTTTCTTCCTTCTATTACAAATAATATTAGCCAGCATTTAAATATCAAACCTTTTTATAATCCGAGGAACGCATGTCTTGCACATTTGGGAACATTTGAATGGTAAATAATTTGCCATTTTTCAAACTTGAGCTATTGCATGGTGGTTGCGATGTAAAGTGCGTGTTGTGCCATTAACCATAAGTGGAGCCTCATTTTGAGAAAGAAATGGGAAATTTTGTTGGGCTACTGGAGAAAATAATTTTGAAGTTGAGGTACTGCCACGAAAATTGAATTTTCAAGCATTGTATGCAGCATTTTTAAGCAAAAGGCCCTAGTTGAATGGAGATTTAATCATTGTGCTAGGGGAAGGACTCTTGAGCATAACGCAGCACGCACTACAGGGCTACAGTATTTAAATGTTTTGACAATTGTCTCTTCAGCGGTTAATGTTGTGTTTACCAATGACAGACTTTTGTTTCACTCCATATAGTGAAGGTGGCTGGCACAAAGCAGCCTTGGGTACTGGAGGGATTCTCTGTGGGTTAGCATAAACTGTTTCAATGACTAGACCTATATGATCCGTGTAGGATAGGTTTTGAACCTATGCATTTGAACTGTTTAATTTTAAATTATTTGCTCTTTTACCCTTCATCTTTTAGGTTGCATGGTTGGCCCCTGGAAATGGGATGTCCATCCCATTCAGGGTGTATAAGGGAAGAAAACGGATTCCTGAGCTGCTGCCAAGTGAACTGATACGGAGAGCCTGGGAAAATGTCTTCTGTGACATCTGCAATACAGGCTCCACAGGGCCCTGTCAACCATCCTCCCCCAGAGGTCACCAACCCCAAGAAACCTGGACGGAAGACTAATCAGCTACAGTACATGCAAAATGTGGTGGTGAAGACACTGTGGAAACATCAATTTGCTTGGCCTTTCTATACCCCAGTTGATTCTGTTAAATTGAATTTACCAGTAAGTGTTTTGGACCCTTTTCATTTTACAGTATATGATTTTTAAAAAAATATAATTAACCTATCGCCATGCGCCTACTTCAGAGCTTTGGCTGTCTGTTAGTGTCCAATAAGGAGTTAACCGTTTAAAAGTGCGTTACATTTTAATTGTTTTTTTAGTTATTGGTCTCTGGAAGCTGGTTGACATCCCCACTAATGGGCCTAGTTATTGTGTTTGTGGGTGTTGGGTTGGTGGTTGTTGGAGGATGGTGGAGGGAGTGGGCTGTTAAAAGGAATATCCCATCCATGCGTTTAGGATTACTCTCCCATGCCAAGGCAACTCTTAAGATTATTTGGTTCACCTATGTTCTGTTGGTGCATACTGCACTCCACTACCATTTGCATGGTCTGCAGGCGCTCCTGTGAATCGAAGAACAGTGAGTAGATGCAGTTTACAGCAAAGTAAATCTATTTCTAGAAAGTCTCTAGGAGAGTTCTAAGGTATTGCGGCTTCTTTTAGGGTGCAGTTCAAAGTCCAGGGTCCAGTGTGTCCTTAGACCATTAGGTTTGACAGTACCCTGTGAGTACATTAGGATGTGTACTGGCTCAACCACGATTCAGTTTCTCATAGGGGCAATTGGAACAGGCTTCTGATTGGCTGAGTGGAATACTGGTTGTGATGCTCTGCAGCCACTGGTAGTATTGTTTAGGACAATTGTTCAAAACTGACACAATATTAACAAGGGGACTACATTTATGCATTGTTGGGAGGAAGTAATAATCTATGACCCTGCAAGTCTCGAGACATTGTTTGCTTTTCCCCCTGGTTCATCAACCTCTCCTTCCATTGCAATCCCTCCCAGGGCCTCACTGGTGATCGGTTTAATATCTCCTGACAGTCTGGGGCACCCAAGCCGGATCCATTTTGCAGAGCAGGTCACCCTGTTTGGATGTTTATAACTCACTGGTTTGTGACCGCTCTTTGTGGTGTTTAGAAGGCTGCACACTGCTTTTGACATTCTACTTTCAGACAAAAAAAGGCTTGTTCCCTCCTGGACCCCATTAAAATGCCAACCTGGTTTTTGACTTCCAGTGACCCTCCACAAGGTTGTGTTTACATGGGAAGCATAGAAACAACTCCATTCTTTAAAAGATTATGGCCTTCCTGAAAGCGGAGTAGCGATGACTGTGTCTGGCTCAGTGTATCAATGGGTGTCTAACCACTGAATCCACATCCTGAGTATTTGCTCTGGAGTGTAAGGACAGTTTTTCTTAAGTCCACAGAAGTAGGACTTCATAAGACTATCCTTGGGCAATACAGAAACGCCAACGCTTAGTACAGGCCTGTAACACTCAACCTAGTAGTGTCTATGGCAGAGCAGCCAGGCTTTTGTTGGGAGGTAACAATGGCTATAGGAAGGTTAAAAAAAATCTTGTAGCATCCATATGGTCCAAAGAAATGCTTGTACACTGACATATTGTTAAAATATATACACAGGCAAAGAGAATTCTTTAGAAAGATAAGTACTATTGTAAATACAAAAAACGTAGCAGGCGTCCCTCTCTCGAAGGAACAAGGCATGATAACCTGTTCAGTGGTTATTAACCACATTGAGAGTTCGCAGCCATTGCTTTTTGCTCACTGTACCTTCACAGATGGGAAATATCCATTTGCATATCAGTCTTTGTCCCGCCCAAAGACTCCCTGCTCACTGTGCTTAGAGAGGCTCAGCTTCACCTCACTCATGATGCCCAACAAGGCTGAAACACGTGTATGGGGTTGCTGATGGTACTCTTGTTCAGAGAGGAATTGCCATAGCATTTCGGTGCTGGACTGCCCTTGTGGGCGGGACAAAGACTGATATGCAAATGGGTATTTCCCATCTGTGAAGGTACAGTGAGCAAAAAGCAATGGCTGCGAACTCTCAATGTGGTTAATAACCACTGGGTTATCATGCCTTGTTCCTTCGAGAGAGGGGCGCCTGCTACCTTTTTTGTATTTTTGAAAAGTACTATTGTAAATCATCAACAAAGAGATAGCACAGGGGCAATGCGCTGGTCTTTGAACCAAGACCACACAGATCAACAGAGGTTCGAATCCTGGATCCCTGCTTAGAAACCAAACACTGGTATGGTATTAGGCATGTTACAAAATAAACTATTAAATTAAATATAAAAACCAACACAATACTTCTGGTAAGTGAACCAAGTATAAACCACATTTAGAATGACGGTATGCAATTCAAGGTAAGCAAACACTACTGGTAGTAAACTATGACTTATTCTGTTTCAAGAATAATTCAATTATACCAACAATGTTTCATTCTAGAATTGAGGACAAATCAAAGGTAAGCATTAACTTTGACGTACAAACTGCCATTCTGAAAAGTATTACAAAGGTCAGTAATAAAACTCTTCCTTATTTCAGGAATATACATTTGCAGCACCAACAATAGAAAGTACTATAAGTTCCTCCAGAGGCCTTATGCTTGTCCTTTCTCAGAGGCAGAAGGGAACACTGGGGGGGGGGGGTCCAATGGCCAACAGTAGGCAGAACAGGAAGGCAAACTGTAGGAAGAGTTCCAGAGGCTATCTTTGTAGATAAAGTACAGTATTTTATAGTCTGTGAAGGGTTTAAGGGACTTTGTAGAAGGTTCCCTGCATTTGTTCCAGCATTGGGCCTGGGCGACGGGTATGGACTTACTCCCTACTCCCTACTACATGCATTGCCACCCTAGCGACACAGGAGCGACGCAACGACTTTAGCTAAGTAGTACCTCAAGCCGCAGAGCCCCTCAGCAGTGAAGAAGTTTTTGCAGACAGACGCCTTCACGATACAGCAGCTACAGGACCAGGTCTCTGGATTCTTGGTCTTCAGACGAAAGAAAGGACAATGGATGGGAAATTGCAGTGGCAGTCGAGAGGAAAGACTCCCAGCAAAGGATTCTTCAGAATTTCTTGCGGCTCAGTGGTTTTAGTGCCCTTTTCAAGACCCCAGATGAATGATCTTCTGATAGATTTGCCTCGCTTTCTCAGTCCAGCATTCAGCTGAGGGGACTTCGAAGAGTTGAATCTTGCTTCTGGAGTTCCAGCAGGAGACCACCAAACTTGTAGTGAGATTCGTTCTTCAGAAGGCTATGCTAACCACTCGACCTCAAGGGTCCATGGTATTGGCGTGAACTTGATAAATGCAGGCAAAAAGGTCAACCTTAATGGTGAATCTAATTCTTATTAGGTGCAAAACTGTTGTCAACGAATGCTCCATTATTTTGGCTCCCCAATATTTCAATATATTTTGCATAAGGGTCATTCAGGTTGCACCATCTTATCTGATATGTCAATCAAATTCAAGCAAATAGGGTGGTGAATGACCATCTTTAATTAGGATGAATGGTTTCCATTTCATATTCAAAAATAGCAAATCCATTTCAAAATGTGCTTCAGAGTAAATCCAGTTTTTATACCACTGTACATCAATTCCCAATACTCCTTTTTTTGAGTTTTTTCATAATTTCTCAACGGGTGTTTCACTAGTGCGTTTTTGATGGATCAGGAGAGGATTAGTTCATATAGTTTCTCAATCCATAGTCTAATAATTTAGAAAAGAAATGAAAAGCAATGTTGTGGGGAGGGAGGAGAAAACGAAAGAGGAAAGGTCTTGTATTGGCCTTTTCACATTGTTTTTTTTGTTTTAGTCAAAAGCTGTTATTCAATGATGGGCAGTGGATAATGAATGGGCAATCACTTGAAGATTCAAAATGAGTTTTCCTCTTGTTACATTTTGAATGTTTTGCGATCTGAAAGATAACATTTAGTCCTTGTATATTCTAAAGGTTCACCGGTTTAAAGCTGTATACATTTGACCTAGGGATGCACAGGTCACATTATTATGAGTGTACCTTAAAGAGCTTTGAGGATCTGAGGATCAGCAGGATCTGATTGTTCTACCCCCGGAAACTGCGATTTGCACAAAGGATCGGCGTTCCGAAATGGCCGCTATTTTTAATTGCGTGATGACGTCATCGCGCATTTGCAGCCTGTGGCCATTAGCTAATAAAGACTTAGTATGAAAATACATACATTTTTTAGTTGAAACACAAATTAGTTTCTCATTGCCAAATGCGAGATCAGCTTGGGGTGTAAATATTATTTATAACTTGTTCTCATGTGTCATGCTCGTAAACACATTCTAATTCAAATAAAAAAGGTTTCCAAAATCCTCCTTTGATAATAAATCTGTTTAAACGCTCTCCCATGTACCATACAACAAATAGGAAATCATGCACCGTTAAGTGTTCTAATAGGTATTCTCACATCTAGAAGCCTCCCAACAACAAAAGGGGTGGAATAACTTTAATGTATGGGTTAGCTTGGAAACTAAAAGATATATTTCTGAGGCTTCTGGAATCTGTTTAGATCACATGCTGTGCACAGGCCGACATCTAGTGGAAGCTAGTTTGTTTTTCGAAACTCGAAAATGGGCGTCAACGCAGGGCGTGCCAGTAATACTATCCCTAGTGTGACGTCCACTGTACCCATGATCCCTAGGACCGTCAGATTGTTTTTTTCCGCCATACTTGTTGGGAGCATTCCGCGGAGTTCCCTGGCTTTTAGCCATAATTTTGCAAATAGCATAATATTTTCCCGTTTCTTCCATTCCCACGTCGAGCCACCTTCAAGTAGGGAGAGTGGAGGGTGGCGCACTCTCTCTCTATATATATATATATATATATATATATATATTTCTGAGGCTTGTGGAATCTGCTTAGATCACATGCTGTGCATAGGCCGACATCTAGTGGAAGCTGCGGAGTATTAGTTTGTTTTTCGAAGTCGAAAAATGGGCGTCGACACAGGGCGTGCCAGTAATACTATCCCTAGTGTGACGTCCCCTGTACCCATGATCCCTCACGCGTCTAGGATCCCCAGATTGTTTTTTTCCGCCATTCTGGTCGGAAGCACTTCATCGGAGTTCCCTGGCTTTGCCATAGTTTCACTCTAAACTAATTCTAATTTGCCCCGTTTGGCCAACCTTTCGTCGATCAACATCTCGACGCCGAACCGGGGAGGAGATCAACGTCGAATACCCGACGGATTGGGCCTTGAGGCTTCCGCCTCGGCTCGGGCCTGGGCCGCTGGCCTCGGCCCTACAAGTAGGGAGAGTGGGGGTGGTACACTTCCACACTCGACACCTTATTACCTACACACACTTGCCCGCTGCCCACAGGCGCGTATGGAGGGTACGCCCTTTCAGTTTTGCCCCAAGTGTAATAAGAAATACCCTTGGGTAGATAAGCACGCTACGTGCAACCTTTGCCTACCCAGAGACCACCCCGAGACGGGTTGCAGGGCCTGTAGCAGGTTTAAGGCAAAAACTCTTAAGGACCGCTCCACCAAGCGTTGGGCCCACCACGCCAAGCTAGCAGCTATGGAGGCGGAGGGTACCTTCAGCGACGGCAGCGACGCCGAACTTTCGGACGGCGAGGGCACCAACGCGTCGAAGGACAGCCGAACGCACGTCCCCGGCCTCGGAAGGTCGTCCGTCCCGGCGACTATGGGGAAGTCCCCCGGCGACAAAAGCGTTACACATACACACGCTAAACACAAAAAATCCACCCGAGATTCGACGTCGTCGAAACCTCGGAAAGAGGCACAGAAGGAGCGGTCCGAAAGGACGTCCTCTGGGCGGTCCCGGTCGAGGTCACCGCACGACGTCAGGCAAGCCTCCACACTTGCACAGAGTGCCTCGACCATTAATATCCCGGAAGATCAATCGTCCGCAGACGAACACGACTTCCACCCCCAGCCTGCACCCCAGGAAAAGGGTACATCACTTGGGAGTAAAGAGGGGCCAGTTTCGAAGGCTAGTTCGAAAGACAGGGATTCCACCTCCCATCCTCGACGCCAGGCGTCGAAAGATAAGGGAAAGGGGAAACACACTTCCACCCACGGGGAAGGGGGTAAACAGCAAAGGAAACAACCCTTGCAGTCCTCCACTACAAAAGAACTGACCAAGTCTTCTCAGGGCCAATCCATAGAAAGTCCCAGCAAGGTCACCCCAAGCTCAAAACTCTGGTCATGCGAGGACATTGACAGAGTAATGTCAAGGATGTCTTCCTTGGCGAATTTTTTCGAAAGACACCCTGAACAACTCCTAGCTTTAAACCCTCAGGAAGATTCTCCCTCAGGGTCTAGGGACCCTATCCCCTCAAATAAAAGACCCCGGGTCGAGACACCATTTAGGCCTTTAGACCCCATCGAGGTCCAACCCTATTCTTACCTCTTCCCTACAGACCAAGGAAACTCTTCCCTTATAGAAGGTCAGGAAATTGACACGCCAGAAGATCCTGCAGGATCAGATTATTACGGCGAAGACGAAGACGAGGATGAGCCAGAAAATAGCCCAGATATTTTCAGAATGGACTCACCAGTCGAAAGGGAAGCCCCAGTGTCTGACTCCCCAATAGATAATCAGCCCCTCCTGAATGAACTGCTCTTTCGGGCAGCTAACCACTTCCACATAGTAGACACACAAGGTGTCCAGGAAGAAAGGGACTTTGCGGAAGAACTAATAGGGGAAAGGAAGCCAGTAGCCCAGACCATTCCCATCCTAAAATCTGTTCAACGCAGAATAGCACCATCCCTTGTCAACCCAAACCTGACAAGACCTGTAAATCCGAGAGTGGAGAAGCTGTTTAAAGCAGCCCAGTCGGACCCCCTATATATTAGAGGTCAACTTAAGCCAGACTCTCTAGTAGTAACCAACACCCGCAAAAGAGCTGGTACACCATTATCTTCCTCTGAGGCTCCCCCCGACAAAGAAAGTAAAAAACTTTATGGTTTTGGCAGGAAAGTAGCTTCCACGGCAGCCTACCAAGCCAGAATCGCGAATTCCACCACACTGTTGGCTAGCTACAACTGTCACCAGTGGGAAGAAGTGGCAGCACTAATAGACTCTGCTCCCGAACCCCTTAAAAGCCAGCTAGCTCGCATTTGTGCGGAAGGAAGGAACGTGTCAGGCTGCACTGTAAAAGCAACTCTGGACGCCGCTGACAATGCGGGTAGACTTATAGCAGAGGGGACTGTCATCAAAAGGCATGCTTGGTTGAGGCAGTCGGGATTCAAAGCAGAAACACAAGCTGCGCTCTTAGACAAACCAGTGGAAAGTGATCTCCTGTTTGGGAAGGCAGTCGAGGACGCTCTAAAAAACGCTAAGGAAGAATTCGACACCCTCAAATCCCTTGGCCAGTTAACTACCAAACCACCTAACCAAAGAGGGAATGGCAATTTTCGTCGCCCCCGCGGCCAAAATTCCAATAGAGGAAATAGCTACTCCCACACCCAGGGTACACAGTGGAACACCAGCTCACAACAGTCTACCCAGGCGTATGGTAGGGGTAGTAAAAGAGGACGGGGTAGAGGCAGAGGCAGCCCCAGTAAAGGAGGAGGCACGCCTCCACCAAAGCAGTGACGCTCAGTTCAGGGTCCCTTCCCATGCAACCCCAGTAGGGGGACGAATATCAAGTTTCACCCAGGCATGGGAAGGGATAACATCCGACAGATGGGTGCTGTCAACAGTATCCAATGGGTACTGCATAGAACTACTGCAACGTCCCCTAAACCATCCTCCAAGACAAAAAGTCCACTCTTTACAACATCAGAAGATCCTCCTCAAGGAGATCGCCATTCTGCTAGAAAAGGACGCGATAGAACTCGTCCCGGGACACCAGGTAAACAAGGGTATCTATTCAACTTACTTCCTTGTGCCAAAGAAAGATTTAACAATGCGCCCAGTTTTAGACTTACGGCCTGCCAACAAGTATGTCAAGCCCCAAAAATTCCGTATGACCACACTACAAGAGGTAATCCCACTCCTAAAAAAGGGGGATTACATGGCAACCTTGGATATGAAAGATGCCTATTTTCATATTTCCATGCTCCCGGCGCACAGAAAATACTTGCGCTTCAAGGTGGACAGTCGCCACTACCAATTCAAGGTACTGCCCTTCGGGATAGCTTCTGCACCAAGGGTATTCACCAAGGTACTGGCGGTGGCAGCTGCACACCTACGCAGGGAGGCAATCCCAGTGTACCCTTATCTGGACGGCTGGCTCATAACGGGGGAAACCCCAGGAATCTGCAGGTCAAACATTCAGAGGACCATCGACCTCCTCCACGAATTAGGCTTCTCCATCAACGAGAAAAAGTCAAGTCTGGTGCCAAGCACCTCAAAACAGTTTCTAGGAGCTATCCTAGATACTCAGAAAGGATTGACCTTCCCTTCGGAAGAAAGAATTCGGAACATACTTCTGCAAATTCCGCATTATCAGTCAGGTCAACAGATAACAGTACGCAAAGCTATGCGGTTACTCGGCATGATGGCGTCATGCATTTACCTGGTCCCCCACGCGCGTCTGCGCATGCGTCCCATGCAGGAATGGTTGGCGAAACAGTGGTCTCAGGCAAGTGGTCAGTGGGACGATCTAGTGGTCGTTTCGCCAACACTCGTACAGAACCTACACTGGTGGACAAGAGAGAATCTCGCAAAGGGGAAACCCTTTTACGATCCCGAAGTACAGGCAGTGGTGACTACAGATGCATGCCTGACGGGGTGGGGAGCTCACCATCTCCACCACACAGCTCAGGGTCTCTGGTCTCACTCAGTAGCCAAGAACCACATCAATCTGCTAGAGCTTCTGGCAGTATTCCGAGCGCTGCAGGCGTTCGAGCCCCATCTACTAAACTTGTCGGTGCAGATCAGGACGGACAGCACGACAGCCATGTTCTATCTGAACAAGCAAGGAGGGACTCGTTCGCCAAATCTGTCCAAGCTTGCCCAGAAAATATGGATATGGGCACTCAGACGGAACATCTTCCTGTCATCGCAACATGTTCCAGGGGAGCTCAATTCCCTAGCGGATGCTCTAAGCAGAGACTCCCTCCCAGAAGAACACGAGTGGGTCCTTCACAAAGACGTAGTAGAAGATCTCTTCTCTCAGTGGGGTTTCCCCACTATAGACCTATTCGCCACAAGCGAAAACAAACAATGCCCAGGATTTGCATCCAGGTTCCCACAACCGGACTCCCAGGGGAATGCCCTGTGGATAAACTGGTCAGGGATGTTTGCGTACGCTTTCCCACCAACTCCCCTCATCAGGAAGGTGGTGTACAAGATGAACAAGGAATCGATGACGCTCATCCTAGTTGCTCCCATGTGGGCGAGACAACCATGGTTTCCACACCTACGCAGGATGGCGGTATGCGAGCCCATCAGACTCCCAGCCTGGTACAACCTTCTGTCCCAGCAACAAGGTCAAACAGTGCATCAGGAACCCAACTCTATGAACCTAGCAGCATGGCTCCTGAAGTCATAGAGTTTGGACATCTCAAATTACCACAGAGGTGTATGAACATTCTAAAAGAGTCTAGGAAACCAAATACAAGGCACTGTTACTTTGACAAGTGGAAAAGATTCGTTATCTGGTGCCAGAGTAAACAAATCAACCCGGTTGATTGCACTCCTTCCAACGTTGTAACATACATGCTCCACCTGCTGGATGCAGGGTTGGTTTTTAACTCTCTGAAAGTACACCTGGCAGCCCTCTCAGCCTACACCACATCCCATAACAAGGTTTCGTGGTGGAAAGTACCAGTGGTTAAAGCCTTCATGGAAGGAGTAAAGAGACTTCACCCTCCTATCTCGAACCCACCGCCAGGATGGGATCTCAATGTGGTGCTATCTAAGCTCATGGGGCCCCCCTTCGAACCCATGCATAAAAGTAGTCTCAAACACCTGACTTATAAAACGGCCTTCTTAGTAGCCATTACCTCCATAAGAAGGGTCAGTGAAATTCAGGCTCTGTCAGTGCAAGATCCTTTCTTTACTATCCACAAGGACAAACTGGTTTTACGCACACACCCTAGATTCTCACCAAAATTCATATCCAAGTTCCATGTAAACCAGTCCATCGAGCTTCCGGCTTTCTTCCAAAACCCACAGAGCTCAGCTGAGGTGAAACTACACACCCTAGATGTGCGTAGGGCGGTCTTATACTATGTAAATAAAACCAGACCGCTAAGGAAAACAGATCAACTGTTTGTCTCCGTAGCTACAGGCAGAGAGGGGGATCGCGTCTCTAAGGGCGCTATCTCAAAGTGGATTATCAACTGTATACAGCTGTGTTACTCTCTTTCTGAAAAAACTCTGCCTTTTACGCCAAGGGCCCACTCTACCAGAGGCATTGGGGCCACTCTGGCTTTCATTGCAAATGTTCCCCTTGACACCATTTGCAAAGCAGCTACTTGGAGCTCTATTCACACTTTTACTCAGCATTACTGCATTGACAC
Organism: Ambystoma mexicanum; assembly: GCF_040938575.1. Classification (NCBI taxonomy): domain Eukaryota; kingdom Metazoa; phylum Chordata; class Amphibia; order Caudata; family Ambystomatidae; genus Ambystoma; species Ambystoma mexicanum. The sequence goes on from NC_090929.1 coordinate 211,905,638, forward strand.
TCATTCCAAGGCAGATACACAAGTGGGACAAGCGGTTCTAAGACACCTGTTTGCTCATGACCCTTCTCACATCCCACCTCCTTCTTCTGGTACTGCTCGCTAATCTATGCACAGCATGTGATCTAAGCAGATTCCACAAGCCTCAGAAGGGATACATTACTCACCGTAATCGTATTTCTGATGCTTGTATCTGCTTAGATTCACATGCGACCCACCCTTCCTCCCCTCCGAGAGAAGGCGCATGGTTGCTTGTAGTCTTACCTTTCTGTCTATCTGCTTGGACTATCTGTACTCACGCTACTCCTCATGCTACCTCATGTCAGGAAAAACACAATCTGGGGATCCTAGACGCGTGAGGGATCATGGGTACAGGGGACGTCACACTAGGGATAGTATTACTGGCACGCCCTGTGTCGACGCCCATTTTTCGACTTCGAAAAACAAACTGTAATACTCCGCAGCTTCCACTAGATGTCGGCCTATGCACAGCATGTGAATCTAAGCAGATACAAGCATCAGAAATACGATTACGGTGAGTAATGTATCCCATATCACACTAGCCCGCTGCCACAGGGTGCGTATGGAGGGTACCCCTTTCCAATTTTTCCCCAAGTGCAACCGCAAGTACCCTTTGGTTGACAGACATGCCACCTGTAACCTCTGCTTGCCGAGGGACCACCCCGAGGCGAACTGCAGAGCGTGTAGCCGGTTCAAGGCTAAGACTCTAAAGGACAGTTCAACCAAACGTTGGGCCAGGCAACGAGAGGCCATGGAAGTGGAGGGCACCTTCAGTGATGGCAGCGACGCCGTACTATCGGACAGCGAGGGCAACGTGGCGTCGAAAGACAGCCAAGTGCAAGTCCCCGACCTCGGAAGGTTGTCCGGCAGGGCAGCTATGGGGAGCACAACCGGCGACGCGAGCGCTACCCACACCACTTCCACTAAACACTCGAAGTCCAACCGAGACTCGCCGCCCGTGTCGAGTTCTCGGAAAGAGGCACGCAGAGAACGGTTCACCGAATCGTTGTCCTCTGGGCGTTCTCGGTCAAGATCGCTGCATGACACCAGGCAACCATCCATTGTTGCCAAGAGTGCCTCACTCACCAAAGTAATGGAGGTACGATCGTCGGAAGACGAAGCCGACCTCCATCCCCAGGCCGCATTCCAGGAGTCGGCGTCAGCAGACCGCTCGACGGCGGTTCCTGTTTCCCGACGTCCTCACTCTAAGGAAAGGGACACTACCCCGTACCTCAATGCCATACGTCGAAAACCTCTGAGAAGGTGAAAATCCCAGGGAAGCACTTCTCCACTCATGGGGAGGGGGGAAAACAGCAGAAGAAACCATCTCAGCCTTCTTCTACACATCTTCTACATAAAGTGGTAAGTCTTCTGATAAACAGCTAGCCAAGACTCCTGCACAAGCCCATAGGTCCAGTCAGGTCATAGCAGGGAAACACTCCCAGGAAAGGGTAATCCCCAGCTCCAAAGAATGGTCCAGTGAGGATATAGACAGTTATGTCTAGAATGTCATCCCTAGCAGACTTCTATGCCAAGAACCCCGATAACTTCCTCTCCTATACCCCTGATGGGGCTGCTCCCTCAGGGTCTAGGGACCCACAACCCCCCTGGTAAGAAATCTCGAGTTGAGGCACCAACGCAAGGTCGGTCTTCTGACGCTTTTTCTACGTACAGCCATACACTCAGTCAGGATTCACTACAATATGAGGATCCAGAATTGGTAACGTTGGACGACCAAACTGGGGTGGACTACTATGGGGATGACGAGGATGAAGAGGAAGATGACCCAGAAGTCTACAGAGTAGACTCACCGGAAGGCAAAGAACCTCAGGTTACCGACTCTCCAGTCGACAACCAATCTCTCCTAAATGAGGTTTTGTCTAGAGCTGCTGAACACTTCCGCATAGACACCCAGGCAGCACAGGAGGAGAGGGACTTTGCCGAGGAACTAGTAGGAGAAAAGAGAGCCATTGCCCAGGCCATCCCTATTAAGTCTATACCAAGGAGAATTGGTCCTTCCCTTATCAATCCTAACCTCACCAGGGCGGTAAACCCCAGAATCGAAAAATTGTTCAGGGCAGCCCAATCGGACCCGCTTTACATAAAGGGGCAACTGAAACCTGACTCCCTGGTAGTGACTAATACCTGGAAGAGGGCGGGAACGCCCCTATCTTCGTCTGAGGCGCCCCCGACAAAGAGAGCAAGAAGATCTGCGGGTTGGGAAGGAAGGTAGCCTCCACTTCCGCCTACCAGGCAAGGATTGCCAACTCCACCACTCTGCTGGCTAGTTACAACTGCCACCAGTGGGAGCAAGTTGCTGCAGTTATCGACTCAGCACCAGAACCTTTAAAGGATCAGTTGGCACAGGTTGCGTCGGAGGGGAGAGCCGTGTCCGGTTGCAACCTCTGATGCCGCGGATAACGCCGGCAGGCTAATGGCAGAGAGCACTGTCATTAAGAGGCATGCTTGGTTAAGACAGTCAGGGTTTAAACCCGAGACACAAGTATCCTTAATCGGCATACCGGTGGAGCCTAATCTACTGTTTGGCAAGGCGGTAGAGGATGCATTAAAAAATGCCAAAGACGAGTATGAGACTCTGAAATCCCTGGGACGGTTGACCAACAAGCCCCCTAATCAAAGAGGGAATGGCAATTTTCGTTGCCCACGCGGCCAAAATTCACAAAGAGGCTCCAACTATTCTCAGGGGCAGGGTACATCATGGGGTAACAACCAGCAGTCTACCCAGAGTTATAACAGGGGAAGCAAGAGGAGCCGTGGTAAGGGAAGAGGCAGCCCCAGCAGAGGTGGCACGCCTCCCGCTAAACAGTGACGACGCCGAGATCAGGGTCCCTTCTCACGCATCGCCACTAGGGGGACGCATTACCAACTTCACCCAAGCATGGGAAGGGATCACATCATACAGATGAGTGCTGTCCACAGTGTCCGCAGGATACTGCATAGAACTGCTCGAGCGTCCCCGAAACCACCCCCCACGACAAAAGGTACATTCCTTGGACCACCAGAAGATCCTCCTCGGAGATCGTCAATCTTCTAGAAAAGGACGCGATAGAACTCGTCCCGGGTAAACGAGAGTATTTATTCAACTTACTTCCTTGTGCCAAAAAAAATCTAACAATGCACCCAGTCTTAGATTTAAGCCCTGCAAACAAGTATGTCAAGCCCCAAAAGTTTTGCATGACTACTCTCCAAGAGGTAATCCCCCTCCTAAAAAAGGGGATTATATGGCAACATTGGACATGAAAGATGCTTATTTTCATATTTCCATGTTCCCAGCGCACAGAAGATTCTTGCGCTTCAAGGTGGACAGTCAGCACTACCAGTTCAAGGTGCTGCCCTTCGGTATAGCCTCGGCTCCAATGGTATTCACCAAGGTTCTGGCGGTGGAGGCGGCACACCTACGCAGGGAGGCAATCCCAGTGTACCCTTACCTGGACGACTGGCTCATCACTGGGGAGACCCCATCAATTGCCTGTTCAAACATTCAAAGAACGATCGACCTCCTCTTCGAATTGGCTTTCTCCATAAACGAGAAAAAAATCAAGCCTCCAAACAGTTCCTAGGAGCTGTACTAAACACTCAAGAGGGGTTGGCCTTTCCATTAGAGGAAAGAATTCGGAATATACTACTGCAGATTCCTCAATATCAGTCCGGTCGCCAGATAACGGTGCGCAAAGCGATGTTTGCTAGGCATGATGGCGTCCAGTATTTACCTGGTCCCCCAAGCGCGCCTGTGCATGCGTCCCATGCAAGAATGGTTGGCGAAACTGGTCTTAGGCAAGTGGTCAGTGGGACGATCTAGTGGTTGTTTTGCCAACACTGGTACTAAGTCTTCACTGGTGGACAAGAGAGAACCTGTCAAAGGGGGAAACCCTTTTACGATCCAGAGGTACAGGCTGTAGTCGCAACGGACGCATCCCTGTCAGGGTGGGGAGCACACCTCCTTCACCACACAGCTCATGGTCTCTGGTTTCACACACTGGCCAAGAATCGTATCAATCTGCTAGAGCTTCTGGCAGTATTCAGAGCGCTTCGAGCCCGACGTGTTAAACCTGTCAGTGCAGATCTTAACAGACAGCACGACAGCGATGTTCTACCTAAACAAGCAGGGAGGGACCCGTTCACCAAATCTGACCAAGCTTGCCCAAAAAATTTGGATATGGGCACTCAGATGGAACATTTACCTGTCATCTCAACATCTTCCAGGGGATCTCAATTCTCTAGCAGACGCCTTGAGCAGAGATCCTCTCCCAAGAGAACACTAGTGGTCTCTACACAGAGAAGTCGTAGAAGACCTTTTCTCACAGTGGGGTTTCCCCACTATAGACCTATTCGCCACAAGCGGAAACGGACAATGCCCAGACTTCGCATCCAGGTTTCCCCAGCCAGGCTCCAAGTGGAGCGCCCTGTGGACGAACTGGTCAGGGATGTTTGCTTACACTTTTCCCCCAACTTCTCTGAGGAAGGTGGTCAACAAGATGCACAGGGAATCGATGACGCTCATCCTAGTTGCTCCCATGTGGGTGAGACAACCGTGATTCCCACACCTGCGCAGTCTAGCAACATGCGAAACAATCAGACTCTCGTGCTGGTACAACCTACTATCTCAGCACCAAGGTCAAACGGTGCATCCTCAGCCCAGCTCAATGAACTTGGCAGAATGGCTCCTGAAGTCATAGTTTGGACACCTCAACTTACCACAGAGGTCATGGACATCCTAAAGGAATCTAGGAAGCCCAACATTAGGCACTGTTATTTTGACAAATGGAAAAGATTTGTTATCTGGTGCCAGAATAAGCAAATCAACCCAGTTGATTGCACTCATTCCACTATTGTCACCTACATGCTCCACGTGCTGGACGCAGGGTTGGTATTTAATTCACTAAAGGTACACCTGGCAGCACTGTCAGCATACACCACCTCCCATAACAAGGTATCGTGGTGGAAAGTACCAGTGGTTAAAGCCTTCATGGAAGGGGTAAAGAGACTCCACCCTTCAATTTCTAATCCACCACCAGGATGGGATCTTAATGTGGTGCTGACTAAACTCATGGGCCCCCCATTTGAGCCCATGCATAAAAGCAGTCTCAAACACCCGACATATAAAAGTGCCTTCTTAGTAGCCATTACATCGTTAAGAAGGGTCAGTGAAATTCAGGCTCTGTCAGTGCAGGATTCTTTCTTTACTGTTCATAAAGATAAACTGGTTTTACGAACACCCCAGGTTTTCTCCTAAGTTTATTTCTTTTTTTTTTACAACTTTATTTATATTTGCCCATAGGTTATGCACATACATTAGCAATTTACGATTGTACAGACATTTTACATATATAATTCAGTTGCTTTCCGTGTCTAGTTCTGATTCATTTAGTTCAGCCAAATATTGCTTGTATCGTGCCCATATGTTTCTGGGTCTTCTTCGTGGGGTGACCGAGTCAATATACAGTTCTTCAGTGTCATTAATCCAGACCATGTCCCTGTTCCAGTCGTCTATTGTGAGGGGTTGTGCATTCTTCCACCTCATTAGTATGACCCACTTGGCTATGAGTAAACCCAGGTTCAGCTATTTCCGCCACGTCGGATTCATTTTTCCTTCTGCCCCCAACATGCAAGTGCGAGGTGTCCATATCACTGGTTGATCTGCCATTTTGTTAAGTGCTTCGCATACCTCTTCCCAATAGCGTCTCAATTTGGTGCAGGCCCATAGCATGAGATATATATTCGCATCTTTGGTTTTACATCTTGGACAGGCACCTTTTGAGGTAGGATATATTTGCTTCAGCTTTCATGGAGTATAGTGTGTTCTGTGCACTATTTTATAATGTATCAGTTTAAACCTTGAGTTGCATGATATCCCTTTAGTCAGTCCGCAAATCTGGGCCCATTCTTGTTCGTCTATCCGTTGGCCCAGATCTTTTTCCCATCTCCCTTTAGCTGTGTGGGCTACTGCTGGGGGTGTTTGTATCACAGTTTTGTATAGTGTAGATGCAGTTACCTTCTGTGTTCCTCCTGTGAATATATAGCCTAAAGGCATATTTATTTCGGTCTCTTCTGGAAGTGTCGGGTGGATTTGCTGTGTGAAGGTTGCGACTTTGTGGTATTGCTATTTATGTGTGTTCGTATTGCCCAGCGTATCTTTAATATCCTCCCATGATTTAAAGTGTTGGTCCGAATACAGCTGCCCCAATTGTGTGATACCTTTGCTGCTCCAATGTCTAGCTATTTCATTTTCATTGAGTGGCGTTTGTGGATCTCCCCATATAGGCATACTCTGGTGATAGTCTGACACCAAATATGTCTGCAATTCTGGACCATGCTGTGATTGTGACTCTAGAGGGGTTGATCGTATTGTAATGCTTCGGGGTGGGTCTAGTCTTCTTCTGCAGCGCCTCTACTGCCTCCCTCTCCTGCGGTGACCCAGTTATGTCAGTAGGGTGAAGAAAACATGTGGCCCATTTGGCTGCCTGCTGTGCCTGTGCAGCCAAATAGAGTTCCGTGTCTGGCGCCATCAGTCCTCCCCTTGGGTATGTGTCGGTCAAGACTCTCCAGCTCAATCTGGGGTGCCCACCCCAGACAAATGCTATACAGGCGCTATTTATTTTGGTGAACAGAGCACGACCTGGCCACACTGGGATTGTGGTAAAGAGATAGAGAAGTTTCGGTAGTATCACCATTTTAATTAAGGCTATCCGTCCTGCCATTGATATTGGGAGCATGGTCCATCGTTTCATTTTTGCACATAGTGTTTCGCCTAGTGTCGTGTAGTTCAGTGCTTGGGATAGTTGGGCCGTTCTGGCTATGTGGGCCCCTAGATATATTATGTGTATCGGACTCCATATGAGTCTGTGAAGGTTCCGGGGTTGTGTTGTGGCGTCTGTGAGAGGAAATATTTCTGACTTGTGGGAGTTGAGGTGCAGTCCTGAGTATTCGCCAAACTTCCTGACCTTTGCTAGGATCTTGCCTAGCGTCCTGTCTGGGTTTTCTAAATATAAAAGTATGTCGTCTGCATATAGCGTAATGATTTGTAGTTTTCCTTCGAGGTATAACCCGAACAAGCTGTATCTTGATCTAAGGATGTCTGCTAGTGGTTCTATCACCAGGGCAAAAAGCAGGGGGGAGAGCGGGCATCCTTGTCTGGTACCTCCCAACAGTTCTAATAAGTCTGTGAGGGTTCCATTCACTCTGATCCTTGCATATGGTCGTGTGTATAGCACCTGAATCCACTTTATGAAGTTTGGGCCAAATCCATAGTTGCGCAGCACTCCAAAGATGAAGGGCCATGAGACTGTGTCGAATGCTTTCTTCATATCTAGGGATACCGCGACCCCCTGAGTGGTGGCCGGTATAGACGAAATTATCTGGTGGCATCGTCTGATGTTAGTGGCTGTAGATCTACCTGTAATAAAACCTGCCTGGTCTTTGTGTATCATATATGGCATGTATGGTGTAAGTCTTGCCGCTAGCACTTTAGCCAGGATCTTGGCATCTGTATTTATTAGTGATAATGGGCGATATGATCCACATTCTTTCGGGGGCTTGCCGGGTTTAAGTAAGATTGTGATTATTGCTTCCCTGGTGGTTTCGGGGAGTTCTCCCATTTTCAGAGCTTCCTCCCAGACAGCATGTAATCTGGGAGTCAGAATTGGGCTAAACTCTTTATAGAATTCAGCTCCCAGCCGATCTGCACCTGGTGCCTTTCCGTTGGGAAGAGCTTTTATTGCCATATTTATTTCTGCCTCACTGATGGGTGCCTCTAGTAGTTACCTTGTCGATTCTGCGATGAGTGTTGTCGGTATTTTGGATAGGTATTGTTCTATCTCGCTGTCTGTGACCGTGCCCTGGGGGGAATATAGTTCTTTATAGAACTTGTAAAATGTGTCTTTTACCTCATTCTGTTCTGTTGATACTGTACCATCCTCTTTGTATACAGGGTATATTAGTGGGGCCCCTTTCTCCACGCACCGTTCTGGCTAGTAGTCTCCCAGGGCGCTCCCCTTCACCATATCTACGTGCTGCTATGGGCATGTCGAAATATCTTAACTCTTGGTCTGCTGCTTCTCGGTACTCCTCTAGTTTGGTCTTAATTTCAGTGCCCAATTGTGGGGTTAGGGCAAGGGTATACTGGGTCTGTAGTGTTGATAATTGTGCCTCGACTCTTTCCAGTCTAGCCCTAATATCTTTAAGGATTCCCCCTTCAATGGATATCGAGTGGCCTCTTACGCAGACTTTGAATGCTTGCCAAAGTGTAGCCTGGTTTGTGACCGAATGTTCATTGATCTCGAAGTATTCTTGAACATATTGCGCCATTGAATTTTACTATGTCAATTAGGGCTGCTGGCTTGAATCTCCATGGCGGCCTTGGGCTGGTTTTGTCTGGAATTTGCAGTGTTAGTTGTATCAGGGAGTGATCGGAGTAGGTTCTGGGAAATATGTGGGCTTTCGTTACCCAGGCCATGCTATCATTGTCTATTAGCCATAAGTCAATTCTAGAGTGCATATCGTGGACTGTGGAGTAGTAGATGTATTCTCTGCTACACGGGTTCAATGTTCTCCAGACATCCTTTAATTTTAAATCTGTCATTTGTGTAAGTATTGTCTGTGCTGTTTTGTTTAATGTTCTGGCCTGCGTCGATGTACGCTCTAACTGTACATCCAGTATCGTGTTAATCTCCCCCGCATAGCACCCGGGCTGTAGGGTATTTCACTAGTTTTTCAAACACTGTGGAGTAGAACCCTGGCTGGTCAGTATTCGGGCCATATATATTTAAAAAAACTATTTCTCTATCATATAGCCTGCCATGTACTGGAACATATCTCCCATCAGGGTCACATTCGGTCTCTTCACAGACAAACGGTAGTGTTTTGTGTATCAATATCGCCGCCCCCCCTTGCCCTTGTGGAGTAAGTCGTGAAGTATTGATGAGTGCCCCAATTTGCTATCAATAGTTCCCCGTGTCGTGGGCCTATGTGTGTATCCTGTAAGAAAAATATCTTGGCTTTTTGTCTGTTGAGGTAGGCCATTATATTCCTCGTCTTGATCTTGGAGCCCAAACCCCTAACATTCCAACTCAGTACATTAATGGTTTCAGCTTTAGGCCTATCCATTGTCTGAGGTATATGCTATGTCGTGTGTCTCGGTATGTCTGCGTTTTTTGCTCAATAGATTCATTGCTTAGAACCTGTGTGCTTTTTTGCTTTACAACCTTGTTTTTTAAACAAAACTTCTCAGAACAACTCCCCAACATTCCCAAGTTAGACCCGCCCCCTCCCTCACAGTTCCCTTAACTTCAACTGTGTCTGTCCCCTTCCATCCCTCCCCTCCCCACAACATTTCGAGCACCTGCTACAGGGGGGGCTGCGGCGTCTCCACTGCCCGAGCCAACTTAATGATAAGTATTTTGTCCGGTTCACTCCTGTTACTCTCACACATCTCAGAGCTTTTGGGATGATAATTCGGTTGTTGTTTGAGACATGTATGTTTATTTTCATTTCTAGCATCCCAGACATGAACCTCCCGGAGGAAAGCTTCTGACAATGTTGTTCCTTCGCATTTCGAGATCATGGTAACTGTGTTCAGATTTCAGATTGTCCACATCATCCACACTTTAGGGCTGTCTATTACTAGGGGGAATACGCGTTTCAATAAATTTCGCTGCCTCTTCGGGAAACGTGAAAAAATATGGCTTTTTCTGATGTTGAATTTTGAGCCTGGCAGGGTAGAGCATTGCATATTGTACCTGTCTTTCACGCAGCATTTTCTTAATTCCTGTAAAGTGTTTCCTTTCTTGTTGGACCGCCTGGGTGAAGTCTGGAAAGATGCAGATGACATTTGCCTCCCATTTTAGCTCGTGTTTCTCTCTAGCGGTTTTTAGAACCAGATCCCTGTCTCTGTAGTTCATCATGCGTGCTATAATGGGCCTGGGATATGCTCTGGGTTTTGGCTTTGGGGCTAATGATCTGTGCGCTCTTTCCACTATGAACGTCGGTGACCATCCCGGATCTCCTAATAGTGTGCGCAAAAGGTCCTCTATCGCTTTCTCCATTGGACCCTTTATTGCTCCTTCCGGAACACCAATTATGCGGGTATTGTTTCTCCTGGACCTCGCCTCCAAATCTTCACACTTGCTTTTCACTGTGCCTAGTTCGATGGCCATTGTGGATACCGTGTTCTTCAAGGACTCCAGAGCGTCTTCAGTGCCAGATATCCTGGATTCCGCCTCGGTCATGTGAGTGGTTGTCTTGTCTAGTTGTGCTTTTATATTGGCGACTGTTGCCGTGATGCCATCAGCTTGTCTGCGAGGGCCGCGAATCCCTGTTGCATCGCCTGAAAAACTGCCTGTGGGTCCATCATGGTGGCCGGGGGGTTTTGACTCTCATGCATGGGTGTTGCCTTGTCTCCGTTGGTTTCCGTTTCTTTCTGCATCGTGGTCGTGTGTTTATCGATGGTCCCTCTGCTTTTCTTTGGTCCAAAATTTTTGGGCATCGTCTCTGGTCTGGGGGCTTTCTCAGACATGTGTGGTTTATGCCTGTACCCCCCCTGTTATAATGTGATTGTGGATTCCTTTCCTGGTACGTGACAATGTTGGGGGCTGATCCGTCTTGCTGCCGGATTAATGGTCTGCGCCTCTGAGCTCTTAGCGTCCATGTTCTAGATATGGGTATCTCGGCGGAGGGAAGGTGAGCTATTCGGCCCCGGGACCGCCCTCCCTCGCCATGGAGGTTGTGCAGGATCCCCCTTATCCACTGGGGCGGGTCACAGCGCTGTCCACAGGGTGCGCAACGGGCAGTGATATGTAGAGGAAGCGGGGTGAGCTTACCTCTTCAGCCGTGGCCCGACCCAGGCATGGGCTGTCGCTTGCTCATGTTGCCGGCGCGATGTAGGCCTATGGGGTCCGCGGGAGCTCCTAGATGGTCGGCGCGCCCGCAATTCTCATTCGCCGGATAGCTGGTGAAGCGAGTGGTCCACTGCCATCACGCCCGCCGGCCCAGGGCGGGGCTCCTCCCCTCTCTCGTCGGCCGCCAAGTCTCAGGCCGCTTCGTGGGACCGCCGGGCTTTTATCTCCGGAACCGCTGCTTCGATCAAACCCATATTTCGTGTGGGTGGTCGGGTTGTATTGTTATCCTCTTCTCCAAAATCGCGTGAAACCGGGTCGGCCAAGTTGTCTTTTTTTTTTGGCTTGCGGCGCTGAGTTCTGCCTGAGCTCACACGAAAGGCGCCATTTTCTCACGTGCGCAACAGCGCCCCCCCTCCTAAGTTTATTTCTAAATTCCACGTTAACCAGTCCATTGAGCTAGATGTGCGTAGGGCGGTCCTATACTATGTAGACAAGACCAGGCTGCTAAGGAAAACAGACCAACTGTTTGTCTCCATATATACAGGCAGAGAGGGAGGACGCGTCTCTAAAGGTGCCATCTCAAAGTGGATTATAAATTGTATCCAGCTGTGTTACTCCCTTTCTGAAAAAACTCTGCCTTTCATGCCTAGAGCCCACTCTACAAGAGGCATTGGGGCCACTCTCGATTTCATTGCAAATGTACCCCTTTACACATTTGCAAAGCAGCTACTTGGAGCTCTATTCACACTTTTACTCAGCACTACTGCATTGACACTCATTCCAAGATATACTCAAGTCGGACAAGCGGTTCTTAGACATTTATTTGCTCATGACCCTTTTCACATCCCTCCTCCTCCTCCTGCTCCTTCTTCTAACACTGCTCGCTAATCTATGCACAGCATGTGATCTAAGCAGATTCCACAATCCTCAGAAGTGATATATTACTCGCCGTAATCGTATTTCTGATGCTTGTATCTGCTTGGATTCACATGCGGCCCACGCTTCCTCCCCTCTGAGAGAAGGTGCATGGATGCTTGTAATCTCATCTTTCTATCGATCTGCTTGGATAATCTGTACTTGCGCTACTCCTCGTGCTACCTCATGTCAGAAAAAATACAATCTGAGGGTCCTAGATGTGTGAGGGATCATGGGTACAGTGGACGTCACACTAGGGATAGTATTACTGGCACGTCCTGTGTCGACGCCCATTTTCGAGTTTCGAAAAACTGTAATACTCTACAGTTTCCACTAGATGTTAGCCTATGCACAGCATGTGAATCTAAGCTGATACAAGCATCAGAAATACGATTACGGTGAGTAATGTATCCCATATATATTCCAGCTAAGTCTAAACCTGTAGGTGATTATTTCACAGTTTTTGTCTAAATGCTATTCAAACAAATCATACATAATTATGCAAATCTAATACATTTTTAAACCATGCACATGAATATTTTACCTTACTGTAGTCTATATTTGGTCCAAACGAAAAAGCATCATAAGTAGTTATACATCTCATTGTCCTGATTGAGGCCAGTGCCACATGTATCCATTATCGTAATCCATCTGGCCTCATTCTGTCTAAAAGTTCCTATTTCGACTTCTAGCTCTACTTTTACCAAATCTAGAAATCTGATTTCTTCTACTGATGTTTCGGGATGTTTAGTGCAAAATTGAATAGCCATAGGATATTTAACATCCTGATTCTTTATCGCTCGGAAGTGTTCCATTATCCTTAGTTTCAGTGAACGGATAGTGCTTCCAATGTAAAACCTGTTGCAGGTACAGTGTACGCCATATGTAACAAACTTTGTGTCGCAATGAATGAACTGTAATATTTGTTGTTTCTCCCATTCGGCAGCACAATTTTGTGTTTTTTTTTTTTTTTTTTTTTTTAAATAACCATTCATGGACACATTCTGCAATTGCCACACTTGTGGTTGCCCTTAATTGGTCTCAAATTCCACATTGTGCGTAAAACTTAACTTTTGCTCCCGATACAGGGAACTTGGACTTATCAGAGAAGTGAGGAGGATACACCTTTTGCTCACCCCAACCTGGTGTAAGAGACCCCTCAAATAAGACTCAGACCAAATAAGTGAAGTCATCTATTTATTCAATTTAAGCATTCACGAAAGGGCAGAATGCGCAGGAGTGAGCTAAGCATTCAAAGTTCATACAGCGCTTATACATTTTGGTTAAAATTGCGTTCAATAGCTGGCATGTAGTCGGGACATAAATCTGCATAGTCATTAGCAGCTGGTTGCACGCCCTATCTCACATGTCTTAGTTCGTGCAAAGGATTTCTTGCAAACTCATTCCTGTAGCTTAAGTTATCACACACACCACGCCTGCCTTAACTTCAGGCAGCCTAGTTCAGGGAAATTGCTTGTGTGGTTGCATAACTAATGCATATCTTCTGCTACAGACATGCGTCCCACCCCTGCTCGGCTCTTCTTGGAATACCAAGGGTCTTAGTCACAAGCTATCAGCTTTTCCTCGGAAAGTGTCATAGGTTTCCAAGAAGGGTTTATCTTGCTGAAAACCTGAGGACCAACTGAAGCAACATGCCCAGCCCTCTTAATCCGAATCCACTAAGTGGCCCTTTTGCTCATGTTTGAGCAAGATTAATATATATCAATCTTATTTAAGTCTTCCATTTCTTTCAGCCACATTACCCGCTTATACTCTTTGTTTGCAGCCACATGTGCTGGCCTTGTGTGGATTATTGTATTCACTGCTCTACCACAGCAATCCACGCAACACCTTACAAACATCGGTAAACACTGCACACAAAAGCACAATAATATTATCCCAGCCACTACTAACAGCAGGGTCAACAGTTTCCATCCCCAATCCTTCAACAATGCCATCCACAAGCTTTCACCTGACCCAGTCTCATAATGAATGATTTCGGCAATCTTATGCAGCTTTGATGTACCAGATAACACCTCGTCCGTTGTCGGGTATGTACATGCAACATTGGGACCCCACCATAGTACAAACACTGCCCCTTTCTGCTGTTAACACATCCAACACGTACCTATTCTGTAATGCAACTAAATGTATGGCCTTCATCTCACATGTAAGTATTCAATAATCATGGTCTCTACTGCCCTACTTAATATGCGTACCTCTTGGGAGTTCAGGAATATTCCCAGGAAGTGTCATTGCCTTTACTATCAGTCTCTGATTGGTCAGGCCCTGGCCTTATCTCTTAGTGTTTAGCATACATTTCTTTAGGGGTATAGATCATAGCAGCAGGTATTATGCTGGCAAAATAACATGCTCTTCGGAAGCCACAAATAAGCCTTTTTGTTACAAACTTAAGCATGCACTTCAGTTTCACCTAGACCCCTACTATATCCGGAAAGATCGTATGGTGTACTACAGCCCAAAACAGTTTTTCCTTTCATTCCCTTGAAACAAATGTTCTTCCTTGAGAACTCACTGGTTATCATCAAGCGGGGTGGAGGTGATTTCCCTATCCTTGCCTGACCTACAAGGTCTTTCGAAGAGTAGGTTACTCCTTCCGGTTTCATTTTACGAACTATCCCAGCTGATATCTCTGTCAATTTCATTGGAAAGCACATAAGTGTTTGGCATATACCTGTCTAGTGAGAGAACCCTCATCCAAAGCAAAATACAAAGGTCAGTTTCTGGTACTTCAAAAGCATACATAGGTATTGTCATGATCTCTGCTTCCAAAAGGTCAGGGTTTTCCCAACTCCCTTGGAAGCAGATCCATAACCCAGGTTCCGAGTGCCAACCAGTCCCAATTGGGGCCTTTTGGACCCAGTCCTGGCGCCAGTGGCACCAGGCTCATAAATATGCCCAGTCCCAGCGCTGGAAGCGCCGGGCTCATAATGCTTGGGTGGACTTACCTGCAGCAGACCATGCTGCTTACTTGCCTGCCAGTTGAGCCTCTGATCCTCTTCTGTTTGGAACTACTTTTCCTGTTGGGTGGGGCAGGAGCCACTCCCTAGATTCAGAACACTGGAACTCTTCTGGAAAGCAGGAACTCTTTTCTTACCTAGGCGTGGCTGTGGAAGGAGACACCGAAGCACTACAGGAGGCTATTTAAACCAGACCCGATGGATGAATCTTGCTTTGCGTTATTCTGCATCCTCTGCAGCAGAACGCTCATCGTGTCTTCTGCATCTGATCCTGGGCCTAAGGAAAAAGGCTTACCATCCTGAATCCAGTCTTCAGCAACACCTATAAAGACAAGAAAGAACAGGTTAGCATTACGGTCTTCAGTGACAGCTCTTCACTTACCTCGTCCATCGGCTGTCACCAACGCCTCGCGCTGCATTCCGGCATCTGAAAGACAAAGGCTTACTTACTCTTCGTGCGCTCCGGAGGTCTTCACACTGCATTCCGGCATCTGAAAGACAAAGGCTTACCAACTCTTTGCACGCTCCGGAGGCCTTCGGCGCTGCATCCCGCATCTGAAAGACAAAACAAGGTGCGTTTAAAGACATGGGGAACTTTAATACTCACGTGCCATTACTCCTTTCCACATCTAACCCAGTGGGTATTCCGGCACCCTGCAGCTGCTCCGAACTTGTACCTGCAAAATAAAAAGACAGTTGGAGCGCATCGTGAAGCAGGCAACAAGCGCTTACTTACGTGCTTCCAGGCGCTTCTATTCATCACACGGGCTCCATCTTCAACTCACTTCAGCCCGTCATCCGCCATCGCCGGAACCCTGCAAAACAAGAAACATCATTACTAAAGACTTTAAAGACATTAGAATTACTCGAAACTTACCGTTCGTGCAGTAAACGACGGACAGGCGTCCTCTGAAGTCAAGAGGCCTGCTCCCCTTATCCAGTGAAGAAACTGGTTACAGCACCCTGCCCCGAGGCAGATGGAGAGCACGGCGTTCACTTACCTAAGGTGAGAGCGTTAACCTTTGGGGTTCTACAGGAGAAGAGAAAGGGAAGAAGAGAGAGACATTCAATAACCCAGTTCCTTAATCCCATATTTTCTATCTGCAGACATCTTACCCTTCGAGTCAGACATACAGTGCACAGAGGTCCAGCCCAAAGAGCCAGCCGTGTGTTACACATCACCTTTGAAGATACGGTATACGCCCAGTCAAGACCGGCGCCTCTACGGGAATCAGGTGAGCGTTACAGGTATTCCATCCCCTGCATGGCGGGGAACATGACTACATATCCAACAACTTGTCAAATTCAGTGCCTTCTGCGTTATGTTCATTAAGGTTATATATGCATTCCTACTATAATCTTTGTCTTCATGACCGTCGGGCTCATGCCTGTCTTTACTGTATGCATAATTAATATTGGTGTCATTTGGGGAGTTTGCCACGGGAAACGTTCTTAAATTCATAGATTGAAGGGTGTTCCAGATACCATTTAAAAATACACCAAGCCCTGTTACCACCAAGACACCTGCCATACATAAAACAGACTTTTCCTTCGTTTCCACCCATATTTGCCCACCTTCATCCGTCCTTGTGGTGGGCAGGCAGAGCTAAATCCTGCATTTCATCTCAATTATCATAGCTTCTGCTACCTTACCTGAGTTTATCCTAACACTTGCAGGTTAAGTTCCGTGGCTTGGCTGGGTCCTGGCGACTAGCGTTCTACCCTAGTGAGCATCCTCGCACGGCTTACGTTCCCAACTCGAATTAATGCTAGTGTCTTTGTACCCTAAACGTTCAGGGCGCACCAGCGGCCCTTTCACCGATCTGTCCCAAGTCTCGTTGTGCCTTGTCCAGGAGGGACGCTGGAGGCCCTTCAGGCCAATCGCCCAATGTCTTCAGTAAGGCTGTACAATGCTTTGATCAACAAGAGTCCATTTCTCCTTAATAATCACAGTTCATCACACAGTTCTTACTCGTTTCCTGGCACATATATCATCCTTGATCTCAGATTGTGTTTAGGAACATCCGTAGGGAGGAGTCCTTGGGGTGCCGTCAACAGTTCCGGCTGGGCAATCGGCGGACGAGAACTTAAGCTCTGCCACCTTTTTTTTTTTTTCATGGTTTGCATGATACCAGTGGGGCTTTCCATTCACCTTCAGTGCCGTCTGGGTTGTTCACAGTAGCTGATTCGGCCCTTTCCAGTGTGGCTGTAGTCCACTTGTGTGATCCAATGCCTTGATGACAACCTACTCTCCAGGTTTCAGTTCGTGCCCTGGCCCAATTGGCGCCACCGGAGCAGCGTCCTTCATCTGCCCATGTATAGAAAGGAATCTGTTAGTCAAAGCAATACAGTATTGTTGTAGTGCTGGCTGTCTGTTCTGACAATTTCTTAAGACTTGCAGGTGTACCAACACTGGGTGGGCGGCCCGTTACAATTTCAAATGGGGACAGTCCATGGGTGCACTTTGGGGCAGTTCTCATACTCAATAGTGCCAGGGGAAGAGCATCGGGCCATTTCAACCCAATCTCTGCACATGCTTTGTCAGTTTTGCTTTCAGTATACTATTTGTTTGTTCAATAATCCCTGCCGATTGAGGGTGAAATACAGCGTGGAACCTTTGATCGATGCCCAATGGTTTACACACCTTTCCCACAACCTCACCTGTGAAATGAGAACCATTATCTGACCATAGGTAGGTGGGAACCGTGTACAGGGGCACCCAATGTTTTAAAATACACTTTGCAGTTGAAGTAGCACTGTTATCTTTCAGTGGGAAGGCCTCCACCCACCCCAAATACCCACATTTCACCCAGACAATATACACATTTGTTCACTGGTTCTAGCTGTATAAAGTCCACGTACACAACCTCGAAGGGATGCGTGGGTAATTTACAGTGGCCTGCTGGAGCTGGCACACCTTTTCCAACATTATACATTACACATATCTCGCACTACTTTGCCCACCTTCTGCAGTATGGGCCAAGTTTCTTGTTTTCCCATACAGTTCGTAATATGGCTTCCATTGCTGCTCCATGGACATGAGTCTGTCCGACACTTAATAGAACAGGAAGGTATGCCTCTGGCAACTTCAACTTTCCTGTTGGCTCATTCACCCAAGCCCCTATCTTACGTTGTCATACATTATCATTCAAGTGCCAGTTCTTCTGCTCTTCCTCAGTGGCTTCTTCCTGAATCCTAACTATTGGTTTTTCCACATCCACCCCAACTCCCACCTCCTTACTCACAAAGATCCCTTCCCCACTGTACAGTTTTCTGCAGCATATTTCGCAACCATGTCTGCTAAATCATTCCCTTGGGATACATAGTCAATCACCCTTCGGTGTGCCGCACATTTCACCACTGCCACTCTCATGGGTAGTACTAGAGCAGTCAATAAATAGATCACATATCAGTGTGGCATGCCTTACCTTGGTACCCTGCGATGTCAAAAATCCTCTTTCTTCCCAGAGTTTCCCGAAATTGGTTACTACTCCGTGTTCATATGCTGAATCGGTGTAGACAGTGATACACTTCCCTTCTCCATGTGTCGGGGCTTTTATCAGTGCCCATAACTCGGCTGCCTGTGCAGATTTTTCTGGCACTCTTCCCATATCAATGATGGTGCTACCTGTCGTTACTGCATAGCCTGCCACTACTTCACCTGAGTCTAGTTTATAGCAAGACCCATCACAAAACAATATTCCATCACTTTCTTCCAAGGGCTGGTCTTGCAAGTCTATTCTGCCCTTGGTTTCCTCCTCAGTTTTAATCAGTCATGCCTCATCACATCTTCATTTGCTGATATAAGCAATAAAGAAGCTGGGTTTAACACATTGCATCACTCAATTTTCACATTCCTGCTAAACCAGTGCATTTCATATTGTGGCAATCTTGCTGCCGTGAGATGTTGTGTCTAGTTTCTATTTAGTAATACATCAACAGCGTGAGATACTCGTACGGTTGCATCACTCCACAGAATGATACCTGCACTTTGTTTTAGTGCTGGAGATGCTGCCGCCACGGCTCTCATGCGTGGCAGTAACCCCTTACCCACAGCATCCAAACCTGTCGAAATAGGCACATGGCCTCAGTTTCCCACCTTGCTCTTGGGTTACTAGTGACACAGAACATCCATTTATCTCATCCACAAATAAAACTTCCCATAATTGGGTGTGCCTAAAGCTGGTGCGTTACACAGGGTACTCTTTAGTGCGCCGTACGCCTTGGCCATTCTCTCCTCCCATCGGTAAGGCTCATTCCCTTTTCTCTTTTTTAACATGTCTAGCAGTGGTTTCATTTGTTACAGAAAATTCTGCTATCCAGTGTCTGCAGTAGGACAGTACCCCCAGTACCTTCCGCAGTTCCCTGTATGTTTTGGTATTTGGCATAGACTGTATTAGGGCGATGCGGTCTGTTGATAGTGCTATCGCTTCCTTTGATAACACGTACCCCAAATGGTCGGCCCTCTGCTTTACATATTGCATTTTTGCTAAGGATACTTTGATTGTGTTTTGCCAAACGTGCTAACACTAAGACAGTAGCTTCCCTACAGCCATCTTCCGACTCTGCACTCATTAGAATGTCATCTACATACTGGACCTTGGACGTCCTCGCTGGCAACATAATTTCATGTAACTGTGCTCTCAGTGTTTGATTAAAGATGGCTGGGCTCTCTGTATAACCTTGTGAAGCTCTCGTAAAGCGGTACTGCCTTTGCCCCCAAGGAAAAAACAGAACAAATATCTCGACTCTGGGGCAATAGGTAAACTGAAATGCATTCTTCAAATCAATCACACTAAACCACTCAGCCATACTTGGAATCGGGGTCAAAATACTGGCAATGCTAGGCACAACCGGGAATCGTGGTTCCACGATCTTATTAATTGCTCTCATCTATAATAAATGGATATGGGAGGGTCTCATTGCCTTTTTTACTGACTGGAAGCACTGGAGAGTTACAAGGGCTATAATTGCATCCTTCCACCACACCAATGTCTACTAGATCTCTTACAATTCTGATCAATGCCTCTTCTCTCTCTACTGATATCTTATACTGTTTCACCCATGGGAGCCTAGCTCCTATCTTCAACTTTATTACAATTGAGTCGATTAGCAAGGTCCCCACATTGTTACTATGTGCAGCCCAGAAGTGTTCCGGTAAATTCAGCAATTCTACTGGTAAGAACACTCCTCATAATGTGGTTCTTTGGATCATTAATGGTTATGCGAACCTCATCCGGAGGATAATAAATGGTAGCATATAGTGCTTTCAAAGAATCAATTCCTAGTACATTTGTGGGACATTTCTCTGTTAGCAACCATTTACCATCCCACTTGACCCCTTCAAACTCTGCTTCCATTTCTCCACTTATCGTAATCCTTATAGGTTACCCGCCAAACCCTACTGATGTCTTTTTAGTTCCCGATAGTGGTGTTGAGGGGACGGCTTTAGCGTCCAAGGAGCTGTTTCCAGCTCCGGTGTCCACTAAACATTTGATGGCGGGTCGCTGACCTAATCGTAAAGATACATAAGGACCCTTTTGATCAATGGGTACAGATACCGTTCCCACAGATCCACCTCAGCCTCTTCATAATAGACTGCTAGTTGGGTCCTGAAATCTTTCTGATTCCTTTCCAAACAATATACAGTCCTCTCCTTCACACAGATTGAACTGTAACATCTGTCCTGTCCCTTGGTCAAAAACATTAGTGCAGGAGCAGAATAATTCGCTCTCGGACCTGGTGGTCTATTAGACTGTCGAGGGGGAGGTCTGGGACTACTGGCTGAGGGCCCGTTGTCCGGGCCATACTTTCTGGACACTGGTTCTTCCAATGACCAGGCTTCTTGCAAAAAGCGCATACATTCTGCGCCAGACCGTGCGGTTGTACATACGTACTTACCCGGGGAGTGTTATTTCCGGATTTCTGGTTTTTACATTGCCTGGTAGGGTACCTCTGGATCCCCCCCCCCTTGTATCTGTTGCCCTTATTATAATTGTTGCATTAATACTCTAGTCTTTAGTTCCTTCTCTGCCTTTACCTTTGTCTGCACCCTGGTTGGCTCATTTCGTTCATAATATCGTACCATCTCTAACAGTTTTCTGGGTGATTTAGACTGCCACGTGCTTTCTGCTGCCAGCAAGTCCCTTTTGGGTAGGTTGGTGCAAACCATCTACGAAACTCCCTGCAAAATATCTTTGACCCGTCTCACTCGTTAGGTCTAACCCACTAAGGGCTTTGAAGGCTGCTTTGTATTTTTTTTTAAATGACGCCACAATCTTCAATGGGGCCTTGTCACAGCAGCCAGTTTCTCAACATTCACATCTATTGGTTTAAGGACCTTCTCAAATGCACCTACCACATTCATACTGTGTAATTTTAAAGCATTAGTCAGTTTTTCATGTGGCTTACTATCATCAGTTGCCTTTGTAACTGCTGCCCAGTCTATTCCCACTTGATTACTTGCCCTGAATAGAATCCACACCTCTTCTGGAACTACTGACATCATGTTATCCACATCCTCCACCGTATGCTGTCCAGGCCGGAACAGTTTCCTCATTTCCTTATAGAAGCTTGCTGGGTCTATCCAAGGGTCCGGGATGCTTTTGGTAATCTGCATCAGGTCTGTTCTTGTCAACGTGACATACACATACATTCGGACAGGTTCATTACTAGCCCTTTCATGGGCTGGCATTCTCGCAAGGGAAATGTGGCCGCACCTCCTGATTCCCCCTTACTCTTTTTATCCAAGGTCTCCTTCCAATTTGTATACAGCTCTAACGCCCGCTTCAGCATCCTTTCTCCTCGACCTCGTTGTACCGCTTCTTTCTGGTACCCGTGGATCTGGATCCTCCTTTAAATAGTCTGAGACCCTGTAACTGTGGCTCTGAATCGCCATCAGCTTCGTCATTCAATGTGTGTAATAGTTTGATATGGATGAAGCACTGGGCCAAACCGTGGGTCATTATGTCCTCAAGTACCTGTTTTACGTCTCTGGTTGCTAAATCCTTTGCCTTTTTAACTGCAAAGTTCTTCCCAGTTACGACTGCTTCTGACATCTGTTGCTTCCTTATTTCAAATTTTTCGGCTAGTTCTTGTTCCTTCTCTATCTGGGTCATATGTCCCTTTCGAATTTCCTCCAGGATTATTTCCATATATTCCCATAATGCCTATTTTTGTCCTACCTACCTTTATTCTTGCTTCAGCGTTCAGAGAGGACTTCGAATACTTATCCTTCGCTTGCACCTGTTTTCTAAAATCATTGTAATTCTCCATCCTTAGTTGTGCAATCCTTTAAAACTCCACTGGTCTTAATCTGCCCAATTTCTTCTTCATATCTTCCCCCAACCTCTCTCCTTCCACTTCCTTTGTTAGGGTTTCTAAGTCTTTTACTCGTTCCGAGGATATTACAACCATCTCAGTGACCCCCACTTCCCCATTCTCACCAAAACTCATTGGAAACTCACCTTCAGCGGCCTTTCTTATCAACCTGGGAGCTGTGGCTCCTGGGAATAGATTGTTCGTGATTAGTTCAGATTACCTAGTAATGTCCTCATATCTTGGGGCAGGGATGGACAGGTATATACCCTTACTCTCTATCATCTTTCTCCCTTCTGCATCATTTTTATTCTTATATCTCTGACATCTAACTGTCTCGCCTTTTCTACAGCTGTTAGTCTATTTTGCTTCCGCTTGATTTTTATTTATGCCTTCTGCCTCCTAATTGCCTCGACCCTCCACAACCTGATTGCCTCCAATTGTGCTGGTCGGACACGTTGCTTTGCCAATTCTAGCTGTCCAAATCAAATGTGCCTTGTTCCACCCACTTATGTTGGAGTGAGTCTTTTGTATATTCAGTCCACTGTCTTAAACAAAGTTGCATCTAACCTGCCAGTCCCCCCCCGTACCCCCATTTTCTTGGCAATGAATTCCCCATATCCTTTGTTTCACTTATATCCTTTGCATCCAGACCGGTCCTTCACATCCATCCATCCATCCATCCCACCTACTTGCACTCACCTCTTGTGGGGTCACCGTCAGAAGTCTATCGAACCCGAAGAGTGGCAGCCTGCTGTCCTGTCCGGCGGAGGAAGGGTAACGCATGTTTTTGCATTCAATGGTGTGGTTTTTCGTTGGGGTGCCTGATACCGTTGCCCCTCCAGCCTTGCCCTGGAAGGCCTCACCCATTGATGGGCTACCGCACCTTCGGGTCCCTTCGTGGTCGGCCAAATTGAGGATGCACCTTTTGCTCTTCCCAACCTGGTATAAGGGACCCCGCAAATAAGACTCAGACCAAATAAGTGAAGTCCTCCATTTATTCAATTTAAGCATTTGCGAAAGGGCATGCCTCCCTGCACATTCAGGAGGACTGCGCATGAGTGAGCTAAGCATTCAAAGTTCATACAGCTTATATACATTTTGGTTAATATTGCATTCAATAGCTGGCACGTAGTCAAGACAAACATCTGCATAGATATTGGCAGCTTTTTGCACGCCCGGTCTCAAGTCTTTGTTCATGCAAAGGATTTCTTGCAAACTCATTCCTGTAGCTCATCACACACACCACGCCTACCTTAACTTCAGGCGGCCTAGTCCTGGGGAAATTGCTCGTGTGGTTGCATAACTAATGCAGATCTTCTGCTACAGACATGTGTCCCACCCCTGCTCAGCTCTTCTTGGAATACCAAGGGTCTTAGTCGCAAGCATCAGCCCTTCCTCCGAAAGTGTCAAAGGTTTCTGAGAAGGTTTATCTTGCTGAAAACATGAGCAGCACCAACTAAAGCGACATGCCCAGCCCTACTTATCAGAATCCACCGAAGTGCCTGGGGTTGGGAGGAGGCTGAAGCGGCGGAAAGTGTGGGTAATTCAATGAGTGCTGCAGGAAAGTTGCTCAGAAAGTGCAGAGAGAGGAGGGACTGTAGGGTTACAGATAAAGGCCCTTAATTGTGAGCAAAGAGGCAGTGATAGGGTAACTGGGCAGGCAGGAGCCTGGGTTAGAGTTTCAGTGGGTGGCCAGGTGACCAGTGTGCTGAGAAGTCGGACATCAGCAAGGGGGAGGAAGAGAGAAAGCAGAAGTGAAAATGAATATCTTGAGTTGCTTCTGGGAATCAGAGGTGGTGCCGCTCAAGTTTGAGAGAGACGGGGGAGGGAGGCCCCAGCCGAGGAAAGAGATCTACCCCATTCTCTACTTGGAGAAGATGTTGAACCTCAGAGGTGGAGGTGGATGAGTAGAGGGCTCGAGAAGGTAGATGTTTAGGAAGAGAAAGTTGGAGGTAGTGCAGTCCCCGGCCCCAACATGCATCGTGGTCGATGCAGAGGGTCTTTAACTTGACCCTTGCAGCCACAAGGAGCCACTGGAGAGATATGATGCCTGGGTGTGAGGCCCAGGACAAGTCTCAGTCGTGTTCTGATTAAGTTGTAAAGGTTGAAGAGTAGAGACGGGCAGATTTAGAAGGAGGTTGTTGCAATGGTCCACCCTAGAGAGGATCATGGCTCTGGAGACAGTCAGCGTCTGGGGCAAAGTGAAAAAAGGCAGAATACCTCAGAGCGTGCAGCTGATGACATTGGAGATGAGGAGAGGGTGGAGTCGAAGATGACACCACGATTCTTAGTCTTACAGGAAGGAACAGGAAGAGGACCCAGGGTGGGCGGCCAGACCGAGGAAAGGAGGGTGCAAGTGTCCCGATGAGGAGGATCTCGGTCTTACTGGCATGAGATCCTTGGCGGCACACCATTTCTGAATTGCAGCCAGCCAGTCTGTTATGAGGGAAGCCTTAAGAAGAGCTGGGTGCTGTCCGCATAACACTGAAAGTTAGAGCAGAATGTAGCGATGCAGTGGGCAAGAAAGAGGTGCCAGATAGTGCTTGAAAAACCAGGGAGAAAGGTTGTATCCCTGGGGAACACCACAAGTAGAGGGAGAGATGGAAGAGAGAAAAGACCCCAGTTGGACTTTGGAGGGTCGGTGAGTAATGAGATCAACAAGACCAGGGCATGACCAGTGATACCCAGGTTGTCGTAGAGGTGATTGAGCAGGATGGCGTGGTCGACCATTTTGATAGTGAAGGTTGGATGGAGGAGGTTGAGGACAGAAGGAATGCTGAAATCGTGGTTAGAGAGCAAGTCTTCATGGGTGTTCAGGAGAGCAGTTTCTGTGCTTCTGGCAGCTCTGAAGCCAGACTAGTGGTCGTGGAGACAACCAACAGAATCAGTATGCAGATAAAGCTGGGAAATGGACAGCTTTTACAGGAATTTGCCCTTGGAAAGGAGTGGAGATCGGGTGATCGTTGGCCGGAGAGCTTGGCACATCTAATTAATTTGTTTGTTCTTTATCCAGTTGGAGCATATTCCTTGTCTTTTGAAAATACCCAGATTTTTTTTTTTGGCATCTGAACTGTGGTGATATTAGCTTTGGACACTGCCTTTTGGAGGTCTTTTGATTTTGGGTCGTATAGTCTTCATGGACATTACTATTTCTTTTAATTCGAAGCATCTCCCATATGGGATGTTTCTAACAGTATGCCTTGGATGACTGCTATTCGAATGCAAAATACTATTTCCCTCTGTTGGTTTTGAATGTTGTTCTGTAGATGGAGTTCCAGGTCTAAAAATGTTCTCTTTTCAGTATGCTCATTCATTGTGAGTGAGTTATATTCATTGATGTTAAAGTAGTTCATAAATTGTAAAAAAAAGATGATCTGTCTCCATCATAGATCATAAGAATGTTGTCAAACCGTCTGCAGTGTACATTGTTTTCTGTGAACGCTTTAGGTTTCCATGCATGATTAATCTCCTAGATGCCCATAAAATATTGTGCACATGATGGGGCAAATTTAGATCCCATAGCTGTTCCCTGAAGTTGTAGGTACATCTGGTCATCAAAACAAATATTGTTGTAGAATGTGAATTGGAGCATGAATATGATCATGTTATTTTGTTTGGTAAGAGATTGACCTGGTTTTCACAAAGTATTCAGTGGGTTTGATTTTTCATGTGGTGTTCAATACTTGCATTTAAACCTATCGCCTCGAGGAGGAGGCGTGGCCTGTGCACGCGATGTGAGGATGCGTTGGGACCGAGCGCCCCGCCCTGATCCTCGTAAAAAACAGCGAAATTCATGCATACAGGCAGCGAATGAACGTTCCTGTGGGGGAATCGACACCGCACACTGTGTCAAGAACGAGCAGAATCGGGCCACCCAAAATGGCGGACGAGGCCTGAGACCATCAGCGACGCGTGCCCAGTGCACACCAGCTGGAGCCTAAACGGAGTGACGGCGGCCAACGACACCGCAACCAAACTTTTTACTGGGAGCACACATCATTGGACACAGATTGCGGCCTTGGAGATTGGGGCTGATGGAGGAGGACCGGGCAAAGTGAAAAAAGTTGGAAGAGGTGAGGAGGAGGCGATGCGCGGCTGGGCCCGACTGAGGGGCCGCCACGGAGACGCCCGGAAGCAACCGCTCAAGCGGCAAACCACGCCGTGACCTGACTGAGAGGAAGCAGCTGCGCCGGGAGCGGGCCACCCGGGCCCAGAGGAGAACCACCACAGGCACAAGGTGAGCCGGGAAGAGCTGGGGGTGGACCCGGACAGAACCCCAGTACGTAGCTCTTGTAGATGAACCGGAACCCTCCCGGGCTAAACTGAGAGCGGCCAGGCTATTTGCGTGGTAAAACTGCTGCCCCACCCACGTAACATCAAACGGGGGGAGGGGCACTCAGCAGCCGCGACGCATCCGAAGGAACTTACACAGGGGGGCTGTGACAACTTTGGGCGAACGCAGGGCTGCTGCCCTGTACAGCAAACAAACACCAAACTCATCTAATTAGTCCTTGGATGGTACACACGTCTTGAAGCAGTATCACGAACGGGGGTGTCAACAGGCCCAAACGCAACCACCACAGCAAAGCGTGGGTGCCAGACAACACCACACTCTAGCCCCGAACACCAGCAAGGAACTGGCGACCTGCTGGCTCGGGACAGGAGCACGCCTGCACCAATCGACCTGGGTCACGCTTGCACTGCCACTCACAAAGCGACGCAAGCTACACCAGCGACTGGGGACCGCATCACCCCACTGGAGCAGGTCAACATTTGGTGAGATCAACTGGGAGATCAGCAGCTACAGTAACACAAGAAGAGAACCGCTGCATAAGTACATAACCACCCGAGGCTCACACGGCTGACCCCCCAGCACAGACACCATCGCATCAAACAGCAGCTGCCTGCTCTCGCCAGTCCACCACCTGGAGGACACCCCTAACTGAGTGGCCCACAAAAAACCTGAGGGAACAAGAAGTGTGCAAACCAGATATACACTGGGTGGCAATCACAGAAGCACACGCAGGCCTGAAGCACGGGAGAACTGGCACAGTCTGGCGACCACTTGCGGCCCCAGCCTGCAAGGCAAAGCAATGTCCACTCCCAAAGGAAAGGGCAAAACTAACATCATGGAATCCTTTGTGGTAGCCCGCCAAAGGAACAAAGACTGGAAACCAAAGTGACTGAACCAACCCAAGGGGCCCCCGAGGAGCACACCAAAGACGAGCAGATACTAGAAGCAATATCAGGACTCTGCTCATTCATCAACACCAAGGTAGAGGAAGTGAAATCGGGCACGCAACTAATGTGCCAAGACATGCGCAATCTTGCAGAATGTGTGGCAACCACGGAATCGAACCAGCAAGAGATGTCCGGATCAAGGTGGAGGAGCTAGAAAAACGCAACAGAATACTGGAAGAAAGGGCTGAGGGAAGATCAAGGCGCAACAACGTTTGCCTACTTGGTTTTCCGGAGGTACTTGAGGGACGCAACCCCACGAACTTTGTGAAGTCTCTGCTGCAACAGGAAGTGGGTGCCGGCAAACTCTCCCAGGGGTTTGCTGTCGAAAGAGCACATGGAGCACTCCAGAAAAAGCCACCCCTTGGCTCGCACCCTCGCCCAATTATACCCAGGATCCTAAACTTCCAAGGCAGGGAGGTCATACTATGACACTCACACGAGGAAGGAGCAATAAGCAGGGACAATGCAAAGATCACAATATACCCGGACTACACTCCGGCAGTCCAAAAGGCGAGAAACTCCTACGTTCCAGTTAAAGCCAGGCTGCGACAGCTGAATCTTAAATACATGCTACTCTACCCTTCCAGGCTCAAGATCATACACAGAGGACGAGAGACTCAAGCAGCGGCAAACATGTGTCTCGAACACAACAACATGGCGGATGACGGGGAGACGGCGGCACAAGCACAACATTGACCTAACAAGGCCCTACAGGAGTGTTTTTACCCAGGACAAGTAACTACCTTTGCCAAAGTTTTTGCCAACAGACGGGAGATCCACCGAGCTGACTGACCCGTGCAAAATGACCCGACCCCATGAAAGGACTGATGCAGGCCTGTTGCCATTGCATCACAACCCGCCAAGGATGGCTTGGAGAGGCCAAGAGGTGGTGGGGAACCAGAGCACTGCCCACGAGGCGTAACTGCTGGGTGCAGTTGGTTGAGGTCACCAAGTTATTGATTAAAATGTTTTTTATTCTTCGCTGTAATACACAGAAACAATGGACATTGGAGAAGTTGATCAGGACAATGCAATACGATGATGGCGGCTAACATCAAAGTGATGACGTGGAATGTCGGAGGTATGGGTTCCTACATGCTTAGGAACAGGATCAAATCATACTTGCAAAGGAAACGCGTCTCCATTGCACTATTTTAGGAAACACACCTAACTGCTGAAGGCACTACCAAAATGACTGAATGGTGGGGAGGACAGGGCTTTGGTGCCCCCTATTCTAAATGGGCACGTGGAGTTTACACCTGGATTGATAGCACAGTGCCCTTCAAGCTACAGTCAAAAGAAGTAGACATTGAAGGAAAGTACTCGATACTGAAAGGCAGAATTGAACAGCAGCAAATGTGCATAGTCAACACGTACCTCCCCCAACAACGGCATTCTGGTGTACCTGTCTAAGATGAGTGCCAAATTAACACCCTATCGAGATGGTCTCTTCATGTGGGGGGCAATTTTAATAGCACACGAAACTGCAAGTTAGACAGATCCAAACCCTTAACATCACCAACTACCCCTGCCCAATCCCCACTGGACAAAGTACTAGAGAACCTCGACCTATCTGAGGTATGGAGGGAACTTCACCCGAACGATAGGGCATACTCTTACTTCTCATCTCCCCATACGCTGTACACTAGGATAGACTACCTGCTAGTACACAAGCAGCACCTCCCTCACATGGAGTCAATATCCTATATGGGAAGATCAATATCGGACCATTCCCCACTTCTTATGGAATGGAAAACACGAGGGCACCGACCACCCACGCCAATGTTGTGAATCCCGTCAGGAGCCCTCACTGATGGGGCCTTCAAAGAGGACCTCCGGATCAAAATACAGGACTACCTGGACATCAATATAGGCTCCGTAAAAGGATGGGACACAATATGGGAAGCGCAAAAAGTAGTGATTAGGAGGGAGGTCATTGCCAGCGCCGGGGGTATAAGGAAAACCCTACAGAAAGAACTAGAAGCTGGGGAAGAGAGAATCGCCCAGCTCCAAACCGTGGCACCTAAAACAAGGGAAACGGAAGATGAACTTGCCACAGTCAGAAATGACTGCAAAAAAAAAGCGTGGGCAAGATTAGCCAAATTTGATTACATAACCAGGGCTACCAGAGCACATGCGGAAGGCGATAAACCAAGTAGACTCTTGTTGTGGCCATGCAAAAAAACCACCCGATCACTGAAATTAAAACCTCCACCGGTGAGATTTACAAATCACAGCCGGAAATGAATGAGGCATTTAGCCAATTTTATACCCTGCTGTATAGCCACACAACAGGACATCTTAGACACTCTTGAAGAAATGGGCCTCCCAACACTAAGCAAAGCCCAGGCAGCAACCCTAAATGAGGATTTATCGATAGACATAACCGAGGCAATTAAATCGCTTTCCACGAGCAAAACCCCGGGCAGTGATGGACTGCCCCCAGATTTTTATAAAACATGACACGACCCTGGCCCCCACCCTCTTGGAAGTCTTTAAGGAATCTTACTAGAGAGGAACCTAGCCTAAAAGCATGAGGGAGACGCTGATAGTATCGATCCCCAAACCTGGGAAACCCAGAGAAGAATGCGGATCATACAGGCCACTAGCCATGCTTAATTACGATATAAAAATACTAACCACTATCCATCCCAAAGACTCTCGGGTGATGGGTACATTAATACACGAATACCAGAATGGGTTCATACCAGGCCGGAACACAGCAGTGAACCTGTCGACTTCAACATATAGTGGCACAAACTAAAGACCTACATGAATCCTACGCAGTGGTCTCCTTCGATGCCACAACAGCCTTCCACTCCATATACTGGGAGTGGCTGGAGGTGGTCCTGAGACAGTTTGGGTTGGGGGCATCCTTCATTAGATGGATAAAAATACTATACCAATCACTGGTTGCTAGATTCCAGACTGGGGGGGACGGTGTCAGGACTGTGGGACATCCAGAGGGGCACCAGGCAGGGATGCCCGTTATCACCCATGTTATACATTCTGGGACTGGAACCACTAGCTATATTCTTGAGGAAGCAATTCTTTGATGCTGGCATTAGGATTGGGGTCGAACACCATATTGTCTCACTATACGCAGTCAATGTCCTACTATACTTTGCCCGGGTGTCGGGGATCTCCTTCAATAAAGTCCAGCATATTCCCCCTGGCTGGACCAGCCGCACAAACTGAAGTCTATCTCCCAATGGTGGGAATCCGATGGAAACTCCACACTTTCAGGTACCTGGGAGTCCACATCTGGCAAACACCCGAACAAACACACGGGGGCCAACACACAGGTTGCGGTACATGTGCTTAGAAAGTTAATGAAATTCTGGTCAAAACTACCATTATCAATGATGGGCAGAACCGCAGTGGTTAAAATGACAGTACTTCCAAGATTCCTATAATTCTTTCACAATGTGCATTACCTTATCCCTCTCTCCTTTTTCCGGGTATTAGAAAAATTACTAAGGGAGCTCCTGTGGCACAACACCAGACGCAAAATATCCCTAGATATGCTGACACTACCAAACACAGCAGGCAGAATCCAACTCCCAGACCTAGGAAGATACTTCCTGGCTGCACAACTAAGCCACGTGACAAAATGGATGGCTGATGAATATACCCCTGAAACCCGGTTACTCGGGCAACCCGTAGCCCCAGCGAACTTGAAGGAAATACTATGGGTCCCGCAGGTTGCCTGGGGGAAACTCTGATGATGGGAGAGTTGGGCAAGAAGGTTTGGACTAGAACCCAGAGGCACACAAGAGGGGCACACCCCTACTCTGCAGACATACCGATTGCAGCAGGGGTATGCAAAGGGAATGCAGATCTAGCCTGAATGAGACAATTGGAGAGGTACAGCATCTACACCTGGGGAGACGCATACGAGGATGGAACTTTTAGGGAATTCGAGACCATGGTGGCTAACGAGGGCCTACCCACAGGTCAATTCCTATGGTACAGAAGAGTCTGAGAAAGCGCCAAATCACAATGGAAAGAGTGGCCAGATGAACTAGAGCTAGACCCACTGATCACACTGCTATACAACCTAGGGGATGGCTGGAAACCAGTGTCTAGGCTCTATGCCCAACTTTCGGATGGACTCAACCCCAAAAGTGAGTCTTTAAAATCAAAGTTGGAGGCGGACCTGGGGGAGGAAATCACTGAAAAGGAATGGGAAAGAATCCTAACATACCCTAGAGAGGTGTCGAGAAATGCCCGATTCAGGCTAATCCAACTACAGGTCCTATGCAGAACGTACATGACACCAGAGAAAATAGCCAGAATCACAAGTCCAGCAAACCACTTTGCCACTGACGCAACTCGGAAGGAGCGGGGATGAGCCACATGTTCTGGGGATGTCTAAAGATCCAAACCTTTTGGTCCAAAGTGGAACAGACCTGCAGGAGTGACGAGATATAAATGGTCCCCGAAAGAGTGCCTACTCAGCGCGTACCCAAGAATAAGCTAACTGTGACAAATAGTGAAATTTATGGACGTGGGGTGTGTACTGGCCAAGAGAGCCATAGCAATGGCATGGAAATCCCCTAAGGGCCCACACTTCGGGAGATGGTATAGGGAACTAGAGCACTGGTCAGGGGCCGAAACAAAGGTATGGGGAGAGGGAGTAGACCGAGCGGGAGGAGAGGCAAGCCCAAAATTCGAGGACTAGAAAACTCTAATACGAGATCTGTTTCATCCGTCAAACGACAAACCCCCCCTGAAGTACCCACTGACCACTGGGACACTAATGAATCGGACACAAACCCAATACCCAACGAAAGCACCCACATAACAAGACTCAGCACTTCTCAGCCAGCCCATCACCTGAAGAACTCTGATGCCCACAAGACCAAACGAACCGGGGCATAAACCCCAACACAATTAAGTGGCAAGAAGACTAGTTGTTTAGTTGTTTATTGTTTGTGTTTATATTTTTCTTCCACCGACCCCCCTTTACCTTTATGGAAACAAAGCATTAATTGACTGCTGTGCAAATGTTAACAAAATTAAATGCCAATAAAATACTTTAAAAAATAAAACTAGAGCTATCACTTCTAGTGTGACATCTATAGGTTGGTTACCAAGGAATAGTCCAATTGTTGGATAACATTTTGGCTGTCTATAATGGAGGAGGCCAGTGGTTGCAAGTGAATATCAATGTATTGAGAAATCCTTTCAGTGAAAGAACCAATACCATTAATTGGTTGACATGGTCATTCAGTGAATTAATTTGTGATTTCTTCCTCCTTTCCCACATCATTGTTTTTCCTTTCTATTCCATAGTATTAGATTATATTGATCCACTGAAAACATGGTGGTGAGACGTGTTGAGAAATTATGAAATGACTCCTATCATTGGAGTATTGGTAATTGATGTACAGTGGTATAACAACTGGATTTACTATGAAACACAACTTGAAAAGGAATTACTATTTTTGAATATGAAATGGAAACACAATTCATCTTAATTAAATATGGTCATGCACCACCCTATTCTCTTGAATTTGATTTACTTCTATCAGTTAAGCTGGTGTAACCTGAATTACCCTTATGCAAAACAATATCCAGGTTATTGGTGGTTTGAAGCCCAGGAAGCTCCCATGTCATCGTGGTATGGTTTAAACTGCAGTTTTTCTTAAGACTGGTCCCACCAGTCCAAGGGTTGGAGTTGTCTTAGGGACTCTGTCGCATGGAAGAAAGGGTCAGTACAGGCTGGGTTACTCGGCAGGCATCTCAGATTGCTGGTAGTTGCTACAGGTGTCTTTTTGTTCATCGGATTCAGCTCCAGTGGTCGACTTGTCCTTAGCTTCCAGATCCAGGACATTTATACAGGAACCCAGCCAATTGGCAATCCTGCTACATTCAGGCTTTGGGGTGTGGTTGTCCTTTCAGATCAGCCTGCCTCCCAGTTGGGACTGGTTCCAGGCAGGCATGCCAGTAGACCAAGGACTGCAGTGTTTCAGATGCCTTCCTTGTTTCATGTCTTCAGACACTCAGGGGCCTCAGCGCGCTTCACAAAGGATTCCCACTGAAGAAAGTCGAACCAGGACCTCTACCTCCCAGGATGGCACACGAAAAATGGCAAAAGAATACTGCCACCATTTCATGTAAATGGTGACCCTTCTGTTTATTACCGCGGCTGTGAAGACAGCCTGGGCCTACAAATTACACAATTTTGGTATAACACATCCACTGCCACCAGCCATCAAGGTATGCTTGTCACTAACAGAAATGTTACTGGAACTGTGAGAAAAGGGATGCAGTGGATCCCCCTCAGCACTCCACATAAGGTTGGGTGTGTTGATGTCACAAGGGGAACTGTAGAAGGGGAAACAAGTATCCCTATATCCTTGGGTAATAAAAAGGCAAGCCCATGAGGCTCCCCAGCAACACTGCACAAAATGTGGTGTGCTACAACAGTAAAATGTAGATGCCCGAAAAGTTATAGTAAAGTATGATTTTAAAAATAAAAGAATTAAAAAAAAGCATGGTGTGACGCAAGAGTCGGTAGCAGAGCCTTGGGTCTGCTGATACGTGATAGACACTCTGTGCTGCCTCAACACTATCATCTGCATAAAAGCTCCGGCAAACCGCGTAGCGGACGCGGAGTCGGTAGCAGAGTCTTGGGGCCCCTCCCCCTTGTTTGTGTGTGGCGAGCAACACCAGTGCTGCAACGGTGCTTGCGGTGATAGTGGCTGAAATGAAGACCTTGCTCAGCTCCTTGCAAGACGGACTCTCGCTACACAACCTGCCAAACAACGCTGAGTCATGCGAGGCCGGTCCCCCAACCTGTCAGAAGTTAAAGCAACAACAACGCAAGACACCTGCTGTCGAGTCTGCAGCTAGTCGAGGTGAGATTTCCCGTGCTGTGACTAATAACATTAATGCCACGAAAACCTTTCCACAGCCACCCCTGAATAGCTTGCTGAAACTAAAATGGTTTCTGGGTTGGTTGTCAGCAAGAAAAGCTGTCAACCACTGCGAGTTCCTATCCACCTAGTCCTGCAAAAAAAACTGTTACCACATGTGAGCAAGACACCCCGTTAGCTTGGAGAGCGGGGTGGTCCCTACTGAAGACACGGCTACTTGTCACAGGACGATTGAGTGCCCGATCATGGAGCTAACTGACGCCGAATTGCTTGAATCTAATAAACATGTCAACTAGTTGACTTGCCCCAAGACTGTTTGTGACTTTACTGTCTCACCTAGCAAAACCTTGGAAATCCGCTCGGTGTCAGCATGTCAAGCGACGGTAAGTTGGTGTTATCACAAAATCATGATCCAGCTAAACAAAGCAACGGTCTCTACAAGTCCTTAAGAGAAGACCGCCTTGGTTCCCCTGCACACGAGACCCATACTATCGACTTACTCAACACACCTATATCTGGGCATAAAGCTGCCTATGCCGACATTGCCAATGATGCCTGAGTGCCGGGGTTATGTGGAGAGACCGCTCTAAAACAAAGTATGACTCCTGAAACCACCACATCTGAAAACGGGACAGGCCCAATTCCAGTGTACACTTTCTCTTACTGCATTGATCAAGTCCTTCGAAACACTAGAGCAAGCGTCAGCAATCTCTGTTGTTGTCAGAGACCAAACGCAACTACTGGAGCAAAGGACTCTAGCGTTGGCACCCTTGGATTTCATTTTGCCGACGCCACTGTGAGCGGCGAGATTAGCGACGCGGCTGAGACGATTTCTTAAACATCAAATCATCAATAACACGCAGCATGAATCCTTTTTTCTTATCGTTCAGCGGTTTTTTAAACCACTGTTGCCAGCCATTGTTCTTCCTCGATTGTCCCTGCCTCTCCACGAGTGAATTCTAGACGGGCAGCAAACACATTGCAAGGCAATTTAGCAGAGTTAACTAGTACTCCGAAAAACCTGCACCCATTCTATGTCTGCGGATTCAAAACAAAGGACACTGCAAACCAATGTTGCTACTCATACTACACCCTTAAATGAAGTCCTTGCGACTGATCACTGTAATCCAACGACTTATTCCAATAAAATACCTTCAATTGAGTCAGAGAAAGAGAACAAGAAAATAAACAGCACTTGTCAGTAGCGGCTGGTATCCAAATTTATAATGTGCTAGCCGCCTCTTTGACCGCACTTATTCTGTTTACAAAACTATATGAAGCACTGCATGATTCAATAAAGGATCAAACTGCGCTATTGGCGGCGGTCAACCACAAAATCAGCGCACTTGTGATGTTGACAACTCATCTCCACACTCAATTGGATTGCGAAGCAGAAATTTCAGCTAAATGGCAAAGCAGGCTGTGTGACATTACCAGAAACGTATTGGCTTAAAACATTGAATTAATGGAAGCAGTGCTTGTATCAGCTAAGTGGATGCGCCATTATGTTCATCAACCCCATCACCCTCTATCTCTAAGATATGCTCATGCAACACAGCACACGCGACCTCAAAAATACCAGCTCTTGACACTGCCGTGCCTGGCCTTCCTCCAGCAGTGGGAGAGGTTAAAAAAGAACCTGACGCGCATGCAAAAAATAAGGAAGTAGGGAAAGATCCACTAGTTAATGCATCTGGACACAATTTGTTACTTTTAGGAGCAACAAAAGCTGTCGTCGTAGCAATAAAGACCAAAGACCCGAGAAAGTCAGGCAACAACATCCCTGACAGCTTGATATTTACCAGTGTCGCACCAAGTACCTTAAATGCATCCCGAACCCTTGACACCAACCTTGAAAATACTGTTTAAAAATGGAGTCTTTGGAATTTTTTCCGTAGACAAAAATACTGTTCCAGTCACAAAAATCAAGAAAATGAAACCAACTAGTAGCACTAAAATTATTGACTTGAGATCTCGAAAGGGAGGCAAGCCCAAGTCTAACACTGCTAAAGCCTTCATTAGAAACTTAACGCCGCCCCCAATTTCCATGTTTAAACGTCTCGACAGAAAAGCCCCGCCTGAGACACAACCAAAGATTGCTAAACGTCACACCGTGCCATCAAACATCCTAGACTTGAAGTTGAGGACAAAGATGGCCTTGAATCCTTTACTTGTGAAGACTTTCCACATACTCCATGGACGACGACGATGCTCAAAGCGGTCTTGACATAAGTGCCAACGATAATGCTGATGACAGCTGAGAGTGCTTCAGCAACATCCATTCCAAATGGCTCCAGCACTCAAAGGTCTAATGACACAAAGAAGCCGATGTTTGTTGGAAGCCCATTGAAACCAGGACAAAAACAGTCGAATAACCAGAAAGTTTCGAACCCAATTCCAAAGCGACCTCCACCATCAGGATTGAAGCTAAATCCGAAATATGCAACTGCCCAGGTGGAGAAAAGTGCTGGGAACTCCTCCAAACCTGCTCCTAAAACCTTTGCTGAGGGTACAAGAAAGATAAAAAAAACTCCAGCTCGAATACATATTACAAGACAACGATGGAGCCAACTTAAATGGAAGAAACATTATGAAATTGCTCAGCTGTGTGCCATCTCTTAGAACCATCGAATCGGATGAAATTAAGATTGTCGAATATATGTCTGAGAGACCCTTGGATTGGGTTGTTTTGCATGTGCACTCCCAGCTGGTTGCAACCACTCTTAGAAATGCAATGGAGGAGCTGTAAACTTTCGGTTACGAACTAACAGATTATATTGATCCAGTGGCTCATTTATCGAAGACTACCTTTTCTGATGAATCTCACTGGCAGGGTTCGAACATGAGAAATGAAAGCTGACATGCCGATTTTCAGAAGCACTTTGGAATCAGCAAAGATACCTCTGAAAGCGTCTATTGCAATACAATGCACAGCGAAAAATGGACACATGCAAATTCTCAAAAGTAAGCCGCCGATAGGCCAAAGAGCAAAGACAAGCGGAGGAGTGCTCCTTCATATCTTGGAAGACACAAGGTTTCCTACATCTGTTTCAAGATAACATGCTGAACAAGGATGACTACACTATAATTTGTTGGCAAGAACTATGGATGAGAACTGAGCCAATATGCAAAGGGTTCTCTATGAGCTTTACACCTGCATTGAAAAACATCTGGCCGACCGTTCTCGGGCATAATTACCCTAATTGTGGACGCGCCGGGGTGGACTGTTATAAAACTATTGAAACCTAACCCTTTTGTTCAAGCAACAATCCTAAACATTTCCGATACGTCACTGAGTCCTGACAAGTTTTTACTTATAGTGCATGTTGGAACCTGGCAAAGATCGCCTCATATCTTTTTATAGCATCAGTCACCTTAATTGATGATTTCATGCTAAACTATCAGCAAACCTTGATTTTAATTCTATGCAGTGACATGAACCACTCATTTGTCACCTTAAGTGGTCTGATAAAAGAACCCAATCACAACCCTAATAAAGGTCGTGCAAAGAAATGGGCTCGCGAGTTAGCAAACACATTTACATGATGAATGGGCAAACACATGGTGACATACCAGCTTGTACAACTTGACAACGGATCCAGTCAGCCAAAACGCTGTACTACATATGGGTTTCCTGCGACCTAGTATATATGACTAAGAGCTTGAAGATTATAAAGCTTCGACACAGTGATCACGATGGCATAAATTTATGCTGGTCCTCACCATCAACACAAAGAAGTGAGCGATATAAAGTGCCCCTCGAGATAAACAAAGGTCTTAATCAAATAACTATAAGACCAGTTGCAATTGTTGACCTGACTGAAAAATTAAGTAACAACTATACCCACAGTGAAGTTTGTCGCGTATCCTCCCTTATTGTTACTACTCTCTACCCGGCAAGGAAATGGAACAAACGGCCACATGCATGAACACCCCTTTAGTAAGGAAATGGCCAAAAAGAGAAGCATAAAATAAATACCGATCAAAAGCTGCTCAAGTGTTCCTGTCAACCAGCCAGGATGAAAGAAGCAAATTTAATATCGAAATTAGCTGCTAGCATTTGAGTTTCCGAGATCCGTAACAAGCAGAAATGATGCTAAGACTGATCCTATCTCTGGAAAGTTGTGAAACGTGGGCCGTTCTAAATGCTGGCCTCACCTTCCAGATCGCCAATATGACAGCAGGCGTAAGTGAAAATACTTGGATACAGCACTTCTCAAAAATATTTAAATCTACCACAATTTAGGAATCTGGGCTCTACATCGATAATTCTGTCCCGTGGAACTTGCTCACCAAGCTCAAACACTCTGGAGGATCAGAGTTATTGAACGATTGTTCCAGAATATAATGGAAGCAAGGAAAATCCCCTCCTCATAGCAAGCTGCAGTAGTTGTGCCTATAAAAGGGGATCGAATCGACCCGGCCAACTACCGTCCGATTGCCCTGTTGGATGTAATCAGGAAGATCTTTGCTGCCCAGTTACGTAAAAAGCTGTCACATTGGGCAACCGAGATGAAGATTGACTAATGCCAAACAGGTTTCACACATGACGTTGGAGTTGAATTAAACCTTACACTATTACATTTTTTTGACACTGGAGGCCCTCAAATATAATGGACCCTTGTTCCTGGCATTCGTAGACCTACGACAGGCCTTTGATAGTGTAAACCGGGCTCTACTATGGAACAAACTGATAACATGGAAATGCACGCCCGACTTGCTGCAAATGGTAGTCCAGCTTCATTCAAACACATCAATTAAAACCTGTCTGAATGGCAAGGGTGGACTATCAAAAGAAATTAAGACAGACCAATGCATTCAGCAAGGCTGCCCACTGGCAGATCTATTGTTCAAACTATACATCGCTGATATGCCGGATGTGTTGTCTGCGTTTAACACCTTTCCACCTAAGATTAATGGCCACCACGTGAGCTGTGCCACATATGCTGATGTGGTATTAATGGATGTCACTCAAATTGCCCTGCAGCGACAGATAGCAATATTGGTTGAATACCTAAAAGAGAACAACATGGAGATTAACGTCAAAACACAGATCATTGTTTTCGGCACCCATTTGGGGAAGCAAGGGAAAAACTTCAAATGGTTCACTTCAGGAGAAAGCCTTGAACGAACGGAATCTATTCAGTATCTTGGGATAATATTTAACACATCAATAAGGGAATGTCTGAAGACTAGAATGCACAAATGACGAACCTTGCTCTGCAAGGCACAAAGCTACATCGTGACTATGGTAAATTCACTTTGCTACCAGTGATCCAATTTTACTGTCAGAAAGTTGTACCAGCAATTACCTTCGGTAGTGAAGCGGCCCTGAACATTAATTCTAATATATGGAATCGGCATATATGGAATCCGCTTGAAGGGAAAGTCTAGCACAAGGTTCTCAATTTTCCACAAAATGTAGCAATTGCAGCGATTAGACATTTGTACCGAAAGATAACGATACCTGATAACGCAGTTCAATTCGCAATTCTGAAAGAACATCCTGCACGCCCATACCATGGACTATTAAAAGTCTGGGAGTCCATTCTGAAAAAATGTGATGCACGTTGCAGCCTCTGTTGATATTCTCCATCAAAACCCATGTGCTGTAAAAAAAAAAAGTCATTCAGAGTGACTGGATTGAGACCTTGCAAACACGATCGAACTTAAAATCTTGCCTACTAACACTTGGAGATGTCCGCCGAGTAAACAATGTTCCAAAGTACCTTTCACAATTTCCCTCAAGATGCCATTGAGACCAATTTCTACGATTGCGTCTAAATTTATTACCAACTAAAGAGATGCTCTTCTTAAAACATGACAAAGACACGCTAACAATCTGTCGAGTTTGTAACCAAGAAATTGAGACATTGCGACATAGTAATAGAATGCCCAGTATTTTGCCCCTCTGAACGGAAATATGGACGAATGGTGGATTAACCTATTATCTGGAA
The DNA here is from genome assembly GCF_040938575.1 of Ambystoma mexicanum. Taxonomy (NCBI): domain Eukaryota; kingdom Metazoa; phylum Chordata; class Amphibia; order Caudata; family Ambystomatidae; genus Ambystoma; species Ambystoma mexicanum. The sequence goes on from NC_090929.1 coordinate 211,945,807, forward strand.
ACAATTGTATGCTGATCTGTGCAACTATTACTTATCTTGACAAAATATTGATAACAGGACAATCACCAACTTAATCCTTGTCACTGACTTTTCTCTCAGATGAGGTGTTGCCGTTCTGTTAGATGTCGAGTTTTATTTCTTATTTTTTTTTGTTTCCTTGATTTCCTCGTGCAAAGCATTTGTTTGATCTTAAAGGATTTTGTTACATATGTTTTTTTTGTAAGAAACTCAATACAAATAAAAAAAAAGTGTAAAAAACAAATCACATGACTCCCATGTCAGTGGGGAAACTTTCAAAACTCACTCTGGAACATAGAAAATAACCAGTTCAGCAAAAAGTACTGGGGGGGGGGGGGGAATCTCACCGTTAGGTGAAGGTGATTTGGCATAAATCTGAAAACCTAACCGTGAGGAAGATCAGGAAGGTTTAAATGGTTGACTGTTTCATATTTGCATCATGCAGTGTACCTGACTGGAAGCTGGCTGTGCATCCAGCTCCCAAGAAGTATAAAACACTGCCTTTGTCATCTTAAAGGACTTGTCCCAAAGCAGTTTAAGAAGATTCACTTGGCAAAGCTGAAGCTCTTCTGTGTAATACTAACTGAACTGACAATTATTTGCTGGGTTCCTCACAACTCCAACATATTCACAAGGTGGAAAGGAATCTCATCAGTGCACCCTTCACTTGATTCAGCTTGTACCACTAGGTGCAGCGGACTGTCAGTAGGTGAGATCTGCAACCTACAACTCACAAAGACCGCAGTTTAATTTCTTTGAATTGTGGTGGCACTGTCTGCACCAATTTGGCTTCAGAGACTGCAAATATAGCTGCACCGTACCTCAGCATCAGGTTCAGCTCTGAGGATGCCAGTAAGCTTTTCAAGGGTCCTTGAGTCATTGTCTTGGCCAGGGTGTTTGAGGGGGATCATTGCCTTCATACCCTGCATTTTGGGTACTGAATTACGACCGGTATTTTTCACACTAACCTCAAAGCCTTCTGCTTTTTGGCCCATTAATTACTATAGAAACGATTTAGTGTAATCTCTCCACTTGTAATTTGTGCTGACTCTGCCAACACTTTGGCAGCTCACTTTCCATCTGTGGAAATCACTTTTGCTGACACTGGGCTCTGACCAAGTTCTGGAAACTGTTAATTTATTTCTTTATTCTAATATAAAAATATTCATCAAAGATACAATGAAACCAACAGTTTGAATTGTAAACAAAATAAATGACGATTAAAATGTTTGCAGCTTTACACTAAAATATTTAAATCAGGATAAAGTTAAATAAAAAAAAACCACGCTGCAGCAAATTACAATCAACTTAATCTACAAAATGGGAAAGAGCTGGGGTTTAAATCTGCCATTCGACTAAACCAAATGAAGCCAGACTGTAATTTACAAGTGAGTTACTCAATGTTTATAGTGCATGCATTGATTCCCCTATAGCATCTGAGGCCCAAAGCACTTACTTTTGGAAGCAGGAATTTATTTCCTTGGAGTCCTACAAATGAACCAAAAAGTAAATGTTCCCATGTTTCCCTGGAACCTTTGTGGGCACAAAACTCCACCATATCAATCATTCATTCCCTGCAAAAATTTGCCTAATCTGAGCAAATGGGAGAATATTAAATCTGATCTCTAACCATGACAGTGGGATTTCTTGACTGCGCATCCAAGATAGATTGTTGGGCCTTTAGCGGATGTGAAGGAGAGATGGACCTTGGTCACACTAGTATTTCTGAAAACATTCCTTTTGTATGACACAATTTCCAGCAGATCTCCTTTGAATGCACCTTTTTATGTATTGTAGGATAGTGTAGGGTGTTCAAACCACTCACCAAGTCCCTCGGGCAGATGGGGACATCTTCAGATACTGTAACCAAGGGATCTTATCACACACTGAAATATCTCTGGATATTCAGCTTGGAATTGTTAAACTCTGCATTGTCATTGTTCCAAAGATCAACACTTAAGTCGAAGCTGCATCATATGTTGGTCAGTAAAGTAATCAGTCATGTTCCATATGAACAATAAATGTAGATGTAAAACTGGGCACCCCAAACAAAATAAATTTGAGCCTTCTACAGTTTTGTAGAATTCACAAACCCCAAATAGAAATTTCCATAGTCCCCCAGTCAGGGCTGCTTTTGCCTTGTAGATGACAAGTGTATAAACTGGCAACCCCTAAATAAAGCCCTAATACACAGATTTAATCTACTGATTTGTTTGAGAAGATGGTCATTCCAATTACATTTGTTATTCAATCGAATTCCCAAATAGTCAAATGTTATGCGTTGGAGCAAATGATGGCTGCTACAAAACAGCTCCCCAAGACTCATTTGTGTTTTCACTCCCTGCTGCACTTGCCAACATTGACCTTCAGCCTTTTATCTTCCAGATATTTTCTACAAGAAAGTATAGATCCTTTGGTGTTCTGGCTGAAATGTGCAGCATCATCTGCACAGGACACTGGCATTCTCCTAGAGACCAGTGATAACCTTTTGTTAGACATGTAGGGAGAGAATTGGTTTAATGACTGAACAAGAGGGCCAACACCTAGCCTTTTCACACCGCATTGTTAATCATAAATACCCTTGTCTCTTAGTGCCAACCAAGTAACCCCTTTGCAATATTACCTGTGTGGGGCTTCATCAAACCATGTGCTAGAGATTGGAGGATACCCATAGCTGTAAACTCACTTCACAAGTGGGCCCCGTCTGTGGTCGAAAGCAGACGATTAATCCATAAAGGCTGTATAAAGAGAACACCTATTTAGATACACTACATCATGAACCTGTATCGTCCCAACCCATTTATCTAAAGCCCAGCTGTACTTCACACAGAATTTGTAGTGACCAAGTCCATTGATCTTTGAAACATGACTCTGGTAAAGAGTTTAGCTCTGTTAAGCTGTGTCTTCTGAATCAGGCGGGTTCGGAGAGGCCACCCTATTATAGTGAACAGGGGAAACACATTTCTAATTAGCTAAACCTAATCAAGGTTTGTAGCTGAGCGGTAATTTTGCACTTAAGGAATTGTGGGGCTGGTTTAATGGTATAGTGGCACACACGCCCCTCAAAGTCTCGGGAGGGTAGCTCGGGGACAACGTGCTAGCCTTGGAAGGAAAGACAACACGGAGCAACACAGGTTCAATCCCTGGGTACACACTTAGAAATCTCTGGGTATATAAATAACCTATCATATCATAAAGGACTTAAGTAGACAGTAAAGTATTAAAATATGTTTTTAAGGCCTGAATGCACTTTTTGATAGTAATACGTACCCATTATTTACATTGCAAACTACTAATGAAAATTACACAATTGAGAAAAACTGACTACCCCACTCTATGTCCAACTAGTACTGGCAAAATTATCTACAGATTTATTGTGAACATGGCTTTCACCTTCAAATTAAGTGAGCAAGATTTATGCAAAACATCTCGTATTTTGTGCAAAAGGAACGGAACCATTCAACTCAATTAATACACACTAAACATGACAGTTTTTCAATATGTCCATATCAATTTTTTTAAGTGTTAAGACCACTTTAGAAAAGTTAAAAAAGGGAGAGAGATAGAACAAATCAATGGAACACACTTTAATCGTGGTACATCAATATATCTTCTCGCTCACTTCTTAAAAAAACACGATGTTTCATATGGGGTTTTGTTATCTTAGTAGAAAAACCACTCTGAACAATTCAGTAGTTTGCAGATACCAGACTATATTCTTTAGCTAGTCTATTGTCAAGTATTGACATGTTTCGGCCATTTTTGGAGATAAAACAATATCCCTAGTGTCTCTGCAACCAATACTTTTTCAGGCCTTCTTCAGGACAGACAATTTCTTGTTAGTTGCTGGACATCTCTCTTTCAAATCCCCCGTAACAGGATAATCTAAAAGCAAACATGAATACATTTATACATTAATCACACAATAAAACAATGGTTCCCTTCCAAACACACACATTTTCTTTATTCTTTAATCTATTTACCATATTCTCATAATCTCTTGGGTTGTTCACAATCAATTTAGATTTATCGATCATACACGCCTTTACTTACATCCTGGTTGGACTTGAGCTTTATACTAGGAGACCCCTAGTCGTAGCAGGTCTTAATTCCTGCTTCCCAGATGTCACGAATCAATTCTGGTTTATCTTATTTCTTGGCTGTATGGGAGACCTATTTAACATAAGGAACCCAATATTCTTTTAGTACATGTTCATTTGATGTATATTAGTTCAGAACACAGCACTCTCAACATACTCCTGGTGTCATACTTACTCAGAGTGACACCCTTTAGTTTATGTCCCATATTCCCTCTAGATTATATACACAGGAGAAGTAATCCTCTGTTACTAAATTGTTTCATACTTTCATAAACTTATTGAACTGTTTTCTTGGACTTTTACTTTCCTTTTTTTTCTTATTTTCTTTTTCCATTTATATCTTACATTTGTATTCCCCATTTTGGGCATGTTTGAAAAACAAGAAAGCTAGCATGTTGTTTTTCAAACATGCCCAAAATGGGGAATACAAATGTAAGATATAAATGAAAAAAGAAAATAAGAAAAAAAGGAAAAAGTAAAAGTCCAAGAAAACAGTTCAATAAGTTTATGAAGGTATGAAACAATTTAGTAACAGAGGATTACTTCTCCTGTGTATATAATGTAGAGAAAATATGGGACATAAACTAAGGGGTGTCACTCTGAGTAAGTATGACACCAGGAGTATGTTGAGAGTGCTGTATTCTGAACTAATATACATCAAATGAACATGTACTAAAATAATATTGGGTTCCTTATGTTAAATAGGTCTCCCATACAGCCAAGAAATAAGATAAACCAGAATTGATTTGTGACATCTGGGAAGCAGGAATTAAGACCTGCTACGACTAGGGGTCTCCTAGTATAAAGCTCAAGTCCAACCAGGATGTAAGTAAAGGCGTGTATGATCGATAAATCTAAATTGATTGTGAACAACCCAAGAGATTATGAGAATATGGTAAATAGATTAAAGAATAAAGAAAATGCGTGTGTTTGGAAGGGAACCATTGTTTTATTGTGTGATTAATGTATAAATGTATTCATGTTTGCTTTTAGATTATCCTGTTACGGGGGATTTGAAATAGAGATGTCCAGCAACTAACAAGAAATTGTCTGTCCTGAAGAAGGACTAAAAAAAAGTATTGGTTGCAGAGACACTAGGGATGGTGTTTTATCACCAAAAATGGCCGGAACATGTCGACACTTGACAATAGACTAGCTAAAGAATATAGTCTGGTATCTGCAAACTACTGAATTGTTCAGAGTGGTTTTTCTACTAAGATAACAAAACCCCATATGAAACATTGTGTTTTTTAAGAAGTGAGCGAGAAGATATATTGATGTACCACGATTAATGTGTGTTCCATTGATTTGTTGTTCTAGCTCTCTCCCTTTTTTTAACTTTTCTAAAGTGGTCTTAACACTTAATAAATTGATATGGACATATTGAAAAACTCATGTTTAGTGTGTATTAATTGAGTTGAATGGTTCCGTTCCTTTTGCACAAAATACGAGATGTTTTGCATAAATCTGGCTCACTTAATTTGAAGGTGAAAGCCATGTTCACAATAAATCTGTAGATCATTTTGCCAGTACTGGTTGGACATAGAGTGGGGTAGTCAGTTTTTTTCTCAATTGTGTAATTTTCTGATATTGTGTCTCCCGTTCCGAGATACTGGCCCCCCGAAAACAAAAAAATTGAGGGAGATTACCTCAGTAGAGAGAAACTACTAATGAATACATATATAAATTCATACGGGGTGTTCCCGCGAGAGAACACCAACACCTTTATGTTTAATGACTGTTAAGTAAACTAGTTCAGTAAATTAGAAATGGTTGAAAGTATTGAGAAAGCCGTAGAAACGCTGTTACCCTGCCTTGTAGAATTAGGCCTAGTTCCCGGAGTCCCCAGAGCAAACCTTTGTAGGAAGTCTGGAGTCTTTAGAAGTGGAGCAACACATTTTATCCAAAAGGTGAGGAACAGTGTTCCAAAGATGCAGAAACTAAGTTAGGCACCAACGTTTATGGGCCCTCTCCCATACCAATACTCAAGGGGTAGCCCAGGGCAGGGTGCCTTGGCCAAAAATGCACAGATCCTTACCAAGCAACTGGAGAGGGTAGCATCAGGGGTTTGTTCCTGTTCAGCCCTAGGGAGAGAAATGTCTATGCATGATCATCCCCTGTTGCTCCTTTTCTACTCGAAACCAGCCCATAGGTTCCTAGATTAGCTGGGCACATTTACAACATCTGTTCAATTGCATAGGTTCTAGGGATCTGGGTACAGAGGTACTTTTCGGGATTGGGTATGGTTAAGTGGAAGTTTGTTACTCTAGTGAGATGGTTCCTGATGCTGAACAGTTGAATGACCCAGGCACCCCCAGATCCAGATCACTAGGAGTCCCATGATGCTAGGAGTCCTACCAGGACACGTTGGCAGAAGCAAAGATCACTGCACTTAAGTGGAAGCAGGTGACTTGCATGGCCAGCACCAATATAATGCCCCTGGGTGGTCTCTCTGAGTTGGAAAATAGCAACTGCAGGAGGCTTTTTCTTGGGCCACAAGCTGGCGACCTGCAGATTTCAAAGGCGAAACTCTGAATTGTGACCAGTGCACAGCAGAGGCCATGAAAGGAGCTGGTCAGCCCACAGCTAGGATCTGGGGACACATCCAAATGCTCCAGAGGGCAGGATCTGCATGCAGAGGTCTGGACCTAAGGGTCAAAGCCCCGACTAGGGTCTTTAGATCAGTACAGAGGAAGAGGGCTTCACTAGCGATGGCTGTAGGCATTGACATAGTAACATTAACCCCCCGCCCCCTCCTAAGCAGACAAATTGTAAGGCTCTGCACCATTCATACTGGTAAGGACTGGCCAATCTTGGACTGACACTTGCCTCACATAAACCCAGCTAAAGGCCTATCGCTGACGACAATAAATTGGGACCGGACTGTCCCAACTACACATTCTCCCCACTGCCTGTATTCCCCCCCGCCCCCCTGCCCCCCAGCCACCCCCCTGCCGAATCCGGCAAGATGCGCACACTGCTGCATTGTTCTGAAAAGGTCTTATATGGTATTTCCTGACCTGAGAAGGCAGTAAGGCGGACAGAGGACACGATGACCGGAGTACAGGTTGAAAAACGTGTGGCATAGCTATTTTGAGTATATGGTACTCAAAGGCATTATACAGTTAAATGCATACTCCTTCGTCCTGTCCCATTTCCTCCTTCCTTATGGAACATTCAGTCATTCAGATGGGACAGAAGCACTTTTGTTGGATACAGTAGAATCTGCAGGGTTTAGTTCTGCTTTTTTCTGGTCCTGTAAGAATGTATTTCCTTTCTGCCTGGTTCCCTCGGTTGGTCTTTTCCCCTCTGCCTATTCTTGAGCATGAAGTGTTCACATTGTGTGCATAGTTTGGCTGTCACTATGCGGTGGAGAATCCCCATAGCCTGTGCCTAGGGACTGACCCTCGGTGGGGATTCATTGGTCTACTATGACTCGCTATGTGGGCCCTTGAAAGATGACTGCAGCTGTGGGAAGACGTTTTTCATTGTATTCCTCTGGCTCACCTGAAAGAATTCAAGGAAAAGGAGCACCAGCCACCAGTAAGTACTCTTCTGCTTATGGTACTCCTTAGCAGGGCCGAGGGGCCATGTAGACCCTAGTCTTACTGGGACTCGTCCCGAGGTACCCAACAAGGACAGACTGGAGGTTCCACATTCAGGGGCTAAAGCTACTGGGATCAGCCCTGATGGTCCCCTTGCATGTGGATTAAAAATGTACCAGAGGAGGCCACCAGGGGGTGCAGACAAAATGGCAGCCTGATCAATGTGCTCCGTGCCCTGACCTGGAGTTTCCGTGGAGCTTGGCGGAGTTGCAGCATTCAGGACCCCCCTGCTGGAGGGTCCCTGAGAGGGTGAAGCAATCCTGAAATAGTGGTGCAGAGGTCAAACTGAAACCCCCACAAACTGGAACAATTGAGGCCTGCCATGAGGTGCAGAAAGGGACCATTCAGTCCCGGGCTGTTACCATGGACAGAGCTGTGGTGTCAGCGGGGAGGCACTCCCAGTTGGGGAGGCGGCCCCTCGCCACAGAAGTTGGACAGGGCCTGGGGGGAGGGGGCGCTGATCTGACCCCGGAGCAGTGCCCAGTGAGCCTCCCTGCTGGAGGAGGCGGGTGGGCCATTGTGTCAGCCAAGCCACAGTGGCCCAACGAGGGGTGGCAGGCCCATAAGGAGCGGGCATCATGTCGGAGAGAGCTGTGCAAGAGGGGCCCTGGGCTAGGCGAGGCTCGCATAAAGTGGAGACGGGGCATGCAGAAAGCCCGCACTGCCAGCCTGGGGCACATAGGAGTGGCGGCAGCAAGCTGGGACACCAGACCTGGACCCCGCAGCAGTGTAGTGACTCGCTGTGTAGCACACCCCACCGGGGAGCTGGCAAAGGAAGCCAGCTGGAGGCAGCAGGAAGCAAAACCCCCAGGTGGGTGTTCCATCAGTGCGCTACTGGCCTAGTGCTTAGGAAGGTGGAGTGGGGGAGTGAAGCAACATGAGCCACAAAGCAGGCAGTCTACGCCTGACGGAGAGGCTGCATAGGAGGCCAGTGCAGCACCGGCAATAGGAGAATCATCTGTCCGTAGCAGACTGACCTGTCTGCCAAGATGGGAAACAGCTGCCTGTGATCAGGTAGCTGCAGCAGTTGGGGGGGGGGGGGGGGGAGAGGAGGGAGGGGCTTGCTGGAAAAGGCGAGGATTTGATCCCCAAGTTAGAGTGCAGTACCCACACCTGAGTGCTTTGACTGCTGTGGTGACTTCCTTGGGACTGGCGAGTCACCCTGCACACAGGCCCCCCCCCCCCCCACCCCACCAATGCTCCAGAAAATGTGCGGAGGTGTGAGGCCTGCAGGGAAGACTGCCACAGACCTCTGCAAGAGGTGTAAACGATGAGCAGGGGTCCTGCCAGGCTGGTAGACAGGAGTAGCCCTGAGGTGTGAAAACGGCTGGTTGAAAGGGGCAATATCGTGGTACCCAGACCTTCTCAGCAGGTCAGTGTCTCCACCAGTCAAGCTGCCGGTGGTCGCAGATCTTCTCGCCAGGGAAGGAGGCGCCATTCTTCACCACAATCCAGGGTCTCTGAACCTGAAGGCCTGGCTCCTGCAGCGCTAGAATTCGGTGTCTACGATCTCCCAGAGGACTGCAAGGAAGTTCTTGCCAATGCTAGAGAATCGTCTACTTTGTTATGCTATGATATTAAGTGGAAGAGATTCGCTGTTTGGTGCGGTTCACGGAAGATCGACCCTCTGAGGGTCATGGCCCCTCAGGTGCTTCCATATTTGCTGTTGTTGGCCAAATCGGGGCTGGCTCATGCCTCATCAAGGTTCATCTGGTGATTATCTCCCACAACACCAGTTCCTTTTGATGACCCTCCCTGTGGTTGCATCGGTTGGTCGAGGAATTTAAGGGGCTATTCTGCTCGTTCCCACCAGTGAAGGCTCCGGGCCCTGCGTGGGAGCTCAATGTGGTACTTACTAGGCTCATGGGACTCCCGTTCGAGCCTATGTATTTTGTTCCACTCAAGTTTTTTTCTTTCATGGAAAACAGCTTTTATCGTTGCCATAACCTCTGCACGATGAGTGAGTGAGAACCTGGCCCTCTCCTGTAAATCACCTTACTTGACGTTCCACTAGGGTGGTGCTGCGGACACCCACCCCTCCGCCATGGCCAAGGTGCCGTCGGACTTTCATCTAAATGAGCCCTTGGTGTTACCTATGTTTTTTCTGAAGCCTTTGTCGCTGGCTGAAAAGACTTTGCACTCGCTGGATGTGGCTAGAGCGCTGCAGTTTTGTGGCCCGCACAAAGGAGTTTCCGGAAAACTTCTCAGCTTTTTGTGAACTTTGGTCCTGTGAACCATGGGAAGGCCCTGTCCAAGGCTTCCATTTCCAAGTGGCTCTCCAGCTGCATCACCTACTGTCACTGGTTGGCAACCCGACTGCTGCATGGCCGTCCGAGAGCCCATTCCACCAGGGCGATGCTGCTACAACGGCATTCCTGTCTGGTGTGCCCCTGCTGGACATCTGCAGGGCTGCTACGTGGAAGTGGACGCACAGCTTCATGAAATTCTGCTGCGTCGACAGGGATTCCAGGGAGGAGTCCAAAGTCGTCCAAGCAGTGCTGAGCAACCTGTGCGCTTGAAAATGAGCCTGGTGAGGAGGTAAGAGATGCTTATTTGATCCTTGCCACCTCCCGTGGTTGTGCATGTGTGTACTGCTATGTATTCTTTATTCATGAGCATGTGAATCCATGCCAGACCCCATGCTGGAGATGGAACAAGTTACTTACCTCTATCTGTTCTCCAGCATGCATCTGGCATGGATTCACATGCAAACCCTCCTGCCTGTACCTCTGCGGCTCCTCTATTGGACCTACTGCCACTTTACATGCTACCAAATCCAGAGATGGCTGCCAGAGGATCGGCTTAGGTAGATGGCAGTCATTGGCTAGGGGCAGAATCACCTAGAGCCCAGTGATTGATTTATAGGAGAAAGGCGGTTCAGAAATGAAACAATTCTTTTCCTTTACCGAGGATTCCCAGCCTGACGACAGGGAATATTCTTGAGCATGTGAATCCATGCCAGAGCCATGCTGGAGAACAACAGTTACGCGTAATTAACTTGTTCCTTAGTGGCTATTTCTTCCATAAGAAGAGTTAGTGAATTGCAAACATTGTCAGTGCAGGACTTTCTTTGTCATTCATAAAGGCAAATTGGTTTTACGTACACATCAGAGGTTCTCTCCTAAAGTAATTTCCAAATTCCTTGTGAACCAATCCATTGAGCTACCGGCCTTCTTTCAGAATCCAACTAGCTCAGCTGAGGTAAAACTCCACACACTGGATGTGCGCAGGGTGGTCCTTTACTACATAAACAAGACGAGACCGCTTGGGAAAACAGACCAACTGGTTGTCTCCATAGTACCAGGCAGAGAGGGAGACCGCATTTCTAAAAATGCCATCTACAGATGGAAAGTCGGATGCATACAACTATGCTATTCATTATCAAACGAGACACTGCCTTTCACACCAAGAGCTCACTCCACAAGGAGCACAGGAGCTACTTTGGCTTTTATCCCAAATGTCCCCTTAGACACTATTTGCAAAGCCGCTACATGCAGCTCAGTACACACTTTAACTCCGCACTACTGCATTGACACCCATTCCAAAGCAGATTCACCGGTGGGTCAAGTGTTTCTAAAACATCTATTTGCCGCTGCTCCTTCTCACTACCCACCACCTTATCCTAACACTGCTTGCTAATCTATACCTAGCATGTGATCTAAGCAGATTCCACAAACCTCAGAAGGGATATATTACTCACCGGAATGATATTTCTGATGCTTGTATCTGCTTATATTCACGCATTCACCCTTCCTCCCTTGAGAAGGTGCATAGAGGTTAAGAGCTTTTGTGATATTTATCTTCTTGGATACACCTGTACTCGCGATGCACTTAATGCCACCTCATGTTAGAAACAAACAGTCCGAGGGACCTCGACGCGTGAAGGACCATGGGTACAGTGGACGTCACACTAGGGTTAGTATTACTGGCACACCCTGTCGACGTCCTTTTTCGAGTTTCGAAAGAACTGTAATACTCTGCAGCTTCCACTATATGTCGGCATATGCATAGCATGTGAATCTAAGTGTATACAAGCATCAAAAATACCATTACAGTGAGTAATGTAGGCCATATATATATATATATTAGTTTTGTTGCATTTAGCAAGTCTGGAGCTCCAGATTGGAACTATTAAAGGCTATTTAGCTGCGCTTTCAATCTTCAAGCGCACTTCGGAGTAGGTATCTTATTTTAAGATGCTGTTACTCGTACCATTTCTTAAAGCGCTCATTAACAAGTTCCCTCCTACACCATTTCAAGTGCCTATTTGGGACCTGAATCTTGTGTGCCCCTTTTGAACCTCCCACATTCATGTCCACTTAGACTTCTAACTTTTAAAACCATTCTGTTAGTAGCTTTGACATCAGCCCGCAGCGTTATTGAGTTGCTGTCTTTATCTAGTAAACCTCCTCCTATTTTCTACAAGGACCATCCTATTTTTTTTTTTTTTTACAAGGACAAGGTTGTCCTTAAGGTTAAAAAAAATAAATGTTGCCAAATATTGTATTGGATGTTCACGTATCCCAGAAATTGTACGAGCATTGTATGTGCCCCTCACCCTACCGCCTCCCCTCCCCCATCATATCCTGCCAAGGAAGAGGAAAGGCTGCATAGGCTTGATCCCAGAAGGGCTCTGAGCTTTTACGTTTAAAGGATGGCGTAGATATGTCAACATGACCAACTTTTCATAGGTTACACTGAACACAAAGTGGGACTACCGGTTACAAAACAAACATTGTCCAGATGGATAATTCTTACCATTACAGAATGCTACAGATTGGCTGGAAAAGATCCCCTGAAGACCTGAGGGCTCATTCCACAAGGGTCATGGCGACCTCTTCTGCTCTGCAAAGAGGGGTGCTTATAAGGGACATTTATGCGGCAGCCACTTGGTCTACCATTCATACTTTTACAAAGCATTACTGCCTGGACTCATCCTTTGGCCAGGAAGGAGGATTTGGGAAATCTGTCCTACATTTAGTACATGACAAATCTTACATTTGAAAAGTCTTATTCCCTCCAAGACCTAACACTGCTTTGGGAGGAGACGCAACACTGCTTTGGGAGTCTATCTAAAGATGAGGAATATGTGGGAGGACACAATCCATTCACAGAACAAGTAAATTTTAGGTTTCTAAGCGTGAACCCGGGATCGAACCTGTGGTGTCTTCCCACACATTCCTCATCTCCCCTCCCAGCCTACCCCGCAGTACAATTTCCAGACATTACTCTTTACGCTCTTTCTAAGTCTGGTACTGTCTGGGACTCAGTGATGCTGGTATTTCTGCAAATTGGGAGTGGGGGTTGGTATGAAAATGGAAGTGAAGCCAACTGGCGCTGCGTGTGCTATATGTACTGAAAATGACGTCCACCCTCAAATGGAAGCCCTTGAGTGACATCGAGTCGACTGGATTCATGCACAGCGCATCTGCCCATTTTTATTTTTTTCCCTGAAGCAGCTTAAGCTCGAAGGGAAGGTATCTAAAGATGAGGAATACGTGGGAGGAGCATGCATTCGAAAGAATGTTATCGGGGGTAAATAACCTATTGTTCTGCAAGGGACTGGCGACAAGTAGGGGGTGGAAACAGCAATAAAGGCTAAATGTTATCGGCATCTCATAAGGATAGCAAGACGGAGGGGGATAGGCCTTCTAGTTGGAGTTGGAAAAGCATTCTAGATGACTGGGGTGCAGATCAAGAGGGGGGTACATAAGGCAGTTCCTTGTGATAAAGGGCCCCTACGAGGGGGTGCGGGTTACAATGGCCGCACTATAAGGGGGACAGGCGAGATTCCTATGCCAGATCTTTGCGATGTTGGAAGGCTGGGCACAGGGATACACGATCCTGGGGGGGGATTTTAATATGTTGGCCGACCTGGCGTTAGATTGGTGGTCTGTGAATGGGGAGGCCTGAGGGTAGCGGCCAAGGAAGACACAGACTTTGAATTCTGCAAGACTACTACTGGGTAGACTGGGACCGAAGTCGAGGTGTTAACTTGGACAATGAGTTGATGGTGGCAGACTGGAAGGTGGCCAGAAATCTGCAGCGACAGTCGTGTTGTAGGTGCATTGATGCACTGGGGCGAGATCAGGTGTTACTGGACTTCTTGGGGAAGGATAGGTCAAATTTTGAAGCCAATGACAATGGGGAGGTGCACATGGCTGCAGTATGGGAAGCGGCCAAGGCCACATTCAGGGGATTACTCATAACAGAAGGGGCTCGGAAGAAAAGGAGGGGTCTGGTCTAGGCCACACTCTGTGAGGAACTGAAGGCTTTAAGAGCCCAATTGGTACAGAAAGGCGCTGATAGGGAGGGGCTTTTAGGAGACAAGCGATGGGAACTGCATTCTGTGTCACTAGGCGAAGTGGTGAGGCGTGGCAAAAGTACTACGAACAGGTTGCGGGTTCCTGGCGAAGAACGTGAAGGGATGCAGGACGTATAGGAGGGTGGACCAGGTACGCGGAGCTGGCGCGGGAATGATGGATAAAGGGAGGACATTCCAGCCCATTTTGTGCTTGATTAGAGGCTTTATGCCAGGCTGGTGGGGGCTGATGCGCGTGAGGAGGGTGAGGAGATGCGCGTCTACCTCAGAGGTCTATGGCTCACCAAGCGCACAGCTGCGGAAGGGGAAGCGCTCCATGTGGAGGCAACGCGGGAAGAGGTGATGAGGGCGATTCAAAAGCTAAAGGCAGGTAAGGCCCCCATGGAGGATGGGTTCACTACTTTATATAAACTGCATCCGTCATCACTGGCTGCATCCCTGGCCAAGTTATTGAACTCCATTGTTGGGGAGGGCTCAATACCACCAACGTTCCCCCAGGCCTTAATAGCATTGATCCCAAAAACAGAAAAGGACTGTACTAATTGTGCTTTGTACAGGCACTTCTCCCTATTAAATGGGGGGGATGCGAAAGTATTGGCATCTCGCTTGCGGTCCTGCCTCCCCCGGTTGATTAATGCAGACCAGATGGGCTTCATTATGCACAGGCAGGGGGCAATAATGTGTAAGATGCTCCATATCAACACACCTGTGGTGGCAAGAGAGGGGGTCTTACTGTTGGCCTTCAACGCAGAGAAGTCCTTTGTTTGGTTGAGTTGGGCCTTCATGGGGGGACCTCTTGTCCATAGGGATGGGCATGAGATGGAGGGGGTGGATTGTGGTTTTATATTCCAACCCATCGGCTAGGGTGGGTCTTCCTATTGCAGCGGGGTTCGGGACAGGGGTGTCTGCTCCCCCTTTGCTTTATGCGCTGGTTATGGTGGACCATCTCGACCCATGCTCTGACAAGCAATGGGTGTCGATGGACAATACGATCTTGGGCCCTGTCTCCCTGGGGGAATGGCTATGGGTGCTGTAAGGAAGGCATGGTTTCAATAGTAGACGCAGTGGATACAAGTTTATAAAAACCTTTTATTTGGCATTTTGTTTGGGTTGGTAGAATTCCTAACTAGCCCTAACTCTAGAATGGGAGTCACCTCGACCGTTAAATGATTATTATTAGTCACTTAAAAGGACTTGTCACACATTCTTGATGCAAAACCAAGCATAAAACAAAAGATGAAACCGACAATTACAATACAGTAAAACAAAATCAATCTAACAAAATGGGTACAGAACAAATCTAAGTTTCATCTTTAAATCACACAGATATTTTAATAGAATTCAGTTTATTAAGGAACTTTATTAAAGCAATAGCTAACGGAATCTCTTTCCCGCATGATAACCTGTGCCAAAAGGCTTCGGTAATAAGCCAGGTGGGGTCGTGGACAGATTGAGCTAAGTATTTTACTCTTGGGGTGTAGGGGGGGGGGTGGCAGGGGGTAGGTGGCAGAACAGGATATTATCAAATGGTGACAATCCTTTATCAACCCCTCAGAACAGAGTACATTCTGCGGAAGAGGGATCTATTTTGTGCCAAATACATTGCATTTCATTGGTCTTAATCAAATCTAGTCAAAAACATAACAATTCTGCTCGGCAAGCTGGATTGGGAAAGCGTCTGATGTCCGAAATGACATGTTTACTAGGTTTTTCACAGGGTGCTCTAGTACGAATCCAATCAGCATGCAGTAAGGCACGCTTTGTCTGGATTTTCTTGAGTGTCATGGGTACAGTCACAATTATGAAGAATCATTTCGGCATAGTTGTGTAAGGTTGTCGGATAAGTATTTTGATATGTGAAGAGTTCCTCCTGAATATCTGCATACAAAGAGCAATCATTTGGAATTAAAATAAGTCTATAAAGAGCAAGAACCTTCCAATGGTAAAAGGATTGCAGAGAATGGAGACCCAACTCTTATCTTAATTTTGCAATTGGAAAAGACATCGATGGCGATAAAGAGTTCTTCCATATATGGCCTTCTAGCTGATCCCAGTTGATTTTATTGGCACAGGGATTACATTCCATGCTGTATAGCATCGCAGGGAGGATCTTGCCCTTATAAAAGGAATCAAATAATTTGTTCATCTGGCAAGTAAATTGTAGAGCCTTACTCAAGTTCTCCAGTGAGATCCAACACCGACTGATAAGCTTGAATGTTAAATCCTAAATATTTAATTTGCTTCTCTATTGAGATTGTCTGGGTACCTTTGGTATCTTCCTACGAGCTTTGTCAAACGCAAGTATGGCAGATTTGTTTGGATTAACAAGCTCGTTTTTAGTTGCATACTCCTCGAGAGCATTGAAAAGATGTTGCAGCCCTACAGGAATATTATCAATGAGGGCAATATCGTCAGCATATGCCAAGAAATTGATTTTGCATTTGCCTATGATTGGGGATACAAAAGTAAAGTTTTGTAGAAAAGAAGCCAGATCAGATGGATATAGATTAAAAAGAAGAGCGGCCAAAAGACAGCCTTGCCTTACCCCTTTTGCTATGGGGATACTGGAAGAAAAATCGCCCTTTTGATTTAGTCTGATTTTTAATTGTGGTATTCTCGTGGAGGGCGATTATGATTTGCAAAAGGTCCTCAAGGTTGTCCCAAGCTCTAAATTCGTTCTTTGACCAATTGACCAGATGAAAGGCTTTCGATAAATCAATCTGTGCGATCTATGTTGGTCATGCATTTCTGTTTTGGGCCTGAGCCTTTAAGGTATTCATTATTGTACTATTAAGCAGTGTAGAGAGGCCTTTACGGTAACTGACTTGATGTTCAGACAATATTCCCTTTTTAAGAACCCATGCTTCGAGTTCCTGCAAAACGATCAAGCAAAGATCTTACGGTCGCCATCCATTAAGGCAATTGGTCAGTAGTTTGCAGGATCTGTTCTAAGGCCCTTCTTATAGATGGGATAATTATAGCATGTTTCAAGGCGTTTGTAAATTGGTGGTTCTCAACTATCTGTCTTAAAAGATGACTACATATGACTGCCCAAATGGTTGGTTCAGCTCGAAAGATGACATTTGTGAGTCCCTTGGGCCCCGCAGCATGGGATTGTGATAAATGCATAATTATGCTCCTTATGTCCCGGGAGGATACCTCAGCGGCAACATGCTTGCCTTGGAAGCAAGGCGACACGAAGCAACACAGGTTCGATCCCCGGG
The DNA here is from genome assembly GCF_040938575.1 of Ambystoma mexicanum. Taxonomy (NCBI): domain Eukaryota; kingdom Metazoa; phylum Chordata; class Amphibia; order Caudata; family Ambystomatidae; genus Ambystoma; species Ambystoma mexicanum. Next base: position 211,963,076 of record NC_090929.1, read on the forward strand.
TCCGCGCTTAGAAACCTCTGGGTATTTAAGTGTTTTATAAATGGGCAACGAAGATCATTCCGCAACTCAAACATTTTTTTTTTAAAAAGAGTAGTTTGCCCATCTTGGACTTTACCTAATATTCTATGGCCACGTGACCAATGTTTATAGTAGTAGGATAACAGACTTCTCAGAAAAGTATGTGTTTTCATCAAGCTGTACCTTTTTTTTAGGTCCCGCAGATTTTTTTCAAAGCTTAATTTTTATTTTTAGGTGGGTCATTTCATCAAATGCGTCTATATGGCTTTTTACATGAGTCACTGGAATAAACCTAGGTGGATTCTGGTGCCAAATAAAGTTCACAAAATCTGGGGAACACAACCTTTCCAAATCACATTCTTGGCCATCCTTTACAATAGAATTCAATTTGTCATTCAGCAACCGTCCACATTGTTTAAAACAGGCAACACGAGTCACTTGCATGTTCAGACTTTAGTATCATAAGATATTGTAGGCTCATGGGGATCAATAGAAAAAGTATTTTGATAAGAGAAATGGTCACTGTGTGACACAGACTACATGTATCCATAGGCGGTGCTGAAATAGGTCAGTGCAAACAATAATATAATCTATTGTGGAGGAACTTTTAGTATTGGACCTAGTCCAAGCAGGAGGGCAATCTGAAGGAATGTTGCCATTTAACAATGATTAAATTCCATTCCTTAAACAAGTGATCTCACATTTCTTCATTACAATTATTGAGCTTAGATTTAGGGACACGCCGAGCAGACGGAGACAGACATTGAAGTCTTCCCCAATACATAAAAGGTCAACTGGGCAACAGGTTTTCAGGTCGGTCAAAATGGCCAAAAATAATTCCAAGAAAGAGGATTGCAGGATTTCAGTATGTTACACAAAAGTAAGCCGCACATAACTGGACCCCATCCAATCGTACATCTCAAGACTAGGATACCACGAATTTCATTACTCGGGCACAGAACATGAGATGCTATGGAATTGCGAACATCGCTCATAAGGCCACCGCCATTAGGATAGATTGCTAAATGAGAAAGCATGGTAAAACCGCACAGGTATATCTGTCATAAGCCAAGTCTCCTGAAGGAAAACAAAATAAAGGTATGCAAAAATAATCCCCCATGTCTGAATGACTGGGCCGTGAGTGTTCCAACTGAAGAACTTTCTTATCTTTTGCTTGGAGTGTATTGTCCGGAACAATAAGATGTTGGAAAACCTCAGCAATAATGTCTGGTAATAGGGACATTAATTTGGATTTATTGTTCTTTTCTGCCACTATCTTTGACTTGAAGAACTGTCTATAAAAGGAATCAAATAGCCAGGTGGTACAGTTGATCTGCCTTCATCAAGCGAAGTTGTTGGACTATGGACGTTTCCATTATGCAGCATGGGTGGAAGAAATGGAGATATCTCAATTCTGAATATTTTTTATTTTTTTGCATACGTTGTTTGAGCCATAGTTCTGAGCAGCAAATGGCTGTTCACACATTGCTGCAGCAGACAAATTAGCAATTTGTATGGGAGATGGTTGTGAACTGTTATTAGATGCATCTAGCAGCGAAGAGTTGGATGGTATTCCATTGGACTCGGTTGTTGAATCAGACTTCACACATTTGCCCGTCGTATTCAAATTTTCTTTTCTGCAAAAAATGGGAGCTAATTTAATAGGTTTAACAGGAGCAGGATCTTGAGGTGGAAATGTATCAGTCTGAGAAGCTGTTGTAGATTTAGCTCTTGCATTACTTGAATCGGATGCAGTGGGAAGACTAATACCCGGGTTGGAAAACACCAGGGACTGTACTTCCTTTGCCACTTGCTGGTTAACTTTCTTTACAATTTCAAACCTTTAGACTTTGTGATCTTTGTTGGTTTCTTGAGAAATGTTATCAAGAGCTTTGAAGTTCCTTTTTTCTAGTTTTCTTTTGTTTGCTATTTTTGGACTGAGTTTTAGGATCTTGTTTAGAATCCAAATAATCATTAACACTTTGTGCCATGGGATTTTCCCCCCGTTGCCAAGGCCTTTTTTGGTGATTTCGGTAGGTCACCATTCAATGCCTTGTAACTTTTTTGTTACATGAGTTATATCGGCCAGATTTGGCCCCTTTCTTTGCCACATGTAGGCAGTCATAACGCCACCCAGGAATCCTAGGTTGTTGTAGGGGGGTGAGAGAAAATAATTTAAAAGGGTGAAATTTGTGTTTTTTTCAAAAGAAATGGCAATAAAATGTTATACAAAGAAGCCTGTGGTTTTTTTCCTTGTAAGAGCTAGGAACAAATGGTTTGCTGTGCTGAATTCCACAATTTCCTGGCTTTCAAGAACAGGTTGAGTGGAAAGGAGATAAAATTATTTTGATGTGTTTATCAACCGTTTTGTGAGGTAGGCCATTTTTGCCAATTGGACATGCGTGGACGGAATGGAAGAAAAGGGTAGGAAAGCTGAATTGGAGGACAGAAAGGCATACATTTCTGAAAAGTAGACCATGTTCCAAGTTTAGGAAGGAGTGATTTGTGCAGGTCGGGCAACAACTAGGTGGGGGGAAAAGCGGGAAAATGACTGAAAAAAAAAGGTATGTGGTGGACATGGTTGGCTCGGTACAGCAATGGCTTCTATGAATTTTGAGAAAACAATGCTACATTCCCCAGACTCTTGCAGTTGGGAAAGCACACCTTTTTTGTAGCGTTTCACAAAACAAGCAATACCACAAGCCAAACACTGAGCCATGGTACACAGGAGTTTTATGCTTACGGCCTGAACAGACGTATTTAGCATTTGTAAAAAAAAAACAATGTGGTGAGGAATGGCGAGCATACATTTTTTTGAAAGAGCACAGGCAGACCTTTTCAAGGGTAGGTGACTTGTGCAGGTTACAAAACTGTATGATGCCTAAAGCGTGTTTCGGTGGGTGACCAGAGGGAAATGTCTCTGAAATTGGCACACCACATTTTGCTCATGTGGGCAACCTACAGATTTGGGCTTAGGGTGTCGAAGCCAGCAAGGAAAACAGAGAACCCCATGCATTTCTGAAAAGACACCTGTGGGAATCTAAAGATATCTGACTTGTGCAAATCTCCCCAGAATGTATTGCTCACAAGCCCTGCCAAAGACCCACATGGGAGAAGAGTGCCCAAGGCCAGGGATATTGCCACCGACTTTGGAGCTCTGGCTGGCCTGCGTTACAGCTTCTCCCTACCAGGGAGTCCCGGCAGTGTGCCAATACCTCCCCGAAGGGAAAAGCTGTAATGCAGCCCAGCCGCAACTCCAGGATGGTTGGAGGTGATGTCCCGGCAGCTCCAGGGATCCCCGATGGGTTGAGGGGCACCCTACACCGCCAGGGAATTTTGTAATGTGAGGGGGGGTGCACCTCTCCACCCCCACCCCAATTGGAGGGGCGGCAAATCTCATGTAGCCCTCCCAGGGGGCAGATAAGGGGGGTGCGGCAGTTCTGCACTCATCCCTGAGCTCAGGTGTCCCTTCCTAGGAGCAGATATCTGGCCCCAGTGAGGGCTGCATGACATGGCCCCCACTCCATTGTGGGTGGGTGGGATAGGTCTCCACCCCTTCCCATTAGAAAATGTCTTGTCGGTTTGGGGTGCCCCATAGCCCCCCTAAAATGCAGTCCACCTCTTTTTCCTGTGGTAACCCAACTCCCCTTGGTGCAGAGGGCCACATTGGTGTTCCAATCTGGCCCCAGGGTGCCCAATTCTTACAGCCCCACCCACTGGGGGGCCTTTCCCACAATTTTTGGTGGCCCTCTCCCCCTCTCCCCAAATGGGTGGTGGGGGCACCTTATGCAGGCCTCCCTGGGCCTCCTACAAACGGCTGTGAGGTACACCCCCCTTCATTTGGGATATCATACTATCATTTCACACTTCAGCTTACTTGAGTGATGTTTTATACACGGCTGAGTGCAGCCAAACCTCCAAAGTTGCTGCTTTTAGAATAATTTGCTGCTGGAGTCACTGGACGCTTAGTGTCAGCTCATGTGCCAGATCCTGCTCAGCCTCTGGGCCTTTTGCGCTGGCGTCCATAGTAGCCCACTGCCACAAGGACCAGGGTCCAGGAGGCCAAGGGTCCGAGGGCTCAACCTCCAGAGCACCGGACCGGACATGGGGCTCTGCCAAAGCGCTTCACCGTGCTTGATCAGATCAGAAGAATGACCCTCAAAGCGTGAGCTTGCGAGTCAAAAATAACGTTTATTAACACAGTGCAAGTCAGTCTAATCAAAATTAAAAAAAACTATACTAAGAGCCTAACCTTTCCTTCCTTCTCAAAATGACAAATGTGTTAAGGGAAAATGGTGTCTCTAAAGAAATGTCAGAATGGCGTTAATAACTACTCCCTTCCCCACATTCAGCACCACAGGGTTTAGAGTTTCCCAAAAAGTAGGGGTGGATGGCACAATTCCTTCAGTCTTGCAAACTTT